>NW_026262690.1:115920159-117266825 GCF_021869535.1 Mytilus californianus | reverse complement strand
AAACCGCTTTAACTAATTTGCATAAAACTTTGGTGAATTGTTTATATCTATTGACATGAGCTCCCTTTCGTTTTTTATAAATTTTAGATTTTACGTTTCTGAGTTGTGGGGTTTTATTCATTAAAAAAAGGGGGATTTTCCAGTTTTCGGACAATAAAAGCTTTCACCAACTTGCAAGAAATTGTGGTGAATTGTTTATATCTATTGGCATGAGTTCCCTTTTGATTTTTATATATTTTACATTTTACATTTCTGAGTTACATGGTTTTATTCATGAAAAAAGGGGGGATTTTCCAGTTTTGACAAAAATCAAAAATGCTTTCAGCAGTTTGTATGAAACTTTGGTGAATTGTTTATATCTATATTGATGTAAGCTCCGTTTAGAATTTATAAATTTTACATTTTACATTTCTGAGTGATGGGGTTTTATTCATTAAAAAAGGGGTGATTTTCCAGTTTTCGGACAATAGCTCAAAAATGCTGTCAGCAATTCTCATGAAACTTAAGTGAATTGTTTACAACTATTGATGCAAGCTCCCTTTACATTTTCACAAATTTCTAATATGACTGGGAATTAATTGAACTTTATTTGTTTATAGTCTGATGACAGATTTACTAAGTATTGCGCAACAGCACAGTGTATTGCACAACAGCAAGAAATCTTTAATTTCATCACGTTCTAATGAAGTAACAAGCTTATTTTGCCAAAAGTTAGAATGATTTGATCTACGCTTGAGTAACAAGTACCAGAAGTGATAAAAAAGTTGTCTTTATGAAAATAACATGCAACCAACTTTAAAATCAATGCTTTTACCTCCTAAAGAAAATAAATCGCTTATGTCTTTGAATTTCTTTACTTTCAAATGAAAAATTTCTGTTTCATCGACTTGGTAAAAGTTGAATATTGCCGATGACGAAAGCGACTGAATTTGAGTATCGTAAACAACAGGGCGACTACATTTCGCTTTTGAAGGTCGGTCAAAGCGAAGTGGCGACCGGGAAAGTGACTTTGTCGCCCCAGTAGCATGGTAACATGAGCCCTGCACAATGCTTATTACTTTAAAACACAGTCCTGTAATATTTTTTATTCTACTTTCAGTGATATTGTTTGCCTCAAATAACAGCCGAAATTCGGCTTTTTCCCATAAAGAAAATTCCAAATTACTAAAAAAAATGGCTTAAAATTCCTCCCAAAAAGTTTTACATTTTCCCCAAACAGTGATGGCATTGGTAGTAATGATTGTAAATATCGTATTCATGTTATTATTTTGATATTAGAAAGCACTTTTGAGATCCGGTTTTCTGATCAGAATCATCATGGTGTTTGTAACACATGTGGTTTTCAATGCATTAAGTACCATCATTGCTTCTGTTTCTTTCCCCTGTTAGAAAAGTACCTTTCAGGTTGAATATGTCTGACAACCAAAATAGACATGAAAAAACAGTGCAAAAAAGACTGCAAAGGTCGGCAAAAAATCGGAAATGTGTTTAGAATAAAATATACAAATTTCCCAATTTCAATAAAAAAAATGCATTTTTCCCAATAAAAAACGGTAGAGGTAGTTTTGAAAAAAGACAACAATATCACTGACTTTGAATATTGCCTGCTTATTTCAGCAACTATTCTTACAAAACAATCCTATATTTATCCTAGGTGTTGCACTCAGTATTGTTGATTATATTTATATGTATATGTAGTAAAGTGAATGCAACCCCCTTTTTGAAGGTAAGTAACAGTTAACAAACTTTATCACTTATCAGTACAGGGGTTTTTCTGGGTATTTTGGGAAAAAGGACCCTGGCCAGTTTTGGGAATTTTTTCACGCGCTTTTCAATGAAATTGGGAAAACAGCAAATATACCTGATTTGAGTTTTAGTGTGTTTAGTTCATTAAAAGTTATCTTTTATTGTGAAAATAAAGTAAGAAACTTCCAGAATTTTACTGGCCTTTCAAAATTGAGAAGAAATTACCTGTTGGAATTGTAGTTATATGTTTACACTATAAAAACATCTACATGTAATATCAACATTTATTAATGATTAGGAAAATTACTGTCACATTTATATGATTTAATTGGATTTTGACATGAAAATTTGTGAACTAAAAGTAATTTTGAGTTTCTGTATAAAATATTTCCTGATTTTTCTCTTTTTTTTCCATATATCTTTTGGTTTTCAATTCTAGTGTTTATATTTCATCATCAACATGTATTTTGTCACTGGCCTGGAATTATTATTTTTTTATTGTATTTGATCAGCAAACCTGGAATTACCTTTATCCGCCCCCGAAATCTGACCCCGTATTGTAATTGTCTTCATTTCCGGTTTATGACATCCATTGTTTTGTCAGTCAGGTAGGATTTTACTCGGATTTACACATTATTTGTTGGCGATTCTCGGCATAAAGCTAGCGGTTGGCTGTCATGAATAATAAAGATGAAAAAATAATTTTTGAGATCTTTTGGGAATTTTGCTCCCAAAATTGGGAAAAATGTAGGGTATTTACCATTGGGAATGGGTCCGAATATTGGACCCTGTGGAATGCTAGAAAAATCCATGCAGTAGTTTAGAATGGTTTAAAAAAAGATCTAATAGATGTTTCATGCATTATGCCTTCCTCTCAAAAAGTTTGCATGTGTTTTAAAGTGGTTATTTAGCAATGTAATTTTTTCCCTCAGTATTAACATTAATTTGGAAGTAAGTTAAAGGATTTCAGTTAACCAAAATTATTTCACGCCTAATTTATATAAACAAATCCCACGTCGATATATAACATGTACAACAATCAAACATCAACCCACGCCAAACTGGATGTAATTGAAAGACATCTAGAGGTCAATAAACAGTCTCGAACAAAAGACAAAATACATTGTGTAAGGAAAAATATAGCCAATTTTTGAGAAGAATTATTATTACATGTATATTTGCAATATTTAAATGCATAGTTTAAAATCTTTTGAGTTTTAGGTTCCACCTACCATTTTAGAAAACTGGGATTTCATTGCAGCTAGTCTATTAGATAACATTTTATAGTTTTGAATGTTTCTTCATCAGTTTACTAAAATTAGGTGGAGGTATGTTCTTATTTCTGACAGAGGGGTACTCAACCTATATCAATTTGTGCATGAAGCGATTGATAGTTGCTAGATACTGAATAATTTTACCACAAATTTGTGAAAGTTTTAACCGGTGCATATACTCAAAATATGTTAATAAAGTTCATGTCTTTTTCAGGACTTCTGATCCAACCATGTAGTATGGCATGTTTGTGAGATATGGTTTTGGCCAGTAGGATGTTCATGAAGGACCAGTGTAGTACAAAGTATATCACTGGATTGAGCTCATTGTCTAAGTGTATTATTAAAGTGCTTTGCTTTGAGCTCAGTTCATTGTTATGCAATTCATTCTTTGTGAAATAAAGATTTGACAGACAACTCTCATGTACAAGGAATTGTCAAAGTAGTATCCATTCTATGTACAATGTAAGTAATAGGGAGATAAAAGCATTTTATTTAGATTTGAACCAAACATTTTTTGTCCATTAGCCAAATTAAAAAAAAAAAGCACAAATTCACCAAGCAATGCTACTGACGCTACTAGCAATATGATGCTAGGTTCTTTTGTTACACTTTATTTTTATGCCCCCGCCGTAGCGGAGGGGGCATTAAGTTTTACCCTTGTCCGACTGTACGAACGTACGTAAGTACGTCCTAAAATTGGTTTCCAGTCTCTAACTTTAGTTTGCCTCAACCAAATGTTATGAAACTTATACGCAATGCTTATTTCCACAAAACACAGATCAAGTTTGAATTTTGGTAGCGTCACTTTTACCGTTCTAGAGTTATGCCCCTTTAAAAATGGAAAAATTGTTGAATTTTTCGTTTCCGTTCTCTAATTTTAGTATGCCTCAACCAAATGTTATGAAACTTATACCCAATGCTTATTACCACAAAACACAGTTCAAGTTTTGGTGAACCGTTCTTGAGTTGTGCCCCTTTATAAATGCTAAATTTTTATTTTCTTCTAAATATCAAGTAATTATACGACCGCAAAAAAATTTTGTGGTCGTATATTGGTATGACGTTGGCGTCGTTGTCGTCGTCCGAAGACACATTGGTTTTCGCACTCTAACTTTAGTTTAAGTGAATGGATCTTTTTGAAATTTTACCATAAAGTTAAATACCACAAAAGGAAGGTTGGGATTGATTTTGGGGGTTATGGTACCAACAGTTAAGGAATTAGGGGCCAAAAAGGGGTCAAAAATAAGCATTTTCTAGTTTCCAGACAATAACTGTGGAACGGTGTATGGATCTCTCTGAAATTATACTACAAGTTTCCATACCACAAAGGGATGGTTAGGATTTGCTTTGGGGGTTATGGCTCAAACCGTTTAGGAATTAGGGGCAAAAAAGGGGGAAAAACAAGGTTGTCCTGGTTAATGGACAAATACTTTAGTACAAAACATAATTTAAAGCAGTGTAAGGGAGATAAATCAAATACATCATTGAAATTATCTCCCTTACACTGCTTTTAAATTATGTATAAAGTACTGGTTAATGAACAATAAATAATTTAAAACAGTGTAAGGGAGGTAATCCAAATACAACGTTTTGGTTACTTCCCTTACACTGCTTTTAAATTATGTTTAAAGAAATGCATATTTATAAAGGAAGACCAGTAAAAATATCTGCAAATGTTGCATCTTTTTTTTTTACAAAAAAATCCATATGAAAGATTTGACACTATATTTTAAATTCTATTATAAAATAGATTAAGTTAGCACTATGGTAAATTTAAATGGGTAGTTATTGTTTGGGGGAAAAAAGGGGGGGGGGGGGTAAAAAGAAATTGTGGGGGGTAAATTTTTTCTCATTTCAGATTTCAGAAATTAAAAAGAATTATTCTTCAAATATTTTTTTTTTTCAAATTTCAAATATTGAAAAAATTTCAAGAAGTAATCTTTAATTGCACAGTATGGAGCATTAGATTTGTAAAATCTTTGACCACATTTATTTATTTGTTATGCCGAATCTAACCATGTATTTAGTTTTTTTATTTGTGGGCCCCGCTATCAAATTGGTTCATATTGAGGTCAAAAGGGTCCAAAATTAAACTTTGTTTGATTTCATCAAAAATTGAATTATTGGGGTTCTTTGATATGCCAAATCTAACCGTGTATTTAGATTTTTAATTTTGGGTCCCGTTTTTTAAATTGGTCTACATTAAGGTCCAAAGGGTCCAAAATTAAACTTAGTTTGATTTTAACAAAAATTGAATTCTTGGGGTTCTTTGATATGCTGAATCTAAACATGTATTTAGATTTTAGATTTTTGGCCCAGTTTTCAAGTTGGTCCAAACTGGGGTCCAAAATTAAACTTTGTTTGATTTCAACAAAAATTGAATATATGGGGTTCTTTGATATGCTGAATCTAAACATGTGTTTAGATTTTTGATTATGAGCCCAGTTTTCAAGTTGGTCCAAGTTGGGGTCCAACAAAATTAAACTTTGTCTGATTTCAACAAAAATTGAATATATGGGGTTCTTTGATATGCTGAATCTAAACATGTATTTAGATTTTAGATTTTTGGCCAAGTTTTCAAGTTGGTCCAAATTGGGGTCCAAAATTAAACTTTGTTTGATTTCAACAAAAATTGAATATATGGGGTTCTTTGATATGCTGAATCTTACCTTGTATTTAGAGTTTTTATTTGTGGGCCCACTATCAAATTGGTTCATATTGAGGTCAAAAGGGTCCAAAATCAAACTTTGTTTGATTTCATCAAAAATTGAATTATTGGGGTTCTTTGATATTCCAAATCTAACCGTGTATTTAGATTTTTAATTTTGGGTCCCGTTTTTTAAATTGGTCTACATTAAGGTCCAAAGGGTCCAAAATTAAACTTAGTTTGATTTTAACAAAAATTGAATTCCTGGGGTTCTTTGATATGCTGAATCTAAACATGTGTTTAGATTTTTGATTATGGGACCAGTTTACAAGTTTGTCCAAGTTGGGGTCCAAAATTAAACTTTGTTTGATTTCAACAAAAATTGAATATATGGGGTTCTTTGATATGCTGAATCTAACCATGTAATTTGATTTTGGACATTGGACCATAATAGGTAAATTAAAAAAATTGAAGTTCTTAGACCACATTCTTTCTGTGTCAGAAACCTATGCTGTGTCAAATATTTAATCACAATCCAAATTCAGAGCTGTATCAAGCTTGAATGTTGTGTCCATACTTGCCCCAACTGTTCAGGGTTCGACCTCTGCGGTCGTATCAAGCTGCGCCCAGCGAAGCATTTTATTAATTCTATTATAAAATAGATTAAGTTACCACTATGGTAAATTTAAATGGGTAATTATGGTTGCCAACTCAATTGGAAATTTGAATTGAGATTATGACCATATCTTGAGGGAAAGAATTTTTTTGGGGGAAAAAAGGGGGGGGGGGGGGGATAACAAGAAATTGTGGGGGGTCAATTTTTTTTCTCATTTCAGAATTCAGAAATTAAAAAGAATTATTCTTCAAATATTATTTTTTTTTCAAATTTCAAGAAGTAATCTTTAATTGCACAGTATGGCGCATTAGATTTGTAAAATCTTTGATCACATTTATTTATTTGTTATGCCAAATCTAACAGTGTATTTAGATTTTTAATTTTGGGTCCAGTTTTCAAATTGGTCTACATTAAGGTCCAAAGGGTCCAAAATTAAACTTTGTTTGATTTTAGCAAAAATTGAATATATGAGGTTCTTTGATATGCTGAATCTAACCATGTATTTAGATTTTTGATTTTTGGCCTAGTTTTCAAGTTGGTCCAAATTGGGGTCCAAAATTTAACTTTGTTTGATTTCAACAAAAATTGAATATATGGGGTTCTTTGATATGCTGAATCTAACCATGTATTTAGATTTTTTATTTGTGGACCCCGTTATCAAATTGGTTCATATTGAGGTCAAAAGGGTCCAAAATTAAACTTTGTTTGATTTCATCAAAAATTGAATTATTGGGGTTCTTTGATATGCCAAATCTAACCGTGTATTTAGATTTTTAATTTTGGGTCCCGTTTTTTAAATTGGTCTACATTAAGGTCCAAAGGGTCCAAAATTAAACTTAGTTTGATTTTAACAAAAATTGAATTCTTGGGGTTCTTTGATATGCTGAATCTAAACATGTATTTAGATTTTAGATTTTTGGCCCAGTTTTCAAGTTGGTCCAAACTGGGGTCCAAAATTAAACTTTGTTTGATTTCAACAAAAATTGAATATATGGGGTTCTTTGATATGCTGAATCTAAACATGTGTTTAGATTTTTGATTATGAGCCCAGTTTTCAAGTTGGTCCAAGTTGGGGTCCAACAAAATTAAACTTTGTCTGATTTCAACAAAAATTGAATATATGGGGTTCTTTGATATGCTGAATCTAAACATGTATTTAGATTTTAGATTTTTGGCCAAGTTTTCAAGTTGGTCCAAATTGGGGTCCAAAATTAAACTTTGTTTGATTTCAACAAAAATTGAATATATGGGGTTCTTTGATATGCTGAATCTTACCTTGTATTTAGAGTTTTTATTTGTGGGCCCACTATCAAATTGGTTCATATTGAGGTCAAAAGGGTCCAAAATCAAACTTTGTTTGATTTCATCAAAAATTGAATTATTGGGGTTCTTTGATATTCCAAATCTAACCGTGTATTTAGATTTTTAATTTTGGGTCCCGTTTTTTAAATTGGTCTACATTAAGGTCCAAAGGGTCCAAAATTAAACTTAGTTTGATTTTAACAAAAATTGAATTCCTGGGGTTCTTTGATATGCTGAATCTAAACATGTGTTTAGATTTTTGATTATGGGACCAGTTTACAAGTTTGTCCAAGTTGGGGTCCAAAATTAAACTTTGTTTGATTTCAACAAAAATTGAATATATGGGGTTCTTTGATATGCTGAATCTAACCATGTAATTTGATTTTGGACATTGGACCATAATAGGTAAATTAAAAAAATTGAAGTTCTTAGACCACATTCTTTCTGTGTCAGAAACCTATGCTGTGTCAAATATTTAATCACAATCCAAATTCAGAGCTGTATCAAGCTTGAATGTTGTGTCCATACTTGCCCCAACTGTTCAGGGTTCGACCTCTGCGGTCGTATCAAGCTGCGCCCAGCGAAGCATTTTATTAATTCTATTATAAAATAGATTAAGTTACCACTATGGTAAATTTAAATGGGTAATTATGGTTGCCAACTCAATTGGAAATTTGAATTGAGATTATGACCATATCTTGAGGGAAAGAATTTTTTTGGGGGAAAAAAGGGGGGGGGGGGGGGATAACAAGAAATTGTGGGGGGTCAATTTTTTTTCTCATTTCAGAATTCAGAAATTAAAAAGAATTATTCTTCAAATATTATTTTTTTTTCAAATTTCAAGAAGTAATCTTTAATTGCACAGTATGGCGCATTAGATTTGTAAAATCTTTGATCACATTTATTTATTTGTTATGCCAAATCTAACAGTGTATTTAGATTTTTAATTTTGGGTCCAGTTTTCAAATTGGTCTACATTAAGGTCCAAAGGGTCCAAAATTAAACTTTGTTTGATTTTAGCAAAAATTGAATATATGAGGTTCTTTGATATGCTGAATCTAACCATGTATTTAGATTTTTGATTTTTGGCCTAGTTTTCAAGTTGGTCCAAATTGGGGTCCAAAATTTAACTTTGTTTGATTTCAACAAAAATTGAATATATGGGGTTCTTTGATATGCTGAATCTAACCATGTATTTAGATTTTTTATTTGTGGACCCCGTTATCAAATTGGTTCATATTGAGGTCAAAAGGGTCCAAAATTAAACTTTGTTTGATTTCATCAAAAATTGAATTATTGGGGTTCTTTGATATGCCAAATCTTACCGTGTATTTAGATTTTTAATTTTGGGTCCTGTTTTTTAAATTGGTCTACATTAAGGTCCAAAGGGTCCAAAATTAAACTTAGTTTGATTTTAACAAAAATTGAATTCTTGGGGTTCTTTGATATGCTGAATCTAAACATGTGTTTAGATTTTTTATTATGGGCCCAGTTTTCAAGTTGGTCCAAGTTGGGGTCCAAAATTAAACTTTGTTTGATTTCAACAAAAATTGAATAT
This sequence comes from Mytilus californianus, assembly GCF_021869535.1. Taxonomy (NCBI): domain Eukaryota; kingdom Metazoa; phylum Mollusca; class Bivalvia; order Mytilida; family Mytilidae; genus Mytilus; species Mytilus californianus. The sequence continues at coordinate 117,257,682 of NW_026262690.1, read as the reverse complement.
ATGAGGTTCTTTGATATGCTGAATCTAAACATGTATTTAGATTTTTGATTATGGGCCCAGTTTTCAAGTTGGTCCAAATTGGGGTCCAAAATTAAACTTTGTTTGATTTCAACAAAAATTGAATATATGAGGTTCTTTGATATGCTGAATCTAACCATGTATTTAGATTTTTTATTTGTGGGCCCTGCTATCAAATTGGTTCATATTGAGGTCAAAAGGGTCCAAAATTAAACTTTGTTTGATTTCATCAAATATTGAATTATTGGGGTTCTTTGATATTCTAAATCTAACCGTGTTTTTAGATTTTTAATTTGGGTCCCGTTTTTTAAATTGGTCTTCATTGAGGTCCAAAGGGTCCAAAATTAAACTTAGTTTGATTTTAACAAAAATTGAATTATTTCTGGGGTTCTTTGATATGCTGAATCTAAACATGTGTTTAGATTTTTTATTATGGGCCCAGTTTTCAAGTTGGGGTCCAAAATTAAACTTTTTTTGATTTCAACAAAAATTGAATATATGGGGTTCTTTGATATGCTGAATCTAACCATGAATTTAGATTTTTTATTTGTGGGCCCCGCTATCAAATTGGTTCATATTGAGGTCAAAAGGGTCCAAAATTAAACTTTGTTTGATTTCATCAAAAATTGAATTATTGGGGTTCTTTGATATTCCAAATCTAACCGTGTATTTAGATTTTTAATTTTAAGTCCTGTTTTTTAAATTGGTCTACATTAAGGTCCAAAGGGTCCAAAATTAAACTTCGTTTGATTTTAGCAAAAATTGAATTCTTGGGGTTCTTTGATATGCTGAATCTAAACATGTGTTTAGATTTTTGATTATGGGCCCAGTTTTCAAGTTTGTCCAAGTTGGGGTCCAAAATTAAACTTTGTTTGATTTTAACAAAAATTGAATATATGGGGTTCTTTGATATGCTGAATCTAACCATGTATTTTGATTTTGGACATTGGACCATAATAGGAAAATTAAAAAAAATCAAGTTCTTAGACCACATTCTTTCTGTGTCAGAAACCTATGCTGTGTCAAATATTTAATAACAATCCAAATTCAGAGCTGTATCAAGCTTGAATGTTGTGTCCATACTTGCCCCAACTGTTCAGGGTTCGACCTCTGCGGTCGTATCAAGCTGCGCCCCAGCGAAGCATTTTATTTACATCTGTACTGCCTACTGGCGACTCAGTCCTGAGTGTAAATGATCATTCAGTATGTTAAGAAAAAGACCAAAATTTATAAGGCCTATCTGGCCTAATTGATTTCTAAAATATATTTCATTGTACATGTTCAACATTTATCATTCATTTGTTTATTTCTTAATTTGCGTGAATTAACAGTAAATGTTAATTACTACACTTTCATACCATAACAAAACTGCCTTACTGTATTGGTATCACTTATAATTTGTATCCATATAACAAAAAAAAACTGAAAAGAGAATACTTTTGCAATAGCTTTTTCATATTGAATACTAAAACTTTTTAGATATTTAGACATATTAAGTAGATGTTCATAATATCCACTTGACATTTTATCATATGACTTCTGTAGTTAGTTATGAGTCTTTGAAGCATGCTCACAAAGGTTCTTTTGTTGATATCATTTTCATACTGGTCAAAACTTTTTTTTGCTTTGACCAGCTTTGGAGGAGATATTTTCAAAGAATTAATAAAAAATAACACAGAAATTCACGTTCTAGCTCATCTAGCCCCAATCATCATGTCAGACATTGTCATTACTAAAAAACATTAAATGTCTTCTAAACTGAGAAACAATTTCCACATTTAACCGAAATCTTTTACTTATGATACTGACAATCCCCCACAAAGTAATATAAATAGAACTATACAAATAGTAAGCAAATACATGTTCTCAGATACCATCTCCCATATAAAAAAATCACATTAAGAAAAAAATGAACCTATTATGTGTTCCTCTCCTAGCTACAAAATGTATCCAAAATCAAAGATGTGGAACATATATATTCTATCATAATCATTTGGTAATTAATGCAATTAGTATCTCTTCCATGCCCGTGTTGAACATAAAAAACTAAATATTACTTAAACAACACCCCTAATGCTCATGTTGGTTGTCATTGTGCAACACAGTTAATACATAGAAAACATAAAACATAGAACTCCTTTTGTCATATAAAACACTGTCAAACATCCAATCATACTATCCACACTGATCTGTGTCCACACTTGTTATATATATATATATATATATTATTTTAAAATATCAACTTGACTTGTTTAAAACATTTATCATGTATTATGTTTCTTGTCACTTGTGTATACAATGTACTATGTTTGCATTTTAACCGGCCAGGGTTTCATGTTTTGCAATAAAGTCATATAAAATTCACAACATAACAGCTCCGTGTGTCTTTCATGTTATAACCAGAGTTAAAACAACAGTATTTGTATATGTATTTTTGAATATGGACAAATAATTCCAAGTGCTTTATGATGGCTAAAAGTTGCAATTTTGTTAGATTTAAGCAAATTTGAGTAATTATTTGAAAACTGTATAAGAAGGACGTTCCAAACAACCGAAACCCAAGTTATATTGAAAGTCGACATGTTTTGTCTATCAAATAAATTCACATTGGTTAAGGGTGTCATTCAGTACATAAGAAAACCCTACACAACAACAAAGTATATTATATCGAATAACATTTTGATTTTATAGATGAGGCATGACACGTTTTCTATTATCATGTTTATGTATGCATGATTTCGATGAGATGATTTGATACATTTGAGTGAAACAAAATAATTATTTTCTACCACAAAATGTATATTTGCTTGAATAAGGAAGCAAAGTGGCTATTTTCCGTTTTTCAAAATTGTACATGAACGGATATATTTTGTCGGATAAATTTATTGTAAAAAATTACGCCTTTCCTGGGGGTTGGTCCTAGATACAACTTATCTTTTTATCATAATTTGAAAGTAGAGAAAAAACATCCTGTTTCAAGGAAGTTAAAATACATCTTACTCATCTGTTCATAGAAAAAAGAGAATAATAGTTAGTGATAAAAAAGCAAATCACTTGTTTCATATTCCTATTCGCCCCTAGTCTAGAAAAACATACAATTTTAGTAAATATATGAGCAACAGTTAACTCTAAATAACGGCAAAAACAGAAAATAATTAACAAAAATTTATTATACTGTTAATAATAGCACAAAGTACTTAGTCTAATGACAAGTAACTATCTGCTGATAAAAGACTATCAACGATCCGCCATCAACACCAATTCGTCAAAATGACAAGAACATTAAGATATCAGTCAATGTCGAATTCGCCTTGGGGAGTTTTTTTTATCCCCTTCCCCACTTTTCATACACACATACTCGACATGATAATAATAATAATTCTTTATTAATGCAAAACATCCCTATAAGTGATATATAACCATACAAATATCATAAAAATGATAAAATGAAAACAGATATAAATGTGGGTTGGTAGTCTAGTGGTTGCTGAAGGTCCCCGGGTTCCACCCTGACTCGGGGCGCTGGAAATTTCAGTACATTAGAAGGGTGATTTTCACCCTCCCACACACATCTCTGGTACCCAGACCGGAGTTTAAACTAGAATTGGTACTTTAGGGGCCTCGGTTGGTCAAAGTGGCCCGACTTTGACCAGGAGATCAATCTTCAGACATCTCTTCGGTTTGTCTGTTTCCGCCGAGAAGCCCGGTGGTTCTCTCCGAGTACTTCGGCTTCCTCCACCAGACTTCCGGTGTCCTTGCTTTCCCATGGTGTTGGGTTTGTCCTTGGTGATGGGTTGTGCAGGGGCGTAGCTAGGTATCCAATAAACTGTAGGCACAAATTGCGGAAGGGGGACTGGGGTCAAGGCCCCAGCAGGTCCAGGACAGAGCCCTGGTAGGGTGTTCAGGGGGCAAAGTCCTCCGACGGAAAACGGTTTTCAGCATTTTAGTTGCAAAATTTTGTGTACAAAAAAACATGAAAACTGGTCATTTTATCATGATAATATACATGAAAAAAATTTCGAAGAAATTATAATATGCATTGTTTTACAATTACACCTGACTGATGAATTAACCGGCAGTACAATCGGAAATATATAAAAAAAAGTATTTACAATACGCTTTGCCCAGCGTGGATCAGCGTAGCCCTTTAATAAGCAGCACAACCTGTTTTGTATTTTCATATCTAATTCCTTTCTGATTGAGGATAAATTAATTGATATATACGTCAATTGATAGTACATATTGACGATACTACATTTAAAAGAAACCTTCACCGTCCCCTGGCCACACAAACACATACACACACAGTCGATGCCTCATGCAGAAGTTCTGTTCTGTTCATACTATCGAACAAAATTCAAGAAATTCATATTTCCTTATATCCTGTACTGTAAAATCCCTACCTGCTTAGGAATTTGAATAATTATGGTCATTACACGTAGATCTGAGAGAGTACTCGAAGTTACTGAAAGCTAATTGATTGAATGTGCATAAGAAGGGTCACATCTTCATTAATCCTGTTAAGAAGTGTACACGGCTACCACTGTACCCTTGCAGCTTTCGAGGGGAGCTTCGAATAACGAAGGTATCAACCAGTACATACATACATACATACATACATACATACATACATAAACATAAACAAAAAAGAAATAAACAGTCAATTGGTATTATTATAATCATCTCTCTTCAGTTCTACTGACTGTTGAATAAAGGATATAACTGTTTTATAAACATTTACTGTTGAAAACCTTGGCATGAAAATAAGTGAATAATTCAAACGAGAAAACCAGTTGTCTATCTATGATAGATGCTTAAATATTTAACAAAAAAAACACAATATTGTAGACAACAATCAACGCAAATCACTGAATTACAGGCTCCTGGCTTGGAACAGGAACACAAGAATGTGGCCTGGTTAAACATAATTCTGAAAGCTCGGTCCCCTGCAAAACTGTAGGGACAGTGGTGTAACAGAAAAACTTAAAAACAAACAATAAAAAACAGTTTGAAAGGGTATGACTCGACACGAAGCATAACAACAACTCACAAAATTATGGAACGCCATAGCTGTCTTATGTGTCTTGTTTATTGCTTTTCTATTATACGAAGGTGCTTTTCTATTATACGATGGTGGTTTTCTATTATACGAAGGTGCTTTTCTATTATACGAAGGTGGTTTTCTATTATACGATGGTGGTTTTTTATTATACGATGGTGGTTTTCTATTATACGATGGTGGTTTTCTATTATACGAAGGTGCTTTTCTATTATACGAAGGTGCTTTACTATTATACGATGGTGCTTTTCTATTATACGAAGGTGCTTTTCTATTATACGATGGTGGTTTTCTATTATAAGAAGGTGCTTTTCTATTATACGAAGGTAGTTTTCTATTATACGAAGGTGCTTTTCTATTATACGATGGTGGTTTTCTATTATACGAAGGTGGTTTTCTATTATACGAAGGTGCTTTTCTATTATACGATGGTGCTTTTCTATTATAATATGGTGCTTTTGTATTATACGAAGGTGCTTTCTATTATAAGATGGTGCCTTTTTATTATAATAAGGTGCTTTTTTATTATGTGATGGTGGTTCCCGTGATTAACCGGAAGCGTGGCGTGTATTTGAATCTCACCGAACCAACATGGCGGTCATGGCTGTGAATACTAAAATGTTAAACGTTTTACAGAAACTTAACTTGCAGCAAGCATTTCCAAACTTTGAGAGAGAGAAAATCACTCCAAACATTGTATGTACGCTTTCGACACATGCAATGAAAATATTAGGTGTATCTAGTAGGGCAGATATGATGAAGCTAAGAACTGAATGTGTAAAATATGGAACGTCTGTCCCTAATTAAATAAACTCTGAATGCGGCCCTCCGAAATTTGACATTCCAAAGTCTGTTCTGGAAAATGGATCTAAAATATCCGACATTTCTAAATTGATGTCCGTGTCTGAAAGCACCATTTACCGAAGAATGTCACAGTTTGGATTAAGCAAAATGAATTTTACACAAATTGATGACAGTGATTTAGACTTGACACTTGGACAAATAATGAAAGAGTTTCCATTGTGTGGCGAAACACTATTGCAACAGATGCTTCTATTAGAAGGCATAAGAGTACAGAGATGGAGACTGAGGGAGTGTATGCATCGATTAGATACCGCCGGTGTACAGGCGAGACGTACTGATAGGCTTCATAGGCGTGTTTACAATGTAATGGGTCCAAATCACCTCTGGCACATAGATACAAATCATAAACTTGTCCGGTGGAGATTTTTTATTGTATGTGGCATTGAGGGGATTAGTCGATTGAGAACATTTTTAAAATGTACCGACAACAACACATCAAGAACAGTTTTGATTGTTTCTTCTCCGGTGTTGCAAAGTATCGGATACCCAATAAAGTTAGGTCTGACAAAGGATTGGAAAATGTTTCTGTGGCAAACTACATGTTGATTGAAAAAGGCCCAAACAGTATGGTAACGGGAAAAAGCACTCATAATCAACGGATTTAGAGACTATGGAGAGATGTGTATGAAGGTGTGCTTAGTTACTTTTACAACTTATTTTATTTCATGGAAGATGAAGGTTATCTAGACCCACTAAAACTGACAAACTTAGCTGCTCTCCACTTTGTTTTCATGGACGAAATAAACAGGAAGCTGCAATTTTGGGCAGAGGCATGGGATGGTCATAGACTACGCACTTTTAATTCATCTCCATTGAGCTTGTGGACTTCAGGTCAACTTCAATATGCCGTAGGAATTACCGAAGGAGAAGCAAATTTGCAAGATTATGGAATTGAAGGCTATAAGGATCAAAATGATGTAGAAGAAGGCGAGAGACCAATATTTGGACCCCTTGCACACATGATAAGTGATCAATGCAGCATGGATTTAACTCGACAATTGATAAGAAGCAATACTAACTTTGGAATAGATTATTATCGTGAATGTTTGGAAGTCATTGAAAGAAATAACTAAACTGGTTATTAAAACTTATTTGTAATTGACTAAATTGCCTTCATATCTTGAACGTAAATGGATAACTGCATAACTTCTTTATATACTTAATCTTATAAAACCCCATGACGTTTCAACAACTTCAAGCTTTTTAAAAAGTGGTATATTGGTTATATGTAACTGTATCATTTTGTGTAGAGGTGGTACATGTACAATGTACAGATCTGTATATCCTCTAACTATTTTAGTATTTATTATAACCAATTTTTCTAACTTATATGGACGCTGAGTTGGCAATTGTATTGTGCAAGTCTTTTTGCTGCGCGTCTTTCGAATCTTGATAGGAAGTCGAGTAGATTGAGGGGCAAGGTTAGTGTACCAATAAACATGGTTCAACCCCACCACTCTGCCAAGTTTTGCCAGAGTGCCTGTACCAAGTCGGGACTTCTCTCTACCTTCTGTACATTTTCCTTTTTGTGTTGTCGCTGTATGTCTCTATTTTGATGGCTTGATTGGTGGTGTTTGTGCTGTTTGATGTTTTATATCGAATTATTGCCATTCCCTGTTTTATCTTTATTTTTTATATATAAAGGTTGGCTACATGATTCAGCTAAATGAAATCTTCGGTAATGCTTTAAATGAAAACTTATGTAACTGTGACTTTTACATGCATTAAAAGAATTTGGCCGATAATGAACAAATATTTAAATGTTTGTGTTTGAACTGAAAATCATTAATTGTGTCCTGAATATTAAGTCATTGGTCTTACAATTTGCCAAATTAAAAAATACTTCAACCAGAGACATATAATACTAGAGATAAGCAACTTTGTGAAATCTCGAGAAATATCGCAGCCACATGCTTTGATAAGAATATAACATGTATAAGAGTCATATATAAAGAAAGAAAGTAGTTAAGTTTTCAGAAATATTCCTTAATTTTTCAAAAACTTAACAATATATCTAAATATACCGATCACAGAAGTTGTAAAAGAAGTATCAAAAATCAACACAAGCCCCTCAATACTTTGTTATTTAGTAAGTTTCAAAATATTGTCATGATAATATGAAAACTTCATTTTGTCATAAAATGTTCCAGACCAAATCCTCTTCAATTTTCTATTGTATAATATTCAGAGTTTCCAATGTCTCTACTTCAACTAACTGTAATCGGTTCGGTTTAGACAGGTTTTACTGTGTCACAAGTATTGCGGGAGTACACAAGTCCATTGATTTTAAAAAAAAATGTGTCGGCAAGCTTTAGCGAACATGTACTTTTCGAAACTGTCCGAGGTACTAGTATGTAGCTGAATGTACTTATTTTTACTATTAGACTTGGGTTAAAAGCATTTTTAATGTAATGAAATCAATGCTAATATTTGCGAAAATGCTTTCCAGTGATTAAATTTGGCTATATAGGAGTATCACCTATCTTGAACTTGAGATAAATTTCATTTCAAGGCATCTTCTACCGTTCTCCCACTAAGAACAGTCTCCAACTTGTGTGGTGATGCTCTACTATAACGCAGAGGTGTTTATCTAAAGTTAGTCTATCAGTAATATTTGAATGTTCTCAGTTTTTGTCTCGCCTTGACGGAGTCAAAAAGCGAGAAATAGGTATGCTGTTTCCGGCGTCGGCGACGGCGTCAACAATGTATTAGTTTGTGATTAGGTCTAGTTCATGGTGATCCACTAGTGGTAGGTCAATGATATTTGGTATGCAGTTGTATTAGCATTGGCAAATCTCATTACCATGGAGATTATTTGGCCCCACCCCCTCAGTCAAGGTCTATTGACTTTGAAACTTTTCATAGTTAACATGTATTAGTTTGTGATTAGGTCAATTTATGGGGAACCACTAGTGGTAGGTCAATGATATTTGGTATGCAGTTGTATTAGCATTGGCACATCTCATTACCATGGAGATTTTTTTGGCCCCGCCCCCTCAGTCAAGGTCTATTGACTTTGAAACTTTTCATAGTTTACATGTATTAGTTTGTGATTAGGTCAATTTATGGGGAACCACTAGTGGTAGGTCAATGATATTTGGTATGCAGTTGTATTAGCATTGGCACATCTCATTACCATGGAGATCTTTTTGGCCCCGCCCCCTCAGTCAAGGTCTATTGACTTTGAAACTTTTCATAGTTAACTTGTATTAGTTTGTGATTAGGTCAATTTATGGGGAACCACTAGTGGTAGGTCAATGATATTTGGTATGCAGTTGTATAAGCATTGGCATATCTCATTTCCATGGAGATTATTTGGCTCTGCCCCCTTAGTCATGGTCTATAGACTTTGAAAATTTTGCTAAGTTAACATGTATTAGTTTGTGATTAGGTCAGTTCAAGGGGAACCATTTGTGGTAGGCCAATGTTAATTTGTGTTCAGTTGTATAAGCATTAGCACATCTCATTTCCATAGAGAATATTTGGCCCCGCCCCCTCAGTCATGGTCTATTGACTTTGAAACTTTTGCTTAGTTTACATGTATTAGTTTGTGATTAGATCAGTTTAAGATGAACTGCTAATGTTAAGTCAATGATATTTGGTATGCAAATGTATTGGCATTTGCAAATATCGTTTCCATGGAGATTATATAGCCCCAACCCTGATCATGATTCATTGACTTTGAAACTTTTACATAGTTTACAAGTTAATGTTTGTGTTTAGGTTTGTTTAAAGGGAACAGCTTATAATAAGTCAGTGGTATTTGGTATGCAGTTGTATTAGCATTGGCACATCTCATTCCATGGAGATTGTTTAGCCATGTACCTTCAGTCATGGTTCATCGACTTTGAATATTTGCATAACTTACATGTTAAAGTATTGCTATTTTAATTTCAACATTTGCATTATCAAAATTACAAAAAGGCGAGACACTTACCATCATTAACTTAGCACTACTTAGTGTAATTCCTGTTGCTTAAATAACACAGAACCTATCATTTCTTATCTAAAATTACTTTTAAAAACATTTTTAACAAAGATTTATTACAGTACACTCTAATTAGACAAAATTATTTTTAAGACATCTTTAAATACATTCAAATGAAACGCCCTGACATTTTGTTCTAGTTTATTCCTTATATTTCAGGTAATAAGAATTCTTCGCTCTCAGAGTCTTCGCTACAAAATTAATCGAACATTATAGAGCATTATAATTAGAATACAAAATTGAAAATTGAGAGGACAATTTTACTTGTGCTCTAATTAAAATGTTCGGGAGGGCTTATAGTTTATTCTTATATTTGATGTATGAGAATACTTGTGTCTCTTTAAACAACTGAAATGTCGATGGGCATGTACGTATATGGGTATTTAGTGTTCTGTTAATGGTTAATAATCAAAATAAAAAGCTAGATTATTCAACGTGAATAGATCAGATATCGACTGAAAGTCAATGTTACAGCAGTATGTCACTTATCTGCTAAGTTATAAGAAATTTACGCATCTTAATACGGTATTCACTGAGGACAGACAAAAAACGGCGAATGTCTATGATTGTTATGATCTTTTCAGTCGTCGATAAGTGCAATAATACATAGTACAACTCATGTTACAGTTAAATATCTCCTGATTTCCAATGTATATTAGTTAATTCTTTGAAATCTACATTTCCTTATCTTTATGTTTACCGAGAGGCGACGGGACATATTGTTTTACACGTTTGCATACTTGCAAACTTTCTTCACGTATGTACGTCCGAAATAGGTTTCCGGATGCTAACTATCAAATCATTTGTAATTTGGAAATGTTGTTATGGACCACCGATCACACATCCAGTTAGAACTTGATGAATTTCCCGTTTCTCTGTCTCGAGTTGATAGTAGGAAGATAACCATTTTGGAGTTTTAGAACTTTACTGTAACATACAATCCGTTAAATTTTTAGACTGTTTCTTAAAAAAACAAGATGCAACTAACCATTATTCATGTCGTACTGGTTCTATTTCTCAATCGTAAAAACAGAAATACACAACACTAACATGGGACCAGTTTAGCGGCGATTTATTCTATCTAAGATTTCCAACCAAAAACGGTAAGAAATAAAGGAGTGAAGAGGTCTATTTACTGTAACACCCCTGTATCAAGCATTTTCTATACCTATTGTATATATTTCTCAAAAGATAATTTCAACAAACCCTTTTCATATAGGTTTTACATTTACAGGCGTTGTAGAGAACTGGAAATATATACAGATAAAAATGTAAAAACATAGCAAATTTAAAGATTTTACATGTCGTAACGTTCTGAATATTTGAAGTCCACTGTTTTAAGAAAACACATAAATACTATTAGCACATGGACGTGCTGAATACAATTGCTCATTGTAGTGAGCATGTAAAATTAGGTCATTAGTTTTCTCAATTGTTTCTTATTTTTCATGTCGAGGCCTTTTATAACCGACTATACTGTATGGGTTTTCTCGTTGTTGAAGGCCGTACGGTTGTCTATAATTGCTTACCTCCACTTTATTTGAACTTTGGTGGATAGTTGTCTCATTGGCAATCATACCTCATCTCCTTGTTTTTATATGGAATGATTCCGGGCCGTTTGTAGTAAGTACGCCTGGATTCTGCTGATGGTAGTGATCGATGCCCAAGGACTTGGAGGAAATAGGGAATTTGCTGAAATACCTTTGCAATTATTTACAGTGCATCGCCATGAAATATTCCCCGACTTAAGTGTTCTGTCGATACGAAAAGTAAATCTAAAATGATTTTTTTCCTCCGATATGTTTCTGACAAACGAAACTCATCGTAACTATAGTCATACTTATTATAAATTTTCTTTATTTTACCTGTGGTACCTGTAAAATGAATAGGCGCAAATGTTATCAAAAGCTGCGAGCAAACGTACAAATTTTTAATCCCCAAATGCGCGCGCGCAAATATAATGCTCCCCGACATATAAACCTTGCAAGGATCACATAAACCAAAAATATTTATCCTATTGAGAGATTCGTACAACTCATTGACTGGCCCAGATTTTTCTCTTTTACTCGCGTTGGTGGTCTGGCGGTACCGTTCTTGCCTCGCATATATGTGTACAGGAGGATGGACCAAACATAATTAAGAATTAACATTGGTATTTGCTGCTTCTCCGTCGATGAGTAAGGACAAAGTCTTGTCGGCTCGGAGTTTGAATAATGCCCTAGGTCTAGTGGATAGCAAACTTATGCGCAGCACATTAGAAATCAGACTCAGCTTGTCGGTTTATACAAAGCCTATCATATCAATACATCATCGTCCTGACTCCTGACTATAAGTATAATATTTGCCATTTAACACTGAGCAACCATCAAAGTATCAATAAATTTATAGTTTCCTTTATAGTATTTATAAAACATTTTGAAATAAATAATCATATGAAATTATTATTTCAACTAAATACATATCTTAACAAAGACCTGGTCTAATTTTTCGAAGAGAAATACTACTAGAGAATCATAAATTAAAAATGAACTTAACTTCAATGCTAAGTTATGTATACGGAAGAACAAAGTCACTTGCAAAAACAGGAAATCACTGTTCATATCAGCTGAACGCAAAAACTGATACTGACTGTTCCTAAACATTTTTTAAGACGGAGGAGAAGGAAAAATGAATTTAATTAACAGGAAAGATTAAAGTGCATTTGAAACAATTTCCGTGATATAATTTAAAGCAATTTCTACATTTTTTGTACATCTGTTACCGAAAAAGAGTTCATAATTTTGTCAAGAATTGATTCGAAATTTCTGTTAAAACAGGTCGAACAATTAGGGTGTCGGACTATTGGGATGCAGGACTAACGGTGTTGCGGACATACATGGTGTCGTAATTATGGGGCCTCGGAACAATAGGGTGTCGGAGTATCGGAGCGATCCCGTTTCGTGATACAGTGCTAATAGCTTAATCAGTTCGTAATACACAGACAATAACTTAATCAGTTTCATGGTAAACAGACAATTACTTGATCAGTTTCATGGTACACAGCCAATTGCTTAATCAGTTTCGGGGTACACATACTATAATTTAATTAGTTTCGTGATACACAGCCAATAACTTTATAAGTTTGGTGGGAAACAGGCAATAAATTAATCAGTTTCGTGGAACACAGACCAAACTTTGAGCGGTTTCGAGATATATTCAGACAATAACTTAATCAGTTTGGTACTAAATAGACAATAACTTGATCGGATTTGTGGTACACTGACAATTATAACTTGATCAGTTTCGTGGTACACTGACAATTATAACTTGATCAGTTGTTTTGTACACAGACAATAACTTTATCAGTTTCGTGGTACACAGACAATAACTTGAACAGTTTCGTTGTACACAGACAATAACTTAATCACTTGCACTTTATCGGTACACATACAATAATTTAATTAGTTTCGTGGTACACAGACAATAACTTAATCAGTTTGGTGGTACACAGGCAATACATTAATCAGTTTCGTGGAACACAGACCAAACTTTGAGCAGTTTCAAGATATATTCAGACAATTACCTGATCAGTTTCGGGGTACACAGACACTTACTTGATCAGTTTGGTGCTTAACAGACATTAAATTGACCGGTTTCGTGGTACACTGACAATTATAACTTGATCACTTTCGTGGTACACAGACAATAATTTTATAAGTTTCGTGGTACACAGACAATAATTTTATAAGTTTCGTGGTACACAGACAATAATTTTATAAGTTTCGTGGTACACAGACAATAACTTGAACAGTTCCGTTTTTCGTGGTACACAGACAATAACTTGAACAGTTTCGTGTTTCGTGGTACACAGACAATAACTTGATCAGTTTTGGGGATACATAGACAATAACTTAATTAGTTTCATGGTACACATACAATAACGTAATTAGTTTCGTGGTACACAGATAATTACTTAATCAGTTTCGTGGTACACATGCAATAACTTTATCAGTTTCGTGGTGCACAGACCAAAATTTGAGCGGTTTCGAGATATATCCAGACAATAACTTGATCAGTTTTTGGGATACATAGACAATAACTTAATTAGTTTCATGGTATACATACAATAACGTAATTAGTTTCGTGGTACACAGACGATTACTTAACTTCAGTTTGGTGCCACACAGACCAAACTTTGAGCGGTTTCGAGATATATTCAGACAATAACTTAATCAGTTTGGTACTAAATAGACAATAACTTGATCGGATTTGTGGTACACTGACAATTATAACTTGATCAGTTTCGTGGTACACTGACAATTATAACTTGATCAGTTGTTTTGTACACAGACAATAACTTTATCAGTTTCGTGGTACACAGACAATAACTTGAACAGTTTCGTTGTACACAGACAATAACTTAATCACTTGCACTTTATCGGTACACATACAATAATTTAATTAGTTTCGTGGTACACAGACAATAACTTAATCAGTTTGGTGGTACACAGGCAATACATTAATCAGTTTCGTGGAACACAGACCAAACTTTGAGCAGTTTCAAGATATATTCAGACAATTACCTGATCAGTTTCGGGGTACACAGACACTTACTTGATCAGTTTGGTGCTTAACAGACATTAAATTGACCGGTTTCGTGGTACACTGACAATTATAACTTGATCACTTTCGTGGTACACAGACAATAATTTTATAAGTTTCGTGGTACACAGACAATAACTTGAACAGTTCCGTTTTTCGTGGTACACAGACAATAACTTGAACAGTTTCGTGTTTCGTGGTACACAGACAATAACTTGATCAGTTTTGGGGATACATAGACAATAACTTAATTAGTTTCATGGTACACATACAATAACGTAATTAGTTTCGTGGTACACAGATAATTACTTAATCAGTTTCGTGGTACACATGCAATAACTTTATCAGTTTCGTGGTGCACAGACCAAAATTTGAGCGGTTTCGAGATATATCCAGACAATAACTTGATCAGTTTTTGGGATACATAGACAATAACTTAATTAGTTTCATGGTATACATACAATAACGTAATTAGTTTCGTGGTACACAGACGATTACTTAACTTCAGTTTGGTGCCACACAGACAATAACTTGATCAGTTTCGTGGTACACAGCCAATACCTTAATCAGTTTCATGGTGAACAGACAATAATTTGATCAGTTTCGTGGTACATAGGCAAGAAATTAAACAGTTTCGTGGTACATAGGCAAGAAATTAATCAGTTTCGTGGTACATAGGCAAAAACATAATCAGTTTCGTGGTACACAGACCAAACTTTGAGCGGTTTCGAGATATATTCAGACAATTACCTGATCAGGTTCGTGGTACAAAGACAATAACTTGATCAGTTTCGTGGTACACAGACAATTACTCAATCAGTTTTGTGGTACACAAACAATAACTTAATAAGTTTCGTTGGTCGTTTTTGTGATATTATTTGAGCAAAGTTTTTTTGCTGATGTCCATTTACTTAGGATGAATAAAAGTTTTATATTTTATAATTGGGTCTTGGTACATTTATATGCATTAAATACATTGCTTAAAATATTGGCTGTTAAATGTCATACTACTTCAGATATGTTAGACATGGAGAATAAGTTAAAATCAGCTGTTATTGAAGGACGACCGAGGATAAGTCGACCTTGGAACAAAATTCTCATTCTTATTGAAGGTGTTTACAGGCAAGGATGTAAACTGTTTTCTCATATATCTTGACTTCTACAAACACATTGTGTATTTTTTTTTTACATAAATTACTGGCTTTTTGTAAAAGACTAAATGTATGCAGTTAAGATTATTCGATTTTGAAAACTTTGTACGCCACACAATCCTATAGTCTGTCATAATAACAAACATTTTATCTTATGATTATCTGAAGCGGTTCCAGATTTTGGAAAACGGGAGGAATATTTTTGTATTCGTAGTAAAACATTATAAATGATAAAATGACCATCTGACATTACTTTGGTCATGTGACACTTGCCATTGAATATAACGTTGAATAGCAGGCAATGCATGCATTCATTGTGATTCATAGAGATGTGTTACCTGTTGCAGAACAGACCCATTGGTGGCCTTTGGCTGTTATCTGCTCTTTGGTCGGGTTGTTGTCTCTTTGACATATTCCCCATTTCCATAAGGATCAATTATACGTCTACCAGAAGTCCTCCAATTAAAGAAGAAATACAAAGCCTATGTATACTTAGATGAAGCTCATAGTATTGGTGCTATAGGTAACACTGGGAGAGGTGTTGTAGATTATTTTGGAATCGATCCAAAGGACATTGATGTAATGATGGGAACATTTATTTAAAGTTTTGGTGCCGCTGGAGGATATATTGCTGGAACTAAGGTATAGTATTGGTGCTATAGGTAACAGTGGAAGTGGGGTTGTAGACTATTTTGGACTCGATCCAAAGTTTTGGTGCTGCTGGGGAATATATAGCAGGCAATAAGGTAATGAATATAAATATATAAGATACTTGTAACTAAGGCGGTAATAGGGACTGATTTTTATCCCCTAAAACTATAAAGGCAATTTTTTTTATCTAGAAAACACAAAACTAATAAAACATATAAATTAACAAATACAACTAAGCTTACATTTCTTCTAAAATTAAAAAGTCTTTGAGATGTTTCCTTTCCATTTGGGACGAGAAGCACAACGAGTGCCACTTGTGGAGCACGATAGTTTTCTGTAAATTGTCAGTGACTTTTTTTAAGTTACCCTTTTCACACTGAAACGTCTTTTTATAAGGATTCATGATATTCAGCTTTTGTGGTTTTTGTCTTTGGATGATCATTATACTTGAAAAACTTTGTGTTGACAAAGTTATCCTAGTGGTGAACGAGTGTTCATTGTTTTTTCGATTAAATTTAGAATTATAGCTCTATGAAGGCGCGGATCCAGCCATTTTGAAAAGGAGGGTTCCAACCTCCGGAACACAACAAAACGTTCACATAATAAAAAAAAATCGAAATAAAGGGTGTGTTCCAACCCCCGAAAACACCCCTGGATCTCCCAATTCCCTAGCGTTTGCTATATTTGGATTTTCAATATATTCCGAATAATGAGAAAAAAATGTTCGATAAAAAAGTATTAATAAAAATACCGAGCAAAGGGGAAAATCCATAAAACCATACAAAATCAAACGTTAGACTATATCAACCAACGAAACGCATGTATGGTGCATCAAATTAACATATAATGTTGTGATTTTGTATTCCATCTGAAGTTAATATTTTTTCTTTTGTCAATTTGTCTGTCCCAATTGACTTGTGATTATAAATAAGTTGTCTTTCTTTCTTGAAATTAATACATCACTTAAGACTTAATTCGCATGCAGCAGTGTATTCCAGTTCTACAACACCTGCAGTAACACAACAAATAATCTCATCAATGTTAATAATAATGGGGAAAGACGGAATCACAGAAGGTACGTTTAGAACACCGCAACATATAATGACATGAGTTAACGTGTTAGAAATAAAAATTCCCGAAATAACTGAAATAGTATCTTTTTATTTCATATTTGTTATACCTGAAAACTTACTTTGTAGACTCGCTTTGTTCTTCTAGTATCTTATTGCTTTTTTTATTTATTTCGCTGTCTGTCTGTCTTTGTCTTGGTATAATCCTTTATTTAACAAACCAAAACATCAATAAAGTACTAATTGTAGGTCATGGCGACCTGCTTTTGATAGGAACGTGAACTTATTATATTAGAAGTTTTCATTGGAAAATTTTCAAGATATACCTGCCACAATGTCATTTGCTACAATAACAAATCATGGAAACATTATAAAAAATTACTATGACGACAATCGGAAGTTAGCTTGTTTTATGAATTAACCGTTGTGGTGTCAAATATGAATAAATGGAAATGCAGGATATTCTTAATGGAGACAGCAACCAAACATTACAAACCGAGTAGCAAAGGTCAACATGTAAATCTTTAACTTACTAATGTAGTTTATCTGATACGAAAACTCATCAAAGATACCAGGTCGCCTGACGCATGACGGATAACCACGAGGCTTCATTGATGTAATGAGTGTAGTTTTATACAAATGCTATGGAACAAATTCAGTGCACATGACGCATGTGACTGCTTACCCTTCCGGAGCACTGGAGATCACCCCCGGATTAAGCTCGAGTTCGTGTTGCTCAATTTTCAAATTTTCTATGTAGTGGTATTTGGATTGTTGTTAGTCTTTTCGTCGTTTTTCGTGGTATTGCCGGGTTTTCCTCGAATTGTGTTTTTTATTGTTCTTTTAGTGTCTTCTGCCTCTTTTTAAAAAGTTTCATCAAATATAAATTTCGAAAATCCTAACTAATGAATAAAAATGTTTATGAGCATCAATACCAAATGACCATCAACAGAAAACAAGGATTCATCCAAGGTCAACCGATCATCTTAGTTTAGAAAATAAACATAACTTATAAACTAAAAATTAAAAATCAAAATGTATGAAGTAACATTTTAAATCCAGGACAACAAAGAATGAACCAGTTAAAATTGAATACACAGTATTTTTGGAGGAAATTAAAAGAAAGCGGTTTTATTATTTATGGTAATGACGATTCACCTGTAGTTCCTTTACTGATATTTTTACCATCTAAAGTTGCGTAAGTAAAAACTATTTACACATGTATTTTTAAGAGGCTGGTACATATAAGTGAACACTGATTTCAATGCTTGAATTCTTTTATCTCTTTTTAACAATGTGCATATTCGTTTTGATATTAAGTAAAGGTCATTGTATGTGTCATGGTAAACACTTACAAGTTTGGATGATAAAATTGAAAACGATTTTTTGCACAGAAGTAAATGGTAGTTTTAAGATATTGCTGCTTGCTAAAAATATATCTTATTTACATATACCTCATGTGAAAATCACGGTTTGAAAGACCAGAAAAACTCAGGCATCTTGAAAGATGAACATCTGCTGTGAGTACTTCTCCAGTCATTTAAGCTTCAAACCATATTGTATTCGGATGGATTTATAAATTAGGTTTTATATCATAGCTATGGAATGAATATAAACGTACAAATAAAAAAGGCAATTCTTATTTCAACAGAGGCATCAGTTGCTGACGCCATGTGGTCTCTTTTGGGTAGTTGTCTCATTGACAATCATACCACATCTTAATTTTTTATCTATATTTTATTTCCGGTTAATCTTTTTTGTTTTAAATATCGTTATACATATACTATAAAAATATTATTGAGCTAGAGCCCGTTTTTTGAAGTTTGAATGTGTTATTTTCCATTGCTGTGAGCAGAACGTTTCTGGAGATTCCAAGATGGGTCTAGGTATTGTAGTTGTATTGTTTTTCAGAGCTATGAACAGAACGTGTCTAGAGAAGGGGGAAGGTTTTGTTGATTGTATTGTTTTTCAGAGCTATGAACAGAACGTGTCTAGAGAAGGGGGAAGGTATTGTTATTGTTGATTGTATTATTTTTTAGAGCTATGAACAGAACGTGTCTAGAGAAGGGGTTAGGTATTGTAGTTGTTGGTTTTCCCGCCACACCAATCATAGAATTACGTGCTAGACTTTGTTTATCAGCAGCTCGTTCTAAAGAAATGCTAGACAAGGTATTAATATTTGTATATTGTACATGTATGTTTTTATTGTTTTAATTCTGGAAAACATGCATATAAGCCTCTTTATAATCGCTTTTGATTGAATGTAACGAAGAAATTTGTTTATAGAAATAAGCAGATGTGGTATGAGTGCCAGTGAGACAACTCTCCATCCAAGTCACAATGTGTAAAAAGTAAACAATTTTAGGTCAAAGTACGGCCTTCAACACGGAGCCTTGGCTCACACCGAACAGCAAGCTATAAAAGGCCCCAAAATGACTAGTGTAAAACAATTCAAACAACAAAACCAACGGTCTAATCTATATAAAAAACGAGAAACGAGAAACACTTATGATCCACATCAACAAACAATTACATTGAATTAGATAGATTTCAAGTTTGTGCATCTTTTTGATCCCACAATAGTTTGTTTGTAATTATGAAATTAACAATATCACCAACATAATTAAAAATATAATATTATATAGTGAATACAAAACTGTAAGTATTTCAAATAACAAATATCCTTCATAAATATCATGCAATTGCCTATGGTAAAATGGCAAGTAAGGAATATTCCTGTTTTTAAATTTTGAATTTCATATACAGTTTTCAGTCCAAGTTTATTGTGCCCCATAAATGGAAATTAAAACAGTTGCACATACTTGTAACATCGCCAATGTCTCCGTCTTTTGAGGCCTTTATTATGAAAATATTAAGCTTATAAAAACACATACAACAAGAACGTGTCGTGTAGCATCATATATCATATCACTTTCACTTTCTTGTTTCAGGCATTGAATATAATAAATGAATGTGGTGACATGTTCCGTATAAAATACTCAAAAAAGAAATGCCGAAAAAGGCAGCCAATTCCTAAGGTAATGATAACGATAATGTTAGTATTTCATTGTGTTAGATTTTCATAACTATTGTATATGATATTAAGATTTTTTCTGTTGCATAAAAATAAGAAGATTACAAAGAGACAATTGCAAAGCTTAAGTTGAAAAATTGCAGACATCTCTATTTTCAAAAGACAAAAAAAAAAAACAATGATACTGCGGATAACAGCAGTCTTTGAAACTACATGAATTTGATGGTGACAAGGGTTTGACAAGAGTCACTAATCTACTATTTCATTAATTGTCATCATATGAATCATCAACGTATTTAAACAGGAGTAATACGACGGGTGTCACTCGTGGAGCAGAGACTGCTGACGCTTCCGGAGCACTTGATTTCACAACAAGTTACGTTCAATCTTTTGTTTTCTGTGTCACGTTTTGTGGACTGTTATTTTTATTAGCGTCTTTTTTTGTCAGTTTTTCTTCATTTAATGGTTTTTGATTGGCAACTCTTATCTCCTGCACCTTTTTACACATGATAAAAAATGAGTAACACGAACTTCACCAGGACTTTTGATAGACGCAGGTTTTACGAAATGGTTACAAGTCCTGCTCTTGTAAAGGCACTTATACTGTTGCTGTTGCATTTATAATACTAACATTATCGTTATCATTACCTTAGGAATTGGCTGCCTTTTTCGGCATTTCTTTTTTGAGTATTTTATACGGAACATGTCACCACATTCATTTATTATATTCAATGCCTGAAACAAGAAAGTGAAAGTGATATGATATATGATGCTACACGACACATTCTTGTTGTATGTGTTTTTAGTTTTTATTAGCTTAATATTTTCATAAGAAAGGCCTCAAAAGACGGAGACATTGGCGATGTTACAAATATGTGCAACTGTTTTAATTTCCATTTATGGGGCACAATAAACTTGGACTGAAAACTGTATATGAAATTCAAAATTTAAAAACAGGAATATTCCTTACTTGCCATTTTACCATAGGCAATTGCATGATATTTATACAAATACAGTGGATGTAAGCAATTATAGGCACCCGTGACTAATAACTAAACAACTTATGAAAAACAAATATGACACACATGAAACAACGACAACCATGGAATTACAGGCTCCTGACTTGGGACAGGCACATAAAGAATGTGCACGTGGCGGAGTTAATAGATATAAGAAGATGTGGTATGAGTGCCAATGAGACAACTCTCCATCCAAGTCAAAATTTATAAAAGTAAACCATTATAGGTCACAGTACGGTCTTCAACACGGAGCCTTGGCTCACACCGAACAGTAAGCTATAAAGGGCCCCAAAAAATTACTAGTGTAAAACCATTCAAACGGGAAACATGTTTGTGAGCGCTAAACCCTAACCCTACCATGGGTGAATAGTGTAACACTGAGCACAACACAAGAATAAACTGTAATGAACAGCTGCGCCATGAGCGCATGATACGCCCGTCGCTTTTTCAAAATATAAAGTTCAATAACTTCTCAATGTTATATCAGAAATTTATGAAAAACTAAAGGGAGGTTATATTAACAGATATAAACCAGTCACCAAAACACTTTGAAGATATTGTCCGAACACTGGAAAATCACCCATTTTTTTATGAATAATATCCCATAACTCGGAAATGTAAAATATTTTTTTTTTTAAATTGAAAGGGAACTTGCGTCAATAGATATAAACAATTCACCAAAGTTTCATGAAACTGCTGAAAGTATTTTTAAGTTATTGTCCGAAAACTGGAAAATCCCCCCTTTTTTAATGAATAAAACCCCATAACTCGGAAAAGTAAAATCTAAAATTTATAAAAATCAAAACGGAGCTCACGTCAATAGATATAAACAATTCACCAAAGTTTCATGCAAATTGGTGAAAGTGTTTTTGAGTTATTGTGCGAAAACTGGAAAATCCCCCTTTTTTAATGAATAAAACCCCATAACTCGTCAACGTAAAATCTAAAATTTATAAAAAACGAAAGGGAGCTCACGTCAATAGATATAAACACTTCACCAAAGTTTCATGCAAATTGGTTAAAGCGTTTTTTGAGTTATTGTCCGACATGTTGACGACAGACGGACAGACGGACAGACGGTATACCATAACAAGTCCCGTAAACGGGCGTATAAAAATCAGATGCAATTGGCTTAACTATATAGATCGGTATGACTGGGCAATATAAATCCATCAAAATCCTGGGGTGATCTCGTGTGCTCCGGAAGAGTAAGCAGATCCTGCTCAACGTGTGGCACCCGTCGTGTTATTCGTGAAAGTACAAACTCAGTGATTTGGTCTAATTCGGTAGGTCACATTCGAGGAAAAGAGGACGGGATTGTGGTTACGACAACTGGAACACATCCGTCGTCACATGTGAAACAGATATTCCAAAAAGTTTTTTTTTCAATTTAGTGCGAAGAATATATCAGAGAATGGAATTTATAAAAATATATTTTGAAAGATTGATATTCGTATATATTCAAATGATTATACACGCTAAAAAAAAATCGGGGAATTCTTATTTTATAGAATTGATGCTTTGTCGCTTAGTCCGATCCCCACATTTCCCTGTAACTTTAGTGGGAGTTGATTTAAAGTGTCTCATTTGTTGACAATAGAGTACAAGTCATTTGATGTGTGTCCAGCCTGCAATATTAATGTCGCGGAAGTGAGACACAACAAATCTATATTCCGTCGTCGGCGTCTTCATCATTTAGATCGTTAGGTTACTCGTTTGAATTGTTTTTACATTTGTCATTTCTGGACCTGTTATAGCTTTCTATGCGGTATGGGTTTTGCTCATTGTTCAAGACCATACAGTGACATATAGTTGTTAACTTGTACCTCATTTGGTATGTGGTGGAGGGTTGTCTAATTGGAAATCATACCACATCTTCTTATTTTTATATAAGTTTTATTTGCATTAAATATTACCAAAACAATTTGTCCTGATAAATTTTCAAACCTCCATGAATTTTAAAAAAACTTGTAGGAGTTAATTTTCTATATCGAGATAAAGCATGTACAGAAAAACAATTTTTTTATTTTTGTTTTTTACCGATAAATGGACGTTTTACAGTCAACATTACACTTTTAAAATGACAGCAGCAATCTCAGGCGAGACACAGGGTTCCGTGGAATTCTTCACGAATTTATTGTTATACTGCTTCCATTTGAGAACTAAGGGAAAAATACGACAGGACCAAGTGGTTTGGGGATATCCCCCTTATGTCCGAAATATTGATATTTTTTTTGGTACTTTTTTCTTATTTTTGTCTGCCGTTCTCCTCAGTTTTCATACCAAATAACTTTGAACAACAACTCGAACTTTAATTTGAATTTTAACTCAATGGATAGCGACACTCATCCGAAGCACATTTGGAAATCGGGCTAAAAATAGAACTAATTTTTTCCAAAAGGGTCACGTGGCTTTACCTCATCAAGTAATGTGATAACTACATCAAAGAATGACAGGACCACATCAAATACAGGAACAAACACATCATGTTGTGTAAAATCGTCAAATTTTGAACCATCATTATGGTATGTTAAAGCCATATGAAGAATTGGCAAATCATCATTACGAAATAACAAAACCACATCATGTAATGAAACCAATACATAACGTTAAGCCACATACACATCAAGTTATGTTAAAACCACATTGACTAATGACACAACCACATTAAATAATGATGAAATCACATCGAGTTATGACAAAACCATATTAAGTTATGAAAAAACCATATCAAGTCAATACGAAACCATATCACGTAAATTCGAAATATCATTAAGTAACGACTATTCCATATTGAGTTATATCAAAACATCATTACGTAATGTCAAAATCATATCATGTAAAGACAAAATATCATCAAGTAATAATAAAACAACATAACGTAATATCAGAGTACCACATAAGACAGCTGTGGCGTTCCATAGATTTTACTATTCTTTTTAGGTTCATTTTTATAATAAAGCTCCTCCAATATCTCTATTATTTATACATCCTTGCTTTTCAGGGTTTTGAAATTGGAGCGTTCATGATGAAGGTAAATACAGAAAAGCCCTTCGGAAGAACAAATTGTATAAAGTGTTATTATGTTTATTGTCTCGCACTTGGTCGATACAGCTGCTGGTGGAGTGCTTGACCCCGAGTGTATCACCAGTTCAGAAGTCAGTGTTTCAGTACTGAATGAAAATAACACTTTATGAATTTGTTGCTGCCGAAGCGCTTTTCTGGATTAAATGCAACAGGAACGCTCAACGCCAAAACTGTAAGTTTATAAACATTTGGGTAAAACTTTCCACGAATGCAATGATTCCCATCACCATCATACATACAAAAACCTCAAGACTTGACACCGTTTTTATAGAGTCTTAAATAATAATTGCCTATTAACTAAAAATATATATTTTTTTAACTAACGGTGTTTTGGGATTTATTAGCTAAGTTCTATGATATACTTAGCAAGGGTCCCTTCTCAAAAGTCTCCCTATTAAAAAGTCTTGTTTTTGCTAGGTGCTCTTTTAAAATTTTTACTGTGTATATACGCAATGATAGGTATCTTTTGGAATACTGTTTTACAATATTCATCTCTTGAGGTTTTAGTATGTATGTTGGTGATGGTAATCATTGCATTTGTGGAAAGTTTTACCCAAATGTTTATAAATACAATAATGTATAAGGACTTGTATTTGACCCCAAAAAAATTCACATGGGCTCAGCAAATAACTAAAAAAAGGTCGCCAGACATCAAAGCAATCCTGGACGTCAATTGCCCTTATCCGCCAAAAAAGTTGGTAAACCAGAACAAAAACAAAATTCAATCGCTTCTACACTGTTCTACGTCATTTGGTTTCAGATGGGGAATTTTCTCATTGGCAATCATACCACATCTTCTTATTTTTATATACTGATTTATCAAAAATCAAATCTAGAACTACAAGCATTATAATAAAGTCCGAATAAATACAATTTTAGTGAAATTTGATATTAAAGGGCTATAATTATGTGCAAAGTACGTCTACCAAAAAAACACAAATCGTTGTACACCAATCTACCAAAAAGTCCGATCAATATCTGCAGACGTTTGATTTTGAGGACAAGAAAGTATTTGAATCTTGAGTAAATGATTGAAAAAACCCACTTGCATTTATGGCTATCCATTACTCTTGATCAAATAACGGCTTTAGACATAATTTAGTCGTGACCAAATTACCATGCTTTACAGATTAAAAAAAATCACGAAAAGGCAAAGTTCTTTTCTATCAACAACATTTTAACCTGGCTAAAAAGTGGAAATTTGACAACCTTTTTATTTATGGTGTTAGGTCCTTTTCATAATATTCATCTGCATCAGCATTTGATAGAACAACCTACTATCAACCTAATCCAATGGGTAAATATACATGAATAGTTTTGATAAATCTAGTCTAGATCTTGTTGAATATGGAAAACGGGTAACCTCTTTTTTTCGATTGCAACATCACCGGCGAAATGTATCCCAAAATTTGTACTTACTACGGGTGTCACATGTTGAGCAGGATCTGCTTATTGTGATAATCCCAGTTTTTTGTTTTGGTTTGTGTTGCTCCGTCTTTTTTTTTTTAATGTTTTGTGACTGTTGTTTGTCCTTTCTATTTTCTATTTTAGCAATGGTTTTGTCGGTCTGTTCGACTTTTGGTTCTCCCTTTTTTAACTGCTGTCTCTTTTTTTTGTGTATAAAAGTTCTCAGTCGAATGAATACAACGATAGACTTAACATTGATCTAAAACTCTACAACCCTATTATACCATATTTTTGTAGGAATTAAAGAATTAAAGAAAGACTGGCACCCTAGCTCAGTGTATTGCCTTTGAACAAGAGACATGATAGTACAAACCCCAGATTAACAAAACCCTTACCTAGTTTCTTTCTTTTTATACACCTATATCTAATAACAATAAAATGAAACTTAACAAAAAAAAATCTATATTGATAAAGTATTCTACCCTTCAATCGGTATCTTCTTAATGGATAGACTAGATTGAAATTTGAAAATCGGTAAACGTATGTTGCTTCTTACTTATTACATTGTAAAAACTGTATACGAACTGTCCAAATAAAGAGAACCATTGTCCGTTAAAAGATGAAGTCGAATAGACCGTTAAAGGTTGAATGAGTTATTCAATTAAGAGTAAATTTACGATATACAAAAACAAAGGTTACTAGAACAAAATAGAATAAGAAAAAATTAAGATTAAACAGTGATTTTAATATGCCTTTTACATCTGATATTTTGATGGAATCGCGATTTGATAACTGTTAAAACACGTCAATTTGGTGAAGATACAAACTGACAAACAACGTAAACAAACACGTTACACGATAAAATATCCATGAACTAGAACGGTTTAAATAACAATCCTATGATATTGCTATATTTCAGACAATGACACCAAATACAAATTGCTATTTTTGGTTTCTTCAGTTTCCTCTTGTCTACAGCCAATGTACATTTTATCACTTTGAATGATTTCAAGGCAACAAGGACCATAAATTCCTAGTTTAGACAGTAAAATATGATGCAAAATAGTTCCGTCTTTTGCGAGAATGTGTAAAGCATCATTCAACATGTCACACAGAACTATGTTACCAGCACTAGTTACTTCTAAATCCGATGGAACGAAATTATATTTGCTTGCAGCTAGCTCGCCGTTGTAAATCCATTTTAATGTCCTATCTTTTCCAAGGGAAATGATTCGTCCTTGAAGGTTAGGTAATAGTGCATCTACAACGTACAAACAGTTAATCCCATCTCTGATTCTTGTAATATTGGTAATCACTTTGGATGTTCCTGTACATTCAAAGACTATATCTTGTTTTTTATCTTTGTCAAGTTTTACAATTTGTCTGATGCTGCTGTCTGATTTTTTAAAAACTGTTTCGGAATCTCTTGTGCTTATGTAAATGAGACCACTTTTGGAAACGTGAACGGCGCGAGGAATTAAGGGTGCAAAGGAACAAAAGTTTTTTGTTTCGTTCCCAATCATAACGTAGAGATCATTTCTGTTATTGTACACAGTAAAGATCAAGGCTTGTGTTGACAGTAAAGACATGTCAAAAACTTGGTGATCACTAAAATTTTGCAATATACTAACTGTACATGAATTATTCGTTCTGATTCGCCTCAGTAATTTTGTAGGAACATCTGAAATCCATAATTCCTTCCCTATGTTCACTTTTAGTCGGTCAATACTAGGCGTATTTGATGTATATATCTCCACTAAACTGATCGGTATTTCATTCCTATCATAGAGATGTCCAAAAAGTGTTCCTAATGTGTTCTCATCGATAGGTTCTGGAAAAAAGTCCGGCAGCTTTTTAAAAACTTTTAGATCAATTGATACAGGTTCTCGTGCAGATGCCAGCCATTTCCTAGCATTCTTTGCTGTCTTATGCACATTTTCAATGTCATTTGTATTAGCAACATTTGTATTTACGTCCAACTTGTTTGTTATATCTACAATATTTTCCTGTATAGTTGATTTAGCTGTTGATGCAACACTTTCCTTTGCGCTGCTTTTATTTTCAATATCTTCCAAAATGGTCTGTTTGAAAGACTTTAAAGCAGACATAAACTTAGTTTCTTGTTTTTCTAGTTTGCATTTAACCATTTGAAGCTGGTCCATATTATCGACTTTTATCTTTTCGATCTTTTCTATTTCTTTTTCATAAAAATCTAAAAACCTGTTTTTTAGCTCAGTATTACATCTTTTTAAGCTTTTGACATCTTCGGTGAAGATTTCGTCAATTTCCTGTAAATCATGTTTTTGGTGTGACTTTGTCAAACAAGATGGACAAACTAGCTCATCACAGGTTTGACAAAAGATGCAGTAATCCTGTGAAATGTGAATTTTACATTTAGCGCGGTTTGGTTTTTGAAATTGGTCTTGATGGTTTGTGCCAACATTTTTTATTTCAACAACGTGATGCATGTCAGCCATTTTGAACTTCGGGTGTATTTTTTCGGTGCAATTCTGACACATGAGTAACTCACATTCTTTGCACTTCCATTTAACATTAGTGCTTCCTTCGCATAACTGACATTGAAGCGGAATTTGCGCTCCCCGAATTGACATCGAATGCGCCATGTCCACTGTCTGACTTTGAAACAATTATATTGTCAGGTCATATCAATTTACTACCTAACATGATATACTGACGTGAAGGGAAATGAAACAATTCCCACGAGGTTAAAGGATGTCGCTACTTACAAAAATATCAGTATATTAAAAGAACAAGCTATTGACGAAATCAAAGGAGTTCTAAAATAACTCCCCAAAAACATAGATGCAAAATGTTTAATGTATTATTGCGAATATGTAGGTACGATTTTGTCTCTATGTCTGTGTTTCCTTTTTACTTTCAATCCATCTGTCCATGCATCTGTCAATAAATTTTGTAAGTGCAACTCGTCTTTAGAAGCTTTTATTGAAACTTTATAGTTTAAGCCTATCATATAAAGATGTAGAGAAAGGGATGACAAAGCGGTAGGTCCTACGACATCAATAAATGTTAGGAAATGGCTCACATCTGCGTCAGAACCTGTGTCAATTGATCTAAAAGTGTCTAAAAAGCTGCCGGAATTTTTTCCACAACCTATCGATGGGAACACAATAGGAACACGTTTTAGATAACTTTCTGATGAAACTTCATGCTTACGCGTACCACACGAAGATGTAGAGGAAGGGATGACACAGCGGTAGTGCCTATTTAATTTGATTATTTCACACCACTGCAATTTTCAAAATTTATCCAATCGTTGCTATAAAATTCACAATATAACAGCTTTGTGTGTTTTTTAATGTTATAATCAGAGTTAGAACAAAATAATGTTGTATTTCTGAATATGGATAAATAATTCAAGTGCTTTAAGAGTTGCAATTGTGGTAGAATTGAGCAAATGTTAGTAAGTATCTGAAACTGTTTAAGAAGGATGTTCCCAGTAACCAAAACCCAAAATTATAGTGAAAGTCAACTTGTTTTGTTTTTCAAATGAAATCAATCCACATTGGTTAATGATGTCATTCAGTGCAAAAGAAAACCAAACAAAACAGAAAAGTATTCCATATCGCTGAATTAATATTTCAATTTTATAGATGTGTGTAAAACTTTTATAAAATCTTAAAATGTATTGGATAGACTGTTCAGAGTTTATGTTTCATTAGGCTTTAACAACTTTCGGATTTTACCTTGTGGGTGAAAGAAATTGGCCTCTATTAGCACCTGAGATCACCCCCAGTTTTTGGTGGGGTTCGTGTTGCTTAGTCTTTAGTTTTCTATGTTGTGTCATCTGTACTATTATTTGTCTGTTTGTCTTTTTATTTTTGGCCATGGCGTTGTCAGTTTGTTTTCGATCTATGAGTTTGACTGTCCCTCTGGTATCTTTCGTCCCTCTTTTAGTACGGTGACAAGTAAGGTAAATTTGAAAATTTAATGGATTGAAATACCTCACGGCTAATGCTGGTCTTATTTTGAAGATAAATATAATACCCTTTGATTAAGGCATGTCGTAGAGTGCCAAAGTGGTGCAGATTTTTGAAAACTGTGGTCAACGGTCAAAAGGGGGATTTTAAAAAATTGCAACTTTTGGACAATTTGGACAATTACTCGGTGGTCCCTCATGATAACTGAGGAAAAATTTCTATGGAATCATGCCCTGGGAATGTTGCACAAACTCAGCTTGTCATATTTATGTTTGATTGCCAGAGATAAGTGATATATACCCCCGCTTCCAACATGTAAGAAAATGAAATAAAATATCTTTATCTACGGAAATTATCGACAAAAAATATTTATATTTAATATTTAGCTATGCAACAATATATGACAACATATAAAGACATATTTGGGAAAGTTTTGTTAATATGCCATAAAGAACAAAGGAGAAAGGAGTACTGTAAAGTTTACACCCGGTCCATGATTCACTGAAAGAATGATGAAATTCATAATTGATTATTTAAACCCAAAAGAAAGTTGGAACTATAAAAAAATAGTCTTGATGCATAAATATCAGCATGAACACGATATATGAAGTTTTTTTTTATGTAAATAGGTCAATCAACATAATAGCAATAACATATTGAAAATGTGTGTCCCCCTTTTTATAAAACAACACAAGTAATGGAATATATAGCAGACTTGACTAAAAAGCCCGATATATATATCGGTTTTTATCCAACGCAATCATAGGTTTGAACGTTGTTTTCAATTTAGACTTGTTTATATTTTTTCGTTTGGGCTTGTATTATATTTGCCTTCGGGTTTATATGATCCGTTCATCCTATTTTGACTCCTTAAAATTCAAGAGTCTATCCTAAATTGAGGTAAATTGTATGGCTTTCCAAATACCGTTTCGATTCCTAACATCACTGAAGAGACATTAATTGTCGAAATCCGGATATGGTGTACAAAAACCTTTGCACCTTTTGTTTGCGGTATAACATCTTTTCCGCAGGTTTATTGTTTCGTGTTTAGTATTAAATTTATATTTAAGATCCATTCATTACATCGGTGATCCGTTTATTTGGCAATCGCCAATGGTAGTCAGCAGGGTTTAATGACACATTTGTTGTTCGACCTGTTAGTCAAATGCGTTTTGTTAAAATATACTTTTTCACTTTTTTGGTCTTTTGGAAAATGTTGTTTGTGCTGTATTTAGACCCCTCTAACAAGAAATTTGTTTTGCATGCACACGTATAAAAATTGCGGTTTTTATCCAACGCAATCATAGGTTTGAACGTTGTTTTCAATTCAGACTTGTTTATATTTTTTCGTTTGGGCTTGTATTATATTTGCCTTCGGGTTTATATGATCCGTTCATCCTATTTCGACTCTTTAAAATTCAAGAGTCTATCCTAAATTGAAGTAAATTATATGGCCTTCCAAATACCGTTTCGATTCCTAACATCACTGAAGAGACATTAATTGTCGAAATCCGTATATGGTGTACTAATTTTTGCACCTTTTGTTTGCGGTATACCATCTTTTCCGCAGGTTTATTGTTTTTCTTTTTGGTTTTAAATTAATAGTTAAGATCCATTTTGTTACATCTGGTGATCCGTTTATTTGGCAATCGCCAATGGCAGTCAGCAGGGTTTAAGAACATCCGTTGTTCGACCTGCTAGTCAAATGCGTTTTGTTAAAATATACTTTTTCACTTTCTTGGTCTTTTGGAAAATGTTGTTTGTGCTGTATTAAGACCCCTCTACCAAAAAATTTGTTTTGCATGCACACGTATAAAAATTGCGGTTTTTATCCAACGAAATCATAGGTTTGAACATTGTTTTCAATTTAGACTTGTATATATATACATATATGTATGTGAATTACCAAAAAACACGATTCTTGGAGATATTACGCTACAAAGGAAGCTGTCTAGGTATATACTTCACTAACACTAGAAATCAATAATGCACGTCCATTTGAAAAGGTAACGGAATACTAAGAAAAAAAATATGTGGATGTCATGGTATGTAATACTTCCGAAATATCGATACAAAAATATCTCTAGTGGAGAGAGAGAGAGAGAGAGAGAGAGAGAGAGAGAGAGAGAGAGAGAGAGAGAGAGAGAGAGAGAGAGAGAGAGAGAGAGAGAGAGAGAGAGAGAGTCGGAGGCCACTAGCAGCAGAAAATATGAAATATTGGACATTGAGATTAATAGTTCAAACATCATCCTTATCGTAGCAATCTTTTAAAACAATCTGATGAGTAAAGTTTGTTTCTACAATCACCATTGCCCTGACAACAACAAATTATAGTGCACGACAAATTCTGTTCATAGCATACGCAAATTTGCTACAAATAGTTTTGGCCTTACATTTAAAAACAAGTCCTGTAAAATGTCAGAAGAAATTTGATTCAAAATATACTGAAACTGTTGAGCTATTCCCCATATCCATATTCCAAAGGTGATCTAGGTGATGGTTTGGCGGTATAAGCATTCATCCAGACGTACACTTAGAGTGAAACTCGAAGAATGTGCTGTCTGAATGATGCCTCTGAAGGAGGAAGCCTCACTATGGAAGCAACCTTAGAAAGCCAACTTAATTTTTTAGTTTATTAAGATCACCATGTACTGATTGTGCATTGCTTCTGGGGTCATATAGATCCGCGATGGATTGATTTTTTCACTGCAACAGATGTATCAATATTAGAAGCAGCTAGATTGACAAACTTTGATACATGTATGGGTTTTGTTTCGACGCCTTATAACTGTTTTCTTTTTGCCAATTCCGATTAAAGAAGACGTGTCGCATCCTGTAAGACCGTGAGCCAGACATCAGTGGTCCAATAACTTTGCATATGTCGTGAACAGATAAAAACCGTCTTGCATCTTTGGTTGAAGAAACGCTTATAGTCTAAATCAACAAACCTTTCGAAATTGTCCGTTAATACAATTTGAAATTAATATAAACTTAGGTTTCAACTGCCTCAGGTAAAGTTGACCTTAGATGGATTTAGCTATTTTTGTATGTCCTTTTTGGTAATATAGCCTTTCAACTGTTTCAGTTCTTATGCATCCTTGGCTTTCAAATATTCTGCTTTGAGCGTTCCAGATGAAGGTAAATCTAGAAAAGCACTTCGGACGCATACAATTTATAACGTGTTGTTTTCATTTTTTTCATCATGTTTGACATCCGAGGAAATTACATAATCTTTCAATCAGTTTAATTGAGGTCTGGAGCTGGCATGTCAGTAACTGCTAGTAGTCTGTTGTTATTTATGTATTATTGTCATTTTGTTTATTTTCTTTTGATTCCTATTCTGACATCGGACTTAGACTTCTCTTAAACTGAGTTTTACTGTGCGTACTGTTGTACGTTTGTTTTTTCTACATTGGCTAGAGGTATAGGGGGAGGGTTGAGATCTCAAAAAACATGTTTAACTCCGCCGCACTTTTGCGCCTGTCCCAAGTTAGGAGCCTCTGGCCTTTGTTAGTCTTGTATCATTTTTAATTTGAGTTTCTTGTGTATAATTTGGAGTTTATTATGACGTCCATTATCACTGAACTGGTATACATATTTGTTAAGGGGCCAGCTGAAGGACGCCTCCGGGTGCGGGAGTTTCTCGCTGCAATGAAGACCCATTGGTGGCCTTCGGCTGTTGTCTGCTCTATGGTCGGATTGTTGTCTCTTTGACACATTCCCCATTTCCATTCTCAATTTTATTAGAAGAAAAACATAAGTGTCTGATGATTTTAATATAATGCGACCCTGTAATAACTTTTTACCATCTGTTCATTAGCTAGCACACAGAGACGGCAGAATAATTCTTATATCTGCCTCTTCAGTCACTTACAGATCCGGCACAAAATTACTTCACAGTCTATAGATTTTAAAAAGATCCCGCTAGGAATATATCGTCATGGTCTTGCAAATCAAAATCATTGTAGTGCGGGAGTGCATAGTCACCTACAAATATTATCAATCCCTGTTTACTTTCGGGTTAACAAAGAAATTTTTTAAAATCTCTAATTGATCTGCCTTCAATGACACGAAGAACAATGTTCCCTATTATATCGATCAAACACGTCCACGACACACCCGAAGTTTTCAAAGCAAGCTGTTGTGGTTTAAAGACCTTTTTACATAAAGACTTTGGACAATATCCATACCATCTCTGATCAGGGATTGGTTTTTAATGCAAGGATATCACACACTCAGCTAAAGGTAAAAATTTCCGCAAAGTATCACATGAGAGTGCATTGTAATCATTCTCCATATGAAAATAATTGTCATCTACTAACCAGGCAAAAATATTTATCAGAGAGGTAGGAATAAATTGTAAAGCTGTAGGAATACTAAATTTTGGCGGAAATGGATGGTAATAATTTGAAAATTGGAACGATCGAAAACTGCTTTTCACAATTTTTTCTGCATCATGAAGGGTCGGGCAGAAAGAAACAATATGCATCTAATTAATTATACGACAATGAAAAAACTTTTTTTCACAAACAGATCATCGTGTAGATTTTCTGTTAGTTTTAAAAAAGCAACATCATGCTCCGATTGATTTGAAGCATTAGAGGCAAGTTAAATTTTTCCTTTCAGCCAGTAGTTAACAATGCATGCTGAATGATGCAGCGCCTTGTCCTTGAAGTAATCTGTAGAGTCTGACTGGTAATTTGCGCCATTTAGAACATAATCGGCACGCTCAAATGACTCGATAAACCTTAATTGCTTATCTCTTTGTATGACTTTTGTCTGCCGAATAAACATTTGGACCAGTCTAATGGTAATGCCATGGAGCGTGTTTTAACGTAAGTTGATTCATCATCATACGCTGTTGAGCATTGTTTTTTCCCTAATTCAAATGTATCAAAATGTATTCTTCTTGGAAAATTGAGCGCAACATGACTTAATGAGGTGAATATTGAATAGTAAAACTGCTGTATGAGTATTATAAAAAGGCTTGTAAAAGTTGATTTGTATGTTCTGTCAAACTTTCACATATTAAAACTTCTTAAGTATTGGTTGTTCCACTATTTTTTGTCAAAATCAACTACGGGTGATGTATGTAAGAAATTTAATATACTTTGACAGACGGTAAAATTGAAAAAAATGTCACATGCAATTGAAATTCTTCAAATTTACCCCATCTGTATTTTCATATGATATTTAATTTTGATATCAAATAAAAACTGCTACATTACTCTTTCATTTTAAAGTAAATATATGCTGATATCTTTACTTGGGAATTAATTATATGCGTTCCCGTGTTTGATGATGAAAAAGAAAAATATCGGAAAATCACGCTTTACTTCGATTTTACCAAAAACTGCACCGTGGGAAAACTCTACGACAGGGCTAAAATGATAGTATAATGTTTACTCTATCATCATGTGGATTTTCAGCCGTGAGGTGGTCCATTAAACTTTTAAAATAAGCGACTTTTTCTTGATTTGTCACTCTTCTATATAAGTTGATTTAAATACATATTCAAACAAGTATGTAAACTTCGAAGAAAAAATGTATGATATATACCGATTGCACTATTTAGAGCATGACAAGTTTTCCATCATCAGGAATTAGTATGCATAATTTCATTGACATGATTGAGATGATGAAATACATTTAAAAGAAACTAAATATGTGGTTTCTATCACATAATGTACTTTGATAATTCCGGTTTACAAAATGCAACTTCTGGTAACTCATTAAAAATTTACATGAACGGATATATTTTTATCAGATAAAATTTACTGTAAAGAATAACGCTTGACGCATCTTTCCTGTGGGATTGTTATAGATGCGTTATCTTCTATCGTTTGAAAGTAGAGAAAAAAAAAAACAGTCCTGTTTCATGGAGTTAAAAGATATCTCAATCATTCTGTTTATATACAAAAAAGGGATGAAAAGTTACAGATAGAAAAGTGCAAACCACTTGTGTATTTCAAGCACTTGTTCGCTCCGAGTCTAGAAAAACAAAACACTATTTAAAAATAACCGAAATGAACAATACAATACAATACAATACAAAGTTTTTTATTGTCAATTATGACGCCCAATAATTTGAGCAATACAATTAAGTTCAATTTCATACAAGTGATTACATATTGATTACATTGATTATTAACAATTAAACAAAATCAAGTCTTTCTCAGCAGAATAATTTCTACAGGAATAATATGTATAGTTTTACAATATAATATAGATGGACAAACTACCGGTTACTAAACTGTATCTAGAATTAAATTTCTCTCTTTGAATAAAGTACACAATAATAAACTTACTTTTTTAATTATAACATTATCCTCAGATGACATTAACCATATAAATTTTGGGAGGCTTTTAAAGTTTTTGTTAACCTTATTTAAGTAATTTATATATTCAGATCTTTTATTTTTCTAAAACAAATGAGGATGAAAGATTTGTGTCAAAGAGCAACCCAACGATAAAAATAAGACATATAAAGATCGATATACAGTCTTCAACTAAAGACAGGTTTCAATTCAATTTGTCAGCCTCAAGGTCGTACTGAATCTATGAAAGCATCTTTTATAGATCTATTTAATCTCGAAAAATGGACAAATGAATTATACATAAACAAACTTAGATCGTACTTTGACCTATAATGGTTTACTTTTATAAAATTTGACTTGGATGGAGAGTTGTCTCATTGGCACTCATACCACATCTTATTATATCTATATACAATTGTAGCAGATATATGAGCAGCAGTTAACTCTAAATAACGGTATGACAGATTACAAAAATTAAAAATAATAAACAATACTATACTTTATCTTACCTCCTATATATTTCTATGAATATCACTGGTTAGAAGCGATATTTAATAAGGGGTAAGTAGGCGTGGTCTATTTTAATACACGGTAAGTAGTGGTGCTGCGTCCCTTTATAAAAACAACACGACGTTGAGGAAAATCTGAAACGTTTCGCCCGGACAACAGACGAAGAAATTGCTGATGAACGATTAAAACAAATGCAGAAAACAAACTAAAAGCTAAAGTTGTTATTGTTGGCATTTGTTTTTGTATAAACCAATGGAAGTACGTTCTTTATTTTGAAGACTTGGTCACTTTGATAGGCCACTAGTCTAAATGCCACATGTTAAGATAGCCGGTAAGATAAATTCGTTACACAGTGTGTTAGTGACCTAATACGATATATATGAGGTAAGTATGAGCAAGACACAAAATTAATTGTTATGGTGTATGAAATATACAACTCACTTCGTAAGCAATTTATTGTATCAACTTAGTTCATGAAAGGGGGGTGCTGTGTTTTTTCTCTTTTTTTCCCATGACATTTTTATCGCGGAAAAACAGATTATTTTTTCAACAATTTTTAATGAACTATTCAGAATAATTGTTTTCTCACTTTTTTCTGGCAATACGATTTTTGTTTTATAAGCGCCCCCCGCCCATTATACAGTACGTGGCTGCTATGCTATAGAAAATGAGAATATTTGGTCATTTGATAGAGTAAAAGGTATACATAAATGTAAAAAGTTAAGAACTGGCACATAGAGAGCACGAAATCGTAATGTACATGTAACACCCATAGGTCAAAGTATGATACTATACAGTGTGAATCAATGATATTTTATAAGTCCTTCACACGAATGTGTGTTAAAACTTGGCTTGTTTTAAAAGTGTTATGAGAAGTTTTGCATAATCAAATTCATCTCACATAATATCCCTTATTTGTAGCGATAAATTAACAAAACTTCACATGATTATTTGTTTCGAAAGTTAAAATGTGTGTCAACGACGATTTTTGGTATTTCAGTCATATAAACGGAGGAAAGGATAGCTTCTGCATAAAGCCTATCGAAGATGGAAAATTAAAAATTAAAATCCTAATTGGCAACAACACACGATAACTATCAAATGAATTGAATGTTTAAGTAAATTATAGTTTGCATTTTAATCATGCCTTGTAGCAAATTTCATTGAAACTTGGTATCGTCCGGGTTGATTCTTCAAAAGAAAGACTTATCGTTCTGAAAGAAAATAACTCCATATATGTATATAAATGGATATGAACGTATGGGTATGTAATATTCTGTTAATGGTTAAGAATTATGATGAGAAGATAGATTATTCAACGTGAATAGTTCAGATATAGACTGAAAGTCAATGTTAGTGCAGCATGTCAAAAATCTGTCAAGTCACCAGAAATTTACACATCTTAAAACTGGTTCTCAGATAAGACATACACAAATAATTCCAAATGGCTATGCTAGCCATAGTCTTCTCTCAGTCGTCGATAATTGCATTAATGCAATGGTTTACTTTTATAATTGTGACTTGGACGGAGAGTTGTCTCATTGGCACTCATACCACATCTTCTTATATCTATAGCAGATTTCACGATGAAGTAAAAATCTCTTCTAATATCCAATGAAACGTTAAGAACATTTTTAGATTTTCTGTAGAACATTTGTCTAACGTTTCTTTCTCTTAACAAAATAATTGTATAGTATTTGAATTATGATGTGTTTTACAGGCTTTTGGTTATGATCTACATGCAATCATTGAAACCTTCTAATCAAAGTGTCTAAATGTTATGATTCTGGTAAAAAAATGTCATTGTTTGCTTTAATTTCGGAACAGATAGAAGCAAACAGATGCAGCAGGTATTATGACCGTTTTACTTGTTACAAGTTTGCATTTTTAAAAATGCAAACTCGTCAGTAAACACGGAAACTAAAGAACCGACGGACACTCGGAATTTCAACGATGGAGCTGCTACTTGCATATTAGGGAATTCTTTGAAATCTAACTTTCTGTATCTTTATGTTTACCGAGAGGTGACGGGCATATTGTTTAACTCGTTTACGTACTTCCACACTTTCTTCACGTACGAACGTCCGAAATTGGTTTCCGGATGCTAACTATCAAATCATTTTGAAATTTTGATATGTTGTTAGGGACCACCAATCACCATCCAATTCGGATTTGATTAATTTCACTTTTCTCTATCTCGATTTGTGGTTGATAAAAAGGAAGATAACCATTTTGGGGTTTCAGTACTTTATTGTAATCCGTATAATTTTTAGGCTGTACCTTAAATAAACAAGATGTAACTTACCACTATTCATGCGGTACTGGCTCTATTTCTCATTTGTATAAGCAGAAATATATACAACACTAACAAGGGACCAGTTTTGCGGTGATTTATTTTATCAAAGATTTCTAAACAAAAACGGTAAGAAATAAAGGAGTGAAGAGGTCTATTTACTGTAACACCCCGGTATCAAGCATTTTCTATACTTATTGAATAAATTTATCAAAATATAATTTCAACAAACCCGTGTCATAAAGATTTTACATTTGCAGGCGTTGTGAAGAACAGAGTAGCATTAAACTTTCACAGATTTTTAAAAACATTTTTGAAGATCATGTCCTTAGTTTCGAAAAAAAATTTGGCAGTCGCTTCCCCCCTTAACAGAATTATATGTTAAATATTTCAGATGCTCATCCCCTTGAAAATTCTGCTGAAAATTCATGATTCGTTGTGTTGAACATTAAGATATTTAAAAATAAAGTAACCTTTTAATGGAGTGAAGGAGAGAGCAAACTTCCTTCGTATCCATTAATATTTTATATAAAGGGGCATTAGGTACGATTTAGACAAACACATTAAATATGTTTTTTTTTGGTTTCAAACATTTCTTAAAGAGGAATCTCAAAATTTTCATTTAGGTTTCAGTACTCAGTTTGGTTAAATTTTGTCAAAAACTCAAACACATCGCTAATGTATTATTGGCTGCAAGCTTATTTGAATCCGTATTCATGCGACCTTCAATTTCATCTTCACCTAGAGATGGGTTGCGCATGTTCAGTTAATATTGAAAATAAGAGAATGTCAAAATTGAAAAGCGAAACAGAGGAGACACCAGGAATAACCAATTAGTTGACTGATTCGACCCAAAAATATCATTCATATACTTGTAAAAGGATGATTTACGCATTTTCTTAATCTATGACGTGAAATCAAACAGACCTAGTCTTTTAGAGTAAAGAGAAGTAAGTTTATCGAGTGTTCTGAATTTTACTGAGCGTTTAGAATAGTACAAAACTAACTCAATCACCTTCGTTTGATCTTGGCAAAATCTTTCGAAATTTTTGGTCCTCATTGCTCTTCAACTTGATTCTTTATTTGGCCTTATAACCTTTTTGATGCCAGCGTCACTGATTAGTCTTATGTGACGCAACGCGCGTCTGACGAACAAAGTTATAAGCCCGGTATCTTCGATAAGTTTTTTATATGATAAAACTTTTTTGGTACATAAAAAAATTAGAAAGAAGAATGCATGCTTTTCACACATGTACTGAAAACATTATCATAAGTATACCCCCTCTCCACAAAAACAACTTACTGAACTACTGTTGGACATACTTGAATTTTATTTTTATCAAAAGTTGGGGAAATATGAATAAACCCTCAAATAAGTACAATATCTGAAAATAGCCATTGGTAAGAGAACAGACAAACAAAACGTTGTTCAAGTTAGCTCAACACATTAACTTAAAAACTAAACATCCATAGTTCCAGGGAAAAAGTACTATAACAACACATTATTTTCTTTTCTTTTCCTTTTTGTCCATTTTTCTTTATTCTTATTTTTTTGCCTATGATTCTCTGTTCTCTAAATTCCATCAAGACCTTCAATTATTTTTGGTATACGTTTAGTTTGAGGTACAGAAGTTTGAAAATAATGGAAAACAACATCACATTTTAAACTAAGTTTGCATTTTTTACTCTGAACAGAACGTATCCACTTGCTCTACATTCTTTGCAGAAACAAATTACCTAGGAAATAATGATACCAAATACAAGCACATCTTGAGAGTTTTTTTCAAATATTCAGGTGCTGCTGGAATGACTATTTGAGGTTATGTTTGATTGATTTGTTGATTGGTGTTTTACGCCACTTTAAGCACTATAGGCTATTTCGTGTCGGTCATTTTTTGTTGGTGGAGAAAGCCGGAGTGCCCGGATAGAATCGCCGACCTTCGGTAGAAAACTGACAATCCTAGTCAATTAAGATAAGAGTCGAACGCACCTGCTCACAACATCAGTGTTGACAGGCTAGTGAAACAGTAGTTGGAATACTTTGATCACTCGGCCACCGATTCCCCAGGTTATGTTTGACTTGGTAATTAAAAATGATATTGTAGTAGTTTTATCATATAAAAAACTTTTCAAAGATACCAAGGTTATAATTTTGTTCGCCAAACGCGCGTTGCGTTTCTAAAAGACTAATAGTGGAGTGAAGAATCAAGAAAAAGTCGCTTTTTTAAGAGTTTAATGGACCGACAAACCTCACGGCTGAAAATCCATATGATAATAGAGTAAACTTTATACTATCATTTTAGCCCTGACGTAGAATTTTTCCCACGGTGCATTTTTTTTTGTAAAATCGAGGTAAATCTTGATTATTTCGATATTTTTCTTTTTCATCATCAAACACGGGAACGCATATAATTAATTCCCGAATAAAGGTATCAGCAAATATTTACTTTAAAATGAAAGAGTAATGTATCAGCTTTCATTTGATATCAAAAATAAATATCATATGAAAATACATATGGAGTAAATTTGAAGAATTTCAATTGCATGTGACATTTTTTCAATCATACCGTCTGTCAAAGTATATTAAATTTCTTACATACATCACCCGTAGTTGATTTTGACAAAAAATAGTAGAACAACCAATACTCAAGAAGTTTTAATATATGAAAGTTTGACAGAACATACAAATCAACTTTTACAAGCCTTTTTATAATACTCATACAGCAGTTTTACTATTCAATATTCACCTCATTAAGTCATGTTGCGCTCAATTTTCCAAGAAGAATACATTTTGATACATTTGAATTAGGGAAAAAAACAATGCTCAACAGCGTGTGATGATGAATCAACTGACGTTAAAACACGCTCCATGGCATACAACGAGATAAGCAATTAAGGCTTATTGAGTCATTTGAGAGTGCCGATTAAGTTTTAAATGACGCAAATTTCTAGTCAGACTATCCAGCGGTAAGTTTACTCTCTACAGATTACTTCAAGGACGAGGCGCTGCATCATTCAGCATGCATTGTTAACTACTGGCTGAAAGGAAAAATTTAACTTGCTTCTGATGCTTCAAATCAATCGGAGCATGATGTTGCTTTCCAAAAACTAACAGAAAATCTACACGATGATCTGTTTGTGAAAAAAGTTTTTTCATTGTCGTATAATTAACAAGATACATATTGTTTCTTTCTGCCAGACCCTTCATGATGCAGAAAAAATTGTGAAAAGCAGTTTTCGATCGTTCCAATTTTCAAATTATTACCATCCATTTCCGTCAAAATTGAGTATTCCTTCAGCTTTACAATTTATTCCTACCTCTCTGATAAATATTTTTGCCTGGTTAGTAGATGACAATTATTTTCATATGGAGAATGATTACAATGCACTCTCATGTGATATTTTGCGGAAATTTTTACCTTTAGCTGAGTGTGTGATATCCTTGCATTAAAAAACAATCCCTGATCAGAGATGGTATGGGTATTGTCCAAAGTCTTTATGTAAAAAGGTCTTTAAAACCACCAAAGCTTGCTTTGAAAACTTCGGGTGTGTCGTGAACGTGTTTGATCGATATAATGTGGAACAATCTTCAAAATCAACAGAAAGAATAAGGAGGTCTATTTCAAATGGTGGTAGATCTAAGGTTCTTCTAGTCATTGAAGGCAGATAAATTAGAGATTTTAAGAAATTTCTTTGTTCACTCGAAAATAAACAGGGATATCGATATATTTGTAGGTGACTATGCACTCCCGCACTACAATGATTCTGATTTGCAAGACCATGACGATATATTCCTAGCGGGATTTTTTTAAAATCTATAGACTGTGATTCAATTTTGTGCCGGATCTGTAATTGACTGAAGAGACAGATATAAGAATTATTTTGCCGTCTCTGTGTGCTAGCTAATGAACAGATGGTAAAAAGTTATTACAGGGTCGCATTATATTAAAATCATCAGACACTTATGTTTTTCTTCAAAGAATGTATTTTCCTCGGATGTCAAACATGATGAAAAAAATGAAAACAACACGTTATAAATTGCATGCGTCCGAAGTGCTTTTCTGGAACGCTCAAAGCCGAATATTTGAAAGCCAAGGATGCATAAGAACCGAAACAGTTGAAAGGCTATATTAACAAAAAGGACATACAAAAATAGCCAAATCCATCTTAGGTCAACTTTGCCTGAGGGAGTTGAAACCTAAGTTTATAATAATTTCAAATTTTATTGGCGGACAATTTCGAAAGGTTTGTGGTTTTAAACTATAAGCGTTTCTTCAACCAAAGATGCAAGACGGTTTTTACCTGTTCACGACATATGCAAAGTTATTGGAGCACTGATGTCTGGCTCACGCTCTTACAGGATGCGACACGTCTTCTTTAATCGGAATTGGCAAAAAAAAAAAAATAAAAAAGCGTCGAAACAAAACTCATGTATCAAAGTTTGTTAATCTAGCTGCTTCTAATATTGATACAT
Source organism: Mytilus californianus (assembly GCF_021869535.1). Classification (NCBI taxonomy): domain Eukaryota; kingdom Metazoa; phylum Mollusca; class Bivalvia; order Mytilida; family Mytilidae; genus Mytilus; species Mytilus californianus. The sequence goes on along the minus strand of NW_026262690.1, from coordinate 117,214,200 downwards.
CTGTTGCAGTGAAAAAATCAATCCATCGCGGATCTATATGACCCCAGAAGCAATGCACAATCAGTACATGGTGATCTTAATAAACTAAAAAATTAAGTTGGCTTTCTAAGGTTGCTTCCATAGTGAGGCTTCCTCCTTCAGAGGCATCATTCAGACAGCACATTCTTCGAGTTTCACGCTAAGTGTACGTCTGGATGAATGCTTATATCGCCAAACCACCACCTAGATCACCTTTGGAATATGGATATAGGGAATAGCTCATCAGTTTCAGTATATTTTGAATCCAATTTCTTCTGACATTTTACAGAACTTGTTTTTAAATGTAAGACAAAACTATTTGTAGCAAATCTTGCGTATGCTACGAACAGAATTTGTCGTGCACTATAATTTGTTGTTGTCAGAGCAGACGTGATTGTAGAAACAAGCTTACTCATCAGATTGTTTTAGAAGATTGCTACGATAAGGATGATGTTTGAACTATTAATCTCTATGCCCAATATTTCATGTTTTCTGCTGCTAGTGGCCTCCGACTCTCTCTCTCTCTCTCTCTCTCTCTCTCTCTCTCTCTCTCTCTCTCTCTCTCTCTCTCTCTCCACTGGAGATATTTTTGTATCGAATATTTCGGAAGTATTACATACCATGACATCCACATATTTTTTTTCTTAGTATTCCGTTACCTTTTCAAATGGACGTGCATTATTGATGTCTAGTGTTAGTGTAGCTATACCTAGACAGCTTCCTTTGTAGCGTAATATCTTTAAGAATCGTGTTTGTTGGTAATTCCCATATATATATATATATATATATAAGTACATCTGAACCAGTGACGACTCTACAACAGATTTTATCCATCGGACTCTAACATTGTCGGGCTGTTGTTTAGACGAATTAAATATACAGAATGTATTTTCAGCCTTGTATCACCATCACTGCTAGTGATCCGATGGATAAAATATGTTGTAGAGTCGTCACTGGTTCAGACGTACTTATAACATAATTATTTCTGTGACTGCATCTTATATTAATTTGTAGGATCCTTTACAATAGATAATTCAGCTGATCTGTAACAATTCCATATTCATGCCTTATATATCACGTACTGTGTTACGACTCTAGATAAAAACTGACGAGGAAAGGTAAATCCCGGCCACCAAAAGCTTTATTTTTACAGAGCCTAGCTGGTCGAGTGGTCTAGCGCGTCGGGCATAGCGCAAGGCGATTTGGTGCCACGATATCTCAGTAGCATGAGTTCGAATCCCGGCCAGGGAAGAACAAAAAATTTGCTTCCGCAAATTTACAGATCTAACATTGTTGGCCTGTTGTTTAGACGAATTATATATACAGAATGTATTTTCAGCCTTGTATCACCATCACTGCTGGTGATCCGATGGATAAAATCTGTTGTAGAGTCGTCACTGGTTCAGACGTACTTGTAATATAATTATTTCTGTGACTGCATTTTACATTAATTTGTAGGATCCTTTACAATAGATAATTCAGCTGATCTGTAACAATTCCATCTTCATGCCTTATATATCATGTACTGTGTTACGACGCTAGATAAAAACTGAGGAAAGGTAATACCCGGCCACCGAAAGCTTTATTTTTACAGAGCCTAGGTGGTCGAGTGGTCTAGCGCTTCGGGCAGAGTGCAAGGCGATTTGGTGCAACGATATCTCAGTAGCATGATGTCGAATCCCGGCCAGGGAAGAACAAAATATTTGCAGATCTTACATTGTTGGGCTGTTGTTTAGACGAATTATATATATATATATTTATATATATCGTGCTTTCAAATCGGTTTTAGTCAAGTCTGCTATATATTCCATTGTTTGTGTTGTTTTATTAAAAGGGGAACACACATTTTCAATATGTTATTGCTCTTGTACTGATTGACATATTTACATAAAAAAAAACTTCATATAGTATCGTGTTCATGCCGATATTTATGCATCAAGAGTTTTTTTATAGTTTTAACTTTCTTTTGGGTTTAAATAATCAATAATTAATTTCATCATTTTTTCAATGAATCATAGACCGGGTGTAAACTTTACAGTACTTATTTCTCCTTTGTTCTTTATGGCATGTTAACAAAACTTTCCCAAAAATGTCTTTATATGTTGTCATATATTATTGCATAGCTAAGTATTAAATATAGATATTTTTTGTCGATAATTTCCGTAGATAAAGATATTTTATTTCAACTTCTTACATGTTGGAAGCGGGGGGTATACATCACTAATCTCTGGCAATCAAATATACATATGCCAAGCTGAATTTGTGCAACATTCCCAGAGCATGATTCCGTAGAAATTTTTCCTCAGTTATCATGAGGGACCACCGAGAAATTGTCCAAATTGTCCAAAAATTGTAATTTTTTAAAATCCCCCCTTTTGACCTTTAACTACAGTTTTCAAAAATCTGCACTTTGGCACTCTCCGACATGCCTTAATCAAAGAGTATTATATATATCTTCAAAATAAGACCAACATTAGCCGTGAGGTATTTCGGTCCATTAAATTTTCAAATTTACCTTACTTGTCACCGTACTATAATCAGTGACACTCGAATCGAAAAGGTTACAAGCCCAGATAAGGTATGTAGTTGAAGAGCATTAATAACTAAAAGTTCCGAAATGTTTGCCAAATACAGCTTAGGTAATCAAGGAAAGCTTATAAATGATAGTGAATTATTCAACTGCCAGTCCCTTACCATTAGTACTAACGTCTGTTTTCTATATTAACGTTTTTTCATTTTATGGATGGTTTCTAAATATGTTAGAGTTACTGCCCGTAGGACGACAGAATACGACAAAGTTTATATATATATATATTGTTTTCTGTTTGGTAATAAATTAATAATAAGATCTATTTTGTTACATCTTGTGATCCGTTTATTTGGCAATCGCCAATGGCAGTCAGCAGGGTTTAAGAACATCAGTTGTTCGACCTGCTAGTCAAATGCGTTTTGTTAAAATATACTTTTTCACTCATTTGGTCTTTTGGAAAATGTTGTTTGTGCTGTATTTAAACCCCTGTACCAAGAAATTTGTTTTGCATGCACACTTATAAAAATTGCGGTTTTTATCCAACGCAATCATAGGTTTGAACGTTGTTTTCAATTTAGACTTGTATATATAAATATATATATATATATATATATATATATATATATATATATATGTATACCATCTTTTCCGCAAGTTTATTGTTTTCTGTTTGGTATTAAATTAATAATAAAGATCCATTTTGTTACATCTTGTGATCCGTTTATTTGGCAATCGCCAATGGCAGTAAGCAGGGTTTAAGAACATCCATTGTTCGACCTGTTGGTCAAATGCGTTTTGTTAAAATGTACTTTTTCACTTTTTTGGTCTTTTGGAAAATGTTGTTTGTGCTGTATTTAGACCCCTCTACCAAGAAATTTGTTTTGCATGCACACGTATAAAAATTGCGGTTTTTATCCAACGCAATCATAGGTTTGAACGTTGTTTTCAATTTAGACTTATATATATATATATATACTGTTGTTTGTGCTGTATTTAGACCCCTCTACCAAGAAATTTGTTTTGCATGCACACGTATAAAAATTGCGGTTTTTATCCAACGCAACCATAGGTTTGAACGTTGTTTTCAATTTAGACTTGTATATATATATATATATATATATATACTCTAACATTGTTAGGTGATTTTCTAGGCACTTTATATATATACATATATATACAATTCTAAATTGAAAACAACGTTCAAAATTATGATTGCGTTGGATAAAACCGCAATTTTTATACGTGTGCGTGTAAATCAAATTTCTTAGTAGAAGGGTCTAAATATATGTATATAGTCAGTTTGCTTTTGAATCATTCATCTATCTTATGTTAAACAGATATTCTACAATTGACATTTTTAATGAATTTTAAGGACTATAGTAAATAACACGGAAAAACGTTGATATATATTCAAACTAAGATATTGTCCCGTTCTTTTTTTGGTTAGAATTTTTTTTCGATTTTGATTTCATCACGCTATATTTGCTGCTTTACTCAAAGTCGAGGATATTTTAATAAAATTAGGCTATATTACATCCCAAGTTATATCATTACTATAATATACAATTATATATCGATTCTGATTGAACTCCACTGATGATATGCAAACCTGTTCTCTAATCACCAGTTTCCGTCAAATTTGAATTAGCTTTCGACGTTCAATCCAATGTGCCGTTTTGGGAGATTGTTAATCTCTACATACAATCACTATTTGGATGATCAGTATAACGTTTTGCAAAGTGAACATTTCAATTATATCAGACAATATTAGTCAATAAAATATCAATGAAACTTTTTAATGCCGTGTGTCCCAAAATCAAACAAAAAAAATTAATTTTACTGTGTTTTTTTTCTGTATCGAGAATTCTGAAAGCTAAATGTTAGGAAAATCAAAGATGTTGAAAACTAAAATCACTCCAAATTTGTACAAATATAAAAATCAGATTAAAAAATTACTACTAACAACAAGTAGTCCTCCCCTAACTGCCTAAGCATTTATCAAAATATTAACGACCAATGAACTGATTTGTAGATATCGACTTGCTTGTTTATCATTGTTGCTGTTTACAGCTTCGTTCTATCTTGACCTTTCAATTTCATACCCGAAATACTAAAATTTCACACCCGAAACACTAAAGTTTCAAAAACAATTCTCATTTAAGGTCAATACCTCGAAAAGGGTATCGTCTGACAATTTTAATGGTATAAAAGTAGTCACTGTGGCCATATAGGTTGATAAGCCGAAATATAGTTCACAAATTTAAATCTATGCGCACTAAAGATGTTAAATGTGGTTAAATTATAATTTAAGACGAGAAGATTAACAATTATATTTTGCTGCTCACAGTTTCTGTCTATCTATCATAGTTTTCATTCATGAAATAGGGCAAAATGCTATAATTTGTCAAAAATCATCACTTAAGAATACTAGCTCATTTTAGGAGTCAATTGTTGTCAATATGATGGAATTTTATGCGACTGTCATACAAGTGAGAGGTTTAGCTAGCTATAAAACCAGGTTTAACCCACCATTTTCTACATAAGAAAATGCCTGTACCAAGTCAGGAATATGACAGTTGTTATCCATTCGTTTGATATGTTTGAGCTTTTGATTTTGCCATTTGATTACGGACTTGTCGTTTTGAATTTTCCCCGGAGTTCAGTATTTTTGTTATTTTACTTTTTGCATGTAGGGTTTCAATCATATTGGTATGTGTGTAGATCTTGTACTTACTCTTGGCTGTACAGAGTGTTTGAATATTTTTAAAAGTTTTCATGATGATATGAAGAAAAACTATAATTGGTCAAAATCGTCATTTAAGGGCAAAAACTTATATTAGGAGAAAAGGATGGTTTCAGTCATACTGGTATTTTTATACCTTGTATTGATTATTCTGCTGTCAGTTTCTGTCTATCTATTAAAAAAATAAGATTTTAGACAGAAATGCACATTGGTAAAAAAAAAATCTCATTTAATGACAATTACTCACATAAAGAATCGATCGATTAATGGATCAGAGACTCGGTCGATTAATGGATCAGAGACTCGGTCGACTAATGGATCAGAGACTCGGCCGACCAACGGATCAGGGACTCGGTCGACTAATGGATCAGAGACGTGGTCGATTAATGGATCTTGTATTTTTTATCAATTTTGTTGAAAAAAGGTTTTCTGTTTACAAATACTCATTAAAGATACACAGCTTATGATTTGTTACACCAGACGCGCGTTACAAGATAATAAACAAAAATTCCAGAACCGGTAAAAAGTCGGCTCTGAATATAAAGAAAATAATGCAAATGATGAGTCGTCTTACGATAAAGGCAAAGTTACCATGGGTAAACATTTAAACCTCTGTTTAATTTTCCATACCTTTCATGGTTTTCCAAATATTAGACAATTATTTGCATTTTAACCCTTTTTAATTCTATTTTTAGCCAAGGTGTCCATATGAGGTGGCCGATCGAATTATAATTCACGACAAATAATAGAGACACAATCAGGTTTAATCTAGTGAAGTTTGGTGTAAATCGTTTCAGTTTTTTCGGATACGGACGACGAATAAACACCAAGTGATTGGGATAACTCAAATTGGCTTAAATACCAGATGGTCTGAACAATAAAAACCCTAAGTAAGAAATGGCCTAGTATTTCACTTTAGTCCTTTCCCAGTTTCTAAAAGTGTACATCATAGACATGGGATATAAATTACATTACACCTGGATGATGAGAAATACTAATATTTTATACAATCTGATATTGTATTTAATATGCTTCAGGTGAAACAAACATTGTATAGCTTTTGATCAAATTACTTACAATATACGTCAGTACTGATGTACTGTTTCACTCACTGTATCAACGTGAAGCATTTTATATAAATAATAAACAAGTTTTATTCAGCAGGGTTGCACATTGTATTATAATCGAAATAGATTTACTAGATTGTGTGAAAATAAAATTAAGAAATATAACCTCTGTTGAAACAAGGTGTTATCAAATCTCATTTAGCTTATTTGTATATTGTTTTTTAATATATTATATATATTATTTATTTTCATCAAGGAATGATCAATAACGAAAACAAAACTTTTTTGACACATTTTGGTTCTTCTTTAATTGAAATTTAATCTATTTTACATAAGTTAGAACAATTATAATGAATGCTACTACATCAAGCTTTAAATAGCGCTTTAATATCATGAACGGTTCATTTTCTCGTGATAAAATGGCCTTAATTTATTCAATTAGACTCGAAATAATAATTACTTTCGTAGTATATTTCAATATATCAATAAATGCTCCTAAAAACCCTCCTGCGTTCTTTAATAAGATTGTCAATGTGTATCGTGCTTCTTTTAGGAAAATCTTTTATAAAAATTATAGACAAAAAATATATGGGCAAATTCATGTCATTGGGGACTTTGACTCAGTTTCAGACAATGTTTTATACCTAGCTTTTATTCTATGCATAAAACACGAAGACATATACTGGGAAGTCGAATCACAAATAATTGGGAAAGAAGTACACTATCTACACTAGTGTCTATTACTTTCAAGTGACGACTAATCTTTGGTCTCGGTCCTAAATACAAATGCATTAAATAGACACAAAGTTAGCAAATATCTTTAGGAATATGACTATTACATGCTGAAAAAATAACGTCTACGAAATTAAACAATGAAAGTTATTCATGATTCATGAAAAAATTAATGCAATATGAATAAATTACACAACAACCCCTGGCCCTTTCTAGACAACATTTTTAACAGGCCCGAATTGTCAAAGAGTGACTTGTTGGGTGGTGAGAGGGGGCAGTTATTTTTGTTAATTTATACTTAATATCTGTTAAGTACAAATTGTACAGATACTAAAAAGTTATCTTACCTTCAAATAAATTTCTAACAAAATTTAATTGTAGAATTGTAAAATTTACATTATCGGTGGTTTACGAACGAATTTGGTGATGTCTCAGTATTACATAATCAGTATGTTTTGGAGATCGAATAGGAAGCAAGTTATAAGAAATCTTCTTTTTTTGTCAGTTGAAATACAGAAAATGTTTATAAAAGGAAAAAAAATATATGATACAACACGGAAAGTACAATAGAGGTTTACATTTTATCTCATAAAACGGGTTTATTTATGCGCTCAAAATACTTTTGATGTCAAATCTAAATAAACTGCATGTAATGGATATATCATATTATTGTCTGATGATTATGTTGACGAAATGTTTTAGAGTTGTGGGTTGCTATCTCATTGGCTTACACCCCCACATCTCTATTTAGTCATAGAATCAAAATGATATTTTCCGAGTCAAACATTGAACAGAAAGTCGATTAGATAAAACATGGTCGGATCTTGTTCTGTTGAGAGCTCCTACTGTTTATGTGTTTTCTAAGCTACAAATGTTCTGTACATGTGATCTCTTTAACTCTTGTTCTTTTGCGTATACCTTTTGAAAGTTAGATTAGGAACACATGGTATGTACATAGACATCGATCATAGATTTATATAAAATTAATCGGTCTTTCATCACCTAATCATTCGTTGTAATGAAGGAAACAGTTTTGGGCAAAAGAGAAAAAAAGTTGGTCGAACAACATGTCAAAATTCAAATACCGTCGGCAGAAAATCAAATGGTCGTCCACTATGACATATTGGAAAGGTAATTGATACACTGCACTGACGATTATTTCCAAACTAATTATATCCGGAACATGGCATTTTACCCAGAACTTCCATCTTCGTTTTATTTTTTTCACCCCCCCTCCAAAAAAAAAGATTATGACAATTTTAAAATTTGAGAGGGGTACATTAGAAGAACTTATCAACCTTGGAGTAAGACAATGTACATTAGCTCTCCATAAAACTAGACAATTAACGAACAAGACACACAGATAGCAATTAAATAGAAGTGTAAAACTCATCAAAGATACCAAGCTTATACCTAACGTGCGTTTCGTCTAGATAAGACTAATTAGTAGAGCTCGATTTAAAATAGTTGAAATGCCAAACTTTACACGATGAGGAAGAGCATATAAAACCAATAATTTCGGATAGTTTCGACTGAAGTAGAAATAATAATTATATAGTGTTTCGAATAATTCAACAACAAAAATGTTGAAAGGTTAATCAGTTAGGGGGTTCAGATGCATTACAAATCAACATTTCCAATAAATTTTTCTAAAATTATTTAGGCTATCGCTGCCTGGAGGTCAACAATCCTTAGTGTTTCGAATAAATCAAGATTTTATAGCCACTAAATTGTAAAATAGTTGAAGAGGAAAAACATACACGTCAAGGAACACCAAAGGCTTATTTTAGGATTTACATTCAAACTTTATAAAACTAAATGTTCCTAAAAGGTACACATTTCCTCCCTTCAATTCTAACACATTGTTGACTGCTGTACCCCTGTTTTCGACATTTTTACCTATTATATATGTTTGCTTTGTTCACACATTGTTGTCAATATAATGAAATTTTATGCGACTGTCATACAAGTGAGAGGTTTAGCTAGCTATAAAACCAGGTTTAATCCACAATTTTCTACATAAGAAAATGCCTGTACCAAGTCGGGAATATGACAGTTGGTATCCATTCGTTTGATGTGTATGAGCTTTTGATTTTGTCATTTGATTACGGACTTTCCGTTTTGAATTTTCCTCGGAGTTCGGTATTTTTGTTATTTTTCATTTTTTTCGACAGCGATTCTCTGTCCTCCTAGACTGTCTTGAAATATGTCAGAATTCCATTGCATCTACCAAGGAAATAACCTAATGCATGCTTCCTTAAAAGATGTGAAAAAAGTATAACAAAAGTACCGAACTCCAACGCAATTTCAAAATAGGAAGTTCATAAAAATTGACAAAATCTAACGTTATCAAAGTGTCGCTAAACTTTCAGCTATGGTTTCTAAATTAGTTTAAGTAGTGTTATGTCCAAAATGTTTCGTACGTTTTCAGGATAGAGATGTTTCTGTAGTTACAAAAGTTATCATGTTCACATCGATTAAGGGTGTACAAAAAATGACGCTTAGGTGATAACGTACCCTTAAACTCGAGTGCTCGGCATTTTCTTAAAACAGAGAATACGAATCATGTGGACACCTTTGTTTCAGCACCTGTGCAGAATGCAATTTTGCATTTTAAGTAAAGTTACTGTTTTCTTGATGTTCACTCTTAATAAAATCATTTCTTATTTTCTTTTATAAAAAAAATCCTGCTGTTAAATTATGCGTTACTACAGATGGAAGGACTTCTGTTGAAAAATTATCGTTAGACAAATTTTTATCCGGAAATCATTGACATTGTGGATTTTGTAGATGTTCGTCAACTCTTTGTACTTGAGTGTTTACCTGACGAATAACAAATCAGAAACACATGTTGTTTACCCAGAAATCGATCATAGGTTTATAAAATCTATCAGACTTTCATAACACCAAATTATCTCTCGAAGATAATCACAAAGGAGAATATTTTGAGCATATATTAATAATCAGTAATGAATACATGCAGGATATACAATAAGATTTTGTATATCCCGGTAGCATAAAAATGGAGTAATTTTGTTCTTACTCTTTTACAATAACGGGAGCGCTGAACTATGTTTTGGGCAGCAACTATCACACAAAATAATAAAAAAAAATAATCCTATTTAAATTATGCTGTACTTTCACAGAATATTATTTTCTTTTTTTTTTTGCTTGCTTGAACAAAATCGCCAAATTAAATTCCCCCAATTTAAAATTGCACATATAATGGTATTGTATAAAAGTTTTGAATCGACCAAAATGATAACCGCCAAATTTTTGTTTTACCTTATTCAATGAAAATCGCGAAATTTTACACCCGCGAAAATAACCCACTAAACGGTATATATATATATATGATATCATACAATACACGAACGCATTGAAATATATAGAAGAAAATGTTAGGAGAAAAACCTAATATCATACCTAAGGTTTATTATAGGAATTGCATTCAAAAGTTGGAGTTGCCTTTAACAGGTACACATATCTTGCTACGCATGCGACAACCGTTATATTGTACTGTCTTAATATAGGTATGTCATAATTCCATTGTATACAAAGCATGAAACCTAAGTTTTAATTTCCAAATTAGCTTTACCAAAGTCATCTTTAATATCTCAGTTTGTAGATCTGTGAATATTGAATAGAATTTCATTAAATTTGTTCTGAGAAAAGTTTAAAAGGTTTTCAGTGTTATATCGCTTGTGATATGTGAGTGTAGCTACAAATACGACAGAAACCAATCAAAAGTATCTCAGCAAGACAGTGATAACCTGATGGCCATTAAACGTTCTTCAACTGTTGACATTAGACACAATGTATAATGTGCTAAATTCCCTTGAAAAGCGTGGAACATTTGCTTGAATTTCCTTACTCATTCTGTAACATTAACTTTAACGCTGTATACTCTTTTTGTGCTGCCGCTGAGTGTGAAAGAAGTAGGGTCAATTTCAATTGTATTTGTTTCATTGACAAAGTTAGAAAGTTGTTAAAACCTATTGTAATTCTAATATATAAAGGGTTCTATTCTATATACAACAGTTTAATATATTTCCCAACATTCCGTGCTACATATGGTTGATAAAGGTGTCAGACCACCAATTCAAAATATTTATCTATTTAACCAAATTTTGTAATTTTCACAGCTTTCTAAATATTTTACATAAAGTTTAACTTCTTTGAAACCAGGTATATCCTGAATTATACATGTATCACCTTTATTCATGCTAATTGTCAACCAATGTTTAAAGTCTTAAAGTTTAAAAAAAAAATTTGTCTAACGTATGATTGTTAAGACATATTGGACAAGCCAGTACACAACATTGACAAAACTTTCCATGTTATCAAGTATGTAATTTGTCAGTTTGTAAATATTGAAACTGAAATTGAATGGTTAAAAGAGAGTTAACAATCTTTCACTAAACTTATTTGTACAAAGTAAAATAATAAAATTATGGAAATTAAAGAAAAATTCAAAACGGGAATAGGACAGAAGCCCTGTACAGTGTGAGAAAAAAATACCTTAAACTAGAACCAAACAGTTCTCTATTACTGTAACGGAAGAAAATACAGTTTTATGGGAGATAACTGTTTACGTGTAAATAAACGTTCAATGTCCCATTGGTACTACAGCCAAACCCAAAAATTGTGTCGAACTCGGTTGTGTCGAAACTCAATTAACTCGAGTATTTCTAAGTCCCCTCGAAGAAAAATGGACATAAATTTACCCCGACGTGTCGAAGTTTCGTGAACAAAATTTTGGTTAGAAAACAAAAACCGAACCTCGATTCGAAATAATGAATCAAATATTGAAATCTAATGTTTTTATTGTGCATGAAATTAAGATTCTTTATTAGTTGTAGGTCGATGAACTTGTTGGTATAACAAACAGGTTGTCACATTACACTTATTGTTTGTCGATAACTTCGATGTTTGACCATGCGGAAAATTAGGTTTATGGAACCCTTTTACCTGAATTAATTAAAGAACAAATTAATAGATGTAGTTTTTGTTCTGACGACGTCGTAATCACGGAATCATAATACAGGACTTTCAAATCTTAATAATTACAGTTTGCGCAATTTTGCCCATTGAATTATTTACAAAAGAAATCTTCAATCTAACCAGTAAAAGAGGTCCATACAGAGTTAGGTCATAAGAATAGTCGTATGATCTGTAAATTTACAGACAGTGTGCTATTCCCGATTGTAAAATTTCGACTAAGTGTAGACTCACATTATGGTTGATGAATGCATAATTGGCGACCTTTACCCTGTCGATGCTCCTCTTTGAGTTCATGCAATTCCCTCAGTATTTGTTTGTTACCTTGATTTTTATCTTCTTGATGGATTTATGAGATTTGAACATGGGTATATTACTGTTGCCTTTAATTTGTGACATAAGAAAAATGAGGTGTAAGATACCAAAGGGATATCCAAACTCATAAGTCAAAGGAAAAATGACAAAGCCTTGTACTACTGTTGTCTTTATTTACTTGACAAAGATGGATAAAAGAAGATGTAGGTTTTACTTCAATGATAAAGCAACTTATAGAACATTTGAAATGTATAAATGTATTGTAATTCTTGGTATTTCCCCTACGTCAGATCAAAACAATCAAACTTGAACAGCATGAAAAAATATATACGCCCTTTAAAAATTTACATCCGTAAACAAGAAATTTGATATTTTCAAACGAAAAGGAAGTATTATGAATATGTCCTGTACAGACACAAGAGCACATGTTAGCTACATTCATGCAGTGTGAGCTATTGGCATTTTTAAAAAGAGATATTAGATATACACCAATGAGACAGAAACCTGAAAATAACCAACAATCATCTACAGGGACACATGTAGACTTCAACAATAGTCAGGAGTCTATACAATATGCTAAGCTCTAACCGCACAGAACACCTATCATAAAAACAAAAGTAGTGAACATATTTAACAGAACTGTCAAAGAATAACATCAAATTATCTATATAACAAAACATAAGCTAATGCCAGTACATGTTTCTTACTATTGCAGCCGATTAGTAACCATTTTGCAAGCGCTCATTTGACAACACTGTTTCAAATTGCATTTTGATGTTGTTGACAATTTGAGGTCTGAGTAAAGCTATATTATTGTTGACCTATGGCTAAATGTAGCTGCAATATTTTTTTAACACTCAAAAGCACCCAATACATATATCCATCCAAACGTTGGACTTTTAAAGTACATAAATTCCAGAATACTTATTGTCCACATTAAAAATGGTATCTTATATACGCTCGTCTGGCGTACAAAATTATAAGCTTGGTGTCTTTGATGATTTTTTTTTTACAACCACTGGGTCGATGCCACGTACAAAACTGTGAATTTTCTTAATACTCAGATTTTCTTATCCAGTAATAGATTACCGTTGCAAAATCTTATGAAATTCGGGTCCTCATAAATGTCCTCATTGGGGGGTACTTTATTTGGCCTTTTATCTTTTTAATTGGAGCGTCACTGATGAGTCTTTTGTAGACAGCACGCACGTCTTGCGTACAAAATTATAAGCCTGATATCTTTGATGACTTTTTGTATGCTAATATTAAAATATATTATTGATTTTGAAAATATTCAGATTCATTCGTAGAATTGTCAATTGCATGAAAACGGCAATATTTTCCTGTTACACATGTGTCCTATAGTCTTTTTGTGTTATGTAAGTATTAGATACATCTTGAGAGCGTTAGTCCGAATGGGTGTATCTAATTGACACCAAGATATTATTGTCAATGCAGAATGATTTGACCATATGTTATTGAAAAAAAGTAAAATCACAAAAATACTGAACTCCGAGGAAAATTCAAAAAGGAAAGTCCCTAATCAAATTGCAAAATCAAAATCTCAAACACATCAAACGAACGGATAACAATTGTCATATTCCTGTGAAAAGCATGATAAATACAGGGTATCCAATTTCATTTAACGACATATTGGTGTAAGTCTGTTTGCACGTTAACTATCTATCATTTTTGGGTACTAGCACCACTGATCAAAAATTAATTTTTGGGATTGACATATTTCCCCGATTAGTCCAAATACCATGTAGTTTTCTTGTACTTTTCTGATAATAGTTCAAAGGTACTGTACTTGAAAAGTCTTGAGTACGAGGAAAAAATTATGATTAACAATAAGACAGATCCGGGTATGTCAAATACTATGTAATAAATATATATCAATGTGATATAAATATGTCCATGCACTATGGGTTTTATTACATTGCATTCCATGTCACTTCAACCGAACACTTATACCAGTACATAATATATAACTTTGGGCCATTATTTAGGATTTCATTTTCAGATTTTCAAAGGAAGAATTTATATACTTTTGTCGTTGATATTTCTCAATGCAAAGTTGATTGGTGTCATGAGCTCATATTTTAAGTCCACTAATTGAGATCGATTAGGAGGGGGGGGGGGTTGTAAACGTTAAATCATGTTCCTGTTCCTCGTCATTGACTATCTTTGATCAAATCGTTTCAATAGTTATATTTGTAATTAACTTAATTTTTGTTTGCCAGATGTTTTAAAGTTCCAATTAATTTTATTCAAAACTTTTTCCATAGCTTGACATATGCACAGACACTTTTCTATTGCTGACCAGATGACGTTTTTGGTAGGGTTGGTTTTTCGTCGATGAATACCTCACAACCATTTTGTTCATATTTTTAAACTACCTTTGTATTCTGACCTATTATACTGCAACAAAGGTCTTTTTTCAGCGAGTTATGATATACAAGTGACATTTATTGTAATATAAACGTATCTGTAAGTCTATCTAAAACTCTACACATATGTATGTCCATATATAATGATAGTCAAATTAATAGTTATCGTTGTTAATATTGACTGTCACTATTAAATATGGAACACCATAGCTGTCTTATGTGGCAAACTTAATATGGAACACCATATCTGTCTTATGTGGCAAACTTAATAAGGAACACCATAGCTGTCTTATGTGGCAAATTTAATATGGAACACCATAGCAGTCTTATGTGGCAAATTTAATATGTTTGATTTATGTCATTTCCATTACCAGAAAACTCTTTTAATATACGACGATTTTTAACGTCATCGAAATGTTTTCTGGGCAAACTAGATCTCCATCCTTTAACTGACTATGTCATTTTGCCCGCTTGACATTTTTCATGCATCCGTCTCTATTCTAATGTACATTATTCAACTCTATCTACAGAAATATATCAATTTTATCATTTATTACATTTATCTTAGCCGCGATATGAAAATTATCCCAAGTAAGATATTCACCACTTTGCTCAACGTACTGACATAGATTTTTAAATATTCAAAAACAAAAAGAAAAAGCATCTTGCAAAATTCTTTTTTTTACTTTCATTTATATTGATGATTTTCCGTCACTCAATTACCCACATTTCAATGAGTGCTCACATCTCATTTTTCCTGGTGAACAAGTGGAGATTGAGGATACTACCGAAAGTAAAAGGTCTGCTTTATATCTTGATCTTTAAGTCGATAGTGACACAGATAGACGACTTCAAAGTAGAATCTATGACAAAGGTGACGATATCAACTTTCCAACTGTCAACTTCCCATCTATCAGCAGTAACATACCCTCTGTTCTATCATGTGGCGTTTACATATCTCAGTTAATACATTGTGCTCGTGCATGTTAACACTATACGGACTTTATTAACAGGGATGTGCCCTTTTAACAAACAGATGTGAGCGGAAGAACGACTGAAATCGCCACTACATAACATTTACGGTCACCATAACGAATTGGTTGACCGAGACAAAGTGTCTGTGTATCAACTAACTAGCGACATGTTTTCGCGATCTTAGATCTTTTTGATACCAATAATGTCAATTAATCTGTAATATAACCGATTGTGTACTATTCCCGATTGTGACTTTCTGACTGAGTGTGAATTTACATGGCGGGTGGTGCATGCATAAGAGGAGACGTTTATCCTATCAACGCATCCGGTTTTGCTCCTTTTATTTCATGCAATTTCCTTAATTTCTTGTTTGTTACCTTGATTTGTCTCTTTTTAATAGAGTTACGAGATTTAAACATCGGTAAATGAACTCATCATAGATACCAGGCTTAAAATTTTGTACGCCTGACGCGAACTTCGTTTACAAAATGTATGCCTCATTATGGCACAAATGATGTTATATACCGTCTAAAACCAAATATTTTGACGAAAAGATAACGATTGCGTACTGTACATATTTGCTGTGGTTCTTTTTTTGTATACTGTGGATGATTTTAAGGGTTTCTGTTCCAAATAATGGCCTTTTGGATATAAGATATATAAATAAATGCAACAGTAGTATACCGCTGTTCGAAATTCATAAATCGATTGAGAAAAAAACAAATCCGGGTTACAAACTAAAACTGAGGGAAACACATCAAATATAAGAGGAGAACTACGACACAACAGAAACACAACATTAAAATGTAACACACACAGAAACGAACTATAATATAACAATGGCCATTTTCCTGACTTGGTACAGGACATTTTAAGAAAAAAATGATGGGTTGAACCTGGTTTTGTGGCTAGCCAAACCTCCCGCTTTTATGGCAATGTTAAATATAACATTAAAATGACAACATTACATGACAGGACTACAATACAAATAAATGGGAGAACATATAGGACAGAGAAACATACGAATAATAGCTAACAAAAGGTACCAAATTTAAAATTTAATACGCAAGACGCGCGTTTCGTCCACACATGACTAACCAGTGACGCTCAGATAAAAAAGTACGAAAGCCAAAACAAGTACAAAGTTGAAGAGCATTGAGGACCAAAAATTCCAAAAAGTTGTGCCAAATACGGCTAAGGTTATATGTCTGGGATAAGAAAATCCTAAGTATTTAGAATAATTCATACTTTTGCAAACAGTAAATTTATAAAAATGACTATATAATAGATATACATGATAACACCGAAGTGGTGACTAACTACAGAATAAAAACGGATACATAAAACAACATAAACCAGCACATAAAAATTCACAGCCGAGTTAGCCAAAGAGATCAACGCTAAAAAAAGGTGACGTCACATTTGAATTTCTGAAATTTCCCCAAAATAGGATAGAATTAGGATAGAATTCAAGATTTGGTTTATAATACTCATATAACATTTATCAATATCAATGAAAATTACAATACTAATTAATATAAAATGTGGTAGCAATAAGATAATTAATAGTATTATCTAGCTATGTTGGTGTTTCTTCTAAATCAAACTGTAAACCAAATATATCGTATAAATTTAGTTGACCCAAACTAAAATCTAATTAACGAACTAGATGATTAATAATCTTTACCATAACACACGAATACAACAGAAAAAAATAAGTTTTACAACTACAAACGATAAGACATTTGACAAAATCCGATGAGAATAAAAAATATAACATCAAAACTAAATACATGAATTTTGGATAGAAAGGTACCGTGACACGTCTATAAACGATTTGTCAAAATTTAGTTTATTTTTTGCAGTGAAACATCTCATAAACTGTAAGGTAATCCTGACCTACATTTCACACTTGAGTAACTTTGCTTGAGTTTTGCATTATGGGCTGGGCGTCCTTGTTTTACAGAAGCAGTATCTGGTTATATTTAAGTTAAGTAGATTGTTGGTTAGCTAGAAGAAATATGCAATATCTGTTTCAAAAACGTTTGGGTACACAGATCCGATGGTACCTGCCGTACCAATAGCCAGTAATAGTGTTTGGATACAAAGATCCTATGGTATTTGTCGTACGATAGCCGATAATAGAGTTTGGGTACATAAATACTATGGTGACTGCCATATCGATAGCCGGTAATGGGGTTTGTGTACTATTTAAGATTTCATCTTTGTCAGAGTTTTATCCCCATAATATGTTTTGATTTCTTTTTTCAATCAAGCAAAATCGAAGAAAGTTAAACAGCAAACAGTATAGCAAAAAAAAAAAAAAAAAAAAAGATACTAGTAAAGAAAAAGACAAACAACAGTTAAAAAATCACCATACAGCAAAACTAAAGGTTGAGCACGATGAACCATAACAAAAACCAATGATGAGCTCTGAAGCTTTAGAATGATCAGCAGTTCCTGTATTCCGCGACTGAAACCCGTGGTGTTAAATGATAGTTTAAATTGTCCGGAGTTTGGCCAAATTTGTGAATAGGGGCAAAGAAAACAGCTTACTTGTTCCTCAAATGAAAATTTAAAAGTTTACTTGGATAACGTCATCTAAATAAAAATTTATACTAGTAGCAGACGGAATGTTATATGAATTAATTTTTAAAACATCGTTGAACTAGTGATGTAAATGCGTTTTATATCGGCATAGGATTGACAACACAGGTTATATATATGTACCGACATCAAAAGGTAATCTTTTGTAAGATTGAAGAAATATGACCGAAGTTGTATGTAATATAACAAACGTTCTTTAAAAATAATGTTCAATAGCTATAAATTTCTTTTTGAAATGATATTTTATTGAATACGTGATCACCTTTTTAAATTTAAAGTTTTTTTGAATTACATATAAAAGAAATGAAATTTTCCCACATTTGACAATAAAAGCTACCAACATAATGTAAGAATAGCGCATTTGGTCTACAAATCTTATCCTCTGTGGGTTTTAAATCTCCACAGGGGATCGATTGTTTGCCTTTTTAGAATATACACAAGAAGTTAATTGTAAACATAATTTGAAACATGTCCCGCCCTGGTGTAATTTGACTTTTCAATGGTTTGATTATGGTAAGGCATGTAGAATGTTATGTTTAAGCTGTTTATTACGTCAGTAAGATTATGACGCTGTTATCTACGTTAGTAAGATTATGACGTTGTCTAATCAAGTGGTTATATAAATAAAATAAAATAAATATTTTAAGTAGTAGTAGATTAGTTTTAATCTCAGACAAAACTATTTTGATGATTAAAAAATATTCAGGACTAAACTGCTTGCATTGTGGGTGGCTTGTTTTCTTACGTCACAACCTTTTTAAATCTTTAACTTAGGTACAACACATTCCAAGGTACAAACTAAACAGAGTTATGAAAACTGGGGATGGACAAAAAACACGTTTTGATGAAGATGAAAACTTTTATTTATTTAATACAAAATAACAAAATAAAAGTACAGACTTTACTTATTTATAAATATAATAACTTAGTAATTTGCAAAGGACATTTTCGCTTACTTAAAGTAAATTTGCGCTCCAACTTAGAAACATTTGCGCTTTTTCTTCTGACTCTGTTAATGGCACTAGAGACTGCTGTCAGGGTATTTAGTTTTCGTTAGATGGTTTAAATAACAGAAAGCCTTTATGACATTGCTACGTACAATCTTAGATGGTCTAGGTAACAGATAGTCTTTTTGACATTGCTACGTACAATCTTAGATGGTCTAGGTAACAGATAGTGTTTTTGACATTGCTACGTACAATCTTAGATGGTCTAGGTAACAGATAGTCTTTTTGACATTGCGATCATAGTTGGGCTTATTTTTCTATCTAACATGGAAGTCGTTCGATAATTTGTATTTTTACCATTGCGTTTGTCATCAGTACACCTCCATATAACTTACTAAAATTACAACTAGGTGAGTCTTTAACAAATTAATGGCTAATTATTGTTTAAAGAATACTATTTTATAGTCACATGTATACAACAATTGTTGACACGAAAATGAAAGACGATTTCATTTTGCAAACCCATTAGCTATGCTATCAAAGAATATGATCGCTTAGTTTCATTTAAACACTATAATTTCTAGTACACTTCTCAATGCTATATAAATTTTTCAACGGAAAATTTAGATTGTTATATTATAAATCATGTCAGTGCCGAAGCAAAGAGCAGGAACAGTATCGACTCCGTGCTAAAAGATAAAAATAGCACTGCATACATTTTGGTGAGAGCGAAGCGCTTTTCTTGATCGCTTTTCATCATCAGCGTCAACAGGCCAGGGTAAGTGTCTCCTGCTATGCATGCATAAACCGCCATTAAAATCAACACTTAGTCAACCCACCACCCAATTAAATCCAGCATTTTGTCACTAAATAACACCAGTCTGTTTAGGTCAGCAGTCGAGTGAGTATATAGTTTTATCTTTCAAACGAAAATGTTTAAAATTTCTTAATTAACTTTATCAAGAACATCCTTAATAGTTCAACAGTTGGCCGGTGAAAAAAAAATCCATCAATACTGTTCTGAGAAATTGTAGGTTGGCATGTAGCTTTGTCACCTTTGATATGTGATCTATAAAACCTTGGATTCAGCTTTCTAAAGGGTGTAACAATGACCAATCAAAAACATCACTGCAAGAAAGCGCTAACACAATGGGCAATGTACGTCATTCAACATATACAAAAGACACACACAAATACTTGGCACATTTGGTTCATAATTACAACTAGTTTAAGAATGCTAGCTTTGATTGGTTGAAATGTGGTGTATTTTTTCTTAAATATTGACGTTTTTCTTTCTTTTTCAGTACAAATATGCATGCTTTTTCAGTACAAATATGCATGCTTTTTCACGACTTTGAATTCTATTGGAAATGAATTAATTACATTATCTGCCAATCATATCAAAGTGTTTAATCATACACATTAGCCAAAAACAATATTATTTTCAAAATGTACGGATGAAGGCAAATACACGACTTCTTTGTAATTTGCATGTAGCATTATCGGTCAATCAAAGATAACTTATTATTAAAATCTACGGCAATTTGTTCTTTGCAATACATTTGACGTATTCATATTTAAATAAATTCCGAACGTTTCTCCTTGTTTTAGATTATAAAAAACTTAATAAATATGAATAAGGCATTTTAAAACATGATACTTTTTTCAAAGCATCACACTTGTTTTAAGAAAAAAAACATTCATCATAGTTTGCATGTTTGAGATAAGGAAATTGAGATTCTTCATACAAATTAGGGTAGGGTTGAGCGCTCTCAAACATGTTTAACCATGTTGCATCTACTTTAGCCAGAATAGGTTTCACTTGACCTTGGCCAACTGTATGCCCTAAATAATCAACAGTGGCCTGACAAAATTCACTTTTACCAAGATTAACAGTCAAATTTGATTGTGACAATCTATCAAAAGTTTCATATAAATGTGTTAAATGCTCTTCCCAGCTATCACTACATACAATAAGATCATCAATATAAGCATAACAACAGTCTAAATCTTTTATAACATTATTGATTATTCTTTGAAATGTAGCTGGAGCACTTTTCATACCAAACGACATGACAGTATATTGAAATAAGCCATCTGGTGTGACAAAAGCTGATATTTCACGAGCTCTCTATGGCAAGGGTACCTGCCAGTTACCTTTCAATAAATCAAATTTGCTCACATATTTTGCTTGTCCAATGTTATCAATGCAGTCGTCTATCCTTGGAATCGAATAGGAATCAGATTTTGAAACTGAATTTACTTTTCTGAAATCAGTTACGAAACGAAAAGTCTTCTCTGATTTGGGCACAAGGAGACAAGGAGAGCTCCATTCACTGTTACTCGGCACAATAATATCATTGTCAAGCATATATTTAATTTCTTGTCTCATAAATTCAAGTTTAAGTAGATTGAGCCGGTAAGGATGTTGTTTAATTGGAGAAGCATCACCTACATCGACATCATGACAAACAGCAGTGGTTTTGTTTGGCACATCTGGGAAAAGATTTTTAAAAGAAAGTACCAAAGTTTTCA
The DNA here is from genome assembly GCF_021869535.1 of Mytilus californianus. NCBI lineage: Eukaryota > Metazoa > Mollusca > Bivalvia > Mytilida > Mytilidae > Mytilus > Mytilus californianus. The sequence goes on along the minus strand of NW_026262690.1, from coordinate 117,192,340 downwards.
ATTTTTCTTACGATCAAAAGTCAGATGTGCAAGTTTGGAGTCTAAATCTAAACAAAATTCCTGAATTTTTCAATCTAACTGTTTGTTCCATAGTTTTAGAAATAAAAGGTGGTTCAATTATATCTGGTTTGTCATGATTGTTCTCCAATTTAACCATGGCTAAAGTGGCAACTGGTTTGCTCTTACCTTCATTAGTACGTTCAAAATATGGTTTTAACATATTAATGTGACACACTCTATTTTGTTTACGCCGATCTGGTGTTTCTACAATATAATTCAATTCAATGATAAAATTTAACAAGATTTATTATACAATTTTACAAGAAATATTATACAAATTGAAATGTCAACTTAACTGTTAAAATATATGTCCGATCCTTTGTCTTTTCTTTATCCGGAATTCTTCTCTTCACTGTTGCGGGAATCCAAACAGAATATTATGTCCAATAAGTCACAATCTAGTATGATGTTCGTAAATAAATATGTCAATGTAACAACTCCAGAGAACTTCTGAGAATATCAATGTCTAATCTGAAAGTGTCTGTGTATATATAGTTGTCACGGAAATCTCTAGAACACTGTAGAAGGGAAACTCCTAGAAAATTATAGAATGGAAACTTTTAGAATACGGTAGAAGTTTAAATTACACATCGTAGATTATGATCATTCCAGAATTATTATGTAAGTCAAATAGAAAGTTCTAATCATTCCGTCAGTATCAATGATTGGTCCAGAGATTTCTAAACTGCACAGTTATAACATTATGTTGTAAACAACTATAAGTATTATGTAAACATATTATACATGTTATAAGGCCACACAAAACAAATTAGACCAAGATAAATAAACATAATAATTACAATATCATAACACGTAATAGACTATTTTAATATTGACGACTTTTGACTCCGGAGTTTATATATTTTTTCAACAGGTTACCTACTCTGTGGTAGGACATCCTGGTAATCGATCAAGTAAGAGCAACGTAAAGAAGTAAAACAAGGTTACAATCGTTACAATTTGGGGGGAAATTATCTGTTTTATCTTTTCTATACACGACAAAATTATCAGAAAAACAACAAATGTTTTCCCTAAATTTCACTGATTAAATGTCCGATTTTACTTCTTTAGGTTGCTCTTACTTGACCAAGTACCAGGATATTATACCACAGAGAAGGTAACCTGTTTGAAAAAGTATATAATCCAGAGTAAACAGTCGGTAATATGAAAATAGTCAGGAATTGGTCTGTTGTTGTAGTATAATTCAGGCCCTTGGTTATTTTCTTTTGAATAATTTAACATTTTGTTATGCCGGTGACTTTTATAGGTTACTCACCGGAATGGGTTTTGATCATTGACGAAGGCCGTACAGTGACCTGTAATTATTCACGTTGGTCCTTTAGACTTTAAGGATATTTGTCTCATTGGCAATAATTCCACTTCTTCTTTTCAGTTTAAGGATGATTTTGAAAATGAATACCCTGGCTTGGTAAGAACTGAAAATAACCTTGTATAAGACAGGATGGAAATGAATGTTATGCAATACAAATGCAGGAAACAATTGTGTATAAAAGTGAAAATAAACAGAGTCGCGGAAAAAAATAAACACAGGTAGCAACAGTTGAAAATGATAAGCAAGCCGCAAAAAAATTTTGCCTTGCACCCACCACAACCCCCACCCCTCCGCATGAATAATAAATGGTCGTCCCCTTACTAGCGGTGGATGCAACTTTAGGTAACGTGCAAAACAGAATCTGAGAGCTTGTTATTTATAATTTATAGGGTATTTTCATGCCAGTGCTTACGCAGTTTGTTTTGTTAATGTAGTTATGATCATTACGATTTGTAGCAATGAGTTATACATACGAAAAGGTACAAAAAGTCTTTTTTATAAACTTTACAGGACACGTTGTTAAAGTTCGTTAAAATATTTTTGAAAAACGATTTTATCCGAATAAATTGATATGAATGTAAACATTTATAAATTGTCAATTCTGTCCCGAATTTGTCAGTTTAAAATGGAAAAGGACGTAGAAATATCTGAATTTTCGTACTTAAGTAAGTGTAAAATCCCTGAACAATGCTATACTGAGCAGAAATTAAACCATTTACGACACTATAGAGAGAAAAGGTCAACAATTTTCATCATCTCTACCTATGACTAAAGAAAGGAAGACAACAGTTAAACGTAAGGGAAAATGCAAAAATTATGTCATCTTGTGTTTTTGAAATTGAATTGAAGTCAAGTTAAATTATTTAATATTATATAAACCAACCGTTCTTGAACGGGATTCGAACCGTTGTCCCATTAAATTGCATTGATTTCTGCATTGAAAGCGAGAGCCTTATCCCCGCTGCTGCCCGAGTGATCGTAGTCAAATGGCAAGTTAAGAATTTAAACTATAGAATAGAATAGAATGAAATATTTTTATTTCCCAAATTACAGGGCCCATAAAGGGCATAACAATCAGTTACAATTGATTGACATAATTGATAATTACAACAATAAACATCACAGTGTACATGCATGTATTGATCTATATTAGCATCGGTCAATAATCAGAGCCATCAACCATATAAATTATGAATGCACAATTATATGATAAAATTACATTATAGGCATTCGTTATAAAATTATTTACTAGTATCAATATTCAGACCTAATCTCCGTAATTCAAAACACTCGCCAATATAATGGCCCATTTTATCCATAAGAGATACATTTTCTTGTGTCAAGAGCCATAAAAATTTGGAAGATTTATTTAAGTTTTTAAATTATATAACAAATGTTGGAAACGTATTGAAAACAATTCTTCTCTTTTGATATCATATAGTGGACATTCTAATAAATTATACACGGAAAATGAATAAAAAATAATCGAGCAAAATGGGGGGTGCACTGAAAGGTGTGTATAGATTACAGCTTAAGGGAATGAGGAAAAGTAACGGTGTTTTATAGATCACAAGTATGCTACCAATAATTATGAACACTTTTTAGAATTTCGCATTTTTTTCGTGTTTGTACCATTTTGCAAGGACTGGCTCATATAGTGTCGGAAGTCCATTACTCTAGTAATGAACTTCTGGTAGTATCAAATACAATTTTAAACAATCCTCTTTTTATTTGTATGAAATATATGAAAGAAGTGAGGTTCTTTTTATTTTAATGAATTAATATTTTAGGGACATAAAATTATTCTTATCTATTTTTACAATCCTCTTACTTTAATTGACTGTTAATATATTTGTATATACGTGTACTTTGTGTCTGTTTAAATGCCACCAGCTTTAACGTAGTTAAACTAACGTCACAGCGATCCGCGCGTCAGCAGAGTTAAAGTTGTTTAAAAATATCTCTCTCTCATTATTGATCAAATAATGGTATTTAAATAGGTTGACAATAAACAATTATTTCTGGGACAGTTATTTTTGAAAATTGTCCCTTTGTGTTTCATCAAGCCCAATTTTACGTTCACTATTAAACCAATTTTGATCTGAAATATTCGTTTTGATCTGAACAGCTATTAAAAGACTGAACAATAAATTATTAAGTTATTTTCAATCTTTCAGTTAATTTTCAGACTTATCCACTAGTATACGGTACTTACAGTACATAATTATTATTTTTGCGTGTTTGATGATTCTAGATTGCTTATGGTATTTTGAACAATCTTTATGGATGAAAAATTTGGGCCAAAATTCTTCAAGCATGTTTATACGATTCGTGCATTTAAAATAATTTCTTCCAGACAACTTCTTGTTGATGATAGGATGGCTGAAACTACACGAAAACTTAAATAATCCAAATTCGCATATTTTACGACAGAAAATTTCTTTATGGTTGAATTTCAGAATCAAATCATGCCCACTGTAATGAACAATTTTACTCAACGCATCTGCAATTTTTGTCCTTTTTATCCTTGAATAGCAATCCGCCAACTGCACCAGAATTAAATATATCAAATGTTTTGTTGATAAAGCGCAAATGTCCTAAAATTAGAATCAAATTTCCTTTTAAAAAAGCGCAAATGTCCCAATGCCGATTCGGAGAGGCTGGCGTAAAAGACCCACACTTTTAGATAGGCTATAACAGCACTAAACATTTCAAATCTATTGAATGGTTTCACGGTTTAGTAAGTTGATATCATTTATTAATGGACAAAATAGCATCAAAACTACAAAAACATCCATCGGACTACAGATCCCTGGCTGATACAGGGTGGGTGGGGTTAATATAACCATCGGACTATTAGTCCTTAACTGATACATGTGGGAAGGGTGGCGTGGTGTGTTAAAACGTTTAACACCCACTGCAGATCCATGACTGATATCTAAATTTGTGAATCCTTATTCAATAATGGTAACGGACATTTATTTTCAATCTTTGCGACGAACGATTGTTTATTTTTTTATATGACAATGCTGTATGCATATATAATTATCTATTTTCATTTTTCCATCATTTTGTGGGACATGATATTAACTCATTTTAAAGCAGCCTTTGGATTTTCCAGTTGCAAAGTCATGTCATTTATTTACAAACTTGTCTCCTTCTATCAGCCGCCACAATACCAGGTGGTCTTTATTTGTCACTGAGCCAACCGTGTGAAACCTTCATGGCTATTCAAGGTCGTTAAACACCCCCGTAGTAGTAGCACTGGTCATGCAGTATTCGTCCTAGATGTTGACACTATTTTAAGATGGCGCACTTTGGGCTAAATTGTGTTACAAAAGTATTAGTACGAAAGTTTAAAAATTTAGCTCAAGTCTACGTCATTTATATTATGATGATGTGCAGGCAAGCGACAAAGCACAGTATAAGTAAATACATTTAATCGGTTTGGTGTCATTCGGGGCTACCCTAATAGCCATCACAGTAATATGTCAAGTCATGTGAATAAAGCGTGAAGAATAAGAAAGCGGTCATATTAAAGCAGAAAGCAAAAACAAACAAAAAAACATAAACAAAAACAAAATATATCGGTTAAAAGTGTGGGAAAAAACCCAAGTTATAAAGATCTGTGCTCATATGCATAAAACCACTTTAAGTTAAGATATCCAATCGTAGTACTAATGTATCTTACGACATATAGAAAAATCCGTCTGTTCGGAACAAATCTTAACTTAAGTAGTTTTATGCATATCAGCACAGATCTTTAAAAAAGAAGAAAATAAAACAGCAAGCAACCACTCGACGATAATTATACTTAAATAGAAAACGTTGACAATGAACCACAAGATCTCATATTTTAAAATGAACAAAAAACTGGATCATGTTTAACTTAAGCCGTTTATACCTTACCTATAATGTTACCTTATCTTTACTTGTGATGAACAACACGGCTGATGTTGTTAGTTCGAACTCCGCACGTGGCAGGTGCGTTTGACTACAATCTTAATTTGAATATGGATTGTCAGATTCCCTGATTCCCTGACGAAGATTGGTGGTTATCTCAGAGCACTCCGGCTACCTCCAGCAATAAAAACTGGCCACTACAAAATAGCCAATAGAAGTGGCGTTAAACACAAAAATCAATCAAACAGCACGACGGATGTCATTAGTGGAGCAGGAAATCTACACGGAAACATAAGTTAACCTCTGGTTTGTGTTTTTTCATCTTCATTATTTCATTTTTATCTATAACAATAACTCTATATATGTATAAAATTGACTGTTTCTTTGAATTTGAAGTGATCATTCTGTAAATGCACATCCATCCACAATAATTCAAGCGTTTCCATTTAGAAAGATCATTGGAATTATTATTAAATAAAAGCAGTATCAAGGTACAGATAGCATGCGTTTTCTCAAAATAAAAACATCACCATATAAATTTCGTGGGTCCGCAGCGCTTTTCTGGATTAAAACGCTCATACCACCTTACATTTGAATGTCAGGAAGTCAAAGATGTATAAATATGTAAGGCCATAAAAAAGAATATGTTTGTTTGCCCTAACCCTACCTACCCAGAAATCTTTTATTGTCCTGATGTGAAATTTTTTTTTTAATCAGATAGGCATGATATAATAAACAATTGACACTTCAATTTCTCTTTGCCAAAAAAAAGAAAGAAAATGCCTGCCTACCTACCCACTGTCTCTACCTTCGAGTAGGGTTTGGGCAAACCAAAATATTTTTAAGTGTGGCCTAAAACGTTAGGAGCTATATGACCAAAAGGGACCTAAAATGATAACAAAATTCGTAAAAAAGTCAACTTTGCCTGAGGAAGCTTGACAAAACATATTTAGCATGTCAGTACCGAAGCACTGACTACTGAGCTGACGATACACTCGGGGACTTATAGCCCGCCAGTCTAAATAATTTGAATAAAGATCATATTTATTATGAAACATAGCAAATATTTTAGCCTGTTGAAACTAGTGAACATTATAATCCAATATGGTTTGAAAGTAAGCTTGACGTTAAGAGACAACCTTACGATTTTTTAAGATATCGATTTAAACCAGATTTTGCTGGAATGAAAAAAAAAAAAAATAAATATATACATTTCACCACTTAAATTTGTTGCCACGTGACAGTAAAACTTCCCATTAAGATGATTAACTCATGTAAAATTAAAATCAGGCTTCCGAAAAAGGGCTATGAAAATATTTGCTTTCACAATTTAAGGGAAAATATAGAGTTAACTGTTAAGGGAAACTACAATGTTTTATAATATTGACTTTTGTTGATTGAGTTTGATAAATTCTAAAGTGCGACTTTGAAATAAATTTATTTCAAGTAAGTTTTGATTTTAAAGTTTATGTTAAATAATATACATAGCAAAACTATTTACAATTAAGTCTCTTAGTTGAATATTTCAATAAAAGGCGTGTATAACGTAAATATTATTTAACATTCCTTTTCTATATTGTTATACATTTAATTTTAGGTTTTTTAAAAGTCATATGAATTATCTTGTTCTTTCATATAAGTTGACCTCGAACAGTCTTCGTTATTTTGTTTAAGGCTACATGTTCGGATATACGACATAATTTTGTGGCGATCAAGGGGACAACTTATAGTAGACGACGGTGTTTGGAGACAATCAATAGAAGTTAGCAGAGGCCAACCTTTTTAAGATATTAAGGGAACGGGGACAATAAATATAATATATCAGAGATGACAACCAAAAGAAGATACATACGGCAATCTATACCGGAAGTTAAGGTAAAGGATACCCAGTGGCAATCACTTGATATACACTGAAATAATGTAAGGATGATATTAAAAGAGAGGCGAAAGATATTATAAAGCTTATCAAACTCATAAATCGAAAATAAACAAACATGCCATGGAAAATAAAACGAAAAAGACCAAAAGACAAACAACAGTATATAAAACACAACATAAAAAACTAAAGATTGAGCAACACGAGCCACACCAACAATCGGGGGTGATCTCAGGTGCTCCGGAAGGGTAAGCAGATCGTGTTTCACATGTGGCACCGGATAACAAGGGTTTGTCAATACAAAATACAAAATAGAAAAAGGGGGATAATTTATAGAAGAACCCTAGTAGGTAATAAATAGAATATAACAAAAACTATGGATCATACCAAGAAGGACAATCTATTTGAGATACCAAACAGAAGAAATTATATAAGGTACCGAATTGACAAATGTAAAACAATTCAACGGGAAAACTAACCTGATTTAGGTACAAAACAATAGACAAGAGTATGTAAAGGAGGCAATCAGAGGAAGTTAACTAGGTAATAAATAGGATACCAAGATTCAAATTAAAAGGTGATTTCTAAAAATAATCGAAATGAGATAACATTGGGGAAATCGACAAGAAAAACAAGGGCAACTAATCGCACATACCAAGGATAGAATTTATATAAGATATGAATTGTACAAATTAAAAAAGATACCAGCAGCATGGATTTTGAAAAGGACAGGCAACAAAATGGTCAAAGGCGAAAAGCAAAAAAAAAAAACAGTCCATAAAAAACAACAAAAAAAAATGAAAATAAGCAACACAAATCAAAACAAAACCCGGGATTCGAGGTGCAAAGGGAGAGAAAATTTGTAGTTCCCGAGGTCAAAGCGTTAACGTGATTTTCTAATCAAAATCGATTCCGTCGGATTGTTCTAATTACTCATCAATATAAACGTCTATGATTACACTTTTTTCTATGATGAAAACCCTACAGAATTTGAAAAACCTACAGAATTCGAGAAAGCTAGATAAATCTGAAGCCATATTCGGATAACAAATGAAGGGTCAACAGTAATATCAAATGTAACAATAGAACAAATCATACATTTGATCCAGAATATCGTTTATATGAATTCAATTTAGGTTGTTATAATTACATGAATTAATGACCTTGTATTAATTCTAGACATATCAATGCTACAAATTCGTGTATATATGAACACATATATATGCTTAGCAAACTGATGGGAAATACATTATATTCGAAAGTGAAGTGATTCATTCATTGACCACACGATGAAATTTTTCCATGCTAGTACTAGTATCAGCTCGCGTAGTCAAAGGCAGCAGAACTAGGAGTTGTAGGTCGAGGAGCAAACTGTCTCCACTTTACAGCAGTTTCATTTCAAAGTCGACTAAAAGTTAGAAGACTCCATATTGCCCGCTACAATTCACTAATAATCACGCGAAGACGGCTCAATTATTACTTTTTGTTGGTGTTTAACGCCACTTTCAGCAGTATTGGCTATATCGTGGCGGTCAGTTTTTATTGGTGGAGTAAGCCGGAGGAAACCACCGACCTTCGACAGGAAAACTAACAATCCTAGTCAATTAAGATTGGGAGTCTAACCACATTCCACGTGCGATGTTCGAACTCATAACCTCGGTATTGACAGCTTAGTGATACATTAGATGAGATACTTGGACCAATCGGTCACCGAAGCCACTCAAGGACAAGAAAAGATAAGAACAAGAATGAACAGACAGAAATAGGTTGTCTGTGTTATTGATTATGAATGAATATAATATATTCAAAATGAATGAGATCAAGGTTAAACTACATGTATTAAACTTAAAATTAAGATATGACCATGTAAACTTTGAATTAATTTAAATCTAATCGGTTATAAATTTTAGTAAGATCTGAGAATATTGTCTTAAGGTGGATCATCGGTATATATTTCCTCAGATAGAAAATTTTTTATACTTTGCCAAAATGAAGATTTTTCAATGCATTTTTCAAAAATAAAATAAAAAGTATGGGTCACCGTGCTATTTTTCAAGCTACAAGTCGTGCAAAATTGCCCAAATTTGTATAGATTGTGGATGAAAAAACACATTTTTATGAATAAAAAGAAATCTATGAGATAGAATTTTGAAATAAAATATGAGAAGATAGGTTTAATAATATGCTTTAAGAAAAATTAAAAACAGAATGGTGTCACCGAACTTGTTTTCTTGCTATAAGTCAAAAATCATTTTTAAACGACAATTTCACTATGAAACCAGTATAAAAAAATTTACTATAAGAGTTATCTCCCCTTAAATGGCCAAATTGAAAAATTGATTCTAATAACACAAATATTTGGTTTTGTTTAAACATTTTGGATAATGCGATAAATCACCTATTTTTCTTTATACAAATAAGCAGTCTTACACATAAATTGCAAATCTGTCTCAAAATTTGAAGATTTAGGCAAAGAACTAGACCGATTATGTGCCGCTTTTGTACAATCCAAGATGGCGGTATACAGTGAATCTACCTTAATCGATATTGACAGTGATTTTAACTTCAATAGTTTTATTGAAAACATGTATTGCTATCCATTTATGAACAATTATGTCCCTACATCCTGTCGATACCTATAGCTTGGTATTCATCAAGATCCTTCTTTTTACAGGCTGGTTGTAACGTCTTTGCACTAAAGAGGTCTACACGGTTTATTCATAATCAAAATTTGGCTTTGCAAAAGCTTTCAGTAACTGTGAGTAATCTCACTTCTGTACTGTGTTTCTTTAGTCATTTACCTAGGGCATTATGTTTTTCGGTCTGTGCGTCCGTTTGTTCGTCTGTTCGTCCGTCCGTCCGTTCGTCAGTATGATCCGTCCGTCCGTCCCGCTTCAGGTTGAAGATTTTGGTCAAGGTAGCTTTTGATTAAGTTGAAATCCAATCAACTTGAAACTTAGTACACATGTTCCCTATGATATGATCTTTCTAATTTTAATGCCAAATTAGAGTTTTGACCCCAATTTCACGGTCCACTGAACATAGAAAATGATAGTGCGAGTGGGGCATCCGTGTTCTATGGACACATTCTTGTTTAAATTATTCATTACTAAAAGTCACACGGTGACCTGTAATTGTTCACATCTTTTCATTTGGTCTTTGGTTGATAGTTGTCTCATTGACAATCGTATACCACATCTCCTTATTTTTTGAAATCAAAAGGTGGCATTACAATCAATTCATATATTGAAAAATCACTCAAATTGATGCAATTCAGTGAACCATGAAAATGAGATAAAGGTCAGGAACATGAAGAGTTGTAAAAATAACTCTTTTGGACCAACTATTATAAAGATGACATATCACTTATATTAACTGAGAAAGTGACTTAAGGTGATTACCCAACTTTTTGACTAGAATAGATGAAGCTTGTTTAATTTTCTTTAAATTTTAACCTTTTGGCAAAAATATAAAAATTTCAAGAAAATTGAACCACACAATTTACAGGAATAATTTCATTGGATATGTAAGCAGTTTGACAAACACTAATTTTGATCATTAAGAAGCTTGATTTCTCTTTAAAAATAGTATGTGATTAAAACGTTCAGTTGTACTCCCTTAATCACAAAACCTTAACATTGATTAATGATCCATGCATAGTAAGTCAAGGTCTAGTAAAATATGTGAGTCGAACATGTATACCCAACAATGATTCTATGGTCAGCTGACCTACTTCTTAATGTAATGGGGAAATGACCAAATAAAAAAAAAGAACGTTGATCAATGACCATGAAAATGAGGTCAAGATCAGATGTCTCTTGTCAGATCGGCATGCATGTACTCTACTGTACAATGAAATTGAACATATTTAACCTATTACTTAAAGTATATGAAAAAGATCACACAATCGAAAGCTGATCGTTGGTTTTATGAAGTTACCATGAGATTAAAGACAATGAACATATGCTTGACAACTTCGGCTGTTGGAAATTTTAACTTCGTACTATTTACTGCATCTATCCAATGGCAAATGATCGAATTAACCATACTACGATTATGTAATTCATAGTTCATATAAGAATTGATGCTTCTTTTTGTAATTGTTTTTATGTGAAAAAGCGCTTTATACTAAAAAAAAGTGCGCTCTTTCAACGCTTTTATAACCTTATAAAATAATAAAAAGAAGCGTTGAATTCTTAAAATTACATTTTATGCTACAGCCATGAAATTACGAGTCAAATGAAGCCTAAGCCTTTTTTTTTGCAATGCAAATTTTCACGGAGAGCATGTGCAGTCACGCATGTATTTCATATGAAAATAAAATATACTTTTAGGAATATCCAGCCAATCAAAATCATGGAATCGATTAGACTTCTGTGTAGTGTAATTATTTAGAAGCTAAGGCAAGAGTTAAAACTACTATACGTTTGTTGAATAATATACACAGATGTCTCGTGCAATAGAAAACTATTTAGGCTAGTATACAAGCATAATATTTTGATGAGAGACTGTATAAACATTTTTGAATAAATTCATAAAAGTTTAAATGCAAATTTATTCTATTCAAAAGTCCCCCAATAACAATTTAAATATTAAATTTAAAAATAAATGTTTCATTCAAGGTGACTCGATTCAAAATAAAATCTTTTAATTTTAACTGATGCGCTGATGACAATGTTTATATAAATAGAAAACTATCACATTCTGGAAAATCCGCTCACAAGACTATAGGTTGCACTTTGTAAATAAAACTGATTCACAAACCACGCCTTTTTAAAAGAGAGCTGTCGTATTGAGTTCTAATGAAGACTCAAAGTAAAAGGATGGGTAGTAAAGAATTTTAGTAAAAATGCTTACTCTAGGAAGTTCCAGACATATTAATGTTGAAAAAATTACCTTTGTTAAAAATAGTAGTGCGAGTGAACTTTCCATTCCAGGATATGATTTTTTTTATGAAACCTATATCAATCACTGTAAATGTACTTGAAATTATTTACAACAGGTTTAAGGTAGATGGGGGGTCTAAATAAAAATCGATATATTTTTTTAATTATTTCCCAAAATGTAGTTTAAACATATATATTTTTTTTTCAAAAATATAATAAAAGGTATGGGCCCGGGGCTCTTTATCTAGCTACAGGTTTTGGAAAATTGTATTTTGTATAGATTAAACATGGAAAACCGATTTTTTTTATGATAAAAAGAGAATTTTAAGATAAGTATGAGAAGATGCCCTTTATAATATGCTTTCCGAAAATAAAAAGAAAACGGGGTCACGGGACGCGTTTTCTTGCTACACAATAAAAACAATTTCCTTTATAAATGTAACATTATCGGAGTTATCTCCCCTTATATGGCAAAGTTGAAACAATTTGAATCAAACAAAAATAAACACACATAGTTATCTTCTTTAAATTGAAAAGCCTAACAAATGAATTACATTCTTCGCACAAAATCTGCACTTTTAATTAAAGATCGAGACCGATTGTGTCTAGCTATATTGGAATCCAAGATGGCGGAAGAAACCAGATCAACCTTAAAAGAAGTAGGATCTTTTACATCCCTATTGAAGAAAGTCACAATCACAATCAGATGAATAGTGCGTCAAAATTAGTAGAATAGAGAATGGAACAAAGAGCAGAAAACAGCCCAAGGCCCCAAATGGGTCTTCGACGCAGCGAGAAAATCCCGCACCCGGAGGCGGGCTTCAGCTGGCCCCTAAACAATAATGTATTTCAGCGAAATGGACACCACACTTAACTCAGAAACATACAAATGAACCAAAATTGAAAAAAAAACACAAAACTAACAAAGGCTAGAGGTTCCTGACTTTGGACGGCGGCGCGGTAAAACATGTTTTGTGAGATCTCATCCCTTCCCCCATACCTCTATCCAAAGAAGAATAAACAAACACACAGCAAAACGCACATTAAATTTAAATTAAAATTCAGTAATGCCAAAAAAGGGTATAACACAAGCTAGTTCAACCTTAGCATGAGGTTGCATAGCCAAGAATAAAAAAAAAGCTATGCATTCTTAAGGTAAAGTGTTATTTTGCACCAGGTCACCTACAGACTATTCAAATGTTCAATGACGTGTTGAAAACGTGTCAATCTCTCTACACTAAGCATCTGATTCAACGTCTCCATTCCGACCTGACATTGCTGTGTATATATATGTATTTATCCCGCAGAACGAAGCGGACACCCTTCTTTATCATGTTTTTTTTTAACTATCGGATATGAGTTTTAAGCGGGTGTATTAAAAAAATACATGTTCTTCATATATACTTTTCAAGTACTAATTTGAATTAAAATCCTATGTTTTTCGTGGGTTTTTCTACTCTTATAAATCTGGGTCTGATTCAGGAAAACTTTAACAGGACGATAAGACTTGAATTGGTGCAATAATAGAAATAGGTTAGTCTTCGGGAGATCCACACTGCTCAGGTGATATTACCCTGGATGCAGTACAAATATTTACAAAAAGAATAGAAATGCGATGACAAAATTATAACATAATGTGTTAAATGCTATTTAAAGTATCAAAGATCGGCAAATTGCTTCTTTGTTTAATTTGACTAATAGCTGTCAGTGTTAGACCCCCTACTTATTAGTTTTGTACTTTGGACTTATTAAATCTTTTAACGTATGACGTAGTATTTATTGTACGAGGGTGGTAATGGGGTACCATATGTGATGGTCTAACGTAAAAATAAATCAATTTAACGGCATTAACGGTATAAAGACTAAAAAGTTTCAATTTGATAGTTACGGTAAATCGGAATAACCGAACTGAACGAGTCAAGAAAAGACAGAATCAAATTTTATGCAACACTTAAATCAGTAAAAAAATGAAAGAAGTGTAACTTGGTAAACAATGTAGAATAGTCGTCCGTCTACAAATAGTACCATACAAAGTCTTATACCGCAGTTTCCAAAAACATACATATACTTTTGATAGCTGATTGCTATATAGACCAAGAATTCCCTCATTCTCTGATGAAAAAATGGCATTGAAACGGGACGATAAGAGCGTCTTATCATGTATTCAAATCCTTTTTATTTTGTATTTATATAAATTTGTCGGTTTATTCTACACAAACATCATTTGAACTTATTAAACTTGATCGATTAAATATATGGGGGTGACTTTGTTTTGCAATGTATACATAAGATAAACAAACTTTAGATTTATAGTTATATACTCGAACTTAATGTTTTCAATAGTTAGGTCGAGAAGTATTTTATTTCTAACATAACAAATAGAATTTTAAATCGCAATAATGATGCATAAAGAATTAGAAGTTGTGTCAACCATATGTTGAACATAGTTACACACCTTTAGTATCACACATTTTCAATTTGACCGAAGATCATCAAGGCAGGCAGATTATCTTAGAAGAAAATACTGAATGAATTCAATCAATTATAGTTCCATTGAGGATAGCTCTTTTTTTATAGTGATCTGAGATCACCCTCGGTTTTTTGTGGGGTTGGTGTTGCTCAGTCTTAATTTTCTATGGAGTGTTTATTTAACTTGTTTGTCTTTTCGTCGTTTTCGTTTTTATGCCATGACGTTTTCATGTACTCTTCGACGTATGCGTTTTGAATATCCACTTGGTACATTTTGTATCTCCCAACACTTTGTGACATTGGTCGACTTTGGCTCTTTCAACGGTAACTGGCGTATACAATATGGGTACATGGGACTACATTAAACCTAAATTGACATACAGTAAGAGTGAAGACGTATGATTGCATTCATTGCCGTAGCGCTTAAATTTGGTACCATGATCTTCAAATACACATTAAAGCAAGCGTGTCATCCATCAGCAACAATACCATATCACCAGAAGCAACAAGAGCAACAGCAGAAATACCACAACCACCAAAGACATCTGTCGGGAGAGTGAAAAACTCTGTGTATAAACGCAGGCAACCAGCTTTAAAAAAGGTTTCAATTCATTTGTGACTTGTTATTCATATAAATGAGGTATGCTTAGGGCCATTATCTGATCCCTGAAGTTCCAAAAATAGTAAAATTCTTTAATCCTTTCAAAATAATGATGATTCTATTGATAAATGAATAAGACGATACAAATATGGATCCTGAAGCGCAGAAATGAGGTTCTGGTTGAGGTTCCTTCAATTCTGAATTCTTTAATTTTTAAGCCATTGTTCTCTATATTCTGTATCCATTTTGTCCATTATTCTGTTTTCTTTATAGTTTATCACCCCTTTATTCTCTATTCTTTATTTTTTCTTCATATTTTTCTATAGTCTATTCTTTATTTGTTGGACCCATTATTCTGTATAGTATTGGCCCATTATTCTCTATTCTGTCAACCCCATCAAGACCCCAGAGATGTCAGTTGTGGTGTCTCTATGATTTCTTAATGGCATTTTTAAACTTCTTTTAGAATTTCTGTATTCTAACTGTGGAATATTATGTTTATACTTTTATAGAAATTCAACGAAATATATATCGGAATTTTTATAGCTTATTTCTATCTTTGTCAACGATAACTTATATAGAATTTTATTATTTGCTAATTCGCGTATGAGAAATGTCCAATAACTATGCAACAATGTCCTTGATAAGAACATCTTTCTATGTTGTGATGTTACACTATTGTTTAAGATAAGGGTAAAGGTTTGGTACCATTAAAACGTTTAAACCCGCTGCAATTGTTTGCACCTGTCCTAAGTCAGGAATCTGATGTTCAGTAGTTGTCGTTTGTTGATGTGGTTCATAAGTGTTTCTCGTTTTTTATATAGATTAGACCGTTGGTTTTCCCGTTTGAATGGTTTTAAACTAGTAATTTTTGGGGCCTTTTATAGCTTGCTGTTCGGTGTGAGCCAAGGCTCCTTGTTGAAGACCGTACTTTGACCTATAATGGTTTACTTTTATAAATTTTGACCTGGGTGGAGAGTTGTCTCATTGGCACTCATACCACATCTTCTTATATCTATATAAAGAACAACAGTCGTGTTGAATAAATGTATTGTCCACAGGATTGTAAACATATAAAACAACAAATCAAACCAGTTATAATCCATATACTCCAAGACCAAGTTCACCATATACATTGTACATACGTTCGGTACACGTGCGTTTTATATAAAAGATTTATGAGTTTTTTAGCCTTTGTTATAATAGATACTCATCCTTTAATTTAGTGCTGCTATTATTTTTTCCCTTTTATTTTATCATTCAGAGTGTTAGAGAAAACAATTGAAAAAAAGAAAAGAAAGGAACGTGCAGTTTTGATATCGAATGAATGGATTGAAGATTGAATGGACAGGTGTTTTACGTCTAGTAGCAAATATTATACATGTATATCAGGACGAGAACATGTTGGTGTGGTATGAAATATGAACCCTGATTTGTACTAGACCGGCACGTTTAAGCTGGATTTTTAACGTGCTAGATAAAAATGTAACAGTCCAAAGGAAGACATGTCGCCCTACAAGGACATATTATTCGGACTACTATTCTGGGAAGGCCAGTCTTTGTTCCTACTCTTAAATGCCGCGTGCTTAACGGAGAAGCAGCAAATACCGATTTTCAAGCCTTTATATATTAAAAGAAGATGTGTTATGATTGCCAATGAGACCACTCTCCACAAGAGACCAAATGACACAGAAATTAACAACTATAGGTCACCGTACGGCCTTCAACAATGAGCAAAGCCCATTACGCATAGTCAGCTATAAAAGGTCCCGAAATGACAAATGTAAAACGATTCCAACGAGAAATCTAACGGCCTAATTTATGTACAATATAATGAACGAAAAACAAATATGCTACACAGCAACAAACGACAATCACTGAATTACAGGCTCCTGACTTGGGACAGGCACATACAGAATGTGGGGTTAAACTCGTTTGAAGGCGCCACCCCCCCCTAACCTGGGACAGTGGTGTAACAATACAACATAAGAACAAACTATAAAAATCGGTTGAAAAAGTCTTAAGTCATCAGATGGATACAAATAGAAATACATCTAACAAAAAGACAGAGTGGATGTGGACGGGCACTTATACATCCCCACAACAAAAAGACGATAAGTACAGATATGAGAGTACTCGCAGTTACTGACAGCTAGTTAAAAGCCAATAACAACCTATAAAAAAAATCATACATCTAAGACTAAAACATCAATTGGTTTGATCCGACCAGGAATCGAACCAACGAACTCCCGCAATCGATGCGAACACACTAACACGTAACAACCGATGTGGTAAATTTGATCTCGGACATCAAATTAGTGTTTATAATGACATTATTACATTAATTGATCTTTTAAAAATGAAAATGTCAGTTTTCTTCGCCATTTTTAGCCTAGTTACAGATAATCTATGGAGAAAATTGCATTAGAAGCTTGTTGCACTGATGTTTAAAAAAATGTTAACAGGTGAAGCATAATTTGACAGTTGTTTTCCAATCGTTCAGATAATTGATATAGTCGAGCGTTTTGTTTACTCTGTTATGGCCTCCACCACTATCTTCTAGTTTAAAGAAAAAATAAAAGTTGTACAACTATGTTTTATGTACATATTATGAATGTTTTAATGGAATACTATAATTCCATGGCAAAAAAAGTACCTCTAGTCACGAAGATTCATTTTTTTCTATTTTCTGTTTTCTGTTTTCACCAGGTCGCACAACTTCAAGTGGACATGGTTAACACACCATATGATACTTTCACATTCTTTGTTCAATGTCTAAAAAATGCAGCACTTATTACTTTCAGATAGATGTTTCGAATCAGCATACATTTTAAATCAAACAGAAAACATCGAGTGCAGAAAGAAATTTAGAAAAAAATGAACTATATAAAGATAAGGAGATGTGGTATGATTGCCAATGAGACAACTATCCATCAGAGTTCAAATGAAGTGGATATAAGCAATTGCAGACCATTCAACAATGAGAAAAACCTATACCGTATAATCGGCTATAAAAGGCCCCACTATGAAAAATGTGAAACAATTTAAACGAGAAAACTAACGGCCTAATATATAACAAAACAATTTACGAAGACAAATATGACAGACACGATCCAGCGACAACAACTGAACTACATGCTCTTGACTTGGGACATGCACATAAAGAATGCGGCGGGGTTAAACATGTTTGTGAGCGCTCAACCCTTTATTTGATTTCACTCCATGTTTTGGAATGCACCGGAAACTAGAGTTGTGCAAAACCGATACATACAGACACCAATACACAAATACAAAATGCATGACATTATAATCAATTATAAAGAATTAGAATAATATATATATTACCATCTTATTATCAAAAATCATATACTTATTTTCTCCTTAAAACATGTTTCTTTATCATCACTTCCGGGTTTTTTTATGTAATGCATACATAAATGAATACAAAATGAATAAAATTATAAGTCAGTGTTAAAATTTAGAGAACAGAAATATGGATGACATTGATAACATAAATCATATAACTTTCTGAATCCAATTTCGATCAAATGACAACACTGTGCAGTATTTGATTATATTCGAGATAAAAGCTGCAAAACTCGTGTTTTACAATAGCAATGAACTTTTTATAAAACATAAAAGACATGAAAGCTAATCCCTCCTCCCAAAGAAATGCTTGACAATGTCAAACAATAGACTATTTTCATATTACCGACTGTGACTCCGGAGTAAATAATTTTTCGACAGGTTACCATTACCAGCATGTTTTAATGGAGGTACATAAGATATTGGCCATTACTATTTATCAGTCTTCCCTTAATTTGTGTCACCCTGTTCAGTTCATCGTAAAATCTTTAACAAATGTTCACCTAATAAAGATACATAATATTGTAAAATATCAGCTGCATACAAAATATGAAGAATTTTATGGTCGTTCGCAGCGACCAGTCGCCAAAAGAGCTTTACAACATACATATGGATAAAACTTGAAGATCGGTCATTATACGTGGCATGATCATGTCTGATGTTTACGTTTTCTGTAAGACGATTTTAAGTGCCGAAGTAATATAAAATATTATTACGCAATAACTATAGAGATATATGAAAAAACTCAGGAGCGGAGACACTTTCTACGGCCTCCACAAATCACAAAAGACAAACTCTGTCAATTTAATTGACAAGAAGCTGTACATTGAGACTCCAGTTGATATTTTACGATATTAATATGATCGGTATTTATTAGAGACCATAGGTTAACAGGTGTTAATGCTCTCACTGGAAAAGTCGGCTCGAAAAAGGACAAAACAGGCTGATATCCAGTTGAAATTGAATTGGAACTCTTTATTAGGGAAGGTAAAAATAGCCAAGTTGGTATATTTGAAATGTTTACATCTGTTTCTATGGCCTATAAAAGTTTAATGTAGGTGCATAATTAAGGAATTTTTGCATCTTGTATACGTGTTTATACTTAAATTATGGTATGGAGCTTCGAGATATTTGTAAACTTTTAAATTAAAGACATATTTTCACAAAACTGTCGACTATGGTAGGTGCAAATACATGTGGATCTTAAATGTGCATAAGCATAAATTCCGTCGAATAAAATTCCACAGAAAGATAAAAGATCAATTTAATCTTTTTAAAGCATTAATTTGCATCTCTGCTCCCGACAACCAATCAGGCATTAGTTTTAAATTGACAAAAGGCCTAAACGTATATTATAAATGATGCTTAATAGCTACAGGCTAGTAGATACATTTGTCTTTTGACATACAACTGCCATGTAAGACTCGTAGTGATGATATGTGTTTAAATTGACAGCACGTCATCCCTACAATGGCTTCCATTTTCACGATTGAAATAAATTGGGTAGTCCACCTAATTTCCTGACTGAGAAATGCTAGGGAAAGCCTCGCATCATACTTGTTTGTAAGCCTTGTACCAATAGATTTTATATTTCGAGACAATGTATAGTGAATTGTATGTTCAAACTATAGCGACATTTAACTGAGACGGTCAGGCCAGTTTTTTTAAAACTTTTTATTCAATATCATGTTGAGTATACAAAAAGTTGAATAACAAAAATACCGAACTCCGAGGAAAATTCAAAACGGAAAGTCCGTAATCATTGTAAATGTTTTAGAAGGAAATGAAATACTTTAACCTATTATTTTTTTCTCAACATTCTATTATTTTAATTTCCAATGCTTCCCGTATGAAACCCTAATGATTTTCTTCGTGTAGACGACAGACTATTTGAGAAAATCAAATTATTTTTTGACTTATTTTATCGTATATAGTGATGAATTTTCTCATTTTATTTGCAATATAATATTTCTTTGTAATTTTCAAAGAGACAATAAAATAACAATGAACGACCTAACTATAAGAGAAATGCAGTGCGAGAAACTCGGGTTAATGTATTTGATATTTAATATACATTTATCTTATACTTGATTTAATAGTTCATTGGTCTCTGAGAATAGGACAATCAAATTTAAAAACAAACTTATTGATCATTGGAACAAAGCCATTCGGTATAAGACCAAACCTTCTCAGGTGATATCCCCGTGGATGCAAGCAAAATATTTACAATTTTGTATTGTGTAAGTAGGTCTAGAACAAATTAGATTATGTAAAATAGTAATACGGGTCTAGTTCCATATTTTGATCCCTTCAATGGCATATTTTCAGAGTATAATAAGTACAACTATTTTTTCTGATCTTCCCTCATCGATTTAATTTTATAAACGCATTGAAGGTTTAACAAATAGTAAATCTTATCAAACTATAGTTCAATAAGCCGCCAGAATAAAACAAATTATCATTTCTTTTTAATGATATATATCTTTTATGTCAGCATCAGATAAATCAAAATTAAATGTGAAATATGCAAATGCATATACTCGGCAATATTATGAGAATATAGATTCTGTTTATTAAAATTCTAACATTGTATTCTCTATACATTGATTTTTATTTTGTGGACCATAGCACACAAAACAAAGATATGTAAAGCTACTATTTCAAAGGAAAAAAATACTTGGAAATGTCAAGTTTCTTCAGCTTTGTACAGTTTTGCATAATTTAAAGTGTGTTGATTTCGCTTGTAGGTGGTTTCTTAGATGTATGATGCTTTTAAATGTCTTTTGGTTATTTTTATCCTTGGGTTGCTGTCTCATTGACGTTTACCTCATCAATCTGTTCTTATTTATATCAAAAAGGTTTATACCATATATACTCAGAGTCAATATAACATCATGTTATCGCGAGTTTCATCGTGCGAGAAAAACATCTGAACGAGATGTCACTTTCTTTATATTTCTGTATAGACCTTGTTAAGATATTATAAAGCCATGCCCAGTGCCTATGTTGTGAAGAAAATGATACATTTCCGTAAAATTTATATGTAGAATAATTTCGTGAGTATATTCCTTTCCACAAAACAAAAACACACAACCGGGTATGCTGTTTGAAATCGAAAATGAAGTACAACAGTGATATTAGACTGTAGGATTGTATATCTTATTCTTATCAAGCTTGCTTTCAGTAACTACGAGCATTCTTTAGTACGACACAATTTGTTTTGTTATTTTGTGATTTTGTTATCTATTATACCGTTATTACAGTTATTTAAGAGTTCAGTGTTTTCCTGTAATGCTTTTTATTGTACGTTCACTTTTATGTACATCTTGTTAGTTACCTATACCACATCGTCATGAGCCTGTCTTAAGTCAGTATCTTTGTCATTGGTTGTCTTATTTCATTTCTTAGTGTTTCATGTGTTGGGAGAATTTGGTGTTGATGTTTAATTTATTTACAATTTTTATACATTTGGAACGTTTTAGAGCTTGGCATATTGTGTATTGTCGATTGTTGAGGATTATGCAACCCAGGTTGATTTTGGCACTGGATTCTTGTCTCATTGGCGTGTACGTCCATCTACTATTATTCATATTCCAGCATATTATTCTGCTTTTATCTCACGAAAATACATATCATTGTTATAATAATAAACAACAGTTGCTCTATTTGATGGCAGATACCAAAGACAATTACAGAATATCTTATTAACAAATACTCCCATTGTTCATTTACAATCTCTGGCTGATTCCTAGTGTCAAAAGTTACCTTTTCTATCTAAGAAATTGATGTTTTCCAGTAAAACTTGTAGTTAGTTAACATATATATGAAAAAAGTTGTAGTATGATTGCCAATGAGACAACTCTCCACAAGAGACCAAATGACACAGAAATTAACAACTATGGGTCACCGTACGGCCTTCAACAATGAGCAAAGCTATAAAATGTTTTTTGACACTGTTCCCTTGGTATCTTCTCTCTTATTTAATCGGTATTCCATTTGCTAAAAAACAAAAGTTCCAAAAGTAATTTGTGGGAAAGATCAAAAGCTAGGACCACCAATGAAACGTAAACAAACAAAATTTGGAGCAATAAACCGAAAAGAACAGCTAGATCAAACAGACGTATCTACAAATTAACAAAGCAAATCTAAAACAAACCGTTCCCATAGGATATACGAGTACATTTGATAGTTCATTTTTTTTTAGATATAAGAAGATGTGGTATGAGTGCCAATGAGACAACTCTCCATCCAAGTCAAAATTTATAAAAGTAAACCATTATAGGTCAAAGTACGGTCTTCACTATCCGAATTTCATATCAACATCATTGTTTTAACCTGTTTTAACCTGACCCTTCTGGAACAAGGTGAGTTATATAATCTTTGTCCTTATCTAATACAGGTTAGTGCCATCTTTATCAGAGGAAGGGTCACACAAAGAATAGGACAACGGTTCCATTTCCTCCAGAAGTTCATGACTTATTAGCCGTTTGAAAATCTAAGAATTTAGGATAACTTTACAATTTGTACACAAAATTCAGAAATTGTTGTTGCACCATTGGTTAGATTGTCGTTGTTAAGGAAGTTATCAACCAATCACAATGCTTCGATGGACACTTTTTGAAAATATTACCAAAAGTGTATCAGAATCTTAAATATCAGTTTTCCATCACACATACATTATATTTAATCTTTAGTTTTTTGTGTAGTGTTTATAGTCTGTTAAATGACTGTACCAAATCAGGAATATGACAGTTGTTTTTCATTAGTTCCGTTGGTTAATAACATTTAATTTTGTCAGTTTCAATGGACTTCCCCCTTTTGGAACTTACCTTGGAGTTCGGTATTTTGATTTTACTTGTCTTCCGGTTTCGGCCGCGGTGTTGTTTGTCTATATGGTCCTTGTTGCATGTTTTGTACATTCTCCCCTTTATGATGTTTTGTATTTAATTTTTTTCGAATTGTCTCAATTTTCAATCGTTCTGTTGATTTCAAAATTTGCACTTGAAAGTATCTTTACCAAGACGTCTTGAAATTATTACAAAATGTAGTTCCTAGAGTAAGCAAAATAAATAATCTTATCAGTTTATCCTTGGCCAATTTAGATGTCCTAATTCTCATAGGAAAATAGGTTTGTTTACATTGACACAGCTTCAATACAACATAGAACGTTCTATCAATATATGATTAAAATAAATCACAAATAATTCCTTTTCTGGACACTGATGGCAAAACTGGGACACTCTACATAGAGAATGCTGCCATTCGCTTCTCTAGAAGAAGAGGCGTACGTTATTCACGGATTTCAATTGTTGTCCCTCCATAAATGTCTTAATCTGAATTTATGATATTCAAACTGAAATTATACCACATGTCCTTCTTTCAAATCGTTATACTACATTCATACAACATGTCTATTCTGTACATGTTTACAAATAGTGAGGACATTTTCGTTGCTATACAAATGCTGAATCCATCGTTTCAACCAAACTTCATGAAACCTTTTAGCAGTGTTGTTTCTGTCGGTTGTTTTTTGCTCTGTTGAGCGGCAGTATTCAACTTATTTAGCTTCCAGAAGAAGCGAAAACATATGAGCCTGCTTTATGGTCTTTGTTGTGTTATCTGAATACTTTTCCGGTAAGAGTCAAAAGCCTTCGTCAATTTGTACGAAATTTTTCTCACCCAATTTTTAAAGTTTGGTATATTTTGAAATGGTTCACGATATTTGTCGTTGGATGTTAATCATTCAAAAATGAATAAATTCGGCAATCAATATATGACCGCTATAGGGCATATTTAAAGGTTAATTTTCAGATGTATGGAGACAAAGCTAAAACAAGCTATTTTGCAGTCGAATTTTGAACAATTTTACCTCTACCTTTTACTATTTTCAAAATACTTCGATTTTGCCATTCTTTCGTTCCAAAATCGCACAAAGATACCGAAATGTGTGTCATCGGAAACTCATAATTCAAATAAAATGTCTTCAAATGCATTATACAATCATTCATATGCTTTTATCCCTTATATGGATTTTTTTTTTATGTGTTGTGTAGGTAGATAAAACTGACGACACATAGTAATAATTAACGTTCTTAACTTGTGTATCAGTTTCTGTCTAGAGAGAAATAAAGAAAATCTGTTTAAACCGCTTGTAGGATTTTTTTTAAAGTCGCTAAATTTCGTCACTTAAGGAAATTTGTTAATTTTTTTTTTCTTTTATGTTGTAAGTATAAATATTAAACGAATTGTCAAACAAACCGTGCATATAAGTCAGTACTCCAGATGCGCGTTATGTCTACATAAGATTCATCAGAGGCGCTCGCATTAATAAAGTTGAAAGGCCATGCCAATTACGATATTAAATAGCATTGAAGACCAGAAGTTCCAAAAAGATTTGAAAAGTAAATATGACCAAGACCATCAATGTCTGGGAGGTAAAATACCTCAGCTTTGAGAATGTTGAATCCCAATACACTATTAAATGTTTGTCATGAAGAAATGGCATTTTTGTGGAAAAAAAAGAAAGTAATTTTTGGAGAACTGAATATTAATCCTCTTCGAGTGTATCACAAGCCCTGTAGTCAGCAATCCTGTGTTGACATGATTATCATTGATAAGGTCATAATCATAGATTGAATGTTAACAAAACTTTTAATTTTTCGAAATAGTAGATTTGTTACCCCCACGAATAGATCAACTAAGCTGTATTTGGCAAACCTTTCTGAATTTTTGGTCCTCAATGCTCTTTAACTTCGTACTATATATGATATATTTTACTTTTGATTCGGGCGTCACTGATGAGACTTTTTAGACTACTATAGGGTCGAAAAAAAGTGGCCGTAAATGTGCAAGATTTGTTACGATGACAGGAGAAAACTGCATTTTTAACTGTATGCACGCGCAACCCTTGCATCCCCAAAACAAATGTTCATAAACCTGGGAACAAAAAATGCACAAAATCACCTTTCACCAAAGTTTCGAGAGTAAAAATGTACATTGCATAATTCAATTAGATACCAGTTATGTCAGTGCGTTGACAACACGATGAAGAAAATCGGCTTGATGAATATTTTACTATTTATTTAAAAAGAAAACTGTAGGCACACAACCCTTTCATTTCGAAAACACTTGAAATGATAGAAAAATCTGGGAATCAAGCTACACAAAAATAACTTTTCACAAAATTTCTAAAGTTTAATAATGTACAATATACATTAATTATTCATTCAGGTATCAATGGCAGACAGCACGATTAAGTAAACCCCTTGATTAAAAATCAACTATCTTTATTAAAATGAACACAGTCGCCTGAAGATTTCATAATTATAGCGAAAAAATGGGGGAAATAAAATATTTTTAGTAGATCCTCCATTTTTTCGCAATAATTATGAAATCTTCAGGCGACTGTGATGAGGAGATATGATTGCCGATGAGAAAACTGTCCACCAAAGCAAAAAACTCAGCAAATGAACATAGAAAGTATGCGTCTTTGGCAATCAATTGTGTTAACACATTTTGTATCAATATATACCAATAGTTTCTTTCATAACATGTAATTTAATACAGATGACGTATAACATCAGATCTAGATTTGGCGTGACGTAACTCGTAAGAGGTGATAGCAGTCGACTGCCTGTACTTGATGCAAATGTGTGGCTAACAACAACACTTGTTGAGTCCTGATAATCTTGGAAAAGTATTGAATATCTCTCACCTTTCCAGAATCTACTAGTTCAAACTTGTTCAGTTTTACCTACGTGTAAGGGAACACCTGTTATCGTGTATATTTGAGTATCATGTAACTATAACTTGGCGGTCATTTGAATTAACTGTTTACAAAACTTTGAATTGTTCGAAATACTTAAGATTTTCTAACCCAGGAATAAATTGAATTAGCTGTATTTGGTAAAACCTTTCAGAATTTTTGGTCCTCAATGCTCTTTTCTTCGTACTTTATTTTGCCTTTAACTTTTTGATTCGAGCGTCACTGATAAAGTCTTTTTTTATAAACTTTATTGCAAAAAGTAAAACCCTGACGGGTTAAAATGCAAACATAATATACACAAGAAATATACAATACATGAAAAAAGTGGTAAACAAACGAAACACGCGTCTGGCGTACAAAATTATAAGCTTGGTATCTTTGATAAGTTTTTATTGCTTATTTATGGTCTTTCCTTGTCCAGTGCATGGCCATCAGCATTCGTCACCTAAGATGTGGTGATACATATTTCGTACAAAACTTCATCTTGTTTAAAAAAAATGTGGAATTATTGTTTGGATTTAATGAACTTTGTTCCAATAGAAGCAAAATTGTCATTGGTTTATTTGTTTATTTGGATATATTTTTGTTGAGTGAGAAGTATTCTCATTTCCTGGTGATAGAAACACATTTTATTTTCATCCTGAAATTTGTTATATATTTCAACTACATTAAATTGTAAAAAAAAATAATACGTGTTCACATCAGGAGAAGACGAAAATATCTAAACAAAAATTTATGACCAAACTAACATATATATATTTCAGACAATTCTTCGTCTTTTGACACTTGGCTTATGAAAATCCGACCATAAATGCCTTCAAAATATTTTTTGAAAAAAAGTAGTTTTATAGATGTATTTTTGTTAAAATCTTCTCTGAAACTACTGGGTCAATTGGAATCAAACTTGACTACAATCAGCATTGGGTTATCTTCTGTAAAATAAATTGCCCAAATAATCCCGCTTGAATGAAAAAGAATATATACATGTGTTTCATTATTTCATATTTTGTGTGTCTGAATGATTCTATGTTGGATAGAACAATTTGAAGAAAAATAATGCTTACTTTATGACATGAATAATAAAGTAAGTATGATAGACTTTATTGGAAAAAACAGTACAAACTCACCATAGATACCACATTATACCAGGCATATAATTAGATACACCCGATGCGCTTCTTTTCTACATGAGACGCTTCAGTGGCGCTCATATCGGAACAGTTGGAAGGCCAAATTAAAAATCGATGTAGCCGAAGAGCATTAAAAACCGAAAATCAGAAAAGTGGTTCCAAATACGGCTAATACAATCTTCAGTATTCAAAGAACTCAAATTTAAAGACATCTGAGTAAACAATTACCGGCCAAACGCAAATAAATTTTTTAAAGTGTGCATGGTAATAACGACTGAAACTATCAATAAATAAAAAATATAAAAATAATAAAAAAAACATATTAATAATATACATTGGCAGTGAACCTTAACTAAAGCATACGTTACACCTCAATTCACCTGCAATATTCGTGTTGATCAGTCTTAAGTAGTAACTGTTGGCTGTCTGTCGATCTATTCTTTGAACCTTTATAAGTTTGCATTGCAGGATGGTCAATTGTAGAAAAGCATTTCGGACGAATGAAATGTATAAAGTTTTGTTTAATTTTTTTCAGCGCTGGGTCTAGGCTAGTGGATTATCAGGCCCTGAGGGTATCATCAGTTCAGTAGTCAGTACTTTGGTATTGACACGAATTATAACAAACCTTTTGAAAATTGTCCTTAAATAAATTTATAAATTATTAAAAAAAAAAGTTGACCTTAGATGGAGTTGGCTATTATGTTTAGGTCCTTTTGTCATATAGCTCTTCAACTGTTCGATTCTTGCACATTCTTGGCTTTCAATTATTAGGCTTTCAGCATTCTCGATGTATGGGACTCAAGAAAAGCATTTCGAACGCATGAAATTTGTAAAGCCAGTCTTGTAAGAATTTTCGCTGGATTTAGGTTTACTTGTAACGCATGTAATCGTTTTGGTACTCGTCCAGTTTTTACTATAACAAAAGTTCTTGTGTTAGCTACTAACGATATTTCCTGCAAACCTTAATTTGTCTTCTTCATCGATTGATGAAATTTCAATATCGATAAACAACTGTTGTCTTATATACCAGTTTAATAGGGATTAATAGAACTTTTCGCGATAATATGCCAAGAAACTGGAATAGACTAAAAATCGCGATGTTTATATATGACTAAAAACTTTCACTATAAACTATTGCATTTTGCCATAGCAGTGTCGGTGGCAACCTCATTTTATAAATCGTTTTTATTTTAGATTCTTACAATCAATATAAAAGGGAGGTTATGAAAAAAATAATGTTTTAGTTAAGAACTCCTATACCTTTCGGAACACCTAAAGTCACCCTCGTCTTTTTTTTTGTGCCATTCTTGTTGCTAAATAAAGGCAACAGTAGTATACCGCTGTTCAATAGTCATAATTCGATTAAGCAAAAACAAACCTGGGTAACAAATTAAAACCGAGGGAAATACATCAACTATAAGAGGAAAACAACGTAACAACAGAAACACTGAACTACAACAAAAACAAACGCCAACAAACATTCAAACGGACTGTATATAACAACTGCCATATTCCTGACTTGGTACAGGACATTTTAAGAAAAAATGGTAGGTTGAACCTGGTTGTATGGCTAGCCAAACCTCCCGCTTATATGGCAATGTTAAAAATACCGCTAAAATGACAACACTATGTCATAAGTATTGTGTTATGGTTTCTGAACTGTTGGTTGTCAGTTCATCTATTCTTTGGCAATAGTGTCATCTGGTTTTTGGCCATGGTGTCATCTATTTTTTTTTCAAATTAGGGATTGCATTTTTACCCCTTTGACGGTCCATGTACAAAACCTAGTTGTAAAAGCCCCGATTAATTTTTGTTAAGATTTGGTAAAAATGTTGGACGTTTTTGGAGATATTCCCCGAAATCGAGAAAAACTTTACTTTTGAATTGAATTTGTTTTTGGCATGTGTGTTTTTACGTAACTCCTTATTATTCTTTTCATTTTTTTTAACAAGAACTATCCATACCTCACAATGCAGTTATAAATGCTTGAATGTTTTTTCCTAAAATTAGTTTCCTAAAATTTCATATCTATCATTTCAGGCGACGAAGTACTTGGGTATATTTTTTAGCTCTGATAACGAAACTTAAATTGACAGTAATATTTATAACATTCCGGTTTTTTCTTCTTCAAACAAATGAATAGTCTTGCACTAGTTTCGTGACAAGCTTACCTTACTCCCACAAAATGTACAATATCAAGCCAAGAATTAAATCATAGTCGTAATTTCTAAGCAATTTAACTATAATACTCGACTTGATTTCCTGTTGTTGTGGTTACACTCTTGAGGCTACAACCTGTAAATAAAGACAGCAAAATTGTTAATCTTTGCGTGTTTATATATGGAGAGTTGTCTCATTGGCACTCATACCACATCTTCTTATTTCTATATGCAAACATTTTCATGGAGAACTAGTTTCAAGACTACCCATAAAGCTTACCTCATTACTCCCAAAAATCACCTGTGTCTCACCTCAAGAAAAATACCTGATCGACGTTTCTTCTTTTCAAGCCACAAGAAAGAGGCAAAAACAATCTGAGCTGTCTACGTGTGCGTATATAAACATTATCAATCTTTTCAACAAAGGTTCTAAGATGATGCATAAGAAAGAAAACAATCCAATTTACGTTAGTCTATTTTTCTTTTCGGAAAGCGTACGTTGTTATGCTGCACAGGTAAATTTAGAACAGGGTGCTGCCGATTTCTGAACCGGTTGACTTCGTTAATAAATAAAGTTGCAAAAATGTTTGATTTTTCTTTCTGAACATGTGCAGGCTGAATACTATGAGTTTCTCCCAAAAGGTACTTAATGTGATCATCAATCAATTATCAAGATCTAAAGTATTTTGTGAACTATTGTAATAACTGTGCATCAATGTGAATCTGTTTTACAATGGGTAGTCCAGTCAGACAATGGTACGAATTATAACTTTGGTAAGCGATCAATTGTCCCTTTTAATCTAAATCGGAAAGTTTATGTACATTTTATCGCATGCAGTTTGGTTTGGCTCTATTAAATGTTTGGAATATATATAATTTATCAGGATATTTGTATTTTTTTAATTTATTTTGGAATCTATCGTTTCTACGTATTTATGCACCCTGGCTATTAAATGTGTATGTTTAAGCGTCCCGACGACGGGTAGTCCAGAGAAGCGCTTTAGACGCACAAAAAGTGTGATTTTTAATCAATTGATTTTTCATCAGTTTATGCTTTTGCATTATTTCAATAGAAAAGGATCGACTTTGATATGGTATCTTTAAGAATAAAAGCGACTACATATTTAGACGTATATAGATCTAAATATGTAACAACTTTACGACAGACGTTTTCCATCGGATACCCTGTGGTTATTTAGGGATAAAACCATAATTTATTATATTTGGCAAAATGTTTCGGAATTATGGGTCCTCAATGCTTTTCACCTCATACTTTATTTGACCTTTTTAACTTTTTGATTCGAGCGTCACTGATGAGTCTTTTGTAGACGAAACGCGCGTCTGACGTACAAAATTATGAGCCTGGTATCTTTGGTGAGTTTTTTTTATCAATACCACTGCTGGTGGACTGCTAGTCACCGAGGGTATCATCAGTTCAGTAAACAATCCTTTTGTCTTGACATGATTTATAACATACATTTTTTTAAATTCGCCATTGATATATTACATGTAATAAATTAATAAGAAACTATGGTTCCAACTCACTCAGGAAAAATATACCTCAGAAGGATTTTGCTATCTTTTCAGGTTCATCTTGGTAATAAGCTCCTCATGTTTTCAGTAGTTGTGCATCCTTTTCTTTCAATTATTTGGGAGTTTTATCGTTCCTGATGATGTATACCCAGAAAAGTGCATTAAACCCATAAATATCATAAAGTTTTATTGTCATTGTCATTAGCAAGTTTATATTCAAAATATATTTACAGACCAGTATAAAAAATAACCATTAATTGACAACCCCCAAGAATTTATGCCGACTATAACAAAATGACGCTTTTGGACAATAAATTTCAAACTGTTAAAGTCGAACATTTCGTCCTACGTTCTACGTTTGAAATAAGTCAAAATATTATGAATGCAAAATATGTACTGAAACAGTTTTTACTTGCATTGCACTAGGGAATTAAAACATTCCAAATCGGTTACGACTATACACAAACATACATTGAAATCAAAATAAATAGGCTCTTGGGAATGAATTGCATAACAATTTAAAACAATAAAACCATTGCAGTTAAGTTAATTATTCAATGGAAGCGCTGAAAATATTCTGTAATAGATAGTTAATTCTTTCAAATGCAGATTAAAAAAAAATTTAAAATGTCAACCAAAAATATAGAAATTAATGTAATTTGTTTCTCTACAGGAATCTATGACGTTATTAGAGATATATGCATTCCATTTAAACTTTTCGGTAAACTATTTATACGCCATTAATTATGAATAACTTTCGTACTATTATATACGTCATAGCTGAAAAATTATACCTATCATTTACCTGATCGATACACATCGTATCATTAACAGTGTAGTAAATACATAATTACACCATGTGACAAGAATCTACCAATCGGCGAAAGTCACATGATAAACTAACATTGACAAATGCGTCAGAGCTAGAACGAAGTGGTTCATTTTAGAATTTTTCATTGAGGATTATACAGCGGCTGGTCCGCTGAAAATATATTGTGATTATTAACTTTAAATGTAAATAAATATTATAGTGTAAACAAAATGGCACCAAGTCCCGTTGAAGAGCTGGCTCTGATGGACTTAGAAAGGTAAGCGATGATTACTCTACTTGGCAAACTTTACTTTTAAAGGAGTGGTTCTCTCACTGTAAAACAACACGGAATTTTCAAACTTTTAATCTGAGTAATTAAAATAGTAAAAAATATACAGTCTTATAATAGTACAATGATAATATAATTAATGTCATTTTAATTAAAACACCCTTGTTTTACTGCACACAGAAAAAATATGTTCCGACATAGTTGCAGAGAGTTGCGTACACTACACTGTTAGTGATAGCTGTTTTTAGAAACTGACTCACAGCCGAACAATTTGTTATTAACGGGCTATGTATGTAAAGGTTAAATATTGTATTATTGGCTTTTAGGTCAAATAAAGGAGCATCAAAACAACGAAGAGACCAAATAAATGGAGAAATTTCCGTAATGAGAGACCTATTACCTTTACCAGAGAGTGCAAGGCAAAGATTATCCCAACTTCAGATCATGTCCCTTAGTTGTGTATTTATCAGAAAATGTAACGTTTTGCAGAAAAGTAAGTGTACTGTTTTAAAGTATCAGCTCTGATAATTACTTGATAATTTATATAATTACTAACTAATAAATGTAAAGATACGGTGGTTTGAAGTTATTTTATAACAAAATTGTTGAATATGTCATTTTAATGTGCCAAATAAATATTGATTACAAAGCTTTCAAAAAACTTTGACAGTAAAAATTTGGAACATGGTATTTATACTATTTTGATAAAGGAGTCAAAATAAAAAAATCCGTAAAACGGAACAAAGTCAAACTAAACATGTTTTAAAATGTTACAAAGTTTGAAATACACAAATAAACTTCAATGTTGACTAGTATCTTAATTTACTTTATGTAAATGACGAAAAAATAAACAATTGTTCATTGTGTTAAAGTTTTAAAATTACCCAATTTATTTTATTAATTAAAACTTCAAATCTTTAATCAACACAAATAAATATTTCTGTTTTTCTTCATTTCAGTGGTTAAATCATCTCAGAATAATTCGGAAGTACCGTGCGATTTTTCACAGGTAAGTTTTACAGTCTATGAAATCCAGGTCAAGTGCTATTTTCTACAGTGCTCAAGACAATATTTTCTTTGTAGCTGACTGATATTTACGTCATAATGTGACAAAAGGTCAAATACACATTTCCGTCTCAATGAGTTTGCTGGAGGCTACATGGGGACATTTATGAGATACACAGCGACGTATAATGAATCATTTTTGACAACATGTCAAGATCCTATTATACAGCCTTACATTGTTCATATTTTGTCCATATTTTACCTGAACATATTACCTGTTGACTAGCAAATATTTTAAAGCTTTCAATGGTCGACTTGGCATAAAAAGTATAAATAGAACCGATTGACGTCATCAGGTGTTGCGTTTTATTCTGAATAAATTTGAACTGTAATTTTATATTGCGGTAACCTTGTGGGAAAGTAAGTGTATGGCGGTGGCAGGCGAATCTAAGATAAGATAAAAACTACCTGTTCAGTTTGCATAAACATTGATTTAAATATGTCGATCAATAGTCTAATAACCTTATCAAATACATAGAAACACATTATAAAAGGGGATTAAAATACTTTCTTATATACTTATTAAATCATGAAATATAATGTATAATTATAATAATTAAAATTCCATTTCCTGTTTACAGTCACTGACCGGATTTCTGCTGTTAACAACAAGAGATGGAAAATTACTTTATATATCCGAAAACGTTACAGAATACTTGGGACATTCAATGGTAGGTAATACATTCTAACTAGGAGACTTATTAAAAAACTGACAACCTTGATATAAAAATATTAAAAGATCACTCACATTCGCACACCGTAAAAATAGAAAATATAACGCTTGAATCTAATGAATAAATACGAAAATAAGATTAATGAAATAAAGACCCAACTATGATCTCATCTTTTATATCAGGAACATATATTTACATAAAAAACAATATTATATAACAAACATTAATACAATGGACAACAAAATTATTATCATATTAATTTTAAAATTGAAATAATATTTTATGATAAATCAGTAAGATTTAAATATGTTTTCTTTCAATTTCAGGTCGACATGAAAACGCAAGGAGATAGCTTGTTTGATATTGTAGACAAACGCGACCATGGCACTGTGCAGGCGCAGTTGTTACATGGTGGCGGGAAAATGTCACAGGATATACCAACCAGCTTCTTCTGTCGAATGAACATGTCGAGGACCCTTAAACGACAAGCCGGATTTGGAGATGTTAAGGTAAACACCCTTCACTGAGCCTCAACACAGTAGGCGTATCTTTAACTTCTATCGCGCTATCTATACTGATAGCTACAACAGAAACACTTGTACAAAGATAATGTGTATTTATAGAAATGGCATACTGCCAACCAAAAATGACATTAGTGGTGAAGTGAAATATTATATTTCTACACAAGCAATAAAACACATTCAAGATGAATGACTATTTCCTGCTAAAGCTACACTTGTCAACTTAAGTTGTCAACTTACAAGATTTATATACAGTGTTCAAAATAAGAAACAAATTTAACAAAAGAAAATTACTCATTAAAATTGATTTTTTATTTTCGTTATTTTAAAATAATATAATATATGCAATGATCATTTTTTTACAGGTCATGCATGTGAAAGGTCACTTTGTGACTGTACCAACACAGGATTCTGATGTAGAACAACAAGTGTTTATTGCTGTTTGTTCACCTTTAATTACACCGGACGTCAAAGAAAGCCTCATCCAAAACAATACCATGGTCTTTAAATCGGTTCACAACCTTGACATGTCCTTCATAGAACTTACAGTGAAGTAAGTTAATTATTTTTCTTGATAATAACAATATCAAAGATATTTCTGACAACCCTTATATTACTTAAAATAACAAGCAGTTAACTAAAGAAGTATAGTAGATGATAAACTTGGAACCAAAAAACAAAAAAATGATGAAACAAAATTGAATATAACTAATTGTACAAAGCATTGATTATTTAAATGTTTTTATTGATTTCAGTGGAGAATATCATCTTCAGACAACTAATGATGAAATCCAGAATAAATCTTGGTATAGTTATATATATCCCGAGGATTTGCAGGAGGCCAAGGACAAACATACACAATGTAAGTCGTTAATATATGTTCAAAGCATAAGTACAATTAGAGATATGGAATATATTTCTATATGGTAATAAAAACCAATTAGACTTAAACTATTTATTATGTTATTGTGATCAATAGATTTAATAATTCATGAAGCCTTGATTATAATAACCTTTTATGTCAAAATCTACTGAGATATGTTAATAAACTTATATGAGGGTTTAATGTCGAAATCTGCTTAATTATTACACGAAATCCGAATAAAAATAAACACGAGATTGAAAATAAGATGAAATCGAGTATTGAAGGGAAATTCGACCACTGACTTTTTAAATATAGCTTTTACATCGTGGGAAGGAAATGATAAATGTCAATTACGTGTAAGAACCTTATTCAGAACACATATTATATATAATTTTTAATTTCAGTAATAAAATCACGACATGAAATGGGGTGTATGATGACTGTACGCATGATCACAGCCAAAGATGAAGTCATCTGGGTCAACATTGTGATGCAAGTTAGACAGGCTTTGTTATCCAATAGTGATGAACCGGTTATCTTATGCATTAATCAAGTCGTCAGGTAAATATTTACTTTTGTACACGGTCGTATTGCGACATAAATATATCTATATTACTAACTTGTATTGTTCGGTTTCTGTTTAATCCATTTTTAGTCTGCATCTCTTTTTATTCGAACTGATATATACTTTTTTATGGCTAAAAGATTGACAGAAGAAAGTTACACATGTATTTTTTATATTTTTCTTTTTTTAAAATGCAACGTAGACAATAGATTACAGTTTATCAAATTGCTATAATATTTTCTTTATTTTGCAGTGAACAAGAGGCATTCCAGTTCAAACTACAAGGGCAGCTATTCGCATTGTATGCATCTCGAACTCCAGATTTCTTCTTCGGATCAACATTTTGTGCTCCTATCCCAACAAATACCGAAGGAAGTCCTATGCTACCAGCTGCTGGTAACATGTTCCCATCGCCATTTTTCTCCGGACAACAAATTTTCGATCAGCCTTTTGCAACCGTACCACAACCTGTTCACGGTCAAATACCTCCAACGCACAAATCTTTCTGTGTCAAAAACTGTTCTCCAAACATGGCAGATAGACAAGGTCGTAATGACACTCTACGAGCACTGAAAAGGAAAATTCAAGAAAATTTCACAACATGCAAACCAACCAAACTTCCTCGAATGATTCATCATCAAAATGGCGGCTATGGAATGGGAAATTCCTCACCTTCATCTGTATTACCCCATGAAACATTAATATGCCAGTCTTTGCCATCATCGCAAAATGATTACATTGCACCAGCATTCGACCATGGTCCCATGCAAATGTTATATGCTAGGAGAGACATCCAACAAACATTAACTCAGAAGAAAGGTCCATTATTGTCTGATCGTGTTTACAAACCGATCGTAAAAATGGAAGACAAAAACAATAATGAGCAAGTTGTTCCGGACGTCTCTATGCCATCTTGCTATCTTACGCCAGACGCGTCACCCGTATCATCTCCACAACCATCAAACGACGGCACCTCAAAGGACGTCCGTTCGTTTAATCCAGTTTTAGTGGCAAAGTATATATGTTCACTGAAGCAGAAACAAATGAATGACACTAACGCCGAGAGGAGATCAAAGAATCTTCCAAGCCTCGATGTTTCATTCGTAGATTCATTCTTTGATGAACTAGGCACATTTGTTATGCAAAATTCTCTAAAAGATTTTGATACCATTGTGAAAGCCGAACCGATTGACATCGATGATCTCATTGACGCAAAGGAAACTGACAATTTTGATGTAGAGGACATACTTGCGTTGAGTGACCCTGAACCGGAGATAAATGGCGGGAAATCTTTGAACGAAATTAAGGTGGAGATTAACGAGAGCACTTTCAGCGTACCAGAAAGCCATACAAGCCCACTGCCCTTGTCTCCAGTTTCGTCAATAACAGAAGACAGGATGTCGTACGACGAGAAATCTTACTGTGCACTAACTCCAGAATCAGACTTCGATTCTGATCATTATGAAGAGATTATGGACCCGGAAAACTGGATGCTTCAGACACTGAAGTTGCCTTGTTCTGGACTGTTGACAGAACTGGACAAATATGGCAATGTTCCTATGGTCAGTGTTGACGCCAGTTCCGGTGAAACTGAGCTGCATCAGCTCAGAAAGTTTATTTCATCTTGGACGCCAAGTGGTAAGATATATTTCTTTATTCTGTGCATTCAAAAATGTATATTTGTACATTTCAGCTTAAATTTCTAGGATTATGGTGCACATAACACAGTTAAAAAAGATAACTACATTTATGTTCAAAACAAACTGCATCCAACAAATACCAACAACACACAACATTTTGAAAAGTTTGAAAATAAACAATTTTTTTAAAATAACCAAAAAAAATTTCTTGATGATTTTTCATATTGATTGCGTAGAAACATATTTACTCAATGTGTTTATTCTATTTTTCAGGTGTTCTCAGTTCTAACGAAGACTCCCAGTAGGCTATTGTGTAAGTTTCGACTTACGACCTTTCATATGTAAGGCATATTGCCACTCCCTATGCGTCACTTCCGGTTTCTGCTGGCAGAAGAGTAATGGAAGACGACGATTGTTCCCCGCTGGACGGGTTTTATTTGTGCTTTATACATTTACATGACTTTAAGTCTGCTGGTCAGACATTTTTACATTTATACTTTATTACTTTACATATTTGAACTTAAATATTATGTAATGTACATATGATTTTTACACATTGTTGCGCTGGTCGCAAGGCTATTATGTAACTTTTGTTTGTGAATTGTAGTGCTGGTCACTACAATATAATTTGCAAAATATTAAGCTATTAGTGCATTTGATTTATGTAGAGTTTATTATATGTAACGCTGGTCGTATCATTCATTCATTAATTTTGATGCTGCTATTGTAAAAGGATAGAGAATTCGTTTTTGATTCATTCATAGACTCTGTTCATATACAGCCCTGGAGGCTGTCCCTGTGTAGGTATGATTTTATTTCTGAAGCTTGAACGTTTTCTCTCAATCAATGCTGGTCAAATGAGGCTGGTACCTCTTTCATCTCATTCATGTTTTGAGTTTTATTTCCCCAAAGAAATAGATATTAAAATTGTAATAATTTTAAATTAACATATTTTAATCTGTTAAAGTTGACATTGTAATATTTAGAAATCAGAATATCCACGTGCTTTGATTAATAAGTAGATCAGGTACATTGCGAATATAATACATCAACTATTACTGAATTATTACTGTCATTTTAAGTGCTGCTGTGGTTATAGGTTATACCACAAACCTCCAGTAAGGAGGATTAGTGTTTCATGGTTTCTGCTGGTCAGAGCCATTTTGTCAGCTTTATTATTAATGAATATGTTGTTACATACCTGTTTTAATAAAGTCTGATGTAATATATTTTATGTCTTGTATATTGAATCATTTAACATGATTGAAATCTTAAACATGTGTACATGGGGGAAATACAACTATATTAGTAATTACTAATAAAAGAAAAACGAACAAACACATTTCGGTAAAAAGATGTGAACTGAAAGAAAAGGCACACAAAGAACTAAGGGACAATTCAAATCTTATATAAGGACAAACTACTGAATAATCTAAAGATAAAGAAAACTAAACAAAAAGGGAAAAAGAAATATTCAACAAATCAAATCATGAAATGTATAAAACTGAGAAAAACTCCAAAATCAAAGAATTTAGTAAGAAAGATACAAGTTTACTATTGCAAACTGAAAGAGAAGAAAAAAAGACGCCAGGATAATTAGAAAACAAAAAAGGTATTGAGCAATATCTAAATTTAATTGAAAATGTCAATATATTCAAAACTTCTCCAACTGAAATTGACACTACAAAGGTATCACGGTCAGCAGTATGAAAAAGTAAACCAATTCGACATGTTTGTGCTTAACTCACTAGCGACTTGTTTTCGAAGTCTTAGATTTTTAGATACCAGAATAATCGTCTTGTATGTAGTCTTAACGATATGGGCGTGAGTGTGGATTCGTATGGAGGTTGATGCATAGCTGCAGACGATTTCCCTGTTGACCCACTCGGTTTCGCTCCGAGTTAATGCGATTCCTTCAGTATGTGTTTGTTACCTTGTCCTCTTAATCGGTTTATAAGATATGAACAACACAAAACTAGTCTACTGTTACCGATATTAAGCAAATGACAATCGATAGACATAATATAGTAAAAACAATCATCAAAGCTACCTGTCTTATAGTTGTGTATGCCAGACGCGAGTTTCGTCTACTAAAGACACCGCAAGTGTCACTCGAACTAAAGAAAAAGTTAAAAGACAAAATAAACTACGAAGTTGAAGAGCATTGAAAACCATAATTCCAAAAGGTTTTGCCAAATTCTGCTAAGGTAATAAAAGAGAACTACAGAAATATTTCAAAAACGATTCAAGCGAAAACAAAATATTTTGCGACAAAGAGAGACAAAGAAAAATGAACTAGTAGATATCAAAGATTACAGTACTTTACTCAAAAAAAAAACCAAACAAACAACACGTGAAGCCTCGCTTGAAATAATAGTAAAGAACACTGTAAACGAAATCATTAGAAAGAATATGGAAAAAGGAGTCGTCTAATTAAAGGCAATCAGCAGGACGGAAAAGTGGGGAAAAGACTAGTTTCCTTCCTTCACACAAAAAGTGTGTTAAAAGGGAGGCAAAACAAGAGAAGTGTTTATAATTTGTTTTATCGAAATCAATTTATGCACTGAAAAACTTCGGAAATTTGTCTTAAAAGGACTTGACAGTCAGTGACGTAATTAAGGAAACACATACAGGAAAATCAAATAATACTTAATCACCATGGCGACCATTAACGTAGACATCCTTATGATTTCCGTAGGTGAACATTATGAGTACAGGCACTTTTAAATATGAAATTACTAGTAACTAGGTCACAGGTGACAGCGTATAATTAGAACACATTTCAAGGACACAATGATAGATCTGCATGCTAAAATCGATTATTTTATATGTTGTGAGGAACCATTTCACTAGAAATAAGGAAGTTACAGACTATCATACAGGGATGACGCGTTGGTGTATACAAAATATTTTACATCCATTGCAGTTTAACTGATTGACTGAAAAAAACCTGTGGAATCCTTTCCATATTGTAACTTAATGAAAACGTCGGCGTTTATTTAACTATGAACCGGGAGGGTGTCGAATAACTAACATGACAAGAACGTGATGTGGGGTATACATGATGTTTGCCCAGAGACAGCAACCTAGAGACAAAAAATAACCAAAAGACATCTAGATTTGAGTACAAGTATGAAAGAAAAATTTTCCTTGTTATTATTGATTTGATGAGTTTATTTGTACTTTTGAAATATATTTTCGATCTTGCATTATCAATAAACTTCCTACATTTGTTTGTATATTTCTGATTGTGCTACAGTCTCTGTAACTGATAAGTAAACGGGAAATAAATATGACATTTACACCCCGGGTAGAAACATCAATATTAATTTCAAGTATTACCGGAAATTGTAACTTAAGGGAATAAACAAGTCAATATAAAAAGCGATATTTAATCTGACTAACATAAGCCTTTGGTGTTGACTGTAAATATTTATTGTTTATTTTGCTCAATTTAATGGTTTATTTATTTACTGACACAAAATATTATTACACAGATTAGATTAAAAATGGAATCCAGTAGCCAGTAAAGCTTAGACTTTGTTTACTCTTTTTTAAGCTCAAGTTGTCAAAATAATTTCTGACTTATTTGAAGGTCTGCGTTTTTCTTTGTATTTGTCTCCAACATTGTTGCTTATACTGAGTTTCATACAAGCAAAGCAAACATGATAAGATAGGCAGTGAAATATATTAGTATTTTAACCATTTGTAAACTATTCAAAGCAATATAAATCGATATTTGTAGATTATCTATAACCAAACCAATTTATTAATAGTTCTTTCACACAAGACAAGCAAGTAACATTTTGTATATTAATACACATTAAACATCCGATTAAAACAATTTTTATTCTGTTTTTTGTATTCACTTTATTTTTTTATACACATTCGTCTGTTGAAGCAACAATATATATTTGCGTAGACAATGAAATATCAGCATATACACAAATATCAGCATGCAAACAATAGAATATCAACATGTGAACAATGGAGTACCAGCATGTAAGCAATGGAATATCAGCATGTAAACAATGGAATACCAGCATGTTAACAATGGAATATCAGCATGAAAACAATGGAATATCAGCATGTAAACAATGGAATATCAGCATGTGAACAATGGAATATCAGCATGTGAACAATGGAATACCAGCATGTGAACAATGGAATATCAGCATGAAAACAATGGAATATCAGCATGTAAACAATGGAATATCAACATGAAAACAATGGAATATCAGCATGTAAACAACGGAATATCAGCATGTACACAAATAAATATCTGCACGCAAACAATGGAATACCAGCATGTAAACAATGGAGTATCAGCATGTAAACAATGGAATATCAGCATGTAAACAATAAAATATCAGCATTTACACAATTATCAGCATGTAAGCAATTATCAGCATGTACACAAATATCAGCATGTAAGCAGTGGAATATCAGAATGTAAATAATAAAATATCAGCACGCAAACAATGGAATATCAGAATGTAAACATTTGAGTATCAGCATGTAAACAATGGATTATAAGCAGGTACACAAATAGCAGTATGTAATCAATGGAATATCATAATATAAACAATGGAATATCAGCATGTAAACAATAAAATATCAGCATACAAAAACGGAATATCAGCATGTAAATACATGTAGTTATAGTTTTGTAATTTAATTTTTTATCTTCAGTCCCATGTTTTTTTTATAACTTGTATTCTTTGTAAGTTATACATATTCGTCTGCCTATCAGCATGTTTGTAATTATATTTGTTTATTTTGTAATAATATTTTTGCACTTTGGGAAATATATTCATTTATGTAATGGCACTGCTATTGTTTCCTAATCCAAATTTTTAAGTACCTGCGTTCTTCGTACATACTTCATACATGTCTGCCTATCAACATGTAAATATAGTTTTGTTATTTTATGTTTTAACAAAGGAAAAGGGATTGATATGAGAGCATTGCTTTGGTCTCCTTATCCAATTTAGTTTTGTATTTCTTTTGTATTTCTTTATATAATTATATACTTGTATTTATGCATGACGAATTTAAGTAATCATGATTGTGGTAAAGCAGCAGTATAGTTTGTGACAAACAAAAAACAAATAACATAAAACATATGAAATATATACAACAATTTTTTTTAACAATCTGTTGTTCAAGACTCATTTGTCCTCAGTTCCATTGGCCGTTTTAATATTTTTATTTCTTTTTTGTTCGAAAAAATATTCTTTTAGTGACAGAAAGCGCATTTTTTAAGAAACTATACCATTCATAAGCAACTCAAATTTCATCTGCCTTTAATTGTGAAAACCTAAATTTGCGAAATATTGGCCCTTTTGTTTGAAACCAGTAAAAACTCCATCAATGAAAATTTAATGCGATTGAATTCATTTTTTTTTTAAAGTTCTGATAGTGGATAACAAAATATATACAGAATGTTATTGTCGACTCGCCGTACAACAATTTTGTTCGCCATATTATTTTTCATAGTTTTATGAGAAATAATTAAGCAACTCATTCTTCATTTAACAGAGCGGTCGTAAATAAGGCCTTGAGGTATAGCAGGGTAGATCTTGTTAAACCACGTCATTTTCTATGGAAAATGTTGTTTCCAAGTATGGAAGTTGGTTTGTAATTATTTAAGTTGTGTCTGCCATTGCATTGCCTGGTTTTGTCAGTTAAATTGACATTTGAGATTCTCTTCTCCTGTGAAAAAAAAATCGCTCTTTTCCAACACCAGTAATATCCTTTTAAGTCTTTATTGGCACCTTCCTTGAACGTAATGCCGTGTTTGCTGATGAAATTAAATCTGATATGCGTATTCTTAAATTCTATACCGTTTGCGTCAAAGGCCGTTGAAACAATTAGATATATTTGCGTAGACAATGGAATACAAGTAGGCGAATGTGTTAATAATTCACTACAATATACAGGTGTCAAGGGACATAACTTACGCAAGTATTGTTGATTAAACATCTCTTGAGGACGCTTTAAACGACACTTATAACAACCGAGACCATAATCGCAATGGATCAATGGAACATCGACATCTTCCAAGCGCTTACTCCTACATGAAAATTAACCAGATGACAATTAAAACTTATTCTTTCTATAATTAATCAATAATAAAATGAGGTCATGAAGCTTATATAATGGATTCAATATACATTAAAAGGTAATATAGAGAAAATATTCATTTGCTACTTTGTAAGTATCTAAAGTGCATGTAGTTCAACGACAAATAAGGATGTCGGATTGTATGTTCGAGCAACAAATGCACATTCTGGATATGAAGGGATGAGGGTCTTCATTATTTTATTCTTTAATTTTTCAAACCATTGTTTTCTATTTTTTATTTATTTTACCCATTATTCCCTAAGCTTTATATATTAGCACATCAATATCATCTATTCTTTATTTTCTGGTCTATTTTTCTCTATTCTTCATTTGTTTGTGCAATTTTCTGTAGTTTTGGTCAATTATTTTCTATTCTATAAACCCCATCCAGACCCTCAAATATAGTTCCTTACTTGGATTACAGATGTGAAACCCAAGATGAAAACAGACGCAAATATAACAGATCTTTGTAGAGGTGATATGGGCAATGAGTATAATCAATAAAGAAAAGGAGAATGCACGAAAGATAAACACTGCAAAAAAAAAAACAAATAAAACAATA
Organism: Mytilus californianus; assembly: GCF_021869535.1. NCBI lineage: Eukaryota > Metazoa > Mollusca > Bivalvia > Mytilida > Mytilidae > Mytilus > Mytilus californianus. The sequence continues at coordinate 117,148,141 of NW_026262690.1, read as the reverse complement.
AACCTTACTCTAAGGATTGATGTAGTGGGTGAATTTAGGGAATACCGACTTGTAAACAGTCAAAAAAGAAACAAATGAAACAAATGTCATGCGCACAACATGTATCTTTTTGAGCAACCCCATAAGGCATGCACTGGACCAAAAGTATGGAAATTAAAGACCACAATTATAGACACTGGTAAAAGACCGTTATATGAATAAAGGTTCACCTTTTCATCTGATCCCTTCAGGAAAATAATGAAAGATAATTGGGAAAATGAGAATTATTTTTTTTAAGAAAAAGGATATACGTATTTCATGGTTTAGCTTTAGTTTAACGATATTTTATTTTTCAAAAGTGCACATATTGCATTATACAATAGAAATACAGGGATTCGGAAACAAGTAAAACTTATATAAATCCGCCTCCCTTAATAAGATGACAACACTGGGAACATAGTGTAAAGAAACACGCTATAATATAATTTGCATTTTATACATGTTTATTCTGTGGTTTGCCAGTTACTCAGAAGTCAGTTTGATCGAAAGATGTGATCAATTCATTTCTAATTGTGTTCTTAACTATGAATATGATATGTATATGATGGTGCTCCACAAAATAAAGTTCAATTACAAAGAAGTCCGTTTGATCGAAAGATGAGGTCAACTCATTTCTAGTTTTAAATATGATATGTATATGATTGTTTTCCACAAAACAAAGTTCAATGACAAAGTTTCAAAACTTGGTTAAGGGTTGCAACACTAGTGGAGCAGGAAATACTTACCCTTCCGGACCACCTGAGTTCATTTCTCGTTTTCAGTGGGGTTTTTGATGCTCAACCTTTCGATTTTTAGTATTTTTTTTGAGGAATCTGTTCGTCCTTTTTTTTGCCATGGTGTTGTCTGTTTTTTCTTCGACTTATGTTTTTATAGCGTATTTTGTCATCTCTCCCCCCTTTTTTAAAACTGTTTTAAAAGCAAGCATTTTTGAGAAACTCCAGTTGAATGGTAATATAATATGCTTAATGTTATGAAAAATATAATTGGATGTATATCTATTTAAAATCGTTCTTTATAAATGATGATTAAAAAGTTGTTTTATATTGGTTGATTGATTATTAGATTTGTAACGTCAACATGTACATATAACATGAATGTTGAGAATGTCAACAGCTCCCCCCCCCCAAACAAAAATTAAAAAAATCAACCAAAACAGCCATTTTATTTGTCAAAAACTGGTCCTCCAATTCCTAATTCTCAGGAACGCCCCCCTTTTACCCCCAACATCAAATCCTCGATCGACGCCTGTAGAACATGCTTTTGTAATCCATCAATATACCCTGCTTTGTATAGTTCTAGACATGCTTCGACTGATCTTTGATATTAACAGTCCGCAGGAAAACATGTCATACTACCCGAACACGTTATTCCGAGCCGTCCAGTCTTTGCTCTTACTCGTAGCTGTTGCATGTTGCATTTTGAACGGTGAAGCAGTAACTACCATTTTCAAAGTCCTTTGTAAGACGCAAAAGAAAGATCGAACACTTGACCCCTTGAATCAAAGGAAGCACTTTGATGCAGGTTTTTTTTTTGTCACGTTGCATAGAGCATTCTATGCCACGTGAACACCAAAACCATAGTCTTATATGGTATTCCTCGCTCGGTAATAATGAACTGTGAATGACAAAATAGAGAACATGACTGTTTTGGCTAGGTAAAGTGAAGCCATTTTGAGGCACATAAAAAAAATCCATCAAAGAATCAAGGCTTATAACTTTGTACGCCGCAAAAGACACGTGACAAAAGATTCGGCCGTGACACTCGAATCAAAAAAACTAAAGCAGACTTTGTACAAATAGCACTTCTCATATTATCTTTGAATATAAAGATGTTAAAACGTCCATCCGTATTCTTAATCGATTATTCTATATCTTTCCCTTGAATTACTGCAAAACATCCAATTTAAAAATAGGAAAAAAGAACCTGTTATACAAAACTATAATGACATGTTTATATATGGCGTTACTTAAGGTTGACGTGACACATAGAACATACAAGACACAATATAATGTAAAACTATTATAGTGTAGCTAATGCTGTAACCTTCAAGCGGAATTAAAAGAAAAATCAAAAGATTCTTATAAAAAATAACGAATTACGTATATTCTCAAATTGCTTCTAGCTAACAGTTGGCAAAGATTGTCTGATAATTACATCTAAGACAATGCGTAGGTGTGGGTGGAGAAATTTAACATTTAAACTTCGACAACATATTGGTATATATCAGGTGCATTCAGTTGGTTTCATAATACAAATTATACAATTTATATTCATACACAAGGAAGACTAGAAAAGTATCGGATAGAATGTATTACAAGTAATAGCTTTTGAAAAAAGCTAGCCCTCTCTTAGCTGATGAAAGTGGAAAGTGTTCTCGCTTTGTAGATTAATTCATTCAGAATAGCCTTGCACATAAATCAACAAATTTTACCAAACACGTTATTAAGCAGCATACTATTTAATGTTGGGTGTCAAATAAGGTCCTTATCGTACGAATACTTCAAAGCTTAACATACTGGATTGACATCTTTTGTGAGAGACCATTCTTTTAAAATGCCAACAGTATTTTCGTATTTGAAATTTATAATTTTCTTTTATTTCTCTTTCTCTCATATAGCATATATATATGTAGTATAAATGGTCAATAAACCTCAAAACAACTACTAGAAGTTTGTTCTTGACCCTGCTCATTGTTTTAAGTAATATTCATTTTTTGATATTAAGATATCATTTTTTACATGTATTCATAACTATTCTATATATCATAGCTAGACTTGGTACGATTAAAAACTTAAAATATTGTAATGACATGTTCATTGTAGTAGACCGTAGGTTGAATTTTAGAAGTAAATTGTTTTGTTTGTTGTTTAATTGGGTTGCTGTCTAAATTTATTACGTTTACTTCATATCTCCTTTAAAATCATTCATAGATTTAAGCACTGCTAAAATATGATAGTATACATGTATATTATAATTGCTTTCATCGTCTGAGAGTAGTTTTTTTTATTCTTCTTATATTTCCCTTTGGATTTTTTTGGGTCTTGTGTTCTTCGTAGTCTGTTATTTTTATAGGAAGAGCTAGGGAGAGCTAGACAACGTTCAACCCAGCCCAAACCCTGTCCTAAAGATCGGGGAGTGCATTTATCATACTTATCATTTGTATTGAGAGGTAGAATAGGTCTTTATTTAAGCTTAATGATGTTTGATGAAGTCGAGAAATTTATGTGATATAAGACTAGGTTTAACAATTTATTCCCCCATCATGCAATATCATAACCATGATAGTTATGTGTAGGCATATACTTATTGTAAAAAAAGTATTTGATCTCTAGGGTACTATGTTCTTTTACCAGATACATATATATGTCTTTCCCTTGGGTCTCGGCTTTTACCATGAAAAGGTCGCACTCTCCCCCCCCCCCTTTCCCGAGATAAAGATCCCAGTTTAAATTAATATTTAATAAAAAATAACTGATTGGATATCTCCCTTTTTTTAATTTTTTCATGTTTTGGGATTAACTTACGAAGCATAACCTAAGAAAAAAGCACGATGTTTTCCCAAGTATGCTTTCATATATAAGATGTACGTAACAGTGAGCGACCACAGGGACTCGGTTTATACGTTAGCAGATTAAAATTTTGTTTATCAATGTTTTTTTCAAATCTTTTTTCGTATTTCCTGTCATGTGTATAGGATTTTCAGTATACAGATATGGATAGTAGATCATAGTAAACTGCACGTACATTGCTAGAAAAAAAACAAAGAAATATGTATGCCAACGTTAAAAACGTTAATAATGTAATACAAATAGACAGGAAATACGAAAAAAGATTTGAAAAACATTGATAAACAAAATTGTATTCTGCTAACCGAGTCCCTGTGTGAGCGACTGGAAAGAATGTTAAATAATCACATGTGCGTTTACAAGATTTCATGAGTTTCGTCTATTTATAGATAAGTGTTACCTGTGTACTGTGTACCGATATGCATGATTGGTAACCTGGCAAAATCCAATTGCTATAATAGAGAGTTCAAGTCCGACACTCTACGGGATTGAAAGACATTTACTAGGTTTGGATTGTCCCAACCAATCAACGAACTTTAATTATTAACTTCTCAGTAATATCTTCCAATCAGGTAGTAAGAAGCATTCAGCCCGCAGACTGTCCATTATGATCGTTCAATTCTTAATAACGTCTCCGAGGAGACGTTAACAAGGACTGTCAATGTTAGATTTAGACAATTCATATTTGACAAAATGTATTGAATCGACTGTATTAAAAGGACAGTCAATAAAAGGTCAAGACACTTCCAATTTGAAAAACTATATAAACTAATACGTTGTAAATCAGAAAAAAAAAACATTTACACGTCTAGTACAAAATAGGGTCAATATCATATTATATCGATATGTATTCTCATTGAATATAGTTGATCCCCAAGGGCACCCTGGTGTGAGAAATTGGACCCAGTTTCTCTGAGTGACGGGTATGACCCCTCGCAAGAGACGTCTGCAGTTGTTCAGGCTCTACAAATACGAAATCTGTGTTCGGAGGGTGTCATGATTCTAGCAGTAAAAGCCCTCTTAATCTAGTATCTATAGGCTTATTGGTCGTCGATGCTGAGGCTAAATTTTTTGACCCTGTCAATCTTTCCACCGTACCCTTGAAATTCTGCATTTTCCCCATTTTGTGTCCTATCCCACCCCTTTGAATTTCATGTTCATCGCGTTTACAAAGCAGTCTTGGTAAAACACCAGCAACTAATTGATAATGAATACGATTCGATGAATTGCCTATTGGACAAAAAAAACACATTCATCCATCCACCTAATACAAAAGTTGCTGCTATCTATTATAATTTATTGCGATATCAATCGAGTTTGTAGCACAAGTTTTCAAATAATACGATAATGATAGTATATAGTCAAAAAACCTTTTGATACAGATGACTGAACAAGATTATCCAAGAAAACAATTGTAATGATCGTTAATAAAAAAAAAATGACAAGCTTATAAGTAAAAGAAATCGAATAAGGTTAATACGCCGTTATTATGAAGGTCCCACTATACTTATACGTGAATGTGTGGTTACTGAAATATATGTGTGTTCAGCAAATAAGGTTAATACGCCGTTATTGTGTAGATCCCACTATACTTATACGTGCATGAATGTGTGGTTAATAAAATATATGTGTGTTCACCAAGAAGTCCCATAAGACAAGCACTTCTACTTCACCGTATGAATCATTGTATTATTTTTTTTCAGACCAGTTTCGTTAAGTTATTTTAGTAGGATTCTTGACCACACTACAGCGGTAACGTGGCAGCGAAACTTATGGTGCGGTATTGAGGACAAAATTAACAATTCGCATGTGCAATTGTTAATGTTTGATCGATATCGCATCAAAGTGAAGCTATTTATTTAATCATTGTAAATGTGTATAATCAAAGCGAAATTATCAACAATGATCATTACATATGTATGTGTACCTTTTTAATATGCTTCATAACGACAATAAAATAAGTATATAATGTCTCATATGTGGTCTCAAAGTAAGTAGGAATGATTTAAACGTCTGTCTGAACTCGGGGTAAGTTACTATTCTCTAAAAAAAATAAAAAAACAATTAAAGAAAATATAATACAACGCTCGAAAAAATTTGAAATTGCTATAATGATATCAGGATCAACAGTTAACTATTAATACATGCGGGTCTGGATGGGTTAACGGAAAGATAATAATGGTGAAAAGGAATAAAAAATAGACCAAAATAGACCAAAAAAATATTTGCATAAAGAATAATGGGTGCTAAATTATAAAGATTAGAGAATAATGGGGTGCTAAAATATAAAGAAGAGAGAATAATGGGCAAAATATAAGGAATAGAGAAAAGTTACATAATTGAAGTATTCATAAATGAAAGACCCCCATCCAGACCCTCATACATAGGTATTATATATTCTATTTTAAGCTGATGCGAATAGTGACATTTAGGTAAAAAATACTTTCAAACAACATGAGCTAGTCGATGTAAATATTCTAACTTAAATTATACAAGTAATGTACTTGCACATCAAAGAATATAACTCATCAACGTATTTCAACTACCAGTAAGGGGACGAACATTAGAAATTCTGGTGCGGGGGATGGGGAAGGGCGGGCTGGAGGATTTTTGCGGATTGACTATTCATTTCCATCTGTTGCTACGCATAATTATTTTTTAATGCCTCGCGAAAATTTATTTTCGCTTTTGTACACAACTGTTCCCTGCAGTTTGGGATGCAGAATATTCATTTTCATCCTGTCTTATGTAAGGTTTTTAATGTTTAGCTCTTACCAGGCCAGGATATTCTTCTTCAAAATTCAAATGGTCGTTCTCTGATACAGCAGGTGTCACCAATGGAGCAAAAACTACTGGCTGATCCGAAGCAGGTGAGTTACCTTCCGGTTTAGGTCGAAATATAGTTTTCTGTTGTTTTTTTTGTGGACTGTTGTCTGCCTTTTCTTCGTTTTTCTTTTGTCTATGGTGTCGTTTGTTTTTCGTCGACATATGGTTATTCGTTGTCCCCTTGGTAAATTGTTTCCCCTTTTCCGACACAAGAGCTTCAATATTATCAAATTCGAATAGTGTTAACATAACCGAACAATATGATTGAAACACAGGATGTAAGAAAAAAAAAAAACAGGATCTCTATATTTTAATCAGATTGGTAACTGAATGGGGAAAACATGCTTGATGACAAACCAGCTGTTAACCTCTAGATGTTTTTAGGGTTTTTGTGTAGTTTGGTTGTTGTTCCGGTGAAGTATATCTCGCTTGTCCTTTTTATATATGCAGTAGTATACGCCGGGTAAATGGAAGAGAATAAGTATCATAATTTTATCTGAAAATAACACTTTATAATTTTGATGCGTTCGAAGCGCTTTACTAGATACACCTTCATCAGGAACGATAAAAGCCAGGGATGTATAAATGTGAGGAGCTTATGACTAAAATATACATTAAAGGAATAGCCTGAAATTCATCAAAGGTCAACTTTGCCGTATGGAAATGGAATCTTATTTTTTTCAATATTTCAAAATTTTATGAACGGTGAATAAAACTAGAGGCTCTAAAGAGCCTGTGTCGCTCACCTTGGTCTATGTGCATATTAAACAAAGGACACAGATGGATTCATGAAAAAATTGTGTTTTGGTGATGGTGATGTGTTTGTAGATCTTACTTTACTGAACATTCTTGCTACTTACTACTATCTCTATCTATAATGAACTTGGCCCGGTAATTACAGTGGAAAATACTTTGTAAAAATTTACAAAAATTTACAAAATTTATGAAAATTGTAAAAAATTGACTATAAAGGGCAATAACTCCTAAAGGGGTCAATTGACAATTTTGGTCATGTTGACTTATTTGTAGATCTAACTTTGCTGTACATTATTGCTGTTTACAGTTTATCTCTATCTATAATAATATTCAAGATAATAACCAAAAGCTGCAAAATTTTCTTAAAATTACCAATTCAGGGGCAGCAACCCAACAACGTGTTGCCTGATTGGTCTGAAAATTTCAGGGCAGATAGATCTTGCCCTAATGAACAATTTTATCCACATCAGATTTGCTCTAAATGCTTTGGTTTCAGAGATATGAGCCAAAAACTGCATTTTACCCTATGTACTATTTTTTAGCCATGTCGGCCATCTTGGTTCGCGAGCGGGGTCATCGGACACATTTTTTAAACTAGATACCCTAATGATGATTGTGGACAAGTTTGGTTAAATTTGTCTTAGTAGTTTCAGAGGAGAAGATTTTTGTAAAAAATTACAAAAATTTACGAAAAATGGTTAAAAATTGAATATAAAGGGCAATAACTCCTTAAGGGGTCAACTGACCATTTTGGTCATGTTGACTTATTTGTAGATCTTACTTTGCTGAACATTATTGCTGTTTACAGTTTATCTCTATCTATAATAATATTCAAGATAATAACCAAAAACGGCAAAATTTCCTTAAAATTACCAATTCAGGGGCAGCAACCAAACAACGGGTTGCCTGATTGGTCTGAAAATTTCAGGGCAGATAGATCTTGACCTAATGAACAATTTTATCCTCATCAGATTTGCTCTAAATGCTTTGGTTTCAGAGATATGAGCCAAAAACTGCATTTTACCATATGTACTATTTTTTAGCCATGTCGGCCATCTTGGTTCGCGGGCGGGGTCATCAGACACATTTTTTAAACTATATACTCTAATGATGATTGTGGACAAGTTTGGTTAAATTTGTCTTAGTAGTTTCAGAGGAGAAGATTTTTGTAAAAGATTACAAAAATTTACGAAAAATGGTTAAAAATTGACTATAAAGGGCAATAACTCCTTAAGGGGTCAACTGACCATTTTGGTCATGTTGACTTATTTGTAGATCTTACTTTGCTGAACATTATTGCTGTTTACAGTTTATCTCTATCTATAATAATATTCAAGATAATAACCAAAAACGGCAAAATTTCCTTAAAATTACCAATTCAGGGGCAGCAACCCAACAACGGGTTGTCCGATTCATCTGAAAATTTCAGGGCAGATAGATCTTGACCTGATAAACAATTTTACCCCATGTCAGATTTGCTCTAAATGCTTTGGTTTCAGAGATATATGCCAAAATCTACATTTTACCCCTATGTTCTATTTTTAGCCATGGCGGCCATCTTGGTTGGTTGGCTGGGTCACCGAACACATTTTTTAAACTAGATACCCCAATGATGATTGTGGCTAAGTTTGGTCAAATTTGGCCCAGTAGTTTCAGAGGAGAAGATTTTTGTAAAAGTTTACGGACGACGGACGACGGACGACGGACGCAGGACGACGGACGACGGACGCAAAGTGATGAGAAAAGCTCACTTGACCTTTCAGGTCAGGTGAGCTAAAAAGGTATGTTATAAATCATATCAGTAACGAAGCACAAACTGTTGGTCGAATTTTAACCTCGGAACTAGCAGTCATCCACTAGCGGTATCGACCCAGTTCATGAAAATGAAATAACATTTTATAATTTTGCTACGTCCGAAGCGTTTCTATGTATGAACCTTCACCAAGAACGCTCAATCCAAACAGTTTGAACGCAAAGGATGTAGGTATAACTTCTTGAATGCACGAGGGGTTTATGACCAAATGGGACATAAAAAAGAATAGCCAAATTCAACGACCATTTTAACAAAGGTATGCTATTACGCATTCAGTATCGAAGCACTGACTACTGAGCTGATAGTCGTGGTCGTGTGACACAGCTATCGGTGAACTAAATCACTGAAACGTTCGTACAACTTTTGAAAGGATAACTTCAACTTACTAGTAACCATTAGGAACCCATTAAAAACCCATGATTCAATAGCTTCATTGCACCTATCAAGAGCATCATGATATGATATGTAAGCTATGGGATGTCGTATCAACTATATGGGATATATGTACTCAATATACATGGCCATGGACTGTTGCTATACATATCAACGGAAAGTTCACAATGGGAAAGCTGAAATAATCTCGTTTGTCGTAAAGTTAGACTTAGTTCTTAAACATACCCCCATTGTCAATTTCTAGATGCAAGCAGGTGCGGATCCATGATTTGATGTTACGGGGCGCTCCTCAGAATTATGAGTTATAGGACCTTATTTTGACAAAAATAGCTCGATGATGTCAGTTTCAGATAACTTTTTCTTTGAATCATTTTTTTTATACAAAGTATGATTTATCCCTTCCTATGCTGAACGTCACGACAGTATCATGCAGAGACACGACACACTTTGAATGATCTGTATAGGAAAGCCCCAATAATTTTTTTTACATACACAGAACAGAAATTTCGTTAACATTTTAACATGTCGTTATTGAAGAAAATTCATAAAACAGGGTTATGTGAAATATTGATTCGAAGTGAAATTATTTCATTATTTCCTTCTATACTACACGTAATTTATACATTTACAACCATGCATGACTCCAACCAACTTTATCTCGGGGTGAAATTTTAAAGCTAAAAATAAGATGTTCGTCTTTATTTAAATTCAGTCCACGGGGTTAAGGTGTCTTAAAAATCCGAAACATCCTTTTCTGAAGGATAAATTTACGTATATATCACCTTGATATATAGATTACCTTATAAATATTCTATATATCGGGTTATTATCGCTAAAGATAAGATTTTTGTTTTTATTAAAATTCAGTCCACGAGGTTAAAATGTATGCTAAGTTTAATAAAAATCCAAAATATTATTTTATAAAGGATAAATTAGCGTATATATCACTTTAATATAGAGTACCTTATAAATATTATATTTATATTATTTTATGTAGGATAAATTTTCGTATGTATCACTTTAATATAGAGTACCTTATAAATATTCTAGTTATGGTTATCTATCGAGTCTGGTTTTATTGACGGTTTCGACCTTGCAATATGGAAGGGACGGTACTAATTGTTCGCTTTTAACGGCCCATATCAATGCATTTAAATAGACTTGTGTTTATGTAGGATAAATTTCATAGTAAAATGAATACTTTTGAAATAGCTAAAAGAGAGGCGAAAGATACCAAAGGGACATTCAAACCCATAAGTAGAAAATAAACTGACAACGCCATGAAAAAAAAAGAAAAGAAAAAGACCAAAAGACAAACACCAGTACACAAAACACAACAATATAACTAAAAAGACAATAAAACATTTTCCCGACTATATGGTAGTAAATTAAAGTGTAGACAGCAATATCTAATACCGGTATATAAAACAACAACAACATCATCCACTAGAAAACATGCTGCTAGCTTTTTACACCACATGCTGCCATCTTTTGACAAATATGCCGTGCGGTGGGTTAATGATATGTTTGTTGGTAAGCGTTGTGTAACAGCTTATATTCAATTTTGTTATACCTCTAACTCGAATAATTCATTCCTTCTCCTTGTCCGATTTTGTCCCACGCGAGGTCAATACTGCCATCGTAGAGCAGCGGAATATTACGACTGAATTATTCAGGTTATTATACCCCCGTCCTTTCAGGAAATGATAAACAGAAACAATGACTTTATATTGTATCTTGGTACATAAAACAAACTTTTCAATAAATATTTATTAATATCAAAGATACTGCTTAGCATTTTGGAAAAAAAAAACATAGTTAAACGGGTTCTAAAATGAAAACATAGAACATCAAAATGTCAACTGTTATATTTATGGAGATAAAAAGTTATCAACAATTTTACATATACAGAATGTGACAGTGGTTGACAATGATAAAACTGAAACATCAAAATAATTCACATTCTTATGCATAAAACAGTTGTTTTAACATTTTTGTTTACAAAACATTTTCGCTAATTGATAGTGTAGGTGGTTAGTAAACATATGTTTTATTCCCAATATTACAATGCAAATCAAATCTATGTTACATTAAATTGAATTAAATTTACATAGTATAGAGTTTCATTTTGCATATTGAGTGAAACCCCTGTTTTGTTTTTATATTTGATAAAGAAGAAATTTATTCACAACCCTTATGACACGTTATTTTTATTACCACTACTTATAACAAGTTGTAAATATTGAATAAAATCTATTGAATGGGAAATAACGTCTTTTGAAAAGAAATCTAATAAAAAAAAGACTTGTAGTGGAGTTTTATGAATATATATGTTAAAGGACAGAAAGTATCTAATAACCACGTATGTATATTCCCTCGGGACCCAACACATCGCGTTTTTACAGTCAAAACAGATCAGGACAAACTCTATAATATAACGTGGCTCAAATTGAGAGTGGGTGCTTCTTTGGGGATCCTTCATAATTTTCTAAAAATTCACCAGTGAGGTAGTCAGCATTTCTTTTAAGTTGAGATGTCTTCTATATAAGCATCCATCAAAAGTTTAGAAAGAAGTCCCCTACACTTCGCATTGTGAAGTAGTTTTTTTTTATAATGTTATCAATATTTCACTAACATATACTTGCCTGGAGGACAAAAACAAAAATACATTCCAGTCAATATGTACTTATTTCCATGAGGCATGAGATAAACTATTACAAAGTCAAAGACCGTTTAATTTTTCAATCGTTTTTTTTTTAATTAAAAATTGTCAAATTTGATTACATCAGACCATTTATATATGAACTTATCGTTTGTTTTATGGAATGGCTTTGTCCCTGTAGGTCTTCAAATTGAATGCCACGGATGTCCAAATGCTGTATTTAAGGAATACCAGTACTGTATTTGAAGAGTTGCCACACGCAAATGCAGTTTTCCAGGCGAAGCGGAGCGTAGGAACTATTTTGATTTAAATATGTACTTCTTTACAATATGTTCTTTTTGACCGGGCCCGATTTGGTGATGTTACATCTTACAAAGTCTATTCGTTATATGCAAAGAAGATCGGTGCTGGGGGCCGTATTAAACTTTAAGTGAGGTGAGAGTTTTTTGCTCCGTGTTAAAGGCCTCACTGTGAGTTTGGAATAAAGAACAGCAATAAAAGCGCTGTTCCTTTGCTTTTTTGTAATTTTTGCTGTACATGTACTGATTTTATTTCATGGATCGATACCCCACATCCTTTGTTTTCTATTATGATAAACAGCAAAGGACATCAACCACGGGAATACAAGCTCTATCTTTGTATTTCATATGAATCACATAAGTTGTATTCAAGACAGGACCAGCGAATGTTTTAATAAAAAAATTCTTACGAGAAATAATACCAACAAGTCATGAACATTTCACTACGATGAATTTTCATCGCAAGATGTTTTGTGAAAAGATCCACTGAACAAAACAAAACAAAAAAACGAATTAGAATAAATTTGCAGCTATATACTAATTAACATTGCGTCTGACATCTAGAAATTTATTCATATAATTACCTAAATATGTCAATTCAGACAGATTTTCATTAGTGAATAACCATATAGATTATGTCTCATTTGAGAGGTCTGAAAGACTATGATATATATTGTTTACCTCTTTGAATAATTATATCCCTGTGCTGAGCAAATTATCATAAAATGTAACTCATCTTAACCAGATTTAGAAATCACCTATACCCATTAATAAGTGACATTTTATAGCAGCTCTACGGGGCTTTTTATAGCTTACTATACGGTATGGGTTTTGCTCATTGTTGTAGACCGTACAGTGCCATATAATTGTTTACGTCCACGCCATTTAGACTCTGGTGGATAGTTGTCTCATTGGCAAGCATACCACATCTCCTTATATATATATATATATAACAGTCTAAATTGAAAACAACGTTCAAACCTAATTTTTATACGTGCACGCATGGAAAACAAATTTCTTGGTAGAGGGGTCTAAATACAGAACAAACAACATTTTCCAAAAGACCAAATGAGTGAAAAAGTATATTTTAACAAAACACATTTGAATAGCAGGTCGAACAACTGATGTTCTTAAACCCTGCTGACTGACATTGGCGATTGCCAAATAAACGGATCACAAGATGTAACAAAATAGATCTTATTATTAATTTACTACCAAACAGAAAACAATAAACTTGCGGAAAAGATAGTATACCGCAAACATGAGGTGCAAAAATTTGTACACCATATCCGGATTTCGACAATTAATGTCTCTTCAGTGATGTTAGGAATCGAAACGGTATTTGGAAGGCCATATAATTTACCTCAATTTAGGATAGACTCTTGAATTTTGAAAGAGTTAAAATAGGATGAACGGATCATATAAACCCGAAGGCAAATATAATACAAGCCCAAACGAAAAAAATTAAACCAGTCTAAATTGAAAACAACGTTCAAACCTATGATTGCGTTGGATAAAAACCGCAATTTTTATAAGTGTGCATGCAAAACAAATTTCTTGGTAGAGGGGTCTAAATACAGCACAAACAACATTTTCCATAAGACCAAATGAGTGAAAAAGTATATTTTAATATATATATATATAATGTCTGAATAATAGCCAACGATAAATCTTACGAGGCGATGGATCATATAAATATGAAACAGTACACTACAAAATATAACATATAATAAGCAAGTCTTCAAGGGTACAACATCAACAAAAAAAATAGTAAAATCATGAACAAATATTAAATAGTTCGAAAAATTTACCAGTGTATTGATTCGTGATAATTTGTATGACTTTCAAGATTATTATTTCAGTTCGACTACAACATGCCAAGATAACAATCATTTGACGTCTTACTGATGAAGGATATTAGTTATCCGAAATATTTGATATTTGTTCATGATTTTACTATTTTTTTGGTGATGTTGTACCCTTTTAGACTTGCTTATTATATATATATCATTTTTTTCTCTTCATAATTTTATGATATTTGGTATTCTTAGCAGGGAATGTTTAACGACATGACGAGAAAGCTAGCAGTTAATACGTGTCTATGTTATGTTCAGTTGAATAAATTTGAAATAAAAACTATATACACGCATTGGTATTCCTACGTCCTGTTTTAAAATTCCATCCAATGACCATTAGCCATTCAAAAACATGGTTTTGGTGAGGTTCGTGTTTCTCGGTCTTTTCTGTGTAGTATTTAGTGTTTTCGTCGTTTTTCTTGAGGTCATGGTATTTTTCTAAAAATGATTTTTGATTGTCCGTTGGCATCTTAATATCCCCTTTTGTATCAACAAAATTAACTTTGTTTACTTTCAAGAACATTATCATAGAATAGAACAGAATTCATAATTTACAGTGAAAAACACACGAAACGTACGTTTCTACTCCAACTTTTTAATGGTAAAGTGCTAAAAAAAACTACTTTGAAAAGTCATGCAACGACAAAACAGGTGCATATATAGAATGATCTGATTTGCATTTGAAAACCGCTGCGAATGGTTTTATTAGTTTATAAATTATTGTATAAAACTTAGTTTACAAAAAATTAATAAAGTGATGATTAATATATTATCAACTAAACCGGACATCATAAATTAAGAAAACGGAAAGCCATGATGTAAATAGTTTTCGGGATAATGTGGTTTTAAAAATCTTTAATTTTCAAACACTTTTAAAGCCTTTTAAACTAAGTACATCATTATGTCTGCACTCGATCATCATAAATGTCTGTGTAAACATACTTGTGGTAAAACTGGTTATGGTAATAATTGACAATTAGGTTGTTATTAAAAATATGTGTTCTGATTGAAAATGAATTATTATTTTCCTAATTTGAATAAAATCAAGAATGCATGCAACTCCCTATGGCAGATCAGACCATAAACGGCTTTTTTTATGCATATATATGTAGAATTCGGAGGTGCGATGGGGACTCTGAAGCACGATGGTCACGCTGAAGTGCGATGGTCTGTGCTGAAATGCGATGGTCCGTTCGCTGATGTGCGATAGTCTTTATTACTCGTGATGGCTAGTTTTATACCTACAACTGTTCAATTATTAGGTCTATAAGAAGTAGATTTTTTTAATAGTTGGTATATAGATTTGCATTCGTTATTGTCTTTGTGTGTCCTTAGTTACATTTGCATACTTCGTCCTCTCTGATTTTAAGCATGTGAACATAATTCTGCGTTAACATTTTATCTTTACTTAGTTCCTCTCATGTGCTCCTAGTTTACATAATATTATAACATGGAGAGTTTGTCTGCGCACCCGTATGTATTTAGAGAATGCCTTCTACATCGATATGCAAAGCATTGAACGTATAGTTTATATAGTCCATTGCACATCAGCAATACCACCATCGCTCTTCGGCGTTACCACCATCGCACTTCGGCGTAGCTATATATCAACAAGATAGCGTCACAATGCCACCCACAATCGCACTTTAGTGTGATCAAACACGCGCTTCAGCGTCAGACCATCGCGGTTCTGAGTCCTACACATAGATTTATTGATGCCTTCAAAACTTCTGCATCCGTGTTGTTCCTGCATGCTTATTTACACTTTTGAACACATTTGTTTCCTGCATTTAGTGTTACAGAATATTAATTTTCATCCTGTGTTGTGCAAAGTAATTTATTTTCAGATCTGACCAGGCCAAGTTATTCTTTTTCAAAATTAGCTCTGATTCCTTGGTCGGGTTTGGCTATACTTTTGGTACCTTTTGGTTTTATCAGTTCTTCAACGTTTATATTAAAAATTGGATTTAAAAAAAAAATGACCTCGAGCATCACTAAATGGATAGTAATTGTCGAAATGCGAAGTAGTGCAGAAAAACTGGTACAGTTAATGTTTTAACAGACGATACATTTCACGTGAAACATTCCTCAATCAATCAAATACAATAGATTTCAAGTGGAACATCTCTTAATCAGTTACAGACAATACATTTCACGTGGAACATCTCTCAATCAATTACAGACAATACATTTCACGAGGAACATCTCTAAATCAATTACAGACAATACATTTCACGTGGAACATCCCTCAATCAATTACAGACAATACATTTCACGTGGAACATCTCTTAATCAATTACAGACAATACATTTCACGTGGAACATCTCTAAATCAATTACAGACAATACATTTCACGTGGAACATCTCTTAATCAATTACAGACAATACATTTCACGTGGAACATCTCTTAATCAATTACAGACAATATATTTCAGTTGGAACATCTCTTAATCAATTACAGAAAATACATTTTTGTTGGAACATCTCTTTATCAATTACAGACAATACATTTCAGTTGGAACATCTCTTAATCAATTACAGACATATATTTCAGTTGGAACATCTCTTAATCAATTGCGACAATAGATATCTATACGGTATAGGTATTGTTCTTTGTTGAAGGTTGTACAATGACCTGCAGTTGATTACATCCTTTTCCGTTGGTCTTTTTGGTGCATGGATATTTTTCTCTTTTGCAATTATACCACATCTTAGTACTTTTATACAATACCATAGACACTATACCCTTGCCAAATGTTGCATTGAGAAGAATGGTTAGCATATGATACAGTATATCTGTGTTGGTCATTAGTCATACAGTATATCTCTGTTGGTCTTTAGTCATATGATACAGTATATCTCTGTTGGTCTTTAGTCATATGATACAGTATATCTCTCTTGGTCTTTAGTCATATGATACAGTATATTTCTGTTGGTCTTTAGTCATACAGTATATCTCTGTTGGTCTTTAGTCATAAAGTATATCTCTGTTGGTCTTTAGTCATATGATACAGTATATCTCTGTTGGTCTTTAGTCATACAGTATATCTCTGTTGGTCTTTAGTCATATGATACAGTATATCTCTGTTGGTCTTTAGTCATACAGTATATCTCTGTTGGTCTTTAGTCATACAGTATATCTCTGTTGGTCTTTAGTCATATAATACAGTATATCTGTTGGTCTTTAGTCCTGACTCAATCTAATACTTCGTCGACTACTGTCGTGCAGTGAGCCAGGATCCCAGGCTAGTCTTTAGTCTTTAATAATACAGTATATCTCTGTTGGTCTTTAGTCATACAGTATATCTCTGTTGGTCTTTAGTCATATGATAAATGTAACTGCAATTTTAACCATAGAGCAAAAGCTAAGTAAAAAAAGTATACATGTAAAATATAATTGATGTTCACTGTCAAAAAAATATGATATATTCTTGAATGCGGTTGTCACTCTCATCTTAAAAACAAGGGCAATTACTTAAAATTTTACCCATTAAATTAAATTTTATTAAGTCTTTGTTCTTTTTTAAAGATAATTAATATAATTATAATCATAAATTACTTACTTAAAACGTTCATACTTCTTATACTCATTCAGTTGACATATCTAATGATAATGAATTATACAGCAAAGGTCGTTTAAGGAAGACATAAACTGTATAATTTAAAAGTAAAATTAACCTATAGTTATACTATTATCATCAATCCAGTATTTCGGAACTGGCACTGAGGTATTAGCAAGATTTTGTTAAATTCTTAGCTATTAAAATCGAAATTGTTTGATACACAGGTACATTTTATGTACAGATAAAATGAATACGTTGTCCAAATGAGATGTATAAATATAAGGATAGAATTTGATAATTTTTTTCTCATTTGCCTTTTCCCTGACAAATGACTCTGTAATAATGCGGGGACCCCTAAATTGCTTCCCTGGACAATATAGGGTGTATGTGACAGGTGATTTATTAATTACACATGTAAATATGTTAATAATTGTAAACATAAAAATAAATTAAAAAAAAAAAAAAAAAAAATCTTAGCTGATACATTTTGTAACTTTTGCTCAATAAACGTACACCAAGGTTGACCTAAGGTTTTGGTATTTGTTTACCCCTTTTGTTCATGTAATTTTAAAGTTTTGGCTCTGACACTTCCTGACGCAGGTATAATAAAAGCGTTTCTAATAATTGTAGTACGAACGTCATGCGTTTCTGGAATATCCCTATAATCAATAAATAAGGTAAAGTAAGAAAACCGCTTCGCACAAGTTTCGGCTATATTTGTAAATTTCAATTCTATCCCGATATATTTTGAAAACTACCTTTTTATTACATAAACAACCACTTTTACAATGTATGAAGTTATTCGAAATCAATACAATATTAATCAATTCTACATGGAATATTCTGTAGGTTTTGCAAATAACAGATAAAGTAAATTGCAGAAACTAACTTATTTACAATTTGAGATAAATTCAAGAGATTACTGTAAAGTATAACGTATATACACATTAAAAGGATCGACTATCCTTAATTTATCAAACCCCAAGGAATTGTTCTTATCAATAAAAAAACAAAAAACAAAACAAACTCCAATTATCAGTCCAGTGCTATCAGTAGATGATTCTACGGTTGATAGACTTAACAATTAGTAAGGTGAGTGCATAGAGAGCACGAAAAAACTAATATAACACAGGGCATGTTTTAAATAAACAGGTCACAAATTTACAGATGAGAGATGTACCTCAACGTAACAGATGGAAGCCGAATCTCATAATAACAGATGGGAGTGGACCTCTTATTAACAGAAGGATACAGATTTCAAATTAACAGTTGCGAAACGCCGGATGTCAAACGAAACGATTGAAGGCGGGTCTCATTGAAGAGATAGGAGTCGGATATCAATTGAAAAGGGAAACGGAGAAAAGTGGATAAAAATACAGAACCAACTATATTAAATCAGCAATAAATGGTTGATGACGAATACAGAATGGACCAAGGAAGAGACGAAATCAAAGGTCAAATCAAAAACCATACGAAAGGTCAAATAAAAAACCATCAGTCGAAGTAAGACAGACAACATTATAGACAAAAAAAATTGGAACAGACAATCACAAACCCACAAATACAATACAAAGAAAAAATTACGATTAAGAACGGACGATAATTCAGGGATTTCGGAAGAGTCAGAAGTTGACAAGCAGACACACTACTGTCCTCAAAACAAGATAGAGAAACCACAACCAAATAATAAAACAAAGAAAAAAGCGATGAAGGTACCAACTCAATCAAGCCTGAAGAACAGATACTGAAAAAGTATACTCATACCAGTAACCAAATTCAACTAGACAGTCTTAAAGATAAAGGAGAACAGATTTACACAAGAGAATAAACTAAAACAAGGGCAATGTGACCTACTAATAACAACAGAATGAATATCAGGTGCTCTGAAAGGGTAGGAAAAGAGTATACGAGTTTACTCCTGAAATAAAGAAATGATTAAGTAGAACAAACACAATCGTATAATGCTGTAGTTTTTTTATTATTTCTAATATACATATAATATATATATATATATATATATATATATATTACTATGAAAGAGATATACATAAGTGTATAAAATAATTAACTTATCTAACAAATAAAGAATGATAGATATACTATGCATTTATAATATTCTGTAAAATACAACCATTGAGTTGCTCGATTATTGCAAACTCCCGCATATGAAACTTATATCGTTATCTTGTCATTACTAGTGATATTTTAAGAGTACATCTGAACTTCTTCAATACCGCCTATGGCTATTCTCATTTATATATCTTAAAATTTTGTGTCAAAGAAACACCTATCCCATGTCGGTTTTACGGTTTTAACCAATCTAAGTTAGATTTAAACTTTCACATTACGGAAATACCATGTTGAATCAAATTAGATCGTTGAAATGTTACCTAATATTATATTCTTAGTAATTTTTTAATCAAATGTCATTGAAAAAATTAACTCTCTAAGATAAACTAAGTCATACTGTTCATACCCCCCCCCCCCCCCCCTAAAAAAAGAAAAAGAAATAACAAATATCTTTCAGAAATACACTAACAAGCTCCAAGGTCTTCAATAAACAATAACACTTTGAAACAAAGAATATAAATCTAAAGATGTGATAAGAAGATAAACTTGTAACTGTATTGCAATGTCGAGGTAGTATAAATATGTTATCCATGTAATGAAATTCTATACGGTAATGGCACTGCCTCCAGCAAACCTATGTCATTGAAAAAAGTAACTCTGTAAGATAAACTAAGTCATATTGTTCATACCCCCCCCCCCCCTAAAAAAAAAAAGAAAAAGAAATAACAAATATCTTTCAGAAATACACTAACAAGCTCCAAGGTCTTCAATAAACAATAACACTTTGAAACAAAGAATATAAATCTAAAGATGTGATAAGAAGATACACTTGTAACTGTATTGCAATGTCGAGGTAGTATAAATATGTCATCCATGTAATGAACTTCTATACGGTAATGGCACTGCCTCCAGCAAACCTGTCAAAAGAAAACACATTTTACAATATCAGCTGACAAACATGTAGATACAACGGTATATATTAACTGATTGATTGTTGGTGTTTAACGCAACTTTCAGCACTATTGGCTATTTCGTAGCGGTCAGTTTTATAATTACTGTTGGAGGAAGCAGCGTGCCCAGAGAGAACCACCGACCTTCGGCTGGAAAATTGACAATCCTTGTCAATCTAGATTGGAGTCGAACGCACCTGCCACGTGTGGGGTTCGAACGCAAAACGATATAGATATTTGAAACACAATGAATTGTGAAGCATTGCCGTTCAATTCCCCTTTTTCCTTTTCCCAATTACAATTCAGTAAGAGTAAATTCACTTTTCTGCGAGTATTTTCTACACAACTTCATCCGCATTTTTAATTTCATCTATTTTGAGTTGTTTGACTGTTATACTGGGCTAGAAATTATGCATGATAAAGTATTACATGCATATAAACAAAATCAATTTAGTATTTAAAACAAGATACTCGTAGCAACCCAAGAGAGCCAACTCGTGAAAATGCCTGCAAAGGGAGACAACTTTTGGATACAAAAATAGAGAGTAACAGCCCGTAACAAACATTTTAACACCTCATTGTTTCCATTTTAACTTCAATAATACCACATTTATTAGGCTATATAAATTGCTTAAAGACAAAAAAAGTGTGAAATATATCATGTGAGACGACACGAATATTATCTATTTTTTCTTTTACATTAACATTTATGAATTATTTACCGAAATAAACAAACTAAAGTCTAATTTGTTTATTTCATAAAATGACAAATGACATTTATAACAAGTAAACATTATTCTATTTTTTTTTTACATTTGTTTACAGACGGAATCGAGAATTTGAGTAGATAATAATATTCATTACTAAAAACAATAAGTGGATTTTACATATAATAGTAATTAGTCACGAAAGGCATAAAGAGAAAAATAAATCAATGTTCCAAATGGACTGTCATAAATACGTTGATACGGTCAGATCAAGGGTATCAAAAGATCCACAAGCAATCCAAGACCTAGTTACTCCGGTGGTGCACTAGATTGCACATCACACTTGGAGACTTGGACTAACTCATAATTTTCATAATAGGCACTGTTCTATATTTTCAAAAGTTCTTACAAACCGACATTGTATGTGCTTGTCACATGACCGGAACCTGTTATTCAGCAGTTGTTATTTGTTGCTGTATTATTAGGTTTTTCGTTATGGTTTTGTACATAAATAAGCTTTCTCGTTTGAATTGTTTTACATTTGTCATGTTGGGGCTTTTATAGCTTGATATGCGGTATGTGTTTTGCTCGTCGTTGAAAGCCGCACGGCGACCTTGAAAGTTGTCTCAATGGCAATCATACCACTTCATCTCATTTTTATACTATCTCCATTGTATAACAGATTGAATATTTGACTTTCATTTGCATAACGCACAAACAAAAATTAAAGGGTTAAATCAGGGGCAACTTCAAGTTTGATTCCCCGTAACTATTAACCTCTCAATTGTTTGAAACATTTCTGTAACTAGTGTTCATATGAACAGTTTACCCTTTCGGAGCACATGAGTTCATCTTCGATGTCATGCACTGTCTGTGTAGCAGAGTTCTTCATGTTGTAATAAAAGTAGTACAAACGTTAAATACTTAGTTTTAAATTTTAAAGTTTTATGTCACAGATAAAAGTAGATGCGAGTCAATGATACAACAATCCAAGAACATGCGATCAGGGTTCTTTTCACAAAAAAAATCTTACGATAAAAAAATCGTCAGTTATATTAAAATTTTCATTGCTTACGAGTATTTTCTCTGAGACTCTTAAGATTTTTTTGTAAAAATGTTTCCCCTCCAAAAAGAACATCCAATATCCAAAAGAAACTTCTAGGAAAGGCACGTGAACATGTGATAGAGTGTGGAATTAAATTTTGATATTTCCTTAAGGCATGTGACAATTAGAGTTAAAATAAAATTTTGATATTTCCTTTATTTGATATATATAGATGTAGATCTCATATTGAAGATCATATTTGTTTTCCATAGTTTCTCTCTATCTATAATAGTGTTCAGGATACTAGTAATTGTAAAAATAAAAATAAATGAGTAAATAAATAAAATCGCCATTTAAGGGCAATAATTCCTTTAAAGTAAATTGTCAATTTGGTTTATATTGAACTATTTGTACTTATTCCACAACTACAGTTTACCCACATGTTTATTTTTAGCCATGACGGCCATATTGGTTGATTGGCAGAAACAAAAAACTAAACTAGGGGTGTCGGAACGACACGAATGGCCCCACTCGCAAAAAAAAGCTTGATGCCATTTTTAGGAGTGAAATTTGAGAATGAAAGTCTATATAACTGTTAATTACACGAAAATTTCAAAGTCCAAAGTCCGTAATTTCAGCCAAAATCAGCAGAACCAAACGTAAACTCGATCTATAACTGATCATAGTAGACTCACATACTAAAAATCAGCTCAATATGTGCAGGCGTTTAGAAACTAGAGGCTCTTAAGAGCCTGTGTCGCTCCCCTTGGTCTATGTGATTCCACAAAGGACACTCTCCAACATTGAAGACAAGTATAGAATTCATGACAAAAATCTCTGTTTTGTTGATATTGTATTGCTGATCATTTAGTCTGTTGAGTTCCTCTTTATCTTCTTTGGTTTTTGCTCAAAACACAAAAGAGGACAAAAATCCTCATTTAAGGGCAATCTCTCCTATAAAGAGTGACAGTCTACTAACTATATCGGCAAAATTTTACTTGTTAGTAGATCTTGCCATGCTGATCATTTTTGTGATTTAAAGTGTCTATTTATCTATTATAATTCTTATCATACAAGGCAAAACGCAAAAAGAAAAGGTAAAAATCGTCATTAAAAGGGCAATAACTCTTATAAGGACTCGACTGACGATTTCGACCATTATACTTATTTGTAGAACTTGTCTTGCTGATCATTTGTGCGTTTTAAAGTTTCGCTCTATATGTTATAGTTTTCAAGATAATAGGCAAAAATGGAAAATAAGTCAGTATATAACTGTTTGTTGGGGAATGACGGAATGACGGATAAAACTTTATGCCCGACAACTTTGTTGCGGGGCCATACAAACATAATTTTAGATATCCTCAGGATCATTCAGCACATGCTTGGTTGAAATTGGTAAAATGGTTCCAGACAAGAATATTTTTGAAAAAGTTTTCGACGACGACGGACGCCAAAAGATAGTTAAAAAAAACCAAACACCGCTAAAATATGTACAAAAATTTCTTCCGAAGAAATATTCAAGCATCAAGCCTATCAACTGAAGCGACCTTTATCAAGGTTAATCGTAATATTATACATATTTATTCAGATGGTGTTATTGTCCTATGTCAAGATATGACGACTGATACAATTGTAAATCCTATGGATCATTTAATATACAATCGTAACATCCGTCAATTAACTAGAACAATGGGTGAACATTCTGTAGTGACACCTTTTCATAAAACCAAACGATACGGAGATTCGATTAGACACAAAAATGGAAACAAAATTAAACTGCCATAAGAAAATATTATAGTTTTGGGTAGGGCGGAAAAAAGTATTCACGACCATAGAATCGAACCCGAATGAGCCTATGCTGGATGTGTCCGTTTTATGAAAGGGTAGGGCGGAAAAAAGTATTCACGACCATAGAATCGAACCCGAATGAGCCTATGCTGGATGTGTCCGTTTTATGAAAGGAGAGCCGCTCTTTTCAAACAAGGTTTGCGTATTTGATACATCCGTCACAACCATGGAATCCCCAAGCATTGAGGGAGTTTTCATGAGTCTTTGAATGGGTTCTATGGAAGACGTTAAAAAGTTTAATCATAATAAAACACACAAAAATGGAATTGTATGCATGTAATAGATATACACCGAGGGATAGGTGTGTCTTGATATGAAACCCCGACGGCCGGAGGCGGGAGGGGTTTCTTATCCAGACACGTCGTATCCCGAGGGGTATAACTAACTTTCACCCCATGCTAAACCTTACATTTCTTAACCTTGATTACTAAATGAAAAGATTGGATAGCTTATTTATTTACAATATCAAACTATGATTTATAAGAATTTTTTTAACATGAAACCCCACTAGTAACCTTACTTTGGCTATCTTCGTTCAAACTTTGACAAGTGAGTAGATTTTACAAATGTCAAAGATGCTGTTTTGCATATTCCCGTTAAATCCTTGTGCTAATATGGATCAGCAGGTCAAGGTTGACCGTTTCATGCATTTTCATTACAAAAAAAAAAATACATCATGCTCCTTGTATGCAGTTGTCAATATGGACGGGTATAAGACGGACGACATTTTGAGTTAAGCGTTGGATTTGGTAGAAGAGACTAAAGATAAAGGCAATATAATAATCAAAAGTACTTACCTGTATCAGTTTAATGAAGGTTATCATAAATGTATTTTTTATGTTACGGTTTTATAAACCCCCTCTCTATTATCAAGTATAAACAAACATTCATATTCGGACATACTGAGGCTAGATGTGTCTGGATTAGAAATCCGAGGACCGGACACGCTCAACATACAAAAATACAGATTGAATATTTAGGAACTCCCTTTTTTGTGGGGCAATCCAGGGGTGGAGGTCCGGGAGTTAGAAGCTCAGTTTTTTTAAAGATCAATGTTTAAGAATAGAGACATATGACCGCGATCAGTGGCGGATCTAGGGGTCCGGGGGTTGGATTCCCCCCTCCCCCCAATTTGTGACGATCAATGCATTTAAATGGGTTCAATTAAATTAACATGAATGGAATCCCCCCTTTTATCATTTTAACCTTCAAGCAAAGGAGTATTTAAAGGATTTTTTTTTATATTCAAAATAGATGCTTAATACTTTTTTCGCTATTTGAATTTCAAATAGCGAAACAATTTAAAAAAAACTCATTTTAGGAAATTTAAATTGAATTTCCTAAATTGTGATTTTTTTTTTATATCTTGAAACAACTTGTAGTAAACACTGTTAGTAATTTCTTTGTTCATGCTTTTAAAAAAAAATAATCAATTTCTATTGTTATGAATAACAATGGACTGTGTTTTCGGGATGTAGAAACAGGGGTTTCCAGAAACCCCGCTCGTCACACCCTGTGATCAAAATCCATTGTTCTTCGTTACAATAGATCTATTCAATTTACACTTGTTTCAGAAATAGAAATTATGAAGTATAACAATAGAACTGGGGTGTAAGTATTCTGTTTTTGGATTGGGTTGTATCCGAACTGAATCGTCAACGAGTTTCATGCCTTTACAGCCGATTGCATTGAGTGTGTAGGTGAAGGTAATATCTTTGGTTAGCTTGCTTGCTAGCTGAACCGTGAATTCATTATTAGCTAGGTTAGGTAAACTACCCTCCTTTAAGAGTAGACTAGTCCGACAGATAACCAATATATCTGTCTTAAGGACTAGGCTACTTTGAAAGGAGGGTGGTATACCTTACCTAATAATGACTTCACGGTTCAGCTGGCAAGCAAGATAACCAAAGATATTACCTTTACCTACACACTCAATGCAATCGGCTGTTAAAGATGATTATTTCGCATTATTAAAAACGCATATGTTCTGCCAAAAGGCAAATAGGTGTATATATCTAAATGATTTTTAACTGCAATCTAGTCTTTATTTTTTTATATTATTCCGATCTACAGATGAACTTCGATTGTTGAAGTATACAATGTATCATGGTAGCCTATCCATAGAGAGGAACCGTATCAAAGACATAAACAACTACCTGTATAAATGATCGAAACTTTTCGAGACGTTCCGAGAATCTGATTTCCGAGAATATCGAATGGCCCATAGAAGCTTCCAAAATTCACCATTGAATATATAGGCGTGTTGTATAAAACTACATAATACTATGAGAAATATACCATGTACACGATTTGATTAATTTCGATAAATATTCAGACGTCAGCCTTCCATTTGAGAAATGTGTCGCCTGAAACAAGTAGTACTTGCGGATCGAGGAGCACATTTCATTCCGAAAAAAATACAAGTCCTTGTTTTGGCCTAGGAAAATGATCTTATTTAATAAACTTCTTACTTGAATTTTAAAACAGCTAGATTTATAAGTTAACAAAAAACGCACCCAAAGGTCATCATGCCCCGCTTGCACTTGGACATTTTCATGTTCGTTGGACCACAAAATTTGGGTCAAAACCTTAATTTGGCATATATCTTAAAAGTACACATCATTGTGAACGCATGTACAAGTTAAAATTTGATGTGAACTCAACTTCATGGTAGCTGCCTTTAACCAAAATGCCAACTCGATACTCGACGGATAGATTCACGGACGCGCAGACCGGATAACATAATGTCACCTTCTATCGTAGGCGGGGCATAAAATATGCAACTTCAATCAAATCCCTTCTACAAAGCAACTTATCCGAACTGAACCTCTTTAAAACAGAAAATTTTGTGCGAATGAGACAGGTAATATTCCTACAGAATATCCAATGTGTGTTCTGATATTGTTCAGTATAGAATGGTTTCCCATTAATGCAGGATTTAATTCAAACAGTCTTCTCAGTAATATAACCCACATAAAAATCTAGAACTATAATTATTTGAATATGTATACCATAAGCTCTCTCCTTTGATTAACCAGAGAAGCTTCAACTTCTGACATACTATTCAAGGAATACTTGTATAACATATTGATCGGGAAATTTAATTTTCTTTCCCTTGTGTAAAATTATCTAATCTTTTTATATCATATACCTTTTAACCTTTTCAATTATATATAGTATTGAATTCCCATAACAGTGTTTATGACTATAAATCATTTTGAAGTATGAATTTGTGTTGCAGATAATGCTGAATGAGTATACTTGAGGGTCTGCAAGGGGGTCCTTCATTTCTGTATGCTGTGCCTCCCCCTAAATCCGCCTCTGTCTATATATTATTTTACCCATTATTCTCTATTCTTCATATTTTGGTCCTATTTTCTCTACTCTTTGTTTTGTTACCTATTTTATGTAGTATTGACCCATTATTCTCTACTCTGTGAACCCAATCTAGACCCTCATATATTCATAGCTATTTATAGTAGTTTTAATTTTAAGTTTTTAATCTTAGTGTGTAAAATTAAACAAAAATGAATTAAAATAGTTTTGACGAGAACGTCTTGCCATATCGTGGGTTATTCTTAAATAATCTTGATTACAACACAATGAAATCTTATCCTTTTATGGTCGTTCATGCATTGTTACTAAGTACAAGAAAAACGTATATGTAGTATAAAATTAGAGGGAAATTCAAGCAATTTGATTGGCCGAATAGTTGTTATTATGTGCTAAGACCTATATTGTGTTATTAATTAATATAACTGTAGGGCGCAAGAATAGTCCTTTAACATCGCTATAATTATCAGTATTGACACTGCTGTGTTCTCACATATTGCTGAACTTATATGACACATTATCTAAACAAAAATTAACACATTGAAACACCTTGCCCACGTACTGATTATAATTGCATTAGTACTGAAAGGTCTTACTGCAAGTATCCCCCCCCCCCCCAAAAAAAAACCCAAAAAACCAATACACTTTATAATTGAAAATCATTGAATACACAATAACATTTAGTCATAGCATTACACACAATTAAATGCACATTCAAAGATGAGTATTAAAATTCCAATTTACAATAAAAATGTAAGGAAATAATTCAGACTGTCAATGACGTCCTTTCTTCAGTACTAATAACTGTTCTGATATAACTGACATATATTATTTCTAAGAAACTGACATAATCATGAAAACTTTAATATTGACCAATCAACCATGAAAATGAGGTCAAGGTCAAACGAAATCCAGTCAGATGGACATGCACACCTGAGTCTCGCTCGTCTGGCATCTTTTATGACATTCTCTACACCAAATATAGTGGGTATATAATTAAAATATCTGAGAACCTGCGACTCTTTTCACAAAAAATCTGAAGAATAAAATTACTCGTAAGTCAAACAAATTTCAATATAACTTACGATCAATTTTAATCGTAAGAGTTTTTGTGAAAAGAGTGGCAGACCTTCTACAGCGACTCATTTCACAAAAAAACTTACGAGTCATGAACATTTCAGTATAACTTACGATAAATCTTTTTTTGTGAAAAGAGCCCCTGACCTTCTACACGGAAGTTCTTTAGAATGAAATTATAAAGTATAAACATGCACTACATGGAAGCTCTTAATAACTAAATAGTAAATTATAAACAGTACACGGAAGTTCTTTAGAATGAAAGTATAAATCCTTCTATATCATGGCCATAGGAGTGTCAGAACGAGAATACCACACTTAAAAATTTGCCCTCTTCCCTGCTATATATAACTACACAAAAAAATACAAATTTCGTTTACTTTCGGCTTCCGTAACTAATCTTCTCATCTTTTTGGCTATTTTCCTGACAACTATTTTAAAACTTGTGATTTAATTGTGTAATAAATCATATGAAATTAATTAAATCAATTATTTCTTGAGTGTAAAAATTCTTTGGATGATTTTGATAAATAATGTGCTTTAACGGCCCTTGAAATTCCATTGACAGTCATGACTTTTCGACTCTCTTCACTACACTTCCACGCAGGCTTATCAAAGAGAAGAGATGACCACAGAAGTTGGTGATGTTCTCCTTTCCCCAATAATTCTATGCCCCAACTATAATTGACATATTATCGAGAAACTAACCTTATAATGGGACTTAACTTTGACCACTGAACCACAAAATAAGATGAAATTAATGTAAACACCGTCACACGAGCATATATACGTTGCATCTATCCACTCGAAATTGAAATAAGGGATACCACATATACACTTTAGTCTGTCCCATAATTATATTTATATTGACTTACATCTAGAAATTGACAAAAGGAAGGATTTCAGCTTCCTAATTTTATATAGCAGCATTCCATCCCTTTGAAAGGTTTACTGGCGCCATCACGAGTTGGTTGGCCGTTATGGAATGTCTGTGTAACATATGACCAACGATAATTACCCCCCCCCCCCTTTCCCATAATGTCGTAACGACAAACCCACCCTTTTTTCTCTCGATTGTGCATTATCGAATTTGTACTTACCACGAGCAACATAACGGGTGCCATATGTGGAGCAGACTCTGCTACCCTAACAGAACACCTGCGATACCTGCGTTTTCTATGTAGTGTTTTGTGGACTTTTTTTGTCTTTTCGTCGTTTTTCGTTGTTTGCCATAGCGGTGTCTTCGACTTATGAGTTTTGAAATTCCCTTTGGTGTCTTCAGCTTCTTTAATGCAATGGTTATATATACCAACAATAGTTGATTTATGACTCAAAATAAATGAAAACAAAAAGTGATAAGAAAACGCTATACAGTGTTTTATGCTGTTATTGAACCCTAAAAATCAGGCCAAGGACAACGGAGATATGTCAGACAGAAACTTCGTTCCCGAAGGCAAATAATGATAAAGATTATCAAGCTCTTAACCCTTCCTAGATATCAAATGTAAAAAATTTTTAAAGCAATCGCCGCAGCCAAAATAGCAGCCTTATGTCTCAAATCTGACAGACCAGTCTCAAAGACAAGAAATAAAGCAGATTTCTTTAATTTCCCTTTCAGATATATAAATGAAGTTCTTAAGTTAATGCTGAAATTCATTGATTTAGTTAACTTGAAATTAAACATATTACAAGACAAAAGGTTCCCAGACACTTACCACAAAATAATCTTGAGAGAAAAATAGTCGTGAGTCCATTTCATATTTAGTAAACATTTCACTTTATTTTAAGTAAAACCTTGTGGTCAGATTTTTTGAAGAGTCAAGGCTTTGTATCTAAGTCTTTTTACATAAAATCTGCAACATACTAGTAACTAAAAAAATCATTCTAAGGTAAAAGGGATGCTTCATTTTTTATTTTTTCTTGTTTTCATATCCCCATTCTAGAGTAGTAATATATCATATGGAAAAATCTTTGGCAATGGTTATCTTATGTGGTGAGGTATGTCAGTGCATGTTGTCATTACAACGTTTTTTCGATCACAGGTGTACTATTACCTCAAAGAATTCCATATATGACAACGTTTTTTTCTATCACATTAGTACTATTACCTCAAAAGAGGGACGAACGATACCAGAGGGACAGTCAAACTCATAGATCGAAAACAAACTGACAACGCCATGGCCAAAAATAAAAAGACAAATAGACAAATAAAAGTACAGATGACACAACATAGAAAACTAAAGACTAAGCAACACGAACCCAAACAAAAACTGGGGGTGATCTTAGGTGCTCCGGAAGGGTAAGCAGATCATGCTCCACATGTGGCACTCGTCGTGTTGCTTATGTTATTACAAATCCGGTAAATACTCTAATTCGGTAGGTCACATTCGTGAAAAGGGAAGGGCATTGTAGTTACGACATAAGGAACATATCCGATATCATCTGTGAAACGGTTATTCCATTACGGTCAACCAACTCGTGATGGCGTCCGTAAAATTTACGAAGGGATGATTTCAACTTCACCATTTGGAACTCTTGGTTTAATAGCTTCCTTAATTGTGAGCAGTAATCCTCTATCAAGGAAATCATGATAGGAAATACAAGCCCGGGAATATCGTATCAATTGGGAGATATATACTCCGTATGCAAGCGCTGCTGGAATGTTGCTACATAGAAATGGAAAGTTCACAATTGGGAAGCTGAAATCATTTCTTTTGTCGTAAAGTTTTCTTTTCAACCGACCCTCATTGTCAATTTCTAGATGTAAGTCAAGATATGAGGCAGACTTAACTCAAAGAATTCCATATATATCAACGTTTTTCATATCTAAAGATATTAGACTGCGAAAACATGTCGCTTATGAGTTGACCAACAGACACATCGTATCGGTCAATCAATTCATGATGGTGACCGTAAAATGTATGTCATGACCATTTTCAATTAATTAATACTTAATGGTAAGATGTTTATGTGAAGAGCCAATGCCTTGTATCTAAATCTTTTCATCTAATATTTAATACAGACTGGTAATTAAAAAATATATTCTAAGGTAATAGTGATGCCTCACTTTTCCTTTTCCCTATTAGCATTTCTATATTCTAGAACAGTAGTATATCATATACACAAGCCTTTGGCATTTGTTATCCCAGGTGATGAGGTATGCTAGTGCAAGTTGTCATTACAACGATTATACTAGAACAGGTGTACTATTACCACATAAACAACGGTTATTGGTTATTAGGTAAACTACCTAAATCATCTTTTCTACACAACCTACAAGAGCGACAATGTCTCTTTGTTTCTCTCCTCGTTTTTTAAAGTTAAATATTACCAGCCCAATAGTTAGCACTTCTGTGTTGACATGGATTATCATTGATATGATCATAACTATAAATTAACGGTTTACAAAACTTTGACTTTTTATAAACACTAAAGATTTTGTACCCCAGTAATATATTCCCTTAGCTGTACCTGGCAAAACCTTTCGAAATTTGAGTCCTCAATGCTCCTCAACTCCATACTTTATTTTTAACTTTTTTTAATTGGAGCGTCACTAATGAGTCTTTTATAGACGAAACGCACGTCTGTCGTACAAATTTTTAGCCTGGTATTTATGATGCGTTTATATGCAATTACCAAATCAAATCAAATTTACTGTCATTTAAATATAAAGAAGATACCATGACGGAAATAAATCAAAGTGAAAAAAGAGAAAACACAAAGATCGGTGGACAAAAGACGAACAAACAATAACAGCAAGAAAAAAGTACACATAAAACCAAAAATATTGTTGAAAATTTATCCCACAAAAAATGGGAATAAAGTCGGTTACTGATAGTTATCCTGGTATCGTTGATGAATTCTATATGCTCCACACTAGTTTCACCCGAGGTTTCTAAACATTTATCATACTGGATAATATTCGAATGACCAATGAAGTTGTATAGTAGGAAATGATGTAATGCCATTTTGCGGCCATTTGATGCTGACTGTTTTTCACTCCTATGCTGTATCTGTCTGTATGTACATGGATGTCTTTATCTCTTACTGTTTTAAAACAATTTACAACCTAACGAACATATCATCATTGGAATAATACTTAAACTCTTGTTGCTCCGGTATTTAGTATCATTTATTATTTAGCACGTATGCTAACCATTCTAAAGCACCTGTAAATCTCTCCTCTAGGTTCTACAGATAAAGCCTTACTTTAAAGGAATTTTAGTGTTGTCCATTGTTATATATATTTGTCCTGTTGAGTAATCTGGGACTTGTGTTTCTTTTTTTGCTTCAATAATTTTGTTTATGGACAAACTCAGCACACGCAATATTTTTTAGACAGAGTTCAATAAGCAATGTTTATTACCAAATGCGACATGGAATCTGAGTTCAAATACCATTATTTCATTTATACATATGTTGTGATTTGTTACACAGTAGATGTATATACAAATATTGATCATACTCTGTTATACAAGTATCTATTGTGTTGTTTTTTGGCTTTATCAATGTCATTGCACAAAAATCCTTATTAAGAACGATAAGAGACGTCTGGTCTAGATGTTCTACTAAATATCTTTTAAAAATCCTTACCACCATTCTTTTACAGTAAAAGATGGCATTCACAAATATTGTGATGGGGTATAATCAACCAGTGGTATCAATTACATGCGGATATTAAAGATTCTTTAATACCTACTCCAAACATTTTAAACACAAACTTTGCAATAAAATTATTTGATGTTTAAACATTATACATAACTATTCTTGACTCCTTCTTCGTGTTCAATTGAAATATCAACTACCTCTTTATATTGAACTGTGCTTATTCTTCAAATGTGGATATCGCAGATTTATATTTTTTGTTTAAGGTCATGAAAAAATGTAACCACGCTGATTGCAATAACAAATGCCCCGAAGACCTTATCATTAAGATGTAGGACTTTTTAATAGACAACATATTTGTCAAGCGTCGTGGATTGGGTATTTCAACAAAACGTCGGTAATACTATGGGCACAATATGGACCCTTACTGGTCGAATTGTTTTTGTATTCATAGGAGTCAGAACTCTTACAAAACCCTCTAAAAGATAATAAAGAAATAATCATCTTGTCAGTATAAAAATAAGGAGATGTTGTATGATTGCCAATGAGACATCTATCCACCAAAGTTCAAATGAAGTGGTTGTAAGGAATTATAGGCAACCGTACGGCCTTCAACAATGAAAAAACCCATACCGTATGGTCGGCTATAAAAGGCCCCGACATGAAAAATATGAAAAATTTCAATGGAGAAAACTAACGGCCTAATTTATAACAAAACAATTTACGAAAAACAAATATGACAGACATGAACCAAAGACAACCACCGGAGTTCTTTCATTTCACTTTTAGATCATGTATCATATCTATATATATCTATGACAAACGTAACGATTTTAGTTTCTGCGTCGTCATCTTAAAATTTATTAGTAGTTACATAAACTCTGCCGGTGACGGTTTAAAGCCAGGTTTAATCCACCATTTTCTACATAAGAAAATGCCTGTACCAAGTCAAGAATATGACAGTTGTTATCCATTCGTTTGATGTGTTTGAACTTTTGATTTTGCCATTTGATTAGGGACTTTCCTTTTTAAATTTTCCTTGGAATTCAATATTTTTGTGATTTTACTTTTTACATATCACAATTGATACTTTACGCGACTACATTTTTCCGTTATACGGAATTTTTTAAACAGGGATGTGCTCATGACCCAAAAGACTGCTCCAGGAGGGTTATGAGGAAGAATAGATGGAATCTGCATTTCATAAGTCTTCGGCCTCTATCTCGAATTCGTTAATCGATACGATGTACACGTGTCTCAACCTATGAGAGACATGTTTGGCGGTCTTAGATCTTAGATACCAGAATAGTCGTCTGTTCTGTAACTATACAGGTTGTATCTTTTCCCCTATATTTACATCGTGACAGAGTCTGGATTCACATTGTGGGTATAGGCATGAGACATTAAACATGTCAACACTTACAGTCTTGCTCCTTTAGTAGTTCGATGCGATTCCTTCAGTTGTTTTCACTTGATTAGTGTATTCAAAAGGGATTTGAACATAGGTAAACTACTATCTCTGATGCAACAAAAAAAGTAAGAAGATATAAAGGAGGCAATGAAAAATTACAGTCGAAAAAGAACAGACAAAATAATGACCAGAAGAAGAAAAACAAACAAAAACACAAACAAAAGTCCACAAAACACAACAAAAATACAAAGAAAACTAAGGATTGACCAACACGAACCCCTTTCAAAAACCGGTTGTTTTTAGCGCAGAAGGAACTGCATAACCATGACTATTGCGTGGCAATTTTAAAATTAAGTAATATGTCCATTCAGTGATGTCATAAACCAGGAATGGAGGACGGAATTGTAGCTTTGACACCTGAAACATATCCGTGGTCATATGTGGAACAGATATTCCACAGTGATAAACAAAATCACAATTGCATCGGTAAATTAGTGAAAAAAAGTATTACTCTTTTGAGGAATGGAAGCAGAAGAAAGAGTTTGGTATTTTTTTTAAGCAATGAATATTGATAGTAAGTTTCATTTAAGTAAAGCATTGTTCTTGGTAGCTGTTTAAATGACAATTACAACCACACCTGTCTTATTTCCAATTATCTCTTAAGAACATAAGGAATACTAAGAAACTATGAATTATATTTAAAATTTCTTACTAAAACAATTACGAAACAAAGTTAATAATAACAATTTCAACAATTACAAACCTTTTTCTTGAAGGACCTTCCTACTGAATAACTTTCCATAGTATCTCTAAAATAGAATATATATCAAAGTTAATTAAACCCTTTCAACTTTTCTTTCATGTAGCCCCTTACCTTTTCCCTATTTTATATATACCTATTCTCTTATTAACATTACAAATGTTATTTCTAAGGTGTCATACAAATCATCCTTAATAAGATATTAAATAATGTATAAAATAATTGCGGCAAAAGAGTGATGCAAGTTAGGTACTATGAATAGGATTTCAGTAATGCCAAGCACTCTAAATGAAATTCATTATTTTTCATTGTTTAACTGACAGTGTCACCCTTTCCATACCTTCTCTAACCTTTACCTTAATATAAGATTAATTGTCTATCTTGTATTCCCTTTTCTCTTTTTTACCGTTATAATAAAAATAATGATGAAATTAGCAAAAGTAAGTCCTGGGCCTGTTAAACATAGCAGCTTGTACTGAGAATGTTTTCTAACCTGGCCTATATCACACAAGGAAGTTACTTTTGTATGGACTGGTCCTGTAAAACCTATCAGCTTGTACTGAGAATATTTTGTAACCTGGCCCGTATCACACAAGGAGGTAAATATTACACTGCCTGGTCCTGTAAAACCTAGCAGATTGTACTGAGAATATTTTCTTACTTTTTTCTTACCTGGCCTGTATCACACAAGCAAGTAACTGTTGTATGGCCTGGTCCCATCAACGTATCAGCTGGTATTGAGAATGTCTTCTTTACTTTCTTGTATCACACAAACACGTAACTATTGTAAGGCCTGGTCCTGTAAAACCTAGCAGCTTGTACTGAGGATATTTTCTTACTTTTTTCTTACCTGGCCTGTATCACACAAGATGTAACTATTGTATGGCCTGGTTCCATTAACTTAGCTGCTGGTATTTAGAATGTTTTCTTACCTGTCCTGTATCACACAAGCACGTAACTATTGTATGGCCTGGCCCCATCAACTTAGCTGCTTGAACTGCCCCTACTACATTTAATCCAGATGAAGCACCAACAAAAAATCCTTCTTCATGTAACAGGCGAAATACCTACATTAAAATATATCTACATGTCAAATAGTTGTTTATATTGATAAAAAAATTATAATAGAAATATTTGAAACGACATTTCACTTAATATTCGATGATGTATTTTTCGATTTTCTGCATCTTTGAATTTTCGTTACAATTTGTTCCTTTAACCTTTTCTTTGCAGATTAAATCAAAGCATACTTCAAACCGTTAGAGAATCATTATGCATGATTTTCTTTTAGAATTGTTGAACCTATTGTATAATAACTTAACTGTCCAATGTAAACATCATAGATAGGAATCGTATGTATATTATATGAACAGAGAAATTGACCCGAGCACCACTGATGAGTATTATGCAGACAAAACGAGCGTCAGGCGTACCAAATTATCAGCCTAGTATATTTGATGAGTTTTTTCATTATTGGGAAATTGAAATCAGTCTGATTGTCATACAACTTTGTGTAAATCAGTCCTTCCCTAACAAATGATAGATTTACGTCAAGGTATACAGTCCTTCCTTAACAACTGATAGATTTACGTCAAGGTATAAAGTCGACTTTTTTTGTTCATAAAATGTCCTTGCCTCAGGCATAAGTTTTTGCCGGTCCATTAATCTGTCTCGTCTCTTTTGATTGGTTCCGTATCTACTTGTCGTAAGGAATTTGATTGATCAACTTCTAATTCATAATAAGAAGTTTTTGAGGGCAAAGGTGACCTTAAATGAATTTGGCTATTCTTTTTATGTTCCTTTTGGTCATATGACTCCACACGTTTTCAGGTATTATACTTTCTTTGCTTTAACATTTTTGGGTTTTGTGTGTTCCTGGTGAAGTTAAACCCAGAAAAGCGATTCACACTCGTTATTTTCGTTATTTTCAATTGATATTTTCTTGTTATTCATGCACAATTAAATGCTTTCCACCAACTTTCTTTAAAATATTATAGACATCATATAAATGTCGCTTCAGATATGAATATTCAAACTTTAATACCAAGCTCGCTTCAAATCTCCAATTAACTGTGTCCGTGAGAGAATGACACCTTAAACGTCATATTTATATTTACCATTTCAACTGCATCTGTATCTTTTATCAGGAAAGCATCATCGATTGGCGTATCTTTTAGATTATTTGTTAATCGACCTTGGCCTATTCCTTCTGTTATCGAACTTCCCTCTGATCGTTCTAATTTTCCGTGCTTAAAGTAATTATATAAAACACTACCCTAAAATTATAAATTAAAAAGAAAACTTAATTCTGAACTAAAATTTAGTTTTCATTTCAACAAATACTTTTTTTCATATCAATTTGAATAAAACTGAAGACAAAACGAAAAGGAAAAATCCACAACAACACAATCTCTAATGAAACCATAAATTTAGATAAGCAATGTTGAGCAAACTTTTGTCTATTTGCATCAAACACTATTCGCCCATTTGACACAGTTATAATTTTATATGCATGAGTATTATCATCACTTATTGCATTCAAAAGCAAGCAGACAAGACAAACTTTCAGCTTAGTGCCGATATCGCTCTCATGGCCTCTAAGCGGAACTCTGTTTCGTAAAGAACATATTAACATAAATCATCATTGGGTTTCCCCCAGCATAATTCTTATAAAGGGCCAACATAATACCAATTCAACAATTTCTTGTCCCGGATAGCTACACACATTAAAAATACCACTGGTTACTTTGGTTAGCAAACATAAGTTTAGTAACTGTCTTATGGGAGATAGCACATAATCGAAAATATAAGCTATATCCATATCGTTGTTGCTCACATTAGAATTCTCGATTTTCACTTGAAGAATTCGTGCTGTTTCTAAATTTGTAAATCGACGGAAATCAGCATATGGGTCAACAAATAAGTTTATTCTCGTTCATAAGAGGACTGAATAAAAAGATCAAGTTAATATATACATAATTTTACTTGATGCACTACTGCCTATAAAAGTTAAACTTTCTTTTACAGATTATATATGTTGCATCAAAATCAGTCTAATTAAGACACAAATCATATGTGTAAGCTTTGCTTACAAAGATCTGACAACACGCCGTTTTACTTTTTGTTCTAGAAATTATTACATCAGCCAAAGAAAATTCAGCCTTTAAATTTTTAAAGTTGGTTATCAATCTAACAAAACCAGAAAACCCCGAAAGGTCGTAAAAAACTGAAAGTAGAACGGAGCGTTTGCAGATCATGGTTAGCATAGCTGGGACACAGGATCTGTATTGCATTTAAATAGGAATGATATTTTTAAACACCTATCTTAGATTTTACAAAATTATCAATTTATCATAACTGCCACAGAAAAAAACCAATATAAAAGTTCAAACAATCATAAGGGAGGCTAAAAAAGGGATTGAAGGAAAAGGAAGAACGATAGTCCACAAAAAAAAACTACACAGAAAACAAAAGATTGGGCAATACAAATGCTACCCTAAAATCAAGGGTGAAATCAGTTGATCGGATGGGTAAACCATTCCAGTTACACTAATTATTTGCCTAACTAATTCAAGATGAAAATAAACAAGAAAACTGACAACCAGCAAGGAACCCACGCGTGTTAATGTTTGTGTGATCAATACTCATGTAAACAAAGCAATTCATGTTTATTGGGTATCAATTTTCGAAAATTTTAATTTCCAGGAAATAAATCGGGATGTATTTTACAATAATAGAATTTAAGTGTCGTTTAAATCCAAGCACTATAATCTTTGGTGTTCATTTCGGAATATTTTTTTAACCAAAACTCAGTTTTACCACAAATTTGACAAGAAGAATCATCTTGGAATAAACATATATCCCTATCACATCTATATATCAATGTTCGTTGAAATCTTAGAGGAAATATTTTTTTTCTCAAAAAAGTTCACAATACCACTGGGTATAGATTTTACATATTTTATCATATATACATATAAATGTCGGATGAAATCTTAGAACAAAATAATTTTCCTCCAAATTTGTGATTTTTTTCATACGAGACTGAGTGACTACTACAGGACACCACCAACTAGTTGGTGAGGTCCTTATTTTATAGTACACTTAGAATAAACATAAAACGTATCATTTTAATCATAATCATTATTCATACCGAAAAATGACTGTTGCAGCTCTCAAATCGGTGTCATACATTCATTTTACTTTCAATGATTGATGGATTGATTGTTGGTGTTTAACGCCACTTTCAGCTCTATGGGCTATATTGTGGTGACCGATGTTTTTTTTTTTTTGGAGAAAGTCGGAGTGCCCAAAGAGAGTCACCGACCTTCGGCGGAAAAACTAGCAATTCTAATCAATTAAGATTGGAGTCGAACGTATCTGCCATACTTTCAAAGAGTTGACACCACAGATAGTTGACGAATCATGTCTGATAGAGGATTGAGGTGTTTGATTGTTAACAATAACAATATTGCTCAGACCAGTGAAATAACATTACGTTTAAAAGTCGTGCAACAACACGTGGATGTCAAGATAAAAGCAAAAATACTACAAAATGATGATAGCTCGCCTTACTTTAAAGTTTCTTGTTTGTCAGATTTTTTAGTAAACCAGCTGTGGCGTCTACCGATGGACAGTAATGTGAATGTATGGTCAACATTTGGCTTTCAAGAAGCTTTTACATAGGATAAATTATCTGAATTTGTAAAGAATTTTGCACATTATCAGTTTTATTTTTTTTTCTCTCATCCACGTGTTGTAATACCTTTTAGACCGTATAAAATAACAAAGGATTGACTATACGATTTGTTTGGGTTGACTATTCGATTTGTTTGGGAATGTGCAGTGTCTACTAGGTCGACAATCATCAACATATATATCGCAAAAACAACTATTAAGTTGTCGAAAGATTGACAAAAGTCATTTTGGTACTGTCTCCTAATGACTCTCAGAAGTGTATGTCTGGAGAAGGTTCGACTTAATAATCTTTCAGGAATTATACATTATCTCTTAAGTAAACTGGCTCCTAGAAGCATGATGATTGTGTCCATTACATCAATAGCAGTTTTAGAGGTCTGAAAAGGTATCGAGTGAAGACAATGTTCGAAAGATAATGTGTTTGTCTTTTAGGCCAGGAAAGACTACTATATCTGCAAAATGAACTACTAAAGCTTCTATTTCAAGGATAATTAATATAAACTTTACTGTCCAAATGGTTAACGATTTAAAGGCATGACTAATGTCTGTTTCAAAGTCTCGTAAAACGATTTGTTCTCTATAAAGTTTTTCTGATGTCCTGAATCCGTTGCAAACAATATTGTCGTTTGTACGCCATTTAAGTACATATCCCGAAAAGAATTATGTCGATTGTTGTATGCGTTTATGGATTCCGTAACTCCTAAAGAATACAGAATAATCAGAAATGCACACCTTAAGATTATAACGGTTCATCTCGTGCAAACATCCATTACACAGCCATCTGTCATTTGCTAACATAAGTGTTATACGGTGCTGTAGGGTAAAACAAATAATGTTCTTATGTAATAGTAAATCAAAAATACACCTAACAAATAATCTATTTCAGAATCAAATGCATTCTAAGAATTACAAATGCGTACACCAACACTTAAGTCATTGTTAAAAACCGGTTTAAACAATGGATAATTAGCCAATGTAGTTGCGTTATTTTCATTTTGCTGTACATAGGCTCTATAGATATAGCTTTATCAGGACAAATTTCGTCACAAAAATATTGACTATCTCATGAAGGCCAACTAAATTAACAAATTCAAAATGAGTACATTTCCCTAATCTCTCACGTTATTCCATTACCAACAATCCTTGATCACGAATGTTCTTGTAGTCCCCTGAACGATTATTAACCTTCGAAAGCATCAAATAAAGGCAACAGTAGTATACCGCTGTTCGAAACTCATAAATCGATAGAGATAAAAACAAATCCGGGTTACAAACTAAAACTGAGGGAAACGCATCAAATATAAGAGGAGAACAACGACACAACAAAAACACAACAATAAAATGTAACACACACAGAAACGAACTATAATATAACAATGTCCATTTTCCTGACTTGGTACAGGACATTTTAAGAAAAAAATGGTGGGTTGAACCTTGTTTTGTGGCATGCCAAACTTCCCGCTTTTATGGCAATGTTAAACACAACACCAAAACGACAACATCACATGACAGAACCACAATAGAAATAAATGGGAGAACATATAGGACAAAGAAACACACGAATAATAGCTAACAAAAGGCACCAGGTTAAAAATCCAATACGCCAGACGTGCGTCTCGTCCACACAAGACTAACCAGTGGCGCTCAGATGAAAAAAGTTTGAAAGCCAAAACAAGTACAAAGCTGCAGAGCACCGAGGACCAAAACTTCTAAAATCAGTATGTAAGACTTGTTTACTTCCACTGGGTTGAATACACTGCTGGTGGATTGTTAGTCCCGAAAGTATCATTTGCCCAATAGTGACTGCTTTGGCACTGTCCATAATATATGCAACTCATTGTTATTGACAAAACTACGTTAAACCAATTTCGACTTAATTGACTTAAGACAGGATAGCTAAAGTGTTGGTCTTGTGTGGACGAGACGCACGTCTGGCGTATTGATTTTTAAGCCTAGTACCTTTTGTTAGCTATTATTCGTGTGTTTATTTGTCCTATATGTTCTCCCATTTATTTGTATTGTGGTCCTGTCATGTGATGTTGTCGTTTTGGTGTTGTGTTTGACGTTGCCATAAAAGCGGGAGGTTTGGCATGCCACAAAACAAGGTTCAACCCACCATTTTTTTCTTAAAATGTCCTGTACCAAGTCAGGAAAATGGACATTGTTATATTATAGTTCGTTTCTGTGTGTGTTACATTTTAATATTGTGTTTTTGTTGTGTCGTTGTTCTCCTCTTATATTTGATGCGTTTCCCTCAGTTTTAGTTTGTAACCCGGATTTGTTTTTATCTCTATCGATTTATGAGTTTCGAACAGCGGTATACTACTGTGGCTTTTATTTAGGTCCTTTCAAACATAATAATCCCCCCTCGACCGATATTCATATATATTTTTTATTTCCTAAACTTTTGCTCTAAGCGTTCCAGATGATGGTTGAAGATAAGCGCTTAAAACATCAACAAACTGGCTATGTTACACGCAGATTTCCTTATGGTTCGTATTCTCTGATATAGGCATTCTATTAAAATTGACCAAAAGAGTCATGCAGGTTTGTCACACTTCTTATCTCTTCGCTGACATGTGTATTTTTATCAAACTTCACAGGTTTCCGTTCTTCCACTCATCAAGATTAATCATGCAGGTTTTCTATTCTTTTTTAGTTCTTCTATTGTAATGATTCTGTTACTGCGCATGGTTGTTTATTGACGTTCTCCATTATTTCTAGTTCTCCGCTTATCTTACAAAAGTTACCATTCAAGTTCCCTACCGTTTCTAGTAGAAATTCAATAAACTCCATTCAGCATGCCTAGTCATACAGAGTCAAATCATTTCCTCGGCTACTTGTTTTTGTTTCATTTAGCATGTTGATTTACAAGAAGCATAAGTTATCTTCAATTGACATAACATTAAGGAACAGTCAGATCAGTTAATCCGAATATAAGTATCTTACAAACTTTAAAAACCCCATAGTTTTTATAAAGTTTCCACCGTGTCCCTTTAGATTTTATTGGGTTAGACACAACTCAAAACAGTTTCCAAAATGAGAATAGTTACGTAAATGATTTAATATCCCATTTGGATATTTCAAAGTGAAGAAAATTTTTATGAGCTTGTAACTTCTACATATTTCAGCTTTTGCTTATTCATGTTTTGGTGTTATACAGATTTTTGCATTTTCAATGACTGCTTGTCCTTTAAGTACATATATCAAGTATTATTTCAAACTAAATTGTAATCCTGACAAAATTAAGGCAATAGTATTTTACCGATGTTATTACTTAGTAATAAAACCTGAGGGAATCGCAAAAGGAGCGAGGTCGGCTGAGTCGACAGTGTTACCGTCTCCTGCAATACACGAATCACCGGTCAAGCGAATACACACTCAGTATAAAGAACACAATCGGGAAAAGGACAAAATCGGTAAAAATACAGATTTGAAGACTATTCTGATATCTCAAGATCTTAGACTGCACAAAAATGTCACTAGTGAGGTGAGACACAGACATATCGTATCGGTCAACCCATTCGTGATGGTGACCGTGAAACTTAACGCAGTTTCGATTTCAGACTTTCTATCTCATAATTTTGTTGTAGCAGCTTTTGTGTAAGGAGCACACCCTAGCAAATGAAGTCCGTATACTGTGAACATGTACGAGCATGACGTATCAATTCAGATATGTAAACGCCATATGATTGGGCAAATGGCATGTAAAGGCTAAGAAATGGGAAGTTGACAATTGGAAAGTTGAATCATCACGTTGGTCATAGATTCTAGTTTGAAGTCGTCTATCTATGTCAATACCGAGGATAAGATCATAATACTAAGCAGACCTTCTAGTTTCAGTAATAATCTTAATCACTGGGACAAAGCTAAAGGTAGACAAAGATGATACTCCCGCCGCATGCATGAAAATAGTTCAGCAAACATTTGATTTATATAACATTGATGGTGAAGTACAACTTGAAACTAATGTGTCTATAAGACACATTTGATGTCTCCGCCATAGTTATGATGTATACCACGATGTATAACACCTTTCGATAAACTTCATAACTCTTAAAAAAGTTCCATATCTTGACATTTGTGGGTAATTTGAAAAAAAATCTTGACAATTTGCACACCCTTAGTAAATGTTCTAACGTTCAGCATAATATCAAAGTTTTAGCTTGAAAACTGCACGAGGAGTTAAACGAAAAATCTATGTTCCCTGCAAGCATATTTTACCAAGATTTAAACGAAAAATCTATGTTCCCTGCAAGCATATTTTACCAAGATTCAGTCATTTGTGGAAAATTAAAAGAAAATTAAAATATTGATACTATACACACCTATAGTATATGTTCTAACATCCAGCATAATATAAAAGGT
This sequence comes from Mytilus californianus, assembly GCF_021869535.1. Lineage (NCBI taxonomy): Eukaryota > Metazoa > Mollusca > Bivalvia > Mytilida > Mytilidae > Mytilus > Mytilus californianus. The sequence continues at coordinate 117,103,495 of NW_026262690.1, read as the reverse complement.
CCAGCTTGAAAACTGAAGGAGAAGTTAGTCTGACAAAACATGTACCCCGCAAACAAAATTTCAGCAAATAAATGATTATTGTGTCCATGGGTCGCGATGGCAAAAAAAAAAAAAAAAAAGATGAAAATATCACTTCATAAATTTAGTGCGTCAGAAGAGTTTTTCTGATGAAGCTGAAATAAAAAATAATTTGGGAGTGTGGGATGTATAAATAATTGACGAGTTATATGACCAAAGGGACATAAAAGAGTAGCAACAAGAATGTGTCCATAGTACACGGATGGCCCACTCGCACTATCATTTTCTATGTTCAGTGGACCGTGAAATTGGGGTCAAAACTCTAATTAAAATTAGAAAGATCATATCATAGGGAACATGTGTACTAAGTTTCAAGTTGATTGGACTTCAACTTCATCAAAAACTACCTTGACCAAAAACTTTAACCTGCATGAAGCGGGACAGACAGACGGACGGACGAACGGACGCACAATCCGAAAAAACATAATGCCTCTAGGTGGGGCATAAAAAAATATCGAAGGTCAACCAACTTTGTCTGAGGGGGTTGGAACTTTAGTTTCTGATAATTCATAAATTTAAAATGTCAATGGCGAAACACTGACGACTGTGCTGATAATACTCTTTGGAAATAAGAGTCCATCCAGCTGTGGTATCGACACAGTGGTAGAAACTGAAAATAATAACCCTTTATAAAGTTGGTGCATCCGAGACGCTTTTTCTGGATTTCCTCCATTTGGAACACTTAAATCAGAAAGTTTTAGAGCAAGGGATGCATAATACTTGACGAGCTACATGACCAAAAAGTAAATAAAAAGAATAACAAAACCCATTTAACTTTAACTTTGCCTGAGGGAGTTATAACCTTTGTTTCTTTAATATTTTTAAATAATATTTATGGTTTTTTTCTAGAAACGAATGTTATAAACGATTTCAATGGCGAAGTACTGAGTACTGATCTGATGATACCCTCGGGAACTACCGGTCAACCAGCAGCGATATAACCTAGATCTAGAAAATTAAAATAAAACTTATAGCGGTAAAATATATCCAATTTAGGCAAAGTAATCCCCATTTAATAGGTTTATCTATATTCAACATCACAAACCATTTAAAAAAAAAACGAAGTCATTAAAGTGTATTTTTGTTCGTATGTTGCTAATGATAAAATTTGCTATCAATGGTATTTAGCTGAATAGTAGAGTTCAGTGCTGCGAAAGCAGGAATAATTGACTGAAAAGCTGAATGCATGCTATACAAATGTATGTCCCTCGTGGGATTATATGATTGTGTAATTGCCAGGAATTTTAAAGTAATTTAATACAACTACATCTAAAACATTCAAGGGGCTGTTTTTAACAAGTTTTAGTGTTGACACTTTTTGATTATCAAGATTAATTATAAATTATAAGACGGTATATTGTAATACCCCCTTTTCAGTGAAACGACGGTATATAGTAATTAATGTGTCCATGCATTCGTCTGTTCATCTACTTTTAAACTAAGTACAGAAACTTTTAGAGAATATTTAGTTTCTTTTGAATCTGTACACCTCCCTTTTTCTGATCCTGTTATCAACTCAGACTAAGTTAGTGGACTATTTTTCAATGAAACTATTACAATAATTTCTTACATGAACAATTGAGTAACTCTTACTTTATTTTTGACTCCAAATGGTACTTGTAGCTCGGGGCACTTCGATCCTTTTAAGAGCAGCTGATACTTCCTGTACCCCACCCTTTAAATATATTTTGAGTATTAAAAAATACATACCCGATCGTTTATTTTTTTTATTTAAAAAATAGACCTATAGCTATAGTACGCTATTTCATGGCTTGCGGTTTCCAATAGCAAAGAATAGACATTACCATATATCTAACAAGGAATAAGTTTCCTTTACCCGAAAGTCCTCGTAAACCAATTGACCGTATTTCTATAAAACGTTCACAAAATATTTTTAACATATTGTTCGTGCAACTCTTTCATTACCCGCCCCCCCCCCCCCCCCCCCCCCCCACACACACACAATGATTCTGAGAGTCACAGTATACGAAGAACTACAAAAATCGGTAATAATTATTATTCGCAATCACTCGTGACCTTCTGATTCGGTTTCACTGAGCCTTCCACTGAATTGTCTGATCGCATCTATACAAATGCGGTGCATGGTGTTTATAAAAGCCTTGCTCACTGTTTCTCCAGATTGATATGTGATTACCAAAGCAAATTAACTTTATTTTCATTTACTTTGTAACATGATATCATAAAAACTGTATTAGAAAGTACTCACGATCTTTTGATTTAAGCCAATTGCAACTGATTTTACAATTTGTTCTTATGATGTGCTGTTACACCACTGTCCCATGTTAGGGAAGGATTGAGTGCTCACAAACATGTTTAACCCCACCACATTCTTTATGTTCCAGTCCAAAGTCAAGAGCCTGTAGTACAGTGGTTGCCGTTGGTTCATGTCTGTCATATTTGTTTCTCGTTAAATTGTTTTGTTATATAAATTAGGCCGTTAATTTTCGCGTTTGAAATGTTCACATTTTTATGTTGGGGCCTTTTTTATAACCGACTATACGGTATGGGTTTTCTCATTGCTGAAGGCCGTACGGTGGTCTATAACTGCTTACATTGGCAATCATACATCTCCTAATTTTTATATATATACATATTAATATGTTTATCATAAGCCAACAAATCTTTGTTTATGCAATTAACAGTTTTCCCTATAAGAGGCCTCACGACTGCTTTAATAGAGAACAAATAGGTAAAATCTCTCCATGATTTTGTCTAAGTAATTTAATTGCGCTTTTACTAATTTTACATTTCCATTAAAAATGTTACGTCAGACTATTGTTCACCTCAGTAACACTGGTAAACGGCTGAAGCATGCATCTGTGATCAATTATGAAAAAGACGTAAAATGACAATAAACAAATGTACTGAATATAATTGAAATTATGCCAAGACTATCTAAGATAGAAAGACAAAGATGTAGGCGGGAAAATAACCACAATATATAAAACACCTTAGGTTGGAACGATATTACTCCTTTTATCTTTGAAAAAAGCAGTAAAGGAAAACATAAATTAATTGAGAGTGATAGTTTATGGGAAAGTTTAAAAGAAAAATCAATGTATTAGATACGATCTAATTACGATCTGATTCAAGAAGTTTCCGCATGAGAAAAACCTTTAAACAAATAGGTCACATTCTACAACACAGATATCAATAGGTTAAGATTAACTGGGGTCTGACATGTATATAAATACGTGGGTTCTGAGGAGATTTGGTTTGTATTAAATTGTTTCTTTGTTTTTTTAAGATGATAAAGTGTTGAAGATAAAAAGCTCATCAAAGATACAAGGATTATACTTTTGTACGCCAGACGCGCGATTTGTCTACAAGACTCATCAGTGACGCTCTAATAACAAAAGTAAAAAGACCAAATCGAAAACGAAGTTGAAAAGAATTAAAAAACAAAAATTATAAAAACCTGTGCAAAATAAGGCTAAGGCAATCTATACCTTGGGGGTAGTGTTTGAATTCAAAGATATGGCACTATTAATACGTTGTACCATGGAAGTATTTATTGAGTTCCTGTCAATATAATCAGAGACATATATACACATATATGTCTCTGATATAATACTTCCATGGTTGTACATAAAAGTTGTAAACCGAGAAAAGGGCAGTCAGTCTTTCTTTTCTGAAGTTATGTGATCTGCCCACGCCCTGGAAACATAAACAGGATAAACATCTACATCTTGCATGTGAATGTCGCATAATAAGTATCAGGTGTTGTAATATTTTGTTTACTGCTATGAGCTGGGACTATTATTAGTTAGATAATAGATAATCTTACATATGTGATTGTATTGTATAGCAAACAAATATTTACTACAAAAAGTAACCAAAAGTTAGCGTGCAATAGTACATTTATATCATATTGCACTAGTCCAAATAAAGATTGAAATTAGTGACGTCATCAGTTACAAAAATATGCTTTAATTTTTTTTTCGAAGCTTTGCTATACAATAAAGGATCATTGTAGGAATATTGGTGAATATTATTCCTCGTAAAATATATAGGGTGCTGGCAAGCTCATGCAATATAATAGTCAATGTTAGTAACTATAGGTCACTGTATGACTTCAACAATGAGCAAAACACCTACCGTACAGCAAGCCATAAAATGCCTAATCATGATAAAATGTAAAACAATTCAAATGAGATAACCCACGGAACCTGTAGTGTAGTGATTGTCTTTGGTTCATGTCTGTCATATTTGTTTTTCGTAATTTGTTTGTTTGTTATAAATTATACCGTTAGTCTTCTCGTATGCATTGTTTCACATTATCATGTCGGGGCCTTTTATAGCTGACTACACGGTATGGGTTTTTCTCATTGTTGAAGGACGTACGGTGGCCTATATTGGCAATCATACCACATCTTCTTATTTTATATGATATACAGCAATAAACAACAATCGATGAATTACAGTCTCCTGACATCGGACAGGCATGTTTACTCTTGCAAATAAATATACATTCAATCATTCATTCAATTCAGTACATGTAAGACTTCTATAAAAGAAACAAAGGAGGACGGGTATGAATATGACAAAAGAAACAAAGGAGGACGGGTATGAATATGACAAAAGAAACAAAGGAGGACGGGTATGAATATGACAAAAGAAACAAAGGAGGACGGGTATGAATATGATAATAGGGAAATCAATAAAAACAATTCCTGCTTTAAAGTATTTATACAACTATAAATATAAGAAGATGTGGTATAATTGCCATTGAGACAACTTTCCACCAGAGACCAAATGACATAAAAGTTAACAACTATAGGTCACCATACGGTATTCAACAAAGAGAAAAACCCATACCGCATAGTCAGCTATAAAAGGCCCCGAAATGACAAATGTAAAACAATTCAAACGAAAAAACTAACGGCCTGATTTATGTAAAAAAACAATGAACGAAATACAAATATGATATACAGCAACAAACGACAACCACTGAATTACAGGCTCTTGGTTTGGGACATTCACATACAGAATTTATAGCAGTGTTAAACATGTTAGCGGGCGCCCAACCCTCCCCCTAATCCTGGGACAGTGGTACAATAGAACAACACAAGAACTGTACAAAACAGTAAACAAAGAACACATATGATCAACAGCAACAAACAACAACCACACAATTACAGGCTCCTGACTTGGGATAGGCACATATTATGTAGAGAGGTTAAACATGTAAGATAAAATGGATAAAATGTAAAATGTATATAGTTGATTTGAGGTTTGATTATCAATGAGACATCCAAAGATCAAGGATGTTAAAAGATATACATGTTTGTAAACGGCCTTAAACGATGGTTGGCAAATACAGTAAGCTTTAAAAGGGATGGAAAACATGGAAACAATTCAAATGAGTAAACCAGCGTCCTAATATATACAATAACAATAAACGAAAAACAATTATGGCAAAGAGAGAAAAAAAAAAACGACAACAACTTGATTACAGGTCCATTGCTTTAGACAGAAACATTGGTTATAAGTGAATTGCTCATGAAAATTGACTAAAAATGCTTCGAACGTAGCAGGCTTTGTATATATGATTTTGATTAACAGAGTAGTGTCATATGAATATGGAGGTCGTGGGTTCTATCCCAAGTTGGGTCAAACCAAAGACATTAAACTGGCACTTACTACTTATCTCCGAACTACATGGAAATGAGGTGCAAGTGCAAAGATTTGTCGGTGTTGAGTCAGAATATTGTGTCCGAGTAGGGTAATATGTCTTCCTACGGGCTGTAGCCTTATGATATAGCACAATAAAATCCGACTCGCTGTATTAGTCTTTCACAAATCAAGGTATATAAACTCATGTCATATTTGGGGATGTACTTTAAGCAATCACCAATCAATTATAACAATAGGGAGGCATACATCGATCTTAGGTGCAGGTGCTGCCAGACTTTGACATCAATTGCAGAAAGAATTGGAAGAAAAACACAATTACTTCGGGTAATCTTTCAAGCTAAAATCAGATCTCTTAACAGAACTCTACTACGATTGGAAGGTTTTTTCCCAAACAGAGCTCGGAGGACATTTTGCACCTTTTCATATGTAAACGAAATGTGTGTGGTGTGATCTTAAGGCAGTCGCTGAACTCTGACAAGAAAAGGTCAGACAAAGCCACTTAGAAGCCACTTGAATTAAAAAACAAAAAAGTATTATAAAGCTATCAAATAACATCTTACAAGTGTTCATAAATAAGCTCCTCAAAAATACCACATAAGACATTCGCCTTTAAGATAAAAGTATTAATATTTATGAATTTTGTCTAATAAATAAGCTGTCTGACAGGGTCTCAAACTTCTTGCATTTATTGCAAAACTGCACTAAATTACCAGAATTTATCATTCTAATCATTTACAAATGAGGTTAACATAATTTTGAAAGGGTAAAATATTTTTTTTACAATTTCAGAGGATGATGATGGCTCTTTTTATACCGGCTACGTTTTAGTTGAAGGATGTGGTCTATTGAAAATAGAAATGAAAACGAGGACAAAATTGACTACTTTCTCTCTATAAATGTGGAAGTCTTGTTCGTGAATATCTTATACAAATAGAGAATTATGTGAGTGAGCATCATAATAAAAATAATTTCATTAGTCCAGGTATCTTGGATATGTCTAGAACAAAGATATTTAATGGACATTACCTTAATGTCCATAATATTTCTTTATTCTCGATATATCCAAGATACATGTACTGGGGCCAATGATATCTTGATGTCTCTAAAATTTCTTTTCTTTCAATACATCCTATCAGAGACATATAATACAATTCAATTCAATTCAAATCTTTATTGCCATTACACCATACATTTATAGCATGTGACACAACATAACAAAATAAAAACAAACAATATAATATACATAATGAAAGTAAATATTTCAAGAGTCCCCTGTCCTCAGTTCTATAGACTGTTTTAAAAAGGATTCAAGCTTATTTACCTAAATGTGTGATCTTCGGTTGAGTATATATGTTATTTCATCTATATCATTTCAATCTGTAAAGTACACATTCTCATTTATCAAAACATTAAAATAAACTTTTCTAATATTACTGTTAATATTACAATATAAAAAGAAATGAATTTAATCTTAATTTTTTTTTTTTGCAGTTTTTGCATAATCTTTCTTCTCTTGGCACTTTAAGATATCTTCCCTTTTTCTATTAATAAATTGTGGTCACTTATTCTAAATTTTGTTATCAGTTTTCTAAATTCAAATTTTTAGCAAGTTAAATATTTTTCTTCTGTATCATTTACTTTTACATGTTTATAGATAGTCCGTTTGCTGTTGTCCTTTACATCTGATATTTTATCAATTATTAGCTTTTCATAAAAATGCTTCAATTTTAAATTTATTTGTTCTCTTATAGTTTTAGTTATCTTATGTGAGGAATATTACTTCAATGTGTCCAAATCCATACCTGTTTCTTCTAACACATGTTTTACATATGAGGCCATAAAAAAGAATATGTTTGTTTGCCATAACCCTACCTTCCCAGAAAATAGCTGCCTACTCAAAATCTTTTATTGTCCTGATGTGAAAAAGTTTTTTTTTTAATCATATAGTCATGAAGACTAAAAAACATCTGACACTTCTATTTCTCTTTGCCTTAAAAAAAAAGAAAATGCCTTCCTACCTACCCACTGTCTCTACTCCTGGGTAGGGTTTGGGCAAACCAAAATATTTTTAAGTGTGGCCTGAAAACCAAGAATAAATTCCCAAAGAATCCAGGTTTTGAGGCAAAACAAAGGATTCTTTCACAAGAGGATTAATGTCATCAGAATATATTCTAATAAGATACAATATAGATTGAAATTTAATATTTAGTTCCAGAGGAAGTCTGCCCAAATCAGCTCTTGCACCTAAATTTGAAGTTTTTCTAATACCCAGTGTATATTTACAAAACTGTTGGTGTAACTTTTCTAAAGGTGTTTTATCAATGAAATAAAAATGGTCCAATTATTTTCCTGAATTGTTTGTTCTCTTTTTGGCGCTAAAATATGTTGTATAGAAATCCAAAAATGTTACTTCTGAATTATATAAAGCTATAGGTTTAACTAATGAATCAAAGAGCTTATTTGCAACTTGAACTGGTATGTTATTCAATGAACTTCATAGCAAAGAGAACTTTTTTTTAGCTTTTTTGGTAGCTTTTTTGGTTAGATCTATAGGACTGTGAAAAAAATTTCCATTACTTTTAATCAACATTCCTGAAAATTTATACTCATTTGTGTCTGATATTGGAATATCTTTGTATGTTACAAATGAGTGAGCTGTTTTGGAACAGTTTTACTTTAATCCAAGATACCAAGGACATAAAATACAATATTCTATTTTATGTCTCTATAAAAATAAGAAGATGTGGTATGTTTGCCAATTAGACAACTCTCTACCAGGGACCAAATGAAGTGGATAAAAGCAATTACAGTTACGCCACAGAAATTTTGTTCAACAGGGATTCAAGTTCAAGTCTTAGTTTTCCAAAAAGGGGTGTCCAGCAAACCCAACACCCTCCTATCCAATGCCCCATCATATTCACTGATATTCTAACATCAATATTATTTACAATATAACAACGAAGAACACGGCAAAAATGGAAGAACAAATAATGATTGATTGATTGTTGGTATTTAACGCCACTTGCAGCACTCTTGACTATATCATGGCAGTCAGTTTTTTGATTGGTGGAGGAAGCTGGAGTGCCTGGAGAGAACCACTGACCTTGGGCAGGAACAATGCCAAGTCAATTAAGATTGGAGTCGAACATACCTGTCACATGCAGGGGTCGAATGAACTTGCCACATGCAGGGTTTGTGATCTCAAACTTAGTGAAGACAGGCTAGTGATACAGTAGGTGAACTACTTAGACCACTTGGCCACCAACGTTCAGAAGAACAAATAAGGGGTATATAATGAGTGGCAGTTTAACTTTCATTTCAAGATATATTCAGTAAGTGATAGGCGGTTTGGTCTGTTGATACACATGTTTACGGATGTAACAGGGAAATAGGCGGTTTGGTCTGTTGATACGACATGCATACGGATGTAACAGGGAAATAGGCGGTTTGGTCTGTTGATACACATGTTTACGGATGTAACAGGGAAATAGGTGGTTTGGTCTGTTGATACGACATGCATACGGATGTAACAGGGAAATAGGTGGTTTGGTCTGTTGATACACATGCATACTGATGTAACAGGGAAATGGGCGGTTTGGTCTGTTGATATGACATGCATACGGATGTAACAGGGAAATAGGTGGTTTGGTCTGTTGATACGACATGGATACGGATGTAACAGGGAAATAGGCGGTTTGGTCTGTTGATACACATGTTTAGGGATGTAACAGGGAAATAGGCGGTTTGGTCTGTTGATACACATGTTTACGGATGTAACAGGGAAATAGGCGGTTTGGTCTGTTGATACACATGCATACGGATGTAACAGGGAAATAGGCAGTTTGGTCTGTTGATACACATGTTTACGGATGTAACAGGGAAAAGGGAATGTTTCTAGTGAGTTTCTAAATCATGAGTAATGTTTCTGACATAATTTTTGAACTAAACATTAAAATTACAAAAAAGGAAGTAGAAAAGTCTGAATCAAGCCATTGAATTGCTATCTAATTGTTCACAGTCATCTAAATGTTCATTTTCTTTAAAAAGCGTGACTTGAAAATGAATAGATAATGTAGGATTTTTTAACAATATCATTTATACTGGATTATATCATAATTATAGTTTAATAAACTATGTATGAGTTACAATGATATCCTTTACCATCCAGCAGGTTTCATCCTAGTATATACACCTGTCACGCCTATGGTTTCATATACCAGGAAATTGTCATATCAAATTTGCCATAAAAATGGCACTAATTTACATTAAACAAAATCATTAAACTTTTAAATATTAATTGCACCACCTTCAAAGGAACAAGTTAATTATTCTCTTTTAAAGAATTTCACTCATTTAACATGCACAATATGTTTATGAATATGGCCTAAAGCTTCTTATTATTGTTTAAATACAATTTTATGATTAATAAATCTGAAGCTTTTACATACCCTTTTCACCTAGTACAAATGAAATACAATATGATATTGATTTATTTATACCAATGTTCTATTAATTCCTATATGAAATTAGTAATTAATAACTCTGAAAATATCGGATGTCAAAAACAGTAATGGCCAGTTGATTGCTGTATAATATCAGACCTACTATGTAATTATACCCAAGGCTAATGAATTGGGTTTCAGTAAAATAGCCTAAATTGATGGATACTTTTTCTATTTAAGGCGTATTTGCACACGACAAGCTATATTATTTATATAACTGCATATTGTTGAAAATAACCCATTTACATTTTTGAACGATTTTATTCCCCAAAAAAATCATATAAATCTTGACGAACATTTTTGGCCGATAAAAAAGAAGGGCATACATCCTCTACTCCCCCTCCCCCTGGGTTCGCCACTGAATTGGACAAATGACTTTAAAGCTTTTATGATTATTCAGAATTAAAAAATACTAAGGTCCTTTAGAGTGAAAAAAAACCATGACTATATCAGCATTTAAAAATTGAGCTTCAAAGCCCACAGCTTTTCTGACTTTCAATGCTTCACTATAAGATACATGGCTTAGTTGGATTAAAGTATAATAAAAAAAAACCTTGTCAGTAGTTGCCTATGTCATGTTTTAATGTGTTTTTGTCATTGGACAAATTTTGTGTTTATTGGAGATATTAAAATAGTTTCTGTTCAATCGATTCACCACTTTTAGAAAATTAAGAGCTTGAGGTATCATGTAGACACCTGTTATTGTTTGAAGACTGCACTTTGCTCTCTTATCGTCTTTAAATTATTTTTGTTGTTGGGTAGCTGTCTCATTGATGTACACCCATATAACCTTTACTAATATAAAAGCTGCCCAACAACATTTACAGGGGATCAAATTAGTGCGTCTGAATTCTGGGACCTGTCTTTTCTGGAAGGGTACAAAGGTCAATGACCTCACATGCTTTAACCCTTTCTTAATGAGGGCCTTCCAATATAAAAATTCAAATGGTCCTGGACCTTTCATTCTTTAAAGCAAATTTGAACTCCTGCATCTATAATAAAATTGAGAATGGAAATGGGGAATGTGTCAAAGAGACAACGACCCGACCATAGAACAGACAACAGCAGAAGGTCACCAACAGGTCTTCAATGCAGCGAGAAATTCCCGCACCCGGAGGCGTCCTACAGCTGGCCCCTAAACAAATATATATACTAGTTCAGTGATAATGAACGCCATACTAAACTCCAAATTGCACACAAGAAACTGAAATTAAAAATAATACAAGACTAACAAAGGCTAGACGCTCCTGACTTGGGACAGGCGCAAAAATGCGGCGGGGTTAAACATGTTTATGAGATCTCAACCCTCCCCCTATACCTCTAGCCAATGTAGAAAAGTAAACACATAACAATACGCACATTAAAATTCAGTTCAAGAGAAGTCCGAGTCTGATGTCAGAAGATGTAACCAAAGAAAATAAACAAAATGACAATAATACATAAATAACAACAGACTACTAGCAGTTAACTGACATGCCAGCTCCAGACTTCAATTAAACTGATTGAAAGATTATGTCTTCATCATATGAATATCAGGCACAATCCTTCCCGTTAGGGGTTTAGTATCATACCATCATAACATATATGAGAAGAACATAACCCGTGTCATGCCAACAACTGGTTTTTAAATAAATGTGTTTAGTGCCGATGCAAAGACCCTATAAGTGAATCAATATTAACGCCAAAATATGCAATCTTTAATGACCTGACAACAGTATAAGTACAGTAAATCTGTAAAAAAGATAAATGTCCAAACATTCTGTTCACTGTATTGATTTAGTTTGTAAACCATTACAGTGATACAATTTTATACATCAGCAAAAATAACCGTCACCTTTGAAAGTCATACTGAAACATTGACAATGTTTTAACATAATTATCAGAAAAAAAAATATGTAACTAGTGCAGAGTACTACACAGAATTACAAACCATGCTGGCGTCACAGATAACAAAAGCTAGGTCAGAGAATTAAAATAGATTGAACTACTGTAATTAAATGAGATCACCTCCTACATGTGTGCATGGAAAATATTCCTAAATTACTGTCACTTATCAAAGCAGAGATCAGCTCCTACATGTGTGTATGCAAAATATTCTAAATTTACTGTCACTTTTCAAAGCAGAGATCAGCTCCTACATCATGTACATGTGTGCATGGAAAATATTCTAAATTTACTGTAACTTTTCAAAGCCTTGAATGGGCTCCTTTTGTTTAAAAATGTATATATTTCTTTTTTTCTTCTTTGAAAATTGTTCAATTAGAAGATGTAGGAACAATCTGCTCAACCATATTGCTCAGCCAAAAAAAACCCAACAACTTCAGATACAGTGAATTTGGCTAAAAGCCAACATTCTAAATCTTGTTGGCAAACTAGTTGGGTTATCTGTTAGAGGAGCAGGAATTAATTACCATTCTAGGACAGGAGATTTTATGTGGATTTAAGTTGCACAGTTTTAAGTTTTCTGTGTTTTGTTGTGTGGACAATTTTTGACATTTGATCTTTTTTAAGGTCATGGGGGTATGGTGTCCCCAATGTTTCCAACCAGTATCCAAAACATTCTCAGATTTCTTAAGTCTATTTACCTGGCTTTCAACTATTTAAGCAGTGATTGTACCTTATGCAACTTATTACTCCAAAACACAAATTTACACACCAAAAGGGTACTACAATTTAAGGGAACTTAACAGAAGAATAAAACATGACTCTGGTAACATAAACAGAATAGCAAACACTGACTCTGGTAACTTAAACAGAAGAAGCAAACACTGTCTATGATTACTTAAACAGAAGATGCAAACACTGACTTTAGCATCTTAAACAGAAGAATGCAAACAATCACTGACTCTGGTAACTTAAACAGAAGAAGCAAACACTGTCTCTGGTAACTTAAACAGAAGAAGCAAACACTGTCTCTGGTAAATAAAACAGAAGAGGCAAACACTGTCTCTGGTAACTTAAACAGAAGAAACAAACACTGACACTGGTAACTTGAACAGAAAAATTAACCACTGACACTGGTAACTTAAACAGAAAAATAAACCACTGACACTGGTAACTTAAACAGAAGAAGCAACCACTGACTCTGATAACTTTAAACAGAAGAAGCAAACAATGACTCTGGTAACTTAAACAGACAAAGTGAACACTAATCCTGGTAACATAAACAGAAAAAGCTCTGTTACAGAAGCAAACACTGAATCTGGTTATTTTAGCAGAAGAAGCAAACACTGATCCTGGTAACTAATTAAACAGAAGAAGCAACCACTGACTCTGGTAACTTTAACAGAAGCAACTTCTAACTCTGGTAACTTAAACAGAAGAAGCAAACACTAACTCTGGTAACTTAAATGGAAGAAGCAAACACTGTCTCTGGTAACTTAAACAAAAGAAGCAACCACTGACTCTGGTAACTTAAACAGAAGAAGCAACCACTTTCTATAGTAACTTAAACAGAAGAAACAAAAACTGATATTGGTAACTTAAATAGAAAATTAACCACTGACACTGGTAACTTTAATAGAAGCAACTTCTAACTCTGGTAACTTAAACAGAAGAAGCAAACACTAACTCTGGTAACTTAAATGGAAGAAGCAAACACTGTCTCTGGTAACTTAAACAGAAGAAGCAAACAATGTCTCTGGTATCTTATACAGAAGAAGCAACCACTGACTCTGGAAACTTAAACAAAAGAAGCATCCACTTTCTCTGGAAACTCAAACAGAAGAAACAAACACTGACACTGGTAACTTAAACAGAAAAATTAACCATTGACATTGGTACCTTAAACAGAAAAATTAACCACTGACACTGGTAACTTATACAGAAGAAGCAACCACTGACTCTGGTAACTTAAACAGAAGAAGCAAACAATGACTCTGGTAACTTAAACAGAAAAATTAATCACTGACACTGGTAACTTTAAGTCTCCAATTCCTGAGATACAGTTTTAGTGATAGATTTATTAATTGTAAATTCCTATTGATTTAAAACAATCGACCATGACAATACAATACATTTACAACAACCACTGACGACCATGACAATACAATACATTTACAACAACCACTGACGACCATGACAATACAATACATTTACAACAACCACTGAAGGTTCATGATATTATAACAGAACAGCACATACATGACTGTAATTCTACTTTTAACAACTTATTCTGTTGTTAGATTGAAACAAGTTACTGTTATTTCTTAGTTATATTTTGTTTATCCTTGTCACAAACAATTATATGTTTTGAAGACAATATGGTCTTAAAATTGCGATAAGTCATTGGGTCACTTTTAAGCAAACTATACAACTATGTTTTTCATAAATTGTTTTGTTACGAATTAGGCTGTTAGATTTCTCTATTGAATTATTTTGCATTTTTCATTTAGGGCCTTTTATAGCTGACTATACGGTATGGGGTTTTCTCATTGTTAATGGCCAAACAGTTGCCTATAATTGCTTACATCCACTTCATTTGAACTTTTGTAGATAGTTGTCACATTGGCAATCATACCACATCTTCATACTTTTATACAGTTCTAAACTGATCAGATTCTCAATTTTGAACATTTTTATTGGTCACTGGTTCTTTCAAATGAGACATGAGGTTGTAAGGTCACCTGCCAAATCCCCCAAGGTTGCAAGGTAATATTTAACCGCTTTTGAACTACATAAGACACATCACCCAAATCTGACACCTTATTCTGACTTTGAGTAACCAGTCTTAGCTCTTGTTCCCATATGTTGTGTTCTTAGCAGAAAAGTAAAAAATTTGTTATCTTCGAGTCTTTGGTTTGACCTAGCCGTGGATCTAACCCACAATCTCCTGCACTTAAAGCGAGCAAGCTACCAAGAGACGAATGATGTTGATTTGTATTATTGAACATCTGTGTCAATCAATAAGAATGGAAACTCCCTCAGTGTTACTGTGAGAATCAGTGGTCAATAGTACAATCTGTGTCAATCAATAAGAATGGAAACTCCCTCAGTGTTACATAGTACAATCTGTTTCAATCAATAGGAATGGAAACTCCCTCAGTGTACTGTGAGAATCGGTGGTCAATAGTACAATCTTGCTGAGTTATTTATAATAAAATGAAATCTTTCAATGGTATTTTAAAACTTGGTACATATGGAATGTGTTACAGTCTGTTTCTATGTATGTTGGAATTTGCTTTTGTTGTAGTTCAGTGTTTCTGTTGTTCTGTTGTTTTCCTCTTATAGTTGATGTGTTTCCCTCCATTTTAGTTTGTTACCCTGTTTTGTTTTTGCTTAATCGAATTATGACTATTGAATAGCGGTATACTACTGTTGCCTTTATTTACCCTTGTGAAAAAACTAATTACATTTTGCAAATTCATCCAAATTGAATCTATAGATTTGTATCTTTTGTAAAACTAAAATTATATCATTTTTTATTCTAAGCAATGTTACTGATATATAAAAGCAAAATTTGAAATTCAAATTTGAAAAGAATGCAAATATATATTTTACACTAGAGATAAAATGCAGGTGAATAAATTTATTCACAAGTCTTTAAAATTTTCACAGAGGAGGATTTCTTATTAAATAGAGAATAAAGTTAATGAATTTTCTTAAATTCACATACTTTTTAATATCTTTAAGATATCTGTACAAAAAGATGTGGGGTAAACACCAATGATAAAAGGGAAATAAATGGAGAATGTGTCTATGGGCACAGATGCCCCCGCTTATAAAAACTCATGAGTCAACTTCCACATACAGATGCATGATTCACGTAATTATGATTGTTTGTGATTATAAGCATAAGTTTCATAACATTTGGTTGAGGCAAACTAAAGTTAGAGAACGGAAACGACAGACTTAGCAATTTTTATGTTTATAAAGGGGCATAACTCATGAACGGTAAAAGTGACGCCACCCAATTTCGAACTTGATCTGTGTTTTGTGGTAATATGCATTGTGTATAAGTTTTATAATATTTGGTTGAGGCAAACTAAAGTTAGAGAATGGAAACAAATTTTGGGGACGTTCGGGACGGACAGACGGGACAGATGGTCAGACGGGACAGACGGGATGGAAGGACATGGGTAACACTTAATGCCCCCTCAGCTATGGTGAGGCATAAAAAATCAAACAATTTCTAGTGTTCAACATATGGACTTTA
This sequence comes from Mytilus californianus, assembly GCF_021869535.1. NCBI lineage: Eukaryota > Metazoa > Mollusca > Bivalvia > Mytilida > Mytilidae > Mytilus > Mytilus californianus. Next base: position 117,087,103 of record NW_026262690.1, on the reverse strand, counting down.
TCTAATTCAGTATTGTCCCACCGTTTTACAATGTTTTTGGCTTTTTTATAAATTGGTTTAGAACCACTTTACACAAATATCTCTGTGTTGAATAGTTGGAGATTTCGTTTGTCAAAAATGCAATTTTAAAACTATGTGTTGGTTCTTTCTGATGTTATACAAAGAATATAACACCAAACAATCAGCCATTATAAATATTTTTGAAATCTACAAGATACCTTGTTTGAGTAAAATTAATGAACCTACTCCTCCCATAATATTTTACTAGGAGGAATTTTAACAAGTAGCAGGAATTGAATCTTAAGGAATGGCACCCATGGGAAACACTATTTGGCCTAACAACTGAGTGGTTGCATCATAGAAAAAAAGATTTATATATATATAGAAAAAATTAAATGCAATATTAATTAAAAGAATAAGTTCACAAATTAGGTTTATTAAAGGATTAAACACATTTTTATTCTGGAGGTTATTGATGTGTAAACTGGGTCAAATTAACTCAGAAACTGAATAAAAGTCTAAACGACTTTGCATTATGTCAAGTTTGTGAGTAAGCACAATGTATAATAAAGGTTTTTTGAAACACATATATCTTACGACAAAGTTGCTTATTTGGTAGAAGATAACATACTTTGATTTTTAGGGCCAAAATAGGCATTTTTTATAGACCTATTTCTTAAGACAGTGTCAGAATTATAATTCTGAATTGTAGCATGGCTGTGTCACTTTTTACACCCAAGACAAAACAGCTCCTACTTTATGCACTACTTAATATCAACATCTGTGATCAAAACAGTATAAAAAACCACATTACATGTTCTCCTGTGGTGAATTCCACAGCCATCAAAGCTATTTATTGAGAAGTTATATAAGACCTTATTAAAAAATATCAAAAACAACTCATATCTATGCTAAAAATACTTATATCATACTGGGAAAATGAGGTTTTATTTCATTTCAATTGCTACTTAATCTTATTTCCCTGATATATATAACATCCAGTCTTTTTAGTAATAAGTTAAATCATATTCAAGTAGAATGACATATTTGAAGTTCACACTTGTAAATACTTCAAAAAAAGTTGGTCAAATTCTTTAGTAAATGTTGTCATGGTTACTATCAAACGACAGGTTTTCCCATTAAAAGTATTTTCTCATAAATGATAAAACCTTGTCTGTAGGCATATATAAAATAGGTCGGAAGTATGTATTGTTCCTATAATAGAATAAAAAAGTGTAAAATATAGAACTTCTATTTATAGGATCAACACCTATATATGTGTATGACACAAAAATCAAAGACCCATGACTTTTGGGCGGAGGATTTTTCCTTCATATAAGTTGCAAGCATGAGAAACAGCTTTAAAAATCCAACACTAAGAATATGAATCTAAATATGAATACAAATATTTTATTGGTTTCTAATCCAAAATTAAAGGATTGTAACCAAAATTTCACAATGGACATTAGATAAACATAAAAACACAAGTACATATTAGACAACACTTATATATATATATCTATATAAATCAACACAAACATATCATGAACAAAAGACTTCAATATGCTCTCCAAAATTTGTGTGCAGGATCCATGTACAATCAAAGAAAAATACTATCATTTTTTTTACAGAATTAAGCTTAAAAACTTAAAGAACATCAGGCGTGGATCCAGTCATTTTGAAAAAGGAGAAGTGGTTCCGATCCCACTGAACACTATAAAACATTCACATAATTTATAAAAAATCGAAAAATTGAAAAAACAAAGGGGTTTCTACCCCCAGTACCTCCCTTGATCCAATGAACAGCTAACAATTATAATGGAAAAATGTTCCTTATTTAAGAAATAAAGATCAAAGTTGTTTTTATTTCTAATTGATTTAAGGCAATAAACCATTTATGAAGCAATGCATGAATAATTCATTCACATTGTTGAGTAGAATGGCATGAAAATGATAACTGCAGCACATTTAGCTTGTTATTCTCACAGGAAAAACATAACCTCCAATATGGGTCCTGAGAGGCTTATATGTAAAATTAGCATTTATTGGACAAATATGAACAAAGATGCAAAAACCAATATGCAAGTCTCAGAGCTAATTGAATATGAATTATTCAAAGGTTGCCAATAAATTTTGTATGTCTTTTGTTCGTGGTAACTTTTTAGCAGCATCAGAGATATAATGAGCATACTTTGATCAATACCAGTAATTTAGTTCGCACTAGACACAAAAGGTAATACCCAAATAAGGTTATGAAGGATAGTTGATTCACACCTTCCATAATAGGTATTGATCATTTACAGCTCCTAGTTCTAATAATTACAAAGCCAATGGCCATGATTAATTATAAATATTTTCCTTCATTCTCAGTTTACATAAAAAAACAGGGTGGCAGATACCAATCAGACATTCAAAACCCATAAGTTGAAGAAAAAATGACAACACAATAAACAAAAAAAAACCAATGAAAAAATCCACAAAACACTACATAGAAAAAATAAAGATTGATCGACACTAACCCTACCAAAAACTGGGCAATTACAGATCCAGTGACACTAACCCTACCGAAAACTGGGCAAGTACAGATCCAGTGACACTAACCCTACCAAAAACTGGGCAAGTACAAATCCAGTGAGAAGTCCAACACTAACCCTACCAAAAACTAGGCAATTACAAATCCAGTAAGAAGTCACCAACTAACCCTACCAAAATCTAGGCAAGTACAAATCCAGTGAGAAGTCACCAACTAACCCTACCAAAAACTAGGCAAGTACAAATCCAGTGAGAAGTCCAACACTAAACCTACCAGAAACTACTAACCCTACCAGAAACTAGGCAAGTACAAATCCAGTGATAAATCACCAACTGATCCTACCAAAAACTAAGCAAGTACAAATCCAGTGAGAAGTCACCAACTAACCCTACCAAAAACTAGGCAAGTACAAATCCAGTGAGAAGTCACCAACTAACCCTACCAAAAACTAGGCAAGTACAAATCCAGTGAGAAGTCCAACACTAACCCTACCAGAAACTACTAACCATACCAGAAACTAGGCAAGTACAAATCCAGTGAGAAGTCACCAACTAATCCTACCAAAAACTAAGCAAGTACAAATCCAGTGAGAAGTCACCAACTAACTCTACCAAAAACTAGGCAAGTACAAATCCAGTGAGAAGTCACCAACTAACTCTACCAAAACTAGGCAAGTACAAATCTAGTGAGAAGTCCAACACTAACCCTACCAAAAACTAGGCAAGTACAAATCCAGTGAGAAGTCACTAACTAACTCTACCAAAAACTAGGCAAGTACAAATCTGGTGAGAAGTCCAATAAAATAAAGGACAGAGAAGTAAAATACCACAGGTCATTGTATAAACATCAACAATCAACAAAACCAAAACTTTCACAGAAAGCTATTGAAGAACCCAGGATAAAAAAAAAATGTGAAAAAATTCAAAACAGAAACCGCCTGCCTATTTTAAGCTAATAACATGTAACGAAAACAATCATGGAAGACAGAAACCAACAACAATATAAAAATAAACTGTTGACACAGAGATATGTCTCGCCTATCCACATAAAATTCAGAAAAGACAATCTGATGGACAGCAACATTGCTTATTAATTCAAAGTTGCTGGACCATGATCTTATGGGCAGGGCCTAGAAACTGAGATGTACTGATAGTAATGCAACTTTATACAAAATATCATTGATCTGTCACAAGTGGTTCTCATCAAACTGACTTAAGCAGAAAACTTAACAATGAAAATTGCTAATTAATTTAAAGTCACTGGACCATGTCCTAGGGGCCAGGGACTCAAAATAGTCGTCAAACTGATATGTACTGATAGTAATGCAACTTCATATCAAATATGAATGATCTATCACAATTAGTTCCTATCAAACTAACTTAAGCAGATAACTTAACATTGAAAATTGCTAGTTAATTCAAAGTTGCTGGACCATGACCTAGGAGCAGGGCCTTGAAATAGTTGTCAAACTGATATGTACTGATAGTAATGCAACTTTATATTAAATATCAATGATCTATCACAACTAGTTCCTATCAAACTAACTTAAGCAGAAAACTTAACAATTGTTGACGCTAACGCCCTTGTTGTCACCGTCGCTGGAAAAGCAATCCCTATGTCTCACTTTCCGCGACTTTCATCACAGGCGAGACCATTAGGAGATGCTGTATGATTGCCAATGAAACAACTTTCAACCAGAGTTCAAAAGACATAGAAGTTAGCAACTATAAGTCACTCTACAGCCTATACAGTATAGTAGGCTATAAAATGCCCTGATATGAAAAATGTGAAACAATTTAAGCAAGTTTCCTTTTGATTAAATTGCATCCTCACTTATTCCTGTTGCCAAATATTTGGCTTTAAGTGGTCCTTATCTTCAGTAAAGGGCATGAACTTTTTCGAAAATATGAGGAATATATGTATTTTCTTTATTTCCCATAATTAAATAAATGTTTTGATGAGATATTTATCTGCCTTAAATTAATATCTGCCAGATATATAATAAAAGAATGTTGTGACCACTTTCAAAGATGTTCTCAGTTTAGCAAAAATGAGGCATGTGTAAAGTGGAAAAGTAAGATGTCAAATCTTAGCTCCACCTTGCTTAGCGTTTTTTTTTTTCAATTTCAAATATTTTGCTGAAACATATTTCCATATTAGTCAAACATGACATATTCAGGATCCAGGATTTGATGTTATGAGGTGCTCCTCAGAATTAGGAGTTGGGAACCATATTTTGACAAAAAATTGGCTTTTTTTTTTCTTCTGTTTTTAGGGGGCTGTCTGCACCTGAGTTATATATTGTATCAAGTTTGTTTAACATCTAATGCAAAACATCTTTCATGCTATCAAACTTTTGCTTTCATACCATCATTTGACCTTAACCATTGACCTCTTTACTTCCCAATTTAATAAAGTTCACCTTTTTATATCAAGGATTTAGCTACATTTGATGAAAATAAACAAATTCAAGGTTAGTCATGTCTACAGTACAAGCCTTATGCATTACACCCTATATGTGACCTTGAACTTTGACCCATCTTGTCATGACCCAATACTGAGCAAAGTGTCTGTTGTGTCTATAAAGGATGACAGACAAATGAACATGTGATCGTAAGATCATGTGATACAAAAACAACTAACTATGAGTAATAAAAGCCAGTACAGTAAGCCTATGGCCATATACAAATTATGAGTTTGTCTATCATTTAAGGAAATAAATGTATTTTCCCGTAAACTTTTCCTTAGTGAGAAATGTCACTGACGGAAAGTGATTGATTTGCAAATTTTATTACATCTAACATTGCAAAACTAGGTCAGTCATAGTACCACCTCAAAAGCGAAATATGTGTATTAAAAAAATTAAAAGTACACTGTCTGGTAAATTATGTCTGAGGTTAACAGTTATATAAAAAATTATAACAATATTTGTTTTCTTATGTTATCTACATTAAATTTAAGATTTCAAGAAGACTTCTTCATCATGCCTCACAGGAAAAACATCAAAAGTGATTCAAATGTTAAAAAGTCAGTGGATATCAAAGGGATTAAGATTAAAAGATAAACGACAATGCATAAAACACCAAACAGAAAACTAAAGATTGAGAAACACAAACCCAACATAAGACTTGAGATGAACTTAAAGAGATCTTGAATGGTAAGCAATCATCGTCTAATAGTGTCGCCTATAAAACGTTGAGTGTTATTTAATTGATCCTACCTAGAAAACCACAAATATGAGCACCTGGGTGTTTCCCCTACGGCACGCAGCTGAGTAAAACATCTTATATATAAATAAAAGATAGATGTGGGATAATTACGTCAATGAAACAGCATCTCAATGATAAAAATAACCAAAAAGATATCTCAGAAAATTTGGGTTTAAGGACAATTTGAATACTCAATATAGATATTTAACTTATTTATATAGGGGGGGGGGGGGGAGGGGGTGGAAGCACAGGCATTTGTCTCTGAAAAAAAACACCTATATACCTTAATCTTAATATGTAGTAAGGTATATAAAAACAATTTTTTTCAGAGACAAATGTCTTTGGGGTGAAGTTAATTTTTGTGTTTTTACATGTATTTAAAAGTACATTTTCTTACCATAGATCAGCATGTATTGAAGATCTATAAGAAAAAAAGAAATTTTCAAATACATTTCTACACATGTTGCAAATCAACATTTCTTTACAATGATATATCATAAAAGTATTTTAGCATCATATATATTATGATACTGAAGACATTTATGAGTTTAAAAAGTAAAATTTCTTAAAAAAAATAAACAAGAGCTGTGTTTTGAAAAAAAATGTTATATCTTTGAAAAACATTAAGTAAATTTTATGTTGCAACTAATTTATGACTGCTGTGAATATAAGATTAGAAGAAAACATATCATTTAATAGTGAGAAAACACTTAGAGGTACTAATTTTTGTGAATTTTAATGAATGGTAATACACAACAATTTGTATTTTATCCCTTAATTTACTATGTACAGACATATAAAATTCTGAAGATTGGAAAGTACAAAGTCTGAGTCACAGTCTCGTCTTAACCTTGTGTTCCCTCGTGCTCATATCAAACCACAACCAAATGCATGATATTTATTTACCTATCAATCAAGCATAAAGTCTGAAACTGTAATTTCAAGAGCTTGCTGACCCAGGCTCAAATGTTGAAATTAGCATATCCAAGACTCTACTATTAAAATTCTAGGCAGACTATAATGGATATATGTATCTTGGATAATAGTATCCATCAGATATTTTGAGTACTATTTCCAAATGGCCCATCAGAAACCCATAGTGGTTAGAATCAGGGACTTGCTCTATTTTTAATTAATGATAATTGTTTTTTCAAATATCAGTAAAATTTAAAACCAGGAAAAAATATACATCATTTGATATGATTAAGTGATAACAAGCTGCAAATCTCCAGATAATGTGATAAAACTACACAAAGAAACAATTGCATAGGATTTCACATAATTCATTCAATAATTATCTTAATAGGAGTTTGAACACTTTTATTTACAAATACTTAGGAGATTATAAATGGGACTAGAACCAAAAATAATTCAACTACCTCAATACTTTTTTTTAATTCTAAACCCTCCACATAGCTGCCAACACACCAGTTCTATGGGGGGCAGCTTTTTTTCCTTTGAAAATTAAAAATCTCTCCCTTTCGGTCTGTCATATGTGAGATAAATCAAAATATCACCTTATTTTAACCCCATATATAATTTGAGTTATTTATACATATTTTCTGCAATTGATTTTCACTGTATTGCAAAGATAATGCTCATTTGCATTGTAAAAAAAACATCAAAGGTCATCAAGAATGTTGTTTTAACGAATTAGATCCATGTATAGATAATTAAATATTATCAGTTCGTGCTGAAATATTAAAATACTCTGCATCTTAGCACAAACTTTTGATTGAAAGAACAGTATAGGATTGTATTTTATACGCTTTAAATAAGTTGCAACTGAAGTAAATAAAATGCTTCGCTGAGCGCAGCCTGATACGACCGCAGTGGTCGAACCCTGAACAGTTGGGGCAAATTTGGACACAATATTCAAGCTTGATACTGTCTGAATTTGGATTGTGATCAAATTTTTGATAAATATAGGTTTCTGACACAAAATAAATGTGGTCAAAGATCTTACAAATCTATTGCGCAATACTGTGCAATTGAAGATTACTTCTTGAAACATTATCAAAAATTCGAAATTTGAAAAATTTTGAAAAAAAAATATGAATCCCTTAAAAAAATTGGAAAAAAAAATCCCCCCCCCCCCCCAACTTTTTGAAACCCCAAAAATCAATCCCAGCCTTTCCTTTGTAGTATGGAACATTGTGGTACAATTTCAGAGAGATCCAAACACTTAAACACACGTTATTGTCTGGAAACTAGAAAAATGCTTGTTTTTGGCCCCTAATTCCTACATGTTTGGGGCAATTAACCCCAAACTCAATCACAGCCTTCCCTTTGTTATATGGAACCTTGTGGTACAATGTCAGAGAGATCCATACACTTACACACAAGTTATTGTCTCGAAACTAGAAAAATGCTTGTTTTTGGCCCCTTTTTGGCCCTTAATTCCTAAACTGTTGGCCCCATAACCCCTAAAATGAATCCCAACCTTCTAATTGTGGAATTAAACATTGTGGTTCAATTTCAGAGCAATCAAAATACTTATACACAAGTTATTATCCTGAAACTAGAAAAAAATGCTTGTTTTGGGCCCCTTTTGGGCCCCTAATTCCTAATCGGTAGGGACCATCATCCCCAAAATCAATCCCAACCTTCCTTTTGTGGTATTGAACCTTCTTAAAAAATTTCATAGAGATGCATTCCCTTAAACTAAAGTTATTGTCCGGAAACCAATGTGTCTTTGGACGACGACGAAGCAGACAACAACGACATCATACCATTATACGATCCCAAAACATTTTTTGCGGTCGTATAACAAATACCATCTTGAAGTTTCAATATTCAGAGGTTTTTGAAAGTTTAAAAGCAATATTAATGCATTTGATTTAGTACAGTTTCCTTTTGCTTAAAAATGTGCCATGATACAGAGGGGGAAAAAGTAGAGTCAATTGCTTTAAAATTCAGTGAAATACAAGAAATTATACATCTGTTATAAATGTTTATTTTTTCATTTTTTTGCTTGTTGAAATTTTATTTTCAAACACCATCTGGGATGGAGTATAGTTATTTTTTCATTTATTTTCAATGTAATACATCTTAAAAATTACTGTATAATTAATACTATATATATATGTATATGCTCGGAAACGGGCCCTTTAATTGGATTTATTAAAATATTCTTATTCTTAAAAAATATTCTTATTCATATATTTACAATAAATGTGAACTAATATAACATACATGTATCTAAATAGTCATTCTGGTTTAATATCATTGGATTTGTCCATTGTTTACTCTGAATTGATGGTGCTTCAAAATTGTGACCAGTTTGCATATAATAAGAAAGTTTGTGTCATTAATAATTGGATGACTTAAAATTGTAAACAAAGAGGAATAACTCTGACAAGTTTAAGAAATAGGCTCACTCTATCAAGAGATATGACTTGAATATTGATTATTTTCAACAGAAATAACAAAAAACATTTCACAGAAAACATACAATATCTCTTCTTTTCCATAAAAGAAAAAATATTTCATTAGACAATTATAAAAATACACTTTTTAATAATACTTAATATTTATTTTTTTCATCCATATATTAGCAAACAGAAAATCCTAGCAACAACTAATTTCATACTTGACCATTAAAAAGCAAGGTAGGAAGTTGCTGACCAAATACAAAGTAATTTTGTTCAGTAGTACTGAAGGAAACCAGAGAGCAGGGAGAGATTCTAAAGCAACTGCCAAGTGCGGAGTTGGAACTCACAACCTCATTGTTGACAGACTGGTTATACTGTAAATGAACTACTTAGACCACTCTGCCACTAAGGTCCCTCAATGCAACTAATAAAGTAATGTTTTATTTCTGAACAATACTGTTGGATAACTTTGATAACAACATTCATAAGAAAAGTAGTAAATTTTTTTGTGAAATGAAAACTGAACTTACCTGTGGGTCAGCTAGATATACTTGTACTTTGGGGTTCTTTTCTTTCAAGTAAGTCCCAACACCTAGGAGATAAGTAAAATGCTGTAATTATTCTAATCATGTGCCTTTCATCGTTATGATCTTTTACAATTTTTCATCAGTATAAAGGAGACTTAATAAAGCTTACTTTTGTTAAACGTAAAACTGTCAAAGGGAGGGGAAAAAAAGACCAAAAATAGCATGACAAACAGATTATCAGGTTTTCAGTGTATAAATATCGTAAAATATCAGTTGCTTAACACAGTTTTAAGATTTTGAGCTCTTACGGTACACTCACTGCCAAATTGGTTCACATTATGGGTGGCAGCTGATATTTTACGATATCAATGTGTAGAAAACCTGATAATCTATACTAATCAACTATTTACTGACATTATCAAAAATAAAAATACATTGTCAACCATTTACAGACATTATCAGCCATCAAACAGACATTGTCCAGCCTTTAACAAACATTACCAACCATTAATAGACATTATCAACCATTAACATACATTTTACAGCCGACCATACAGTATGGGTTTTTCTTGTTGTTGAAGGCTGTACAGTTGCCTATAATTGCTTACATCCACTTCATTTGGTGGATAGTTGTCTCATTGGCAATCATACCACATCTCCTTATTTTTATATTACCAACCATAAACAGACATTATGTAATATAGATACAATGAATAAGCGTTGATTCATGAAAAACAAACCATTCGCCCTCCGGGCTCAAGCGTTGAATAAGCGTTGATTCTTGAAAAAGAAACCATGATCCCCGAGGGCGAATGGTTTGTTTTTCATGAATCAACGCTTATCCATTGTATCTATAACTTAAACTATTGTGTTAATGTCTTTTCAAAATTAAAGCCTTTTCTTAATTAGAAGGTATTGTAAGTGAGTTTAAATAACCATGGTATCATGTTCAACGATGCATTACTAAACATAAGATCACAACTAACTGGTTAGAAAAATATAAATATAACACAACACATCTGTCTTTAAATTAACAGGCATCTGCATATTAACTGTGTCTACAAAATAATACATATTCGAACTTATTCTTATAAAATTTAGAATGGAAATGGGGAATGTGTCAAAGAGACAACAACCTGACCAAAGAGCATATATTAAGTATAAGTATGTTACCGAAATTTCTAGCAAGAAGCCTAATTCTAGGCACATCACGATTTACTCGCATAGGAATTTGCGAATAAACATTTGTAAAATTATGTAGTAAAACAGATGAAATCTTACTATATTTATAAAACAAAAATGGACATATTGAATGTAATCATTTCCGTTTCACATATGTGAAAGAGCCAATAATAATCCAAAAATAAATGGTAAAACTCGCTATTATTACAAAAATATCCACAATTACATACAAAATAAGAAAAAAACAGAAAAACTAATAAATAGGAACAACAAAGAGAATACAGGGATTGAACCTAAAACGACAAGTCCCTACCTTTAAGGTGACTCTTTAACTCATTGATCTTAACCATGCTAACCTCGCGGCTATCAACTTATACTATACGATTGCCTATTACGTATATATAAAGGTACAAGCCCTGTGTGTCCGTTGTATGTCATATGTTCATTTATATATATAAAATAGACATTTATATTGTAACCAAGTGGTAGCTACAGGTTTCGTCGATATGTTGATGTCAGTCACACATAACAGATTTCAATGACGGGTTCGATTCCCAGTGGAGGCATATAAAAATTAAAAAATGAAAGGTAAGTTTTTAAATTAATTCCATTAGTGAACAGAAATCAGTAAATTAGCAAATTCAAACTTAATGAAATTAGGCACACAAAGGAAATAATTGAATATAATTTGGTGAATCCATTTCAGCGACAGATTTAGAAAGTGTTGATTCTAGAAAAAGAATCCACGGTATAAAATGAATAGGCTGACGTCACGACAATGGTTTAACAACTATTAACAAACTTTACCAACCATTAACAAACATTGTCAGCTAGAAACATACATTATCAACCATGAACAAACATTATCAACCATTAACAGACATTATCAACCATTAACAGACATCATCAACCATTAACAGACATCATCAATCATTAACAGACATCATCAACCATTAACAGACATCATCAACCATTAACAGACATTATCAACCATTAACAGACATTATCAACCATTAACAGACATTATCAACCATTAACAGACATTATCAACAACAAATGTATAGCTTACCTCCCAATGTTCCACCAGTTCCTGTACCAAAGACAACAGCATTCACTTTACCACCTGAAAAATCATATTTAATCTAAAGGTATGTTTTTTTGTACATTATACGGATTTAACATTTACAAACTCCTGTGATATAGAAACTACTTGATGGATAGGACAAACACTATCTGCCGTACCTTAAAAAGGAATCTGGGAGACATAATACAGCATTTGAAATAAAAAATGTTTGTTACAAAAATACTTTGGTTTTGGTTTTTCTAACTTTCTTAGAAAAAGAAAAAAAAAAAGAAAAAATAAACCAAAAAAAAACCCCAAGAATAACAGTTGACAGACTGGTCAAAATAATTATGACGTCTTGAAAGGCTATTATATTTTTTTGCTTCGACGCTTCTATTGATAGACCTACTCACAGTATCACAAATTCATGTTCTGTGAACATAGAAATGGTGGTCAAAAATCTAATATGGCCTACATATTTTTCAGGGTTTAAAAAAAGAAGCAAACCAACAAACAATTTAAATGTACCTTCTGTTCTACCTACCTGTTTCTTGCCAGATTTCAGGGCCAGTCGTTTCTATATGAGCCCTTTTGTTTGCTGTGTTATCAAACTGATTGGTCCAAACAGCATTCTCTATACTCTCTGCAAATCTTTTAGCCTTTCAACACAATAAAAAAAACTTAAATTACTACAATTGAAGACCAATAATAGCATAAAGTAAAAAAACATGATATTTTCAAGATTTTAAAGTTGACAGTAGTGACAAGGAAAGATTAAAAATGTGACTGCATTGATTATGCACACTCAAGATCAGAGAAACCAGTTTAAATTAAGCTATATTTAAAAAAGTGAGCTGTCAAATGACTGTTGTATCAGGATAAACAATGAAAACTGTAATTCAGAAATTATTGTAAACATTTATTATTTCAATTTTGACATGATAAACCAAAATTTGAGATTATTTATTGCAATTTCAGGGCTGCATACAGATTTATTATACCTCACTTATCATTTTCTATATAAAATAAGTACACAATATTTTCACTATTTTTCAAATTGCAAGCGTTGAACTAATTGACCAGTCAATAGTTTCTAACTATTTGCCCTCAATGAAATTATCTGACCGCAAGTGTCATTACATTTCGCAGAATTTCAACTGCAGCTACGGGATTGGAGGATGTTGAGAATACAGCTGTCCTGTTTTACCAATTACGTTTAGGGTTAACGTCAGTGCGGGATGTAGCCTTAGCATTCAGAATATATATGAAGTAAACGTTAAACAGTATGGTTGTGTTTCTGCTTTGTATATTACGATAGTTGCTTAAGCCTCAACATTTATTGTCTGTTGTCTCTTTCGGTATTATAAAACACTTACTGACTGGATATTTGTGAAATAGTAAGTTTATTGTCCCCTCGGATACAACTATTGCCTTCAGCTACGCCTCAGGGCAATAAACACAAATGGCATTGACATTGCCTTGGGAATGAGAAGCTCCCACTAGCTTGCAGAACCAAAGATAATCTTAAATAAAAAAAAATAAATGGAGAAGGTTTCCATGGGACACAGGTGATGCCCCGCTTGCATATTATGTTATAAACGGACATAACTAAAGATTTCACTCACCCACATTCGAACTTGATCTGTGTTTTATGGTTATAAGCATTGTGTATAAGTTTCATAACATTTGGCTGAGGCAAACTAAAGTTAGAGAATGGAAACCAATTTTGGGATGCACATGTGTACAGACGTACGTACGGAAAAGAGTAACACTTAATGCCCCCTTAGCCTAGTGGCGGGGCATAAAACATGTTGATTCTATATGGTTTGTTTGTGTCATTAGGTTGCTGTTCCCCCTTTGATATGTACCACACACCTCCCTTTATTCATAAAAAAATGTGTACTTTGAATGTCTTCACTCCTCAAGCAGAGAAAGAACTTTATGTTATAACAGTATTCTATAAGTTCTGCAAAAGGAGAGAAAGAACTTTATGTTATAACAGTATTCTCTAAGTCCTGCAAAAGGAGAGAAAGAACTTTATGTTATAACAGTATTCTGCAAAAGGGTCATAACCACAACTAAAACCAATTAATCAAAAATAGCCTTTTTTTTAAAACTACTTATTGAGCAGAGAAATGTGTGACCTTATAATTAGACTATGTGAGAAACTGAATCACAATAAAATTGCTATGCTAATTATCATAATTATGATTGATCTAGCCTCATATGGCAAAGACCATTGCGAGATTAGCGATAACAAACTCTTCACAGAAACTTCCCACATTACAGTTTGTTTCTATGAAGTTAAAATTGTTCATCTTCAGAAAATAATAACCATGTGCCCTTGCCACCCCCACAAAAGATGACAGGCTGGTGATTAACAGGAGTGTCTCTTTTGTAAAGGTACATGTTGTATTACTAAACAAGGTAGACCATTGTAAATCACAAAGCTTGATAAAATCTTTTTAAATCAAAACGCATACCTGATGATTGTAATTGTCTGGGTCCGTCCATGGTACAACTGGAACTGGCCGTACATCTGCACCAAGCAATTTTAACATTTCTATTTTCTCCTAGAAAAAAAATAACATTATTTAAAACTAAATACTGTATAGTAAGCCATAAAAGGCCCAGGGATGACAAAATATGAAACAATTCAAAAGAGAAGACTAAGGGCCTGATTTAGACTACACCAACAACAAAGAAAAAACTCTTGGAGTGGGGGTATAATTATGATTTTCAATAGGCAGATTTTTTTTTGTTTTGCTGCATCTATCAAGCCATTTTTCTGCAGTAGAGATCTAGACCAAGGGCAAAGTTTAATCAAAGGCACATACAGAATGAGGCAGGTTTAACTTAAAATAAGGAGAAAACTATCCAACAGAGTTCCAATGAAGCAAATTTAAGCAACTATAGGTCATGGTATGGCCTTCAACAATAAGCAAAACACCAAAGACAGCAACAAACCACAACCACTGAACCACAGGCTCCTGACAATCACACATAGAAGTGAGGGGGCCAAACATGTCTGTGAGCACTCAATCCTTTCACAACCTGGGACAGTGGTACAACAACAAAACATAAGATTAAACTGTATTGAAAATGACTGGACTCATCAGTTTTGCACTTTGAACAAAAAAAAACCAACTAACATATAGACAAAAGACACAAAGTTCTGATCTAAGAGTACTCACAGTTACTGAAAGCTAATTCAAAGCCAATAACAACTAATAATAAATAATGTTCTCCAAGACTCAATTAGTACACATCCAACAGATTTAGTGTAAGTTAGGTTCTGAATTTAAAGATTTTTTTAGATAAAGGTGATCCACAAATTCAAAGGTTTATAAAGTTTTGTTTGCAGAATTGATAAAACCATGAAAACAATTATCCTTGATTTTACAATTTTTCCTCAATCCACAAATATTGTTACCCTAGAAAATAAATGAATCCATAATAATATCTTTGGTCTAAGATCAATGGACCTTTATGCAAAGCGTGAAATGTAGGTCATCTAATACTTCTTAATAGTGATGTACTGCACAGGAAGACTTAATTGGGGGGAAAATCAATGATATAGTACCAGAGAACAAACAATTAAGGAAAACATATGGGATACATAGCCTGACTTGGTACAGACACAAAACATAGGTTGGTTAAACTATGATGTAGTTGTCAAGGTACTGCCTCTACCAGGTGCGGGTCCAGGATATTGAAAAAGTGAGGCCCCCTAGCACCCCAACGTTTGGAGTGATACTTGTAAAAAGTCTATGCTTTTATTATATATGAAGCTCCCCACTAAATCTGCTTGTCTTCACTTTGTTATTTGTTGGAAAATTAAAAAACAATTATTGCTTATCTTTATGTTTTCAGATGTTACACAGGTCTATTGTACTAATTACACTTAAATTATAAAACAAAAACAGGGTTACAGTAAGTGCAATTGTAGATGGATTGTCTAGAAGTGTCTAATTGTAACGGGAGATGGGTGACGGAAAAATATGATATTTGTAAAAAGAAACCATGTTAATGATAATCTAAAGTTCCATAAAATGATAAAATGGAAATTGTAATGGGAGAGTGGTGTTGGAAAATAAATCTTACAATGAAAAATGTGATATCTGTAAAAAGAAACCTTAGTTAATCTAAAAATCCATGAAATGATAAAATACTGATGGTTTTTATAATGAGGATAATCTTATTTGTAAGATTACACCAATCTCAAGTGTTAATTGGAAATTTTTTGTTTGACATCGCTCAGTTTTTTATCGAAATTCTGTTTCATCTATATTTACACATCCTTACATAGTAATTGCACTATAAAGAATGTAGTTACATAAATCAATGTCCAATTTAGGTCACTAAATATCATATTATATTCAATGAAGACAGCCTTTATTACATACTATAAGTAGGTTATGATTTAGAAACATTTTTAAACTTTCAAAATAATAAAGTTCACATAAAAGATACATTTTACAAAAATTTCTAAGAATATATTAAAAATTCAAGCTAGCTGACAGGGTAACAGTACACGTTGAGGTACAGGTGAACCACAAATTTTAATGTTCAACGAAGTACAAATCTTCAATTTTCTATAGGCTTGCATGTATGCAGGCTTTGAAAAACTACAAAATCAAATATCAACATTTTCCTTGAACAACAAAAATTGGTATCCAAGAAAATAGTAAGTGTTCTGACTTAAAGATCAAATCCACGATGTTTCAAATTCAATGTAAGCAAATTACCACTATATAAAAATTAGGAGATGTGGTATGATTGCCAATGAGACAACTATCCACCAGAGTCCAAATGACAAACATTATCCCTTTTTGCACATAACTTTATATGAGGTATCCAAAGGTACACCAAGGTTAAACTATCCAACAGTAATGTAAAATCAGTTCTGCTGTATGGATCAGAATGCTGGCGAATTATACAAAGTGACATACAGAAGGTAGAAGGATTCCACAACAACTGTCCCAACAATGTTCACAGAATCTTTCAGCCAAATAAGATAAGCAATAAAAATCTACTGTAAAGAAGTAAATGCAAGAACAGCATTGATCAGATTAAACATGTTTTTAGATGGCTAGGGTTCGTTTTTGGAATGCCAATTTAAAGGAACAAAAGTGGCTCACAGCTGGATACCACCAGGAAAGTGAAAACCTTGCTGATCTTGTATCACCTGGAGAACAGGTGCAGTCCAGCTACCAGAGATTTGCTACCCCTGGGGGCAAGCTCATGATAGGGTTGGGGGGCAAGAGACAGGGAAGATCAGAGAAAGTTTGTGGTAGCCTTTTGACCAATTTTGAATCAATTGGATAAGAAAGTAAGTAAGAACGTAAGGTCAACAAAGGTTAACTATGATGTGATAATAGCATTATTGCTTCTTTCATGAATGATTTTGTAATTATCACATTCAAATTTGCCACTTTAAAATTCTAGCATTATTACTCATCAATAAAATGACCAGATCAGGGGTGGATCCAGCCATTTTTAAAAGGGGGGTTCCAACCATAAGTCCCCATTCAAAAGCATTAATTGTCAAAAAAAAGGGGAGGTTCCAACCCCAGGAACCCCCCCCCCCCCCCCCTCTTTCCTGCAGATAATTCACAATCTGATTATAGTTTTATCTTGAAGTATCTGTTTCAGTAATTAACTATATTCAAGGACAACAACAAAGGATGTATACAAATTACTGAAAGAAAATAGGATGTAATTTTTCAAATATTACATATAATCTACAATTAGGGGATACAAATTATCAGTTAGTTTTGTTGCTTTTAATATTATAATAACAGATGCAATTGACCATAATTGACCAACTCTTTATATCATTATCATCCTTAGTACTTTACACATCTAATGAACATTGTTAAATCTCAATTACAGGGTTTTAACATGTAATATTCGGTTATTTTTAGGGAGGCAAAATATAACTATATAATGTCTATTTATTTGTTACTGTTTAATATAGAAATAAGGAGAGGTGGTTTGATTGCTAATGAGACAACTCATCTACAAGAGTTCAAATTACGTGGATGTAAGCAATTATAGGTCACCGTACGGCCTTAATCACCACTTTTGGCAAACTTGGCTGTTATCAAGAACATACAATGGTTGTTCCATTGCAAAAGTTAGTATGCAATATTTTCCAAGTATTGACTATTGCAATATCACTTGAAAATAGTGAACAAAGATGACACTTTAGGTAAACATGGTATTCATTTTTCCCTTCAGATTATAAGCTGCATTCACAAGGTCATGCTATGTAAAAATCAACTGAGAGCGATATTCATCAATATAAGTTAATTAACCCTATGATATTTGAGGGACTTGGTAACAGAGTAGAGATTGTGAGTTCAAACCCTGCATGTGGCAGGTGGGTTTGACTCCAATCTTAATTGAAAAGGATTGTAAATTTTCCTGCCAAAGGTTGATGGTTCTCTCCAGACACTCAGGCTAACTCCACCAATAAAAACTGACCGCCAGGAAATAGCCAATAATGCTGAAAGTGCTGTTAAACACCAATCAGTCAAATCAAATAAAAAAAAAGACGTGGGTTGTTAAAATAACACTTTCCTGTCCAAAAATCAAATACATATACAAAGGTCTGGATGGGATCCTTCTTTTCTTTTTTCCTTTTCTTTATTTATTTTGCCCTTTATTCTCTATTCTTTATATTTTTTTAGCTTATTTTTCTCTCTATTTTTCATTTTTTTTTTTCCTTTATTCTGAACTTTTTGCCCATTATTCTCTATTCTGTAAATCCCATCCATACCCTCATATACCCATAATTATGGTGGTATCTAAGTACGATGCTGAGGAATATTTGTCTGTGACTCTTTTCACTAAATATCTTACGATTAAAATCTATTGTAAGTAAAACTGTGCATGTCTTAAAAGTAATTTTGCCCTTAAGATTTTTTGTGAAAAGTGTGGCTGTTTAAGTCAATCAATTCAAAAAAGTACATGGACTCTAATATCAGACCAAGAAATTCCCAGACTTGACTGTGCATTTTAATGTAGATGTAGGCCATGTTAATTTTCTACTTATCCAAATATGTATTTGGAAATAAGATAAAAACTGGGACTATAATACTAAGTATAATAGGCCCAGATAAAAATAAATGTTCTTTTACAAAAACGATTCATAAAATCAATATAATATCAGATTCCAATATGGTTTAAATAATGATATAATCTTTTCAAATGAAATGTAATTTTTTGTTGGGTATATAGGATTTGCTTAGAAATTTGATCTTCTCTGCATTCAAATGTCACATCATACTTTTGTCAACCACAAAGTGAAAAATTTGACATTTTAGTATATGAGTCAGGAGGAGTAAATACCTACTTGTGACTGGTTGTTTGGCATGTAAATGACACATTTGTATCCCATGGCAAAACACATGTGTGCCAGACCTATTCCTGTGTTGCCAGCTGTTCCTTCAACTACTGTGCCACCTGGTTTTAACTGTCCTGAAATCGTAAAAAGAATATGTAGTATAATTTGATACAATTTACACATATTTACAAAATTTCACATATAGTTCACAAAATATCTTATACTTCTAACAATTACCTTAAAAGAACTTGTATTCATGGGGAATTATTTTATGGAATGACTGATTTATCATTTTTATGGCTGCTTAAAGACAATCAACAAATATTACATGCATATCCCTTGCAGTAACAAGTTACTGTGATACCATCATACATTGCTTTAATTGTACTTAAGAACAACATGCTGCATCAGATTTCTAATGTTCTGACTCCATGCAAGACAGTCTTTGCTATTACTCCTAAACACTGTGTGCTTGACTGAGAATAGTATCAAATTTTACAGCAGCAAATATCAGTTCTTTAGACTCTACTGATGTGTCAGAGTGCAAAACCAAAAATCATAGCTGGTGTAAACAAGTATTCAAATACAAAACTAACTTTGCTTTATTTGTTTAAGATTTTTACCCTTTTCCTGTGCATCTTTAATTAAAAACAATGCTGCTCTATCCTTTACCGATCCTCCACCATTACAAAATTCAGCTTTAGCTAAAATTTCACAACCTACAAAATACAAAAATCTGTAATAAATCTTATTTCACAGATTTTCTTCTTTCTTACATAGTTCTACTTAATGTGGATTCATTATAATTCGTGGGATACCAATTTTCATGAATACTTGGATAAAGGAACACCGCAAATTTAAATTTTCAACGAAGTACAAATTGTCTACATGCTTGCATGCAGACTTTTGCAGAACCAAGAATCAAAATATTCACCAAAATACAAGTTTTCCTCAATCCATGCAAATTTGTACCCCTGAAAAATAAATGAATCCACTGTATTATAAAATTTCACAGCCTGAACATAAGATCTAAATGTTTAAGTTTTCCGAGTTAAATTTTTTTACAAGCTAAAACTTTTGATTATTGTATTTTCCAACTTTCTAAGATGTTTTGGGAGGTTATGATCAAGCAATTTGAATTCAAAAATTAAATTGTACTGTATAATATCACTTTTAGAGTTTAAATGAAATTTTCTTTTCAGAAATACTTTGATATTACCATGGTACATAACTGTTTAAGTAGTATGACACATGGTTTTTTGGGAGGGTGGGGTATGATTTATCTAAGCAAACTTTGCTCTACTATTTTTGTATTAGTCAAAACTTTTATTAGAATACCTATATCTGACAACAACACTTTAAAGTGTCTGCAATTTTGTTAAACTTGGTCGACATCTTTTATATAAAAAAGAAGATGTGGTATGATTGCCAATGAGACAACTCTCCACAAGAGACCAAATGACACAGAAATTAACAACTATAGGTCACCACACGGCCTTCAACAATGAGCAAAGCCCATACTGCACAGTCAGCTATAAAAGGCCCCGAAATGACAATGTAAAACAATTCAAACGAGAAAACTAACGGCCTAATTTATGCATGTTAGCGGGATACCAACCCTCCCCCTAACCTGGGACAGTGGTGTAACAGTACAACATAAGAACGAACTATAAAAATCAGTTGAAAGAGGCTTAACTCATCAGATGGATAAAAATACAAATACTTTTACCTGTCTGATAGGCATCAACTGGACAATAAACATATTACTGTAAATTCAGAAATTATTGCGTGCATTTATTATTGCGATTTTTGAAAAATTTTCAAAAATCAACAAAGATATGAGTTTAATTATTGCGATTTTAGGAAAAGCTTCATAAAGATATATGTATTTGATAACAGAATGTGAGTTAATTCTTATTATTGCGATACTCAAGTAGTCACGTTATTCGCATTAATAAAATCCTCAAAGAATTTACAATATACAGAAATTAAGTACTGAGGTACAAAGCTTGGTACATTACATTTTGATGTCATAATGTGTGTTGCTCTTGGTAAGAGTTTGAATAATTAGGTATACAAATGTGTTGGTATATGTTGAATGTTATAAAAATAGAGTGTTATGAAACCGGTGACTAATTAGGAGTGGAAATTGTTTTTTTTCTCATTCTATCAACAGAAATAATCATCTCTCCAGATGAAGAATATAGTAATGTAATTTGAGAATCGTATGATATATATATATATAATATATAATGAAGCATTTAATGAGAATGTCAGGTAGATCTTTAAAGTACAAAATACTGAATATAACTTTTACACATTTCAATCTGATACAAATATATGAAGAGAATACACCAACATGTATTTGGTTAAACAACTTCTGCAACAAAATGCATACCTTACTGCCCCAAATACATTTGTGGACTTATTCTGCATGGTGTGCATGTCAACTAAATGATGCATTAATGTTAGTCTGGGCCTGCCTAGTCTCACCAAAAATTAGGCCTTTTTATCAATTGATGAAATTACCCCATGTGTCATATTTTTTCTCTCTATTTTTCATTTGATGTAAGAAATCAATAATTGGTAGATTGATTTAGCTTGGTCAATAATTCAAACATTATAAAATAGCCTTCAAGTAATTAGTTTGTTTGTCTTGATAAAAAAATATCACATTTTTTAAATAAAAGTTTAAAAACGTATACTGACAAGCACAGGGGATATTGTAATACATTATACATATATAATTGTAGACTCAGGTCTTCATGTCCATATCCAGGTTTTTAGGGCTCCATAACTATTCATCTCAGAGTATATAATTCAACTTTACACACTTGGCAATACGGAGAGACATTTTTGGAGAAAAAAATCCATGTTGCTTAACTAATCGTTAGCAAATCGAGACTTTTTGTGACTTAACAAAGATCAATGGGTTTTAAGACCTTGAATCGCTCACTTGTTGAAAATATGCCATTTTGATATTTACTTTTACCTTTTTCGCAATCAGTTTTTTAATACCTTTTTGTAAAGCTTATTTGGTGATGTTTGCTTCCATGAAGATTTAATCTTGATTGCTGATCCATGTGAGGTCAGACATGTAGACCTTGCAAGGATCCAATTGTGCTAATTAGTTTTAAATTTCAGTTAATACCTGTTAGAACACATGAACTACTAATTATTATAATGTGATAAACATATGATCTGGAGTGAAATTAGAAACAACTGAATCTTCAATCACATTTCTCAACATGTGAATCAATTAATGCAAATCTTTTAACATACAGTGATTACAGGATTTATTTTTACCAAAACAAATAGATTATTATTAATAAATCTCATGGTTTAAATTTCAGAATACTTTTGCTATCCTCATGTGTAATGGACTAAAGGGAAATTCATATCTATTCTCCACTTCAAAATGTGTTCAGTGGGAAATTCCATTCAAAATATTCTATTGATTGATTGTTCTTAGTTTAACACCCAGTGACAAATTATATTTCATGTATATTCAGGTCTAAGAACAAAGTAGTTATTATATTCAATCTGTAGGACCTAGAAAATTGGAATGCTACTGGAAAAGGAGGGTCTGTTGGAACAATGATTTTATTGGTTTTTATCAAAATCCTTGGTTGGAAAGGGACATAAATTTTGCCTTGCAACAGGCAACCTTACCCATTCCTAACAAAGTTGTTTTATTTTTTATTATATATGTAACCAATAGGGGCACAGTTGTTACTCTTGTCTTGGCTCCCTAAAGGTTACGGGGTCATGATTTTATTTGTAAAATCATTAGAAAAACAATTAAACTTTGAAGGTCACCAATATCAGGAACTAGTTGTTGCAGTTCACGAAGATCCAACACATTCAAGTTATATAATTTAATTCCAAGCCAAAGTACTAATATAACATATACAAAGGACAATGTCAATATAATGTGACTCCTACTGTATCTTACTTTCTAACTCAAAGTATATTACTTCTGATCGTACTCATTTTACAAAGTTTACCATAAGTATTTATACTAAATATCGAAAATAGACAATACTCAATTAACATGACAATACTCAAATTAAAATGACATTTCATAACTTTAAGCTATAAGTGACAGCATTCACATTAATTAATATAAAAGATAATTATAATTTATAATACTCATATAATCTTATTCTTTCATTTTCCTATACAGTAATTTTCACACCTTTAGTATGAATTAATGTCTTTCATATTAATTTCTGTTACTCAATAAATAAATCTGTCACAAACATTTGAAAATCATATGTCACTAATTAAGATTAACACATTATTTGTCTATACATGTAAATATTTGAATTTGTAAATAATATCTTTTCCAAAAGTCCAATTTCTAAATAAATGATAAAATCAGAATTAAGTCCAAATAAGCCTGGTGACAAATGGCTCCTCCTCAACAAAAAACACGTCCTCGTGTTTCCGAAGTTAATAAAATCGTCCTCTATTGTTCCTGCTGTAGTAACTAGAATTAAACGGTTGTCCTTGATTATAAACATTCTGTGGTTGATTCCATGTCTGTTGTTGTTGTTGTTGTTGCAATTGTTGCTGATATTGTTTTATCTGCATCTCAAGCTGTAAAATCTTTATATCATATTTTTCTCTTTCTTCTCTTCTTCCCATTGTTGATTCTTTAAATATATCTACCGTCTTTTGTAACTGATCATAATCTAGTTGAAGATCTAAGTATATCGGATGTTTTTTCACTATTTCATTATACTCTGCATCTATTTTACTTTTCTCTTTATGTTGTTGTTTCATTAAATTAGTATTCACTGTTATTATCCTTAAATTTTCTGCCCTTAATAATTCATTTTGCCAATATAGATCATTAATATTCAGGTTTTCTGGTGTTGATTTAAATTTTTCCAATTCTTGGCGAAAGTCTTCATTTTGTTTCACATATAGTTGTGCTCTTTCCCACATTGTGTGCAGCTGCTCTTTTAGATTACTGATTTCTTCATCTTTTTGACTGTTCTGATGTCTAAAATTTTCACGGTCAATATTATTCTCCTTTAATTTTTCTTTAATTCTTTTTAGCTCTACTTTTGTTGAATTATTTGTTTCTAAAACACTTACGAAGGCTGTATTTCTGATATTTGAAAATGGTAATTCAAACATTGGTTGTTTTCTGTCCATATGTTGAATGAATCGGGATCGGTCCCTTTCTGTTCTCCTCTTACCTTTCACTTTTTTATTCCTTATAGTTGTTTGTTGTTCTTTTGCTTTCACTAATGGTACACGAGCAAAACACATTCTAGCATAATGTCCCTTTTTTCCACATTTAAAACAAGTTTTGAAATTTGCAAAACAAATTCTGTAATGCAATACTCCACATTTACCACATACTGGTCTTTGACTAGGAAAGTTCCATAATCTCCATTGCGGTCGTAAATTTATATCCATGTTGTTAGTTGTTGATCTGGGGAACACTCACTTGCTGCTGTTTGAGGTATCTTGAATCGTTGTTGAACTAAGAAGTCAACGTGCCGCGGGTCGTCCACCATATGTAACCAATAATAGGGGCGCAGTTGGGACTCTTGTCTTGGCTCCCTAAAGGTTACGGGGTCATGATTTTATTTGTAAAATCATTAGAAAAACAATTAAACTTTGAAGGTCACCAATATCAGGAACTAGTTGTTGCAGTTCACGAAGATCCAACACATTCAAGTTATATAATTTAATTCCAAGCCAAAGTACTAATATAACATATACAAAGGACAATGTCAATATAATGTGACTCCTACTGTATCTTACTTTCTAACTCAAAGTATATTACTTCTGATCGTACTCATTTTACAAAGTTTACCATAAGTATTTATACTAAATATCGAAAATAGACAATACTCAATTAACATGACAATACTCAAATTAAAATGACATTTCATAACTTTAAGCTATAAGTGACAGCATTCACATTAATTAATATAAAAGATAATTATAATTTATAATACTCATATAATCTTATTCTTTCATTTTCCTATACAGTAATTTTCACACCTTTAGTATGAATTAATGTCTTTCATATTAATTTCTGTTACTCAATAAATAAATCTGTCACAAACATTTGAAAATCATATGTCACTAATTAAGATTAACACATTATTTGTCTATACATGTAAATATTTGAATTTGTAAATAATATCTTTTCCAAAAGTCCAATTTCTAAATAAATGATAAAATCAGAATTAAGTCCAAATAAGCCTGGTGACATATAGAATTAAGGAGATGTGGTAGGATTGCCAATGAAACAACTATCAACCAGGGACCAAAGGACTTGGTAGTAACAATTATTTGGCACTGTAAGGCTGCCAATAATGGGCAAACCTATACCTTAAAAAAATAAGCTATAATAAGCATGACAAAACATGAAACAGTTCAAAACAGAAAAAAACAGCCTGATTAAAACTAAAAAAAAAGAAATGAAGAAGAAATAAGGCAGACAGCAGGTAAAGACTTTAACAAAATAAAAGGCTCATGGATAGGGA
Source organism: Mytilus californianus (assembly GCF_021869535.1). Classification (NCBI taxonomy): domain Eukaryota; kingdom Metazoa; phylum Mollusca; class Bivalvia; order Mytilida; family Mytilidae; genus Mytilus; species Mytilus californianus. Next base: position 117,061,349 of record NW_026262690.1, on the reverse strand, counting down.
CAGGTACATAAAGAATGTGGCGAGGTTAAACATGTTTGTGAATGCTCAACCCTCCCATTAACCTTGGACATTGTTGTAACAACACAAAATAAAAACAAACTAGAAATATGAGTTGGAAATAGCTTGACTCATCAGATTGGCAGTGTAAAAATCATGTTAAGATGTGCAATTAGCTAAGTTCTATTAAAAAAACCTATTTCAGGGGTTCATAAAGTAATACCTGGTAATAGTGTTAAAACAATCCGAAAGCTCTCCTATTTCCTAATTTTCATGTAACCCTAATCTAACCCTTCGGCTAACATTATCCTAACATTATCCAGACCCTTTTCCAATCTTACTCTCAAAAAGAAATCATGGCTAAGGGACTTATCATTTTTTACCTAGGAGGGGGGCTGGTCATTTTGAAATGAAACATACAAAATTTCTTGATCCCCCCCCATAATATTCCACTATTTTTATTTGATCCCCCCCCCCCCGTTAAAACATTTAAAAATTATGATCCCCCCTCTATTAAACATGCCAAAATTTTAACATGCAAAACACGTATCATGTTATTTCACGAAAATATTGAAAATGAAATGTTCTCAGTGTATTGAGTCCAAAAACACACTTGAGGGAAAATTGCCTTGCAATAGGGCTCTTCCATGAGGCCTCTTCCATGAATATTAGTAGGTAGAGCAAGCCAGTGCTTTGAATAGCTTTTTCTGACTTTTTTTTCTTATTTCCTATATTGGGCTATTAAGGAAAACTTTATCCTAAGTAACTCTGTAAAAAATATACATTAAAAAGTAAACTTTTTGAAACAGTAACAACACATTATTTACTTAGAGGGATCTATTATATGTCCCTCTCTTGAACGCTGCTTAAACTTAAGTTTTATGTAAGGCCTTATTGAAACCTCCATTGAGTCGCTAAACTTTTATATGGATAGTTCATGCTTACAGCTTGAACAATTCAATTACTCATTTATTGTCACATTTCATTCATAAATGTTTGATAGTAACCTCAAAATTTAGATTTTGGGCTAAAAAGTACAAATTTTGAGGGAGTGAGAGGTATAACTGGACCCAAAGCGATCTTGTAATGAAACAAAAAGATACATAAGTGTTGTTCGTCATCTCAGAATCATCTGTTGTATCAATATTCAACTGTTTGTATGCAGATTAGATGAATATTTAATCATTTATTGGAAAATTTATTGCTATACACTATATTCTTCCATGATGCGGCGTGATTTGTATTTTTGGACAAAATTTTGCACAAATCGCTGTAGATTTCGTTTTAATTTATACTTAATTTCTCTCAAACTATTAAGCTGATTATAACAAAACTTGGCAGTAATGCTTCTTAATTTAGTGATCGAAGTGAGTGAAATATAACGACTAAATTATTCGGATTATGAAGCACCTATGCATTTTATATGGGACAAAATGACACAAAATGGCAGCTTCAGATCCTACATCACTAAAGTCTTGTGATGTCTTACTTAATTGTATATGAATGGTGTTAAAAATATATTTCATTTTGACTGTTGTAATGTTCTTCTTGACATTTTGTCTCCGTTGAAGTATGTGAACTACTTATTTCTATGTGCAAAAAATATTGATCCCCCCACATTAAATTTATAAAAAACTAGAGGCTCTAAAGAGCCTGTGTCGCTCACCTTGGTATATGTGCATATTAAACAAAGGACAAAGATGGATTCATGACAATATTGTGTTTTGGTGATGGTGATGTGTTTGTAGATCTTACTTTACTGAACATTCTTGCTGCTTACAATTATCTCTATCTATAATGAACTTGGCCCAGTAGTTACAGTGGAAAATATTTTGTAAAAATTTACAAAAATTTACAAAATTTATGAAAAAATTGTAAAAAATTGACTATAAAGGGCAATAACTCCTTAAGGGGTCAATTGACAATTTTGGTCATGTTGACTTATTTGTAGATCTTACTTTGCTGTACATTATTGCTGTTTACAGTTTATCTCTATCTATAATAATATTCAAGATAATAACCAAAAGCTGCAAAATTTTCTTAAAATTACCAATTCAGGGGCAGCAACCCAACAACGTGTTGCCTGATTGGTCTGAAAATTTCAAGGCAGATAGATCTTGACCTGATAATCAGTTTTATCCTGTCAGATTTACTCTAAATGCTTTGGTTTTAGAGATATAAGCCAAAATCTACATTTTACCCCTATGTTCTATTTTTAGCCATGTCGGCCATCTTGGTTCGCGGGCGGGGTCATCGACACATTTTTTAAACTATATACCCTAATGATGATTGTGTAAAAGTTTGGTTAAATTTGTCATAGTAGTTTCAGAGGAGAAGATTTTTGTAAAAGATTACAAAAATTTACGAAAAATGGTTAAAAATTGACTATAAAGGGCAATAACTCCTTAAGGGGTCAACTGACAATTTTGGTCAAGTTGACTTAGTTGTAGATCTTACTTTGCTGAACATTATTGCTGTTTACAGTTTATCTCTATCTATAATAATATTCAAGATAATAACCAAAAACGACAAAATTTCATTAAAATTACCAATTCAGGGGCAGCAACCAAACAACGATTTGCCTGATTGGTCTGAAAATTTCATGGCAGATAGATCTTGACCTGATAAACGATTTTACCCCATGTCAGATTTGCTCTAAATGCTTTGGTTTCAGAGATATGAGCCAAAAACTGCATTTTACCCTATGTACTATTTTTTAGCCATGTCGGCCATCTTGGTTCGCGGGCAGGGTCATCGGACACATTTTTTAAACTATATACCCTAATGATGATTGTGGACAAGTTTGGTTAAATTTGTCTTAGTAGTTTCAGAGGAGAAGATTTTTGTAAAAGATTACAAAAATTTACGAAAAATGGTTAAAAATTGATTATAAAGGGCAATAACTCCTTAAGGGGTCAACTGACCATTTGGTCAAGTTGACGTAATTGTAGATCTTACTCTGCTGAACATTATTGCTGTTTACAGTTTATCTCTATCTATAATAATATTCAAGATAATAACCAAAAACTGCAAAATTTCCTTAAAATTACCAATTCAGGGGCAGCAACCCAACAACGGGTTGTCAGATTCATCTGAAAATTTCAGGGCAGATAGATCTTGACCTGATAAACAATTTAACCCTTGTCAGATTTGCTCTAAATGCTTTGGTTTCAGAGATATAAGCCAAAATCTACATTTTACCCCTATGTTCTATTTTTAGCCATGGCTGCCATCTTGGTTGGTTGACCGGATCATCGGACACATTTTTTAAACTAGATACCCCAATGATGATTGTGACCAAGTTTGGTTAAATTTGACCCAGTAGTTTCAGAGGAGAAGATTTTTGTAAAAGTTAACAGACGACGCCGGACGACGACGACGACGGACGACGGACGCAAAGTGATGAGAAAAGCTCACTTGGCCCTTCGGGCCAGGTGAGCTAAAAATGAACCCCCCTTTTCCACATACAGAAAAAAAACTTGATCCCCCTGCATTTTGACCAGCCCCCCTCCCAGATAAAAAATGATAAGTCCCTAAGACGAGTTGATAAACTTACCTGTTTCTTGACTAACTTTGTTAAGTCTTACTAAAGGAGTCCTGTAACAAGAGAAGGCTGTAAACATATACGAAGATAGAAATATATAATTACAGTCTTTTGTAGAAGTCCATTTAAGTTTTTTTCATATATTGAATTAAATATTAAGTATGCATATTTGATTTTGATAAAAATATACATTTTAAAGTCTTGAAATGGAATTCAATGAGTAAAACAATATCTGGTCATATTGATTCAAACTGATTCTATGTGTGTTTTGTTTTCCAAAAAAATACTTAACTAAGTATTCCTCATTCGAGTCGTTTTTACTTTTTTAACTAATTTTTCACAAAATTGCAACCGTTATTTACACATATTTCAACACATATTTTTCAATGTCAATAAATGCAAATCATTTTGAAAAAAAAACTTGTTCATATTATGTAAAGAAAGTGTGAAAACTCAAGAACACAAAATATCACAAATAATATTTGAAGAGCACTTAATGTCATTTTTTAGTACAAAAAGATGGTAATCTCAAATTGAATAAAATTCTCAAACTTATGCATACCTTCCTACCATACCAACAAATCCATTTCTAATTGCTTCCTAAAATAAAAAATAAGAAATGCAATGTATAATAATAAATTGGCAAATTAAAAAAAATGTACTGTTACACAGAATCCAACTACGGTATATATACAAAAATTGATACATATGTAAGCATAAATCTTCTTTAAAATCAAAACTGAATGTTAGCATACACAAAAATCAAACATAATTCAATTTTTCCACAGTATAAAGAAAGATAACTCTAGCATCATTATAGGAGTAAACACATTTTTCTAGAGGTTATTGATGTGTAAACTGGGGAAACTAGCTCACAAACTGAATAAAAGTCTGAATTCTTTTGTCAACTAGCTGACTCAAAATTTGTGTTTCAAGACTATAGCACACTGACCAGTCCATTCATATAGCAGTCTGATTGAATAAAAAAGGTATGACACTTTGTCATGTACATGACAAAATAAACTATCCATTAAAATGCTAAAAAACCAGTCAATCAAAGGCTGATTTAAAAAAATATGTCATGAAGACTTAACAATTTGGTCATACAAGTTGTCATACATTTGTAGATGGCTTATGCCCTATTTCTAGATTGTGCCTAGATCAATTGCTACAAAGATTGAAATTGTTACAGTCAATATTAAAAAAAACATCTGCTTATTAAATTTTGTTTCCTTTATGTTTATCACTTGTCCCATAAAACCATTTCTTATTATAGTAAGTAATCTCCTATGTTTACATTCCACAAACTGGTTTAAGAAACATGCAAGGAATGTAATGTGATTGAAAATATTTAATAATAATAATAATATCTTTATTGCCATACTTTTGTATTTTATAATAAACAAGATATTGATTGGAATTTTTATTAAAGTAAGAAGTGAAAAGGATTACTCTGACTCATAGCTGACCTGTCTTTGCTCTTTACTCCTTACCCCACCTAAGCGGAGGAGTGACAATTATTAAATTTCAAGTCTTTGGTTTGAATCCACTGGGATTGAACCCCAGTGGCAGATCAGTGTATCAGTAACCTCTTCTGTAATTGTTACATAATTATCAGATTATATACACTGTAAGTCATTTGTAAACAAACACATTTATGAGTCATTTAAAAGGCCTTGCACCAGTCTGATAGATTAAAATTCCATTAAACAATTTGTCATAAAAAAAACCACCTGATCAGAATGTCTACTTTTTTTCATTTTCAACATTTTTCTTTTAAAAGGTCAATTACAGATGCTTTTGCCATTGTCCTTTGAATACTCAAGACATTTTTCTTATACATCATTGGATATTTCTCGATCAGCTGTATTGGCCCTTGATTCTTTGAGTCTCAGGACCAAAACAGCTGACCTCGAATCTATAACAGGGCCAATACAGATACAGCCAGTTTAAATAACACTTTACTATACATATGCATTTTGTTGAAGGCCGCATAATGACTGTCAGATCTTGTCATGCATTATGCAGTCATTCTATTTCAAATCAAATAAATGTATTTATTTTGTCCTAATTTATTTGACTCTTGTATCCAAAAAATGGGTCAAAATAAGCAGTCACCCATATTATTATGTCCTTTGACAACTGATTAGCATTTGTCTTCAAATCAAAACATTATTTAGACGTTGTAACTTTTCTGTTAAAACACTTACACTGGATAATTGTGAACTGTTCAAGCTTTTCAGAAGAAAGGCTGCAGATCTTTTGGACAGCATGATAAATGAAGTGCATGTCAAAAACTAGGACGAAGAAAGTGAAAGTAGACTGGTTTCCGATCGCAAAGTGACCAGCGTCAAGGGGAAGTAATCAAGATGGATGCGCCCATGAAAATGAACAAAAATCATAAAAGATGAATAATCAGACGATTTTATTGCTACTTTTGTTCTGTTTTACCAGAAATATTGAAAATATTGAACCAATTTCTTCTAAAGTGCAATCTGAACGTGTAGAAAAGTTAAGGTGTGAAGATAAAAAATACATTTTTATTTATTTTTTACCAATTACATTTGCTTTACATGCACAGACACATCAAGTAGTAAGTCTAATGTAAAACAAACATTAAAGATATGATGAAGAAGAAATTATATAAAGAATAGCCCTATACATTTTCTCAAAATATGAAATTTATTCGTACAAGGCTTAGAAACAGAATGTTAGGCTGTACGTGCTAATAGGCACTGACTAAGACTTTCGTACATGTTATGATGTACATCCAAAAAATAACATTAAGAAATAGTAAGTGTTATTTACGAGACTTATTGCTGAAAAGTATTTCCAGACAGGGACCCGATTTTAAACGGAAATTGCTGGTAACAATAAAATCATATTTTATTGTTACCTGCAGTTGCTATATTAATCTTAGATTGATAAAAGTTTCTTTAAATGTCAAGTCATTATAATATATTTTTGGAATTTCGGCTGCCATATTTGAAAATACTTTTTGCCCCCCTCTGTGTATATCATTTATATTTTTCAAATTAAACTAATTTTCAGTCATTATTTATTGAAATTATCGTATTACCAGAAAAATGTTTCAACAAGATGATGAATTTGATCTCGTGATTTTGCACACAAATGTATGATGTATATTATCTGGGTTTAAGTTTTATCCATGTCTAAAATTTGACATCCAAGTTGACTTAGATCAGTGCCTTATTTAAGCAGCTAAGTTGACTAGATTGAAGCTTATTAGGTCACATTAAAGTCACCTGGCCACATTAACAATACAAGGCTATTGTCACTAAGGACAGAGGATGAAGTCTGTTTTGAATACATGTACAAAAAAATGTAGCACTATTTTTTTAAAAAATTTAAGTTGATAAAATAATTTGAATTTTTTTACTTAGGCAATTTAATTATTGGTTGTAATGACATTTAAACTTTTTTTTTTGAATCACTTACATCTAAATGTTGAAAAATACTCACAGTTATAATCATTGACTTCAGGATTGGGGCATAAACAATAAAAATAAATTAATTTAAAATTAATGAAAAAAAAAAAAATCTTGCACAATTTCTGCTAAACACCCCAACTACCAGTGACTACATGTAAAAGAGGGAACATAATGCTATTTATTGTTACTATATATGGAATCAGTATAGATCAGTTCTTTTTTTACAATTTTAACACTTTTTACCATTTTAAGTAATGCAGACATGTACATATCATGCATGTATGAATTAAGAACAAAAACAGAAAACACCAACAGGACTATTTCAGCTATCATGGCTATAGAACAACTAAAATCTTACAAAACACAAAATATCTTACAGTTTATAATACTACATAAACTTGCTGGAATGATAAATTTATTATTTCAATTTTGGATTATGATTGATGATTGTCTTCAACTTCCTTCAACTACCTAGAACTAAATCAGAATTTACAAATGATAATATGAAGAAAAAAACCTGGAAATACAAGAAAAACTCTGAAAAATCTTGTCAATGATCACTTACTTTACAGTAGGCATGGTAGGTTACAGTTTGCATTTACAGATTAATGATGCCAGCACATGCAAGGTTTTAGACATCAATATATCTGTCCTTTATTGCTCTTTAAGTCTGTATTTTTATACAATTATTAGGTGTGGTTATAACATCGATACCCTGTGGACTGCTGAGCTTGCCCATTCTCCATTTGCTGCTGCTCCTTTAATAGCTGATGTAGATGGCAACGGTAAACATGAAATAATAGCTGCTCCATTTAGTGAAAGTTTTACGGTGCTACAGGGACAAAATGGTCAAATATTACATCATTCCTCATGGCCAGCTGTCAACCTAGATAACTCTGTACATGCTAGCCCTTTACAAGTGAGTAATTAAAAAATCTAAGGTATTTAAGTTATTGCATAGGTATATATTTTATTTTTGGATTAACATCTATCAGGCAAAATGTTTGTATGTCAGAAAGAAATAAAAAAATAGTAAAATCACACAATTTCGGAACCAACTGAAAGAGAAAGTAAAAAACTGACAATAAAGAAGATATCTTTTTTATATACAGGAATTACAAAACTATATAAGAACTGTAATGAAATAAGACATTTTAGTGGTCCTTATGTTTGAAAAAAAATTATGCAATGAAACATACTTTAAAATAACATAAAAAAAGTTATTTGACATTATAAGACTGTAGTGCAATCTTGATGGTGTACAACTAAACAATGCATAAAATGAAAAATAAAATGTTAACTATTCAAGCTAAAAGCATGCATAACAACTCTGTGGGCCATTTCTTGCTGTTTAACTTTTTTTTTATTCCACTCATTTAACTAATAGTTTTACAAATGTATATGAATGTATATATAATAAGACGGCAATGGAAAATCATTAGTCGACAAACACTATATGTCCAAATGAAAAAAATGTCCTAACATTATTCAACAAAACTGAAAACTCAAGCTTCACCAAGTTGAATCTCTTCATAAACAAGAGGTGAACTCATGTTCTTAGAAAAATTATGCAGCTCCTGCTGCACTTGTGGTACCTACTGGCAGACAACAAATAAATTTATATATTGTCTTTTTTTGCATATTACAAATGCACTACTGTAAATTCAGAAATTATTGCGATGTTTTTATTATTGCGAAAAATGCGACAGGGTTATAATCGCAATAATTTAAACTCGCATTTTAAATTTTTTTATATGAATTAAACAGGATTTTTCTCAATATCGCAAAAATTAAAATCGCATTTTAGTCTCAAATGACAAAATCGCAATAATAAATGCACGCAATAATTTCTGAATTTACAGTATTTTTCTCTTACAAAATACTATCCTTGATATAAGTTGAAAGAAATTTATAAATTTGTTTTTACAGTTCGACATTGACCACGATGGAATGTTAGATATAATGTTTACTCTTTCTTCTGGAGAGCTGAGATTTTACTCACCAGATGGTCAGAGGTTGAAGGATAAAACTTATCAGGTATGTCAATACAGTTAAGTCCTGTAATGCCTTGGCTGGAAAGTCTGTGAATTGTGTTGACAAACTTCAAAATAATGGATTAATGGGACAAACAGAATTATTGGCATACATTGTAGCCATTTCCTGATTTTCATGCTAGGAATTATGAACTGACTTTAAAATGATATTTGAAACAAGTTCTTACAAGAAAATCAAACAGATTTGTAGCTGCTTTTGGTTGTTGTTGATAGACATTCAGTTCATATAAATTTCAACTACATATCTTACTTATTATATTTTCTCCATACATACTACAGTTTAATAAAATTGAGAATGGAAATGGGGAATATGTCAAAGAGACAACAATCAAACCAAAGAGCAGATAACAGCCGAAGGCCACCAAATATGTTTATAAAGTAATAAATGTTGTTTTTTTTATCAAAAGTTTTCTATATATTTCTCAATATTACCTAGCTTTACATCAAACCAATGCAGCTTTCCAGCCAGAGTAATGATTTACTTAAAGTTTTTGATATAAGGGTCTGATTTTTGTTTCAAGAAATGTGTTTTGGGAAAAGGCTGTGTCTTGAAGTGTATCAAACAGTTTGGTTTTATTAGATGATATTCCTATGGTTGAATTTTTCTAATTTTCATATAGGGGAAGCGTATCAATTTCAACAAGACAAAATTGGTATTGAAATTACCAGGGTAAGTCATTTATATAAAGCTCTGAAAACTAGGAGTTTATTTTTTTAAAGGGAGATAATTCTTCTCAAATGATTAACATTAACCTATGTTGTATTGGATTTACATGAAATATTTATTTTCTGGTTTCAGATAGATCCAGTCTATGTTTCGAAGGCTTGGTACCAGTATGAATTGATAGTAAATGCTCCTACAATAAATAAATATGCTTTTGTTGAGAAACCAAAAGGCGATGAGGTGAGATAAATTATATATATATAATTACAGTTATAAGAGAAAAGTTCTTTTCATCTAACGGTATTCAACAATTTGTTTTGCAAATGGTAATTTTCGGTATTATTTTTCATTGTTGTTGAAGAAGCTATTAAAAAATTGCTACTGTTGAAATCAAAATAGCACAAGTGAAACAAATTGATTCAGGTAGCACCCTTATTATTTCTGACCTGTGGCGTTTGAAATTATATTTTGGAAATCTAAGATTAAAAAGCAGTTTTAAAGAAGCCAAATTATAAAAAAACAAATACCTATACATTTAAATATAACTTTAAAATTAATTAATTTTGCATCTTTTTCAGCTTAATACTATTAATTTGATTTCAACATGTTTCAATGATACATGCATATGTTCTATCTGCACTTGTTTTGCTTATTTACAGTTTTGCGTGTACTGTTTTTCACTGTAATGTAGAAATAGTGTCATATCTCCCTTTTTTTCTTATGGTACACTGATGATGAACTATTTATACCTTTTTTTCTTTTTATTTGTATGGTTCTTGTGCTTATATGATTCTTGTGCTTATATTCTATATTGGATAGAAAAGATAGTAAATATAGCTTGAATACCAGAAAAATATTCTGTTATTCAATAAGTGTAATGTCTATATAAGCTACTATTTAAAATGTTCATGGCAGCACTACAACTCAAATTGTATCAATGTAAGCACACTTCATTGTCTCCTATAAAACTTGATTCATATTTTATTATAGTCTGATTTAACCCAAAGCAATGAAAATGTCTTATGAACAGTTCTTTTGTATTAACTGAACATGTTTGATTGACCGTCTTGAGTTGCTCATCATCTATTTACGGGTATACAAAGAAGTTACTAACAGACTTGGTAGCGCTAAGCCAAGTTGGACTTATGATGAAGTTAACAGTCCTTGCATGCTTTGAAATATCATTCAAGCCACATTGGTCAACGTAGACTCAATATTGCAAACTTTGCAAAATAAATCCTTGAATTTGTCATTAGCCATACTTTTCGTCTTCGGCAGCTTAAGAACCTTCTTGCAAATGATAATTTGTCCACCATCATCATGAATTTTACAAATCTGACATACAGACATACAGACAGAGGAAAACAACTTAATAGTTCAAAACAAGTTCGAATCTGCTTATTTACAATGCTCCTTTAATCAGAAGATGAACACAGGAAATACTATTTTAATTGGCTAATTATCTCTGATCACAATTGTCTCCCCTTGAAAATAGGGAACCAGCAAACTTTTAGTGTAGATTTTCACAAAATTGTGTTATAGAGCTTTTAACAAGATTATGATCGTGCAATCAGGACAAGGTGTCAAAATCCTGTAGTTTATGCCTAAATCGTGAAAGTTGGCAGGTTTGATAATATTGTTCAGAAAGATGCACATGTGAATTCTTATTATTAAAATTCTGACATATTTTTTCCACTAGATGCATATGTACACCTGTATTGTTTATTTACAGTTTCAGCATGTAGTACCAGTAGATGCACATGTACACCTGTATTGTTTATTTACAGTTTCAGCATGTAGTACCAGTTGATGCACATGTACACCTGTATTGTTTATTTACAGTTTCAGCATGTAGTACCAGTTGATGCACATGTACACCTGTATTGTTTATTTACAGTTTCAGCATGTAGTACCAGTTGATGTACGTGTTCACTTGTATTGTTTATTTACAGTTTCAGCATGTAGTACCAGTAGATGCACACGTTCTGTCAACACCTGTTTTGGTTGACCTAAACAATGACAAGAGAGTAGAGGAACTTGTTATATCTGTTTCTTATTTCTTTGAAGAAGATGACTTCATGTAAGTAGAGTTTTTATTTTATCTTAGTTTAACTTCTTAGGCAAAACATTTCAAATCATAGATTATGGGGGCCTCGGTGGCCGAGTGGTCTAAGTAGTTACTACTGTAATCACCAGCCAGTCAACACTGAGGTTGTGAGTTCGAACCCCGCTCGTGCGGGTGCACTCGACTCCAATCTTAATTGACTAGGATTGTTGGTTTTCCTATCCAAGGTCAGTGGTTTTCTCCGGGTACTCTGGCTTCCTCCACCAATAAAAACTGGCCGCCACGAAATAGCCCAAAAGCGGTGCTTAAAAGTGGCGTTAAACATCAAAAATCAAATCAAATCAAATCATAGATTATGAGAAGCAGGTGAAAGCTTGACCTCAATTAAATGTTCTTTGATCATGGTAATTATTTAGTAATTTTAAAGAGGATCTTTTCAATTACTGTGGATTCATTATTATTAGGGGGATACCAATTTTCAGAGGTAAAGGTGAACCACAATTTGATGTGTGACCACAAACTTATTTTCTATCTATAGGTTTATATGCAGACTTTGGAAAACCACAAAAACAAGTAACCACGAAAATGCAATTGTCCCTCAATCCAAACAAATTGGTACCCATAAAACAAAATGAATCCACAGTACTATGAATAACAGTAAAACACTGTTGTCAGTTTCACAGATATTTTCAGTTTTATTGAAGTTTTGTGTATGTCAGTGTGACAAGTTTCCCACGATTCTCAAAGATTATTTCAATTGCCCAGTTACTATTTGTACTTTGCAGGCATGGATTTCAGATTTGAGGTTTGAGAGGGTGCAATCCTAAAAATTTAAGAATGCAAAAACAGACATATTTGAAATATTTAATCATTGTTTAGTGTACATGTCTGGCAGGGGACACCTTATCTTCCCCTCTTTTTCATGGTTCATGTATCAAGTTTCTTCATTTCTTAAAATAAAAGGGAAAATATGTTACTATAATTCAGAATCATGTTTGATTGACCTTGACCTAATTTTCATGGTTCATTGATCAATAATAAGTCGACATATGAGGTCAAAACAATTTTGCAGGCAAGACATTCTTCAGTATGTTTACAGTAGCTGTTTTAAAGCCCAGCTGTTAAAATATACTTTCAACCTTATAGTACTTATACATTTAATACTACCAACTATAGTACTTTCTTGAAAGTAAAAGCCCTTTATAATGATTATGAATGTGGTCATTTACATACATGTTCATTAATAATGAAAATTGCATTTTATAATTTTTGCTGTTTTAATGTCAGGGGTAGCTAGCCAAATGACTGATATAGATTAGAATGGGCCTCTGCTTTAGGTATTAGAGTTATTTATTGATGAATTTTATGTTATTTGATATATGAATGGAATTAATAATTTGTTATTATAAACATTGAATATAGTTATATTGTTTAAAAAAAAACTTATTGTTATATAATATTGAAAAGAGAAATTAAAATATTTATGAGTATTGAAATGGCTCAATAAATTTCATTCAAGAAATAATAGATAAATTACAGAACCTATTTGTAAAAAGAAATCTTTAGTGTCAGATGATTTCATAAAGCTATATGGAAATGATCAAATTACATACTTTAGTGAGGATAGCAATGGGGGTGTCATTTATTATCTAATATTATTTACAGTACTTATTCTCAAAATAATTGGTTGAACAAAAAGGTAGCTTGAAAAAACAAAAAGCAAAAATAAAACTGTTAAAAATAAGTTGTATTCACACTTTCTTTCTTATAAATAGAATCTGATATTATACATTATTGTTGACATTCACATTATGACTAAGAAGTTAAGAACCCCTCTTTATATGTAGCTATTCAGGTGTGCCTTCATTACCTTTAGTAAGTATTGTCTTAATTACAATTTTGTATGATTGAAATGCACTGTACAGAAGAAAAACAATAAATCATAGAAGTTTTCATTATAAATATGGCATCTGGATATAGTCGTTCCCTATACAAAGGTATGGCAAGTAGTGTACGTAAAAGTCAGACACCAGTAATTTGTGACTTATGTAGATCTAAAGGGATGAATATGTGGAGGTGTTTAGGCTGTGATTGTCAACCTGTGATGTGTGATAAATGTAAAGACAACATCCATCCCAAAATATCTAAGAACCACAGAATTGAAAGAATAAAAGAAGTAGTGCATGAAGACTCTTCTGGTAGTTTGAAGTTTCATAACTTCAAGTGTGAGGAACATGAAGGTATGTCTTGCAGTCATTATTGTAAGGCATGCAGTAAAATCATCTGTTCACAATGCATTACTAAAACTAAAACTCACAACAGTCATCATATTCTTGTTGATGACAATGATTTTGATGATAAAAGGCATCGATTTGAGAAAGCAATGAGGAATATAACTGAGTGGTCCAAAGCTTCAGATGGAATGAAGAATGTAAAAAAACAAATTAATGAAAGTTTTGAAGAAATTAGACAAGCTATTTTTGATCATAAGAAAGAATGTCAAAGTATGATTGATAAGTATGCTGATGAGTTTAACAAGGAATTGAAGAAGCGCCAGAAAATAGCCTTGATAGATATTGATATAGAACACAATGAAATTGAAGAGACATTCGAAAAATTACAGACTGCATGTGATATACTAGGTTCTAAATCTTGTACAACAAGTGAAGGTATTATCTATTTCTTGGAAAACTTTGATAGACTTTCAGACTCACTAATTGAAGAAACACCAAAAGGAAACAAAATGCCGTCAAGTTCTCAAAAATTTGTGCCAGGAAATTTTTCATCTCTTAAATTTGGATCCTTTGAAGTTTTTCGTATCTTTAAATTAGATCCTTTGTAGTTAATGAATATTTGAATATTGCTAAAACTTGGGAGAACAAATTCTAAATTGTGAGGGGAACTTTTTTAAAATTTGGAAATTACTACTCAATCTGCCTTTGATTTGTCACCTGATAAATTGTTTTATAAGGTAGCATACAAGAACAAGAACAGTTTTGAAGGAACAAGAGAAGAGGAGGAAATTGATCAAACTTCAAATACTTTTAGTTTATAATCCAAACTATATAAATTGGAAAAATATTTTGAGAGGAACTTAGGAGTGCACAGACAGTAGTATCTGTTACCTTCAAATTTTGCTATATATTTCATATAATAAAAGATTTAAAAAAATGGGTTTGAAGCCTTTTATGGGTTGATTTTAACAAACCATGAGTTGACTGAAACAGAATGTCAAATTATATTGTGTGTATTTGGTCATAGCTTTTGTCTTGCCTGGGACATAAGTATGCGAGACATAGGGATTACAATCAGGGGGTGGCAATGGGCGAGGCATAAACTAATTTTGTAAAGCTTAATATTTCAGAAGGTAGAAGACCTGGATGCTTCATACGTTTTTGTACACAGATGCCTTTTTTTATGAAGTTTTTGTCTGTCATATAATATCCTTCATCCTTGACCTCATTTTCATGGTTCAACAACTACTTATTATGAGTAATAGGATAATATTATTTGGTATATGGATCCTTTGCAAGGTCTACATATCCATCAGACAGGGTTCATCTGACCTCGACCTAATTTCATGGATCAGTGATCAGATTAAGTTTCTTGGTCAAGTCCGTATCTCAGATACTTTAAGTAACTTTATTTAGTGTATGCAATGATTTTAAGGTATACATGTCTGACTGGTAGGTTTTTTCTGACCTTGACCTTATTTTCATAGTTGATTGGTATATTGTGGTTTGGTCTATTTCTCAGATACTATAAGCAAAAGGACAACGTATTGCTATTTCACACATATTTTACTGAATATAAAATGTTTTAATTCAAATGATGTCTGATTCTTATGAATAAAGAAGACTTTTTCTATACAAATAAAATTGTATGAAAGCTTAGTTTGGACATTTTTATAGCAATTCAAAATTACTACCTATCACCTTTAGGCTTAGCATGACAATAACAATAAAATTTCTATACAAACTGTTAGACTGAATTCATAACAACATTGAAGTGGAATTAATGTCTTATAGGATTGTATGTATGCTTTATTTTATCACCTTGCACTTTCACGACTTGACTGTGGTTTTCTACAGCAGTTTGTTCAAATTTCTGACCATTTGAACAGTTTGATTTTATAAAACAAATTGCAATTTGGTCAGAATTTTGAATAAATTGCAATAGGTAGAGAGCAACACTAACAGTCAAGTCACATCAACTAGGTATATTTGGTGTATGGAGGAATCTATACTTTTAAATTTGTAGACCAAAATTTGTTAGCTGGTTTGTCTCCGAGCCGACGATTGTCTGAAGTATTATATAATAATAAATAGTTAGCGTATGTAATGTACTTTATAACTTCATATAGTAATTGCTTTAATTAGCATAGCTTAATTAATTAAACCCCAAATAAATTTCGATAGCTGGTTCCTTACCGTCTACGTTTTGTAAGCAGGCAGAAATGGTTTTGTATCTGTTTTAAGCATGCGCAAAAGGTACCAAAAAAGAAAAAAAAATATTTATCCGAAAAAGGTATAGTCTAGAATTGAAAAATTGAACTAAATCAAACTTACAGACTTGCGATATGCAAACATTTATTAGAAGAGAAGGGCGGTCGTTTGGAAATGTACCCTCAGGGCTATGCATTGTGTAATTCCTTTTGAATTCTGAGTCTGGAGCTATTTTTTTACTTATCGGCCAAGTCAGAAAATAGCTCCGGACTTGAAATTCAAAACAGATTATGCATTGTGCAGGTTGGACACCCCCCCCCCCCCCCCCCCCCCCACACACACACACAATAAACAGTACAATTAGTCTTAAGCCGTTAACTTTCTTGAATTTATGACAACTGGGCCCACGGCCAACTCGCACCACTCAAACACTCTCACTAATTATTACAACTTGCATCACTTTCTCAAACTCGCACCACTCAAAAAAAAAAAGAAATATAACAAACTCGAAGAAATGTGTTTAATCATTAGATTGTTTTCTTCTTCTGTTAGTAAATTCCTCCTTTCTCGAAGCAACTGTGTCACACAGAGACAGAACTTGCACCACTCGAAAAAAAAATACTACAAACTCGCACCACTGAAGAAATGTTTTAAATCATCAGAGAGTTCTAGATTGTCTTCTCTTAGTTATTTCCTCCGTTCTTGGAGCACCCATATCACACAGAGACAGAACTTGACTTGCACCTTTGGTAAAAAAGAAATACTACAAACTAGCACCACTGAGAAATGTTTTAATCATCAGTGTTCTAGGTTGTCGTCTTCTTTTCTGAGTTATTTCCTCTGTTCTAGGAGCACCTGTGTAACACAGAGACAGAAGCTACTAATTGGACATTCAAACTCCTATGGAAGAAGAACTGCCAACTTTATAAAAACTATCAATTTAATGCATCAGTGCATAAAAACAGTTTGAGAAACATGAACCCAAGCTGTGTATCACCATAAACATTTCAAGTAGTCTTCAAGCCGCGCTTGCGCATGTTTTTTCTAGTGATTGTAATGTTTACATGTCTGTCTTGCAGGGTTCATCTTTCCTTGATCTCATTTTCATTGTTCATTGGTCAATATTTAGTTTTCATGGTTATGTTTGTTTCTCAGATACTACATGTATAACCAAAAGGTCAACTTTATTTGGTGTTAGGAATGGTTGCATGGTGTACATGTCGTCTAATAGGGACCATCTTACCTTGACCTCATTTTTATAGTTTATTGGTCAATGTTCAGGCCTGTTTCTCATATACTTTAAGCAATAGGCTAACTATATTTGGTGTATGGTATGATTGTAAAGTGTACATGTCTGTCTGGCAGGATTCATCTGACCTTGACCTCATTTACATGGATCATTGATAATGTTAAGTTTATGCGATACATGTATCAGAACCTTTATATTACAGGCTTTCAACATAAATTCAACCATGTAAAGTACGCTAGACATTTCAGTGTGCTCTTGTTCTTCAGTTGTTTTTGTTTTCTCCTGATGTGAAAATGTATTTTTTAATTTAATTGTGTTGAAATATATAGAAAATTTCCCTACAAAAATATACACTTGTGTTTATATTAGTATAATTGTCATTGTATTAACATACATGTATTTAAATACATTTTCAAGAAGGTTATGAGGTCTAATTGTTGAACATGGCCGACTTGTTAACAAGTCAACTTGTAAGGATTTATTGCCCTTGAATTATTATTTTTTAAAGATATAGATAAGTCAACATTGATAAAAATCATCACTTAACTAATGTTCAGCTGTTACATAATTATTTTTACCCATTTTATGTGTTTTAGCTTGAAACAATATGAAATATTTTTATTGCATTTTATAACCGTAATTTTTATGCAAAAACTCCATGAGCAATTCACACTTATAGATGCATGTATTTTTTCGGAGGTTTTTTGTTTTTGTGCAGTATTTTTCTTTTTCCTTTTTACACCCTTTGAATACTATATTTACACTGTATTTTTCATTTATGTGATATTTTAAATTCAGAGCAAAGGGAAGCAATAAAAAAGAACAGTTAAATGGATTGAAGTATGAAGACATTGGCAAGTTTTTATTGTCTGGGATAACAGTGGTCAATTTGACAACTTTAGAGCCATTGTGGACCAAAGTATTAGATCTTACACAGGTAAATTATTATAATCTGGGATAACAGTGGTAAATCTGACAACTTTGGAGCCATAGTGGACCAAAGTATTTAATCTGAGAAATCTGGTAAATTTTTATTTTCATTTTAAGGGTCAACCTGACTAGTCTGGATTGAACCAATATCGTAGATCTGACGTTAGTAAATTTAAAAAGAGAATGTAAGTGGTCAGCTGTAAACATAAAGTTTTACATCGTCGTTTCATAAATTTATAATGCCCTGATATTAATTAGCATTGGCTAAAAAGTAGTAACAGGCCAGTGTTTTCTAAAATTGACCATCTAAAATATGTTTTATAACAAAATTTGACTGCTTGACTCATAAAAGTGAACAGAAAATAATTGCCATATCACAAACAAGTTAAGAATACAAAAAATCATACAGATGTAAAATATTGTGATACATTGTAATCATGGCAAATGGTTCTCCCTTGTTTGTGTATGAGTACTAAAGACTGTGGATTCATTATCAATATTTTGATACTAATTTTCGTGGATTTCATTGTTAAAGGTGAACAACAAATTTAAATGATCAACAAAGTACAAATTTCCTATAAGCATGTATGCAGACTTATGCAAAACCATGAAATCAAAAATCCACAAAAATACAATGTTCCTTCAATCCACAAAAATTAGTACCCACTATAATAAATGAATTTTTATACGACCGCAAAAAAATTTTTGTGGTCGTATATTGGTATGACATTGGCGTCGTCGTCGTCGTCGTCGTCTAGCGTCGTCCGGCGCTGTCCGAAGACACATTGGTTTTCGCACTCTAACTTTAGTTTAAGTAAATGGATCTCTATGAAATTTTACCACAAGGTTCAATACCACAAAAGGAAGGTTGGGATTGATTTTGGGGGTTATGGTACCAACAGTAAAGGAATTAGGGGCCAAAAAGGGGCCAAAAATAAGCATTTTTGTAACTTCCAGACATAACTTGTGTGTTAGTGTATGGATCTCTCTGACATTGTTCCACAAGGTTCCATATCACAAAAGGAATGCTGGGATTGATTTTTGGGGTAATTGCCTCAAAATTTTAGGAATTAGGGGCCAAAAAAGGGGCAAAAAACAAGCATTTTTCTAGTTTCATGACAATAACTTGTGTGTAAGTATATGGATCTTTCTGAAATTGTACTACAAGGTTCCATATCACAAAGGGAAAGCTGGAATTGAGTTTGGGGGTAATTGCCGAAACGTTTAGGAATTGGGGGCCAAAAAGGGGCAAAAAATAAGCATTTTTCTAGTTTCCAGACAATAACTTGTGTTCAAGTGTATGGATCTCTCTGAAATTGTACTGCAAGGTACCATACCACAAAGGGAAGGCTGGGATTGATGATGGGGGTAATTGCCTCAATATTTTAGGAATTAGGGGCCAAAAAGGGGCAAAAAACAAGCATTTTTCTAGTTTCAGGACAATAACTTGTGTGTAAGTGTATGGATCTTTCTGAAATTGTACTACAAGGTTCCATATCACAAAGGGAAAGCTGGGTTTGAGTTTGGGGGTAATTGCCCTAAACGGTTCGGAATTTGGTGCCAAAAAGGGGCCAAAAAACACATTTTTCTAGTTTCCAGACAATAGCTTGTGTTCAAGTGTATGGATCTCTCTGAAATTGTACTGCAAGGTACCATACCACAAAGGGAAGGTGAGGATTAAGTTTGGGGGTGATAAATCATAAGGGGGTTCAAAAAATTTGGGGGGGATTTTTTTTTTTTTCCTTTTTTTTTTTCTTTTAAAATTTTCCATTTTAAGTTGGTTATTTCTGATTTATATTTAAAAGCAAATAATAATGATATGGTAGGAGATACACACCAAACAGGATGTGTAAATTATTATATAATTAGTATTGTGCAATAGCAAGAAATTTTCAATTGCACAGTATTGCACAATAGCAAGAAATCTTCAATTGCACAGTATTGCGCAATAGCAAGAAATCTTCAATTGCACAGTATTGCGCAATAGCAAGAAATATCCAATAGCACAATATTGCGCAATAGCAAGAAATTGTCAATTGTACAGTATTGCGCAATAGCAAGAAATATTTAATTGCACAGTATTGTGCAAAAGAAGATACTTCGTATAAATTGCTTATTTCTTGACCAATTTCAATGGGGTTTTATTCTTGAATTCTTGGGGTTCTTTAATATGCTGAATCTAACCGTGTATTTAGTTTTTGGATTTTGGGCCCCGTTTTTAAATTGGTCCACATTGAGGTCCAAAGGGTCCAAAATTAAACTTTGTTTGATTTCAACAAAAATTGAATTATTTGGGTTCTTTGATATGCCGAATCTAACCATGTATTTATATTCTTAATTTTTGGTTCCGTTTTCAAATTGGTCTACATTAAGGTCCAAAGGGTCCAAAATAAAACTTAGTTTGATTTTAACAAAAATTGAATTCTTAGCGTTCTTTGATATGCTGAATCTAAACATGTATTTAGATTTTTGATTATGGGCCCAGTTTTCAAGTTGGTCCAAATCGGGGTCCAAAATTAAACTTTGTTTGATTTCAACAAAAATTGAATATATGGGGTTCTTTGATATGCTGAATCTAACCATGTATTTAGATTTTTGATTTTTGGGCCCCGTTATCAACTTTGTCCACATTGAGGTCAAAAGGGTCCAAAATTAAACTTTGTTTGATTTCATCAAAAATTGAATTCTTGGGGTTCTTTGATATGCTGAATCTAACCATGTATTTAGATTTTGGATATTAGACCATAATAGGTGAATGTCCAATTTAAAATTTTTAAGTTCTTAGACCACATTCATTCTGTGTCAGAAACCTATGCTGTGTCAAATATTTAATCACAATCCAAATGCAAAGCTGTATCAAGCTTGAATGTTGTGTCCATACTTGCCCCAACTGTTCAGGGTTCGACCTCTGCGGTCGTATCAAGCTGCGCCCTGCGGAGCATTTTATTATTCGTTGGATACCAATTTTTGTGGATTTCGTGGGTACAGGTGAACCACAAAATTAAATGTTCAACTAATAACAAATTTTCATTTGGCTTGTATGCAGACCTCGGCAAAACCACAAAATTAAACATCCACGAACATGCAAGTTTTCCTTAATCCACGAAAATTGGTACCCACGAAAATAAATGAATCCACAGTATATGATAATTATTGATTTTTTTTTTAGATAACAGCTGAGTTTCCTGCCTACAATCTATTCACTCCCACTGTAGTAGATATCCAGGGAGACTTCAGTCCTTTAGAGATTGTTCTAGGAACGTCAGCTGGTAATCTCTATATATTAGACCATGCTGGACAAGTTAAAGATGGCTGGCCTAAGTCCTCTGGGTCTATACATGGACAGGTGAGAAAAGTTTGATATACTGATACTTCACCTAATAAACAAATAAACTGCTCTTTGGTCGGTTTGTTGTCTCTTTGACACATTCCCCATTTCCATTCTCAATTTTATGCATTTTTCTGAATATCAACATTGGCTAAAGGGAAATAACTCAAACTAACTTGACTTGAACAGAAATCATAGAGTCACTATTTAAAAAAAATCATTTGTTTACTCTGTTGAGATTTCAAAAAAATTAAATCTATAGTCAATGCTGAGATAAGGTTAAATATATATTGGGATTGTATTCATTTTTGGATTTTTTATTTGCATTTAAAACTGTAAATTATTTCCTTTGGGTCATAACTTTGGCTTAGTTTACAAAAATTGGGCTTGAGAAATTTGACTTTTTCTACTTTACACAAAAGACATAACATCAATTATCAAAATAGCTATTGAAATAAACCAAAACTAAGCATTTATTTAGAATTTTTACAATGGATGTTCCTGTGATATTAGACAAGTCAGTGACTTGATGGTGCCCTATAGTTACCATTCTGTTTGGACACCCCCATGTCATATTAGTCAAGATTGTGACAATTAATTTCAATAATTTTATACACATTGTTTATATGTATAAAAGAAAGTTTCCTTTACATTTTTATGAAAAATTGTAGCAAAACACTTTGTTAAAAATAACAATTTTTAGAAGCATCTTTTTATGATAAGATTTCATCAAAAATTGATGTATAAAATGTTATTGGAAATAGATTCCTGTGTAAGCAACTGATCTGTAAACAATTGGTTTGGTAGCAATTGGTTTTTGTAAAATTTTGAGAAACATCTTTCTGTTTGAGGATTTCAACAAATTTGAAATATGGGTTTTAATAATTATGCCATTTCAAACTGATTTATGGTGTGAAAAATTATTTCATTTGTTAGCATGCATAAGATTAGTGCATTTGTACTATTCACAGTGTTGGAGAGTCATAGATACTCTGTTTCGTGTAAGTAAAAGGTGCATATTGATAATCTATTCTTATCCTGAATATGTATTAAATATGTGCCACTGAACATATGCAAACAACAACCATTTAATCAATTCAAATCAAAAGAATTCATATTGTAAATGTTTTTGAGTTGGCAACAAGCTTACAACGTTCACCAAAATAGAGGTCATCAAACAGCCTTCAACAATAGGCAAACACCAACCATATGGTTCCTAATGACCTTAAGTATTGGAAATTGGTGAATATATTAAGATCCAGCATCAACACCAAACTAATTTGGCTAAATGACAATCACTTAGGAGATTCTGTTGTGACTTCTCAGTCCTCCGTCTTGTATCTTGATCTTTGGTGAAACACATGATTAAACGAGAAGAGCATATTAAAAGACATCCATCCAGAACAAGCACTAAATGCAGTAATATGGGTACTATAGAGAGAGAAAATGAGCCACATGAAACACAATACATGTACTAGTTGGAATGTCAATGTATGAAAGGATGGAGGAGTAAAAAAAAAGTTTTATTCCATAATGCACAGGATCCGAAACATCAATACTATACCTCTTTCAAAACAGTAACAAGATTAAGAAGAAATAAAAAATGAAAGAGACCAAATAAATAAAGACTATAATTTATTGTTAAATTCATGAATTTCTGTGATTATGAAAAACATTTTGATTTTCAGATAACTGTAGCTGACCTAAATGGAGATGATATCTTAGACATTGTTGCCATTGATACAAGTGGTGATGTCGTCTGCTATAACTCTGATGGTAAAACTCAATGGGAGATTCAGATCACAGGGACATCTACTGCTGGCAGTCGGTTGTATGATGTCAACAATGATAATGTGTTGGATGTCATCATTACAACAAATGTTGGGTAAGCAATGTATTTCTATTGAACTTTCCAGAGGGTTTTTATATTGAGAAATCTTTCTATGAATGGTTCTATGCCATTTTAAATATAGATATATATCTTACAGTAGATTCATTATTATTTGTTGGATACAAATTTTCCTGGATTTCATGGATATAGGTGAACCACTAATTTAAATGTTTAACAAAGTAGAAATGTTTTATAAGCTTGTACGCTGACTTCGTCAAAATGATGAAATCAAATATCCACGAAAATACAATTTTTCCTCAATCCATGAAAATTGGTACCCATGAAAATAAATTAATCCACAGTATCATAAGTCAATACTGTGAAGTGGGAAATTTTTTGGAGATTTAGCCTTTTTCGTAATTAAGTTGAAAACATAAAATATCTTGAAGGAAGATCAATTCAAGGACAAGATTGTTATAGAAATCACAAAATTTAAGCTTCACTTTACCATGTTTACAGTATATTATGTTATTCATTATATTTTCATATATATATTTCAGTGATATTTTTGCATTAGATGGCATGAGTGGTCAAATATTACCCAACTGGCCAGTAAAGTTAGGAAAGAAGATATCATCCAATGTACTCATTACGAAGATCTCAACAGCACACACAACACCTGATATGGTATAGTCTTGAATTTATTTTTACATGTACCGTAGGTGTCTAAATGAAATTCATTTGATCCAGAATTTTTTTGTTTCCTTTAGACACTTGTTTTTTTTTTTTGTCACTTTATAATTTTTAAAGGAACTGGTATAAAGTGTGTGTACAAGATACAACAATAATCATAATTGGAAAAATTTCTATAACAAAGGAAGTGTGTAAACTATAAAAAAAAAATGAACAATTTTCCCAGAGGCAAAACATATAATTCGTTTGCCAAAGTCTGCATACAAGCCTATAGAAAATTTGTAATTTATTGAACATTTAAATTGATGATTCAGCTGTACTCACCGAACCCATGTAAATTGGTATTTCACGAATAATGATAACTCCACAGTAGGTTGAAAATGTAAACAACAAAAGTGATCAGCAATTCAAGATCTACAAATATGCCAATATTACTAAATCAATTGGAAGACTCCCTATATGAGTTATTACCCTTAAATGACCATTTTTGACAAATGTATGAATTTTTCACAATTGAGCGACTCGGGCTCTTAAGAGCCTCTTGTTAAATTTAAATTTGATTTAGAAAAAAACATTAAAAAAAATTGTGATTCCCTCAAACCCGTTACATTTTGGGTAATTTGGAATGGTACAAATCGTTCATGATTCAAATGGGAAAGGGGATTGGGTGTAAGTGGGAAGGTTACACCATTCAATGACTGTAGTCTGGAATTTCTTAGACTTAAAGCTGACGAATAACTATTGTATCTATCTACGTTTCAGTTAGTATTAACAGACGATGGATATCTACATGTCATCTCAATGGACCTCAAATGTAAAACTAAGTTCACATTAGGGGAAACAACTCTGGTCCAGTTGTTGGCTCATGACCTTATGGAAGGGTCAGATGGATTGGAGATATTAGTTGCCACTAACGATGGAGCCTTGATATGTTTAGGAAGCTCTCAGGGACCAACGGATATATTTATTGATGAAGAAAAAGATAAAGAAAGATTAAAATACAGTTTACAAAGTGAAACAAAAAGTCCTAATGATTTTATATATGGATATATAAAGGTATGTGGTAGAGTAAAGGTTTTACTTTCCCTATGTTTGACCCAAACGAAAAGCTTATTTACATTGATAACATGAGAAATATGAAACAAGGAGATGTGGTATCATTGCAAATAAGAAAACTATCACTAAGAGTGCAAATGATGTGGATTTAAACAACTATAAGTCACTGTATGGCCTTCCACAATGAGCAAATCCACACCATATAGTCGGCTTTAAGAGACAACAACATGTCTAAATGTGAAACAATCCAAACAAAAAAATCCAATGGCCTTTGTTTGCCAGTTGTTATTGTTTTTGATATGTTTTTGTAAGTGGCACAATGTTTGCTTTCTTATTATATCCCATGCAACAACTGTCAAAATCTTTGACGAATTTGGAAATGAAAAAGTCAGAAATAAAGGGTCTTTTTGTAAAATAAGGCATTTGCATTTTGTCAAATTTAAAAAGAGAAATTGTTTGACCAAAACCTCCAATGAATTAGTTTATAATGTAAACTAGAAATTAAAAGAAGATCTTAAAAGGAACTTATTAGAACCAAAATATTCATGGCATAAATTTTTTTTTTAAGAAATATTAAATTTTAAGGGGAGATAATTCATTCTCTTTGTTTTGAAAATGTACATAAATGCATATCAATAATATAAAAAAGAAAACTAATAAGGGACCCACTTGACTCACTGCACAAGTCAGAATTATTGAACATTTTACCATGTGGGTAAGGTACACTTTTGATAAATTGACCAGAAAAAAATCATCTTGTAATTTTCCATAAAATGTTACACTTAATTGAGTTGTTCAGGGTTGCTAAGCATGATATTTTTCTATCCATTACTGGACCCTTTTCAACCAAAACATCCATGAAAATAACTGGAGGATCCCAAGCTAGCACTTTTGTTAACGTTGTATAAAATCTGTCAATCATCACTTTTTCTTCTTGCATAAATGGAAACAAAATTATTTGCATTAACTCTATATTTTGAATATCTCTGTTTATATATTTTTCAGCCTAATCTTTACATCACACAATACAGTAGAATAGAAGAAGAAGTCACAGGGTCGGAATTTTACTTAGAATATGATATTAGTGATATGTCAAAAAAAGCAGGTCCATATGAAATCAGGGTAGGTTATATTGAGATATGGGCTATTCCATTAAAATGTATGAGGGAGAGTGGGAAGGGAAGTTTCATTTTTGGACATGGATAATAAAGTATTTATAGCATTTTGTCTATAAAATGTAAGTTTCTAATAATTCAGAATTAAATAAACAGTGAATTAACAGAAAACACATCAATGATATTTCATATCAACACTATAAGTCTGTATTCAAATCCTGTTTGATAACGATGATCAAGTTTAAAGTGTGTGCACTGTTTCAGGTTTATTTTGGATTTCATCTGTTACAAAACACAAGCCATGCTGGTCCAGGGCTTTACAGTTTAAAAGTTCCTGCCTTTAATGAACCAAGTCATGGACATATAATTGTTGTGATGAGAAACAGACATGGTATGATTGTAACAGACTCGTATACAATCAGGTAAGTTCTTAATAGCAACAGACATGGTATGATTGTTACAGACTCGTATACAATCAGGTGAGTTCTTAATAGCAACAGACATGGTATGAGTGTTACAGACTCTTATACAATCAGGTAAGTTCTTAATAGCAACAGACATGGTATGATTGTTACAGACTCGTATACAATCAGGTAAGTTCTTAATAGCAACAGACATGGTATGATTGTTACAGACTCATATACAATCAGGTTTCTTAATAGCAACAGACATGGTATGTAGCAACAGACATGGTATGATTGTTACAGACTCGTATACAATCAGGTAAGTTCTTAACAGCAACAGACATGGTATGATTGTTACAGACTCGTATACAATCAGGTAAGTTCTTTACAGCAACAGACATGGTATGATTGTTACAGACTCGTATACAGTCAGGTAAGTTCTTTATAGCAACAGTCATGTGTGCAGTGATTATAGTTCCATTGCAAAAGGTTATAAGTAAAATAGAAAATTATAAGTAGAGCTAACAAACTTATACTCTTAGTGGTATATATAATTTTCAAAGTCCAGCTTTTGCCATGGGGAAAATCCAAAAATATGTTGTTGACAAAATGCAAAGCAAATGAACAGCTAGCATACAAGTATAAAGCAGATGACACAAAAATTGTATGCTTATAAATTGTATGCTTCACCTCAAAAGCTAACAAAACCTTTAAACAGACTTATTAAGAAGGGATATAGTTACGATACTGTTGTCAGGTCATTAAAGATTGCATATTTTGACTTAAATATTGATTCACTTATAGGGTCTTTGCATCGGAATTAAACATATTTATTCTAAAACCAGTTGTTGGCATGACACGGGTTATGTTCTTCTCATATATTTTATGACGGTATAATACTAAACCCCTTACAGGAGGAATTGTGCCTGATATTCATATGATGAAGACATAATCTTTCAATCAGTTTAATTGAGGTCTGGAGCTGGCATGTCAGTAACTGCTAGTAGTCTGTTGTTATTTATGTATTATTGTCATTTTGTTTATTTTCTTTTGTTTCCTATTCTGACATCGGACTCGGACTTCTCTTAAACTGAGTTTTACTGTGCATACTGTTGTACGTTTGTTTTTTCTATATTGGCTAGAGGTATAGGGGGAGGGTTGAGATCTCAAAAAACATGTTTAACCCCGCCACATTTTTGCGCCTGTCCCAAGTCAGGAGCCTCTGGCCTTTGTTAGTCTTGTATCATTTTTAATTTTAGTTTCTTGTGTATAATTTGGAGTTTAGTATGACGTCCATTATCACTGAACTAGTATACATATTTGTTTAGGGGCCAGCTGAAGGACGCCTCCGGGTGCGGGAGTTTCTCGCTGCATTGAAGACCCATTGGTGGCCTTCGGCTGTTGTCTGCTCTATGGTCGGGTTGTTGTCTCTTTGACACATTCCCCATTTCCATTCTCAATTTTATTGTCGAGCCTGCGACTTTTGTCGCAGAAAGCTCGACATAGGAATAGTGATCCGGCGGCGGCGGCGGCGGCGGCGTTA
This sequence comes from Mytilus californianus, assembly GCF_021869535.1. NCBI lineage: Eukaryota > Metazoa > Mollusca > Bivalvia > Mytilida > Mytilidae > Mytilus > Mytilus californianus. The sequence goes on along the minus strand of NW_026262690.1, from coordinate 117,032,979 downwards.
GCTAACTTCTTAAAAGCTTTATATTTTAGAAGCTAGAATACCTGGATGCTTCATACTTTGTATATAGATGCCTTATGTTACGAAGTTTCCGTCTGTCATATGTCCAATGTCCTTGACCTCATTTTCATGGTTCAGTGACTACTTGAAAAAAAAGTCAACATTTTTTGTAATGTTAATTTCTTTCTTATTATGAGTAATAGGATAACTATATTTAGTATGTGCGTACCTTGCAAGGTCCTCATGCCCGTCAGACAATTTTCATTTGACCTCGACCTCATTTCATGGATCAGTGAACCAGGTTAAGTTTTCGTGGTCAAGTCCATATATCAGATACTATAAGCAGTAGGTCTACTATATTTGGTATATGGAATGATTGTAAGGTGTACATGTCCAACTGGTAGGTGTCATCTGACCTTGACCTCATTTTCATGGTTCAGTGGTGAAAGTTAAGTTTTTGAGTTTTGGTCTTTTTTTCTTATACTGTATGCAATAGGTCAACTATAAATGGTGTATGGAATGATTGTAAGGTGTGCATGTCTAGCTAGCAGGTGTCATCTGACCTTGACCTCATTTTCATGGTTCAGTGGTCAAAGTTAAGTTTTTGAGTTTTGGTCTTTTTTTCTAATACTATATGTAATAGTTCAACTATATTTGGTGTATGGAAATATTTTATGATCTATATGTCAGTCACGCAGGTTTTATTTGACTTTGACCTCATTTTCAAGGTTCATTGCTCAGTGTTAAGTTTTTGTGTTTTGGTCTGTTTTTCTTATACTGTATGCAATAGGTCTACTATATTTTGTGTATGGAATGACTGTAAGGTGTACATGTCTAGCTGGCAGGTGTCATCTGACCTTGACCTCATTTTCATGGATCAGTGGTCAAAGTTAAGTTTTTGAGTTTTGGTCTTTTTTTTTAATACTATATGCAATAGTTCAACTATATTTGGTGTATGGAAATATTTTATGATCTATATGTCAGTCAGGCAGGTTTTATTTGACCTTGACCTCATTTTCAAGGTTCATTGCTCAGTGTTGAGTTTTTGTGTTTTGGTCTGTTTTTCTTAAACTATAAACAATAGGTCAACTATATTTGTTGTATGGAAGAATTGTTAGCTGTACATGCCTGCCTAGCATGGTTCATCTGACCTTGACCTCATTTTCATGGTTCATTGGTCAATGTTTAGTTTACTTGGTTAATGTTAAGTTTATGTGACAGTTGTAATAAAGCTTTATATTTAGGACTATCAACATAATATAAATGATTAGTAAAGAAGGCGAGACATTTCAGCGTGTGCACTCTTGTTAAACAATATAACCTCCCATGAAAATCAAAGTACCGTAACTCCCGCCATAAACCTGGATTTTGTCAGATGTTTCTGAAGGGTAATTAGTATATCCTTACTTTACTAGTGACACCTGTTGTTTTGCCCTGTACTCTAAACCATTAATTTGTCTAAGCATGGAAACAATTGAAAAGTCAATTCTTCCAGTGGTGACATTAAAAAACACAATAATGTCTCCTGCTATAGCATGCCTCACCGGTTATATAATTAAGAAAAAATATTAGTTGGGCAGGTTAATACAGAGGATACTGCTATACTTGATTTTCATGATTTTTAAATTATTTCTTTTTTTTGTTTTACTAACATTTTATTTTGTCCAGATTTTTATATGTATTTTTTTTTATATTTTCAGATTTAACCGTTTAATTATGGAAGACTTGCAGTGGTTATTAGTGACACCATTTATAGCAATGTTAATCATTTTATTAGTTTTACATGGATTCCCAATGAAAGACTTGTTACCATATACACATCAATCCAAAACCAGATAGCACATGGCTTTCAATAGGTCTAATTTATAATTTATGAACAATCCTATCCAATGAAAGGTTGTCTTAGAAAATATACAGAAAAGTGCTACAGAGATATTCAGTGAGAAACTGACATTTTATATACCCGTGTAAAACCAGATAGCACAGAACTATGTTTTGAACTTATTATTTGTACATGTTATACAATATTATTGAGAATGAAGTGTTTTAATAATGAAAAATATATTGCTGTAAAAGAGAAAGAAGGATCCTTTGAATGAGAAAAAAAAAATAAAGCCAACTCATTGTATTAAAATGTTCGTTTATTTTTAATGTTTACATGTCTGATAGATGCAGTAGCTTTAACACTCATTGAAGTTAGACATTTTGATGAAATAAAAAAAAACAACAAAAAGAAAGCACAAATTGATCTTCACCATAGTTGTCTACCTTTCTTTGACATTTGGTTTTTTATTTCCCTTTGGTATCATCTATACCCTTTTTGTTCCCCTTTTATTCATCTTTTTTTTTGTATTTTATAGAACTCTTGTATTTTTAAAAGTGAGTTTGAAAAAAAATTGAGGAATTAAGTACAGTCATATTTTCTTTTATATATAAGTTTTTGAAATAAATAGATAATTAAATGATAGAATAATTTTTTTCTTCACACTTTTGTTGTTCAAAAAAGAGTTTATCATACAGACTTCTTTGTGCAGTTGTAAAGGAAGTTGTGGTCAAGAGATCCATCTGTAATCAGTTTTAGGATTGTGAAAAAATATAAAGGTTTTTAATTACATAAAGTCTCCTTTATTGTTTACCGTTACAATTACCTGGATCATACTCCTACATTTACTGATACTGTGTTGTAAATAGTTGTTATCATGTCCCAACGATTTTATGCCCCCGCAGTAGCGGAGGGGGCATTAAGTTTTACCCTTGTCCATCTGTACGTCCGTATGTACGTCCCAAAATTGGTTTCCGTTCTCTAATTTGTCTATAAGATCATTATAAAGTGCTTTATTTATTTCATCATTGTGTATTTTATGTGATACTGAAAAAGGTTTGATTCACTTGAATATACTCAGTCAAATATAAAATAGCAAACTTGGTCACATCACAAACCTGTTGTGCCATTATTTTCTTATAAAATACTGTATGTTTCTCTGTCATCATTTGTATTGTATAATAAATATTTTTTTTGTTGAGAAGACTGTAACTTTTAAACTTGTGTCTAATACATTGTAGTTTTTCTTGTTTTGACAATAAAATATGTTTAAATTTAATGTCGAGGAAAGTCTAAATAGTCTTGAAATCCTGAATTTTGTTCTCATAATTTTCAAAATTACAAAAATTCATAATTATATACACCAAGGGTGATGATTTTATTCCTGAAGGAGAAAACTATTTGTTTTGTCTTCAATGACTTCAGAATATTACTCACTGGTTGTTACTGTCTCTTTTTGTTTTTTATAAATTACATACCATACTATTAATTTTCAAGGGGCCTCGGTGGCTGGAGTGGTCTAAGTATTCAAACTTCTATATCACTAGCCTGTCAACACTAAGGTTGTGAGTTGGAATCCGGAACGTGGCAGGTGGGCTCGACTCCAATCTTAATTGACTAGGATTGTCATTTTCCTATCGAAGGTCGGTATTTCTCTCAAGGCACTCTGGCTTCTTCCATAAAAAAAAATTGACCACCACAAAATAACAAAAAAATGCTGAAAGTGGTGTTAAATACCAATCAATCAATCAAACAATTAATTTTGAGATTTAAAACATTTCCTGATGAGTCAACTCCTTTTCAACTGATTTTATTGTTTGTTCTAAGGTGCTATTACACCACTGCCCCAGGTTAGGGAGAGAGCTGACAAGCATATTAGATTATTTTACCCCACCACATTCTTTACGTTTCTTTTCAAGCAAGTAGTCTGTATTCCAGTGATTTTGTCATTGGTTGCTGTCTGTCAGTATAGTTTTGAATTTATGTAAATAGCTTAAATATGGTCATAGTTTTCTTTTTTGAACATTTTACACATTTTGTTATCCAAGACAATTTTATAGCTTACTATAGTATAGGGTATGCATTTTTCTTATTGTTAAAGGCCTGTAGTTATTACATTCTTTGTCTTAGGTTGACAGTTGGCCCATTGGCAGTCATACCACATCTTCATAGTTTTGTACTTAATATTTTTTCTGTCTATGAAGAAATAACATCAAAAATGTGGTCCACACTGAATAACCCGCGTAGCGGGTTATTTAAAGTGTGGACCACATTTTTTATGTTATTTCTAATAGGCAGAAAAAATATTACAGTCATTTCTTATAATTTAATTCTTAATTCCATTTTAAACCGGAGTAAATCATGAACAAACATTGATGACGTCATGGTCACATGACAAAATTATGTCTATGAGCTGATAAACAAAACGACGTCAGCCAATCAGAAGACGCGTTACATCCAAAATTAAATTATTATTGTATAAAATTAACTAACTTGATGAATCTCTGTGCAATTGAAAGCTTACTATATGTTTTGAGACTGAGAGCATGTGGAGTATTGAAGAGCATGAATAAACCCTTTAATGTTTTTCTTATAAAGTTACTTTATGTTGTTGGGTGATTGTTTCATTGTCATTTAACCCATCATGCAATATCTCTGTTTAGTCATCTTCACTTTCTTATATGAACAAGATATGACATTTTGACAACTTTCATTACAATCAATATTTGCATAATTTTCTCTTTTTCATTTTTTTTAATATTATGTGTTTAATATATAGATATAATTTTTTGTGGGATTTTTTTCATTATACAGGCACATTCCTTTATTTTTATGGTTTGTCAATATTCATTGTATATGTGTTTTAAAACCATTACTGTTAATATGAAAAAATGAGATGTGATTAAGCAACAATAGGTAGTTTTCCATTGATGTAATTTGAGTTTGATTTTTCCCTTGGTGTCAATGTTTGAAGGCAGACTGGTTTATTTTCTAAATTTACTAACTTCATTAGTTTAAACATGAAGTACAAGCAAGTCAGATAAAAGATAATTACCAGACCAAAGTAATGAATTATATAAGGCTTAAACAAATGAGGATGGTTGATAAAACAACTTTTTGAAAGTCTAGCAGTCAGTATAGCAAGTTGAAGTTGGTTGATTTATGAAGGAATTTGTGCATGTTGCCCGCCAACATGGTGACTAATGGAAATAACTCTTTCTCAAATTACATCAAAGGAAAAATATATAGAGAACTTAATGAAATCAGTTCTCGTACAAAAGTTTGATACCAATTCCAGTGTATACAACTATTAAGGTTTTTTCAATAACAATAATTGAAGTCAATTCAAAAACAAATTAACCAAGTTTTTCCTCAAAGCATGAAATTTGGGAATCCTTGAATGTCAGAACTTTTACAGAAGGTTCATTTAGATAATATTTATGATAAACATTAGGACGGTTAAAGCATTATCATCCTAGTATCTCAATTTTTGATGAAGAAAATTCTAAGCATGCTGTGATGAAATGTTACCATATTGGCACAGTGTTCAGAAATATATATTATTATCGCTATTATGTGTATTTTTCCTTTCATCTTTTTTTGTGATAAATTTTCAGAATCTTCTTTTCTAATGATTTTTTGAAAATATGTAGGGAATTTTAGACTTAAATCTCTATTATCTCAGGAAATTGACAAAAATTGATTTCTTTCTGTGTGATACAATCACTCATAGTACCCTTTTTCATGCAATGGCAAAATGAAAATTATAAACAGATGTGATAAAGTCGTTGAATTTCAACCAATGGAGGCATGAGAACCAGTAAACCAAATATTTTTCTATAAAAAAACACAGAGAAGCTGCGAAAAGGTATAATTGGGAGAAAAATTTTAGACATTGAGTTTTGCATTTTGATGTAAGTAATAAGGTCTACAGGTATTGTTAAAATAATCTTTTTGATCATGAAGTGTGCTAGTTATTAAAATGTGGTGTATAAAACAGTTGTTAGAATGTAAAACTGTTGGTTACATGGATGAGAAATAATAAAAAGATTTATAAAATGATTTTATTATTTATTTACAAGCACAGCCTGTGATGAGCACAGTTGAGAAAATACTCTACAACAATCAATGTTATATGGTAAAACATTAATAAATAAACACACCCAACAGTATACATTCATAAACAAACACAGCAATAAACATTCATAAATGAACAATCACTCCTATAAAATCAAGTTCCAGACCTGATAAAAAAAATTTAAAATAAAATCTTCTTATTTCATAGTGATTTTCTCAACAAAAAAAAACAGAGATTTTTTACTAAACTCTTTGTGTGTAATAAGCAATGACATTTTCTTTAAAAAAATTCTGAAAGAGAAAAGGTTTTTATTGTAAAAAATATTTAGAGGGCAAAATATCTATAAATATACAGATACCTGTTATATATACAATGCTAGTCAGTATCTCCAACAAGTCTCTTCATTTGATGTTTAGTCAATAAAAAAAGATGTCTTTACCTCCTTTCATGTTTTCTAAATACAGTGTAGGAAATTTTCAATAAATAAAGTTAAATTATCTCCCCCTAAATTTATCACAATTGGACAGAACTGATCTCCCTTGGCAAAATAACAATGTCTTGATACAAGCATTAGTAAAATATTTTAATGTTTCCAAAATTCTGCATCTTTGAGAATCAGATGCTTTGTAGAACAGATACTTAAAATTTGTCTTTTTATCTGTGATCAAGGGATATAACTCCTGAAAGACAAATATTACATGAACAAGTTTAATTTATTATTGTTACTGTTTCAATTTCTGTTTAAAATAGTAAGGTACACTATTAGAGAATTAATGTAACTTAATCAGAGTTCTGTTTTAGAATTATTAATAATATCCTTCATCAATATGAACAATAATGACTGTCTTTAAGCTTTTGATATATATTTCTTGTACCTGGGTATAAAAACAACAAAAATACATTTTGTACGTCTAAAGAGAAAACAACTTGCAAATAAAACTAAATCATAAAACTTATTATAAATTAAATAAACTAAAACATGAAATATGGTAAGTAAAATGATTAACCTAAAAACATTAACAATACAACAAAAATATATTCAAGCTGCCCTATAATAGATTGGTATCATAAATAAAGTCTTCAACAGTGAGACAAAAAGATTTTTGTAAATGTCATTTAGTCCTAACCTCATAAAGAATAATATGTAAACTTCTGCAGGAGATTTCTGTTTATTTATTTTAATTTTGAATAATTTTTATTTTAATCAAAAACCAAATTAATTACTTTTTTCTCAAAATTGGAGTTAGCATCAGTTCTTTTTGGCCTCAGGGTTCTTAAAAATTTTGTTTACAAGTATGCAAGGAATAAGTCATTGTTAGTTATCAATTTCAGTCTTTTTTTAAATTCTTTCAGTAAGCTGCTCATATTTATTCTTCATTTCAGCTGGTATTTTAGGTAAACTGGAAAATATAAATCAACAACGATCCAGTTCCATCTGGAATATTTCACCCCAGCTCTCACCGTCCATTTTACAAACAGGTTTTGGTGGCAGTGCTTGGTAATTTTTTGGATTACTAAACTGTCCTTTCTTCCATTTCTTCTTTGTCTCATTAGTTTTGTAATTCATCTGAAATGTTTCCTGAAAAAATAAATTGGGAACTGTAAATACAGGCAAAAATATGTAAATTTACGAGTTAAGATATATGCATATGCATTTGATAAGTAAAATGTAAACATCAGTATTCTAGATAGAATTTAAGGACAGAGGGAAACAGTTTAAGGATCAAAGGCACAATAGCACGGTCCCTTGTCCACCTGATCATGTTTATACATTTTTGTAGATAAAAAAATTAAATAATTGAATGAAGTAATGTACGTTTGATTGGATTTGTAAATTTTAGGGTTGGTAAAAGCTTTATTCCAGTAGTTGAACTGATTGCATTACAATCGAGAATGTACATTGTAAAATAATAATTTTCATTCAGAAAACAAAAATAAATAGGAAAAGACTATAAGGGTAGAGGGGCACAGCCTCCTCCATCTAGGGCTTGCTAGGATAATGCATATTTATAGATTATTTGAGGCATAAAAAGTTTTATATAAGTTCAAGGTTATCCTAAAATACTTGAGATTCTCATTCAACTATTAGATAGATTGTTTAGGTAATTTATTTAAAGACTATTTTTTGCATTTTACATTGTTACATTAGCCCTTCACACAATCCTAACCTGTAATCTATTCTTGTGTTCTTTGATTTTAGTCCCTGAGTTATTACTTCATCAATTGTTCTTTTTGAGTGTATTTTTATCTTCAGAAGTCTATTACTAGGTAATGGACTTCTGGTATCTTATAAAAGCCTTTCTATGCAAATTATTACCTGCCATGATCTACCAAGCTCCCTGTCTATTTGTATCAGTCTCCTGCTTTCATGTAAGGAAGAACATAGGTCCTTCCATAAAATATCTGATTGACCAATCAGAACATTCCATCTCTTGCAAACCAACGAAGAATTGTTCAATGAATCAATATTACAGTGGCTAAATATCACAAGAAGAATTTCATTTGGTAGCTCATCTATTGTACTAGTCAGACTGTCACACATTTGTGTACCTGTAAATAGAAGATCACAAAAAATGTAATTTAAGATAAACTCCCCTTTTTTCAATACTAGTATTTTGTCTTCATTGTGTCTCATTGATGTTTACCCAATACTTCAGTGAATCCATAAATAAAATCCATTGTCCAAATATTGAATAATTGTATTAATATAAACATAAATATCAACTACAAAGGAAGAAATTAGAACACAATAGCATCTCAGGATGAACATCTAAATGTTGATAAAAGATAGTAATACAACAAACTCAAAAACATTGCCGATATATAATTGAGGTCAGAAGGACCTTTTTCAGGACGTCAGTATTTCACCTTTATTTTTACGATAACTCTGGATTTACAATCATCAGGACTCGGGAATTGATGACTAATTTTTCAAAATCCATGAGAGAATGCTCTGTTTTTTGGATTCAGTATAAATTTTTCTAGGAATTGGGATGACACCCCTTCTATCTCCTCTAACAATTGTCTTGCAAGACAATAATTTGACCTCATTTGAGACTATGCATGCAACCTTTAATTTGACCCTTAGTTGGAGAAGGGTTGCACATGTGCTCAACATGTTCAGTTATTAAAAATTAAAACAGACCTAGAAAAATCCAATTGCACGTGGTCACTATCTATATTTATTTATTTATGTTTAAATTAGGTTAAATGACCGTCATCATTCTTCGGAGGTCATATCGATGGTTAATTAGATGACGTCTAGATAAAAATACACACAAATATTATCGAGTTCATGCATTGTTAATTGTTTATTTTAGACTTTTTGTAATTTGGATATACATTTAAGTGTGTTATTAATCAAATATGAGAATTTGAGTCAGTTTGGTGAACATGAATTTGACACCAAATGCCCCTTTATTGGCTTTAAGGTATTCATAAGTCAGATTAGTTTGGTCTTTTTTTTCTACTTTTGCTGTTTACCCAGATCCAATTAGTAACACCAATCAGAAACAAAGTTCTGATCTCCTTGACCCAGTAGTGTTTAATGACATGAGAACCAAACTGATAAAATTTACAGTGTAAGTTGACAGCAGGAGGGGGCGTGGCACCTTTAACCGTACATTTTTGTTTAAATAAATAATTTGTGTTTAACAAAATGACATAGATACCTAAATTAACAAAATACTGTTTTTCTTTCTGTTTCTTTTCACTTTAACGTGTAGATGTGTACTGACATGAACAACTGACGCTCGCGTGTATTTGTTCTGTCTATTAGTTAACCGTTAAAACGAGGTAACCATCTAGGGTAGGTAATGCATATTCATGACTAAGCGATGATTGACAGATATTTAGATAAAAAAAGGATTCATAGTTCCGATCATAACCACATTCAAAGAAGGAAAACAAAGTAAGGGCAGATATAGATATACTAATAAAGAAGTAATAATAGTTAAAATCAATGGAAATACATAAATTTAAAATTATAATAAGGATAAGCAGAGACATGTTACTAGAACTTTTTGAAAAATATTGCTCCGACGGGTGTGTCAAAATTAATCTGAAAAAGAAAAAAAAATGGTATTTTTGATAAAACTGTGAGACGTTCCTTTCGGCGCTTTGTTTAATTCAATCATTCTACTATGGAATGTGTGTCCAGTAACAAATATATGAATATACATTTTTTGGCATGAAGATTGATTGATTGTTTGTTTCAGCAGGAACATATATGTTAGATATACTGTTCCCAGGTTTCAGTGACAAATATTTCATGCATGTTTAGGACGATCGGCATGAAGAATTTGTACGTTAACAAAATGATCTATATAAAAGAATGCATTGAAAAGATATAAGAAATTAAGAACAAGAATTAAGTATAAATCAAGGAAAAGACTAGTCTACCGTGTATGATGTATTAGAGTTTCTTCTTTGTTATATTTAGTAAAATAGATTGAGGTAACCACCAGCATGAGGTTCTGTCTAATACGGACTTCCACATTCTGTATGTGCCTATCCCAAGTCAGGAGCCTGTAATTCAGTGGTTGTCGTTTGTTGCTGTATATGTACCAGTCAATTCAGTCCGGTAGTAAAATTTGTAGACTTTTCTTCCTTGGTAATCAAGTCCGTGACCATAATTTAACTAGGAATGTAACATGTGTAAGTCTATAGAAAAATAAGTCCATAGCTATTGAAATATGTCTGGCACTTATTTTCCTAGGAAAAGTTTTATATATCCGTATTTTCATTTTTTTTCTATGAAAAAGGTCCCTTTAAAATTAATCAATGTTAAAATTAAGAAAGGAACATTCGTAATTATATATATATGTACATCATAAAAGTCTGTGATATCAATTTTCCTAGGAAAAAAAGTTTAATTATTCAAAAAACCCATATTTTAATATAATAGTGAAATATTAACGCACAACTGTTAAACAATTTAAAAACATATACGAATTAAAAATTCCATTGTTTACATATAAACTATTTCTTTCATTACAAAATATCCCATAAAATAAGGGACATGGACGTTTTTACATATGAGCCCTGGACATGAATTCCTACTAGGAAAATTAGTCTGGGCACCTAAATTTTATTAAAAGATTAATAAAATTGAGAATGGAAATGGGGAATGTGTCAAAGAGACAACAACCCGACCATAGAACAGACAACAGCAGAAGGTCACCAATGCATTTTACTAGTACCCTTCATATATCTATGCCTGATTTGTCTTTTTTTTTGGTTGAAGTTGAAGAGAAATAGAGATTTAAGCCATTCTGGGACTATTATACTATGTTAGTATAATAGTCCCAGAGCCATTGTATACATATATCAAAGATATCTCATTTTACATATATTTGCATATCTCTGAAGCTAAAATTAGGTTTTTGGTGCTTGTTATACTTAGAAAATGCCTTCATATAACATTTCCTTCCTCAAAAAGTCATTTTAGAACTGACAAATTGTATGGGTTAACGGAAAAAATTAGTTTGAGACTTCTTTAATCAAAATCAAATATTGGCTGAAAATATGCTCTTTTTGGTGTGTAGGGGTGGCCTATTGTTTCTAGCTATAAAATGCACAAAACAAAGACTTCGACATAAATAAATTTATTTTATTGAAGATAAATGATTTCTTTCAGCAAATAATATGGTTTTTCTTCTTTTTGAGATGATCATCAGGTCTGATAGGAATAGGATCCCAGTTACAGGATACCAGTCCAGTACCCACGAATGAAGTCCCTTAAAAAATCTACCATCTTTTAAATGGGATATTATACCGAGATGAAATTATGTAAAGATGCTTGAATTTGTAGTATATCCAAAGGGTATTCATCAAACTTTCAAATTCTGTTTAGATTTTAGTGATTCTGAAATGTATAGGGTGGATGATTGTCTGAGTAAATGGTCCAGATTTTATTTTCGATTTTAACCAGGAAGTTAATAAAAAGACCCTATTAATACTCAAAACAGTATTGCTCTCTTAAATGCCGGTCATGACCCTTCAAAAATTCTCCAAGAAATCATGGAGGGGCTACTAGTTAAAATAATTGAAATTTGGCAGTCTAATATACGAAATCAAATATCTCCCCCTCAATTATGATGAAATTGCATTCAAGCTTTTATTGGTTGTACCTAGTAAAATAGATTGAAGTAACCACCACAATGAGGTTTTATATTTAAAATAAATAGAAGTAACCACCACAATGAGGTTTTATATGATATGGTCTTTTTATTGCTTGTACCTAGTAAAATAGGTTGCGGTAACCACCAGGATGAGGTTTTGTATGATAGGAGCCTTTTATTGCTTGTACCTAGTAAAATAGATTGAAGTAACCACCACAATGAGGTTTTATATGTAAAATAAATAGAAGTAACCACCACAATGAGGTTTTATATGATATGGTCTTTTTATTGGTTGTACCTAGTAAAATAGGTTGCGGTAACCACCAGGATGAGGTTTTATATGATAGGAGCCTTTTATTGGTTGTACCTAGTAAAATAGATTGAAGTAACCACCACAATGAGGTTTTATATGTAAAATAAATAGAAGTAACCACCACAATGAGGTTTTATATGATATGGTCTTTTTATTGGTTGTACCTAGTAAAATAGGTTGCGGTAACCACCAGGATGAGGTTTTATATGATAGGAGCCTTTTATTGGTTGTACCTAGTAAAATAGATTGAAGTAACCACCACAATGAGGTTTTATATTTAAAATAAATAGAAGTAACCACCACAATGAGGTTTTATATGATATGGTCTTTTTATTGCTTGTACCTAGTAAAATAGGTTGCGGTAACCACCAGGATGAGGTTTTGTATGATAGGAGCCTTTTATTGCTTGTACCTAGTAAAATAGATTGAAGTAACCACCACAATGAGGTTTTATATTTAAAATAAATAGAAGTAACCACCACAATGAGGTTTTATATGATATGGTCTTTTTATTGCTTGTACCTAGTAAAATAGGTTGCGGTAACCACCAGGATGAGGTTTTGTATGATAGGAGCCTTTTATTGCTTGTACCTAGTAAAATAGATTGAAGTAACCACCACAATGAGGTTTTATATGTAAAATAAATAGAAGTAACCACCACAATGAGGTTTTATATGATATGGTCTTTTTATTGGTTGTACCTAGTAAAATAGGTTGCGGTAACCACCAGGATGAGGTTTTATATGATAGGAGCCTTTTATTGGTTGTACCTAGTAAAATAGATTGAAGTAACCACCACAATGAGGTTTTATATGTAAAATAAATAGAAGTAACCACCACAATGAGGTTTTATATGATATGGTCTTTTTATTGGTTGTACCTAGTAAAATAGGTTGCGGTAACCACCAGGATGAGGTTTTATATGATAGGAGCCTTTTATTGGTTGTACCTAGTAAAATAGATTGAAGTAACCACCACAATGAGGTTTTATATTTAAAATAAATAGAAGTAACCACCACAATGAGGTTTTATATGATATGGTCTTTTTATTGCTTGTACCTAGTAAAATAGGTTGCGGTAACCACCAGGATGAGGTTTTGTATGATAGGAGCCTTTTATTGGTTGTACCTAGTAAAATAGATTGAAGTAACCACCACAATGAGGTTTTATATTTAAAATAAATAGAAGTAACCACCACAATGAGGTTTTATATGATATGGTCTTTTTATTGCTTGTACCTAGTAAAATAGGTTGCGGTAACCACCAGGATGAGGTTTTGTATGATAGGAGCCTTTTATTGCTTGTACCTAGTAAAATAGATTGAAGTAACCACCACAATGAGGTTTTATATTTAAAATAAATAGAAGTAACCACCACAATGAGGTTTTATATGATATGGTCTTTTTATTGCTTGTACCTAGTAAAATAGGTTGCGGTAACCACCAGGATGAGGTTTTGTATGATAGGAGCCTTTTATTGCTTGTACCTAGTAAAATAGATTGAAGTAACCACCACAATGAGGTTTTATATGTAAAATAAATAGAAGTAACCACCACAATGAGGTTTTATATGATATGGTCTTTTTATTGGTTGTACCTAGTAAAATAGGTTGCGGTAACCACCAGGATGAGGTTTTATATGATAGGAGCCTTTTATTGGTTGTACCTAGTAAAATAGATTGAAGTAACCACCACAATGAGGTTTTATATTTAAAATAAATAGAAGTAACCACCACAATGAGGTTTTATATGATATGGTCTTTTTATTGCTTGTACCTAGTAAAATAGGTTGCGGTAACCACCAGGATGAGGTTTTGTATGATAGGAGCCTTTTATTGGTTGTACCTAGTAAAATAGATTGAAGTAACCACCACAATGAGGTTTTATATGTAAAATAAATAGAAGTAACCACCACAATGAGGTTTTATATGATATGGTCTTTTTATTGCTTGTACCTAGTAAAATAGGTTGCGGTAACCACCAGGATGAGGTTTTATATGATAGGAGCCTTTTATTGCTTGTACCTAGTAAAATAGATTGAAGTAACCACCACAATGAGGTTTTATATTTAAAATAAATAGAAGTAACCACCACAATGAGGTTTTATATGATATGGTCTTTTTATTGCTTGTACCTAGTAAAATAGGTTGCGGTAACCACCAGGATGAGGTTTTGTATGATAGGAGCCTTTTATTGCTTGTACCTAGTAAAATAGATTGAAGTAACCACCACAATGAGGTTTTATATTTAAAATAAATAGAAGTAACCACCACAATGAGGTTTTATATGATATGGTCTTTTTATTGCTTGTACCTAGTAAAATAGGTTGCGGTAACCACCAGGATGAGGTTTTGTATGATAGGAGCCTTTTATTGCTTGTACCTAGTAAAATAGATTGAAGTAACCACCACAATGAGGTTTTATATGTAAAATAAATAGAAGTAACCACCACAATGAGGTTTTATATGATATGGTCTTTTTATTGGTTGTACCTAGTAAAATAGGTTGCGGTAACCACCAGGATGAGGTTTTATATGATAGGAGCCTTTTATTGGTTGTACCTAGTAAAATAGATTGAAGTAACCACCACAATGAGGTTTTATATGTAAAATAAATAGAAGTAACCACCACAATGAGGTTTTATATGATATGGTCTTTTTATTGGTTGTACCTAGTAAAATAGGTTGCGGTAACCACCAGGATGAGGTTTTATATGATAGGAGCCTTTTATTGGTTGTACCTAGTAAAATAGATTGAAGTAACCACCACAATGAGGTTTTATATTTAAAATAAATAGAAGTAACCACCACAATGAGGTTTTATATGATATGGTCTTTTTATTGCTTGTACCTAGTAAAATAGGTTGCGGTAACCACCAGGATGAGGTTTTGTATGATAGGAGCCTTTTATTGCTTGTACCTAGTAAAATAGATTGAAGTAACCACCACAATGAGGTTTTATATTTAAAATAAATAGAAGTAACCACCACAATGAGGTTTTATATGATATGGTCTTTTTATTGCTTGTACCTAGTAAAATAGGTTGCGGTAACCACCAGGATGAGGTTTTGTATGATAGGAGCCTTTTATTGCTTGTACCTAGTAAAATAGATTGAAGTAACCACCACAATGAGGTTTTATATGTAAAATAAATAGAAGTAACCACCACAATGAGGTTTTATATGATATGGTCTTTTTATTGGTTGTACCTAGTAAAATAGGTTGCGGTAACCACCAGGATGAGGTTTTATATGATAGGAGCCTTTTATTGGTTGTACCTAGTAAAATAGATTGAAGTAACCACCACAATGAGGTTTTATATTTAAAATAAATAGAAGTAACCACCACAATGAGGTTTTATATGATATGGTCTTTTTATTGCTTGTACCTAGTAAAATAGGTTGCGGTAACCACCAGGATGAGGTTTTGTATGATAGGAGCCTTTTATTGGTTGTACCTAGTAAAATAGATTGAAGTAACCACCACAATGAGGTTTTATATGTAAAATAAATAGAAGTAACCACCACAATGAGGTTTTATATGATATGGTCTTTTTATTGCTTGTACCTAGTAAAATAGGTTGCGGTAACCACCAGGATGAGGTTTTATATGATAGGAGCCTTTTATTGCTTGTACCTAGTAAAATAGATTGAAGTAACCACCACAATGAGGTTTTATATTTAAAATAAATAGAAGTAACCACCACAATGAGGTTTTATATGATATGGTCTTTTTATTGCTTGTACCTAGTAAAATAGGTTGCGGTAACCACCAGGATGAGGTTTTGTATGATAGGAGCCTTTTATTGCTTGTACCTAGTAAAATAGATTGAAGTAACCACCACAATGAGGTTTTATATTTAAAATAAATAGAAGTAACCACCACAATGAGGTTTTATATGATATGGTCTTTTTATTGCTTGTACCTAGTAAAATAGGTTGCGGTAACCACCAGGATGAGGTTTTGTATGATAGGAGCCTTTTATTGCTTGTACCTAGTAAAATAGATTGAAGTAACCACCACAATGAGGTTTTATATGTAAAATAAATAGAAGTAACCACCACAATGAGGTTTTATATGATATGGTCTTTTTATTGGTTGTACCTAGTAAAATAGGTTGCGGTAACCACCAGGATGAGGTTTTATATGATAGGAGCCTTTTATTGGTTGTACCTAGTAAAATAGATTGAAGTAACCACCACAATGAGGTTTTATATGTAAAATAAATAGAAGTAACCACCACAATGAGGTTTTATATGATATGGTCTTTTTATTGGTTGTACCTAGTAAAATAGATTGAAGTAACCACCACAATGAGGTTTTATATTTAAAATAAATAGAAGTAACCACCACAATGAGGTTTTATATGATATGGTCTTTTTATTGCTTGTACCTAGTAAAATAGGTTGCGGTAACCACCAGGATGAGGTTTTGTATGATAGGAGCCTTTTATTGCTTGTACCTAGTAAAATAGATTGAAGTAACCACCACAATGAGGTTTTATATGTAAAATAAATAGAAGTAACCACCACAATGAGGTTTTATATGATATGGTCTTTTTATTGGTTGTACCTAGTAAAATAGGTTGCGGTAACCACCAGGATGAGGTTTTATATGATAGGAGCCTTTTATTGGTTGTACCTAGTAAAATAGATTGAAGTAACCACCACAATGAGGTTTTATATTTAAAATAAATAGAAGTAACCACCACAATGAGGTTTTATATGATATGGTCTTTTTATTGCTTGTACCTAGTAAAATAGGTTGCGGTAACCACCAGGATGAGGTTTTGTATGATAGGAGCCTTTTATTGGTTGTACCTAGTAAAATAGATTGAAGTAACCACCACAATGAGGTTTTATATGTAAAATAAATAGAAGTAACCACCACAATGAGGTTTTATATGATATGGTCTTTTTATTGGTTGTACCTAGTAAAATAGGTTGCGGTAACCACCAGGATGAGGTTTTATATGATAGGAGCCTTTTATTGGTTGTACCTAGTAAAATAGATTGAAGTAACCACCACAATGAGGTTTTATATGTAAAATAAATAGAAGTAACCACCACAATGAGGTTTTATATGATATGGTCTTTTTATTGGTTGTACCTAGTAAAATAGGTTGCGGTAACCACCAGGATGAGGTTTTATATGATAGGAGCCTTTTATTGGTTGTACCTAGTAAAATAGATTGAAGTAACCACCACAATGAGGTTTTATATTTAAAATAAATAGAAGTAACCACCACAATGAGGTTTTATATGATATGGTCTTTTTATTGCTTGTACCTAGTAAAATAGGTTGCGGTAACCACCAGGATGAGGTTTTGTATGATAGGAGCCTTTTATTGCTTGTACCTAGTAAAATAGATTGAAGTAACCACCACAATGAGGTTTTATATTTAAAATAAATAGAAGTAACCACCACAATGAGGTTTTATATGATATGGTCTTTTTATTGCTTGTACCTAGTAAAATAGGTTGCGGTAACCACCAGGATGAGGTTTTGTATGATAGGAGCCTTTTATTGCTTGTACCTAGTAAAATAGATTGAAGTAACCACCACAATGAGGTTTTATATGTAAAATAAATAGAAGTAACCACCACAATGAGGTTTTATATGATATGGTCTTTTTATTGGTTGTACCTAGTAAAATAGGTTGCGGTAACCACCAGGATGAGGTTTTATATGATAGGAGCCTTTTATTGGTTGTACCTAGTAAAATAGATTGAAGTAACCACCACAATGAGGTTTTATATTTAAAATAAATAGAAGTAACCACCACAATGAGGTTTTATATGATATGGTCTTTTTATTGCTTGTACCTAGTAAAATAGGTTGCGGTAACCACCAGGATGAGGTTTTGTATGATAGGAGCCTTTTATTGGTTGTACCTAGTAAAATAGATTGAAGTAACCACCACAATGAGGTTTTATATGTAAAATAAATAGAAGTAACCACCACAATGAGGTTTTATATGATATGGTCTTTTTATTGCTTGTACCTAGTAAAATAGGTTGCGGTAACCACCAGGATGAGGTTTTATATGATAGGAGCCTTTTATTGCTTGTACCTAGTAAAATAGATTGAAGTAACCACCACAATGAGGTTTTATATTTAAAATAAATAGAAGTAACCACCACAATGAGGTTTTATATGATATGGTCTTTTTATTGCTTGTACCTAGTAAAATAGGTTGCGGTAACCACCAGGATGAGGTTTTGTATGATAGGAGCCTTTTATTGCTTGTACCTAGTAAAATAGATTGAAGTAACCACCACAATGAGGTTTTATATTTAAAATAAATAGAAGTAACCACCACAATGAGGTTTTATATGATATGGTCTTTTTATTGCTTGTACCTAGTAAAATAGGTTGCGGTAACCACCAGGATGAGGTTTTGTATGATAGGAGCCTTTTATTGCTTGTACCTAGTAAAATAGATTGAAGTAACCACCACAATGAGGTTTTATATGTAAAATAAATAGAAGTAACCACCACAATGAGGTTTTATATGATATGGTCTTTTTATTGGTTGTACCTAGTAAAATAGGTTGCGGTAACCACCAGGATGAGGTTTTATATGATAGGAGCCTTTTATTGGTTGTACCTAGTAAAATAGATTGAAGTAACCACCACAATGAGGTTTTATATGTAAAATAAATAGAAGTAACCACCACAATGAGGTTTTATATGATATGGTCTTTTTATTGGTTGTACCTAGTAAAATAGGTTGCGGTAACCACCAGGATGAGGTTTTATATGATAGGAGCCTTTTATTGGTTGTACCTAGTAAAATAGATTGAAGTAACCACCACAATGAGGTTTTATATTTAAAATAAATAGAAGTAACCACCACAATGAGGTTTTATATGATATGGTCTTTTTATTGCTTGTACCTAGTAAAATAGGTTGCGGTAACCACCAGGATGAGGTTTTGTATGATAGGAGCCTTTTATTGCTTGTACCTAGTAAAATAGATTGAAGTAACCACCACAATGAGGTTTTATATTTAAAATAAATAGAAGTAACCACCACAATGAGGTTTTATATGATATGGTCTTTTTATTGCTTGTACCTAGTAAAATAGGTTGCGGTAACCACCAGGATGAGGTTTTGTATGATAGGAGCCTTTTATTGCTTGTACCTAGTAAAATAGATTGAAGTAACCACCACAATGAGGTTTTATATGTAAAATAAATAGAAGTAACCACCACAATGAGGTTTTATATGATATGGTCTTTTTATTGGTTGTACCTAGTAAAATAGGTTGCGGTAACCACCAGGATGAGGTTTTATATGATAGGAGCCTTTTATTGGTTGTACCTAGTAAAATAGATTGAAGTAACCACCACAATGAGGTTTTATATTTAAAATAAATAGAAGTAACCACCACAATGAGGTTTTATATGATATGGTCTTTTTATTGCTTGTACCTAGTAAAATAGGTTGCGGTAACCACCAGGATGAGGTTTTGTATGATAGGAGCCTTTTATTGGTTGTACCTAGTAAAATAGATTGAAGTAACCACCACAATGAGGTTTTATATGTAAAATAAATAGAAGTAACCACCACAATGAGGTTTTATATGATATGGTCTTTTTATTGCTTGTACCTAGTAAAATAGGTTGCGGTAACCACCAGGATGAGGTTTTATATGATAGGAGCCTTTTATTGCTTGTACCTAGTAAAATAGATTGAAGTAACCACCACAATGAGGTTTTATATCTAAAATAAATAGAAGTAACCACCACAATGAGGTTTTATATGATATGGTCTTTTTATTGCTTGTACCTAGTAAAATAGGTTGCGGTAACCACCAGGATGAGGTTTTGTATGATAGGAGCCTTTTATTGCTTGTACCTAGTAAAATAGATTGAAGTAACCACCACAATGAGGTTTTATATTTAAAATAAATAGAAGTAACCACCACAATGAGGTTTTATATGATATGGTCTTTTTATTGCTTGTACCTAGTAAAATAGGTTGCGGTAACCACCAGGATGAGGTTTTGTATGATAGGAGCCTTTTATTGCTTGTACCTAGTAAAATAGATTGAAGTAACCACCACAATGAGGTTTTATATGTAAAATAAATAGAAGTAACCACCACAATGAGGTTTTATATGATATGGTCTTTTTATTGGTTGTACCTAGTAAAATAGGTTGCGGTAACCACCAGGATGAGGTTTTATATGATAGGAGCCTTTTATTGGTTGTACCTAGTAAAATAGATTGAAGTAACCACCACAATGAGGTTTTATATGTAAAATAAATAGAAGTAACCACCACAATGAGGTTTTATATGATATGGTCTTTTTATTGGTTGTACCTAGTAAAATAGGTTGCGGTAACCACCAGGATGAGGTTTTATATGATAGGAGCCTTTTATTGGTTGTACCTAGTAAAATAGATTGAAGTAACCACCACAATGAGGTTTTATATTTAAAATAAATAGAAGTAACCACCACAATGAGGTTTTATATGATATGGTCTTTTTATTGCTTGTACCTAGTAAAATAGGTTGCGGTAACCACCAGGATGAGGTTTTGTATGATAGGAGCCTTTTATTGCTTGTACCTAGTAAAATAGATTGAAGTAACCACCACAATGAGGTTTTATATTTAAAATAAATAGAAGTAACCACCACAATGAGGTTTTATATGATATGGTCTTTTTATTGCTTGTACCTAGTAAAATAGGTTGCGGTAACCACCAGGATGAGGTTTTGTATGATAGGAGCCTTTTATTGCTTGTACCTAGTAAAATAGATTGAAGTAACCACCACAATGAGGTTTTATATGTAAAATAAATAGAAGTAACCACCACAATGAGGTTTTATATGATATGGTCTTTTTATTGGTTGTACCTAGTAAAATAGGTTGCGGTAACCACCAGGATGAGGTTTTATATGATAGGAGCCTTTTATTGGTTGTACCTAGTAAAATAGATTGAAGTAACCACCACAATGAGGTTTTATATTTAAAATAAATAGAAGTAACCACCACAATGAGGTTTTATATGATATGGTCTTTTTATTGCTTGTACCTAGTAAAATAGGTTGCGGTAACCACCAGGATGAGGTTTTGTATGATAGGAGCCTTTTATTGGTTGTACCTAGTAAAATAGATTGAAGTAACCACCACAATGAGGTTTTATATGTAAAATAAATAGAAGTAACCACCACAATGAGGTTTTATATGATATGGTCTTTTTATTGCTTGTACCTAGTAAAATAGGTTGCGGTAACCACCAGGATGAGGTTTTATATGATAGGAGCCTTTTATTGCTTGTACCTAGTAAAATAGATTGAAGTAACCACCACAATGAGGTTTTATATTTAAAATAAATAGAAGTAACCACCACAATGAGGTTTTATATGATATGGTCTTTTTATTGCTTGTACCTAGTAAAATAGGTTGCGGTAACCACCAGGATGAGGTTTTGTATGATAGGAGCCTTTTATTGCTTGTACCTAGTAAAATAGATTGAAGTAACCACCACAATGAGGTTTTATATTTAAAATAAATAGAAGTAACCACCACAATGAGGTTTTATATGATATGGTCTTTTTATTGCTTGTACCTAGTAAAATAGGTTGCGGTAACCACCAGGATGAGGTTTTGTATGATAGGAGCCTTTTATTGCTTGTACCTAGTAAAATAGATTGAAGTAACCACCACAATGAGGTTTTATATGTAAAATAAATAGAAGTAACCACCACAATGAGGTTTTATATGATATGGTCTTTTTATTGGTTGTACCTAGTAAAATAGGTTGCGGTAACCACCAGGATGAGGTTTTATATGATAGGAGCCTTTTATTGGTTGTACCTAGTAAAATAGATTGAAGTAACCACCACAATGAGGTTTTATATGTAAAATAAATAGAAGTAACCACCACAATGAGGTTTTATATGATATGGTCTTTTTATTGGTTGTACCTAGTAAAATAGGTTGCGGTAACCACCAGGATGAGGTTTTATATGATAGGAGCCTTTTATTGGTTGTACCTAGTAAAATAGATTGAAGTAACCACCACAATGAGGTTTTATATTTAAAATAAATAGAAGTAACCACCACAATGAGGTTTTATATGATATGGTCTTTTTATTGCTTGTACCTAGTAAAATAGGTTGCGGTAACCACCAGGATGAGGTTTTGTATGATAGGAGCCTTTTATTGCTTGTACCTAGTAAAATAGATTGAAGTAACCACCACAATGAGGTTTTATATTTAAAATAAATAGAAGTAACCACCACAATGAGGTTTTATATGATATGGTCTTTTTATTGCTTGTACCTAGTAAAATAGGTTGCGGTAACCACCAGGATGAGGTTTTGTATGATAGGAGCCTTTTATTGCTTGTACCTAGTAAAATAGATTGAAGTAACCACCACAATGAGGTTTTATATGTAAAATAAATAGAAGTAACCACCACAATGAGGTTTTATATGATATGGTCTTTTTATTGGTTGTACCTAGTAAAATAGGTTGCGGTAACCACCAGGATGAGGTTTTATATGATAGGAGCCTTTTATTGGTTGTACCTAGTAAAATAGATTGAAGTAACCACCACAATGAGGTTTTATATTTAAAATAAATAGAAGTAACCACCACAATGAGGTTTTATATGATATGGTCTTTTTATTGCTTGTACCTAGTAAAATAGGTTGCGGTAACCACCAGGATGAGGTTTTGTATGATAGGAGCCTTTTATTGGTTGTACCTAGTAAAATAGATTGAAGTAACCACCACAATGAGGTTTTATATGTAAAATAAATAGAAGTAACCACCACAATGAGGTTTTATATGATATGGTCTTTTTATTGCTTGTACCTAGTAAAATAGGTTGCGGTAACCACCAGGATGAGGTTTTATATGATAGGAGCCTTTTATTGCTTGTACCTAGTAAAATAGATTGAAGTAACCACCACAATGAGGTTTTATATTTAAAATAAATAGAAGTAACCACCACAATGAGGTTTTATATGATATGGTCTTTTTATTGCTTGTACCTAGTAAAATAGGTTGCGGTAACCACCAGGATGAGGTTTTGTATGATAGGAGCCTTTTATTGCTTGTACCTAGTAAAATAGATTGAAGTAACCACCACAATGAGGTTTTATATTTAAAATAAATAGAAGTAACCACCACAATGAGGTTTTATATGATATGGTCTTTTTATTGCTTGTACCTAGTAAAATAGGTTGCGGTAACCACCAGGATGAGGTTTTGTATGATAGGAGCCTTTTATTGCTTGTACCTAGTAAAATAGATTGAAGTAACCACCACAATGAGGTTTTATATGTAAAATAAATAGAAGTAACCACCACAATGAGGTTTTATATGATATGGTCTTTTTATTGGTTGTACCTAGTAAAATAGGTTGCGGTAACCACCAGGATGAGGTTTTATATGATAGGAGCCTTTTATTGGTTGTACCTAGTAAAATAGATTGAAGTAACCACCACAATGAGGTTTTATATGTAAAATAAATAGAAGTAACCACCACAATGAGGTTTTATATGATATGGTCTTTTTATTGGTTGTACCTAGTAAAATAGATTGAAGTAACCACCACAATGAGGTTTTATATTTAAAATAAATAGAAGTAACCACCACAATGAGGTTTTATATGATATGGTCTTTTTATTGCTTGTACCTAGTAAAATAGGTTGCGGTAACCACCAGGATGAGGTTTTGTATGATAGGAGCCTTTTATTGCTTGTACCTAGTAAAATAGATTGAAGTAACCACCACAATGAGGTTTTATATGTAAAATAAATAGAAGTAACCACCACAATGAGGTTTTATATGATATGGTCTTTTTATTGGTTGTACCTAGTAAAATAGGTTGCGGTAACCACCAGGATGAGGTTTTATATGATAGGAGCCTTTTATTGGTTGTACCTAGTAAAATAGATTGAAGTAACCACCACAATGAGGTTTTATATTTAAAATAAATAGAAGTAACCACCACAATGAGGTTTTATATGATATGGTCTTTTTATTGCTTGTACCTAGTAAAATAGGTTGCGGTAACCACCAGGATGAGGTTTTGTATGATAGGAGCCTTTTATTGGTTGTACCTAGTAAAATAGATTGAAGTAACCACCACAATGAGGTTTTATATGTAAAATAAATAGAAGTAACCACCACAATGAGGTTTTATATGATATGGTCTTTTTATTGCTTGTACCTAGTAAAATAGGTTGCGGTAACCACCAGGATGAGGTTTTATATGATAGGAGCCTTTTATTGCTTGTACCTAGTAAAATAGATTGAAGTAACCACCACAATGAGGTTTTATATTTAAAATAAATAGAAGTAACCACCACAATGAGGTTTTATATGATATGGTCTTTTTATTGCTTGTACCTAGTAAAATAGGTTGCGGTAACCACCAGGATGAGGTTTTGTATGATAGGAGCCTTTTATTGCTTGTACCTAGTAAAATAGATTGAAGTAACCACCACAATGAGGTTTTATATTTAAAATAAATAGAAGTAACCACCACAATGAGGTTTTATATGATATGGTCTTTTTATTGCTTGTACCTAGTAAAATAGGTTGCGGTAACCACCAGGATGAGGTTTTGTATGATAGGAGCCTTTTATTGCTTGTACCTAGTAAAATAGATTGAAGTAACCACCACAATGAGGTTTTATATGTAAAATAAATAGAAGTAACCACCACAATGAGGTTTTATATGATATGGTCTTTTTATTGGTTGTACCTAGTAAAATAGGTTGCGGTAACCACCAGGATGAGGTTTTATATGATAGGAGCCTTTTATTGGTTGTACCTAGTAAAATAGATTGAAGTAACCACCACAATGAGGTTTTATATGTAAAATAAATAGAAGTAACCACCACAATGAGGTTTTATATGATATGGTCTTTTTATTGGTTGTACCTAGTAAAATAGGTTGCGGTAACCACCAGGATGAGGTTTTATATGATAGGAGCCTTTTATTGGTTGTACCTAGTAAAATAGATTGAAGTAACCACCACAATGAGGTTTTATATTTAAAATAAATAGAAGTAACCACCACAATGAGGTTTTATATGATATGGTCTTTTTATTGCTTGTACCTAGTAAAATAGGTTGCGGTAACCACCAGGATGAGGTTTTGTATGATAGGAGCCTTTTATTGCTTGTACCTAGTAAAATAGATTGAAGTAACCACCACAATGAGGTTTTATATGTAAAATAAATAGAAGTAACCACCACAATGAGGTTTTATATGATATGGTCTTTTTATTGGTTGTACCTAGTAAAATAGGTTGCGGTAACCACCAGGATGAGGTTTTATATGATAGGAGCCTTTTATTGGTTGTACCTAGTAAAATAGATTGAAGTAACCACCACAATGAGGTTTTATATGTAAAATAAATAGAAGTAACCACCACAATGAGGTTTTATATGATATGGTCTTTTTATTGGTTGTACCTAGTAAAATAGGTTGCGGTAACCACCAGGATGAGGTTTTATATGATAGGAGCCTTTTATTGGTTGTACCTAGTAAAATAGATTGAAGTAACCACCACAATGAGGTTTTATATTTAAAATAAATAGAAGTAACCACCACAATGAGGTTTTATATGATATGGTCTTTTTATTGCTTGTACCTAGTAAAATAGGTTGCGGTAACCACCAGGATGAGGTTTTGTATGATAGGAGCCTTTTATTGCTTGTACCTAGTAAAATAGATTGAAGTAACCACCACAATGAGGTTTTATATTTAAAATAAATAGAAGTAACCACCACAATGAGGTTTTATATGATATGGTCTTTTTATTGCTTGTACCTAGTAAAATAGGTTGCGGTAACCACCAGGATGAGGTTTTGTATGATAGGAGCCTTTTATTGCTTGTACCTAGTAAAATAGATTGAAGTAACCACCACAATGAGGTTTTATATGTAAAATAAATAGAAGTAACCACCACAATGAGGTTTTATATGATATGGTCTTTTTATTGGTTGTACCTAGTAAAATAGGTTGCGGTAACCACCAGGATGAGGTTTTATATGATAGGAGCCTTTTATTGGTTGTACCTAGTAAAATAGATTGAAGTAACCACCACAATGAGGTTTTATATTTAAAATAAATAGAAGTAACCACCACAATGAGGTTTTATATGATATGGTCTTTTTATTGCTTGTACCTAGTAAAATAGGTTGCGGTAACCACCAGGATGAGGTTTTGTATGATAGGAGCCTTTTATTGGTTGTACCTAGTAAAATAGATTGAAGTAACCACCACAATGAGGTTTTATATGTAAAATAAATAGAAGTAACCACCACAATGAGGTTTTATATGATATGGTCTTTTTATTGCTTGTACCTAGTAAAATAGGTTGCGGTAACCACCAGGATGAGGTTTTATATGATAGGAGCCTTTTATTGCTTGTACCTAGTAAAATAGATTGAAGTAACCACCACAATGAGGTTTTATATTTAAAATAAATAGAAGTAACCACCACAATGAGGTTTTATATGATATGGTCTTTTTATTGCTTGTACCTAGTAAAATAGGTTGCGGTAACCACCAGGATGAGGTTTTGTATGATAGGAGCCTTTTATTGCTTGTACCTAGTAAAATAGATTGAAGTAACCACCACAATGAGGTTTTATATTTAAAATAAATAGAAGTAACCACCACAATGAGGTTTTATATGATATGGTCTTTTTATTGGTTGTACCTAGTAAAATAGGTTGCGGTAACCACCAGGATGAGGTTTTATATGATATGGTCTTTTTATTGCTTGTACCTAGTAAAATAGGTTGCGGTAACCACCAGGATGAGGTTTTGTATGATAGGAGCCTTTTATTGGTTGTACCTAGTAAAATAGATTGAAGTAACCACCACGATGGTTTTTTTCTTTATAATACAAGGAATGTATGGTTGTACTTATTAAAACAATAGAGGTTACCACCAGAATGAGGTTTTTTTTATAATATTTTTTTAAAGCTGTATTCTATTTGATAAAGCTCCTTATTACAATGTTTACCACTATTTATTATGGAACCATATCGTCATTGTATAAATTCACGGGTGTCATTCGGTTTATCGAGAGTATTGATCGTGAAAGAATAACTAACGGTGGTCAAGCATTGCGATCAGATCGTGAAAGATCTGGTATAGGATCGTGAATGAAATATTATCGAGAAGACACATGCTCCGTCAGTAAATAATCTTATTTAATCAATTATTATGAATAATATTGGAAAAATAAAACTGTCTGTCAAAATGGTTCAACATTCTGATTAGTATCCGAGAAAAATCAAGACTTAAAAGTACACCGTTTTCACAAGACTACAAAAGGCAGATTGTTTTTCAAAATTTCAGAGAAATAAGAATGTAAACAAACATGATTTTCTTTCAAATTTTTAATGCATAAACTACTTTTCTCCTAGAAATATCGTTCAATATCACTGTTTGAAATAGTTCTTAAAGTTATTTTGATTTAGTTTATTCAGAAATTTTATAATTTCAAAACTGAAATCATCTCGTTTGTCATAGACTCTGGTATTAAAAGATGACCGCTGTAGTCAAATTCGGGGTATATGTCTAAAAATGATGCAGATGAATCTGTATATGTGGTGTCTATAATATCTAGTTCAAGACTATTAATGGGACCAAATGAGAAAAGTTCGTATTGTTAATGGAAAGAACATCTTCAATACACCTGTGTGTAAAATTAAATGATAAAGCTTATTTGATCTAATATAAAATTATGAAGATGTGGTATGATTGACAATAAGACAACTCTGCACAAGAGACCAAATGACACAGAATTTAACAACTATAGATCATCGTATGGCCTTCAACAATGAGTAAAACCCATACAGCTATAAAAGGACACGAAATGACATTTGTAAAACAATTCAAACGAGAAAACTAACGTATTTATGTTCAATGAACGACAAACAAATATGATATAAACCAAAACGACAACCACTGAATTACAGACTCCTGAATTGGGACAGGCACCTACATAATGTGGCGGGGTTAAACTAGTTAGCGACTCTCTTTCTAACCTGGGACAGTGGTGTAACAGAACAACAATTGAACAAACTATAAAGATCAGTTGAAAAGGGCTTAACTCATCAGATCGATTCAAAGCAAAAACAAGTAACAAAAACACAGAGTGGACTTATACATCTCAATTACCTTTTCGAAAACAAAAACGCACACATTAAGATATTTCCGGTGGAAAACCACCAGACCCCCTCTCGCTTCCCTCATTTGTGGATGCATTATGTATACACAATATTGACCTTTCGATCATTTACGCTGATGTAGGTCTTATTATCTTGGATGCCTAGTTACGCGTAGCATTGCCTCATAAATGAAAAAAGGTCTAAATATGGGTAAAAATATATACATCCCCAACAAAATTTAAAGCAATGATTTACGTTCTAAGAAAGTAATTACACACTTCAACCAATTACAAGTACATCAATTGGTAAAACAAATGCTGTTTTCTGATCATTAAGTCTGGTCACTCCTTGTCTTTCACGATCCAAATAATGCGTTGAATGATCTTTCACGATCAATTTTGATAAAAAATCAACAAAAAAATTTTTTCAAAAATAATATGAACTTTTTCAAGTAATAACATACATATATTTTACTGGACTATCTGACATGTAAAGATTAAGTTTTAAACATATCATGATATATTGGAATGTGACTCAGTATTATAGTTACAAAACGTGATTTTTTTCTAAATGATTTTGATAGGATTGTGTGCCGCCTTTTGTGTTTTCTTAAAAAGCACTGCATTTTTTTCATTTTTTAAGTGCACAGTTTTATCAAAGACGTTGAATAATTTTGACAGACATATATTTTTTTCTAATTTGTTCCACCTTTTGAAACTACAGCAGATTGTTTCATAGATTTTGAAGTAGAATTACACTTAATTGCATTCACGATCCGATACCAGATCTTTCCCGATCTGATATCGCAATGCTTGACCACCGTTAGTTATATTCTTTCACGATCAATTCTCTCGATAAACCGAATGACACCCGTGAAATTGGACTTATTTTATAAAGTATACAGTTGTCAATTCAGTTATTACTTCTTGTACTGGTTATTAATCACGGATTAATCCTTTTTACACTTTGTGTTTTGTGACTGGCGTAAGTCTGAAAAAAAAACTCGTTACTAAGTGTAGTACTATCTTTTTGTGGAAGGTGTTTGCGAGTCTGAAATATTGATTGCTAATATGGTTTGTGTTACATTTTATACACTGCATTTAAAAGTTTACTTGACGGCTCAAAGCTTTACAGGAAGGTGTAGACATCTGCTAGTTGTTGAAGACTGAGATGTATTACTTCTAACTGTATTTTGTTTGATTGTGCTGTTGTTTTGATATCTCATGCTGTTGGCAAATAATTTTTTGTCCTTTTCTGTTTTTGACATTATTTTCGTCTTATGAGTTTGAATTTCCCTTTGGTATCTTTCTCTTCTATTTGATGCATAGTTATAAACATAATCACATGTAGTTATGAGTCCGGATACATACACACTTGTTAAAAAACATGCGATATGAAAAAAGGGAGATGTAATGTGATTTCCCATTGATACAACTATTCACTAACCAAATACTTATAAATACGTTAATCAACACAACTGAAGAGCACATCTTGGATTTCAACAATCACAAGCAATAGTTCAATGTGTATAGCTTTGTCTGGTAGTGTTCATCTAACCTTGACCAATTTAAATGCTTCATTAGGCAAAGTGGCTTCGATGGCCAAGTGGTCTAAGTAGTTGAACTACTGTATCACTAGTCTGTAAACATGGAAGTTGCGAGTTCGAATCCCACATGTAGCAGGTGGGCTCCACTCCAATCTTAATTGACTACGATTGTCAGTTTTCCAACCGAAGGTCTGTGGTTCTATACGGGCACTCAGGCTTCCTATACCAACAAAAACTGACAGCCACGAAATAGCAAAATAGTGCTGAAAGTGGTGTTCAACACCAATCAATCAATCCATAGGCAATTTAAAGTTTCCATAGTGATGTTTGTTACATAGATTCTATAGGCAATAGGTCAACTGTACTCTATTCAATGATTGGAATGATAGTAAGGTGTAGTCTATCTGGCAGGATTCATATGTCGTAGACCTCATTTCCATGGTTAATTAGGCCATGTAAATTTCATGGTTATGTTTGTTTATTAGATACTGTAAACAATAGGTCAACTATATTTGGTGTATGGAATAATCGTATGGTGAACATGTTGTTCAGCAGGGTTCATCTGAGCTTGACCTTATTTTTAGGGTTTAATTTTCGTAATTAGGTCTGTTTCTTGGATACCATAAGCAATATGATAACTATATTTGGTCAATTGTATGGTTGTAAGGTGTACATGTTTGCCTGGTAGGGTTCATCTGGCCTTGACCTCATTTACATTGATATTTTAGGTTTATCAGGCCCATAGCCAGGAATTTCCATGGGGGGGGGGGGGGGTCACATGGACTTGGACTCGCGAAGCTCTCTTTAACAGTTACAATTCAAACAGAATGTCAACTTTAACAGTGCTTATTTGTTTTCAAGGGGGGGTTCATACCAACCCCTCGAAGCCCCCCTGGCTACGGGTGTGTTTATGTGGAACTAATGGTGAAACTTTCATATTACACACTTTCAACATCAATTCAATGATAAGTAAAGCAGGCCACACATTTCAGTGAGTGCACTCTTGTTTACTTGTAGCAAGAAAACGAGTTTAGTGACACCATTTTTACTTCTAGATTTCTAAAAGCACATAATAAAACATTTTGAAAAAAAATCTATCTATAGATTTTTTTCACAAAAATGTGTTTTCCATGAATGCAAAGTATAAGAAATTCCATCTGAGGAAATAATTAGTGCTGATCTACATTAAACTATTTCTAAGAGTTACTGATTTATCATATGAACAAATAAATATGTCGACATAGAAAGTTGACTAATACCTTTTTTATTCAATTAGCATGGAAGAAAATAAACTCCATGCCGTATTTGCACAATAATATTCAGTCATTCATTACTGTCCGATATTGAGATGACAACCATACTTTGTTACATAAATTTCGAGTATAAAAACATAAGTCACATTTTTATTAATTTTCATATAAATTTGACCACCACTTTAACTATCAAAACCAGATTTGCTTGCCTGATAATGTATATCTTTCACAAGATTACATTTCCATGTAGTGAACTGTGATATCATAGTCAAAATTTTAATTTGGAATATATCTTAGAATTTCACATCTTAAGGTAGCTCGGGTGTCTTCCTCCATCTTGGATTTTAAAATAGCAGATAACAATTGGTCTAGATCTTTAATGAAGTGTGCAAATTTCTAGAGTAGTATGTAATTCATGTGTAAGACAGAGAATATAAATAACATCTTTTCAATAAGAGAACAACATAATTTTTAACTGTGTTTATAGTCATATATTTAATAGATCAAACAGTGAATACATTTTATAAGGTGACATTTTAAATTTATAAATTTGAAAATATGTACATTCAAGCTATTCACCTTTATCAGTGTGTTTATCTAATATCATACATAAGTATATTTCTAATTCTACCTCTCACCTTAGCTTTATAAAACACATGTAAGATTAAGTTATATCATGTATATCTTATATAGGAGCAGGACCAGTGTTTTTATTTATATTGCATAGGTTTATATAAATCATATTCTTTTCTGAAAGGAAAGTTTAAGTGCTTGATTAGGGCCTCAATAGCAAGTCCAATATTTCAAAATGAAAAGCGTTTCAAGTTTTAGAAAAACATATGTGAATAAATGGGGAATGTGTCCATGGGACACAGATGATGCCCCCACTTGCATACAACAGTATATAGGGACATAACTCACGAACAACAAAAGTGAGGCTACCCAAATTTGTACTTGATCTGAGTTTTGTGGTAATAAGCATTGTGTATAAGTTTCATAACATTTGGTTGAGGCAAACTTAAGTTAGAGAATGGAAACAAAAAATTCATCAATTTTTCCATTTGTAAAGGGGCATAACTCAAGAAAGGTAAAAGTGACACCACCTAAATTCAAACTTGATCTGTTTTTGGTGGTAATAAGCTTTGAGTATAAGTTTCCTTAACGTTTGGTTGAGGCAAACTTAAGTTAGAGAACGGAAACAAAAAAATCAGCAATTTTTCAATTCGTAAAGGGCATAACTCTAGAACAGTAAAAGTTACGCCACCAAAATTCAAACTTGATCTGTGTTTTGTGGTAATAAGCTTTGTGTATAAGTTTCATAACATTTGGTTAAGGCAAACTTAAGTTAGAGAACAGAAACAAAAAACACAGCAATTTTTCCATTTGTAAAGGGGCATAACTCTAGAACGGTTGACGCCACCCAAACTCAAACTTGATCTGTGTTTTGTGGTAATAAGCATTGTGTATAAGTTACACAACATTTGGTTGAGGCGAACTAAAGTTACAGAACGGAAACCAATTTTGGGACGTACGGACGCACAGACAGACAAGGGTAAAAGTTAATGCCCCTTCCGCTACTACGGGGGCATAAAAAGTGAAATAGAATGCTTTTTGTAGAACTTTTTGAAATAGACACCAAAATTGGATAAAATTAGGAATTTTTATTTAATTTAACAAAATTTGCTTGATTTCAAACAAAAAAAGAAATTGGAAATAAAGACAACATTTTCTGACAAACTAGATATGCAAGTCAAATGTTGAAAATTTTATAAAAAAAATAGGTTCAATGTTTGGGATTTATTGAATTTACTCCTTGCAGAATGATGTTTGAAGGAATACATATATGATACATGTTCATTTCATTTAAGATTATTTTCACAATTTATGGGTATTAAATTCAATATATAAGTGATTTTGACATGAATTGTGGCCAAATTAAAACTTCTCCTTTGATTATGAATATTAGTTTAATTTGTGAAACATTTCAACTTTGTAATTGTAAAAGCTATTAGGAAAGGGTTGAATAATCAAATAAGATCTGTTCATAAAAAAATCAATGGAAACCAGCTTCATTGTAAAAAATCCCACTAAATGATATTAATTGGTTTTAATCCAAATTTTGCCCCAAAAAACTCAACAAGAATAAATCATACTATACATTAAATCTGTTAAACATTACCTCCCTGCAGAGTTTCATAAGGAAACAATGAAATATATTCCATTTAATTAAACTAGGAAGAATTTCGACAGAAATGCTTAGAGAAAATTCACCAAAAAAAAAGTAAAAAGTTTACATTTTAAATTAACACATGACAAAGGCAAAATCTCTTTGTTCTTATTGTGCTATAATAATAGGGATTTTCAAATGTACTCTTATCTTTAGGGGCGGATCCAGGATTTTTCAAAAGCATATGGGCATAATTCCATAAAATTGAATACATCAGAGCGTAGCGAGCTTAAAAAACCTTTACATCATTTTAGCCTAACTCATAGCATATTTGATTCTATTAACTAAATCCTTAAATTTGACAGCAATGAACCAAATAACTTGGAATTTTGTAAGATCAATTTACAACTGAGATAGCTGTAAAGTTTTTTCAAAAACCAAGTTGATTTGAAAAAGTTACAGAACTTTTTAAAGTTGACTATCTAAAATTTGTCTATTAATTAAATCTTTTAATTTGACACCAATATACCAAACTACCAAATAACCTGGCATTTTCTAAGATTAGTATTTAATTGAGATAACTGTGGAGTTTTATGGAAATCCAAGTTCATTTGAAAAAGTTACAGATATTATTAAAGTTGACTATCTAAATTTTGTACGAAATGAAAATTCCAGCTTTTTTACTTATTGATTAAATCCTAACATTTGACAGTAATAAAACAAACTACCAAATAACCTGGCATTTTGTAAGATCAATATATAATTAAGATAACTGAAGAGTATTATTAAAATCCAAAATCATTTGAAAAAGTTAAAGAAATTTTTAAAGTTGACTATCTAAATTTTGTCCGACATGAAAGTTCCAGCTTTTTTACCTATTGATTAAATCCTTAAATTTGACAGCAATAATTCAAACTACCAAATAACCTGTCATTTTGTTAGATTAATTTATAACTGAGATAGCTGAAGAGTATTATGAAAATCCAAATTGATTTGAAAAGTAATAACACTTTTTAAAGTTGACTATCTAAATTTTGTCTATTAATTAAATCCTTTAATTTGACACCAATATACCAAACTACCAAATAACCTGGCATTTTCTAAGATTAGTATTTAATTGAAATAACTCTGGAGTTTTATGGAAATCCAAGATCATTTGAAAAAGTTACAGATATTTTTAAAGTTGACTTTCTAAATTTTGTCGGACATGAAATTTCTAGCTTTTTTACCTATTGATTAAATCCTTAAATTTGACAGTAATAAAACAAACTACCAAATAACCTGGCACTTTGTAAGATCAATATATACTTGAGAGAGCTGAAGAGTATTATGACAATCCAAGTTGATTTGAAAAAGTAATAACGCTTTATAAAGTTGCTTATCTAAATTTTGTCTATTAATTAAATCCTTTAATTTGACACCAATATATCTAACTACCAAATAACCTGGCATTTTCTAAGATTAGTATTTAATTGAGATAACTGTGGAGTTTTATAGAAATCCAAGTTTATTTGAAAAAGTTACAGATATTTTTAAAGTTGACTATCTAAATTTTGTCTGACGTGAAATTTCTAGCTTTTTTACCTATTGATTAAATCCTTAAATTTGACAGTAATAAAACAAATTACCAAATAACCTGGCATTTTGTAAGATCAATATATAATTGAGATAGCTGAAGAGTATTATGAAAATCCAAAATCATTTGAAAAAAGTTACAGAACTTTTTAAAGTTGACTATCTAAATTTTATCCGACATGAAATTTCTAGCTTTTTTACCTATTGATTAAATCCTTAAATTTGACAGTAATAAAACAAACTACCAAATAACCTGGCATTTTGTAAGATCAATATATAACTGAGATAGCTGAAGAGTATTATGAAAATCCAAGTTGGTTTGAAAAAGTAATAACACTTTTTAAAGTTGATTATCTAAATGTTGTCTATTAATTAAATCCTTTAATTTGACACCAATATACCAAACTACCAAATAACCTGGCATTTTCTAAGATAAGTATTTAATTGAGATAACTGTGGAGTTTTATGGAAATCCAAGTTCATTTGAAAAAGTTACAGATATTTTTAAAGTTGACTATCTAAATTTTGTCCGAAATGAAAATTCCAGCTTTTTTACCTATTGATTAAATCTTTAAATTTGACAGCAATAATTCAAACTACCTGTCATTTTGTAAGATCAATATATAATTGAGATAGCTGAAGAGTATTATGACAATCCAAGTTGATTTGAAAAAGTAATAACGCTTTATAAAGTTGCTTATCTAAATTTTGTCTATTAATTAAATCCTTTAATTTGACACCAATATATCTAACTACCAAATAACCTGGCATTTTCTAAGATTAGTATTTAATTGAGATAACTGTGGAGTTTTATAGAAATCCAAGTTTATTTGAAAAAGTTACAGATATTTTTAAAGTTGACTATCTAAATTTTGTCTGACGTGAAATTTCTAGCTTTTTTACCTATTGATTAAATCCTTAAATTTGACAGTAATAAAACAAATTACCAAATAACCTGGCATTTTGTAAGATCAATATATAATTGAGATAGCTGAAGAGTATTATGAAAATCCAAAATCATTTGAAAAAGTTACAGAACTTTTTAAAGTTGACTATCTAAATTTTGTCCGACATGAAAATTCCAGCTTTTTTACCTATTGATTAAATCCTTAAATTTGACAGTAATAAAACAAACTACCAAATAACCTGGCATTTTGTAAGATCAATATATAATTGAGATAGCTGAAGAGTATTATGAAAATCCAAAATCATTTGAAAAAGTTACAGAACTTTTTAAAGTTGACTATCTAAATTATGTCCGACATGAAATTTCTAGCTTTTTTACCTATTGATTAAATCCTTAAATTTGACAGTAATAAAACAAATTACCAAATAACCTGGCAATTTGTAAGATCAATATATAATTGAGATAGCTGAAGAGTATTATGACAACCCAAGTTGATTTGAAAAAGTAATAACACTTTTTAAAGTTGATTATCTAAATTTTGTCTATTAATTAAATCCTTTAATTTGACACCAATATACCTAACTACCAAATAACCTGGCATTTTCTAAGATTAGTATTTAATTGAGATAAGATTGGAGTTTTATGGAAATCCAAGTTCATTTGAAAAAGTTACAGAACTTTTTAAAGTTGACTATCTAAATTTTGTCCGACATGAAAATTCCAGCTTTTTTACCTAATGATTAAATCCTTAAATTTGACAGTAATAAAACAAACTACCAAATAACCTGGCATTTTGTAAGATCAATATATAATTGAGATAGCTGAAGAGTATTATGAAAATCCAAAATCATTTGAAAAAGTTACAGAACTTTTTAAAGTTGACTATCTAAATTTTGTCCGACATGAAAATTCCAGCTTTTTTACCTATTGATTAAATCCTTAAATTTGACAGTAATAAAACAAACTACCAAATAACCTGGCATTTTGTAAGATCAATATATAATTGAGATAGCTGAAGAGTATTATGAAAATCCAAAATCATTTGAAAAAGTTACAGAACTTTTTAAAGTTGACTATCTAAATTATGTCCGACATGAAATTTCTAGCTTTTTTACCTATTGATTAAATCCTTAAATTTGACAGTAATAAAACAAATTACCAAATAACCTGGCAATTTGTAAGATCAATATATAATTGAGATAGCTGAAGAGTATTATGACAACCCAAGTTGATTTGAAAAAGTAATAACACTTTTTAAAGTTGATTATCTAAATTTTGTCTATTAATTAAATCCTTTAATTTGACACCAATATACCTAACTACCAAATAACCTGGCATTTTCTAAGATTAGTATTTAATTGAGATAAGATTGGAGTTTTATGGAAATCCAAGTTCATTTGAAAAAGTTACAGAACTTTTTAAAGTTGACTATCTAAATTTTGTCCGACATGAAAATTCCAGCTTTTTACCTAATGATTAAATCCTTTAATTTGACAGTAATAAAACAAACTACCAAATAACCTGGCATTTTGTAAGATCAATATATAATTGAGATAGCTGAAGAGTATTATGAAAATCCAAAATCATTTGAAAAAGTTACAGAACTTTTTAAAGTTGACTATCTAAATTTTGTCCGACATGAAAGTTCCAGCTTTTTTACCTATTGATTAAATCCTTAAATTTGACAGCAATAATTCAAACTACCAAATAACCTGTCATTTTGTAAGATTAATTTATAACTGAGATAGCTGAAGAGTATTATGAAAATCCAAGTTGATTTGAAAAAGTTACAGATATTTTTAAAGTTGACTATCTAAATTTTGTCTGACATGAAATTTCTATCTTTTTTACCTATTGATTAAATCCTTAAATTTGACAGTAATAAAACAAATTACCAAATAACCTGGCATTTTGTAAGATCAATATATAATTGAGATAGCTGAAGAGTATTATGAAAATCCAAAATCATTTGAAAAAGTTACAGAACTTTTTAAAGTTGACTATCTAAATTTTGTCCGACATGAAATTTCTAGCTTTTTTACCTATTGATTAAATCCTTAAATTTGACAGTAATAAATCAAATTACCAAATAACCTGGCATTTTGTAAGATCAATATATAATTGAGATAGCTGAAGAGTATTATGAAAATCCAAAATCATTTGAAAAAAGTTACAGATCTTTTAAAGTTGACTATCTAAATTTTGTCCGACATGAAATTTCTAGCTTTTTTACCTATTGATTAAATCCTTAAATTTGACAGTAATAAAACAAACTACCAAATAACCTGGAATTTTGTAAGATCAATATATAATTGAGATAGCTCAAGAGTATTATGACAATCCAAGTTTATTTCAAAAAGTTACAGATATTTTTAAAGTTGACTATCTAAATTTTGTCTGACATGAAATTTCTAGCTTTTTTACCTATTGAATAAATCCTTAAATTTGACAGTAATAAAACAAAGTACCAAATAACCTGACATTTTGTAAGATCAATATATAATTGAGATAGCTGAAGAGTATTATGACAATCCAAGTTGGTTTGAAAAAGTAACAGAAGTTTTTAAAGTTGACTATCTAAATTTTGTCCGACATGAAAATTCCAGCTTTTTTACCTATTGATTAAATCCTTAAATTTGACAGCAATAATTCAAACTACCAAATAACCTGTCATTTTGTAAGATTAATTTATAACTGAGATAGTTGAAGAGTATTATGAAAATCCAAGTTGATTTGAAAAAGTAATAACACTTTTTAAAGTTGATTATCTAAATGTTGTCTATTAAATAAATCCTTTAATTTGACACCAATATACCAAACTACCAAATAACCTGGCATTTTCTAAGATTAGTATTTAATTGAGATAACTGTGGAGTTTTATGGAAATCCAAGTTCATTTGAAAAAGTTACAGATATTTTTAAAGTTGACTATCTAAATTTTGTCAGACATGAAATTTCTAGCTTATTTACCTATTGATTAAATCCTTAAATTTGACAGTAATAAAACAAACTACCAAATAACCTGGCATTTTGTAAGATCAATATATAATTAGGATAACTGAAGAGTATTATTAAAATCCAAAATCATTTGAAAAAGTTAAAGAAATTTTTAAAGTTGACTATCTAAATTTTGTCCGACATGAAAGTTCCAGCTTTTTTACCTATTGATTAAATCCTTAAATTTGACAGTAATAAAACAAATTACCAAATAACCTGGCATTTTGAAAGATCAATATATAATTGAGATAGCTGAAGAGTATTATGACAATCCAAGTTGGTTTGAAAAAGTAACAGAACTTTTTAAAGTTGACTATCTAAATTTTGTCCGACATGAAAATTCCAGCTTTTTTACCTAATGATTAAATCCTTAAATTTGACAGTAATAAAACAAACTACCAAATAACCTGGCATTTTGTAAGATCAATATATAATTGAGATAGCTGAAGAGTATTATGAAAATCCAAAATCATTTGAAAAAGTTACAGAACTTTTTAAAGTTGACTATCTAAATTTTGTCCGACATGAAAGTTCCAGCTTTTTTACCTATTGATTAAATCCTTAAATTTGACAGCAATAATTCAAACTACCAAATAACCTGTCATTTTGTAAGATTAATTTATAACTGAGATAGTTGAAGAGTATTATGAAAATCCAAGTTGATTTGAAAAAGTAATAACACTTTTTAAAGTTGATTATCTAAATGTTGTCTATTAATTAAATCCTTTAATTTGACACCAATATACCAAACTACCAAATAACCTGGCATTTTCTAAGATTAGTATTTAATTGAGATAACTGTGGAGTTTTATGGAAATCCAAGTTCATTTGAAAAAGTTACAGATATTTTTAAAGTTGACTATCTAAATTTTGTCGGACATGAAATTTCTAGCTTATTTACCTATTGATTAAATCCTTAAATTTGACAGTAATAAAACAAACTACCAAATAACCTGGCATTTTGTAAGATCAATATATAATTAGGATAACTGAAGAGTATTATTAAAATCCAAAATCATTTGAAAAAGTTAAAGAAATTTTTAAAGTTGACTATCTAAATTTTGTCCGACATGAAAGTTCCAGCTTTTTTACCTATTGATTAAATCCTTAAATTTGACAGCAATAATTCAAACTACCAAATAACCTGTCATTTTGTAAGATTAATTTATAACTGAGATAGCTGAAGAGTATTATGAAAATCCAAGTTGATTTGAAAAAGTTACAGATATTTTTAAAGTTGACTATCTAAATTTTGTCTGACATGAAATTTCTAGCTTTTTTACCTATTGATTAAATCCTTAAATTTGACAGTAATAAAACAAACTACCAAATAACCTGGCATTTTGTAAGATCAATATATAATTGAGATAGCTGAAGAGTATTATTAAAATCCGAAATCATTTGAAAAAGTTACAAAAAATTTTAAAGTTGACTATCTAAATTTTGTCCAACATGAAATTTACAGCTTTTTTACCCATTGATTAAATCCTTAAATTTGACAGTAATAAAACAAACTACCAAATAACTTTGCATTTTGTAAGATCAATATATAATTGAGATAGCTGTAGATTTTTTATGAAAATCCAAGATGATTTGAAAAAAGTTAAAGAAATTTTTAAAGGTGACTTTTGGAATTTAGTTAGGAGTGAAAATCCTTAACTTTTATAAATTCTTAAACCTGTGCTTAACCTTAGTGGTTTATCACACTAAGTACCAGTACATTTTATACATGAATATATTCTATAAAATTGCAAACAAATGTTCTCAAAATTGATAAAATATAATATGTGAACCAATAAAAAAAAACCCAAGTTCTAGCAAAAAAGAAAAGAACAACTCAATGAAAAAGTTACTTCAGTGTTCAATTATAATCAGATAATTTTATCTCAAAAGAATTTTTAGACTGCTAGTATCATCATTTTTTTTAGACATTTTTGGTTAACCAAAACATATTTAAGGAATGACTGTAATATTTTTTCTGTCTATGAAGAAATAACATCAAAAATGTGGTGCACACTGATTAACCCGTGTAGCTTTCAAAATGTTGTCTCTTATATAATTATGTGGTTTACAAATCAATATCATTTAAGGTATACCATAAAACTAGCTTAATTTTTTTTAATGAAAAAATGACTAAATTGTGCAATCATAACCAAATACTCCAATCTAAAAAGAATTATAAAACTGTAATTATTTGTTTCATTTGAGGAAACTACTATCAATCTAAAAAACAATGAAATAGGAAAATATATACATTTCGACTTATACTTAGTGTATGGTAATCACTATTAATCTAGCACTCACAATTTCTACATCAATTTTTGGTAATTAGTCGTTTCATAATAACTGTTGTCTACATATTTCTCTCATGTGTGCTTATATCTCTATTGAAATTGCTTTATTTAATTTCTGCTATACATAGCATTAATTAAAATCTGCAGAAAAATAATACTTATGATTATTCTCAAATACAAAAAAAAACAACTCTACTTTATGTATTTCCAATTATATTGTAAACATTCTACATTGATTAGACACAAATATTGCAACCCCTCCAATAGAGACTTTGATCCATTTAACTTAAAAATAAAATGATACAGAAACTGTAAACATATAAAATTTTCAGAAGTGTAGTCAACAAAGATCTACTAGCTTGGATGTTTCCTCTTCAGTATATTTACTATATCCTCTTCTGTAGCAGCACATAATTCACCAGCTTCCTCATGTGCAAAAAAAAAAAAAAAAAAAACGCTTCTTCCGGCATGAAAAAAATAAGATAATTATCAGCTATTCTGAAAAAGATAATAATATGAAAAATAAAGTGATATATAGACAACTGCCTTGTTTACATGTTTGTAGAAATTCTGTAAAATTTGTAGTTTAGTACCACTCCATGGTGAATCGTGCAAATTGTGATTCATGAATGGAAAGCATAAATATTCTCTTTATATGTTATTACGAATGCATACTTATTTTAAATATACCCACAGTTTACACTTTCCCCAATGGTCATAAAAGATATATTCTCGAGCAATCAGTATGGGAAGAATAAATACTGATTTCATTATGTCAATCAATAGTTAATAAATTCCCAAATTATAAATGTTAATAGTCAGAAGATAGATCTCAAAATTCTGAACATTTCTGCTGCTGTCAGATTTTCTCTATCTAGAGCTGTTTTCAAGATAATAGACAACATTTGCATTTTACCCCATGTTCTACTTTTAAACATGTTGTCTGTGTTGTTTGGCAGGACTCATTTTTTAAAACTAAATACCGTAATAAATATTGTGGCCAAGTTTTAAATTTGGCCCAGTAGTTTCAGAGGAGAAGATTTTTGTTAAAGTTAACAACGATGACAGATAACGGATGCCAAGTTATGAGAAAAGCTCACTTGGCCTTTAAGCCAGGTGAGCTAATCTTGTGTACAAGATCAAGGCTTTTACAACCCTATGTTTATTTTATGAAAAGAATTTATAATACAGGATTCACTGACCTGATTCATCATTATCATCTTTATCTTTTGAAGCTTGTTCATGGTTTTCTTTTCCTGCATCTTTGGATTTTCATAGAGGGGCAATTCATACATGAACCTATTTATAAGTGTGCAAAAATATTGGTAAATATTTATAAAAGAGAAACAAATCTACTTATCTGTAATGTAATAGCAAAGAACAAAATTATTTTAACCATCTTTCCATTTAGTACATGAATACATGCATGACCAGACACTTCTTCCTCTTAGTATGATGGCTTATTCATATCAGCAAGTAAATTTAGTAGCGACAAGCCTTTAATTTTCTTGTTTAAGTTGTTTTACACTTGTCATTTTGTGGCCTTTTATAGTTTGTTAGCTTTTGCCTCATGTCGAAGGCCATATATATGGTAACTAATATTGTTGCTGACACCAACCACATGTGATCTCACATGGAGAGTTGTCTCATTCGCAATCATACCAATCTTTTTTTTATATTGAAGCACATTTTTTCGGAGTGAATGAGAAGGTTCATAAATTGTCACTACTAGTTAGTATGACTTTAAATTAACTGTTACAGCATTGGACACATCTTTTTCTTCTAGTAAACAAACAATAATAGATAATGCAGATTCTACATAACTTTAAACTATACAACATGTGAAAAATACTATACAGTCATGTAATTGCAATAAGTCAATCTTAAATATGTAATTTGATAATTACTTGTATTTCTTGGTTCTGTTTGCTTTCTTCCATTCTGTATTATAATTTGTGTCCAGCTTGGAAAATCAGTCTCTGTTTCCCATACAAAGCATTCTTTTACACATATCATATTGGAATAGTTTAATAGTTTCCTTTGAATTAAAAAAAAACGATGTCATAGGGCCTTAACCTTGATACCAATCTCAGATTCAGATTTTTCATTAGTTTTTAACAATCTGTTTATCAGCATTACAGTATTTATAACAACTATATTCATGGTTGTACAATTTTTTAATTGTCTTAGAATTTACATTAGGGTAAATTACAATACTGTTCTACCAAAACTAAAAGCTGTTTCTAAGTAATTACATATTTTCATTACATTTTTAGAACTCAAAAGTTTGAATTATTTCAAAGCAGATGGTTTAATCGTTAAATAAATTGTTGCACTTTTAATGTGCTAACACAATAGACTATTTTATCTTCAAAGTATAATGTTGTCGCTGATGATATGTTTCTAGTTTGAATCTTCATTTGCCCTATATATAAAACATACAATATTATTGTACATTGATTTTTTGTAATGTTCTGTATGAAATGTGTTGTTGTTATACAGTTATGTTCATTCCATGAAATTGTGTTTTACTGCTGGTGGCATACAACATTTATCAATGGTGCATTTTACAATTGAATTCCTAATTAACACTCCATGTACGACTTCATATACTTGCTTCATAACAAGGGTAATACGCCCATTAAACTTATTTCAACTTTTGTATTGGTACATGGTAGTTGAACTATGATATTTGAATATTTCATTTCTAATCATATCTTTGTATTTAATTTGACACTATCATAACAGTTGGCAAACTG
This sequence comes from Mytilus californianus, assembly GCF_021869535.1. Classification (NCBI taxonomy): domain Eukaryota; kingdom Metazoa; phylum Mollusca; class Bivalvia; order Mytilida; family Mytilidae; genus Mytilus; species Mytilus californianus. The sequence goes on along the minus strand of NW_026262690.1, from coordinate 116,988,983 downwards.
ATTTTAATGCTGAAACAAATTATCCAAATTATATCAAGGCTATTTCTTAATTAATAAGTACCTCACATGACAATGACAGCATTTGAAGTACTCAGGCTAATCAGCATCTGCTTTTTCCAAAACAAAATGGATGGACATCATTGTATCACAGGTACAAAACTGCCAATACAATTTCTCATTGTCTTCTTTTTTTTTTAACAAATTTTGTAATCCAGCAATAATGTTGGAAAAGATAAATGATGATGACCATTTCTGTAAACAAAAAAACACTGAAATTATCCATTATTTTTCAAGACCTACCCTATGTAGTTGTCATGGACATCTGACCTATATACAGTATAAAAACACCATTTGCCAAGACCAGCCCTCGGTAGTTGTCATGGACATCTGACCTATATCATGTATATACAGTACAAAAACACCATTTATCAAGACTAGCCCTCAGTAGTTGTCATAGACATCTGACCTCCTATATACAGTATAAAAACACCATTTATCTAGACCAGCTCTCGGTAGTTGTCATGGACATCTGACCTATATACAGTATAAAAGCACCATTTATTAAAACCAGCCCTCCATAGTTGTCATGGACATCTGACCTATATACAGTATAAAAACATCATTTATCAAGACCAGCCCACGGTAGTTGTCATGGACATCTGACCTATATACATTATAAAAACAACATTTATCAAGACCATCCCTCGGTAGTTGTCATATTCCAGTGACTTTTCTGTAAAGGCAAATTTTACTCACCTCCCTTGCCTTTCAATTCCCCACTGCAAATATGTTTCTTGTGGTAGCATAGAAAAGACTGTATAGTTTTTTTTAGAGCTATGGAAAATTTTGCTTTGGTTGAATGCAGAGTGCAAGGAGTATCTTAAGACAAAACATATAGCGGTACACAACGACCAATCAGGATTAGGTATAATCTTACTTCTGAATACCATGTTATCTCATTAAATGGCTGCATAGCTGTGTCCATGTAACTCAATTATCTATTGTAACATATATACAACTTTTAAATGTGCCTATTTCAATTGATCATCTGCTTCTGAACTGTTTTGCCATGTTGTGCAGTGCTCGTTGATAAAACTATGTTTCAATCCCGTACATTGCAGTGTTTTTCAATCTCCAACAAAGAAGAGTAAAGAAAGTAGGCATGTTTTATTTTAAGTAGGTGTGTCCAATAACTTCGCTAGATAACGATCCTCAATGTTTGTGGTTTAGTAATTTCGAGAAAATCAACGACACTTTGAAATTGAAAAGTGGCGGCCTTTGTATTTTGTAAAGCAGTAAAACAATTTTGCAGAACTGATCAATTATTAATTTACATGCATTTTAAATGCTAGCTTGTACTTCGTATAGACTTATAAAGAGTATATTGACTTGTACAATTATGGACAATGAAAACTCCTATTCATGAGAACTAGATTTATTTGAAAAATGTGTCTTGCAATTGGTGTACCCAATTTAAAGCAAAATCATGTATTTATTTTTTGAAATTTCTACAGTCCTTTTGAAATAAATAACTTCATATTGTTGTACAAATGTAAATGCATGAACAAAATAAGAAGCCAAAACTGGAAGAACAAGCTAAGAAACAAAACATTTATACACCGGGAGCAGTTTCCAACATGATAAATTCCTTACAATGGGAAAGTTTATACAATCATGACAATAGACGAAAAAAAGCTACATTAATTATGCTATACAAAATTAATTGAGGGTTAGTAGAAGTTCCAAAGGACAATTTTACAAAATCTGATAGACGTACTAGGGGGCAACATAAAATTTTGCAAATAGTATAAACTAATAAAGACTTCTATTTATATATTCTTTTTATCCAAACACTATCTCTGATTGGAATTCACCCCTTGAAGCAATAGGTACATTGTATGTCTGACACTCTGGAATCTTTCAAAAGTGGCATATCCACTCTAACATTTGAAGGACACACAGTCACCAATTTATTAAACTATCAAACTTAAAGCCACTGTACATAATGTATATATGTTATTTTACAGACTATTTTTTGTTACTGTTTATATTACTTTTAATTAAGTCCATATGTACATAGCACACAAGTTACGAGAAGTTTTACACTCCTACCAAGGAGTCTACTCCCGGATTCGGAAGAAGAAGGATAGTAAATGCCTCACATGAAGAAAAATTTGACCTTAGCAGAACCTTAAACACGTTATATTGTGATATCTGTCTTTAAGGGCATCCGATACAGTTTCAAGGGAGTTAACTCTTGGCGCGACGTTATGCGTTTGAATTCCCGCAAAACGTCACTTTTTGCGGGACGTAATGCGTGTAATTTTCCGTAATAAAAAACGTAATGTGGATTTTCGATGCTTCAATTTCTGTTTCTCCCGCATGCTAACTTCTAAACCATTAATATTAGTGCATTTGATTCTAACAGGATAACAGTCTAATATAATCAGAAGAAATAAAACATATAACTGTTTCTGTGAGATCTTCAACAAAGTATCGTATAGTGAGCAATCTCAAGACGACTGACCCTTTTGGTGTTACTAATATAATGCATGTCAATTATCATTTTTATTATCATTCATCATCCATGATTTGGTCCGAATCCGATTTTCTGACATTTTATTACAGCACAGGAAACCAATGATATTTTAAAACTAATACCGAAAATTTAGGTACACGAAGAAGTAAATTTCCTAACTGAACAATTTACTAAAATAAATAATGGTATGCCGCTAATATTAAAAATGATACAACAAAGTTCCTATTTCTTCCACGTTGCACGTATTTTATCTAACAAAAAGGCAAAAGTCAACAATATTAACGCCCGAAAAATTTTGACGGAACTTAATAATGGTATACAAATGTCCGGCGTCTGTCTGTCCGTCTTTAACATAGTACAGCACAAATATCCAAATTTCATTAAACTTAACATAGTTGTTTTTTATGATGGTCAAACGATAAGTATACTTTTTGGTGAACGTTTTGAGTTACAGGACTTTGTAACTAAAACAGAGGTGTTTTTTTTCACAGTTCGCGCCGTATCTCAAAAACGAATTATGATTATTGCTTAAAACTGTACACACTTCTTAGTTATATTAATCTGAAGATCTGTGTACTTTTTGGGGATGATTCAAAATTTTATTTTACAGTTATTGAGTTTATGAAAAAAGAGGGGGTTTTCACATGTCGCGCCGTATCTCAGAAACTATTTATAATTATTGCATAAAACTTCACATACTTGTTACTTAAATTAATCTAAAGATCTGTATACTTTTTCGTGATGATTCTTTAATTCATTTTTGAGTTTTTGAATTTTTATTGAGCTTCAATTTGATATCATAGAACACATGATGTGATATATAAACTTCCTATTGAGAAAGAATAAGGAATGAGTCAGGATATACTTAGCATGAATTCCTGTACAACCCCCGTGTTATTTTAAAAACATTTATTATGGGTTTTTTTCATAAGACGATGGGCGTATCATGCGCTCGTAGCGCAGCTGTTTATTTTGTTCTTTATTTTTTTTACAAATATATTAGAGAAATGACGGATTGACATCAAATACAATGCAATTTCCAATATAATTAATATTTCCAAATGGCATAACTCTTTTAAAGAACAGTTGATATGCACTGATTTTCGAACGTGTCCATACGATATTAGTTTTATAAAAATTTGGCAAGAATTGTACACTTGAAAAATCTATTAACCAGAAGGACATAAAGGACAGACAGAGGAATGGGCGTGTGATATTTTATGTACCCCGCAATGCGTCGCGCTGTGGTGAAAAAATATATATAGTTATTTACCAATAAAATTACGCTATGAGAGAAGTACTAGTATTTGGATTTTAATCGCAACTTGCTACCCTCTCCCACTCTCTCCCCTCTTCCCCCTAAAAAAACAGCATTAAAAACTGAAGAGAAAGTATATAATAGTACAAGATTATAAAAGTGACGTGCAGAGGCGTATTCAGGGGGAGGCTCAGGCCCCCTTTTTGAGGAAAAATTTTGGTTGGTTATATAGAGAATCACTGAAGCGTGACGAGAGCGGGCCCCCTCTTATGCAGTCAGTGGGCCCCTACTTATGAAAATTTCTGGATCCGCCACTGACTTGCTTTGCAATCGTACTTTAAGTGGGTATAGTGTGGAAAGTTGGGAGAGGAACAGAAACAAAACCAAAGCTGGGAGTGGGTGGGGGAATTGGTAATATGTCCAATCCTTTCGCTATTAATTCAATCGTTTTGCCAAATCAAAAATTTCAAAATTATGGTTTAGTTTCTCTGTCTGGACAAAAGCATCCTTTGGCAAATTGAAGATTCTCCTTTATAAGATTTTGTTTTTGTTTTCTGACAACATAAAAAAAGAAGATGTGGTGTAATTGCCGATAAGACAACTCTCCACAAGAGACAAACATGACACAGAAATTAACAACTATAGGTCATCGTACGGTCTTCAACAATGAGCAAAGCCCATACCGCATCTATTAGTCAACTATAGAAGGCCCCGAAATTATACTGTAAAACAATTCAGACGAGAAAACTAGCGGCCTAATTTATGTACAAAAAAGAAGTTCCGTTTGCAGGAAAAGACCTCATGTAAGTAACCTTTGTGCTGTGATCCAGTGGAGATAATTTTATCAAGTGAACTTTAAAACTATTCAGAAGCCTATAAATTTTATTCAATTGCAATCATTGACCGTAACAAAAGTTTTATTTTATGGATAAATGTGAAATTCTAAAAAATGATTAAAACGTGAATAAAAGGATTTTAAGGAGTATTGTAATGAAACAGCAGCCCACCAAACAAAACAAAACAAAAAACAACATCTAGAGGTCAACATATTGTAAAAAATAATACACGAGTGTGTACAGTACATGTACCTGTATGTCAAGTTCTAAATTGCCGAGTCTTTAATTCTAAAAGCCGTAAAATTATCAACAGTCCGTAATAACTTTTCTTGCGATGTTTCTCACTTAGACCACAAACGGAGACAGGTATTTATGATTCACATGATTTTATTTCCGAAAACAATTTGACCAATTTATAGGTAGCTGTTTACAAGCAATATTTATACATCTAAAAATGTCGCCGGTAACTTGCAGAGATAACGTCGAAATTGTCTGCCAGCGACGTCGTGCATTTTAGCGCTAACGTTGAGGTTCCAAAGGGGGGGACTCAATTTTTAGGATAACTCGCGTTTATCATGGAACCCAGCACGGTGACATATATTTTTTATTTGAGATTTGGAGAAAGCATGACAAAATGCAGTTTATGTAGAAAAATGATAAAAATGACATTTTCAGAAACACTTTATTTCCCTATTTTTAGGTTAAAAAAAATACCACTTTGAGCATCTGGTCCGCAATGTCAAGCAAGGTTTGCATAATTGTATAGTCATTCGTGTAGGGATTTATTTTTTTCCTTATTGTGTCTTATCACAGCTTTAAATTGAACCCGATCTTAATAATTTACGACGAAGAATATCTGCCCAATAAATTTTATAACATTGCCTAACTTTTTTACAAAATTGCACAAATCCCCAATTTTCAGCCTCAATTTTCTCGAAAACAAGCATGGTGACCTATGTTTTATTTTGTGTTTTATTTAATAACTCGCCAAGGCCTACAACATATTTCAAAATTATAAAAATGACATTATATCGAGAAACTGTATCGGATGCCCTTAACTACTGCCTCTGTGGTGTTGCAGAACTTGGTTGCATCCAGTGCTCAAGTTGTTGGTTTAACCAATGGCTGAACCATGGCAGGGTAAAAACAAAGACTTTAAAATTGATATTTACTGATTCTCTGAATAGCACGCTGTATTAAGAAGCAATAACAAAGACTGATGACATGGTCAGCTGGGATATCGGATTGTTGTGTCCGATAAAATGACATGTCTTACTGTGGAAAAGCATGTTAAGTATTCGGAAAATCGTGTCAGTCTAGTCCAAAGCAAGGTTAATATTTATATTATATTAACATGCTCTCGACCTGAGAATGCACTAATTTGTGGCTGCAATGGACGTTTAACACCCATCCATTATCATCATCAGCAACTGATTTCTACTCAAAAAGTGTGTGTATTGAATATTGTTGCCCAACTTCCAAGTTTTTATAATAATTAACACTCATTTGTCCATACTGATTGCCGATTGAGCAAATACATATTGGATACTAACCTACTGTAATCATGGTAATGAAAGCCAAAATGCATATATATGTGTATTACAATTCCCGCCGTTTCTTCTTGTTACCTGTTACCTATTCTGTAAATTTCACCTTTTTCAGATGATCCACTCCAGTGGGAAATCCTCTTGAAGTGTAGTATCCGTTAAATCAGTAAAACAAAAAAAGTCTTACAGTCCCGGAAAAGACAACGCTCTTTGTACCTTTCTATAAAAGAGCCGTTTTGTGGGCGTTGATTTATGAAAAGAGGTGTGTCTTAAAACCTCATTGTGCTGGTTACCTCATTGTGGTGGTTAACTATTAGATTTGTCGAAACAGGTTCTGTTTGTTTTGACAAAAACCGGAAGTTGTCTAAGGGAATCGTAAACAAAGATGTCTGCCCCCATGGCAAATCGTTTGCCGGCGAAAGAAACTCTAAATTCCTTGCTAAAAGGACACCTTATATTCTCTATTAGTACATTGATGTTATTGTTCTTTAGCATAACCAATGAAAATCTGTTTAGTATAGTTAAATATCGCTTTATTGTCACAAAACTATTTATATTTTTTATTAGCGTATTCAATATAATTTTTTACAATTTTCTGAATATCCAGGGAGGTACATCACAAAGGAACGCAGGGATACTATCAAAAGTAATTATGTTATTATAGAATGCACTGGCATGTAGAACACTAAGACCCTCCCCTTCTCTCCGAAATTCCTGATTAAATTGGCACCTGGTCAATTTTGCACCCTGTCACTATAGTCCTATAACATATGACCTCGGGGGCATTATTTACTATTTCTGATATTTTTTTGACTATAAATGTGTCACCTGTATTGAGGGATGACTATTTTTCCATTGATTAGTAAAGCAATTACATTTTCAAGTATATGATTTATCACCATTAATTTTCAATTTTTCTCACCTTTTTAAGTTTATTGGAACTTTTTATTTTTATTTCAGATAAGAATCATTTTGAAGAATGGATTATTGTTATTTTGTTCATCGATATTTTTTCATGTAATAGCAGTTTTATTTGGTGCACCATTCTTAGAGTAAGTACAGCATATATTAAAATACTCTTTGTAGTAAGGTATATACATATAGTGACTTTTATTAACAAACATCTTCATCAACATTTTATAGCAAGTGTACATTGTAATCAATAATCAGACATAAACCTTTAAACTATTTGAAACATCATGTTCATTGTACATCAGAATAAAATTTCACCAGATACATTTATCTGATGCAGAGTTTTTGTGTTTCTTATTTTACAACAATCTTTTGGATATCCGTAGATCTAAAAAGAAACTTTGGGTATGCAACAGTTTATCCATTGAGTGATGTCTGCATCTACCAACCAAATGGTCATGGTGTAAAAAATTAAATGAACAATAACATACTTTTATTAATGTTCTTCATCTTGATGAAATCTTCAAAAATGAGGAAAAATCAGTTTGTATGAAGATGAAATATTTAACTAACACTACAGTATTTTTTTTAAAATCTGCTTAACCTTAAAATTTTTGAGTCAAAAAATTATCTACCATCAACACCATGTTCAATCTTTCAATCACCATTGAGTATTGAGAGTACCAGTAAGCAAATGTTGACTTTTTATACGCCCGTTTACGGGACATATAATGGTATACCGTTGTCCTTCCGTTTGTCCGTCCGTCGTCAACATGTCGGACATTAACTCAAAAATGCTTTAACCAATTTGAATAAAACTTTGGTGAATTGTTTATATATATTGACGTGAGCTCCCTTTCATTTTTTATAAATTTTAGATTTTACGTTTCCGAGTTATTGGGTTTTATTCATTATAAAAAGGGGGATTTTCCAGTTTTCGGACAATAACTCAAGAATCATCTTTCACCAACTTGCAAGAAATTGTGGTGAATTGTTAATATCTATTGACATGAGCTCCCTTTCGATTTTTATAAATTTTAGATTTTACGTTTCCGAGTTATGGGGTTTTATTCATTAAAAAAAGGGGGATTTTCCAGTTTGCGGACAATAACTCAAGAATGCTTTCACCAGCTTGCAAGAAATTGTGGTGAATTGTTTATATCTATTGACGTGAGCTCCCTTTCGTTTTTTATAAATTTTAGATTTTACGTTTCCGAGTTATTGGGTTTTATTCATTATAAAAAGGGGGATTTTCCAGTTTTCGGACAATAACTCAAGAATCATCTTTCACCAACTTGCAAGAAATTGTGGTGAATTGTTAATATCTATTGACATGAGCTCCCTTTCGATTTTTATAAATTTTAGATTTTACGTTTCCGAGTTATGGGGTTTTATTCATTAAAAAAAGGGGGATTTTCCAGTTTGCGGACAATAACTCAAGAATGCTTTCACCAGCTTGCAAGAAATTGTGGTGAATTGTTTATATCTATTGACATGAGATCCCTTTCAATTTTTATATATTTTAGATTTTACATTTCCGAGTTACAGGCTTTTATTGTCGAGCCTGCGACTTTTGTCGCAGAAAGCTCGACATAGGGATAGTGATCCGGCGGCGGCGGCGGCGTTAGCTAACTTCTTAAAAGCTTTATATTTTAGAAGGTGGAAGACCTGGATGCTTCATACTTTGTATATGGATGCCTCATGTTACGAAGTTTCCGTCAGTCACATGTCCAATGTCCTTGACCTCATTTTCATGGTTCAGTGACTACTTGAAAAAAAAGTTAAGATTTTTTGTAATGTTAAATTCTCTCTTATTATAAGTAATAGGATAACTATATTTGGTATGGGCGTACCTTGCAAGGTCCTCATGCATGTCAGACAGTTTTCACTTGACCTCCACCTCATTTCATGGATCAGTGAACAAGGTTAAGTTTTGGTGGTCAAGTCCATATCTCAGATACTATAAGCAATAGGTCTAGTATATTCGGTGTATGGAAGGACTGTAAGGTGTACATGTCCAACTGGCAGGTGTCATCTGACCCTGACCTCATTTTCATGGTTCAGTGGTTATAGTTAAGTTTTTGTGTTTTGGTCTGTTTTTCTTATACTGTATGCAATAGGTCTACTATATTTGGTGTATGGAATGATTGTAAGGTGTACATGTCTTGCTGGCAGGTGTCATCTGACCTTGACCTCATTTTCATGGTTCAGTGGTTATAGTTAAGTTTTTGTGTTTTGGTCCGTTTTTCTTATACTTTATGCAATAGGTCTACTATATTTGGTGTATGGAATGATTGTAAGGTGTACATGTCCAACTGGCAGGTGTCATCTGACTTTGACCTCATTTTCATGGTTCAGTGGTCAAAGTTAAGTTTTTGAGTTTTGGTCTTTTTTCTTATACTATATGCAATAAGTCAACTATATTTGGTGTATGGAAATATTCTATGATGTACATGTCAGTCTCGCAGGTTTTATTTGACCTTGACCTCATTTTCACGGTTCATTGCTCAGTGTTAAGTTTATGTGTTTCAGTCTGTTTTTCTTAAACTATAAGCAATAGGTCAGCTATATTTGTTGTATGGAAGGATTGTAAGCTGTTCATGTCTGCCTGGCATGGTTCATCTGACCTTGACCTCATTTTCACGATTCATTGGTCAATGTTTAGTTTTCTTGGTTAAGTCTGTTTTTTAGAAACTATAAGCAATAGGTCAACTATATTTAGTGTATTGAATGATTGTAAGGTGTACATGTATTTCTCGTTTGGTTTATATGACCTTGACTTCATTTTCTTGGATCATGTTAAGTTTATGTAATAGTTGTAGTAAAGCTTTCATTTAGGACTATCAACATAATATCAATGGGTAGTAAAGAAGGCGAGACAGTTCAGCGTGTGCACTCTTGTTCATAAAGAAAGGGGATTTTCCAGTTTTCGGACAAAAAATCAAAAATGCTTTTAAGCAGTTCTTATGAAACTTTGGTGAATTGTTTATATCAATTGATGTAAGCTCCGTTTAGAATTTTATAAATTTTTCATTTATCATTTCTGAGTTGTGGGGTTTTTTTCAGGTGGGATTTTCCAGTTTTCGGACAATAACTCAAAAATGCTGTCAGCAATTCTCATGAAGTTGGTGAATTGTTTATATCTATTGATGTAAGCTCCCTTTATATTTTCATAAATTTCTAATATGACATTGAGAATTAATTGAACTTTATTTGTTTATAGTCTGACAACAGATTTACTAAGTATTGAGCAACAGCACAGTGTATTGCTTTAATTGAATATAAATTTAATTCATATAACCAATTTCAAGTTCTTTGACTACATTTATTCAGAAACCTATAATATGTCAAATATTTAATAACAATCCAAATTCAGACCTGTATCAAGCCTGAATATTGTGTCCTTTTTTTGCCCCAACTGTTCAGGGTTGGACCTCTGCGGGCGTATCCAGCTTCGCTGAGCGAAGCAGTTTATTAAAATTGTCATTATTGATAGAAAACTAAGTCAACATTTGTCATTTTATGATGACAGTACAGTTTTAAGATAATTATCCTATATTTTTAGATCTTCAGCAGAGACATTTCACTTTGGTATGACCATGTCAGCTACAGTTGTATTACCAGCTCTGTGTGTGATGGGTACCAGTACAGTACAGTGGATCAGAATATTTGCACAAAACAGGTACATGTATTTTCATTCAGTCATCATGGCACTATATTATAAAAACTGTAACCCCCCTTGAAGTTCAATAGTCGTTCCCTAAGTAGTTCATCTACAATGATCACCAGAACTGTCAACACTGAGGTTGTTAGTTCCAACCCAGCTTATGGGAGATGCATTTGACAATGGTCGCCAGTTTTCTTGCCAAAGGTGAGAGGTTTTCTGGGTGCTCAAGTTTCCTCTGCTTTAAAAAACTTATATAAGATTTATATCCACATCATTTTTTATACTTGCAAAAGACAAGTAAATAAATTAATAGTGAATATTAATAGACCACTTTCGAGTAATGTCCTTATCGGAAAAGTTCATCAATTATGTGCGCCTTTATGCTGTCATTTACCAGATAGAGGGGTTCGCCTGTATCCCTGCACTATTAAAGATCATCAAGCGTCTTTGTGATCATCATTAGGCAGGATAAACTAGAAATAATGTTTGTTCTGTAGGTACTTCATCACAATTCCCTAATGACAGAGCAGTGCTGATTATTAATTATAAGAATTTAATTTGCCCAATAATCATGATAATTCGTGCAATATAGCATCATATTTTTTCACCCTCTGGCTCAACACGGGAAGGAAGCGACAATGCTTCTAAACACACAAATGATGTTCACTAAAACCAAAGTTTTTGATGGAAATGCAACAAACTCAAAAGTGGTCTTTTGGAATACAGTATCTAGGGAAATCAACAAGTCACTTTGACAGTTTATAACATTTTATAATCATGACTTCATATATTTATTTTGATGTAGCATATATTTTTACTATATTACTTGCAATGAATGAAAAAAATTACTGTTATACATGCATGATGATGTTACTTTTAATGAATTATATTTTGATTGTAGTCCAGAACTTGGAGCCGAATCCATAGTGTATTTCTCTACTATATGTAGTATAATAGGTGCCTGGTTAGGAGCTTTCCCCATACCACTGGACTGGGACAGACCATGGCAGGTAAATAGATCTGAATCTAGACAAAGTCTGAATTGTATGCTGTAATAACTATCAGAATATAAAGAAGAATCAAGCATTGTCAGATCCTGGGAAAAAAGAGGGGTCACAGGATCTGTATTTACGGTCAAGGTACAGTAAATGGGCTTTGTGACAGAGTTTTGTGAAATGTTTCATAGAACAAAATTTTACTAAAATCTGTGAAATAGCTTGTCCTTAAATCAGAATAAAAACATAGCGGTACGATAAAGTATAATATATTATAAAAGTATTATTGAAGTAATTGAAAGCAAGTTGAAACTACCTTATATTTAAGTTCATGTGGACACTTTGACTAAAATGGCTGCTTTTTCACCTCAAAAAAACACTCAGAGTACAGAAAAACCTGAGGATCTGGAAAAAATTTAAGGCATAGCATGCTCTAGATAAATAAAATTCAAATACATTTTCTTTAAAAAAATTATAAACAGGATTTTGCAGTGCACTTTTTTCATTCCTCCAGAAGGTGCCAAAATAAAAGTTGGGAAAGAGGTTTGAGAACTTCCCCACAGGTAATAATTGAAGTGAACTGTATTGATTGACATGGACAATAGATGGACAATAGCTACCTGACAATAATTGGTGATTTAAACTGTGTACCTGAGTGGACCATATCAAGTGAAACTCAACTATTTATAAAAATAAGGAGATGTGTTATGATTGCCAATGAGCCAACTATCCACCAAAGTTCAATTGAAAGGATGTTAGCAATTATAGGCAACTGTATGGCCTTCAACAATGAGAAAAATCCATACTGTATGGTCGACTATATAAAAGGCCCCGACATGAAAAATATGAAACAATTCAATTGAGAAAACTAACGGCCTAATTTATAAAAAACAAATATGACAGACATGAACCAATGACAACCACTGAACTACAGACTCCTGACTTGGGACAGGCACATAAAGAATGTGGTGGGGTTAAACATGTTTGTGAGCGCTCAACCCTCCCCCTAACCTGGGACAGTGGTGTTAATTTTGGCACCTTCTGCTGGGACGAAAAAAAGTACACAGCAAATCCAGTTAAATTTTAAATTTTCTAAAACATAAAATGAATTTGAATTTTATTTATCTAGGGCATGCTATGCCTTAAAACTTTTCCAGATGCTGTACTTAGAGTAAATTTTGAGCTAAAAACGCAGCCATTTTAGCCAAAGGGTCTACATAAAACTTAAGAAAGGTAAATAATGTCTTCACTAATGCTGGTTTCTATGATTTAAAAAACTTCAACAATATCTTAAGTGATGTAAGAAAAAAAAATCTTCGTCTTAAATACAGTAAATTGATCCAAAATAAAAAAAACATAAAGAAGTATCAATTTGGTGATGTTTAAAAGTATTGTTTTACCAATCAGTGTTTATTATAAAAAATCAAGATATAAAGATTTAAATATAACCCTAAATGTGTGATAAACTTCAGTACAGGTATCTCCACTTAGTTTACATACATGTACCTGTTAATTGTATAATCCTGTTATTTGTATCAGCACTTGAAATTTCTATATCTTTTATGTAAAAGTTTTTATAAATTGCATAGGTCAATACAAAAGCTCCTGTTAACTGCAATGAAAATATTTGAAAAATGATAAAGAGTGTATTATTCTTTGGAGAAAAGCATTCTTTTTAAATTTTACTAATCAGTAATAAAGAAAGCATATTTTTCAATTCAGTGTTTTAACAACAATTGTTTTTTATTACTATATCCAGTCGTTTCTTTGATTGCTTGACATCAATGATACAACATCAGTTTCTCAGTCATGTCTTCTTAAAACACATTTCCTTTTTGAAACGGTTGAAGATTTTTTTTTATTATTTATTACAATATTTTTGGCTATTGATTGCATTTTCCTATTTATACTTGCATGATTTCCTCTGACATCTGGACTGCAGTAAAGAAATTCAATGTAAAATATTTTAATTAATTGATATCTTTTTCAGGAATGGCCAATTACCTGTGTAGTGGGGACACTGTTTGGATATTGTACAGGTGTAATTATTGGTGCAGCTCACCTCTATATAAACTATTACAGAATAAAGAGAATCAAAATTACATAAAAAACATGTTACATTTCGAAAGTGAGACCATTCTATGAAAGGTTGTTGGACCAAGGTTCGGATGAAAGGAAATGCATTGTTCTGGTTCAATGAGATAGAGGGACAGACATGCATACATTGCAGACTTCAGTCTAAAACAACAATAATTTATTACTTGGATTATTTCTTCATGATATGTTTTCTGTAAATGAAAAAATAATAAAATTGTTTACATTTATAAAGAACTGTACCAACTCTTGATATCTGTTCTCTCCTTTTTTCTTTAAGGAAATATTTATGGATTATATTCCTTGTCAATGGTTATGAATTATTATTTTCTTTTGTTTTCGAACTTCAGTTTAATAGCAGTAAGAGATCAAAAAAGTTTTATTTTGAACTTGAACATGTTTAAAATACCGGTAGTTAGGTCAGGAAGAAATTGGTAATTTGATAACAAAATACCGTCTTAACTAATTCAACATTTATGTTATACTGTTTTTCATTGGCTGTTTCTTTTGTATTGCATATGAACTTGAATTACCTGAACTGTATTTTGAAACTTTGTCTTTGTCAAATTCAAAATAGGTGCTTGCAACTTTCATGACCTTTATGAATGACGAAGGGTATGTTCCACAGTTCTGTCCTCTTTCCTTGATTGTGACATTGACAAATGTGACTAATCACTAGCTTGTTTGTTTGACATTAGAAGCAGAACCAGAACCATACTTGGAATAGAACCAGTACCATACTTGGAATAAAAACTGCTTGCTATTTCAGACGCTTGAGAATCTCAGTTTTTTGGTGGCAGATGTGTTGCTCTATCTTTAGTGTTATGGTGTGTGGTTTGTGGGCTGTTGTCTGTCTTATCTTCATGATTGTTTTGCCTATGGTGTTGTCTTTTTTTCTTTGACTTCTGTTTTTTTATTGTCCCGTTGTTGTCTTCCCCCCATATTTTGCATAATTTTAAATCTATTCTGAAATACCATTGAAATATCGCCTTTTGAATTATATGCAGGTGTCCATTTTAATTAATTTCTGAAAAATCCTTAATACTGCAGTACAAAACCAATAGAATCGATGCATGTGTCTATTTAGAGTTTGAAGTCCATCACTAGTAATAATATTCTGTACTAATATAATCACTGTTACTTTGAGAAGTAGTGCTGTTCGTTTGCTTTTTTATGTGCCCATATTGCTGTAATGAATTGATACACAATATCACCAACTTATAGCAGGAAAACTGGAAATACTAGTCAATATTGGAGTCGAACACACCTGCCATGTGCAGGACTGGAACTGGCAACCTTTGTGTTGACAGGCAAGTGATACAATCAATGAACTACTTAGACCATTTAGCCAACGATGGCCCTCATAAAATATGAATTTAAGCAATGTTTTGTTATCAGTCATAATCAAACATGTTTATTGTAGCAAAAACAGTACTGTTCAGACATTTAGCTTGCAGACACTTTCTATAGTTTATTTTCTGAGTTGTTAATCACCAGGTCAAACAGTTTATATAGAATTTTATTGATAGTAGTGGATTGACCATAGATTTAATTTTTATGTTCAAACTTCTCAGATCCTGTTCATATCAAATTTGCAATACAAAATTTATTTCCTAGCACATTATAGAATACTACAGACGTGTCACCTCTTGATTCATTTACAAAATTTATTTCCTAGCACAGTTTAAAATACTACATGTACAGGTGTGTCACCTCTTGATTCATTTACAAAATTTATTTCCTAGCACATTATAAAATACTACAGACGTGTCACCTCTTGATTCATTAACACAATTTATTTCCTAGCACATTATAAGATACTACAGAAGTGTCACCTCTTGGTTCATTTACAAAATTTATTTCGTAGCACATTATAAAATACGACAGACGTGTCACCTCTTGATTCATTAACACAATTTATTTCCTAGCACATTATAAGATACTACAGAAGTGTCACCTCTTGATTCATTTACAAAATTTATTTCGTAGCACATTATGAAATTCTACAGACGTGTCACCTCTTGCTTAATTAACACAATTTATTTCCTAGCACGTTATAAAATACTACAGACGTGTCACCTCTTGATTCAGTAACAAAATTTATTTCCTAGCACATTATGAAATACTACAGACGTGTCACCTCTTGATTCATTAACACAATTTATTTCCTAGCACATTATGAAATACTACAGACGTGTCACCTCTTGATTCATTTACAAAACTTATTTCCTAGCAAAGTATAAATAAAATGCTCCGCTGGACGCAGCTTGATATGACCGCAGAAGTCGAACCCTGAACAGTTGGGACAAGTATGGACACAACATTCAAGCTTGATACAGCTCTGAATTTGGATTGTGATTAAATATTTGACACAGCATAGATTTCTGACACAAAATGAATGTGGTCTAAGAACTAAAAAAATTTTAGTTTACCTATTATGGTCCAATATCCAAAATCGAAATACATACACGGTTAGATTCAGCATATCAAAAAACCCCAAGAATTCAATTTTTGTTAAAATCAAACTAAGTTTAATTTTGGACCCTTTGGACCTTGAAAACGGGACCAAACATTAAGAATCTAAATACACGGTTAGATTTAGCATATCAAAGAACCCCAATATTTCAATTTTTAATGAAATCAAACCATATCATTATTATTTGCTTTTATATATAAATAAAAAATAACCAACTTAAAATGGAAAATTTTAAAGAATAAAAAAAAAGGAAAAAAAAATCCCCCCTCCAATTTTTTAACCCCCTTATGATTCATCACCCCAACTCAATCCCAGCCTTCCCTTTGTGGTATGGTACCTTGCAGTACAATTTCAGAGAGATCCATACACTTGAACACAAGTTATTGTCTGGAAACTGTAAAAATGCTTGTTTTTTGGCCCCTTTTTGGCCCCAAATTCCTTAACGTTTAAGGCAATTACCCCCAAACTCAAACCCAGCTTCCCCTTTGTGATACGGAACCTTGTAGTACATTTTCATACAGATCCTTACACTTACACACAAGTTATTGTCCTGAAACTAGAAAAATGCTTGTTTTTTGCCCCTTATTGGCCCCTAATTCCTAAAACTTTGAGGTAATTACCCCCAAATTCAATTCCAGCTTTCCCTTTGTGATATGGAACCTTGTAGTACAATTTCAGAAAGATCCATCCACTTACACACAAGTTATTGTCATGAAACTAGAAAAATGCTTGTTTTTTGGCCCTAATTCCTAAAATTTTGAGGCAATTACCCCCAAAATCAACCCCAGCATTTCCTTTGTGGTATGGTACCTTGCAGTACAATTTCAGAGAGATCCATACACTTGAACACAAGTTATTGTCTGGAAACTAGAAAAATGCTTATTTTTGGCCCCTTATTCCTAACCGTTTTGGGCAATTACCCCCAAACTCAATTCCAGCAGCCCTTTGTGATATGGAACCTTGTAGTACAATTTCAGAAAGATCCATACACTTACACACAAGTTATTGTCATGAAACTAGAAAAATGCTTGTTTTTTGCCCCTTTTATTGCCCCTAATTCCTAAAATTTTGAGGCAATTACCTCCAAAATCAATCCCAGCATTTCCTTTGTGATATGGAACCTTGTGGTACAATGTCAGAGAGATCCATACACTAACACACAAGTTATTGTCTGGAAGTTACAAAAATGCTTATTTTTGGCCCCTTTTTGGCACCTAATTCCTTAACTGTTGGTAACAAACCCCCATAATCAATCCTAACCTTCCTTTTGTGATATTGAACCTTATGGTAAAAATTTTTAGACCCATTCACTTAAACTAAAGTTATTGTGCGAAAACCAATGTGTCTTCGGACGACGCCGGACGACAATGACGACGACGACGGCGGCGACGACGCCAACGTCATACCAATATACGACCGCAAAATTTTTTTGCGGTCGTATAAATACTACAGACGTGTCACCTCTTGATTCAGTAACAAAATTTATTTCCTAGCACATTATGAAATACTACAGATGTGTCACCTCTTGATTCATTTACAAAATTATTTGCTAGCACATGAAATACTACAGACGTGTCACCTCTTGAATCATTTACAAAATTTATTGAGTAGCACATTATAAAATACTACATACGTGTCACCTCTTGATTCATTAACACAATTTATTTCCTAGCACGTTATAAAATACTACAGACGTGTCACCTCTTGATTCAGTAACAAAATTTATTTCCTAGCACATTATGAAATACTACAGACATGTCACCTCTTGATTCATTTACAAAATTTATTTGCTAGCACATGAAATACTACAGACGTGTCACCTCTTGAATCAGTAACAAAATTTATTTCCTAGCACATTATGAAATACTACAGACGTGTCACCTCTTGATTCATTAACACAGTTTATTTCCTAGCACATTATGAAATACTACAGACGTGTCACCTCTTGATTCATTTACACAATTTATTTGCTAGCACATTATGAAATACTACAGACGTGTCACCTCTTGATTCATTTACCAAATTTATTTCCTAGCACATTATGAAATACTACAGACGTGTCACCTCTTGATTCATTTACAAAATCTATTTCCTAGCACATTATAAAATACTACAGACGTGTCACCTCTTGATTCATTAACACAATTTATTTCCTAGCACATTATAAGATACTACAGACGTGTCACCTCTTGATTCAGTAACAAAATTTATTTTCTAGCACATTATGAAATACTACAGATGTGTCACCTCTTGATTCATTTACAAAATTTATTTGCTAGCACATGAAATACTACAGACGTGTCACCTCTTGATTCATTAACACAATTTATTTCCTTGCACATTATAAAATACTACAGACGTGTCACCTCTTGATTCATTAACACAATTTATTTCCTAGCACATTATAAAATACTACAGACATGTCACCTCTTGATTCTGTAACAAAATTTATTTCCTAGCACAGTATAAAATACTACAGACGTGTCACCTCTTGATTCATTAACAAAATTTATGTCGTAGCACATTACGAAATACTACAGACGAAAACGTGTCACCTCTTGATTCATTTACAAAATTTATTTCGTAGCACATTATGAAATACTACAGACGTGTCACCTCTTGATTCGTTTACAAAATTTATTGAGTAGCACATTATAAAATACTACAGACGTGTCACCTCTTGATTCATTAATACAATTTATTTCGTAGCACATTATAAAATACTACAGACGTGTCACCTCTTGATTCATTTACAAAATTTATTTGCTAGCACATGAAATACTACAGACGTGTCACCTCTTGATTCAGTAACAAAATTTATTTCCTAGCACATTATGAAATACTACAGACGTGTCACCTCTTGATTCATTAACACAATTTATTTCCTAGCACATTATGAAATACTACAGACGTGTCACCTCTTGATTCATTTACAAAATTTATTTGCTAGCACATGAAATACTACAGACGTGTCACCTCTTGAATCAGTAACAAAATTTATTTCCTAGCACATTATGAAATACTACAGACGTGTCACCTCTTGATTCATTAACACAGTTTATTTCCTAGCACATTATGAAATACTACAGACGTGTCACCTCTTGATTCATTTACACAATTTATTTGCTAGCACATTATGAAATACTACAGACGTGTCACCTCTTGATTCATTTACAAAATTTATTTGCTAGCACATTATGAAATACTACAGACGTGTCACCTCTTGATTCATTTACAAAATTTATTTCCTAGCACATTATAAAATACTACAGACGTGTCACCTCTTGATTCATTAACACAATTTATTTCCTAGCACATTATAAGATACTACAGACGTGTCACCTGTTGATTCAGTAACAAAATTTATTCCTAGCACATTATGAAATACTACAGATGTGTCACCTCTTGATTCATTAACAAAATTAATTTGCTAGCACATGAAATACTACAGACGTGTCACCTCTTGAATCAGTAACAAAATTTATTTCCTAGCACATTATGAAATACTACAGACGTGTCACCTCTTGATTCATTAACACAATTTATTTCCTAGCAAATTATGAAATACTACAGACGTGTCACCTCTTGACTCATTTACAAAATTTATTTGCTAGCACATTATGAAATACTACAGACGTGTCACCTCTTGATTCATTTACAAAATTTATTTCCTGACACATTATAAAATACTACAGACGTGTCACCTCTTCATTCATTAACACAATTTTTTTCCTAGCACATTAAAGAATACTACAGACGTGTCACCTCTTGATTCAGTAACAAAATTTATTTCCTAGCACATTATGAAATACTACAGATGTGTCACCTCTTGATTCATTTACAAAATTTATTTGCTAGCACATGAAATACTACAGACGTGTCACCTCTTGATTCATTAACACAATTTATTTGCTAGCACATTATAAAATACTACAGACGTGTCACCTCTTGATTCATTAACACAATTTATTTCCTAGCACATTATAAAATACTACAGACATGTCACCTCTTGATTCTGTAACAAAATTTATTTCCTAGCACAGTATAAAACACTACAGACGTGTCACCTCTTGATTCATTTACAAAATTTATTTCGTAGCACATTAGGAAATACTACAGACGTAGACGTGTCACCTCTTGATTCATTTACAAAATTTATTTCGTAGCACATTATGAAATACTACAGACGTGTCACCTCTTGATTCGTTTACAAAATTTATTGAGTAGCACATTATAAAATACTACAGTCGTGTCACCTCTTGATTCATTAATACAATTTATTTCCTAGCACATTATAAAATACTACAGACGTGTCACCTCTTGATTCATTTACAAAATTTATTTGCTAGCACATGAAATACTACAGACGTGTCACCTCTTGATTCAGTAACAAAATTTATTTCCTAGCACATTATGAAATACTACAGACGTGTCACCTCTTGATTCATTAACACAATTTATTTCCTAGCACATTATGAAATACTACAGACGTGTCACCTCTTGATTCATTTACAAAATTTATTTGCTAGCACATTATGAAATACTACAGACGTGTCACCTCTTGATTCATTTACAAAATTTATTTCCTAGCACATTATGAAATACTACAGATGTGTCACCTCTTGATTCATTTACAAAATTTATTTCGTAGCACATGAAATACTACAGACGTGTCACCTCTTGGTTCATTAACACAATTTATTTCCTAGCACATTATAAAATACGACAGACGTGTCACCTCTTAATTCGTTAACACATTTTATTTCCTAGCACATTATAAAATACTGCAGACGTGTCACTTCTTGATTCATTTACAAAATTTATTTGCTAGCACATTATAAGATACTACAGACGTGTCACCTCTTGAATCCTTTCTTGCTGTCCAGTACCAATATATGCGTAAATCATATTCAACTATTACCTTGATTCTAATAGTCAAAACTATCTTAGAATAAAATGTGTTTCTGTCAAATTCAATAAAGAATTTCCTCAAATGGGGCAACAATACTCTCGGTTTAATTTGGTCTATGTTGGTATCATGACAAAATGCTGCATCAGTCTATCGTTGACATAATAAGTTAGTTAGAAATAATAAAGGGATGAAGCAACTAATACTCAATAGATGAACTAGTACTTAATGAACTCGAGGGAATCAACACAATTATGAAAATTGGAAATGTATACATAGTTTGAGGACAGGAAATCCAAAAATGATTTAACATGAAAAATGAAATTCGTGTTGCGTCAATACGACGCAACACGTCTGTGACTTATTTTACTGGATACGAATTTCCGTGGACTGAAGACAAGTTTCATTTTCGTGGACACTTGATTTCGTGGTTTTACCAATGTCACGTTTGCAATTTTTTTTGTACACTTGATGGTGAGTCTTGAAACATTCAAGACTACCTGCACTGGTGGCGGTAAGTGGTAGTGCGTTTCAGTCTATAGTCGTTCTTGGGTAGAACGATTCTTTCCTCACTTCTGTTCTACACGATGGTGCTTGGAAACCGTTGATTTTTATGTTACGGGATAGTCTGTCTGGTAGAGTGAGAATGTTTTCTGTATCAACATTACCCATCCCGTTGTCATTTTGTACATCATTGTGAGTCTTGATACTTTCCTACGATCTTCAAGGGTTTTCCGTTAGAGTTGCCGGGGTAAGGCTAAAGAATGTTAGATGAGGTGTTGTGATATCTGTTAGTGACTGCGTATCTTGTTGCTCTTCTTTGTACCATTTCCAGCCGGTGTTTGCCGGGCAAAGATTTGTTGCTAGGGAGAAATGATAATGATTTTGCCAAAAAATGTGCATTGCATTGTGTTATATTTAAACAGTGTATTTACTGCATGTAACACAGGTTGGATCTTAGATATATAATAGGCTCCCCCACCCCCAATTATCCTGTTGATAGGCAACAGAATATACGAGCTAGACCAAAAAAAAAATTCCACCATTTTCAGAAGGTCTGTGGTATAGTTCCAACATGACAAAATAAATGAAATTTGGGGTGGGGCCATAAACGGCCATTGTCGCCCCTTGTCCTTCCTAACATGAAACACTGTGTAACTAAAAAAGCAAAAATGTGATGGACTTTCTAACCAACTGATAGAGAGTTTGAAATCTAATTAATGATACACAAGCTTTCTTTTTTGTATTTCTTTAGTTGTTAATTGCTGCTTCTTGGTTTTTTTTTTGCCGTGTTCATAGTCATAGTGTCGATCTCAACTATATTACCAGATACTACATCCGTGCAATTCATTTTCAGAAACACTTTTTATTTGGTAATGCAAACTTTAGGTAATGCTTATGTAATCGGGGAAGGTTATGTTGAACACCACCACATTCAGCTGTATGTGCCTTTTCTATGCTAGTAGCCTCTAATTCAGTGACTGACTTGGATTGGTTGCCGATTGTTTTATCTGCTTTTCGTTCATTGTTTTGTAATAAAACAAGGCAGTGGTTTTTTCATTTGAATTGTTTGTTTGACATTCTGTCATGTCGTCGCCTTTTAGAGGTGACTTTACGGTAGGTGTGCTCCTTAATGTTGAATGCCGTAGCGTGGCTAAAATCCACGCCATTTCCCTTCTGGTACATGGATAGTTGTCTCATAGGAAATCATATCACATCTACTTATTTTTATAGGTTTCTTTTTTTGGGGAACAGTTTATTAAAGTTTATATATATAGTCATTTGTTTTTCATTTCTTCATTGTTATATCGTCCTATCAATGTTTTTGAACATGTGATAATAAAATAAAGTGAATTGGGTTGATTCCATTAGCACTGTAGATAGACTTGAAAATACTAGTGATCGTTAGATTAAAATACTTTTCCGGGTATTGAACAATTTACCCAAATATGTCAACAAATCTCCTTAAAAAAATTTCCAAAATAGAATTGAGAATGGAAGTGGGGAATCTTATCAAAGAGACAACAGCCAAATAAAAAAAAAAACTTATTCGTCATAATTACAAATACATAATCACACAAAGATAAAGTTGAATAAAAGGATTCGGAAATAAGAAGATTTTGATTGAATACAAATGTATTTTAATTTACCATTAAACTATAAATCAAGATCCAGGTGATCAAGTTACTCCGTGTTTTTAAATTCATTCATTTATATGTAAAACTTTAGGACTATATATACTTTTATTATTTCTTGGTTTAAGCATGTTCCCTAAGATTGATCACCAGTGTTGAACAAACTGTGTGGACCGTATAATTGTTATAATATGGGAAAATTCGATTTTTCATTTGACGTTTCATTAGGACCCCACCTGTTTTAAATGTAAACATGTAATATCTACAATTGGCAGTCATATTTTAAACGAAGGTCCTTTGTTTTCACTGACTAAAGATATTCATTGAACACAACTTGTGGTCCTTTTTTGTAATATAGCTCTTCAACTGTTTCGGTTCTTATACATCATTGGCTTTCAAATATTCGGCTTTGAGCGTTCCTGATGAATTTAAATCCAGAAAAGCTCTTCGGACGCATGCACTTTAAAACGTGTTTCCATTTTTTTTTGGTGGCTTGTCAATGGGTTTTCATTTCATTAGCAATAGGAAGTGGCATTTGTAAAAAAGAGGCTGCTTAGCATAACTATCCCTTTTCTTTCAAAACTCACAAGACAAACAAACAATACTGCTTTTTAATTTTCATTTTTAAATATAGATTTCGCGATAAAAATGTAAATAATTATTTTCTGCAAATTCATAAATATCATTCATTGTGTTTTTTTTTTTTTTACTTTTATCTTTGAAGTCATTTTATCATCGGAGATTTATGGCAATAGATTAGAAAAGACTTCGAAGGGTTGTATATCAACATTTGTTTCATGGCCATGATTTTCTCAACTATTGTTTAACCATACTAGCTGGATATTTCCTATTTGTGAACGTATTTCATGTTGTATCTATAATTTTTTTTTGTACCATTGATCTAACTATTCTGTGATTATGAAGGCTATTCCTTTGTCCTGACTGTCCATTCTTCACTTCTCTTTTTAACCTTCCTCAGCATGGTTTTTTAATCATGATTTTTGTTGAATTTCTAAATGTATTGGGTGCTTTTCTTTTTGCACAGTCTTCGGGTTTTTGTTTATTATAGTTTTGTTGGCGTTATTATTGCCAACTCTTTTTAATCGTTTTGTTTTTTTTTTTTTTGCTTTTGGCCATTATGTTATCTCTGCTTCTTCGAATCTGATTGTCCCTTGATATTTTCTTACATGTTTACCAACAATTCGATTAAATATTGTAACCAGTAAAATAATATTTAGTAGAAGGGAAGTAATTCATTTCATTTCAAGTGAAATATTAATATATATGGGAGACAACTCATGTGTCCTTCAGCTGTTACTAGTGGTCTTTTATTGTGAATACAGAGTCAGTGTGGATTAGAGGGCTGGGTATTCCTTTAACTCTTTTTCTTTTTTATTTATTTGCCTAATATTATCTATTCTGTCAACCCAATTCTCATCATTGTTATTCAGCTCTAAAGAAAGTGAATGTAAGCAACTTTACTTTACCATACCGGGCAAAGAAACATTTTTATCACTACCACATTGTGAACAATTAATACAACTACTTACTTATTTTCCAAGAAGAACAGCTAAATATATTTTACAAGCATTTACAAAACGCAGACAATTCATTTATGTAAATATTTGAACTACAGGATTCTACTTTGAAATGATTTATAGATTTATATTTTTAAGTGACTTTAGTTATATGTCCAATGGGCCGGGTGTACAAACACTGTATTGACATATATTATTATTATAATGTATATAAACACAATGTCACTATAATAAACAAATTTGATTCGTATATAGGCAACCGTACGGCTTTCAACAATGAGAAAACCCATACCATATAGTCGGTTATAAAAGGCCCCGACATGTTTGTGAGCGCTCAACCCTCCCCTAAGCTGGAACAGAGGTGTACCAGCACAACAAAAGAACAAACTATAAAAATCAGTTGAAAAAGGCTTAACTCATCAGATCGATACAAAGCAGAAAAACATCAAACATTAACACAGACCGAACGTGGCAGGGTATTTATCCATCCCTCATCCCTATAACAAAAAAAAAAGGACAGATCTGAGAGTACTGTGTCTATAAAATATCAGAACAACAAATTAAACAAGAAAAAAAAAACAAAAAAAACAGAAGACAAAACAAAATAGTACGATATCCTATATATATATATATATATATATATATATATAAACGCCTAAAAAGTGTACACAACAACACCAATAACAAAAAAAGGAACTATAAATGTAATTATTTATAAATATTTCGGATAACAGATATCCTTCATCAGTAAATATGATTGTGATGTTGAATGAATCATATATCAGTCTACTTAGATTAAACTATACAAATCTTGAAATTTATACAATAAAAATGTCAAACCGAACATCAGGTAAGACGCTTGCACAATTCTAAATATGTGTTAAACACGACATAGGTTATATGACTAATTACAACAGAGAGTTCAAATATATGCTTTAAATAAAAATAATAATGTGCGATATGAACTAGCACAATTCTAAAGCTTTAACGGTGACGACAGTTATGATGTTACAAGAACGATTGCGTCAATAAGAATTCCAAATAAACAGCACTGAACGATCTAAATTTGTAAATATTTCAAATTTGACAACGGTAGAGTAGTTGCAACAGAGTCTGCGTATTTAAACATCGCAAACAAACGGCCGTTAAAATATAATAATAAATTTTGACTAAGGTTAACTAGTTGAACGTGGCTTGGTACTTTTACATCCCTCAAAAAATTAAGCAATTTAAATTGGTATATTCAACAGATTTATTTTAGAGATGAGTAAGGTAAAGAAATAGAAACAGAGACTGTAATAAAAAGTAATACAACCCAAATGTGAAGCACTGCATGGAGTCGAACTACATCTTTTCATTTATCCCATTTGGTGCCAAAGTTGTTAATTTTCTTATCCAAAATCTTTCCCGAGTGAGTCTATCCTCCCTAGACCAAGCAGAGTTGTGGTCAATGATTGTAATGGTCAGTCGATTGAGATCTGCCTTAGTGTGGCCAGGGGATCTCAAATGTCGACTGAGAGGGAGGTCTGGCTTGCATTGGTAGTCGCTACGATGACCATATATATATATATATATATATATATGAGACAATCACTGACAACATTCTTGACCTTGGAAGGCCTTGAACTCTGATATTGGCGGTTGTACTGTGATTTAAACTCATTCAAAAATGGCATAGTTAGTACAGGAAGACGCGACCTGTTCTATGGTCCAAAAATATTTGTACATCATTTTTATAGAAAAAAAATAATGAAAATGTTAAACCATAAATTAGCGAAAAAGGACCAGACGCAATGAATGAACAACTGCAATATAATCATAACATCTAACGATAAGTTTTTAGCTATTTAAAAGTAAAAAAGGCAGATTGGAAGGACAATTCCTCAACTTGTTAGCTTATAAATTATACTACTATAAAAATGTGATAATTCCTTTATACATCTTACAATTAGATAAAATTCATTAAAGGTTTGACCGGTACTCCTTTGTAGGATTTTGTAAGTAAAGAAAATATTACCCTGATTAATATATGAAATGTCACAGCAAACCCGCGCATATCGAACCATATGTTTAATTGAGAAATACACCCTGCATAAGAAGGGACCACCGTCAGAACGCACCACCAAGGAAAATCAAAACATAAAAATAGAAAGGAAAGATTGCTCCGTCTGTCCTAAACTTTCAAGTCTATACTTTGTAATACAAAAGTATTTGAATATTTATTCCTACGATTTTTTATTAGAAAGAAATTAACATCTTAATATTCTATACGGTTTGTCCCAATGTTAAAAGTCTATACTGAAAATTCCGACTTTATATGAAAAAACACAGTGAAATTTACATCGAATTCCAAACTTAATATTTGATTATACTAGTTACTAATATTTTACTTTCTTTGGTATCTTCCAAATGACATGCTACGAGCGTGTTAAAAGCTCAACTCTGCTTGAAATTTTCAAAGATCGATTACATTATAAAATATTTTGTGAACTACTTTTCATTAATCATATTTCAATCATTGTGTAATTTAAATGTATGCCATGTTCACATCTGCTCGTAAGAATATACTTATGGTCTATTAATAATGTTTTTTTAATTTATATATACATAGTCCTATTCAATAGATAAGTGTAAATTCTCCCAACTTGGTATCATTCGGAACAGATTTGTCGTAAACGTAGTTGTCGTACTGTCTATGGCTGAAATAGTCATTTTAGACAGGAAAAAGATATCATTTGAATAAATTCGTGCAATATCATATATTAAAAATACCAACATTAATAAATTTTCGACTGATATAAGTGTCATTGCTTTAAAAATGCTTTAATACAAATTCTCCTAACATCTATCACACGTCAGTATTTCTATTAATACGTACAAGGTGTTTCCATTAACTTTACATGTCATTTCACAACACGTAGTAACTAATCGTCATAGTCAATCATGCGGTTGTATAAATAGGATTGAATGGGTATCCCATAGTCATAAGAACTACGACCACATAACGATAAAGACGTGTAAATATTAAGCATGGCATCGTTAGTTCGATAAATAATGAATAAAAAAGAAAAAAGAAAAGATAGCACAAGAGTTTAAATTGACTTTTGCAAGTAATGTCAATATATGAACAGTAAATAATGCTAGAATACGACTACCCGAGTATGTGGATAACTCCACTGGAAAACTATCCTATGTCAGAAATTGAGACCGAAGACGCCGATAAGTTCATGGAGGCTACCATATTTTATGATGCTGAGTTAAAACCTTCTAAGCAGACTAACGGCCTTACGGAAGCTACTTTAGTTGCTTTGGAAACGGGAGAAATTACTCCTTTAGTAAAAGAGGAATTAAAGTATACCATACAATCAAGAAGATTGGCAAATGGTCAAGGCGAACTAGGGGTGGAATTCAGTGAACCAGAACAGGGACAGGTAAGTTAATGTTTATCTATTGTATTTATATATAGTATATTTAAAGATTTGTAACTATCATTTAGGTTGTTAAGATACTGTGAGATAAAAAAATGGAAGCAAATTGCTGAAAACTATTTAATTGAAAGAAATTAATATTTTAATCTTCTGACAAATCTCGGCATATAATTTATCAATATTTTCTTAAATATATTCGTTTTGACTTATATTCATCTTATTAAATGTTTTAGCTGACGGAAGAAGAAAAAGAGAAAATTATTAAAAGACGAGAACAGAATAAACTAGCAGCAAGACGATTCCGTCAACGTCGCCGAGCGAAAGGACCAGTGTATGCCAAGGTAAACATAATGTATAACAAAATAATCTGTTTTTTCATAGAATTATATGTGCCTTCTATAGACAATTTAAGAGTCTTATTCTGATCATCATATTGTGCGGTATGAATAAGTTGTCGTCGGTTTAAACGAAAATGTGGCAAATTAGGGGAAATCGGTGCCATAAGTTATAAGTAAGTTTCATCATCCTCCATCTTGATAAAAGTAACGACCCCAACCGAAATAATGACAATTATTGACACCTCAAAATACAAAAACACAATGAAAACATCAACACCTTACCAAAAAAAAAATATATAAACAGAATAACAAATGAACAAGTATCAGTATTTTTTTTTTACATATGATTTTTGATATGTAAATATATTTCTGAAATTATAATTATTATTTACAGCAAGTAAATGAATTAGAGGCGGACAATACGAGGAAACTGACAGAGATCAGACGTCTGCGAAAAGAGCGGGACGAACTACAGGCGATGTTACAGAATCATCTATTGGTCTGTCCAACGGTTACCATACACACTGGATGAACACTGGACAAGGAGTTTGTGTGTATAAAAATATCAAGGATTCACTGTTTATAAGTGCAGAGAATACAATATAAACATGTGTAAAAAAAGCGCGGAGCTCTGTATATATATACAAGATCATTGTAAATTACATCTACAACGATTCTGAAGAAACTTGGACACAGAATGTACATATATAAACTACATGTATGACAATACTGTCGTGGGGTTTATGTATTACAAAAGTTGTCAAAATGTGTTTATTTTGTATATATGCAGTTGGGAGTTGAAACATTGCCGTTTTCATATATTTAGTTACCAAAAATAATACAGAAACAGTATAAGAACTAAAAGAAATACTCTTTTTGCAAATTGAAAAATGGTTAGTGCAATTTTGTCATACAAGTGGTGCTTGCAAATAGTAATGTATATTATCTGCTGTAAATTTTAAGATCTGATTCTTTTAAATCATTAGAAAGATTTTAAATTATGAAAATTAACTAGTCAAAATAATTGTAATTGTAACTAGTCGATGTATAACCTAGGACACCACTGTGATTAAAGACTTGAGTTAAGGTCTGACTACTTAGAGCGTTTATGTAAATTTATTTTTGACGATTTTTCATTTTTTTAAGAAAAAATGTATTATGTGCAATCTTTGTTAACTGAGTAAGAAATAAATGTTTCTTAACAGATTTTATAGAATCTCCTTAGGTTAACCTTAAATGGTGTGATATATTGACACGACATGGACGTGTACATTCAGATTATAAACTGTTATTTACATTAAATATTTTAAAGTTTACATGTTGTCAATGTATTTATTTCTCGTGTTTGTAGGATAAACATAGAAGTGGTACGAACATAATTTACTGATATAAGCGATTTTAAGAAGAAAAGGGGGAGAGAAGGTCGGCAGGAGTTTAAGGCAAACTAATGATATTTTTAAAAACGGGGAGATTGGCAAAGGGGAGATGGGCAAAAAGAAAATAATGATTTTTACTAAAAAAGAAAAAGAGGGAGGGTGAAAATGGTCAACAGAATAGGTTCAAGAAAACTTATGATTTTACAAAAGGGGGACACAGAAACTCAATAGGAAAGGCAAAGACGCAATTGTTTACAAAATATTTAATCTGTAAAGTATGTCATCAGTCCATGCAAATAAGAAAATAAAGGAATTAAGAATAACAAATCGTTTGGAATGCATGGATGTCTATCAGACAACATTCCATAGCTATATAAAAAAAAGGAGATTTGGTATGATTGCCAATGAGACTACTATCCACCATAGTTAAAAATGTGAATGTAAGCAATTATAGGCAACAGTACGGCCTTCAACAATGAGAAAACCCCATACCGTATAGTCGGCTATAAAAAGCCCCGACATGAAAAATATAAAACAATTCAATTGAGAAAACTAACGGCCTAATTTATAACAAAACAATTTACGAAAAACAAATATTACAGACATGAACCAACGACAACCACTGAACTACAGGCTCCTGACTTGGGATAGGCACATAGAGAATGTGGCGGGGTTAGGCATGGTTGTGAGGGCTCAATCCTCCCCTAACCTGGGACAGTGGTGTAACAGCACAACATAAGAACAAACTTTAAAAATCAGTTGAAAAAGGCTTAACTCATCAGATCGAAACGAAGCAGAAAAACATTAAGCTTAAACAAAGACTGGACGTGGCGGGGTATTTATCAATCCCTCATCCCTAACAACAAAAAGGACACTTACTAATATGTAAATGTAGATTTCTTTAAAAAAGAAAAAAGAAAGAGAGAGAGAGGCTAAAGATACCAAAGTATCGAAAATACCCTGACAACGCCATAGCAAAAAACTATTTGTTTAACTTTATTTCGTCTAAGCGAACTTATTTATGTACTTTGTTACTGGAAATTCTATCCAACCAAATGCAACTGGAAAGAATCTGAGTTTCTTGAGATATCCCTTATAGTAACAGAAATAGCCACTTACCAAAGCAAGGAACTCTTATATTGTTGTTCTTCATTTTGAAAGTTTCTTGAAACTCTTCGGGGACCAGTTTGATAGGAATGAGAATTAACAAACGTACTGAACGCCAAAGATATGTTAAGAATTAAAGTCCGAAATAAAAAAATGAAAAAAATGGCTAGTTGAACCAGCCGAAACCGAGCAAAGTAAATTTGTTTCGTGTCATTTCTACACAAAGGTTATAAAATTTCCCATCTTAAATTTTATACAATCTTGTAAATATGTCTAAACCGATATCCCGAAGTTTATACTTTATAAGCTCTACAACATGCTATGAATTACGTTCTTTCGGCTGCTTAGTTGTTGCTCAGTTTATTAAAATAAGATTTTTATTTTTTACCTAGAATAAAGTCTGCAAACAGTCCAAACTTGACTACGTATTTATGCCTCCTACACCCACCTTCGAAAGAGTTGTAAGGGTTCCATTGAAAGTAGAGATCCTGGCATTCTCATCTGATTCATAGAAAAGCCAATCGCACCGGACATGAATACTTTACCTCAATTACAGCCAAACGAACACCTCTTGAATTTGTTTAATTCTTTAGTGTGCGCAGAATGAAAAAAATATAATATGGTATCTCGGGACATCGTAGTCTAAACCTCAGTTTTTATAAGACTGCAAAAAATTTTTGCGGTCGTATATTGGTATGACGTTGGCGTCGTCGTCGTCGTCGTCGTCGTCCGAAGACACATTGGTTTTCGAACAATAACTTTAGTTTAAGTGAATGGATCTCTAAGAAATTTTACCATAAGGTTCAATACCACAAAAGGAAGGTTGGGATTGATTTTAGGGGTTATGGTACCAA
Organism: Mytilus californianus; assembly: GCF_021869535.1. Lineage (NCBI taxonomy): Eukaryota > Metazoa > Mollusca > Bivalvia > Mytilida > Mytilidae > Mytilus > Mytilus californianus. The sequence continues at coordinate 116,956,974 of NW_026262690.1, read as the reverse complement.
CCTATTATGTGTCAAATATTTAATTACAATCCAAATTCAGACCTGTATCAAGCGCGAATATTTTGTCCATTTTTGTCCCAACTTTTCGGGGTTGGACCTCTGCGGTTGTATCCAGCTGCGCTCAGCGAAGCATTTTATTATACACCTGTACAGACAACAGAATCACATATGTCAAGTATCTTTACAACTTGTACAAACATTCGTACCAGACCGGTAGTAAAAGAAGCATACATGGTTTAGTGAAGTACAAATAGCGAAAGCATTTTCATATCGCTTGATCTATACTATGTATGAAAACAGCCTTACACTGTGCCCGAAGCTCAGAGCACGTGTTATCTATACAAACATTTAAGCTATAAAAAAACTCAACTTTTAAACGTAAAAAAAGTGATTTATTCAGTTCAGGATATGATCATTTCGATATTATTGACTCACTTTGGACAACATAGAGATAACCACGTGAGTTATAGTCATTGAAGATCGTACGTTGATCAAGATTTATCTTTTTTTATTTGGTGGTCAAGTTATATGTTGCTTGGTTACCGTCGCATCATATCGGATGATGAAATAATCACATAAAATTACCAGTTTGGTTTAATTTGATATTGTGACGTAAAGTATGATGCTGAAATCTTATCACATTATAGCATATTCATAAATTACCAATGAATAAATTGAATAAAGATAGAAAATAAGAAGATTGTATCTTCAATACTATATCATAAGTTCATCTTCTCCCAACACATTTAATCGGAATACCTCGGAATACTACAATCTTAAACCAAAAAGGAGTTTTCGTGTAATTACAACTAATTGTTCCAACAAATTACCAAATACTGTTGAATTGAGTACATTAATTTACAGACAAGAATGATGCAAACTTAAAATGCCACTTTTGTTTATGTAAAAGAATTGAGATGACGTACCCAAAATGGTTATTAAATGTATTTAAATCGAATTAAATATTATATTCTCCCAACTCAAAATCTGAGCGTTAAAATGTGCTTTCATCATCTAAGTTGGATATTTATTGACAAGACGGTTGATCCAATGTTTGGTTCATTAGGCAGTGCAGAGCCATACAGAAAGAAAATTAATAAATTCACAGAAGCTACGGAGCTAGTAGTATTCTGCAATGTGCCAGATTGGAAGAAATTTGTCTTAGTGCAAATCCTATGGTTTTTGAGGGAGGGGGCAAGTGTTTGTTTGCTTAACAATGCGTATGGTTTAATCGAAGAAGGTAGATATACTGCAACTTTGTGACGCAGTCTTCATAACTGCGGACAGTCTAAGCATGCAGATTATTTTTTCAATTTTCTTTTATTTTCGTTTTTTTATATTTCTTTTGAAATAAATGATTCAAATTCATGCAAATTCTTTTATCAACCTAATCACAGGGCCCCCATAAACAGGCATATAAATCATAACAAAGACAGACATACAATATAACTACTTTCATTCGTCCTTTCACACAACTATTATACTGATTGGGAATGATTGATCAGAACACTAACATACTATACATGATTCATATTTGTTTCACGCTGAAATGAATTCATTATCCCAAACATTAACCTGTTTAAATGACAATACATACCCCTCAAAACTGCAGGGATAATTAGCACCTAATTCTAAATTTTACTTTTGTTATGGCCCCGCCGTCAATCTGTCATTCCGTCATTCCGTCATTCCATAACAAACCATATGCATTATACGGACTTTTTTTCTAAACGCCTTCAGATATTCGGCTGATGTTTTGTATGTGAGTTAACCATGATGAGTTACAGATTAAGTTTAAGTTTCGTTCCGCTCTGCTTATTTTTGCAGAAATTACGGGCTTTGGACTTTGATAAATTGTTGAAAATCACAGTTATACGGACTTTTTTTCTAAACGCCTTTAGATATTGGGCTGATTTTTGGTATGTAAGTTAACCATGATGAGTAACAGTTCAAGTTTAAGTTTCGTTCCGCTCTGCTAAATTTTGCCGAAATTACGGGCTTTGGACTTTGATAAATGGTTGAAAATCACAGTTATACAGACTTTTTTTCTACACGCCTTCAGATTTTGAGCTGATTTTTGATATGTGAGTCTACAATGATGAGTTACAGATCAAGTTTATGTTTCGTTCCGATATGCTGATTTTCATGTCGTTTCAACACATCTTCAGTACATCCACTTCCTGTTTGCTGATAGTTTGAAATTTAACTACTCATTGATCAAGGAAATTTTTCATCAAACTAGTATTGGTCTTGAGAGCTGGATACTATCCATGCATGTTTGTGTCCACATGTGTTGTTGAAATTGCAGATTTTTCAACTTTTTGAGGCGTTTATAGCAGTTTATTACCAATGGCTAGGTTCCTTATTAGGGCAGGCACATGATCAAAACTTGAAATCTTGAATCTTGGTAAAACTAGTTCAGTTTCTGAGATATCGGTTACTAAGCTCAATCCGTTATAATATGTCCCTGTCTGAATACTATGCCGACTCTAAACAAAGTTTATTGATTATTATTATTATTATACATATGACCCCCCCCCCCCCCCCCCTTTTTTTTTAATATATATTAAACATAGCTGATAACGAAAAAAATAAAATAATGTAGGTTGAGTAGAATAAACATTAACAGATAAATAATGTCCGCGTCATAATATCGTTAAATAATTCTCGAGCATTCAGAAAAAGGAGTCAATTTTACTACCAATTATTTACTAACCATGCTAATAGAGTGTTTATAGAATCTTTTATAGTATACCTTTAAATTGGACCAATGGGATTTATTCTATTTATATACAAACATTTACTTATAAATAAACAGGCTATTTATAACAATAGGTGTTTTCGTTGCTGATCCGCGATTACACAACATCGATTACACAACATGTGGTAATTGAACATATTCGATTTGGTTTGACCATTTTGGACAGTAAGCAATTAATCAGTGAGTCATTTCAAAATTAACTTAAAATTTTCAACAAATTCATGTTAAAACATATTTTGACAAAAACATTTCGTAATATTCGAAAGGAAAATTCAATTTGTATACAAAACATCTTCATATATCTCATTGATATCTGTAAAGAAAACTTTTTGAAATTTAGTGTTCCTCCTCCATTAGTTATGTTTCATATAAACACGTAAAACACATCTTTTAATTTTCAAGTTCCTGTAAGCTCCTTTTATTTATTTTTTTTAATGACATTCATTTGACAGAAAATGTTAGGGAAATTTTGAATGTCTTAATTTGCACTTCTGATTTATCATTCCAATGCAGCTATATGATACAGGTACGATACGAGATTTGAAAACATTATGTATATCTACTGAATACACTAACAATACATATGCATATTTTTTTTTAAATCTCGTCTCGTACCTAGCATTTTCAAACAAGCAAAAAGGTGGAGGTTTGGGGGGGGGGGATGTAAAAATTTAAAAAGAGATTTAAGGAGGGTTAAAAAAGTAACTGGAAAAGAAGTTAACAACTGAAATACTGTTAGATTCAAGGAATTCATGTATCTATTTTAAATATTTTGGGTTTAATTGGCCTTTCTCTCAGCTTACAGATTGCGAAAAAATTAGATGTGACAGAAGATTCGCGAAAGGTTCTCAAGAGAAAGAATCGTCATCCAATATTTCTTGTTTAAGTATGAGTTAATTATAAATACATCCACTACCAAACCATCAATAATTATCGTACATCATGGATGATAATTAAATCTTGTTGTTATTCAAAGGGTATTTAATGTTAGCGTCCAATTTTTTTTTTATTTATTAATAAAAATAAAGGTTATTGAAATATGAATGTCGATAGTATATTTTATGATTCAGTTAAGCATACATCGTTTGTCTTTATGTTACACCACTGTCCATTTTAAGGTGGCGGGTTGATCTCGCTCACACTCATGTTTGACTCCCTCCCATTCTATATGTGCCCTGTCCCAAGTGAGGAGCCTGTAATTCTGTTTTTTTTTCTTCATAAATCAGTTGCATGTCAGTTTCTGTGACGTACAGAGAGTGTGTAAATTGTCTTCATTGATACATGTCCGAACAAATATTGTTATATATTAATTTATACACTCTACGTTGAGTAAGAGCATGTGTTAGTATGACTTCAACATGCTGTATGTATAGATTCTTGCCGGTTGTTGACCTTTGGGTGCCTATTGATTTTTTTGTGATGTTCAATAAATATCTGTTTATACAAATATTAATTTGAATATGGTTGACTGAAATTTTAACATATATCAATTCAAGGCAAAATATGTTTGTCATAAACCACCGATTCCAATTATTATTAAATTTGACCTACTTGACATGTTATCACATACGTTGGAAAACAAAAACAGGATAAACTTAACCCCCCCCCTTTTACGCACTTACCAAACAAACATACATTTTGATAAGAGCTCCCCTGGCTCATTCTTAGGAGCAAAGTCAACAAACATTTAAAAACATCACCATTTGCATGAAAATTATTTATGATAAAGATTGTATGAGAAAAATATTAAATTCGCGCGCAAGCTTTATAAGAAGTATATGTGTGTAAAAAGGTAAAATTTTTTGCCACGTATATATTCAGTTTTATGCAATTACGCTTCCCTCTTTTCAATAATCATGGATCCGTTCCTAAACCATTTACCTTATAAATGCATGCGCGTGTCATATGTACCGTTTACGCTATGAACAATTCGTGAACTTTGAATATAGCGCATTCACAATTTTGCTTTGCTATAATGAAACTTTTCATCTTACTTAAAGTTTTTAGAAAATTGAAGACACGGGATCTGATAATGTTATTGATGTCTGAAGAAAAGCCAGATTTCGAGAGAACGTTGAAATAATATTTGCTAGAACGTTGAAATAACATTTGCTAGTTTGTCCATCTCGATGGCTCTGGCATTATAATTTTTCTGCTTTATGCAAACGGACATTCTTATATACAAAACATTTTTGTACAGCGTGAAAATCATATAAGCAATGGTACACTTTTACCTTTGAGTCATTACTATGTTGATATAGACATGTACTTGCTACGGATTGTTGTTTTTCTTTAGGAATCTAATTATGCGGTGATTTGTCTAACAACACCATATTTGGATAATAAAAGGTACATGTATTAGTATATGAGATAATATATAAAAGCTCACGGTGGACTTGAACGCTATATTTGGACATTTAACAGATAACACTGGATATGGATATAAAGTCCTGGGCACCTTATATGGATATGACAGAATTCTAGTTTTTATGCAAGAAAACTAATATTGATCGTATTAGACGAGAAATTAGGATCGATATCTGAAAAGTATGTTGTAAAGAAAGGTTACGGTCTGGTTTTTTTATTGCCTTTTAAAATTTACAATGGACCAAAACCGTTTAAATATCGGTTAAATACACATGCATTACTCAGTTTGTTTATAAATTTAGTCAGAACCGATCAGCCAGAGATCCCAATATCAATATATTAAAGTTACGAAATTTTAACATTTTTTTACGGTGTATATAATCTTAGACTATTCCGAACAAAATTTGTATGATTAATTAAGTTATTCTGTTTATCAAAATAAAAAGCTACCAAGAATGCAATCAATATACTATTGAATAGAAGGAAAGAACGAACACACCAACTATACTGCCCATATAACATCACGCGGAAAAGTAAAGATTAAGAAAAACAAACCGAAATTGTTGATGATCGGAAGAAGACCTATGCAGCATACGACCAAAAGTTTTTGGGACGTAAAAAAACAGGATTGTATTTGTTTAAAAGGAGGATGTGCATATTTGGACAGAAAATTGAAGTAATACAAAATAAGGTGATTTCGAGGCTAAGGATAATTGATATGTATATGCAACTTTAAATCGTACGAACTTTCAAATATTCTACAAAACTAAATAATGCATATTTTGACACAAATTTGCGAGTCTGAAATATTGAGCACATGCAAGTGTCAACATAAGTATTTCGGCATGAGAGTTGTCATTCATAAAGACAAACATCATAGTAAATTATTTATTGGTACTTGCATGTACTCTTCATTTGCGGGTCGAAAAAACAGTAAAATAAAAATTGACAAAAATCTCTTCTTTTTTTCAAACAAAAACGATTAGAAGGACCTTTTTCATGACGCCACAAATACATTTATCATGAAGTTTAGAATTTGAACCTACCTATTTTAGATTATGCATCACCTCATCTTTAAAACAGACACAAATAGAGATCTTGAATTTGAATTTCAAATTTCTAGAGTCCAGGACACAATGGCCTATCTAGCCCTAAACTCCTGCAGTTTTTTTAGCAGATGCTACTGTCTCTGGGAAGTGGTTCCAATCTCTCGAAGTGTTGTGTGTAAAAGAAGAAAAGTTGCGGTTTACTTCCTCTGGTGTGTAGTATTGTCTTAGATTAGGACCTGTCCTCGGTGTACTATCCTCAGGTGGAAAGTTTCATTCTCATGAACAATAACATAATTTAGATTTATTTTCTAACACAAAATGACAAAATTGAAAAATTTGAACACATAATTTGGCTAATTTTACATTAAGATATTTGCCAAATTAATCTCTTACCGCACTCTGTCTTTTACAAAACATATTTAAGTTAAGTATAGTCATAAATTTGATTTATTGTTGTCTTCTTAACTCCAGCCGCAACTATTTCATTAAACTATCATTAAATCCAATAGGTGGGCCTGCAAAGAAGTCCCCGATTAACAGTGGGAATTTAGACTGCCTTTCAAAATGAAGGAATTGTTGGATAGGGGCAAACATTTTGACTTGCACCGTTCTTCCTACATACCATTCAAATAGTTGTTCCAAGGGCACCTTAACATTCAGAGAGCGCACGCTACCTATACGAGGCATCGGATTCAATATCCCCATTTTTTAGACGTGGCTATGTATTTATACACCCCAGACACAGCCAAACACACGCCCCTCATAGCATAAGTTTTGCTGCCGAACTAGAAAATTTCAGGGATGACCATTTTTCTATACTCGAGTCCACTCGGTAACCTTTGTGGTTGTCTTTGCGGTTCTGGTCAAACTCGGTTTGACCAAAACTTCATATGAAAGTGGTAACCAGGTAGAATATTTCATTTCTATTTTCATGATGATGTATAGAGTTGTAAGATTTTTGGAAAGTCTTTTGGAAAAATCGAAAGTAAGGGTGTTTTAAATTTAATCTCTTGAATTTAGTTAGATTTTGATATATCTTTGAACTGCGAGTAATTATGATTTTTTGGTCTCAACATTGGCATGTTTATATTTTTTTTTAAACTTAAAGCCTGTTTTTGTCGTCTGCTAATGAACTTAGGCTACACCTTTGTCACGCTTCAATAATGAAATGTTCATTCTATAAACGCTATTTTAACTTAACGAAACAGAAACAAAAAACATCAATCTAAGTTAAACATGTACAAAGTTTAATGTAGATTATTTATTAAATAGGTTAACTTTTGGTATAAATCACGCCGTTGGTTTTTCTCCTTTGGATTTATTTAGATTTTTTCACGTTGGGACTTTTTATAGCTTACAATACGGCACGGGGTTTGTTTATTGTTGATATCCGTACGGTGACCTAAAGTCTCGAGCCTAAAGTTATTCACATCCTCGTCCATTGAACCCTAGTGGATAGTTCTCTCACTGGAAATCATATATCATCTTCTTTTTTTTAATATAAAGTCAAATATTATTCATATGAGACATAAGCTCATTCAATAAACACAGTACAACATTCATAAAAAAAAACCTGTTTTTTGCTGAGTTGATGCTCACCAATGGATGGCTTTCATCAATAAATTTCGAATTCGTTTGCGTAAACAGATAATTGGGTCAGTATAAATATATATTATCTTGTATAATTTTCATAACAGTGAACAAACTATAACAAGTCCGGTACTTCTATTCTTATTTGTTTGACATTTTTTTTATTCAATACTCTAGTATAGAAAAATTATGTCATCCTGAGGATTAAAAAGAGGTGGGAGATACCGATAAGAGAATCAAAAGTAGAAGAGAAAACAGATAAAGTCATGGCGAAAAACGAAAACAACGAAAAGACCAACGACAGTCCCCAAATCAATACACAAAAAATAAAAACTTAGCTGAACTGATGAGTGACTAAATGATAATACCTATACATCATATTTCAAATTATGCTGTAATACCAGAAATTGATTTATAGTTCTTAGCCCAAATTGTCAGATATGAAATTTCATCAAAAACGTCAGCTGTCATTTTATATAGAGAAACATAAATTATACACTAAATAAACAATCAACAGAGGTGTATCTTTTACCATTTTGGTTTTTGTTACAAATAACATTCACTACAGAGTTTCAGAGTCTAAGAAATTTAATGGGATATGAAATCAACAAAACTACGCACACAAAGTCCATGCTACGATTTTTGTCTTCTAAAACATTTGATTAAGACCCCATATGTTTATTTTTTATGTTGCTCCTTTCTTGTCTTATTTGTTTACTCCTATAAAACAAACATACAAACAAACATTCAAACAAACAGATTAATAGAAATTAAAGTTTCAATGATGGTTCACAAGTAGACGTATTTTTTTCGTTATCATGTTTATTGTTTTGAATATAAACCAGGCCGTTAGAGTTCTCGTTTGAATTGTTTTACGATTTTCATTGCCAATTGTACACCTTTAGGGGACGACCAATTGCTATTCTGAGAGAGGCCAGGAGGTTTTTTGGAGGACTGACTTTTCATTTTCGGAAACTTATTTTCACTCAATTATATTTCCTTAATTTTGTGTTGAAGAATATTCATTTCCATCCTGTCGTGGGCAAAACATTATTTATTTTCAGCTGTTACCAGGCCCGGATATTTATTTTCAAAATCCTCCGGACCCCCAGAAAATCAAATGGTAATCCTCTTATAGGCAGTGTTGTTCAAATACAGAAAACAGAAGTAAAGACGATGAAAAAACACTTGTATAGGTACTTACATTTAATTAAATACAACATGGAGAGCTCTGCATTTATATTATTTCAAAATGGTCAACACAAATATGTATGTATAACAACCATATTTTATATATTTGATATAACTTAAGATGTAAATAAATATTGATTATAAATTATTTAACTCAGTGCACAGGCGCCGAATCAGCCATTTAAACTTTGTGAAAAGGGGGGTTACAAAACATGCAAGTCATATAAAAAGGGGGGATCCAACCATATGTCCCCATACAAAAGCATTAGTTGCCCAACAAAAATGTGGGTCCCGACTTCTGGAACCCCTTTGAATCCGCCACTGGTGCAGTGTCATGATTTTCGAGATTCAATATTTGTTCAGTAGGTCCGCATGGAGTTTATCAATAAATCAATGGATCTTCAGCAGATATCGGCTAAATGAAATTTGGATTTGCTGTATAAGAGGCTTACAATTGGAAATGTATTTTCAATTTTGTTTTATAGAATGTCTTAATCTGTTTTGGCCAATATGACATTCTTAAACAAGTTCTAAATAAAATGATCTAATCTATAAGTTATTTATAGAAAAGGTGTTTTCCATGGGAATCCTCACACGGTAATATAAATACTGAACGTTTTAATTACGTATTACACAATGCGAGGCAATTTCAAACGATCCAGACCTATTAAAGCTTATGTTCAAAAGAAACAATGTAAGTGTATATTTCCAAATACCATTTTCTTAATATACCATTAAAAATGTAATTAAGTATTTTCTAATTCTGAATACAATAGTATATACTTTTAAGAGCTATGATATATATACATTAAAGATCGGGGACATATATTTCTCTGTCGTCATCTATATACATACTTATGACTATGAAACTTTTCAAATATATAAAAAAAAGTATGACCATTTGATGGACTTGTACATTATTCACATTATGATTCTAAAGCTCATTCACACATACTAAACTACGTTGTAATCCCGTGCCATATACACATTAAACATTGACGGTTATTTCATCAGAAACGGCAGAAAAATGTAAGTTAGCCTTAATAATTCTTCATCTAAAAAATCAATGTTTCAAATATATGTTACTGTATATTGAATATAACATGTATGAAATGTGCACGTTGCCGGGGTATATATTATATGAGTTGTTGAGCATAACTCGACTGCATTTTTTAAATTGACTACCTTCATATATTAAATGTACGTCCGTAGCCTATATATATGGTAATTCACACTATTCCGCTGACTTCTTGGTAGTAAAGTCCGATCGCCTTAGATTTGGCACTTCAAATGTATTGAGGGGTTGGGATAAGCCGAAAGAGTAAATCAACTTTCCTTGCTTCATATAATATGATGGGTAGCAACATAGAGATGACATGTTTGATAAAATATTATTTACTTTTGCTATTACTGTTGTATATATAAGGTACACATAGTCAAGCCTTAAAATTTATAATGAGGGTTTGGTACCAGCTGATACAGCTACTAACCCCTACCAAAAAAAAAGATCGAACTTCCATTTTCCCCGAGTAAAGAGTAGTGCTAAATAGAAGGATGCAATTATTTTACGCAACACATTTGTCAATATAAACCAAAAGTCAAATTATACCATTAATACCAGTTTATAAAACTTTCCATTTTGGAGTTCATATAGGAGTTTTGAATACTTATTATTCTTACCAAAATTATATCTTAAAAAGTACTTGGCATACTATGGAGTCAACGTATATGATATAAAATAAGGAGATGTGGTATGGTTGCCAATGAGACATCTATCTACCAGAGATCACATAATGCGTTAACTACATACGTACATACATCATTGAATAACCTTCATCTTACAAACTAACCAAAATACTTGTGTACATTTCAGGTATAAATAAAAGGTAACGAAAAGTTATCATTAAAGAAAATGCTAGAAAACTTTTTGATGAAATCTAATTTAAACTTCCTCTCTTACTGAATATAATTTGAGTTGTAAAACATGAAATAATATAGTTATACTTTGAGAAATACTTTGATTCAAATTGATAGTATAAGACACTGAAAAATACACTTTATAAATTTGGTTTCTCTTTCTGGATTTACAACCACCAGGAACGCTAAAACCCAAATATTTAAAAGCCAAAGATGTATAAATAGTTGAATACGTGAAGTGCTGTATATGACCAAATGGGATAAAAAAAATATAGCCAAATCAATCTAAGGTTATATCCTGAAAGAGTTGATACCTCAGTTTCTTGATAATTTATAAATTTATAAACGGCGAAATTAAGAAATGTATTTAATAAATCATGTCTATACCGAAGCACTGACTACTGAGCTGATATAAGCCTTTGGGACTAACAGTCCACCAGCAGCGGTATCGAACCAATGCTAGAAAATGAAAAACAAAAACACTTTTTTAAATTTAGTGCGTCCGAAGCGCTTTTCTGGATTTATCTTCATCATGAACGCTCTTACCCAAAAATTTGAAAGTCAAGGATGTATACGTACTTGATTACATGACGAGCTATATGACTAAAAGGGACGAAAAAGAATTGCCAAAATCCATCTAAGGTCAATTAATCCTGAGGTAGTTGCAACCTTTGTTGCTTTATAATTGCGAAATTTATAAATGTATAGTTTAATAAAGTATGTTATAAATCATGTCAGTACCGAAGCACTGACTACTGAGCTGATGATACCCCGGAGACTTGAAGTCCACCAGTAGTGGTATCGACCTAATGATATAAATGAAAATAACATTTCCTAGGCGAATTACTGACGTCGTCAGAGGTAAAAAAAAATACAGTATAAATATATATTTTAATCAGGTTGTGTAGATTTCGCGTGTCATAGTTTGGCATTGTTCATTTGTCATTAGTAAACCATATGTTTAATTAAAAAACTAATTTGAAGTATATTGTACGATTTTTCTTTTGAGATACATAACTTCCTTTTTGACATTTTGAATCAATATATACTAAGTCATTTCAAAAGTTGATTTTTTGCACCCTTAACTTTTCTCTCGAACACGTGACTTGCGTATCACGTGTATACCAATAAACCTTTTCAACAAACCTTGGTCTGCGCATGCGATTGAAAAATGCTGCGTAAGTGGAAATATATATATTAAGATATGACGTAATTTGAAATATTTACGACTAGTATTAAAAGGTATTTATAATATTCTCTTGCTACAGTAAAACAAATTATTATTATTATTATTCATGAGTATTATTATTGGTTGATTTCTTTTTGACTAACTTTTTAATTTCCGTGCGATGATACAGCACATAATTTCTATAGTTTTATGGAATTTGTGAGTTTAAGTCATCATTTAGCGTTATTTGTCATCATCTCTACTTCAGTGTACGTATCGGTATTGGTATAAAACCACCAAACTTGACAGAGTTAATATATATCAAAATCAAAAATACGACCTCGATACGTTTGACGTGATTTACGAAATTTTTAAAGATATCTGAAAATTACCTTTCCTTTTAGATCTATAAATAAACCATCATGTCGTCTCTAGATTAAAAAAAAAGTAGGTTACATATACCAATTTGCGCCATATCATTTTTATACGACCACAAAAAAATTTTGTGGTCGTATATTGGTATGACGTTGGCGTCGTCGTCGTCGTCGTCGTCGTCGTCGTCGTCCGGCGTCGTCGTCCGAATACATATTGGTTTTCGCACTCTAACTTTAGTTTAAGTGAATGGATCTTTTTGAAATTTGACCATAAGGTTAAATACCACAAAAGGAAGGTTGGGATTGATTTTGGGGGTTATGGTACCAACAGTTAAGGAATTAGGGGCCAAAAATGAGCATTTTCTAGTTTCCAAACAATAACTGTGGAACGGTGTATGGATCTCTCTGAAATTATACTACAAGTTTCCATACCACAAAGGGATGGTTAGGATTTGCTTTGGGGGGTTATGGTTCAAACCGTTTAGGAATTAGGGGCAAAAAAGGGGGAAAAACAAGGTTGTCCTGGTTAATGGACAAATACTTTAGTACAAAACATAATTTAAAGCAGTGTAAGGGAGATAAATCAAATACATCATTGAAATTATCTCCCTTACACTGCTTTTAAATTATGTATAAAGTAATGGTTAATGAACAATAAAGATAATCTAAAACAGTGTAAGGGAGGTAATCCAAATACAACGTTTTGGTTACTTCCCTTACACTGCTTTTAAATTATGTTTAAAGAAATGCATATTTATAAAGGAAGACCAGTAAAAATATCTGCAAATGTTTTCATCTTTTTTTTTTACAAAAAAATCCATATGAAAGATTTGACACTATATTTTTATTAATTCTATTATAAAATAGATGAAGTTAGCACTATGGTAAATTTAAATGGGTAATTATGGTTGCCAACTCCATTGGAAATTTGAATTGAGATTATGACCATATCTTGAGGGAAAGAATTTTTTTGGGGGAAAAAGGGGGGGGGGGGATAAAAAGAAATTGTGGGGGGCCAATTTTTTCTCATTTCAGATTTCAGAAATTAAAAAGAATTATTCTTCAAATATTATTTTTTTTTCAAATTTCAAATATTGAAAAATTTCAAGAAGTAATCTTTAATTGCACAGTATGGCGCATTAGATTTGTAAAATCTTTGATCACATTTATTTATTTGTTATGCCGAATCTAACAGTGTATTTAGATTTTTAATTTTGGGTCCAGTTTTCAAATTGGTCTACATTAATGTCCAAAGGGTCCAAAATTAAACTTTGTTTGATTTTAGCAAAAATTGAATATATGAGGTTCTTTGATATGCTGAATCTAAACATGTATTTAGATTTTTGATTTTTGGCCCAGTTTTCAAGTTGGTCCAAATTGGGGTCCAAAATTAAACTTTGTTTGATTTCAACAAAAATTGAATATATGGGGTTCTTTGATATGCTGATCTAACCATGTATTTAGATTTTTTATTTGTGGACCCCGTTATCTAATTGGTTCATATTGAGGTCAAAAGGGTCCAAAATTAAACTTTGTTTGATTTCATCTAAAATTGAATTATTGGGGTTCTTTGATATTCCAAATCTAACCGTGTATTTAGGTTTTTAATTTTGGGTCCTGTTTTTTAAATTGGTCTACATTGAGGTCCAAAGGGTCCAAAATTAAACTTAGTTTGATTTTAACAAAAATTGAATTCTTGGGGTTCTTTGATTTGCTGAATCTAAACATGTGTTTAGATTTTTGATTATGGGCCCAGTTTTCAAGTTGGTCCAAGATAGGGTCCAGTATTTAAACTTTGTTTGATTTCAACAAAAATTGAATGTATGGGGTTCTTTGATATGCTGAATCTTAACATGTATTTAGATTTTTGATTATGGGCCCAGTTTTCAAGTTGGTCCAAATTGGGGTCCAAAATTAAACTTTGTTTGATTTCAACAAAAATTGAATATATGAGGTTCTTTGATATGCTGAATCTAACCATGTATTTAGATTTTTTATTTGTAGGCCCCGCTATCAAATTGGTTCATATTGAGGTCAAAAGGGTCCAAAATTAAAATTTGTTTGATTTCATCGAAAATTGAATTATTGGGGTTCTTTGATATGCCAAATCTAACCGTGTTTTTAGATTTTTAATTTGGGTCCCGTTTTTTAAATTGGTCTTCATTGAGGTCCAAAGGGTCCAAAATTAAACTTAGTTTGATTTTAACAAAAATTGAATTCTTGGGGTTCTTTGATATGCTGAATCTAAACATGTGTCTTGATTTTTGATTATGGGCCCAGTTTTCAAGTTGGTCCAAGTTGGGGTCCAAAATTAAACTTTTTTTGATTTCAACAAAAATTGAATATATGGGGTTCTTTGATATGCTGAATCTAACCATGAATTTAGAATTTTTATTTGTGGGCCCCGCTATCAAATTGGTTCATATTGAGGTCAAAAGGGTCCAAAATTAAACTTTGTTTGATTTCATCAAAAATTGAATTATTGGGGTTCTTTGATATTCCAAATCTAACCGTGTATTTAGATTTTTAATTTTAAGTCCCGTTTTTTAAATTGTTCTACATTAAGGTCCAAAGGGTCCAAAATTAAACTTAGTTTGATTTTAGCAAAAATTGAATTCTTGGGGTTCTTTGATATGCTGAATCTAAACATGTGTTTAGAT
The DNA here is from genome assembly GCF_021869535.1 of Mytilus californianus. Classification (NCBI taxonomy): domain Eukaryota; kingdom Metazoa; phylum Mollusca; class Bivalvia; order Mytilida; family Mytilidae; genus Mytilus; species Mytilus californianus. The sequence continues at coordinate 116,941,897 of NW_026262690.1, read as the reverse complement.
TTTTGATTATTGGCCCAGTTTTCAAGTTTGTCCAAGTTGGGGTCCAAAATTAAACTTTGTTTGATTTTAACAAAAATTGAATATATGGGGTTCTTTGATATGCTGAATCTAACCATGTATTTTGATTTTGGACATTGGACCATAATAGGTAAATTAAAAAAATTCAAGTTCTTAGACCACATTCTTTCTGTGTCAGAAACCTATGCTGTGTCAAATATTTAATAACAATCCAAATTCAGAGCTGTATCAAGCTTGAATGTTGTGTCCATACTTGCCCCAACTGTTCAGGGTTCGACCTCTGCGGTCGTATCAAGCTGCGCCCCAGCGAAGCATTTTATTGAAGTAAGATCTGCGCATGCGTTTGATTTTCCTGAGTAAGCGAAAATTTATAAATAGACATGACGTTATGTGAAACGTTTAAAAGGTAAGTCGCAATAGTATATGCTGAGTTAATATCTTTATTAGAAGGTTTGATAACTATGAAATAAGTATACGAAGTATAATTTCAATCAAGATGTATACAGTTTTGTCAATTTGAAGCTATGTATATTCAAATTAAGAACATGTTTTAGGCAGTAACCCTTGAATACATGATCATCATCGTATATATTTACTAGTACTTTATAGAACTTATTTTTTTACAGAGTTTGACAAGATGTTTGATAATTCTTATGTGTGTGACTTTGAAGAAAATATACTGTTTAAAATGGCAAACGGCAACAACAATTTGGAAGTTGCAACACTTCTAGCATTGGGAACCGGGAACATGGCGCCACTGATAAAAGAAGAGTTAAAATGTACAATTCAGTCAAGACGATTAGCAAAGGGCCAACACGAAATGAAAGTAGAATTTCCAGATGAAACAAAGCATGAGGTAGGTTAACAGTTAAACTTCAGAAGAAATAAAGCAGGAGTAGGTTAACATTTAAACTTCAGAAGAAACAAAGCATGAGGTAGGTTAATACGAAATGAAAGTAGAATTTCTAGAAGAAACAAAGCATGAGGTAGGTTATGTAGATATAAGAAGATGTGGTATGAGTGCCAATGAGACAACTCTCCATCCAAGTCAAAATTTAAAAAAGTAAACCATTATAGGTCAAAGTACGGTCTTCAACACGGATAACACGAACTGAAAGTAGAAGTTCTAGAAGAAACAAAGCATGAGGTAGGTTAACACGAAATGAAAGTAGAATTTCTAGAAGAAACAAAGCATGAAGTAGGTTAATTCATTTTTGTGCTTTGTCTATATGCCGTTTTGTTTTTCTTTGTTGATATATTTGTTTGTTTTTATAGTGATTAAGATTATAACACAATGTTGACTGCTGTACCCCTATTTTTGACATTTTTACCTATTATGTCTGTTTGTTGTGTTCACACATTGTTGTCAATATAATGGAATTTTATGCGACTGTCATACAAGTGAGAGGTTTAGCTAGCTATAAAACCAGGTTTAATCCACCATTTTCTACATAAGGAAATGCCTGTTCCAAGTCAGGAATATGGCGGTTGTTTTCCATTCGTTTAATGCGTTTGAGCTTTTGATTTTGCCATTTGATACGGGACTTTCCGTTTTGAATTTTCCTTGGAGTTCGGTATTTTTGTTATTTTACTTTTTAATGATTTAACTTCATAACACACATTGTATACAATTTATCAATGACAGAAAACTATGGATTTTAAAGCCGTTAACAGGACCGGTGAGGAGATGTAATGAAATCGGATATTTAGTAGCCATCTTTCGGACACGGAAAGACAGGTTTAGCTATTGTTTGTAACCTTCATTTGTCTTCTTTGGCAATTAATGATATTAGAACATCAGTAATCTTAATTTGCCTTAGCTAATTGGAAGATTGACGATAATGTAATTTTCAAGACCGCTGACAAGATGTTTTTATATTATTTGGTCAAATTTTGGGAAAGCGTGTTGGAGGGTTTAATTGTAAACACATAAGTTTATGCCAAACAAAAGGCAATCTAATGATACAAAAAACCTTAAACACATGTAATGGTCTGGGGTCGGACACAATCGGCAATCCTCGGGTGAATCCGCTACTCTCCTTCTATCTTAGATGAAGGTACGGAATCGGCCGAGTTGTGACGAATGGGGTCGGACACTGTTTACAGCAATAGCAAAGGATCTTTATAACGGATCTAAGTTTTTGATCGTCCATACTCTAGACAACTGGCAAAAAAAGTTAACGGCAACGGTAAGGGGTCTGAAATCACTAAATTCTCTCAATACAAAAAGCAAAAAGAATGTTTCAAATTAAAAGTTCTTTCATTAACGCATCCAAATTCTAAAAAACTACTAAAGAATGAACGAAATAGACAGGGTATATCATATGATGGAATCGGAAAGTTTTAATCTGCAGTTTTAAAAGGCACCGAAGCAACTACAAAGGAAGAGTTTTATGAATTATTTAAGAATTGTCATTGAATTTCAAATACTTTGTTTCAGCTTACAGAGGAAGAACGTGATAAAATTGTTAAACGTCGTGAACAAAATAGACTGGCAGCACAGAGATTCCGTGATAGAAAGAAAAATAATTCAACATCACTTTGCAAGGTACGTGTGAATGGATATATCAGTATATTCTTCAAAATAGTATTTGAAGAATATAAGATTTGCCTTTGATAAAACTTAAACTTGTGTTTATGAAATTGTAATTAAACAAATTTGAAATATCTATAGGTATTGAAAATAACAGAGTTGTAAATATTTGTAAAAAGGGTTAAAAATTGTGTTTTAACTAATAAGTAATTTTTAAATTTCTTAACTTTCGGCAGTTTCTGACGATCTATCAGGCATATATAAAAGCAAATATTTATAAGTTTTAAAATATCATCAGATTTGTAGCTTTTAACTAAAGTTATCATTGCAGAAAATACAAGAACTGGAAGCAGACAACACACAGAAGTCAAATGAAATTAGGAATCTCCGTGCAGAAAAGGCAAAGTTACAGAAAATGTTATATCAACATCTCTTAGTTTGTCCTAGTGCGAAACAAAGTATACGATTTGAGCCATGAACTCTGGCACTAACAGTGACCTACAATGGGATTCCATATGCCCTAATATGACCATCAGGAGACAATTTTCAACTTACATACTAAGAATAATTGGAATGTTTCCTTGTTTGCCGTATTCTACATTTACATCTACATCAAAATTGTTCCAAGGAATTCTGGCAAGGACAAAGAACTTCGAAAATCTATGACAGAGTAGATATGATAATATAAACAGTACCAATTTTACAGCACTAGAGAATGTTTTATCGTCCATGAATCATGATCATTAGTTTGAACTGTCTATACACTTAGCTGTAATATTTAGAATCTAAGTACATAGTGGTTGGTTGATAAGATTTCATTTATATAAACATGTATTCATTGATTTATGCTTTATTGTAAGCTAATTATATTTATGAAAGGGATATATATATATATATATAAACTATGTTTTACGGACTGTTATATAGTATGAACAGTTATAATACTGATTTGCAATTGTGAATGTTTGGTTATTGAAATGCAACAATTTTCGTTTGATAAACGTGCATTTATTGTAATAAAATTTTCATTACCATCAAAAAGTTTTTATCATTATTGTTTGATGATTTGAAGATATCGTAACTTACAACAGTAAATTTCAACAAGACAATCTTAATCGAATACGATTATCAGTTTACGTGCCGAACGTTGGTTGTTCTACTCGGGTACTCCAGCTTCCTCGACCATTAAAAGCAATCAATCAATAATACAAAGTTACAAGATACCAAACTAAATCTGAAACATTGTATTTTTTAAACGTCTTATATACCACCAGGATTAAAGTAATCTATTACGCATTTTGTTTACTCCTAAAATGGAAACTTTGCGTGCATTTATATGTGTTTCCGCGTTTATGAACAGCAAATTACACATTTTGTTGTTGTATGATTCTATACGCCACAAATACAATTGATTATTCTTATCTTTATATGCTGTTTCGCTGCCAGTAATACAGAACTGTAGATGATGTTTAAAATAAAGTTGTTATATATGTATATATGTGTGTTAAATATAAACACATTTTGTTGTTGTATGATTATATACGCCACAAATCAAACTGATTATTCTTATCTTCATATACTGTTGCTGCCAGGAACACAGAACTATAAATAATGTTCAAAAAGGGCAATTAAAAACCATTAGTCCAAATAAAACAGACAACATTATGGATAAAAGAAGAAAGGCAAATGAGAGTCCATAAAACACTGAAAGGAAACTAATATGAGATCACCTAAGCACACCCCTGAGCTTTGGTCGAGTTCGTATTGCTGCTCAGTATTTACTTTTCTATGTTGTGTTTTATATACTGGTGTTTGTCTTTTGGTCTTTTTTTTCGTTTTTATGCCATGGCGTTGTCAGTTTATTTTCGACTTGGGAGTGTGAATTTCCCTATCGTATCTTTCGCCTCTCTTTTCTGCAATAATCCACGACGCACAGCAAAGATTGAAAACAACCAAAACCGACTTATTTCTAATCTGATTTCTATTTTGCAAAACATATAATTTCCCAAAGAGACTCCATCTAAAGGAAACACATAACATCGATAACATAAAAGACAATCTAGTATATAGGTATTTGCAAAGACATGCGGACATGAAAACAGCGAGCAACACTGAATAGCTCGAACAATGTAAACTGCCATTGAATAAGAGGCAACTGCTTATCGATGTAAATCCATTTAAATTATATGAATCGAACTAAAACAAAACGTTGACAACATGTCATATTAGGTATACTGGGAATTAAGGCATGCATATTCTTAATCAAAGTACCATATAGTCAAAGAAAACAGGAATCTGATACCAAATCTTTTTGATTCCAAACCAAATACCGTGAGCACTGGACTCGGAAGCATGTATTTATATTGACATTTCCAGTCAAGATCATGCATTTATATTGACATTTCTAGTCAAACTTCACATTGCATGTTTATTGGTCAACAAGTAAAAAGATGTTGATTATAAAACTTGATTTAATATTTGTAATACAATATGAAGATAAATTAAACTATTCTAAAATCCTGTTCAATGAGCTATACTTAAGTCGAAGGCAATAAAACTAAACAAAAATCAAATAAATAAATTGAAATAACTTTTCTTTCAAATGAATGAAAGGTCTTTAAAACAAATAAAATCATGTTAATAATTTATACATTGCACAATATACTACATAAGACTGAATTAAGGTCGTCTATTCTAAGGACTAAAATGGATTTATTCAAATGCAAGCAATGTTTATTAACAAGAAAACTCGGTAGCATGAAAATTAAATAAAAAGTAGGAGAAAATTGATACCGACTGGCAATTCAATCATGAATCGAAAAAAGCAAACAACACTAGGACCAAAAGAACAAAAGGAAAGTCAATTTAAGAGGTCATAAAACCTTCCAAAGAAAACTTAAGACTGAGCAACTAAAAATCCGCCAAAACTCGGAAGAGAGCTCAAATGGTCCGTTATTTATACCTGTCGCCACGGTTGACTATCAAATACAATATGTCGAATATATATAGAATAACTGGCTTAAATCAACTTTTTCATTGATCACAATAAAAATGCCTTTTATAACGCTTTCTTAAATCAATTATACAATTTCGCTAAATGACTGAAAACTATTGATGAATATTTACAAATATTTACACAATTATGTGAAATAATACACATCACACATTAGAGTTAGACTTGTATAAAAAGGGTATTTATTGGGAAACCTTTCCGTGGTCTATTTAAATTTAACGTTCCGTACACATGTTTATGTATTGTAATATACATTTAACTATGACGTGTACATATCCAAATAAAAATATTACATGTATTTAGAAATTCTTAATCTAATATTTTTTGAAATGATATCATAAAAATATCGTCTTAATGACAATGTGTATATGAATCGTTTCAAAAATATTTTCTGACTTGACCTCCTGTGAGAAAATTACCACAGGTTAACCAAAATTATATTTTTTATATTATTAAAGTCCACTTTTTTTCTAAGCGCAAAAATAAAGATTTAGTTACTATCAATAAGAATTCAAGTAAACAAAGGTGAAACATATGAATAAGTAACCTGCGCAACACAGAATATCCCCATGTTATGTAATCTACTTTGATATGATGAAAAATCACACTTTATAAACTAGTTGCGTCCGAAGCGTTTTTCATACCCAACTATATCAGTCCTATTCAGGACCGATAACTCTGTCGATAAATATTGTCGGGTATACAATGTTGTTGAAATCAAAGCAATTGTATTATATGTCTCTGTTGAAATGTATACAATAATAAATTTTTTTACACAAGTTTAACTTTATATCGATTTATTGAATGCCTGGATTTTGCTTAAAATATTGAATTAAAAAAATAAATAATAAAATCATATTCAATGAAATCTCGTTTAATTTTTTACGAAATAATACAAAATCCATTTAAATTAAAATTTGAATCAAAATATTTTTTTTAAATAATCATAGAAACATAAATATTAGTTTGATTATCTTTTAAAGCAAAAATTTTTTTTTTGAAGATTTTTTTTTATAATATTCATATTTTCTTTAAGTTTATTATGATACATACTTCTTCTGGTTTGACACGGGGAAGAGAAGATATTTATTTGTACAGTTATGAAAACTTTTGTATATCACAAAATTTAAACTCTGGTAATACATGTATACACAGGATGTTTAATGTCACCTGGTTGCTTTTGGTTTGCACGTCTACCTGACAATATATTGTTATGTAACATTACATCCAAAGTCAGAGTTCACCTGTTCGTCAAGTGATGGGATTTTGAAGGTATGGAATATTTATCTATAATAATTGTTGGGATTTTTTTCTCTCTTTGGACGTAAATATTTTTTTGTTCTAAAAGGAATGTATAAATATATTTCTAAAGAAAGATAAATTATACAGAAAACAGGAAAAAAACCTTTTAAAAAAAGAAGAGAAAAAATTTTATCATAAATTTTATTGTTAACTATTTTCTGGTAACAGTATATCCTGGATATCTGTCAAAATAAAATTTTCCCGTGTCACACTTAAAATAATATTTTTTTATTTAAATCAATAAATTTTGAAATCAATCATATCGAAATATCACCAAAGAAAATAACAGAAACATCAGAGATTCTACATGAAAATTAAATTAAATCAAGGAAAGTCTTACTATACAAATCCTCGATTTGATGCAACATTTCCATATACATCATCCGCCATTTTGAAAAATCCCGAAATATTCACTTTTTTAAATCGATTTTTGACCGAAATTGCCCAGAAATTAAACTGTTTTAAATAGTATTTTTCGCCAGATATATGTTTGAATACACTTAATCGAGTTGCAAAGTTTTATTTTTATTAACGGAATTTCTTTATTTGTTATACAAGTAGACATGGGTATCGGTAATTTAGCATTGAGTCAACGGAGAAATAACGAGAAAAAGTACATGTTTTTACGATTCTCCAGTGACAGAATTTAATCAAAAATTAAACTGTTAGGACCAACATTGTTTGATAGAAATATGTTTGAATATCAAGGATTGATTTGCAAAAGTTAGAAAACGGGTCAGGTTCATGAGAAAACTCAACTTTATTGAAGCACCTATGCATTTTATATGGGGCAATATAATACAAAATGGCGGCTGGTATACGTCACAAAAGTCACGTGATGTCTGACTTAGTTGGATATGTTTTCTGGATTCACCTTCATTAGGAACGCCCTACGCAAAAATGTTATCAACGGAGAGTTTAAGTAAGGTTTGTTATAATAAGTTATCAAAGGTATCAGGATTATAATTTAATACGCCAGACGCGCGTTTCGTCTACCTAAGACTCATCAGTGACGCTCAGATCAAAAAAGTTATAAAGCCAAACAAGTACAAAGTTGAAGAGCATTGAGTACCCAAAATTCAAAAAGTTGTGCCAAATACGGCTTAGGTAATCTATTCCTGGGATAAGAAAATCCTTATTTTTTCGAAAAATTCAAATTTAAATCATGTAACTAATACCGACACACTGATTACTGAGCTTATGATACACTTGATGTGTCCACTAGCAGAGGAATCGACCTAGTGTTAGTAAGATGTGTCCACTAGCAGAGGAATCGACCTAGTGTTAGTAAGATGTGTCCACTAGCAGTGGAATCGACCTAGTGTTAGTAAGATGTGTCCACTAGCAGAGGAATCGACCTAGTGTTAGTAAGATGTGTCCACTAGCAGAGGAATCGACCTAGTGTTAGTAAGATGTGTCCACTAGCAGAGGAATCGACCTAGTGTTAGTAAGATGTGTCCACTAGCAGAGGAATCGACCTAGTGTTAGTAAGATGTGTCCACTAGCAGTGGAATCGACCTAGTGTTAGTAAGATGTGTCCACTAGCAGAGGAATCGACCTAGTGTTAGTAAGATGTGTCCACTAGCAGAGGAATCGACCTAGTGTTAGTAAGATGTGTCCACTAGCAGAGGAATCGACCTAGTGTTAGTAAGATGTGTCCACTAGCAGAGGAATCGACCTAGTGTTAGTAAGATGTGTCCACTAGCAGAAGAATCGACCTAGTGTTAGTAAGATGTGTCCACTAGTAGAGGAATCGACCTAGTGTTAGTAAGATGTGTCCACTAGCAGTGGAATCGACCTAGTGTTAGTAAGATGTGTCCACTAGCAGAGGAATCGACCTAGTGTTAGTAAGATGTGTCCACTAGCAGAGGAATCGACCTAGTGTTAGTAAGATGTGTCCACTAGCAGAGGAATCGACCTAGTGTTAGTAAGATGTGTCCACTAGCAGAGGAATCGACCTAGTGTTAGTAAATGAAAATAACACTCCATAAAATAGTTGCTTTTTTCTGGATTTAACTTCATTAGAAAAGCTCAAAGTCAAAATTTGAAGGGCAAGGCCAAAGATGTATAAGACTCGAAACACTTGAAGAGCTATATGACCAAAATTACCTTGAATAATAGCCAAATTCATCTAAGGTCAACTTTGCCTGATGGAGTTGAAACCTTAGTTTCTTAATCTTTTATAAATTTATAAACGGACAAACTTCAATACATTGAAGAAAAAAAGAACGGGATTGGGCTACATCTCTAATGTGAATGTTTATAACAAGTTGAACACATTTTTAAACAAAATAATTTACAGGAAGAACATGTATGATATTAATCAAATTGTTTAAATATTTTTTATAAGCGTGCGTACATGATTTCGGTAATCTCTCAAAGATTGGAAAAAGATAATATCAAAGATTAAAAAATGAATAGTTCAATTATTTATTATTATTTGTAAACATAAACGTTTCATGCTAATTTTGTATGCGTTACAGCAAAGAAGTTGTAAAATGCACAAATTTTAATGCAAATGAAGCAGAAAGTTGTACGTTATTACAAAAACAATCAGTTCATTTCATTTCGTAGAAAACTACTTCAATTCTAGCAATAAACGTTTCATCTTCCTGAAACTTGTTAATAGCCTACAGCAGTTCCACAGTCATGCCATGACTTATAACCACAAGGCTCTTTAATCATATATGTTATATTTATAGAAACAGGTGTTTTCCTTTGGAATCCTCACAAGGTAAATATAAACACAAAACGTTTCGTATACGTATTGCACATGACGAGGCAATTTTGAAAGAAGCAAACGAATTTATGTACTATATCAGAGACAATGTAAGTGTATGTTTTCAAATAACACATTTTAGAATAATATATATGAATGTAAAACATAATTACAATAAGAATCAAATGTCATAGTTCTTATTTATACATGATTAAAAATTTGACAGGTATAATTTTGTAGATAAGAATGAATTATTAAAGTGATCTCAACCAATATTATATTTAGAGGCGTTCAATTATGATATCGATTTTATAAGTTTTATATCCAAATCGCGAAACACACAATACAGTTTTATTTTACACAAACAACGTTGACCTTGATTGTTATTTCATCAGAAAACCGAGTTAACCTTTACTCTCATATTTTTATCTCAAAATGCTTATAAATAAAATGTTAAAACAATACAATTATAGCTGGTCAAACGTGCAGTTATTCAAATTTATAATGATCTTTCCTGGTGGTAAAAGGGGAATAACCTCGAAATTTCCCCTGTCTGAAAATAAGAAGATGTGGTATGATGAGCCAATGAGACATTAAAAAAAAATGTTTTAAAAAGTTGATACAATATTAAAACACAACATATAAAATGTGTTTATCGAATACAATCGTTATTGAAAGATTCGAGGGAATATATCAAGATAGAAAGCATGTAGTCATAACGAGAAAAAAATATACAAAATCATGCATTATACACTGTAAGACAAGTTCAATTAACTGCATGTCCTGTCAATTACACTACCTTAACCAACACATTGAAAATATATTTCATCATTACACATTTGTGGGTTGGGTTGTACTTCTCTCCCTTATTTCAACGACACAAGGAGCGAACTTATATATTCCGATCGTTGTTGATCGACAACTTTTATTTCGAGGCCAATTAATATCTGTAAAGTAATAGTGAAAATATGATTAGTTGAGCTCGGTTGAAGATCGGAAGCAAAACGTTTGATAGGAGCAATACATATTGAAACAATATTATATCTAACTTAAAAGCATATTGATCGCAGATCTTTATCAACTTCTGTTAAAAAAATTATTAACACTTGTTTAAATGATTGATTGGTTGTATTTGCTTAACGTCCGATGACACTAGGTTGTGCAAAGTGAGTCGACCGGGATAAAGGGCGGAAAATAGGCGTATTTTGGATTGTTCAAAATTTTGTCTTGAGACAGACAACCCAATGATCCCCAAAAGAGCTGTTGTAAGGGTTCTTCAACGTGCATAGAGCGTAGCAGTCTGCCTACACAAGAATCAGATTTATTGTCCCCATTCCGATAGGACGTGACTGCGCATTTATACATCCGTACAACCATAAGGACTCCCTCTATAGCATGTTTTTTTTAAACGACGGTCGGGAGAAGTCCAGGGATGGCTATATATTTTTTTATATCACCGCCAACTCTAAAGGCGTACTTGTCTCAGAGTGATGCGAACTTGACGTATGGCATAATCTTCAACATATAATTGAAGGTTGTTTGTTTATCTTTAGTTCTCATTTGGTATTTACGTTGATTTTCTGCCTCCTTGATGTTTTCTCTCTTATATATTTCTTAAAAGTATGAACGTATATAAAACTAAATAAATTGAAGTAATTAACCTTTAACTAAATACGTGATACCTGTTCCTTTGTAAGAATTCCATGAAATCAAACGCTTTAACTTTTGTTTAGTTTGATTAGTCTCAGTTGAAATGCAAACCAACTTTACAAAAGAAGCACACTTACACGAATAAAAAAAATCAAAGTACGAGTAAATGCTATGCTTTACACGTAAAATATTTGCCTTTTTTCGCATAAATGTAGTTAGCATTCCATGGATACTACGACCAGCTGAAAAAAATAATTAAAAAATATTCACTTAGTCCGACATCTGTTCATGTAAGAACATGTAATTTGACTAAAATGAGGGTTGAATACAAGGAGATGTTTATATTTGTTACATGAAACACCAAACAGCCACGGTCACTGGTCCTTAGCAAAGGCACATTAACAGGTAATGGGTTAAAAAACACAACTTGTCCAAGTATAGGAGATAAGCATTGGCGTATAAGAATAGGAGATAAGAATTGGCGTATAAGAATAGGAGATAAGCATTGGCGTATAAGAATAGGAGATAAGCATTGGCGTATAAGTATAGGAGATAAGCATTGGCGTATAAGAATAAGAATAAGAATATTTATTATTCCAATCAAGGGCCCTTGATGGGCAGCATGGCATGTACACATTAAACAATACATCATGATTTGTAACAGAAAAACTTTTTTTTAATACATAAAAATGAAACATTAAAAAATTCAGACATGTTATTTTCTCCATTCTATATAAATCACATACATTTAATTCCAGCAGGACCAGAACCATAAAATCATTACAATTATCATTGTTATTACATACATTAATTTACATTTCGTCTAACATCTAGACATGTAATAATATAGTTCCCTAAATATTTAAGTACAGACAAATTTTCATTAGTAAATAACCAAACAAATGTTGCCTCATTTGAGAGGTATGAAAAATTAGGACAAATACTGTTTATCTCCTTGAAAAATATCTCCCTATCATCTTTGTATGCTGGACAACTAGTAATAAAATGTTGTTCTTCTTCAGCCAGATTTAGAGTACATTTCTTACAAAGCCTTTGGTCTCTTTCTATATATAAAGTTTTATACCTGTCTCTTTCTATTTTGAGATCATGGGCACTGATTCTGATTTTACATATAGCACTTCTCAATTGAAAATTGTTTAATGATAGATACATTTCTTTAGAAAAACAAGTTTTTTGTTTGAAATAAGTATCTAATTTACTACTCTTGCATCTGTTCTTTTTGTGTTCCAAAATTTTACAAAACTATTACAAAGTTTTTGCTTAACTGACTTGATAAAAACGTTAAGCTTTACCTCCAAATTATGAATATTCAGCTTTTTAAAAATGTAATGTACGGATGAATACCAGCATTCAATATTATTAGTAAACATGTTTTTGTTACACATATAGGTATCGTACAGTAAACCATCTTTCATATTTTTTATTCTAAAGCAATATTTCATCATTGATAAAACAACTGAAAAATATAAAGGGAATCTACCAAATTCTACTAGCACAGCTAGGTTAGAAGACTTTTTGTTTACACCTAAAATATACTTCATATATCTTAAATTGGATTTATCTAAAATATAAATTTGCTGTAATAAATATTCACTTTCTTTCTGGCATGGTGCAGAGCTAGTTTTAAACATACCTGTAATTTCACTGTCATACATTATTGTATGGCCATATTTATGTAATAGAGTAGAAATACTTGGATTGGAAGATGATAAAGATTTTTGCAATTTGAATACAGCTTTTAGTGATTTTTTTGTATGATTCTTCCTTTCTTTCTTCAATAGGAGATAAGCATTGGCGTATACGTATAGGAGATAAGCATTGACGTATAAGTATAGGAGATAAGCATTGGCGTATAAGAATAGGAGATAAGCATTGGCGTATAAGAATAGGAGATAAGCATTGGCGTATACGTATAGGAGATAAGCATTGACGTATAAGTATAGGAGATAAGCATTGGCGTATAAGAATAGGAGATAAGCATTGGCGTATACGTATAGGAGATAAGCATTGGCGTATAAGTATAGGAGATAAGCATTGGCGTATAAGAATAGGAGATAAGCATTGGCGTATAAGAATAGGAGATAAGCATTGGCGTATAAGTATATGAGATAAGCATTGGCGTATAAGAATAGGAGATAAGTATTGGCGTATAAGAATGTAAAACATGCTTCTCATTGATGTGTAGCCTTATATGGCAATAGAGGGAAATATTAATGCCGAAACTGGTATGATTAATATAGTAACCAATTAGATTTATCTGCAAACCGTTAACTGAACAGATATTCTACTGCAAATTTATTTTTTTTATTCATATATCTTCCCCTTTAAGTCACAATATATGAAAACATATTAATATTGCAACAGTTTTGTATCATACAAAACATATACTTTCTTCGTCTGAAGAAATTAAACATAAATGAGGGAAGAAACATGAAAACATTTAAAGTTATCAATTCGGGCAACAAACTATTTCGGAGTTCAAACTCCATTCGGTCTGTTGGTTGATAAAGTTTAACTTTTGTTTTTGTCAGTTTTTATGGATATCCCAATTTTTGAGTTGACCTGGGAGTTCGTTATTTTTGTTAATACCTTTTCAAAAAATGTAAAATAAGATAATGTTAAAGACAACCTCTGAAATGGTTCCTGCATTGTAACATGCACACTAACATACAGTGAGGTTTGACATGTTAATCGAAGTCACATCTAAACCAATGCATCCAGTTACAGTAAACAATAGTAGTAAGAGTGTAAGAAGGTAAACACATGTTTCTCATTTTGGCATGACAATGTTGGAAAATATTCAAGGAGACGTATGCATGGTTAATGTACTAACAATGCTGTATCTTTAAAATTACAAATTATTTACTTAACAGATATAATATTATTATTTTGGTCAAAATGTATGAAAAAGATCTATAGAACGACAGCTTTTTGAATCATACAGAATACATGTTGCATCATTTGATTGTCTGATGAAACTAAACAGAAATAAGTGAAATTACATAACAACGCTTATACTTATAAATCAGAGTAACTCTTATTTTTCAGTAATCTTTGGAAGGCTGAAGAAAAAAAAATCCATCAAATATGTAATATCAGGGTGTTACTTGAAGTTTTTATATTAATAGCTTTTCCTGTTTAAACATGTTCAAGATGTTTGTTTTAGCCGCAGGGTAGAGAAATTATGAAATAAGATTTTAATAGATACATTATACTACAATGTAATTTGATACGTAAAACAATCATAGAAAACTGATTCATTATGCCAATAAACATTCTCCCGATTGAACTATTAGCCTACAGCAAATATATATCTATGGAATGATCGAAATTCTTTAATTAAATATGTTATATTTATAGAAAAAGGTGTTTTCCGTTGGAATCCTCACAATGTAAATATAAACACAGAACGTTTCATATACGTTTTACACATGACGAGGCAATTTTGAAAGAATCAAACGTATAAATGTTCAATATCTGAGGCAATATTATGTAAGTGTACATTTCCAAATAGCATGCTTTATTGAAAAGTGCAAATATACAACAAAGCTACAATATAAATTAAGCTGTCATTATTTATAATTATATCATATATATATGATTATATGAATGTAAATAGTATGATACATTTTAGAATGCTATATTTAAGAAATCAATATTATATTAGAGACTTTCAATAATAGTATCAAAGATTATTCTGGATAAATACCAATTTTATTACAAATATAGATACACAATACACATTTCGCCGTCTACGCATATAACATTGACCTAGATAATTATTTCATCAGAAAATATTTTCTCGAAAGTTACAGTAACTTTTACATGCTTTTCTCATATATTTACATGTATCATTCGTTTGCATAATGTTAAAAATTAAAGCTGTTATTGATTAATGATATCCAGTTTTCTAGCGGCAAAAGGGGAATCACCCTCGAAATTATTCGAAGTTAGCATGTTCAGACACGTTAGAAATTCTAAATGTCAGAATACGAAATGAGGGTTACGAATACAAAGTATTTCTGACTAGAAGCATAATGGAAAATAATAATTTATTTAGTGTTACCATGCCTTTTTATAAAAGATGTTGGCATATATATATCGCCTTAATTCAGAAAACGGTCAAAAAATAACAAAGGGGTTAAAAACATGATTTTAAACTCGAGATTTTAAAGAATTAACGGTGACTTTTGTGTTTGACAATTTTATATCACGATAGTTAAGGTGTAATACCACCATTGATTTTCCACTATTAGTCTTTGTTAAAAATTTGCACTTTTCAAAAAATTGTGCAGAATTTATCTTTGTTTCAAATAAAGAAATACTTGGCATGAGTAAAGTTTTATCCTGTCCAGTACTATAGAAGAATTTCACATAACATTTCATTGTATATAAGAAAATAACCATCACTGGAAGTTAACCAATCAAATTTTCCCCCCTTTTTAACCTGTGTACAAGCTTTAGTAACCATGTAACCTCAAGTTTCCAAAATATTCTATAGAAACCCCAAATAAAAAAATAATGGTGCTTTGAATTACCCAAGATATATGTTTATGACCCAGAAATGTTTTACTGCAATGAAACGTAGGATCAATTACCTACAACTGTCAAATTCAGGGAATACTTTTTTTCGACCTATTTTCGTATGCAACCGGATGTGACGTACTATGATTTGGTGGTATTACACCGTAAGGAAAAATTCAGACGAAACCAAATTCGGGTTAAAAAACATTAAATCAAAGTAAGACAATTAACACAACCCCAGCCCAACAAGGAAAAAAAAACATTAGAAAAAGCCCATGATGAAAAATAAAATTGTGCAGCAGAAACAAAACATAAAGAGAGTCGAACTATGCTGCTACACGAAGGTAACCAAAGAATCATACATCGGGATGTATTTTTGTATTGCATCTAAATATTTAACTTTAAAATGAATGTAAATGTAAAAATTCATCAAAGATATCAGGATTGTAATGTGGTACGCCTGACGCACGTATTGTTACCGTAAGACTACCCAGTGACGCTCAAATCAAAACGAAGTTCGAAAGCTTTGGAAACCAAACAAACCGAAAAGTTGTGTCAAATATGCCTACGGCATGGTGATAGAAAAACTTTAGTTTTTCGAATAATTGAACATTTCATAACATTAAATCTACAGTGTATGTAGCTCAAACAAAAGCAGTTATCCTTCCAGAGGATTATTAGCTAATTCAATAGTTTTTAGGATAATAAAATTGTGTGAACTATAAGCAATGTTGACCTGAGATGGATTTGGCTATTTATTTGTAGGATCTCTTTGGTCATATAGCTCTTTTACATCATTGACTTTCAATTGTTTGACATTAAGCGTTCTTGATGAATGCACATACAGAAAAGAGCTTCACATTGATACAACTTATTTAGCATTATTTTCATTTTTAGCACTAGGTCGATATCGCTGATAGTGGACTATTAGTCCCCTAGGGTATCATCAGCTCAGTGCTTCGGTACTGGCATGCTTTATAACAAACCTTTCTGGAATACTATGTTGATATATCAAATTTGTTGTGTATGAAATTAGGGTTCGAACTCACTCTGGCAAAGTTGACCTTAGATGGATTTTTGGCTATTATTTTAAGGTCCCTTTTTGGTCATATGTCTGTTCACAATTTGAGGGTCTTATTCTTTCTTTGATTTAATTTTGTTTGGTTTTGAGCGTTTCTGGTGAAGTTAAACCAAGAAAAGCACAGAGAACGCATACATTTTTGTTGCACTTTTACGTCTCTTCTTTTAGCTATGCTAATATTTGTCGATCCTACATGCAATGGTCGAATCGCAATTTTTTAGTTTCGTCATATTTAGAAATTGATCATAGACATTTCTTTGACAGTGCGAAATTGTTATTTTTTTCTGTAATAAAAATCGAAAAGATAAGCAAATTGAATTCAAATGCAGTTTTAATTACTTTGAGTAGATACACATATTGTAAGTATCATATTTGTTTAAAAAGTAATCAGAAATTACCAGTAACATTATCCTGCTTAGTCTTCATTCAAAACCGAGTAGGAGTTATAGTTCTTTTCGTATCTAATTATATCACAAGAAAACGCTTAGCTTACGATAGTGACGACGTAAACCTAACCCAATATCGTATAAAGTTACGTGTGCGCATGTGTATAACAAATGCTGAGTAAGTAAGGGAAAAGAAACTGTCGAAAGATTTACAGAATTTTCTGAGTATATATTTTGCTGTGGTATCCTTTCTTATTACACTTACATATATCAAAGGATAGTAAACGAAATATTTAAAATATCATGACATGTATTTAAATTAGTAAAGGTCAACATCTAATTCAGTAGTTTTAATAACTTCTTGTAGTACACAAACTTCTGTTAATGAAATATCTTTTGTTTTATTTTAGTGAATATTATACAAAATGCTCGCTATCGATAATACAAACTTACAGAATGTTGAAGAGGAATCTTGGGGAGATATTTTGAAATTGGAAAACAACAACAACACGTTGCTTGATGCTACATTAATAGCTTTGGAAACTGGTAATCTGGCTCCACTGATTAAAGAAGACTTAAAGTACACAATACAGTCTAGACGACACAAACAAGGACAAAAGGAACTAAAAGTTGAGGTTCCCGAGGAAAAAATATATGAGGTAAAAGAAAAATCCTAACATTCAAATTTTCGATCCACCTCGTATGCATAATTAATATGAAAATTCGATAATGATCTATGCTGTGCAGCATATTCTTATAAAATTAAATTAATTTTATCTTTATCCATTGGTTTATATGGATAGTGGTCTCATGATATCGGCATTCATATCACATCTCCTTATTTTATGATTGTACATACAAATTAAGGAAATACGGAGGGTCAATAAAATAAAGAAGTAAATTAAAAAAAAATTAAGATTAGGCCATGGCCAAAGAAAATGGATTGAAAAGACAAAACATTAATCTAAAGACCATTAGACGGTAAGCTAACGACTACATTTTATGAAACTCACTAAAAGTTTGGTAAAAAAGTATTCCTGTAGTACCAGTGATACCCATAGTATGACTGAAAAGTAATATTCTAGTGGTAATAACGTAAACGGTACCAATTTTACTGCACCAAATGCGCATTTTGACAATTGATGTCTCTTCAGTGATGTTCGAGGCCAAAATATTTGTAAATCGAAAACCTAATAAAAACCTGGAAAAGCTTATCAAACCAAAAATAGTCTAAAGTTAGGCAAAATTCTGACAGGGAATCAGAGATTTGCATGGTAAGTTATGAAATGATATGAAGCAAAGTTAGTTAACCGATGTCAAAATCACAATTAAGAACGGAAATCAAGTTAACAAACAAAAAACTAAAAGAAACACATGAACCACAAAAGAAACAAGACAGGGTGCTCCCAAAGGATAAGCGTCTGCTGTTGCTATGCATGCGTCACCCGCAATGCGAATCCACACTTAGTCAAAATACCAATATCGGGATTAGGATTTTTTTTATATCTGTTTTCAAAATAAACTACAAGAATTTTGTCATGATTAATATCATAATATACAATTTTATTTAAGCTGACAGTGGAAGAACAGATGAAAATTGACAGACGTCGTGAACAAAACAGACAAGCAGCACATAGGTTTCGTGAAAAGAAGAAAATTACTTCATCGCTACTTTTCAAGGTTAGTAACGAGAACAAAAATTTGTTTTGAAAATATACTTATTTTGTTTTGTGGATTTTTTAATCATCATACGATTGACGAAATTGCTTAAAGTTTCCTTACAATTCAAAAATACTAGTAGGTAAAATACCATGATGTTATTATCATTTTGTATCCTGATCTGCATATTATCATACTAAAATCAATCTGATATTTTGTTTGTAGAAAATACAAGAGCAAGAAGCTGACAATATGAAAAAGATAAACGAAATAAAAGAACTCACTGAAGAGAAGGAACAGTTACAGAAAATGCTGTTTGAACATTTGTTGGTGTGTCCTAATGCAAAACAATGCATCCGATTTCAGCCATGAACTTTTAAGGGTGAAACAATTATCTACCACTTTTTAGATGATAGGAATAAACTAAGATTGCAATCGTACTGTGTTCCGAGGTAATAAGACATTAACTGCCTAAGAATGAGTAATAAGACATTAACTTCCTAAGAATGAGTAATAAGACATTAACTTCCTAAGAATGAGTAATAAGACATTAACTTCCTAAGAATGAGTAATAAGACATTAACTTCCTAAGAATGAGTTAAAAGATGCATAGTTCCCCAGAAATGCATGCATAAAACTAGTTCAGAGAACAACAAACCCATATTATGCGAATCCTTTTTTTAGATTGAAGTTTTCGGGTCAACTGTTTGGCATAAGTATGCTGAGATTAGTTTCACGAATTGTTATAGTAGTTTCGTCTTAGTAAGAAAAGGAAAAAATATAAGTATATACAAACATGGTATGCATCGAACATTAGTAAACTACTGTTGCCTTTTATACATAATAAGTGTAAGTGTATAGACATTGAATCAGTGTTGTATTATTTCATATAGATATTAGAGAAATTTATCATTGACTTACTATATCAATCAATTGTATTATGATGTATTGTTTCTAATTATTTTTTTAATGAGAAGACAAATAACGTCTAGGGCTAATAATGATTTTTGTGAAAGAAAGGTTTGTGTTCAATATTATTAAATAGTATTTACTCAGATAAACTGTATTGACTGTACATGTAATTATTATGGCATTTTACTCAGTTTCTTGTTTTTACTTAACATTGATACCAAGGAGATTTTTATAGGTATTAATTGTAATGTAATGTATTTTCAGTGATTATTTTCTGCTGATAAGACAAGAACATGTCTATGTATGGGTAGAAATGCTTTTGTGAAAATATTTTTTTTAATATTTGTATTTTTTGTACACATTTTACTATATAATAAATGTTTCGTTTAACTGGTTTCAATTGAGCCTAACATTAGCGGTTCCAATTTTATTGTGCACCAGATGCGCATTTCGACAATAAATGTCTCTACATGGATGCTCCTGGTTCAAACATTTGAAAACAAAAACTTATACAAACGTTGAAGAACTGATCAAACCAAAAAGGACTAAAGTATAGCCAAATCCGAACAAAGAATAGAGCTTTGCATGACTAAAGTATAGCCAAATCCGAACAAAGAATTAGAGCTTTGTATGACTTAAGTATATCCAAATCCGAACAAAGAATAGAGCTTTGCATGAAGGATACATATTCCTTAATTTGAAATGATTTTCAAACTTTTATAACAGCAAATTCAAATCAAACAATATCCGTATGTTCATGCCAATACGAAAGTACTGGCTACTGGGCTGGTGATAACAACGGGGACTAACAGTCCAATAGCAGATGAATCGATGTGAACCCACCAAACACAGAACATTTTAGAAACGTTTTTTAAAGGTTTCAAATAAGTTAGTGTCGAAAGAACGTTTAAGAAATGTTTTTAAAAGGTTAAATTGAAACGTTTTCTGTAACTATAGTAGAAATGTTTCTGCAAACATTTTTTAAACTTAAAAAAAACATTTTTTCAAAAATGTTTTTGATGAACATAAATAATACATTTTAAAACAACGTTTTTAATTTTGTTTTTTAATAATGTTTCAAAAATGTTTTTTAATAAGTATAGAAAAACTTTATAAATCATGTTTCCCATATCACCGCAATATTTTAGTTTTTAATAATTACTTTTAATTTTTAATTTACAAAAAGTCATCTTCGATCTGTCGATATGATGATATGTTATGTCAAAAAAATTATTCTTGAATTCTAATAACTGGTTTCTTTTCTGTAGAACCGGGAACCAGTTGTAACTTATTAGTTAGTTTCGTATTTTATTTCTATATTTCCATTTATCGCATCTCTAAAGTATTATCATATTCGAAGATAGACATTTTAATTGAGAACATGTATTATTTACGACAATAATTTGTATTAAAGCAGAATTCTTCATTAGATAAAATTTGTTCGAAACTTCCGGATACTCTCGCCGCCTTTTTTAAATTGGGAAAACAACGACACTAGACATGCTAGAAGAGCAGTTCTACAGAATAGCGTTCAGTCTATGAGGTATGTATAAAAACAATGAACATTCGATGTATTTTGAAGAAATTGAGACAAATTACTGCATTATTTTCTCCATGACATTCGTATGATTTGCATGAGTCTATTTACATGATTAACAGATTTAACAACTACAGTACAGGCATAAATTCACATTTACCACTGCATGATGCCATCACGTGTCAATTTGTCATGCCTCGTTGGCTACTGGTCTGACTTTTACACGAGTTAAATAAAAACAAGCCTCCGAAGACAGCATAATTAATCATTTAAACTACCCAGAGCGTAGTCAAATAATAATGACGTTTTGTAAGGCTTTCTTGACAAAAAAAAATGTGGACGCCCTCCTCCAACTTCGTAGCAACAGCAAAAATCAAAAATATCCTTTCAAGACGTCATATTTGTTTTTGGACTACCCATAGCCGTGCTGCCAGTGCTGGGCCTCATTTTACAAAATATCTTATGTGATTATGTCTGACTAAAATTAATTGTAACTTGCCAGTCATGAACAATTCAGTATTACCACAAAATGTAACTGCATTTGATATGTTACACGATAGAAACATATTGATAATAGTTAAAAAGTAATCATAATCAAATTTTATAGTAAATAAAAATATTACGCAAGGGCACCTGACGAGGATGAACGGCCTTGGTCGAACTTGAACTGAATGATATCCGAAACACCAGGTGTAATATCATCAATTAAAGAAATTCATATACGACCAGTGTTGATTACCACAGATCATTTACGTTGGGAAAATCCTTTCAAATAAATAGATGTGTAAAAGTTTATAATGTAACACCAGAACAATCTACCGAGAAAAGGTCAAATCAGATTTTAACAGTTAAAGATAATATATATTAATTTAAAGTAAATATATATAAGCGAAACATGCTATATATATGAATAAAAAAATCATGCATTAATAGAATAAACCTGTAATTGAAGACAAACATTCAAATGCATATAAAATTGCATATAACGTATACACAGCGATACATGGAAAATCATTATAGAAACTCGATACGGACAATAAATAAAATAATAATATTAGTAGGTTTTGCTAAGATTGGTTCATGGACACGATTATTTATAAAACAAATATTTGATTTCACGAAAAATAAATAACAACGGGACTAAATTGTAATTTTGTAGGTCCAGTATTTGGTGTCACAGGGTGGTCACAGCCCTTCAAACTGTATAGGAAGGATGATGAAGAAGTGTGGCACTAATCAGTTATGGACCAAATACAGTCTGAAGGGGCAAAAGGGAAAAGAGGCATTCACAGGTCACCCTTTGTGCAGGATAATCATGAGTAAGTTGATTAAGAAAATATGTCGGAACATTTAAAAGCAAGTGCCATTAATATAGATTGGTTTTTTTATCTGACTTTAATCTCAAAAAGAATTCATATGATGAATATGAATATAATGTTTCTCACTTATTATTTTAGGTAGAAACATAAAGTTACATAAAGTTATTATATATATATATATAAAAGTTTAAAGAAGTTAAAAATAATAATGAAATATATCTTTTTAATTCTGTAATACTTTTTCAGAAAGTTGTACAAGAGTGTTCCCAAAATCCAAGGTTTCCGATATGGAGGGAGTCTTAATTGAAATCCTAAAATAGGCCCCACACAAACCAGGAGGACCAAAATATAAGGTATTTTTCAATTGAATAAAATATCTTAATATACGTTTAAGTGGAAGGTTTTATTTATTTAAAAGTTTATTTTTGCAATTTGAATATCTATACACAAATTTCTGAGCCACTTATAGCAATATAACATTTGCCAACCATGCAGAACTTCTGTTTATTTAGAGACATTAGAATAATACATTATGTTCTTGACGATGGAATTATTGTCTTTATCCTGCAAGTAAAATATTGAGATTTACATTTGTAGCAATTGCTTTTGACATGTAAAATATTATTTATGTTTTTTGCCTATCTTAATAATTACTTGGATTGCAAAAAATAGCATAATTTCCCCTTTATAGATTTAATGAAATAGCTTGATTAAAAGGGAGTACAACAACTAACTGGGGTTAAGAGTTATATGCTAAACAGTGTACTTGGGCGTACTGATATCGTTAACAAATTGCTTTTGATCATTTCAGAAACCTGTAAGAAAAGGACAGACGATTGCGCAAGAAGAATTGGAGTCTGAACAAATAAATCTGTTTAAAAGTACATTGATTCTACTGATTTTAGTCCTGTCAATACTGTTTTTTTTTGTTGCAAAGTGATTAAAGATGTTTATAAAACTATATTCCAATTTCTGCAACAATTGAAGCTTTGGTTATAAACTAGATCATTGATTGAAGTTATTATGATAATATGTCAAATTCTCGGTTTAAGAGATATGTTATCTCCTTGTCAATGCAAGAACCTTATTGAATTGACTTTCAAGGTCACAGGACCAAGTTTAAACAGAGGTTGACAAGCTTTGCTTTGGCATAGTTTTTTTTATAAAGAATATCTTCCTTTAGAGCTTTGGTGTAATGGTCAGTGTCGTCGCCTCAAGTGCGGAGGTTGTGGGTTGGAACTTCGGCCGGGCCAAACCAATGACAATAAAATTATTATTTGTTGCTTCTCCCCAAAATGAGTTAGAGCAAAGACTTCTTGGCCCGTAGTCAGAATAATGTGACATGTCATCCTGCAAACTTGCCTTGTGGGCTAGAACCAAAAAATCTGGCACAACATGTTGGTGTATTACAAGACAGGGTATTAATTTTTAATAATCATGTTCTCATCCAGAATATGCATCTGACTTGCCACTGGTCGTTAAACAACCAACCATCCATCCAAGCTTATGGAGATGTTGCTTTTTCTTCAACTAAACACGTGCACAATCAATTATATATTTTTAAACCAAAGTAATGGTGGTCGCACTAATGCATCATTGTTACACAAATGTATTGAAAACGTTTGTTGGAGGTTGACAGAAACGTTTTTCATAAAACTTTATTTCAACGTTTTCTGAATGTTCCAAAATAACGTTTCTTCAAAATGTTTTTGAAACATTTATAAGAGTCTACAAATTTTGGTTTTTAAAACGTTTTAATAAAACATTCTAGAAACCAAAACAAAACATTTTTAAAACGTTTTTAAAATGTTGAATTGTTTGCTGGGAAATATCCGAGATATCAACCCCGTATCCAATAACTGAATGAATAAAGAAAGAAAAAAATAAGTAAGTTCACATTGAACACTAAAGTTTTGGGCAATATAATCCAACAATAAAATCAGTTAGAGTGTTATTGGTAATCCGACTGGTTAAACAAATGCTGCTTCGTACTACTATAATAGTAAAAGAGAATATAGCCAGATACATCACACACACACACACACACACACAAATGCTATGAAACGAAATCAAGTGCAAATGAAATGTACTAAACAATGTACACTACAAACTACTTTGTCTGATTATTTAGCCTCTTGTTATACCTCATGTTTATTTTTTATTTCTTGATTTGTATATTCAATTATATTCCTTTATGTTCGCACCATTGTTTCGTTGGTCATCGTAGTTAGGTGGGAGTAGATCAATAATTAACAAAAGTTCTCTTTTTTCAAAATTAATTCGGAAAATCAAGACTATTCCAACGAGCCCTGGCTGTTGGGTATGTATGTGTGATAATCCCGTCGTGTGAGCTTACCATCTAGAGAAAATATTTAACCTGAATTTTATAATATACTATCCCGTTATCACATCTACTTAACATTCAATAACCAAGTATCGTCCTCTGCTTGGCACTACCTTAATGTGTTGTCTCTCAATCTTTTTTTATATACTAAAAAAATAGAAAATTAAATCATTTAATGCAATGATAGGAAATTAATAAATCATAATCATTATAGTCAAATATAGGTATTGTTGTCATGCATCATGATCATATAATTATAGAAGAGGGTGTTTTCCAAAGAAAACCTCAAAAGGTAATTATAAAAGATCAAAAAATTTGTTTTCACCTGGCCAGGTAATTTTGAAAGAGGCAAACACACTTTTTGTGCTTCTTTGTTACATATTTGTTTGTTTTTATAGTGATTATGATTATAACACAAGGTTGACTGCTGTCTCCCTATTTTTGACATTTTCACCTATTATGTCTGTTTGTTTTGTTCACACATCGTTGCCAATATAATGGAATTGTATGCGACTGTCATACAAGTGAGAGGTTTAGCTAGCTATTAAACCAGGTTTAATTCACCATTTTCTACGTAAGAAAATGCCTGTACCAAGTCAGGAATATGACAGTTGTTCATTCGTTTGATGTGTTTGAGCTTTTGATTTTGCCATTTGATTAGGGACTTTACGTTTTGAATTTTCCTCGGAGTTCAGTATTTTTGTGATTTTACTTTTGAACATCGGTAAACTATTTTTGCTTTGACTTATGCAAGGAATAATTATTAAAGAAACAATGTATGTGTTTATTTACGCATTGCTTTCTACAGTCTATACTAACCTCAACAATTCACTCATAATTATCTACATGATATGAAATAAAATATTAATAGATCTTGTATACGCATGAAAATTGGTAATTCAACAAATGATCACAAATATTCAAAATTTCATAACAAAAATATCGAGCTTTACGGTAAATTCAAAAGGGGAAGGCCATAAAAACTAAACGTTATCAATCAACGGAATTAGTGAAAACAGCTGTCATATTCCTGGCTGGGTACAAGTATTTTCCGAAGAAAACGTTGGGTTTAACCTTGTATTATAGCTTAACCTCCCCTTTTTTTAATTTCCAATTTGAAAAAAATGAGGTGTGGTATACGTAAATTAGAATTTAAAAACCGACATATTGTAACAATCAACAAACTGAAGATGGCGACCAAAGAACTTGTGATGTTAAAGTTCCAGTAATTCTTCCTGATAACCCTGTCTTTGATTTAAGAGTGTATCTTTGCTAGTGAATTAACCAAAGTAGGAACAGGGATTAATAAAATCACTTTAATGTCAGTGTTTCACCTAAAACGAAAAGAACCCCCATTCGAAAGCAACCTTTTTGATACCATCATGCTTAAAGAAAGACATGCATGCCCTATATTCTGTGGTTGCAGAATGGCATTCTTTTCAGTATTTCAGAAGTCATCTTCCATGTAGGTTGGAATGGATTTAAATCAATTTGATTGATTGGGCCCTTCTTGTTATCCTGTTAGTGTTTACCCTCTTCCTTGAGCATATCTAAAGAAGATTGATTCCAAAACATATGGCCTGCTATTGATAAAAAATATATACATTTATATATACAATCAATAATCCTTTATTTTGTGCATTTAATTTGCTGAACTTTTGCAAGTCTTATATAAAACTGCAAAATAAATATCTAAATGCGTCTATTTAAAATAAATATCAAGATCTGCGGTCTCCTTTTTTGAGAAAAAGCTTGAACTATTTAATTCGGCGATAATGTGCAAATAACACTAATTTCGAATATGCATGGTGACATGGTGACCAGTTATCTGGCCCGTTAAAATCTCACAAAAAAAATGAATGGGTTTAAATAAAGCCTTTTATGAGCATTGTGTGAAAGTTATTTAAAAATCAAAATATTTTTAAAGTTGCCCCGAATCAAAGAATGTAGATAAAAGTTCTATAAACTATACTAGACCGTGCAATATATTTGAAAATGCTATTGGATTGCAACAATAGAATATGATTACGAATTATTAGAGAACTATCCATGGATTTGAGAAAAGAAAAGTTGTAAGTGTTTTATAACGTTTGAATAAACATTCAAACATAAAACCGATGAAGGTAGTTTAGAAAAAAGTATTAAAGATTATATAAGGATTATAATTCAAAAGTTTGGATTGACGGTAAAAATACAGCTCTCTTCTGTTTTAGACACTTAATGGTTAAGTATAATTTTACAAATATTCCATGTCACTCCAGGCCTAATTTCAATTTATGAACTTTTCGGTCATCTCCCCAAAAATATTTGGTCCATGCAACTTTTTGGTCTATAAACTAAATTATTTGAAAAATAACAATATCGTCATGATTTATGAATGAATTTATATTTGTCGGCAGATAATTATATGATCTGAATAGGATTATGTGTTATCGAATAATAAGCTTACTTTTCAAAACTATTACGACAAGGTATTAGATTTAAGATATAGCCTAACATTAGCAATGTTGAAATGTTTTGTGCGATTCATCTGCAGTTGCAGCAATATTAATCAACTTACACGGGATGGTTGGCGGTTACAGTGCGAAGTATCCTGTAAAAACGTTTTCCTAGTGTATTCCTCCCAACACGAATGTTGGTTCATCCCATAGTCTTCTAACGGATTTAAAGAAATACCAACTGTGTGAGATTCTCCAATGTAATAGCTGTCATTAAACCACAGATGTAGTACATCAAAATAACTGCCTTTGACTGTTGGACAAAATATGCTTACCATTTGGATCATGTGATATCTCGGTCTGCTTTTATAAGAGCTTTTTTCTTTTGTCTGTTGTTTTGTTGTGCGTGTGTCTGTGTTAATTTTTTTTTTACTCGTGTCTTTGTGGTAAATTATTTTGGTGTACGCGTGTCTTTGTGGTAAATTATTTTTTTATTTTTCTTTAACTTTGGTTTTCGAGTGCGTATAGAGATTTTAATTCATGAAATAATACATCATATCCCTTCTTTTCTATAACAATGACATATAGTGTCGTTTGGAGGCCGTAGGTTTCTAAGTGCTTGAGGTAAATGTTCTCATATTTTTATAGTTTTGGCGTATTTATTCTTGAGATAACTTCTATGTGTATTTCTTAAACTTTTCTCCTTCGGCTTGTATTTAAGGAATAACTGTAATATTTTTTCTGTCTATGAAGAAATAACATCAAAAATGTGATGCACACTGAATAACCCGCGTAGAATTCCATTTTAAACCGGAGTAAACAATGAAAAAACGTTGATGACGTCACGGTCACATGACTAAATTATGTCTATGAGCTGATAAACAAAACAACGTCAGCCAATCAGCAGACGCGTTACATCCAAAATTAAATTATACGATTATCGACATCTAAATACAGATCATGCTAATTATTTGCACTATTCATACATAGATTTCTACCAAGTTGTGTAACAAAGATCTTGATTTAGTCCGAAGTTTATTTAAATGTTTGTATTGTTTCTGCATTTAAAAGTTTGTCGAGCCAATAATGAGTGTGTGTTAGATCCCCCCCCCCCCTCCCCCCAACACCCCCGTATGGTCTCTAATTTGTTGATCGATATTACCCCATAGCTGTTCAAGTCTTTATTGCACAGGTAAATGGGCATCCGCAAAGAACTCCACACATATTGATGTTAGGGGCCGTGTTGACCTAGCAGTGAAGTTAAATCTTTTTGTTTCGTGTTGAAGGTCTCACTGTGAAAAAGCTCATCATAGATACCAGGCTTAAACTTTTTTTGCACCAGACGCGCGTTTCGTCTACAAAATCTCATCAGAGACGCTCGATTAAAAAAAGGTATAAAAAAGCCTAATAAAACACGAACTCAAAGAGCATTGACTTTGAGTTGATTGACAGCAATACGAGAGCCTTTTCTTTGCTTTCGGTTTATGAGAGTTCGTGTAGGTATATTATGTCATGCATCATATCCTTTCGTAAATTTTACGGACACCATCACGAGTTGGTTGACCGTTATGGAATATATGTTTCACAGATGACGACGGATATGTTCCAATTGTTGTAACTACAATCTCGTCCCCTTCCCCCGAATGTGACCTACCGAATTAGACATATCACCGGGTTTGTACTTACATGAGCAACACAGACGACGGGTGCCACATGTGGAGCAGGATCTATTTTCCCTTCCGGAGCACCTGAGATCACCCCCAGTTTTGGTGGGGTTCGTGTTACTCAGTCTTTGGTTTTCTATGTTGTTTTGTTTACTGTTGTTTGTCTGTTTGTCGTTTTCTTTTTTAGTCATGGCGTTGTCAGTTTATTTTTGACTAATGAGTTTGAATGTCCCTTTGGTATCCTTTGTCCCTCTTTCTTTCCATTTTATGTGCATAACAAGGCAAACTAACGTTGAACATTCCTTTAGTTATCCAGCACATATAAACTTGTCTTCAGTTCAAATATATAGCCCGTAATCGTTTACGTGCATTTCTAAAGAAATGTGTACCACACTATCCAACACCCTCTTGGAAGATTGATAGAAGGGGTACACATTCACGTACATGATAACGGACTATCTAAAACATGAAAACATGCGTACGAAGCGCTTTTCTTGGTTTACCTTCATCAGGAACGCTCAAAGCCTAACATTTAAAAGCCAAGGATGTATAAGAACCAAAACAGTTGAAGAGCTATATAACCAAAAAGGACCTAAAAACATAGCCAAATCCTTCTAAGGTCAACTTTGCCTGAGAGAGTTGAAACCTTAGTTTCTTTATAATTTGAAAATTTACAAACGGATAATTTTAGAACATGTGTGATTAAAGCAAGTCACTACGGTCCTTCAATACATGTACATGCTGCATTTGAATCTACATTCACTAGATATCAGCAGTATAACCTAAAATTTATACGAACTTCTAAGACAAGTTTTTAATTATATTCAGTTCTCTTTCAAAGGCAAGTCGAAACTTTAGAGATACATATGTATACACAATGAAAGTAAGTTCTCAACAATCAATAAATTCGGTGATGTCGTAATTTCATTAGAAATAAGTCACTTGAACGAACATCGACATTAAGAGTAAATGAAAATATTTTATTAAATTTTTAAAAGAAGTTGAAGTTCTGGCATGCATGTCTTGGCGAGTCCAATCCAAAATAAGAAGGAAATGAAAATTTAAATGCTTGAGATGGTATTAAACGAGAGTCGAATAGGTTTAATTGGATGTAGATGAATTTTATGTCATAATTGTAACCAGGAAATTCAAGAATATATGTGCAAGTTTATGTGAGGAAGGGCCGATTTCCAGAAATTCGTGTATTTACATTTTGAAATATGTTGAATATCAATAGTGAAACAAAAAATGAATCAATTGGACATTCCTAACCAAGATTTAAATCATATCGGCAAGCTCCTCTATGTGCTATGTGCATTATTTCATTTACAAGCTCATTTGTTTTGGTTCTTGGAATCCTTCACCGAAAATATGTCATGTACAAATTGCAATAATGTATCAAAATTGTCCCTAATAGTAATGTATGGCAGTAAATAACTTTCCAATATTATGGTTATATGTAAAACTATTGAAAATTGTCCAAAAAGCAATGTACAAGTAAATGTTATGCATATAAGGAATTTGTTTTAAAATCTTAAAAGAATTTCATTATCAAAATTCATCAGTAAGTTTCATAAATTTTCAATTTCGACCATATGAGTGGAGTAAATAATTACGCTAGAAATTGGTCGTATGTCTTTATTTAAGTGTTAAATATTAGTTTTGTGGAAAATGCAATCAAAGCATTTGTTCCTGTATAAGACCAATAACTATTGGTCTATAAGCTTGTTGTCATGTTTACGTTGTAGCATTGTAACATATCTCTCCTTTGTATTGTTTTGTGAACAGTTTTGCCGACTAAAGCAATAAGCTATGTCCAAACATTTAAAATGGGAGTGGATAGTGGGTTTTTCCTATTTCTCAAGGTAAACCAAACATATATTAAATATAACAAGATTGAACGGAATAAAATATTCAAACATGAACAGTAAAATGCAGGAAATGTATGCAGTGCACTAATGCATTATCATTATAAGTGAGTATATTTATGAAAATTTTCTTTTGGAAGTGTTCCAACTTAATTATTAAATGCTTCTGTATACACACTGCTGTGTAAACTCTACGTATATCCGGGAGAGTAGTCGTATACTAATTACTATTTCGCTTGTATTAATTCTTTCTACAATATATGACAAATTACTGTTGATCATTGCTACTGAGACTTCAAAGTTTTGGGGAGTAAACAAAGGAACATATATGTTTGAAAAAGCTTAGTCATTGTTTTAATGCAATTTTTAATGATACTGATATGTTATGGTAATATATGCATAGTTGTTTTTAATTCGTGTATTTTTTAAACACCTAAACAAAAGGGGGTATGAAGCTTAAATATTTTTATTTAGTTTTATACATCTATTTTTTTTCAATCTAAGCTATATACATTTTTTTTAAATTTAAGCTATGTACATTTTTTTCAATTTAAGCTCTAGGTTCCAAAGTTTAGTTTTTGTTTACTTGGAGTTCTAAAAAAAAAAAAATTGGCATGTAGGAATGAAGAAATACGCTGTTTTAAAATTTTCATTGCTTTTTAAAGTTTTCTCGAATTGTAAAATAAATTGATATTATTTTCATTATCATTCTCTTAGAAATCCCAAGATTACAGGGTGTATTAAATAAATGCATGTTTATAAAAAAAAAAACATTGTTGAATTAATTGGAAATTTCAGATTTTATTAAGGAAAAAATTGGAAAGAATATCAGAAAACCGTTGTTTTTCTTTCTATATTTTTGTTATCATTGCCAAAATTTTCAAATTTGTTCATTCGTGTTTCAAATTTAACGTTTTTTTTTATATTTTACTTTTATTTTTACAATACATTGAATTTAAACTAGACAAAGATGAGGTTATGTCAAATTATAAAATTCTCATTTACATGTTTTGTAAAGCAAACAAAGAACATGAAGAAATAAGCACATTTGTATTAATGATCTCTTGTTCTGGTTTTGTAATTTTTCTCCTTACGATGTGTGTTTGCCCATTCACATCACTTATTATCAGTTGTACGTTTCTGCTGATGCCATGATGAACGCAATGAGTATTATTTTTAGTGTACAATATTCATTTTCAAATAATGGAATAAATCGTCTTGAAGCCTTAAAATGGTAACTGAATTAAATTGCAGGAAAAATTTTTACCATATTTTTTTTCTAATTTCGGGTTATCATAAGTTGGACTTCATCGTTATACATGTTGAAATTGACAGGGTATTAGCATGTCCAAATATGGAATTGTATTTTTTTATCTTTGAAATATATGTCATCATAGTTATTATTGCAGTTATGTATTTGCATAAACGATTTTTTATAAGATTGAATTTGTCTATGTAAATTTGTGACAGATATTGCAATGGCGTCATTTCTAAGAAATTGTTTATTTTTTAAGGCGAATTAGTTGCATCGGGGCTTGGTTCAGTTTTTACGTTATGTTCGATGTAACTAATTGAGCATGATTAAGAGAAAAAAACATCTTGTCGATTAAATGTGTTCTCTTAATGAAGTATTTAGTGCATTCTATAGAATTTATAAAATTTCGTTTGTCTACTGCATCAACAAATCATCAAAAATAAATTCAATAACAGTATCCTCTCTGTGTAATTAAACTTGTAACAATTTCATTTTGCATTATTGGCATTTATTCTGTAATTTTCATTTCCAGTTTTCATATCAAAGGCATAATTTACAAATATGCTGGACTTTCAAATTCAAAATGGCGAGCTATGCAGTCTTGAAGAAGCTCTATATGACATTTTCTCAAAATCCAAGTGTAACAATGTCCTTGATGAATCACTAACAGCATTAGAAACAGGAGATCTATCTCATCTGGTCAAGGAAGAATTAAAATGTACAATACAAACAAGAAGACTAGCAAAAGGACAAGATGAACTCAAAGTCGACTTTTCTGAAGAAATCAAGTATCAGGTAAAATGATATTTAGTACTTGTAATTATTTTTAGGCCAAAGTTGTATTTTTCTTTGTTTGCGTTCGATTTCTAATAGGTCTTTTTGGTGGTCTGAGGTGAAACTAAAGAAAAAAAATGTCTACACTTATTATTCACTTTACTTTAGCTCCAACAATAGTCCAACCAAGAGAGTAGATATACATACTAGTACTAGTAATTATTTTAATGATACTGATATGTTACGGTAATATAAGAATATTTGTTTTAAATTCGTGTATTTTTAAACACCTGAAAAAAGGGGTATGAATCTTAAATATTTTGATTTTTTTTTGCATGTGTCTCAATCCCATTTCAGGAGCCAACTCTGTTGTTCCCTCATATGTTATATCTAAATTTGAATTTAAATTTAAATTGCGTTATATTTTCTATTTACAACATGTGCTGTTCTTTCTACAAAATATCTTCCAACTTATATAATGTCAGTTATAAACCGTCTTACATATATAGTATAATATAAAGTGAACTAGTGACAGGGTCAACAGAATAGGTTACTGACCTTTTAGCAAGTTTGAACTGATATATTATTTTACTGGTTGTCCTTTTGCAAGTTTAGATCTGTTGTGACTTGTCAGTTCTTACGCTTATATTTATCAACAGGGGGATTGATATGTTGAGATATGACAAACCCCGATCTACCCAACAATAAAATATACCTTTATATCTTTCATAAAGAGGGGGTAGGGGTATCAACGACCGCGATCAACACAATGACTCTATTTTTTTGCACGTGTCTCAATCCCATTTCAGTAGCCAACTCTGTTGTTCCCTCATATTCATGTAGATGTGTGTTATTGCGTTATATTTTCTATATACAACATGTGCTGTTATTTCTACAAAATATCTCCCAACTTATATACTAAGTTCTAAACCGTCTTTAGGTCAAATTTAAATAAAATTCTAAATAAAAAAGAACATAAAAAATTCTGGCGAATAGTGGAAAAGAAACCATATGAACTATATTCTTATTGGTTACAAATCTTTCATAATGTTTTCATTTTCATGAAAAATGTGGCATTCGAATTTACTGTATGATCTAATGTACTTTTGATTTTGAAGCTTACAGAACATGAACAGAACAAAATTATAAGAAGACGAGAACAAAATAAAATGGCTGCCAGGAGGTTTCGCAAAAGACGGAAACAAAATAAGAAAACACTCTCCGAGGTAAAAGGGTTTGATTTTGATTGAAACATGCAATATTTTGGACGATCTCTTCTTGCTTTATATGTTATATGATCTTATGACATTAACTTCTGCATACCTAGGTATGATATATAAGCAAGCAAAAACTTAAAAAAAAAAAAAAGGAAATAAAAAAAAAAATTCACACAACTCAATATAAAATATTCTAATAACTCATTTGATATAATCTCTATACTGCAAAATCAGAGAGCACCCAAAACATACACACACACACACAAACACACACACACACACACACACACACACACATATGAAACTATTACAGAAACAGGAAAAAACTTACACACATATACAAACAAAAGTATAATACAGAAACACTCAAAAACACAATCATGGATACATACACAAACTAAAAAAAACAAATACAAACACACACAAACGCCAATTAAAACTCCCAAAATACAAACATACGCTAAAACAAAAAACGCACAAACAACACACGCACAAACAAACGCTTTAGGACTTAAGTATATGCATGCATGTATATAGGAAATCTGAATAAAGATCACGCTAAAAGGACGGAACAAATTAAAGCAGCAAGACGGACAATACTGACAAACAAGAAAAGAATTATACGGACAAAAACACTTAAATCTGAAGGTTTAGACCATACGAAATCAGGAGCAATATCGTGGTACTCTCGATGGTTAAGCATTAGGGTGTTTTATACGGTAAGTGAATGCAAGGAACCCATTTGGCGCCTTACAACACGTGAGAAACAAAACTGCATCTGCTCGACTCATTCAGTGCATTATTATCAAAAACTGTACCCTCTCAGCTCCTTCTGTGCATGTTCAACAAAAGCTGTACCCTATCGACTCCTTATAACACATAATCATCAAACTGTATCCCATCGTAAAAAAATGCATCCCCTCCTCTCATGCCTTACAAAACTAGATCACAGGCGCTTGGGGAATGACCACCCTTTTTTTCTCTAAATATATTCTAATTTGCTTTTAGTAAATATTCTTTATATATTTCAACTTTGTTTCACTGACTTAATGTGTTTTTGCTCTTATCTATACGATATTAAAATGACAGTAGTTTATATATGATGCCCCTCTAGCGACTGTGCACGATATCACTAATATTGCATCTTTATTTTTTGTCTACTTTGTTAATTTTTCATTTTTTTCATAACAGATCCAAGAACTTGATCGTGATAATGATGCAAAGATGGATGAAATTAAGAGATTGAGAGAAGAAAAAGAGACTCTTCTTAAACTTTTAAATGATCACTTACTTGTCTGTCCTGGCATTCAAACGACTTTGTAAAAAATCATGATTGTTGTGATTTGAAAAAGAATATTTGTGTTGATATTCGTATGATTGTTGTTTAGATTGTTTGTGAATTGTGTAAATGAGAAGGTGTTTCAAAATTATTTATACAGAAAGTGTTTATTATATTTTTAAATTATTTAAGTTATACAGTTATAAATCAATTTGTTGAGAAATCAGGGAACAAGATATAGATATGGATCAGATTTTAAAATGTGTGCAATGTTTTGGTTGTTATATGTGTATATATTATGTGTGTTAAATATGTACACGGTTTGCAAGCGATTATAAAAAATAAATTAAGCATCGAGTTACCACTTACTGTACATCTAAATAGTTTATTTTAAAAGATTTTCTCCAGAAACTAACATTATCCTGTTTAAGTTTACCCAAATAAGGGTTTCCTATCTAATCTATACCTATATATGGTATAATCTAGGTTATTGAAACTCGTGTACTGGTGCAAAAAGTTAGTGGGAGGTGGGTTTTCCAAATTCTTTCATATGTCACCGACTATCAAACATGCATTTTGAGGGTAAGAACTGTACCGGAAAGAAACGGGGTAGAGAACAGTATGATTTAAACACCTGACCTTGACTTTATTGTCAGAATTTAGGTTTTTTAAAGTCTTTTTCTTAATTCATTACCGTCAGGCGCTCTTACTTTTTTTTTATTGATTTAACCCATATAACAAATTAATAGCAAAACAAAATTGCTTATTGTCTATCGTGTCTGTCGTGTGTATGCTTTTTATGTGTTTTTCTTTCTTTCTTTTCTATCATTGAAACAATCTTAGTGTAATATATGTTGCAGGTGTATGTAAAAAAAATCTGATATGGTTCGATTAAATTGGACCATAATTAAATATTGATTTAAAAAATATAATACATTTAAATCTAGCTTGCAAATATGTTCAACTATTTTCTATTTAGCTAAGTTGCTTGTGTTGTACGTCAGGTTGGTGTGATTTTGTAATGATTTTATGATAAATTTTCGTGTTAATGCCATCCGTTCACAGAATTTGTCTCTGTAAACAAATACCTATATACCTTTACTTAACTAAAAGTGTATTGCTATATTTTTTTGGCAGAGACAAGAGCCTTTGTTGCCATTTTCTAGTCTCAAAGATAAGGACGGGTCTGATTTTTATACTCCCGTTTACGGGACGTATTATGGTATACCGTTGTCCGTTCGTACGTCCGTTCGTCTGTCCGTCCGTCCGACCGTCGTCAACATATCGTACAATAACTCAAAAACGCTTTAACCAATGTGCATGAAACTTTGTTTATATCTATTGACGTGAGCTCCTTGTCGATTTTTATAAATTTTAGATTTTACATTTCCGAGTTATGGGGTTTTATTCATTAAAAAAATGGGAATTTTCCAGTCCTTAGGTGGTCTGTTGCAAGGCAAAGTTTCTGTCCCTATTCAAATACACTGGTTTTCTTGTGGCAGTCCAAATTCCTTCGACCTTCTTCCCGAACGGCCTCTATAACAGGACCTAATCATTGTATTTAATTTTAAATTATACTTGTTCTGAACATGCATGAAATATTTGCCACTGGACGTTGAGTAACCAACAATCAATCAATCAATCATTTTGAACCAAATAAGGATTTAAAAGTGTATTTGATAGCAGACCTTAAAATACCTACCAGTAACGAACGCCAAGCAAAGGGAAAAAATACAAATTTGGTTTAAATCGAAAAAACAAGAGCATGCATAGCAAGGATTAGATAATAACACCTTTTTATTTGATAAAAAAATGAGAACAACTTTTTATTCAATTTTGATGATATTTACTTATATCTAATTGCAACAAAATGTGCAAAGGGGAGGCTGGAACAACATGAATCAAAGACAATTGAAGAGTCAAATCAGATGGAGGGAAAGAGCACTGGTAAAATAATAATGACTTTAGACGGTTTTTGTTTTTGTTCTGTTTAGTTTCTTTGGGTTTGGTATTCCGAGAAGTTTTATGTATCTGCCTTTCCAAACCTTGGTTTCCAGTGGACATGCATGAAGTCTTAATCCAACTTTTGAAGAGACACGTATCAACTATCTTACTGTAATCCAGTTTATGATGTTTTAATTTCTACTTTAGAATCTGAATCACTTAAACTTATTGAATGGTTCAAAATTAATAAAATACAGACAAACACTGAAAAATTTCAGGTTTTATCAGATGGGAAAAAGACATACAACAAAAAATAATGTATACGTATTAAAAGTTTTGATCTTTCATGTGAATCAATGGTTAAACCGCTTGGCATTGACATTAATTCATCAGTTAAATGTTGATATTATATCAGTAACATATGCAGGAAGGCATCTAAGCAGCTAAATATTTTGAAACGTTTGGGAACTTATTTGAACAAGCTAAGTAAGCTAACTATATTCCATACATTTAGTTTGAGTATTTTCAATTTCTGCCCTTTGGCATGGCATTTCTGTACTGAGAAAAATAAAAAACAAAATAGAAAAAGTGCAAGAAAGAGAATTAATGTTTGTATATTAAGACCATTCATGGTCATACCAACAGTTGCTTGAAAAGGTTAAAATGCCTTCACTTTATATTAAAAAACAAATTTCAATGGCAATGGAAACGTTTAATATAGTTAATGAATTAGCACCTGCCTGTTTACATGATCTATGAATTCTGTCAGATATAGTAATATACTGGATATTCCTAATGTATAAATCCACACAGTTTGGTAAAAAAAAGTTTTAGATTTGCAGATGCTACTCTGTGAAACAGCCTACCCAACCATTTCAAGACTAAAAATAATTTTTTACAATTCAAGAGCCTTATACAGTCCTGGAATGGATCGAAATGTCGTTGTTATGCATGTAGATAACCTTTTCGTGTATTATGTTTTGGTTATAGCGCTTATATTTAAACCAATATGCTTAACTTTTGCATTTGCTCTAAATTTTGGATGTGTGCTCTGATTTTATTTGTCCTTTAAAGTCGTTTTGCTTAATTTTTGTTGAGCTTAAATTTAAGTTATGCTTTAATTTTCGTTATGCTTCAGTTTTAGTTTGTTTAGATATATAGTTTAGTAGTGCTTTGCATGTGTTTCAATATGCCTGTGCTGTATCTATACAGTATGATGTATTCTGCTTATATATATCTTATCTGCATGATCTCTGTTTTAATGTTATGTATATGTTATTTACATTCAGTAAAAAACTCTCGACAGCTTATTCTTGTAATGTTATATGTGACCCGCTCTCGACAGCTTATTCTTGTAATGTTATATGTGAACCGAATCAAAATAAAACTTTCGTATTCGTATTCGTACGTGTCGTGCGTATGAAAATCGACAGCATACCTTTTTAGATTAGACTTCAGTATAACTTTAAAGGCGGGAAATCTATTTAAGCGTTTTAGGAAAATAAATAGTGGAAGAAGTATATAAAAATCAGAATAGATCTTGAATCAAAGGGAAATAAACTAACACAATGTAAAAAATGTATTTGTTTCATGCAATCTAATTAAAATATAGATCTATCGTAACTTATATAACAGTATAACGAAATCCGGCATATATTTGCATGCCTATCTTAATTCCATTTATTATTATTTGCATGAAACTCAGAGGTCTATATTTTAATTGAATTGTGTTTCATGAAAGCAAATCATTTAATGTATCCATCAGTAGGGTTAAACATTTAATGAAATGCATGCATTTTAAGCTATATGCCCAATCAAAATTTTGACACTTTACCAACCTATTTCTTTAAAACATCCATCACATTATCCACCAATTAAAACTAATACATGACAATACCAGTTCTATAAAAAGAATTAAGAGCTACAAATAACAAAGAGAGGCTATCGACGGGTCCTGTATTAAAACGGAGAACAGAAACAATACGCAAGCCAACAGATGCAAATAAAATATAGTTCAGAACCAGGCATACCGATTAAACGAATAGACCTATACAAATTATAGAAAACTCTTCACACAAAAGCGGAGTGTATAGACAGGTAATCTTGTAACCCTCCACTAGAAAGAAGAAGAAAAAGAACGACCCCCTCCCCCTTCCCCACACCAAACAACAATAACAAAAATCAAAACAAGCGCAAAAAGGCATAATAATTCATTTGTTTCATTATATGAAATATTCATAGGGTAGATAGAGTTGCTCCTCTTACATTGTAGATGCTGTTTTTGTTAGAATGGTCATCATGTCGGAGCTTTTTGTAGCCGACTACGATATGGGTTTTACTCATTGTTGGAAACCGCTCGGTGACCGATACGCCATTTTGGTCTTTGGTGGATAGTTGTCCCACACGCAATTATACCACATCATATTTAACTGTCCTATTTGAATTGTGAAATTAAACATTGAAATTATGCAAACAAGCATTAGCACCGTCCTGACTCGGCAATTTTGTCTGTCAGCAGTCAACTTCAAACATGATCGTAGCAAATGCCCTAAAAAGAGAGAAGGTCAGGTAGGGTGCAGTAAACTGTGAAGTGAATATATAATAAAACTACACCAAATACATGCAAGCAGAGGTAAAGCAAGAATGACAAAGAAAGTATAATAATTTATGTTGTCTGCCTCCGTTGAACTTTGGGTCCGGTACATGACTTTTGTTCCGTAAAACTTAGGTTAACCAAACTTGGTATGCAGTTGCATCATGGGCTGGGGTTTGTCATATAACAAAGTCAGATCAATCTGCCCTTGGCTTTGACCTTTGACTCCTATGATAGTAAAACCTTGTCCAATTCGTGTCCATTGCATAACTTTTGTACCGTAAAACTTAGGATGACCAAACTTGGTAAGCAGTTGCATCATGAACTGGGGTGTGTCATATAACAAAGTCAGGTCAATTTGACCTTGGATTTGACCTTTGACCCCTATGATAATAAAACCTTGTCCAATTCGTGTCCAGTGCATAACTTTTGTACCGTAAAACTTAGGATGACCAAACTTGGTATGCTGTTGCATCATTGGATGGGATGTGTCACATACTAGTCAGGTCACAATGCGTGTCCGGCTCATAACTTTTGTTTTTTAAAACTTAAGTTAACCAAACTTGGTATACAGTTGCATCATGGGCTTGGGGTGTGTATACCAAAGTCATATCACTCTGACCTTGTCTTTGACCTTTGACCCCTATAATAGCAAAGTCTTATCCAATTCGTGTCCTGTTTATATCTTTTATACAGTAAAACTTAGTTAACCAAACTTGGTATGCAGTTGCATCATGGGCTTGGGGAGTGTCATATACCAAAGTCAGGTCACTCTGACCTTTGACCCCTATGATAGTTAAACCTTATCTGATTTGTATCCTGCTGATAACTTTTGTACCATAGAACTTAGGTTGACCAAACTTAGTCTATTGATATATTATGGGATAGGATGTGTCATATATCAAAGTCAGGTCACTCTGACCTTGAAATTGACCTTTGGCCCCTATGATAGTTAAATATTGTCTGATTCGTGTTTGGTGCATAGATTATGTACTGTGGTGCTTAGATTGACAAAACTTCGTATGCAGAAGCATCATCTAGATTTTACCTTTGATTTCTGAATTTTCAGTATACGAACCTTATACTTTGTTCCTGGATCAGTATAATTCTTTTCGCTTGACCGATCAGTAACTATGTATCAATCTAACACAGCGGCAATGATTATATAAAATGAATAGCTGGAAACCAAAAATCTCAAAACGTCATTGCCTCAATATTGAATTTCACAGTAGCAACTAAAATGCA
Organism: Mytilus californianus; assembly: GCF_021869535.1. Lineage (NCBI taxonomy): Eukaryota > Metazoa > Mollusca > Bivalvia > Mytilida > Mytilidae > Mytilus > Mytilus californianus. Next base: position 116,900,602 of record NW_026262690.1, on the reverse strand, counting down.
TGTACGGGGGTATTAGTCCCGCTATGTTGGTAGTTCTAGTTTTAATTAAGGAATATATCTCCCTCGTGTAAAGCTCTTATTCTTTGCCCGGCTTTGGCTATATTTTTTGTACTTTTTGGTTTGATCAGCTCTTTTTATTTGTTGAAAATTTTGGATTTTCAAATATTTTGGCCTCTAGTAACACTGAAGAGACATTAATTGTCTAAATGCGCATCTTGTGCAGTAAATTTGTTGTTACACCAAACTATCTTCCGCCTCCTCCGTATATTATTGAGTGATTTATTTTTGCAATAATCATACAAATTGAACGCACGAAGAAAGACAACTCTATATCATAAAGGTTAGTTGTTTGGTCTTGACTTATTGACATATTATTCATTGACTGGTACATCATTTAACCGTATTTTGCAAGATTTTCAAAAGAGTACATTTTTACTATTGAGTTCCTTGTTTGTGTTATGATAGTTTTACTCAACTAAAAGACAAATAGATTTAAAAGAAATAGAATATATAGAGCCAAATAATCTTATAGTTAGTAGATATAAGAAGATGTGGTATGAGTGCCAATGAGACAAATCTCCATCCAAGTCAAAATTTATAAAAGTGAACCATTATAGGTCACAGTACGGTCTTCAACACGGAGCCTTGGCTCACATCGAACAGTAAGCTATAAAGGGCCCCAAAAATTACTAGTGTAAAACCATTCAAACGGGAAAACCAACGGTCTAATCTATAGCTATATAAAAAACGAGAAACGAGAAACTCTTATGAACCACATCAACAAACGAGAACTACTGAACATCAGATTCCTGACTTAGGACAGGTGACTTAGGACAGTAACCTTCTAAATTATAATACAATAAAAATGAGAGAGAGAGAGAGAGAGAGAGAGAGAGAGAGAGAGAGAGAGAGAGAGACGGGCTTGCATTACTGTTCTTCATCTTAAAACCTTTAGGAGCATCTGAATTACCCTCCGGTTTTTCAGTCTGATTAGCGTTGACCAATATTTCGTTTTCTTTTGTGGACTCATTTGACATTTCGTCGTTTTTCTTTTGGTCAGAGTGTTGTCTGGTTTTTTTGGCAGTGGCTATTTTGCCGGCTCTGATTAAATTATCTTAATTCAAGCCGGCAAAATAGACTATTTCTATAGAAATGGCTATTTTACCGGCAACAGCAATATAGTGACTTTGTGGCCGGCGCTGGAAAAATAAAAAATATGTTATTTTGCTGGCATTATAGGAAAGCGGAAGCCAGTTAAAATCTATTTTGTTTACCATGCTTACACATATGCAATTCAAATAACTGGCTATTATTTCAAAAGCAAGTTTAATTTAAACATTTTTGAATTTTGAAGCTATGTGATTGACTTTGTTATGTTGTATAATGTTTAATCAAACTATGATGCAATGAGATTTTTAACTTTTATTTTTTTTTTATAACTCAGTTAAAAAATCTGAGATTTTATTCTTATGCATACATGAATAAATTAGACTGTCACTAACTGATTTTAGAAATAATTTCAACTACATATTTAGATATGATTTAATTGCAACAAATGGATGCTTAATATTTTTATTTTGTTTTTTTCTTGTTATAAATTCTTAATAGTTATTTATACTTTTACTGATAAATGTTTTAAACGATTATATGTGTCTCAAATATTGTTAGCTGTTTTCTTATTTAACTACTGGTATATCAGTAATTATTTGATTCTTTTATGTTGACAGTGCACATTTTCACAGTTCTTTTCAAAAGTAAATATTAAATTTCAATCTTTAAAAAAACTGCAAAATATTAATTTCGCTTTATTGCTGGTGCCGGTAAAATAGCCATTTCTATAGAAATATGCTATTTTGCCGGCTTGAATAAGGATATTTTAATCAGAGCCGGCAAAATAGCCACTGCATTTTTGTTCTGCTCCTTTTAAAATGCCCCTTGGTATGTTCTCATCCGTCTCCCTTTTCTCTCTGTATATTAATCAATCTTTGGTTTTGCAAACTTTTAGCTTCGAAAGAAAGGACAAAAACTGTACAATGAAAATATTTGAACGTTTGAATTCGATCAGGAAGAAATAAAGAGGCACCTTCCCAATAAGTCCTTTCATTCATATATCAAAATCGTGAAGGGATATTCAAAAGGAGTACTAGTATATAAGTACTAAGATGCAGCGACCTAAAATAAAGATAAGATATAGAAATAATGATATGATGCATGATCGCCAATGAGAAAACTATCCAACAAAGACTAAAGGATAGGGATGCCTTAGTTCATGTCAATCCAGTTTACATTCTAAATGTCTTTGTATCGTTGGGTCACTGTGTATCGTTAACACCACACACATCTACTTTTACAATTACCCAGTGTTTCCAAATTGAATGTCAGAGTGGCCCTTATTCTGATTCGAGATCCCCTAATCATGAAATTTCTTAAAATATGTTTTGTTTAACTGCAACATATGGCATTGTTATGAGCTTTTCGAAATTCAGATCACATGGTCAAAATTCAATAATGGAAAAGAGCCAACATAGATGAAATCAAGAATGAGGTTAAGCAATTTTTGAAACCTTTTACCTGAAGACCTTTATTGATATTGAAAACATGTGGAGGTATTTCAAAGAAAATATCATAAAATGATTTTTAGTAGACATATCTTTATATATCTTACTTCAAATTTGCTTAAACATATTAAGCCAAGACTTTCTCATATAAATGCCAAATTTTGAGTCTGTGAATTATGTATGTATGTTGTTATTTTTTTTTATGTTATTTATTTGTTTTTATATCTTATCTTAAATATATTTATATGAGGTTTTAAAAAACCCTTCTGTTACCTCTAAATATGACACGCCTCCCTCGCACGGTGATCCAATCAGATTACCCTTTTCTTGGTAAGTAGGAAACACCATTTCGAATACAACATCCGGAGGAAATGCATGTGAAAAATGTCAACAAACATCAATTACCTGAAAAGCAATGTTTTCATGCATTGTGCATCTGCCGATGAGTTTTGAATATTTAAAATATGACGTAGCAATTTACACATCATGGCTTTTGCATCCTCGACTAGGGCTGTGTATAGTAGACCTATAAAAAAGTTTGACAACTCTAAAGTTGATGACAAACCAACTTATGCCAACGAACCGCCTAAAAATTTACCACACCAGTATCAGAATGGAAGCCCTTTTGACAAAGTTAATAAGGTTGGTGTGTCTCGTCCCTTTAACAGAGAGACAGAAACCCATAGTAAGCATCATCGTGGGAAAAGCAATTTTGATAACATTCGGTCTGAATGTTTGAGGAGGAGAATATTGTATGAAGATCCTGATTTTCCTGCAAAAGACTCTTCAATTTATTACAGTCGGACATTGCCATATAGGATTGAATGGAAAAGACCTTATGTAAGTGGTTGTATCTGTCCCTATTTATCCTTTAAACTGTGGCATTTTACAACCGTACCAGTCAATTGTCTTTATTTAGGCCACCCCAAAATATATGTGTGTTTATGGCAGTACTCTGAATACCTGAAACATGAAAACTTGTTAAAAAGCCCAAAACTGATTGATATTGCCCAGAAACTGTATTTTATATGGTTTGATATAGCTTGTACATGTATTTTATGATAAAGACTAAAGTTATACATGCATATCACTATTATCTGTCAAAGTACAATTTAACTTCTGAAATATGATTTTTGTGTCTTGTATGCAATGCAAGTTCCCTTAATTTATATAGTAGTATGGGAAGATGCAGGCACAATTATTCAAAGGAATATAACTAAATAAATACATCTGCCATATCGTCATGATTGTTATTCAAGGAACTTGCATACGAGATACGAAGATCATATTCCAGAAGTGTTATTAAAAGTGAAGTATATATGTATGATTATCACAAAATTAAGCTGTATTAAACCATATGACGTAAGAGTTTTCAGGAATTCGATGTACCCTGTTGCTGGTATGCATTCCAACCCTTTTTTTCAGTGAAAATTGGGCAAATGATATTTCACTGGTATTGTTCCTGACAGAGTTGTTCTTTATGTTCTATCGCTGGCTTAATGCTGAAAATCGGCAACAAATTTTTTTTTTACACCTATCAAAATATAGATCACTGACACAAACAACTTTGACAAATGGCTCCGGAACAAGACAAGACTTTTCTGGGTTTGGCGATCAAATAGAAAAAAGTTGGGTTTTTTTCAAAGCTGACAGATAGAAGAATAGTGTCAAGATGAAAAAACTGTGTATGATCTCGATATGGCGTTATGCAGAAATTTATGATACATGTATACTTAAATATTTGACTCATCTAATGATGATCTTTGTGAAATATTTCTATTAAAAAAATGAAGGGGAAAGCCTAAATGGAAGATAAAAGAAAACAAAGTGGAAGGAAAACAGTATTAACCAATTCTGACAGAAAAAAATTTAATAGACCAAATCATTTACAAATGTAGCCCCTATTATGAAAAAAGTTTAACTTACAAATTGGTATGCTTGGAAAATATGAAGAAAAAAAACAAATAAACTTTGCTCTATAATCTCACTTTTTAAACACATGCTCCACAATAATTTATGTTAGTATTGTGCCTATCTGTCATTTTGTATATCAGACAATAATTTAAAAAACTTGTCAATAATTTGTATATACTTTTTATCTTGGTCGTATGATTACATTGCTGATGTTAATTTAATGACATGTTTAAGATTTGTAATCTCTTGCCCCCAGGGTAATAAATGTCATTTAATAAGTACAAAAAATGTTAATTCAATTCATTTTCCCAAATATGACATGCTGCAAAAAAAAATCCTTGCAACTTTAAAGTTCAATTCCAGTATTCAAATTATGATCAACAAAATAAATAATTTATAAGGAACATATATTAATATTTTGAATAGGACCTCTGAACTAAATACACAGTTCTTGAAATCTTTTTTTCCCTGGTGGTCCTTGAAGGATATCTGATTTGCTCACTATCATTTGTATTGCAAAGTACCAAAACTTTGGTCATGTTTGTGGTCAAAACTTGTGGACCACCACTTTTCTAGAACTCAGACCACATAAACTTCTAGTACAAATACCCTAGCTTGCCGTACTAGTGGAACACACATGTGAACAGGGGTTCAAAACAGCCACCCCATTCTATTTTTACTTTACAAAATACCACTGAGGCCTATTTCGTTATAATTATAAAAAATTACTGTAAACAAACTAATTTTCAGGAGCAATTTATTCAGGGGACCTTTATGTGTAGAAAGGGTACATCTAATTATCCTAAAGATCTTCTCTTACATGTATATACATTTAGTAAATATATACACCAATCAATTTAGAAATCACTATAATAAAAGAGTCATTTGCAAAAGTGAGAGGTGAAAAAAGTGTGAAAATAAGTTTAATTATACAGAAACAGGTCCTTTATGAAAACATTGAACATTACCTTAGCCTTATTTAGCACAATTTTGGTGAATTTTGTGTTTTTAGTGATCTTCCACTTTCTATTTGATTTGGCCTTCCGATTGTTTTGTTTCAAGCGTCCATTTTGAGTTTTTTGTAGAAGAAACACACCTCTGGCCTACAAAATTATACGCCTGATATCTTTGATGAGGTTTTACATGTACATTGTTATGTGCTGGAAGGAATTTTGAATAGTGTAAAAATGTGTTGTTGGAGTTCTATGATGTTATAATGTTAAACATATAGTGTAGAAGTACCTGTTATAGAAGTTTTGCAGACTTCTGATCGTTTAAGTTCTATAAGCATGATAAGATTTATAAAATGTTTTCTAATCTACATGTATAGAACAGTCAAATAAGTTCCTTGGACATTTTGTGAGAAAAAGAGATCTTTGTTAATACTTACATGGACATCATGTACATGCTTATTTTTATTGACCAATTTGGACATTACATGTATGTGTTCATGCGTCAGGTACAAAAAATGTAGCCTATGGCCAACAAGACTACTCCGTATAAGCTCAAGACTTACATGTTTGTTTCCATGTTTAAAATGTTCAAAAGGCAAGACATCTACATTGTAGTATGTAAAATATCTAATAATTTGTGAATGATGAGATGTACAAATTAATCTACATCATTTGTACACAGGCATCCATGTACATTTTTAAGGTTGAAATATGAGCGGAATTCTTTGTTCGGTACAAAATTGAAATGCATGTACATGTATTTATAATATCTACATTGTTTATACTTTGATTTCAGGCCTTTTTTGTTGAATGCTTGTAGTTTTTATACGCCCAATTTTCGTGAAACGTTGGTGATTTGTTCATATCTATTGATGTAAGCTCCCTTTCGATATTTACCAGTTTTAAATTTCACGTTTCCGTGTTATGGGATTTTATTCATAAAAAAATATGGGATTTTCCAGCTTTTGGACAATAATTCAAAAACGCTTTGAGCAGTTTTCATAAAACTTTGGTGACTTGTTTATATCTATTCAAATAAGCTCCCTTTTGTTTTTTTTTTATAAATTTCTGATATAACATTTCCAAGTTATGGAAATTGATGGAACTTATTTAGTTAAAAAATCAGTATTTCTAGTTGATCATATAAATTTATTTAAAGCATAAAGATGAGCTAAAAGGACGACAGGCATATCATGCGCTTCTTGCACAGCTCTTTATTTTAATTTGTTACCCCAATGATAAAAATTATATGTATAATGTATGTAGATGTGTGAAGATGAAAAGAGATTTGAGTGTAAACTTTTCACTTTTCAGATATAAGTAGGATAATTCATCATATTCTGTTTATAAGACTATGTTAAATATTTCAAGTATTTTAAATATTTTAAGTAGAAGAGACTCTGTTGTTTAACAGTATGATTATTGAATTATTAAAGTCCATCAACGAAGTTGCATGTACTTGTCAGAATGATCATAAAAGAAAGTTCATCTCTTTATTTGTAATCATTCATAAAACCAGTTGGTTGTTAATAAGGTGAAATATCCCAACTCAACCATAAAGTGGGCTATCATTGATCTAACATTGTATGATTACTACAATAGTTACAAATTTACAAGATTTTGTTTAAATCCCTTAGAAAAATAGTATGGTGTATTGATAAATTGCTTAAATTCCGAATTGATTCTGGTATAATTGTTTGGTCATTGTTTATATTGTAATTCAAATTAAACCTGAAGACAAAATGTATACACTTTACATTGTATGTCAATGTGTTTTGTCCATACTTGAGCACATGTACCTAGTTACATATTCATTTATGTTGTGTATGCACAGTAAAATTCCTCTTGATAGATATGATATGAACAAAAGATTATGTACATAATTACATGTAGAATTATTATTCATTTAGAGTTCTTTATGATCAACACATGATCATATAAGCCTTAGTTTAGATCCAAGTTTAGTGAAAAAAGGGTTTTATTTTACAATGACACTTTTTTTTTTTATTTTTTTTTTTATCATTTGGGCTCAAGCTGAAATATAAATTTTCAAAATGTGTATATGGTGCATCAAATTAATTTCAGTACAAATGTATTACAAAATTAAGTCTTTTTAATTCTATAAATGCAGAAATTATTGTGTGGATTTATTATTGCGTTTGTTGAAAAATGTCCTTTTATAGGGTTTGAATGGACAAAAACTCAAATTAATTTCAGAAAATATTCCATCATGTAGTGTCCATACAAATAATGCAAACAAATTTAGATTGTGAGTTTTTATTTTTGCGAAAAACCTATCCGGTCACAATAATCCTGATAATAAAACATCTGTTAAATTTCTGAATTTACAGTAATATATTGATATTGTTGCACAAACCATATGTTAGGGGGGTCCTTCAATTAGAGCCTTTTTACTGCGTCATTTCGAATTTAGAGATTAAAAAAAACAGCAATAAAAGCACCTTTCTTTTGCAATTCAGTTTTGGAATGTGTGTGTACATCTGCAACTTCTAGCAAGTTTTATTTGATGACGGATGCTTTTTAATCTAACAACGAATTTAACACCATGTATCAATTAATACATCTTTTCTCGTCTTTTTTATCGCTAGAATATATCTTTATATAATTTTTTTGGTTCAGGCACAGATTTGGTGTTAGTCTGTACCATGCATATATATTGTAGTATCTAATACTGAGTCACACAAAATTGAGTAATTTTAAAAATATTTAAGTTATTTGAAAAATATGTAAAATTTTTATAAATAACCACAATATGATTATTGTTTTTCAGGAGATTTCTGCAACGTATCGACTAAAGCCAAACTTTTTTGTGGATACACTTGATAGTGCCTCAAGGTTCGACGTCAATCAGGGTGAACTAGGTGAATGTCGTCCTTTAATATTATCTATAATCTATGGTATTTACATTTATTGATTTGGTCAAGGTGAACCAATTTAAATATTTCCTTACAACTAGCCAACTTATCAAAAAAATGTGTACATGTTCTCTGATTAGAAATTGAATGAATGAACAATTTTTCTGAAATTTATTTTCAGCGTAACGTTGATTTGATTGTATTCATTGACATTTCGAAGTAATAAAAGATTCAGTTTTATTAAATAATATGATACTACAAACACATTAAAATTTTGTGGCATGTTTACAAATTGATGTAACATTTAAATTTATGTGTCACAGTTTCACTTATATCTAATTCACCTGTAATAAACTTACACACAATAGACTTAAATGCCGTAAAAGTAAAGATTTTTCACATAATTAAACATATTTAATTTGAGACGAAGTTAATAATGTGCAACTCTATTTTATCTTTTACAATGCTTAATGTACTAAGATTTTGTGGTATAACACATTTTGATCTTGTTTTTGCTTTTCTCTATTATTTAATTAATATGAAGTAGAAAAAAATCATAGTTGGGATGGATGCATAAATATTGAAATATTTGAGGAATGATAGCAAAAGATAAAAACCGGTATAAAGTGTCAAATGAAAAAAAAAAGACATTTCCTGAACAAAAATCAATGAGATGTTTTCTCTATTATTCAACTTTTATATGGGTCATGTTACAATAAGAAATATTCCTCAGTTCTGTTCCCTAAAAGGTAATCAAAGTGAAGGTTATACAAAATCCATGTGATAATTATTTAAATTTTACATTTATAAATAAATGTTTTTGTGAATTCAGAAGCAATATTTCTTGAATTGATTGTCATTAGAATTATAGATAGCAAGTAAAGCCTTTCAGTTTATTCACTATTGCAACTGACCGTGCGAGACTCTCATGGGTACCGTAGTCAAGGTCGTTAAACACCCCCTAGTAGTACTTTTGCAAGAAATCTAACATACTCCGGTGACACTTTGTCATCACAGCAGAAAAAATGTATTAGCATCACAAACCAAAACTTATAATTTTGTAATAATAATAAGGTCAACTAATTAAAAAGAGCTAACAAAATATCTGACTTCAAGAACAAAAATATTGATGGGATAAAGGGGGTAAAAAGTGGGATCTGAGAAAAAGACGGGAAAAAGTTACAAAAAAGCTGGATTTAGGAAGGAGCACTGTGTGTCACTCTCTCCTCTGAATGAAAGTAATTATACATAAAAAAACATTGTAAGTAAACCTATATTAATGCAAATTAATCCCACTACAGAAATTATATCTTTCTGACATTAGAAAATTTGAAGGCGCAAGTTGTCAATTTTCAAATATAATCACTTTTATTTTCAGGAGATTGCTGGGTTCTGTCTGCTATTGCCTGTTTAACAAGTCCAGATCACCGAGAGCTTTTCCGACGTGTTGTCCCAGCAGACCAAGGTTTCCAAGATGGCTGGTACGCTGGTATCTTTAGGTTTAATTTCTGGCATTTTGGCAAATGGGTAGAAGTAGTTGTGGACGATCGATTGCCTACTTATAGAGACCAGCTGGTGTTCATACATTCTAATCAATCTAATGAATTCTGGGCTGCATTACTGGAAAAGGCTTATGCTAAGTATGTCAAAATGTTAATAAGCTCTTTTAAAGTACAGAGTGGGGATTTTGAAAAATATAACTCTGGTTTATCAGTTCAGATGAGCATCTGTGTTCTTACATGTACATGTAGCTATAAGTTATAGTACTAATTTCGGACTTTTAAAATTGGCAAAAAACTTGGATGTAAAATATTTCAGACTTAGTAAAGTGATAATTGTATTATATTTTCATACTGAAATTTTAGATTTTATCTTTGCATTTGAATTTTTTGTACATCTGCAATACTAAACTGTATTAACCTCAAAACATTCTTTTAAAATACTATGTTCAGTGATCTCTTGTTAATTACATACAAACTGATAAATGTGGAAGGACTTTTTGAAAAGTTTGTTTGGAAAAGGTCAAGTAAACACATCAATAAGTTCCTTGAAAATAACCTTATTACTTCTATTTATATTTATTTCAATAAAGCACTCATACAAATGTTTTAAAAATGTCCTGATGAAAAAAATCTCATCACACTTATAGAACTATTTTGCCTGTGTAGGAATTCATACTGGTGATGTCATAAAAAGGGGTTTATGCACATATACAAACATTTTGGTTCTCACCAATGAAAAAGACTTAACACTTAAAGTGATCTGTTTTTATTTTCAGACTGTATGGGTCCTATGAAGCTTTGAAGTCTGGGAATGTTGGAGATGCCTTGTCAGATTTTACAGGGGGCGTTTCAGAATACTACACACTACGAGGACAGAAAGCCAACTATCCTAAGGGACTAGTCAACATATTGTTTAAAGCATTAGACAGACAATCATTAATAGGATGTGGTATCAATGTAAGATTATTTGTATAAATTACAATTGTTGGTTGAAAAATACCAAAGATTATATTAAACTAAAGCTGATTTATTTCTGTAATGAGTGCCAATAGAAATACATTGTACAACACATCACAATCGCTTTGGATCTATTTGAATGACAAAATAATAAAGCTCATTTAAGGCATTCCTTTAACATTTGGCTACACATTACTTGGACATTTCGGTCTTGCACCAACATAGTTCAGAAACTGGCAATACAATTTGTAAGTCTCATAGAGGTCAAAGCAAAACTTACTCATTAACTTCATGTTTACAATTATTAATTGCAGGGTAATCGTTAGTAAGCATTCACACACAGTTCAGTTTATTGTCTTTTTATTTCATCTACCAGCTGGTCTGTCTCAGATTATGCCTAGTGGATTGTTAACATGTTATGCTAGAAATGTTTCAGGTCTATAAAACATATTGTTCATTATGTGTTTGTTTTTTTTAGCTCCCACCAGATGGCAGGTCTAGGACAATGTCTGATGGATTAGTGACAGGTCATGCTTACAGTGTAACAGATTTAAGAGAGGTAATTTAAAAAAAAAGTTCGTGATGACAGGATAAAGTTAGCTTCTGGGATATAGTATTAAAATGTGCCCTCTTACTAGACATCACCACATCCGGGGATAATATTCCAAATAAGTATGTCTGCTCTTACTCTTATATGGTATACCGTAGAAAGGCTTGTATAGTTCGCACTGGTACATAGTCCGCACCCCCTTCTCCCCACGAAATTTTAGGTAAAAAAACTTTTTGTAACTGTTAGAAAAGGTCTAATGAAACTCCGGTAATTTCAAATCCTGTGCGGTCGTTTGCGGTATTTTCTTGGAAAAACCTGTTTTCCATCATCAAACAGAAGCTGAAACAGCTTGTAAATAATTCTAGAACGCTTCATGATTGTTAAAATAAGTTTAATTTACTTAAAAAACAATTTCGAAACTTGTGTATGTTTAAACAGGAAGCTTAAAAAGCACGTGTAAAAGAAGAAATTAACCGGTGAGAGTCGAAATCCGTACATAACAGATATCACTATAATACGACTTTGAAAGTAAAACAGTTCCATCCTTTTGTAAAACAGTCTTTAATATATCTATCACATTAATGTTTGAAGGGTCTTAAGCTAATACAAACCATATTAGTCAGTATGAAACACCAAAACGGAACGAACAATAACCGATTACGTTTTGTAGTCTACAAATTCTAAGCTGGTTTACGGTTGTCTTTTTGACTATGTTTGTATCGTTTCAATCAAGCAGATACCAGTTTATTTCAACCAATGCATTGAAAAGAAACGAGAAATTTGTAATGAAAGGTTTAGTTTTTATATTTATCAGTATTAATTTGATATTGAATAGAAATAACTTATTAATATGGATGAGTTAAAATTATTAGTTTGAAAAATGATAAGAGCGCCCTCTACAATATAAATAACAAAGATGGCGGAACGTAAACAAACCACCTCGCCCGCGAAATTGAAATTTTTCTCTTATTTCTTGCTTATTGTACTCTATAGTCCGCACCCCCTCTGGAAGGTCCAATTTTGGAGAATAAAACCGCGGACTATACAAGCCTTTCTACGGTATGCCTCAAGGAAAAGTACCAGTTTTTTGTCTTTCAACAACTGCTTTGAGAGTTTTTTTAATTGTTTATCTGTTTCAAGGCAAAACTCTTAACACTAACAATCCAACCCCAGCAGGAGTAAACCAAATACTTTAAAATTGGTATTTGCTGCTTCTCACTGAGCATGCAGTATTAAGAAATTAGAGCAAAGACTGATCTTCTTGGAGTTAACATTATGTGTCAAGGTAGGATGACATGTCTTCCTACTAACTGTTACCGTGTGAACTAGCATGTTAAAAAAATCCGGCTCAGTATGTCGGTCTAGTACAAAGCAGGTTGATATTCATATATCATTTTAAACATGTTCTCGTCCTGAATATACATTTAAATTACTGCTGGATGTTAAACAGTCTTCCATCATCATCATCTAACAAAAACAAACATCTCGCCATTTTCCAATGGTAGTTTCCCAGCTGTCCTCAAAACTCATCCATTTTTATGCCCCACCTAGGGGCATTATGTTTTTCGGTCTGTGCGTCCGTTCGTCCATTCGTCCGTCTGTCCCGCTTCAGGTTAAAGTTTTTGGTCCAGGTAGTTTTTGATGAAGTTGAAGTCCAATCAACTTGAAACTTAGTACACATGTTCCCTATGATATGATCTTTCTAATTTTAATGCCAAATTAGAGTTTTGACCCCAATTTCACGGTCCAATGAACATAGAAAAAGATAGTGCGAGTGGGGCATCCGTGTAGTATGGACACATTCTTGTTTAGAACCTATCAAACTATTGGTTTTCATACTAAAAAAGCATGAAATATCAAACAACAGTGGATAAGTCTATCAATTTCCTCTTTGAAATTAGAACATAACTAAAACATTTAAATTCTTATGGGAATACTTGATGCTTATTTATCTGTTGCAGTATATAAATTTTGATGGAAAATTCTTCCTTTAAGAGCACCGCTACGCAGCAAATTACTGCCTGAAAAAATATCTGTTTCATGTACAGAATTTGTCAAAATAAATCTCTATATAAAGGCCATTTAAATCCACATACAGCATTGGCTATACTTTTAAATGTGACAACAGGAAAACAGATGAAAGATAAGACTTAGATGAGCCTGCATGTCAGGTTTAAAACCAATCTATATGCAACCTTAGTAAATGTACAATGCCCAATGCCTGTGATGCAGATTGTAATTTATTCTGGTGTTGATATACCTTCACATTTCATACATTGTTTTTAATGACAACATTAATATTGTTTTGCAGATACTGTTGATGTCTGATAGTGGAGAAATTCCTATAACATTAATCAGAGTAAGGAATCCTTGGGGATATAAAATAGAATGGAGGGGCAGATGGGGTGAAAAGTAAGTGTTTCTTTACTCTAAAAAAGAATCAGAAAAAAAATCTGTATTGATAGGAAAAAATACATTTAATGGTGTAGCCAGTATGTAAGTAAGAAGATGTTGTATGATTGCCAATGAAATAACTCTCCACAAGAGACCAAATGACACATTATGCATTCTTGTTTTTGTGGAGCATCCACATTGTCTAAAAAATCACTAAATTATCCTCCATATTTTGTATGTATGTGCATGGTAATGCCACTAAAAGAGCAAAGAATTTTTAGTCGGTGTCAGTTACAATGGGGTCTCATTGGGGGTGTGGTCTGATCCTGGATCCCACTTATTGTTTTGTCAGATTCCTGTATCCCGCTTATCATTGTAATAATAACGCTTGTAATTTCACATGTCCCTCCCGACTTCGTTTCATGTTTTCACTCACAATAATTTGACTTTCACGAGTCACACTTACATAAAATCAGCCAATCCCGCATCACGCTTAGACCCAAATGAGACCCACTTCCAATGAAGCTCTGAAAAAATGTATCATTTGTGCATTAATTTAAATTCATATTTTAATTCTGATTGCATTAAATTTATGTTGCATTCCTATTAGAAATAGCATTAGTTTATGTCACATTCTCTATAAATCATTAATTTGCTATAATAAAGGCAAACAATAATTTGCTTATTCATAGTATCTGAGAATCCAGTTTCTATAAATGTCCTTACACTGCCTTGTAATATAAGTTCCTTTTGATGAAATGTCTTGTACTGCTAATTCAGAAAAGTAAAGTTAAATTTTTATCATACACCAGATTTATTGTCTTAATAGTATCTTGTTTATGTTGTTTCACAGATCAAGAGAATGGAACAGTATTCCAGAAATAGAACGAGAAAAAATGGGACTTATATTCAGGGACGAAGGAGAATTCTGGTAATGCAGCTTATAGCAGAAATGTTATTTTTAATTCATGAAAGGGGAGATAATGTGTATTAATGTACAATCAAGCATTTGGTAGAATAACTTGCATTTAATAAGGGGGGAGGGGAGAGGGGAGACAGTAAAATAGGAAATTATCAGAAAGTTAAAGTCTACATTATGTCATTTAAATCTTTAAGATTACAATTAAAGTTGTGGAAATGATAAAAAATCTTATGAAGTGCCTGGAATTGTCGAATGACATAATATATGATGTACAATCTGTTATAAGGAATATTCTATTGGATAGGATGGAATTTGGAGATTTTCTGCAGAAGTATGACACATTAGAAATCTGTAATCTGACTCCAGATGCTCCTGTAGAAATGCCAAAACAGTGGCATACAGCGGAATTCCACCATAGATGGGTCAGAGGATTTAGTGCAGGAGGAAGGCCTTCAAACCAAGGTAAGAAAATTACTCTATACTATACTGAAGTCTTATGGTTGCTCTGTCAGACCATCGAATAGTTGTTGCAGATATCAATATGCCTCAAGATATTTGAACAGTGTTTAGATACATGGTGTTTATAAGGCAGCAACCCAACTACACATGATTGACATCTAGGGATATTTTTACAGTCTTAAACGTTTGAAAAAGCATTTATAGCAGCAATCAATCTCAAAATACTCTATGTTAAAAAATGGTCTGTGTAAACTCAAGGGAGATAATCACAATCAAAATTGTGACATTGTCTTCAAACTCTTAATTGTTAGAAAGAAAATAAAGAGACAATAAATTACTGTTCTACCATCCTTTAAATAAGTGGGTAAAAATTAAAGCTTTAGAGCCTGTTGGCCTCAAAAGATATATTTAATTATACTTACAAAGATTTAATCACATTAAAAGTACCAATATTACTGCACCAGATGGGCATTATGACAATAAATGTCTCTACATTGAAGCGTGAGGCCTAAATAATTGAAAATCTAAAAACCTAATAGAAAGATTGAATAGCTTATAAACATAAACAGACCAAAAGGTCAATCCTGGACAAGGAATCAGAGCTACGCATGAGATATGTTCCTTGATTTAAGATTATTTCAAAAATATCAATACAGCAAATTTAAACTTTTTATGAGATATGCAATTCACAATTTGAAAGAGACGGTTTACTAGAAAAACAGGCTTTTGGTTTTTTTTTGAAAATTAAAAGATTTTCCTCTTTTTGCAAAAAAAATTGATTAAAACAAATTTGAAAATTAGTGTAATTGTTTGCAATTGAGTTTGATTAAAAAAAAATTGAAACATAGTGTCATTGTTTGGAATTGGTTGATTTTTTTTTTTTTAAAATGGTGTCACTGTTTATATTTTCTCGGTTATTATAGACACACATTGGTCCAATCCTCAATTTTCTGTTACCCTGTCAGACAGAGACGAAGATGGAGATAACGTTTGTAGTCTGGTTATACAACTTATGCAGAAAGATGGAAGGAAACTAAAACAGTTTGGAAAAAAAAATCAACATATAGGCTTCTTTGTTTATCAAGTAAGAATTTTATCAAATAAAGTGGAAAGTTTTAGCCTCTTATAATTTTCAGATATACTAAAACCAATTCATCATTTGAAAACAGATGGAATACAGAGTATATACAAATGAGATAATCTGGGTACCTATTAAGAGCAAAGGCAAAATACCCAATGTTATCAAAGATATCAGAAATTATGGTAATAATGGAAAATTATAGATTTTTTGTGTAAGTTTGGTTTTCAATTCTATAAAATTATTTTCCATGGACTTATAAAAATTTAATAATAATTGTACTCTTGTGAACTTTGTTTTGTGTGTAAATTTTCATAAATATTGAATTTGTTCACCCTTTTTTAGTGTGTAATTGTTGATCTGACTCCTTGTTACATTATTGTATAATGAAGATTTACAATTCAGTTTACATTTCCTTTTGGTAGACCAACTTTTCCCAATAAATCTGCAGGCATTTTTGTCATACTGGCAAATCTTATTTTTACAATCACATGAATAATTCTGTAAATACTTTACACAGGTGATCTGTTCATCCTGATAATAAATATTGTGTTACCTCATATTTTTATTTCTGTCTGAAATTATCATTTTGATTGAACAACACTAGAATTTTGAGGAGTTAAATGCATTGTTTACCTCCCTGAATGAAGGAGCTAATCATAGGATTTTCGAGAGGGAGAAGTGACTTCTGTTTCCAAGAGAGAATAGGGAGAAGCAGTCAACTTTTTTGAAAATAGATTTCAATTACCGTGTTTTAACGATTAAAATCATCATTTTGCCAGCAAGATTATGCCCTGTCTGAATGTACTGTGTAGCTGCAGACAATGTTTGATTAATAAGATAGAAGTCATTTACAAATAAATGTTTTTAAGTTACAGACTAAATAATACTTTCTTGTAAAAAAGTGGAAATTAGTCTTGGATTGTACTGTCTTGAATATAAGTTTATTAAGGAGTATAGATTTATCTATTTGGGAAATATAATTACCAGCGCAAGCCAACAAGTGACTAAATGTCTAATCAAAGGTACTATCTGTATTCCTGACTTTGCTCTCAATTTCTTTTTGTATAAACAAATGTTTATTCATATTCCTGATGAATTAATTTGAATTTCTTTTCGTTTCAGAATTTAAAGAGTCATCCATTGCCATTGAAGAAGGAATTTTTTGACAATAATCAAAGTGTACAATCTAGTGGGCTATTTATAGATTCTCGACAAATTATAAAGCGATTAACTTTACCGAGAGGACAATATGTAGTGATTCCATGTACATGGGATATTAATGAAGAAGCAGGATTCTACCTCAGATTCTTTTTTGAAAACCAAAACACAGCAGAGTATGTATTTTTTACTGGAATTACACTCTAGACCAAAATTTGAAAAAACTAAATAATATATAATGATTTAGAGTATGTCCAGTAGGACCTATTCAAAGGTCAAGACTGAGAATGGTCAGTTGTGTTTGAGGAGGTACAACCTAAGTTTTGGTGTAGCCTAATTTATGAACTGATCATTTAGAGATATAATGCAACCTCTACGTATTAGTCAATTTTTAGTTTCCCCATTGCATTGCAGGTTTCAATTTACAAAAAATTTCTATATTTTACAGATGTACATCCGCTCATTAGGGAAAATGGCCTTCATGCTATTTCTGACATTTTGTATTAGTTGTCAAGTCAGATATTATTGTTAACTTTATATTAATGTGATTGAAAGCAACAGGACAAAAAACACAATTAATCTAATAGTATTAGATATTCAACTACGACATGAAATTCAGGAATCACTTTAATTACTGTGAATTCATTATTATTCGTGGGTTACCAATTTTTCGTGGATTTCATTGGGATAGGTGAACCGCGAATTTAAATATTGAACGAATTACAAATTTCTATTGGATTTTATGCAGACTTTGGAAAAACCTAGAAATCAAATGCCCACAAAAATGCAAGATTTCCTCAATCCACGAAAATTGGTACCCATGAAAATAAATGCATCCACAGGAATCTTGCATTATTATTTGTTGTTTTCGATTTTAAGAATATTAACAGTTTTCAGTACTTCTCAATGAATGCTTAGAATTAATGCTATTGGAACATTATGATCTTTTTTTAGACGGTATACTTTTGTACTTTCAGAGACATTGATGAAATTCCAGAAAAATCAGACACGCCACTACTTCAGCATCCTCCAGATAAAGAACGAGAGGAACAGTTTAAACGATTCTTTTATGCTGTGTCAGGGGAAGTAAGTCTTGTAGCACATAATCAAAACTACTGAAACAAGATCTGTTAATATGGTTGTTGTATCAGGAAAAGTAAACCAATGTTAAACAATTTCAGTACACTAACATGTCGACAGAAATATTACTACATTCAATGGTCTCAAGGTAGTTTGTTTGTTTGAAGTGTGAGGTGGAGGGTTTGATCCTTGACTGGGTTAAACCAAAGACTTGAAAATAATTATTTGCTGCTTCTGCTCTAAGCGCTCAGTATTTATTGATAGAAGCAAAAATTGGTCGACTTGTTATCAGAATATATTGTCCAGGTATAATAACCTGTCTTCTGAGATCTGTTAGCGTTTGAACTAGCATGTTAAAAATTTGGCTAAGCTAATTGGTCTTATACAAAGCAGGGTTCATATTCATCTCAAATTAACATGTTCTCATGTTGATGTGCATGTACTATTTGCTGCTGGACAATAAACACCAATCAATCACTCCATTTACACATACATATCAATTTTTTATAGAGGAACATTTTAAAGAAAACTCTTATGTAACGTAAAACAAGGCCACCCTTTGGAAATTCTTTGTTTGATGTTGCCTACCCATGCCTTCTAGGGTTGGGTAGGAAGATAGTAATCTTATTTTTTTTTTTGGCCTACAACACAAGTTACATGTTTTAGACAAGAAAACAACATTAGAGCAGGAAAAAATCTTTAAAATTTTTATTTTTTTATTTTTGGTCCAAATGAAACATTTTACAATGTAACAATAGATCAGATTTAAGGAGTGGATAAAAGGAGATGTGGGGTATGCCATGGTAAGACAGAAATGTGATTGATGCGGAACACACACAAAAAACATCTCTAGGTCAACAAATGATCTACAACAATAGAAAAATGTCTTTGCATAGTCATAAAATTTAAAATACATATACAAAAAATACTATATTTTTATATATTTTCCTTAAAGGCTACAAAATAATATAGTATTCTTATTGATGGATTTATAGAAAAAATATTAATGATTGTAATCTATTTTTTAGGACATGGAAGTAACGCCTTATGAATTGCAACAAACATTAAATGAGGCATCAAGGAAAGGTAATTAAGGATAAGAAATAGACAAAGGAATAATTAGGCTTCCTAAATAGAATTAATTTATGTATGTAGTAAAAACTACATCAATTTCAATAACATTATATATTTTCACAAGACTGCAAAATGGTATGAAATTGATAAATGTTAAGCTCCCTAAAAAGAATAAAATTGTATATGTAGTAAAAGCTACAGCAATTTCAATAATATTTCATATTTTCACAAGACTACAAAATGGTATGGTGTTATGGTTATCATCGTTCTTCTGTAGACAAAATGAATTCCATGCAGGAACTAATATTCTTTTAAACACTTGCTGAAGGAAATTTGAGATTTAAGGATAGTCCATTTCCCAAAAAGATGGTTTACAGAAACTTATAAAAGTGTTTTCAATGATATTATTATAAATCATTTTTTTATATGACTACAAAAATTTGCGGCCGTGTAAAGGTATGGGGATGTTGTTGTCGTAGTTGGTCATCCCAAAGACATTTGGTTTCCAGACAATAACTTGAGTAAAAGTGTATGGATTTGTATGAAATTGTACCACAAGGTTTCATGCCACAAAAGGCAGTATCACTTAGGAATTAGGGGCCAAATAGGGGTAAAAAATTAGCAATTTTTAAAACTTTGTTTAAATTGCTTATTTCTGACAATTTCAATTGGGTTTAAATTATCTTGAAATATTGGTGTTCTTTGATATGCTTAATCTTACCATGTATTTAGCATTTTATTTTACATCAATGTTGTTTAGATTTCCTTATTATTTTTTTTTTCATGAAACATATCAATGTTTTTCTAGGTTCTATGCTGTTTCTGGTATACAAAGAGCTGAAAAAGGGGGAAGGGTTCTAAATTTAAAATCAAGTCTATTTGATGTCTTGTTTTTATACGACCGCAAAAAATTTTTTGTGGTCGTATATTGGTATGACGTTGGCGTCGTCGTCGTCGTCGTCGTCGTCTGGCGTCGTCCGAAGACACATTGGTTTTCGCACTCTAACTTTAGTTTAAGTGAATGGATCTTTATGAAATTTTACCACAAGGTTCAATACCACAAAAGGAAGGTTGGGATTGATTTTGGGGGTTATGGTAATAACAGTAAAGGAATTAGGGGCCAAAAAGGGGCCAAAAATAAGCATTTTTGTAACTTCCAGACATAACTTGTGTGTTAGTGTATGGATCTCTCTGACATTGTACCACAAGGTTCCATATCACTAAAGGAATGCTGGGATTGATTTTGGGGGTAATTGCCTCCAAATTTTAGGAATTAGGGGCCAAAAAAGGGGCAAAAAACAAGCATTTTTCTAGTTTCATGACAATAACTTGTGTGTAAGTGTATGGATCTTTCTGAAATTGTACTACAAGGTTCCATATCACAAAGGGAAAGCTGGGTTTGAGTTTGGGGGTAATTGCCCTAAACGTTTAGGAATTTGGGGCCAAAAAGGGGCCAAAAAACACATTTTTTTCTAGTTTCCAGACAATAACTTGTGTTCAAGTGTATGGATCTCTCTGAAATTGTACTGCAAGGTACCATACCACAAAGGGAAGGCTGGGATTGAGTTTGGGGGTGATGAATCATAATGGGGGTTCAAAAAATTTTGGGGGGGGATTTATTTTTTTTTCCTTTTTTTTCTTTTTTTCCTTTTTTGTTTCTTTTAAAATTTTCCATTTTAAGTTGGTTATTTCTGATTTATATTTAAAATCAAATAATAATGATATGGTAGGAGATACACACCAAACAGGATGTGTAAATTATTATATAATAAGTATTGTGCAATAGCAAGAAATTTTCAATTGCACAGTATTGCACAATAGCAAGAAATCTTCAATTGCACAGTATTGCGCAATAGCAAGAAATCTTCAATTGCACAGTATTGCGCAATAGCAAGAAATATCCAATAGCACAATATTGCGCAATAGCAAGAAATTGTCAATTGTACAGTATTGCGCAATAGCAAGAAATATTTAATAGCACAGGATTGTGCAAAAGAAGATACTTCCTATAAATTGCTTATTTCTTGACCAATTTCAATGGGGTTTTATTCTTGATTTCATGGGGTTCTTTAATATGCTGAATCTAACCGTGTATTTAGTTTTTGGATTTTGGGCCCCGTTTTTAAATTGGTCCACATTGAGGTCCAAAGGGTCCAAAATTTAACTTTGTTTGATTTCATCAAAAATTGAATTATTGGGGTTCTTTGATATGCCGAATCTAACTGTGTATTTAGATTCTTAAATTTTGGTTCCGTTTTCAAATTGGTCTACATTAAGGTCCAAAGGGTCCAAAATTAAACTTAGTTTGATTTTAACAAAAATTGAATTCTTAGGGTTCTTTGATATGCTGAATCTAAACATGTATTTAGATTTTTGATTATGGGCCCAGTTTTCAAGTTGGTCCAAATCGGGGTCCAAAATTAAACTTTGTTTGATTTCAACAAAAATTGAATATATGGGGTTCTTTGATATGCTGAATCAAATCATGTATTTAGATTTTTGATTTTTGGGCCCCGTTATCAACTTTGTCCACATTGAGGTCAAAAGGGTCCAAAATTAAACTTTGTTTGATTTCATCAAAAATTGAATTATTGGGTTTCTTTGATATGCCGAATCTAACCGTGTATTTAGATTCTTAATTTTTGGTTCCGTTTTCAAATTGGTCTACATTAAGGTCCAAAGGGTCCAAAATTAAACTTAGTTTGATTTTAACAAAAATTGAATTCTTAGGGTTCTTTGATATGCTGAATCTAAACATGTATTTAGATTTTTGATTATGGGCCCAGTTTTCAAGATGGTCCAAATCGGGGTCCAAAATTAAACTTTGTTTGATTTCAACAAAAATTGAATATATGGGGTTCTTTGATATGCTGAATCTAACAATGTATTTAGATTTTTGATTTTTGGGCCCCGTTATCAACTTTGTCCACATTGAGGTCAAAAGGGTCCAAAATTAAACTTTGTTTGATTTCATCAAAAATTGAATTATTGGGTTTCTTTGATATGCCGAATCTAACCGTTTATTTAGATTCTTAATTTTTGGTTCCGTTTTCAAATTGGTCTACATTAAGGTCCAAAGGGTCCAAAATTAAACTTAGTTTGATTTTAACAAAAATTGAATTCTTAGGGTTCTTTGATATGCTGAATCTAAACATGTATTTAGATTTTTGATTATGGGCCCAGTTTTCAAGTTGGTCCAAATCGGGGTCCAAAATTAAACTTTGTTTAATTTCAACAAAAATTGAATATATGGGGTTCTTTGATATGCTGAATCTAACCATGTATTTAGATTTTTGATTTTTGGGCCCCGTTATCAACTTTGTCCACATTGAGGTCAAAAGGGTCCAAAATTAAACTTTGTTTGATTTCATCAAAAATTGAATTATTGGGGTTCTTTGATATGCCGAATCTAACCGTGTATTTAGATTCTTAATTTTTGGTTCCGTTTTCAAATTGGTCTACATTAAGGTCCAAAGGGTCCAAAATTAAACTTAGTTTGATTTTAACAAAAATTGAATTCTTAGGGTTCTTTGATATGCTGAATCTAAACATGTATTTAGATTTTTGATTATGGGCCCAGATTTCAAGTTGGTCCAAATCGGGGTCCAAAATTAAACTTTGTTTGATTTCAACAAAAATTGAATATATGGGTTTCTTTGATATGCTGAATCTAACCATGTATTTAGATTTTTGATTTTTGGGCCCCGTTATCAACTTTGTCCACATTGTGGTCAAAAGGGTCCAAAATTAAACTTTGTTTGATTTCATCAAAAATTGAATTCTTGGGGTTCTTTGATATGCTGAATCTAACCATGTATTTAGATTTTGGATATTGGACCATAATAGGTGAATGTCCAATTTAAAATTTTTAAGTTCTTAGACCACATTCAATCTGTGTTAGAAACCTATGCTGTGTCAAATATTTAATCACAATCCAAATCCAAAGCTGTATCAAGCTTGAATGTTGTGTCCATACTTCCCCCAACTGTTCAGGGTTCGACCTCTGCGGTCGTATCAAGCTGCGCCCTGCGGAGCATTTTATTATAAATCCTTATAATATTCCTGTCATTTCATGGCAAAATTTGCCCTCTTGCCCCTCTGCCATAATTGAATCAAGACACAACATGGAATGAAATTGCAAACTTTAAGCTGTTTACTTTAAATTAATTTGAATGTTACTATTTTTCAGATCAACATCACAGAAATATGAGTATAGACACATGTAAAAAGTTTGTGTCTTTGTTGGATGTATCCTTACCATCTTTATTTATCATATAATACTGTGGATTCATTTATTTTTATGGATGCTTATTCACGTGCATTGACAAAGAATTGAAATTTTGTAAATATTTGATTTCATGGTTTTGCCAAAGTGCATACAAGTTTATAGAAAATGTGTACTTCATTCAACATTTAAATTGCTGGTTTACCTTTACCAATGAAATCCCAGAAAAATGATATCACACAAATAATAATAAATCCACAGAATAAATAATGATTCAATTCGTATTTCTTAGAGAGATACTTTCCTATTAGTATGTTTTGAACCATACCGATCAATATGTTTAAAGTCTTTATCAATTTCAGAAAATATTCAGATTTATGATATTTATTTATCACATGATGCCAGATCATTTGAATGTTTGAAAGGCAGCAGACGACACCAACAGATCATTTGAATGTTTGAAAGGCAGCAGACGACACTTACAAAAAAAGTTATTTTGAAGACTACTTTTGTTGTCTCCTTTACTTAGCATGAAAATACAAATTTTGTTGAATAGAATTTTTTCTGTTATAAATTTTTGAAATCATTTTAGATAAAGAAATATATCTGCCTTATCCTTGTCAAGATTTGGTCTTATTTAAGGTAGATTCATGGTATACCGCCATCTTGGATTGTACAATCGCAATACACAATCGGTCTAGATCTTTGCCCAAATCTGCAAATTAGGAGACGGTTAGGCAATTTATAGGTTAGACTGTTTATTAACTGAAAGAAAACTTTGTGAATTATTGCATTATTCAAAAGGTTTAAATAAATACGAAATAATTGTGTTTTTAGACTCATTTTTTCAACTTGGCCATTTAAGGGGAGATAACTCTTATAGTTAAAAATTTATACTGGACTGATAGGGAAATTTTAATTTTTTACTTGTAGCAAGAAAACAAGTTCGGTAACACCATTTTTTCTTTTTATTTTCTTAAAGCATATTATTATTTTCTTAAAGCATATTATAAAACCTATCTTTTCATATTTTATTTCAAAATTCTATCTCATAGATTTCTTTTTATGCACAAAAATGTGTTTTTTCATGAACAATCTAAGCAAATTTGTGCAATTTTGTACGACCCGTAGCTTGAAAAATAGCACGGTGACCCATACTTTTTATTATATTTTTGGAAAAAGCATAAAAAAATCTTTATTTTGGCAAAGTATAAAAAAATTCTATTTGAGGAAATATATACCTATGATCTACCTAAGGTTCTTTTTGGGTTTTATCAGCTCTTCAAAGTTTGTATTAGGTTTTGGATTTTCAAATATTTTGGCCTTGAGCATCACTGAAGAGACATTACTTGTCAAATGTGCATCTGGTGCAGTAAAATTTGTACTGTTTATGTTATTATAGGATATTTTTGGCAAAATGAACAATGTTATATCTCTTTAACCTTATTCAGACAGAATTATTAGGCAAAATAGGTTATACAGAGTTCTTGTACTTGTGGAATTTACTCAAAAGTTGGAAGGTAAGTCATTTTAGATTCCATATAAAACCATTGATATTAAAGTTAACACTAAATCTGTTGTTTTTTTCTTCTATTTTTAGTCCCCTACCGACGAAGTCGAAGGGGACTTTAGGTTTGCACTCTGTCCATCCGTCAGTCCGGCAAATAAGTTTTCCACACTTGTTTTCTTCCTGCTTGAAGATATTGATTTGAAATTTGGTATATAGTTTTATCATGACAAGTTACAGATCAAGTTTGAATTATGTTCCGGTCTGATGATTTTGTGCAGAGTTATGGTCCTTGGACTTAGAAAATTCACTCAAATAATTAGTTTTCTGCATTTTTTTTTTGTCATGCTTGAAGATATTGATTTAATAATTGTATATAGTTTTATCATGACAAGTTACAGATCAAGTTCAAATTTTGGTCGGTCTGATGATTTTGTGCTGAGTTATGGTCCTTGGACTTAGAAAATTCACTCAAATTATCAGTTTTCCACTCTTTTTTTCATCATGTTTGAAGATATTGACTTGATATTTGTTATATAGTTTACACCATGACAAGTTATAGATCAAGTTAGCATTTTGTTCCAATACAATGAATTCTTTACCGGTAGGGGACTATGTATTGCCATGCAATACTCTCAGAATGCTTGTTTCTTCTCTCTCTCACTAATGACAAAATTGGCAGGTTACATGTTACCTCTGTATGAATTTGCTGATCGGTATAATGCATGCAAAAAACACACTACAATTTATTCAGAGATAAAGAGAATTTGAACTACATAAACTTTGTTAACTTTAAACTTTGATATGAAATTGATAATCAATATATACTAGGAAGACAAGCTAAAATATCAGAAGCTGTCAATGGAAATTCATGTGAAAATTGGCGGTTTTGAAAATTTTTACAGGGGTAAAACAGCATTTATAAAAGAACATTTATTCAAATATACGTGGAGAAAAAAATACAGAACATTTTATAAGGTAAACAGAACCATTCTTCATGTTTATGTTTGGTAAAATGTTTTAACTTTTATGATGACGATACAAATATGCTTCGATATGCATTTCTGCTGGTACCTCTATTTCTTTGAGTTTGTTAGAATTCTTGAATATTATGGAATAGGCATGTGGAAAGTAAAGTTAGATTAAGATCAATATTCCGATAATCCATTTTTAGTTTGTAAGGCTTATGAACTTTTTATGCACCACCTAGGGGCGTTATGTTTTTCGGTCTGTGCATCCATTCATCCGTCTGTCCCGCTTCAGGTTAAAGTTTTTGGTCAAGGTAGTTTTTGATGAAGTTGAAGTCCAATCAATTTGAAACTTAGTACACATGTTCCCTATGATATGATCTTTCTGATTTTAATGCCAAATTAGAGTTTTGACCCCAATTTCATGGTCCATTGAACATAGAAAATGATAGTGCGAGTGGGGGCATCCGTGTACTATGGACACATTCTTGTTTACATTTACTTTATTATTTTTATTTTATTTGCTACTAAAGATTGGCTTTGAAAATATGGTAATAGATCTACATAAGTTTTTAGTTATTTAATATTACATGATAATTGTACTTTATAGTAAGATTATCTCCCTTATTAAGAATATTTTTTTAAAATTTATAGTTAAATATAAATTTCATAATTTTACCCACTAAAACACAAGATGTTTCCAGAGATGTCTCCCCTTGTAAATCTATTCCAATTGAAAATAATCAGATAGTTTAAAACTCTTTAATTGAAATCTTAAGTCTTTCGTATGATGAAATTTCAGAAAAAAACATTTTCTTGCCAATTTTATAGATAAGTGGAATACAACATGTCACAAATTATACTTTGCAGAAAGATGTTTCTCAGGTTCCTTTACATGCTTAGAGTTAAGTTCAATACATGTATTATAAATCCCTCAACTACATGCAATCTAAAAATCTTTTAATGTTCAGTCTTTAATATTAAATTTGGTTAAAACTGAATAATTTTTCAATTGTAGAGAATCTACTTCCAGTATGATACAGATAATATAGGATCTTTTAGTTGTTTTGAATTAAGGAGGGCACTTGGAGCAGCAGGTAAATTATATATAGATGTTATATAGATCAATTTTATAAGCAGTTTGTTCTGTTTGAGCTTGTATATAGTGTATATCTTTAATATGAATTTATGCATTAAGATGTCATGAAATAATTGTATTGTTCTAAATACTCTTTACATAAAACTTAACAATTTATCAAAAGTGATATGATTGAGACTGGTAGTAATTTGTATTGTTTGTAAGGATTTAGGAGTAATATGTATAGTTTGTAAGGATTTAGGAGTAATTTGTATAGATTGTAAGGATTTAGGAGTAATTTGTATTGTTTGTAAGGATTTAGGAGTAATTTGTATTGTTTGTAAGGATGTAGGAGTAATTTGTATTGTTTGAAAGGATTTAGGAGTAGTTTGTATTGTTTGAAAGGATTTAGGAGTAGTTTGTATTGTTTGTAAGGATTTAGGAATAATTTGTATTGTTTGTAAGGATTTAGGAGTAATTTGTATAGTTTGTAAGGATTTAGGAGTAATTTGTATAGATTGTAAGAATTTAGGGGTAATTTGTATAGTTTGTAAGGATTTAGGAGTAATTTGTATTGTTTGTAAGGATTTAGGAGTAATTTGTATTGTTTGAAAGGATTTAGGAGTAGTTAATTGTAGTTTGTATTGTTTGTAAGGATTTAGGAATAATTTGTATTGTTTGTAAGGATTTAGGAGTAATTTGTATAGTTTGTAAGGATTTAAGAGTAATTTGTATTGTTTGTAAGGATGTAGGAGTAATTTGTATTGTTTGAAAGGATTTAGGAGTAATTTGTATTGTTTGTAAGGATGTAGGAGTAATTTGTATTGTTTGTAAGGATGTAGGAGTAATTTGTATTGTTTGAAAGGATTTAGGAGTAATTTGTATTGTTTGTAAGGATTTAGGAGTAGTTTGTATAGTTTGTAAGAATTTAGGAGTAATTTGTATTGTTTGTAAGGATTTATGGGTAATTTGTATAGTATGTAAGGATTTAGAACTGGTCACATGTTGTACAACCTATCTAGAAACAAAATCTAGGGATAAAAGTACTTTGAAAATATTATAATTTTTGCTGTTTTTTTCCAGGTTTTACAATAAACAACAGTTCTATGCAAGCTTTGATATTTAAGTATTCTAATGAGAAATGTCATATAGACTTTGATGGTTTCCTTTCCTGTTTGTCTAAGCTGACAAAATTGTTTAGTAAGTATGAATATGACATTATTTTTGAAAAACAAAATCATCTGGATATTCAGATAAATTGAAGACAATATGACATAGTTCTGCCATTATAATTACAAGGAAACTCATCGTAGTTTCATTTGGACATAAGGTGAAAGAATATAAAAAAGTTGTCAACTCATAAATTATTGCCATGTAAGGTTGGCGTTGGCAATGATAGATTAAATGAAAATAAGATATAATAAAAACTCTCATTCATAATTTCAGTAATGATTTTCCTTCATAAAATTTTTGCAATCTCATTATTATATTACACAATTATGCCAGTGGTCAAGGATCAGCTATAATATATGCACACTTTAATTTCTGAATTTACAATATTTAAATTTTTATGCCCCTGCGACAAAATTACCTAGTGACAAAATGTCTAAGGGCATATTAATTTATCCCTGTCCATTTGTCTGTCTAGATATACATGTAGATACATGGTTTGTCCGGCTATCTCCTACATTTGCCAGGTATTTAGACTTAGTCATTTTTTTTGGTACTAAAAGTCAGAAAGGGTGGATGTTAGATATTCACAAAAACCGGTAGATGGACTTCTTTTCCTTCTCACTTGCTATATAATTGAAAACTTGGGTTGTACTACTACAATTTAATATCCCTAGTGCTTGAATAGATATGATTTTTCAGTATTGTCAAATATTTGATCAATACCTTGTTGACCACTGGAAATAGAAAGTTGAACTTGGTGACTACTAAAACTGGAGAGTTGAAACCTTTTGGCTGTACATTCAATCCTGCAAATGTAGACATTCAGAACAAAAATAAAAGATAGATCATCGTACTACTTATCACAAATTTAGTAAATTTGTAGATTATTGCAACTTGTTTCAGGATTATTTCTTAATTTTGACATCAATTTTGTGTTCACTTACTCCTTCAGTTGCTGAATCAAGTTACATATAGGGAAGGGAGGGTATTTATATCGATAGACACATTCTTATTTAATTTATTGTTATCTTTTTCATAAATATTAAATGTAATACCGGTATTTATTGAAAATGTTTTTGTAGGAAATCTTTTTGATTGATAATTGACAATAATTAATATATTTCAGATGACTTCAACAATATGAAACAGAATGGCCAGATTACGTTAAGCATTGATCAAGTAAGTAATGTTTAATAATTTTATTCAGTGAATGTAGCAGACACACTCAGAAATTTTAAAGTAAATTATCTACTGATGAACAATATTTGTATAAAAAAGCTTAAACACCGGCTTTGTACTCGGGTCAGGTTTATGAATTTTATTCAGATGTTCAGACTTCTTGGGTTTTTTCCTACGATACAGGGTAAAATATTTTGCCCCTTATCACCCTCTTTTCTTTTCATAGAAGACTTCAATAGCTCTTAAAAAGGTCATTACCAAAATTTAAGCAGATTCTAGATTTTTTTCTTACCATTTAAGACCCAAATAAGGCCAATGCTAAATATATGGCAAAAGTCCGAGTCAGCCTTTTCCTGCCAATATTTAAAAATCGAATATCTCAAAAAGGAGTTCCATAACCTATCAATATTTTAGCTTATTTTGTTCCTTTACTAATAATGATCTTCTGACTTATAGCAATGTATAGTATCAATTTTAAATTCCAGATTTTTTTTAATTTCACCTAACTATATCTTTAATAGAACAATTGGTTACACTTTTAATTTTGAAATAGCTGTCATAGTTATGAAGAACAGCCTCAATATTTGAGTAGTATCAATTTCTCTTTTGTGTTTTAAGTCTATGATTTAATACAGAAGAATTTAAATCAGTTAAAAAATTCTTCATAGAAGATGTTCAAATTGAAACAGTCAATTTACTCCACATGCCAACTGTGACTTTATTTCCTGACTTCCTGCCGACACTGAACTTTGAATCTCAACATTAAACAATGTCTCCCTGTTTAAGATGACTTTTTTTGAATAGCACAGAAAACATATTCATAGCCTTTAAAACAAATGTGGTGTTTGTCCTCACTGATTTGAATTTTACCAAAAAAGCAATTATGTTAATAGAACTCACCAATTTGAGCAATCAGATTTAAATACAAATCCTATGTCCACGCTTTGCTTACAAGGATCTGACAACTTTCTGTTCTACTTTCTGTATTCCATCAGCCAATGAAATGTCTGCTTCCAAATATTGACGGTGTGTATAATTACTACAACATTGTACAAAACCAGAGACTCCAAAAACATGCAAAAGATCTTCGAAACAAAGTTGGACGAAGTGTTTTCAGATCTTTGAGCCAATTTAAAAACTGTTCTTAAAATTTCTTATTCTTAGCACATCTTTAGGCAAAACATATAATTGATTTAGCAAAATTATTATCATATCCCCCTCCAAATGCAAACTGATATTTTAAAAGTAACCTATAATTTAGGATTGCATGGGCTTTATGTTAATTTAGCCAAAGTATCCTCAAAATTGCCTATTGACATATTTCCTTATAGGGTCACTTTAATAAAGCAGGGAAATTGTGTCATAAGACCAGCTTAAAATTTAATATGACAATTTTTTCCTCATTTCAGTTTATACAGAAATCATTCCTATCATGACACTAGGAGATGTAAGGATGTAGTCTTGGGTTATACTGAAGGAAAGCTTCACAACAATGAGATGTTGTCAGTTCATTTACCATACAAATCACTTAATACACAGTCTCATAGCCTACCAGCTTTAGCCATTACAGTCATTTGAGTGAACACTTACAATGTTTGAACAAAATAGCACTTGCAATCACTGTAGAATTCTTATTGTCTCGCCTTGACAGAGTCAAAAAGCAAGACTTAGGTATGCTGTTTTCGCTGGCAGTGCCTCATTGGTGGCATCAACAATTTTGATGAAGTTTGTGATTAGGACAGTTTAAGGGGAACCACTTATGATAAGTTAATGATGATATTTAGTATGCAGTTGAATTAGCATTGACCACAGAAAGTATTTGGCTCTGTACCTTCAGTTATGGTTTATTGGCATCGAATATTTTGCCTAATTTACATGTAAAAGTACAGCTATTTTTAATTTCAACAGTTGCATTTTACTCTCAAAATAACATACAGGTGAGACATATCTCTATGTCAACAGTTTATTTACTAATTGATGAGTAGGATGACATGCTTAAGTCAGTAATCTGATGTTCAGTAGTTGTCGTTTGTTGATGTGGTTCATAAGTGTTTCTCGTTTCTCGTTTTTTATACAGATTAGAACATTGGTTTTCCCGTTTGAATGGTTTTACACTAGTAATTTTTGGGGCCCTTTATAGCTTGCTGTTTGGTGTGTGAGCCAAGGCTCTGTGTTGAAGACCGTACTTTGACTTATAAATGGTTTACTTTTATAAATTTTGACTTGGATGGAGAGTTGTCTCATTGGCACTCATACCACATCTTCTTATATCTATTAAATTGTAATTTTGGATATAGGGGATTTTATAAAAGTGGGATCTTGGAAAAAGAAGGAAAAAAATTACAAAAAATGGACATTATGAATAAGGTTGAAAAAGGGTGAGAACAAAAGCAATCAAAAACTAAAAGTTGAAGAAAAAAAGAAAACACTATGGCCAAATGAAAAATAGACCAACAACAGTCTGCAAAAGACAAAAGATTCATCAACACGAATCAGGTGCTCCAGAAGGGTCAGAAGTTCATTGTGATCAATATTGTTGTGAAAAGACAATTGTTTTTACTTCTCTCAGGGTTGATCATCTCAGTTTGATGTTTTAATGATCCATTACATCCATTTATTATTGTAAAATTGTATATATTTGTAATATACTGTAAATCTATATTTATATACGTCTGCAAATTACAATATCCAGTATAGATGATATGGGTTATTTTTTAGAATATATTGTTTATATATAAAGTTGTTAAATTATATATTTATAATTTTTGTACTTGAATGTTTTGTGGTGACATTCCCTCCATTAAGTGTGGTTAAACGGCAGCAGGTTGTGAATATCTATTTTGTTGTTTGTTCGTGTGTTTTTTAATTCACTGTTAACAAATGTTGCACTGTACATATATATTTATATAATTATAATAACTTTTATGAGGCTACATCAAATTGATTTGTTATTCTTGTTTACTTTTTGGAAATGTTTTTTTTTTTTTAATAAATAATAAATATGTATATACAATTATATTCTGCAAATGCCTTGATGCAATTTGCACTTATTTTTGATAATTTGAAAAGACATGAAGGATTACTGGTAATAATCAACTTGTACAATAAATAAAATTCAGATTTATTTTTTTTAATTTTCTTAAGATATGAAATATTATGCCATTTGTTGTCGTAGAATTGTTTAAGTGGGGGAATTAAATTAAGATTTTCAAGTTGCAAATATTTGTTTCATAAAAATTGAACAAAATTCAATTTATTTGATGTGAAAGCTACTTTCCATTTATTATTCATCTATTGTTCTGAATATTTATTTACCCTTTATAACATTTAATTACAAGGCCAATTACTTTTATACGATCGCAAAAAAATTTTGTGGTCGTATATTGGTATGACGTTGGCGTCGTCGTCGTCCGAAGACACATTGGTTTTCGCACTCTAACTTTAGTTTAAGTGAATGGATCTCTATGAAATTTTACCATAAGGTTCAATACCACAAAAGGAAGGTTGGGATTGATTTTGGGGGTTATGGTACCAACAGTTAAGGAATTAGGGGCCAAAAATAAGCATTTTTGTAACTTCCAGACATAACTTGTGTGTTAGTGTATGGATCTCTCTGACATTTTTGTTCCATATCACAAAGGGAATGCTGGGATTGATTTTGGGAGTAATTGCCTCAAAATTTTAGGAATTAGGGGCCAAAAAAGGGGCAAAAAACAAGCATTTTTCTAGTTTCATGACAATAACTTGTGTGTAAGTCTATGGATCTTTCTGAAATTGTACTACAAGGTTCCATATCACAAAGGGAAAGCTGGAATTGAGTTTGGGGGTAATTGCTCAAAACGTTTAGGAAAAAGGGGCCAAAAAGGGCCAAAAATAAGCATTATTCTAGTTTCCAGACAATAACTTGTGTTCAAGTGTATGGATCTCTCTGAAATTGTACTGCAAGGTACCATACCACAAAGGGAAGGCTGGGATTGATTTTGGGGGTAATTGCCTCAAAATTTTAGGAATTAGGGGCCAAAAAGTGGCAAAAAACAAGCATTTTTCTAGTTTCAGGACACTAACTTGTGTGTAAGTGTATGGATCTTTATGAAATTGTACTACAAGGTTCCATATCACAAAGGGAAAGCTGGGTTTGAGTTTGGGGGTAATTGCCATAAACGTTTAGGAATAAGGGGCCAAAAAGGGGCCAAAAAACAAGCATTTTTCTAGTTTCCAGACAATAACTTGTGTTCAAGTGTATGGATCTCTCTGAAATTGTATTGCAAGGTACCATACCACAAAGGGAAGGCTGGGATTGAGTTTGGGGGTGATGAATCATAAGGGGGTTCAAAAAATTTGGGGGGGATTTTTTTTCCCTGTTTTTCCTTTTTTTTTTCTTTAAAATTTTCCATTTTAAATTGGTTATTTCTGATTTATATATAAAAGCAAATAATAATGATATGGTTTGAATAGGTAAATTAAAAATTTATAAGTTCTTAGACCACATTCATTCTGTGTCAGAAACCTATGCTGTGTCAAATATTTAATCACAATCCAAATTCAGTGTGTATCAAGCTTGAATGTTGTGTCCATACTTGCCCCAACTGTTCAGGGTTCGACCTCTGTGGTCGTATCAAGCTGCGCCCAGCGGAGCATTTTATTATATAATTAAAATGCTTTTTAAGAAATGCTGGTATGATGTGGTCAGAAAGCGCTTCTAGTAAATGATACTCTTTTTCTTAAATCCTACCCGTTATTGAATAGGCGAAAACTACAGATTGAGGAAAAGTTTTGACTTTCATTATAAAAAAAAATGTTTAAAACATCTACGCAAATATTTGTGTTTTATATCGTTTTTCTATTTGTTCTGTTACTATATATTTTAATTGTAAAGACTTTTAGCTCACCTGGATTAAAGAGCTGTTGGGAGCTATTGCCATTACTTGTCATCATTCCTTAAAGGCTTTTTTTTTCCTCTGGAATTATTGGTCCAAGTCAACAAAATTTTGTATTATGGCCCTTTGGTGGTTTCAAATCTGTATGCAGCAGACATGCCATCCCATCTTACAATAAGGACATTAAAGCATTTGTTTTACTGAGGCATTTTGACATTTCTGATGAAATGGCATTACCAACTGAATCCAGAATTTTGAGGAATGGTTGTCTCTAAATTGGTCCGATCAAAGTCATGTCTGGAAAATTGGCCAGAGTCCGTGTTTGAAGAAGCCAGTTTTTAAAATTGCCTGAAATAATTGATAAAATTGATATAAACTCTATTAGAATGGCCCTTTGGTGGTCCTCTCTAAAACCATAATTGACAGCTCTGCCTATTATCCAAGACAAGAGCTACTGGTACTCATAGGCTGAAACATTTTTAACATCTCTGAAACTTAGCCAACTCCAAACCAACTTTGGTCTCCTTTCAAAATCATTATTACAAATTCAGTATGTCATACAGCATAGATTATAGATCTTCTAATTGACATAGACAAATTTAAGGGGAGTCTTTTTATGAAAAATTGTTGTTGCCTATTGCCGATTGAAAACTAGTGCAAAAGATAGCAAACATTTATTTTTTTTAACATGACAGTTGAGCAATACATAGAATTTGTTGAAAGTTGATTACTATATTTTAAAATGGATTGAAGCAATTACTGAAAATTTTATTCAAAATATAGAACTTTCTTTACTGATTTTGGTGAAGATGTTGGCCCTTTTTAAGATGGATATTTACAGTTATCCTTTAATTGTAAAAAGATGTAATGTTATCAAATCTGGCATGCATAAATGAGAGAAAATACAAATGAACTGAACAAGTGGACTGGTTTTAATTTGACCTTGAAATCTTAATTCTATTGTTTATTTTAGTTTTTATTTGGTTCTCTAATACAATGCATGTTGAGAATATTATATATTACTTTTATGTTTTTTCTGTTATTATGTTTTAAATTTTCATTTGATGACTTCTGATCCAGTAACACATCAGGAGAGCAAAAGATCAAAAGATAATTCCCTAGTTGTATGATATCATGCAGAGTCAAAGGCACTTTTATTCTATAATAGGCAGCGAGTTTATCACCTTACATCATTTTCTTGCCAGAAATAGATCAATTTTACCATTAAACATTAATATCATTGTAGATTTAGTTGACGATACAGTTAAAATGACTTGAAATTACTTTAACAGTATGAAAGGTTTAAGAAAGCTACTTATTACAATGTTAACATATCGCTATAAATCATACAAATTGTACAAAAATAGGGCAAAATATGATTATGCAAAATTGAATTAGCAGCAATGGTGCTTTTTATTGTCTGTTTACTCAAATATTATTTTAATATTTATTAGACATAGAATATATCAATTGATAAGTATAGTTCCATTGAAAAATTTTGTTGAAAAAGGAGATAACTTATGAACAAAAAAAAACATCAGAATGAATTAGCTTCTAAAACTATAAACTCAGCACTACAAAAGAAATTTATTTTTATATTTTGATATTTAAATGGTATTTACTTAAAGTATCCTTAAAGGGGACAGACAGTTTAGTAGTGCAACAATATCACATATCACTGGTATTAGTTTGTGTCTTACATGGAGTGCTACTTGATAAATGGAAGTTTTTATTTAAACTTCCATTTGTTTTATTTACGAAATGGCAGTTATAATTTCATAATCATAAAAATTACGAACTATTTTCATTTATCAAATGATTTGTAATAGATATTGTGTTTATAATACTTGTTTGTAGAACATAATTATAGACTGGTTGTTTTTACTTAACTTTTTCTGTGAATTAAAATGTAACATGTGATCAACAGTATATTGTTTTTCATGACCTTTTTATAAACATTTGTGTTTGGTATGACCTTGGGATTTCGTAAAAATCTCACAGATTGAAAATTCCATGAAAGGTCTTATCTTTGACATCTAAACTGTCTGACGTTATAGGTACAGTTATAGTGTCAAAGTTAAACACAAGACATTTTTTTTTTGGTTGCTTTGTGTACCCTTTACAATTGAATAAATTTGGCCAAGAGGATATTTTTAGATGCAAAATGTGGTTGTTATGTTTATCAATGAAGAAATCCCATGTTACCTATTAAATTCCAGAATTCAAAATGGTGGCTTCTTGTTGCTACAGATCGATAAGATTGAGAAATTTACTTTTGTTGTTTTCTCATCAGATCCAACAAATGTTAAAAATTGTACTAAAACTAAAGTTGCAACTACTATGACACAGATGGTTTTTGCTGTTAAGTTTCTGTTGTTTTGAAATTGATGTTTCTGAACTTTTCTTTTATACGACTACAAATTTTTTGCAGGCATATAATATTTAATCACAATTCAAATTTAGAGCTGTATTGCACAATTAATGGAAATTGTAAGTAGATTCAGAGTTAAAAATAGATACATCATCAAATTCTAATTTTAGAGAAGAAATCATGTATAAATATAGTTTGAAATTTACTGTTCATTATAAGATATTTTGAAAAAAAGGTAACTTTGTAGATTTTTTTAAAGACATTGAACTAATGATGAATGATATTTTGGATATTGTTTTTTTTCATTTATTTTATATTTTATAAAACTTTTGAAGAACTTTGTGGAAGGTAGGTTTGTTATTCTGTATAAATTTATTTTTAGAATGCTATATATATACATGTATATATATATTTTTATGAAGCGAACCCCTTTAAAAAGTTGGCTTATATTGTCCATTAATAAATAAATAAATAAAATTCTTGGTGTACTTTGATATGATGAATCTAACCATGTATTTAGATTTTGGATATTGGACCATAATAGGTAAAAGTCCAATTTCAAATCTTTCAGTCTTTGAACATGTTTTCTGTGTCAAAAACCTATGCTGTGTCAAATATTAAATCACAATCCAAATTCAGATAGTAGTGTCCAGTGTGGACCCAACTGTACAGTGTGCAACCTCTGCGGTCGTATCAAGCTCACTCAGCAGAGCATTTTATTTATCAAAGCACTGAGATTTCATAATGAGGATTCTTGATGCATACTTGAAGAATTCATGTAAGATCACTTATAACAATGTCTACAATATACTTATACAAGAAATCCTTTGTTCAGCACAATCTTCTGTCCTCATTGATTTTATTCTCCAAATAAAACACCCCTGCCCTCATTTAATAATTGGACAATTTGAGAATTTAAGACTCTCCAATAAGTTGGATGGACTTAAATCTGTTTTGCTTGTGTAGAAATGTGTTGTCTTTTTGATAAAGTGATATTATCTCCAAATATTCCATGACCGTGTGTTTTGTTATTCCACAATGTGGATACAGTTTGTTTTTTTTGTTTCAGGGATTTGACTAAGTACAAAATACCAACAATATAAAGTTATAAACACACAACAAGTGATTGGAAGGTAACCAACTCTTTAAAAAAAAAAAATTGTCGTTTCAATCAATTTTGAAATCTACAAAAATTGAGACCCCAAAAAGTAAAAATGACAAAGTATCCTTATTTTTATTTCAAGTATGGTATTCAGGTTGGTTATTTGCTATGATAATTAGGTTTGAAAGTGAATTTAATTTTAACTTAGTGTAAACAAAGTAACACATTTTTGTGTAAGTGTGTGTTAGTGTACGGTATATGTGAGCTACATATTAACTTGGATGTTTCTGTGAGTTGCATGTTAACACTTTATGATATTGTAAGTAGCTTGTTAATCCTAGATGTTTTTGTGAGTTACATGTTAACAATATATGTGTGTGAGATGCATGTTAACACATTGCTATTGTGTCAGTTACATGTTATTCCTAGATGTTTTTGTAAGTCACATGTTAATAATATATGTGTGTGAGATGCATGTTAACACATTGTTATTGTGTCAGTTACATGTTAATCCTAGATGTTTTCATGTGTTTCATGTTACTGAGGGGTGTTATGAGTTTCATGTTAACACTGAATGTTTGTGTAAGATACTTGTTAACACTTTATGAATATGTAAGTTGCATGTTAAACACTTTAAGAATATGTAAGTTGCATGTTAATCCTAGATGTTCTTGTGTGTTAAATGTTACAGCTAGATGTTCAGTTGAGTGACATGTTAACACTTAATGTTTCCATTAGTTATTTAGATATGATAAGTAATGGCATTGGTATTGCATCTTTACATGTTATATTTATTAAAACAATATAAAATACTAACAACATAGTCAGTTCTTATAGGCATTCTGAAGATAAGAAAACTTAGACAAACTACAAAGCACAAACAGAACTTAACAAAACACTATTGACAGCATCTGAATATACATGCTACATGTTTTGTTGCTAAAGAGTGCAGATTTAACTTAATGCTTATTTGAGATATATATTGCGATAATTGAAATGAGCTCCAGAAAATCAGTTTTCCATATATTACCAGGCTAACATTGCAGACATTAGACTATAGACAATAATGTCATTTTGATTCCTTTGTCACCAATTTGAGTATTTCAAATAACAGGACTGTTTTTTGTGTAACCTGCAACAATGTAAGACATAGGGATGCTAATTCGGAGGCAGCAACAGAGTAAACCATTTGTATAAAGCTTTTTAAATTTCAAAAGGTAAAGGACCTGGATACGTCATATCTTGTATAAAGATGTCTGATGTTCTGAATCGTCGGGCATATGTTAATTGATTTCCTTGTTCTCATTTTCTTGGTTCAGTGAATGCTTAAAAGACTTAAGTTAAATTTTCATGTGACTTTCTATCTTATGACTAATATGACAACTAGATTTGATATATAGAATCATTGCCAGGTATACATGTCTACCAGACTTGGTTCTCTTGACCATGACCTTATTTCATGGATCACTGATCTATGTTAAATTCTCGTGGTTAGGTCTATATCTCAGATGTTTTAAACAATAGTTCTACTATATTTGGTTTATGGAATAATTGTAAGATGGTACATGTCCATTTGGCAGGGTTCATCTGACCTTGGCCTAATTTTTATGGTTCATTGGTCAATGGGAAGTTTGCATTATTAGTTCCGTTTCTCAGCTACTAGCAATAATAGGTCAACTATCATTGATGTATAGAATGATTGTAAAGTGTGCATGTCCATCTTGCAGTGTTCATGTGACCTTCACCTTATTTTCATGGCTCATTAGTCAACATAAAATTTTCATTTCTCAGATGCTCAAAGCAATATGCTAACTGTATTTAGTGCATGGAATGATTGTAAGGTGTACATGAGGATAGTTTTCACATTTTTACTGTCCAGTTTAATTATGTATACAATGTCCCATATTCATTTGTATTTTTTTGTTTCAGCTCAAAAATTGAAAGCACATTTTGTAAGTTTTAAGCAATATGAATGCAACTCATTTGCAAGATTGATTGATTGGTTGATTGGTGTTTTAATGCTCCTTTTAGCACTATTGTGCTATTTCGTGGCGTTCAGTTTTTTTTTGTATAAAGGAAGCCGGAGTGCCCGGAGAGAACCACCGACCTTAGGTAGGAAAACTGACAATCCTAGTTAATTAAGATTGGAGTCGAGTGCACCTGCCACGTACGGGATTCGAACTCACAACCTCAGTATTGACAGGCTAGTGATATAGTAGTACGACTACTTCGGCCACCGGCCCCTCATTTACAAGAAGCATGGAAGCACTTGTTAAAAACATACACTATAAAATTGAGAATGGAAATGGGGAATGTGTCAAAGAGACAACGACCCGACCATAGAGCAGACAACAGCCGAAGGCCACCAATGGGTCTTCAATGCAGCGAGAAACTCCCGCACCCGGAGGCGTCCTTCAGCTGGCCCCTAAACAAATATGTATACTAGTTCAGTGATAATGGACGTCATACTAAACTCCAAATTATACACAGGAAACTAAAATTAAAAATGATACAAGACTAACAAAGGCCAGAGGCTCCTGACTTGGGACAGGCGCAAAAATGCTGCGGGGTTAAACATGTTTTTTTTAAACCGTACGCACAGTAAAACTCAGTATAAGAGAAGTCCGAGTCCGATGTCAGAATAGGAAACAAAAGAAAATAAACAAAATGACAATAATACATAAGTAACAACAGACTACTAGCAGTTACTGACATGCCAGCTCCAGACCTCAATTAAACTGATTGAAAGATTACGTCTTCATCATATGAATATCAGGCACAATCCCTCCTGTTAGGGGTTTAGTATTATACCGTCATAAAATATATGAGAAGAACATAACCCGTGTCATGCCAACAACTGGTTTTAGAATAAATGTGTTTAATTCCGATGCAAAGACCCTATAAGTGAATCAATATTAAAGCCAAAATATGCAATCTTTAATGACCTGACAACAGTATCGTAACTATATCCCTTCTTAATAAGTCTGTTTAAAGGGTTTGTTAGCTTTTGGGGTGAATACTGACATTTTTGTGCTTTGTAAAGAATATTACCATAAAAGATTGGATGTGAAATACCCGAACGTATAAGATGTCTGCATGTTGAGTTATATTTACGAATGATGTCCTTGTACCGATGATAAAATTTAGTAAATGTTTTGACTAGTTTATGATATAAAACCCCGGTGTAATAATTTTTCAGTAGTGCATAAATTTCTCTCGCTAAAATCTAATACGTTGTTACATACACGAGCGAATCGTACAAGTTGAGATATATAAACACCATAAGATGGTGAAAAGGGAACGTCACCATCTAAAAATGGATAATTAACGATAGGAAATGAAAAATCATCTCTTTTATCATAAATTTTTGTATTTAGCTTCCCGTTAATGATATAGATATCAAGATCGAGGAAAGGACAGTGGTCATTGTTAGTATTAGCTTTATTTAAAGTAAGTTCAACAGGATAAATTTCTTTAGTATACATACTGAAGTCGTCATTATTGAGAGCCAATATATCATCCAAATATCTAAA
This sequence comes from Mytilus californianus, assembly GCF_021869535.1. Lineage (NCBI taxonomy): Eukaryota > Metazoa > Mollusca > Bivalvia > Mytilida > Mytilidae > Mytilus > Mytilus californianus. The sequence goes on along the minus strand of NW_026262690.1, from coordinate 116,859,111 downwards.
AGTATTGTTAAATTTTTGTATCAGATGTTGTTTCGATGGGTCTTTGCTGATTTTAGTCATAAATTGTAACTCATAACAATACAAAAACAGGTCCGCAATAAGTGGTGCACAGTTAGTCCCCATTGGAATTCCGATAACTTGACGATATACGGAATCTCCAAAGCGAACAAAAATGTTATCAAGTAAAACTTCAAGGGCAGATATAGTATCAAAGCATGTCCAATTGACATATTTCTTTTGTTTGTTGCTACTAAAAAATGACCTAAAAGAGTTTGACATATGTATTAGCATTCCGACTTTTTAAATGCCCATTTAATTAGGTGTGTGAATTTTTTCTTAATAAGAATATGAGGCAAAGTGGTATATAGGGTAGAAAAATCAAAACTTTGAACAGATTCAAAATCACCAATATATGCATGTAATTTATCAAGTACTTCCAATGAGTTTTTGACACTCCAAAAGTAATTAATTCCACTATGTCACCTGCTTTCTTGTCGTTCTACACACAAAAAAATCTCTCAATATTATGCTCAATGAATTATTATCGTATTGATTTGATATTAATTGATTTACCATATATATTAATTGTGGAACGTGCCTCAAAATTGTAACCTGTTTTTATACGATATGAAAGTTTGTAACAACACCCCATGGTGTACGCTTTAGCCAATAGAAAATCACATATATTAAATAAAATAAAGACTACTATATTAATGTATAAGAATGATGTGGATAATGGGACGTGTTAAGTAAAGTTTATGTTTAAAAAGAAAATGTACTCCGGAAACCATCATATATTAAGAACTATCTGCCTTATTTCAAGGAACTGTAGATACTTTGGATTCGTTAAGTTTTGTGAGTATCAATTTCCTGAAATGATGAAATTAGTTAACGTATTTTCCTAGGATACTTGATATCATGGTTTTGTCAAAGTCTGTTTACAATCCTAGAAAATGTGTGCTACAATTTTCGAATCACCTTTACCAAAGATATTCATTGAAATTGGTATTACACAAATAAATATAAATCCAGAGTGGTCAATGTCACAGATTGTTGTTTGATTTTTCATACAACTTTTATATAATAAGCTTATATTGAAAATTTAACGAGGTGGTATTCAAAATATAATACAAAAATATTCTTTTTTTATTTTATGATGACAAATTCATGTCGCCTTTTAAATAAGAAAAAAAAACATTAAAGAACTCGATAGAAAGCCAATATAAAACATGTTTCCGTTCAATGTAGCCTAGAATTGTCACTAATATTGGGATAAAAAAAGGTAAAATGAATACCTTGTAAGAAATGTAAATTTACACTACAAACAAAACATATATTCACTCCAGTGGCTTATTCAGGATAGGGCGTAGAGGGTTTACGCCCCCTTTGATCGCCAAAATAAATCTAAAATCTCGTGTTTTTTTTCACAATTTATATGAATTTTTAGCATAAAATCGTTCAAATAATTTTTCACCTCGCTCTGCACGACCGTATCTATTACGTTTTTTGGGAAGTACAAATTAAAAAAATCCTGGATCCGTAACAGATTTACCGCCTAAAGCTTTTTGCACGTATTTGCAAGATGGACCTCTTCATTCTAAAATGGATTTGTATCTTTATCCTCGACACAATGATAACCACATTGAATGATATATACATTCAGATTTTTGTCTAGCGGAAATCAATTTGCTGCAAGATGTCGCCATTTTTGAGTGTAAAAGGGGGGTTTTGATTTAAACATGAATAATTGTCTTGGTGAAATTTAAAGATTTATACACATATAGGTGTTAAAATTAGTATGTAATTTGCACATTTTATTAATTGAATTAAATTCATTTACAAGGTTTAAAAAGGGGATCAAAAGTCATTTTGAACGTCTTTCCTTAAAACCGCCCCTCTCGTAATTTGTGCGTGTACTAAATAACAAATATGATAACGAAATGAACACAATTTTAATAGTCTGGTGAAAATGAGGACGTTCGTAGTATTTATGTTGGTCCTAGGATATAATTTTAATTTTTCACAAGGTTACAGCGGTGGAGTCGCTCTTACTTTCGAACTTGAGGATAAAGAAAAAAGCTGTTTTACTGAAACTTTTCCAGGAGGGAAGCGTTATGTGTTTTCATACCAAGTTATAAAAGGAGGCAACCAGGATGTTGACGCATGGGTCGTTTCACCGAACGGGAAAATTCTCTATAAAGAACAAAGAAAAGAGGGAGATGAATTCATATTTGACCCATCAAAAGGAGATTTCCAATTCTGTTTCGGCAATCAGTTTTCTACAATAAGTCACAAAACAATCTTTTTCGATATAAGTCCAGAGGATCCGGATTCTTTAGCCGTGGAAGCAGGCGATAAAACACCGACAGTTCAGACTCTAACGGAAGCGGCGTGTGATGAAATACATTATGCCATGAGAGGAGTTGTAGAACACCAGAGAGACTATAGACTCAAAGAGGCCATCGGTCGCCATGTAGCGGAGGGACTGAACAACCGAGTATTTTGGTGGTCTATAGCTCAAGCTTTCATCTTGCTAGTAATAGGATTTGGACAGGTCTTTATACTTAAAACATTCTTCACTGAAAAATTACCAACACAAAATAAACCCCTAGAAACATCAACTTAGAATATTCTAACAATTCCGTATTACCATCCTTACAATTATGAGAAAATCAAATAAGTTGGAAGTTATCATAAGTCCAAAAAGTGACAGTATACTTAAAGATTGTTGATACATTGTGTTAAAAACATTTCTAACTGCATAGTACTTATTTTGATTATAAATTTTATCTTTTTTTCATTTAACGTACGTCTTTTTATTCTTTGTGTAAAAAAACCAAACATAGTATGAATAAGAAAAACAAAATAAACCACCAATGAGGATAATTGCTGAGGTTAATTAGGGAGGTTTGATGCAAGCTCGTGTGGCGGATCTAACCACTTTTGAAGGACGGGGTTTTTTTTTCTCGATTTTCCAGATTCTGATATCAAGTTTGCCTATTTTAAATGATTTAAAAATCCAAAGAAAGTGGGTTCAGACCCCGACTCTTCGTCCTTAAGAATTTGCAACTATTTAGTGCATAAAAGATAACTTCACAGCTGTTATCGATGTTGCCACATGTGCCAGATTTCAATTCAAAATATTTGTCAGTTGATTTCAAATTATCTTCTAAGTATATATCTTATTTCAGTTTATGTGCACATGTTCTAAAATTATTGATATATGTACTGAGTATTGATATTAGTTTAACAATTGGTGAATGGCTGTCATATTCTAAACTTGGTGCAGACACTTTGAAAATAACAGCGGTGAGCTGAACTACATTTGATGGCAAACCAACCCTCCCTCTAGTTCCAATTTATCTATGAATCTTGGACTCCTCAATCTGACTCTACTTATATTTTAGAAGATAGTAGAGTAAGATAATCTCAACCACGTTCTGAAATTTCTGTCTATTATATATCAATTAATCTTGAACTCGTTTACATGGTTCAAGGTCTGAATAATAAATGTCATGAGTTACATTTTTGTTATTATAAGAACATGTCAATCTGACAGGGTTCATCTGACTTTGATCAAATTTTTACGGTCTTTGATATGATCAAAGCCAAGTTTTCGTTATTAGGCCAGTTTCACTAATATAAGTATCTACAATAAAGCAACTGCAATTGATCTAAAAATCATTTGAATGTCAACCGTTCCGTCTGACAGATGTCATCTGACCTTGACCTCACTTTCATGGTCCAAAAATCATAGCTATACGATTTCGTAGTTATTGTGACGATTGTAACCGGTAATCATTTAAAAACAAACGTCCCATTCCTTAGACGTAGTAGGATCGATGGATAGTCGGTTAATTACTAGTACTCTAGGTATAGATCTACTATTTAGCATATAAAATTGTTGCAATATGTGTACATCCGCCTGACAGACATCAACTGACCTTGACAATTTTCATGGTTCGTTGCAAGGTTAACAATAATTTCAGCGATTATGTCAGTTACTTCAAACCTTCTACCTTACACATAATGAGGGGGTGGACAGGGGTATGGAACATGGTAATGAGGGGCCGGGAAGCGGGAACCGGGGGAAGAGGGGAGTAAAATAGGGATCCACTTCATTTGAACTTTAATGGGATAGTTGTCTCATTGGCAATCATACTACACATCTCCTTTTTTTTTTTATATGTCCATTTTAAGTTTGATACATGTAGCTACCCGATAAAAAATTATTCATTCATAATCAACTACGCAGGCGAGTCATTTCGGCGTACGTGCCCAATCTTGTTTTACATTATAAGACTATCCAATTAGAAGTTTGTTTAATGAATGTTACCCGGCACAGATGTTAAGCAAAAGAAAACGTTTTGTATTTCATAAGTCAAGAACATAATTAAATAAAATGATATTTATGATTTATTCCCAAATCGATTACGGTCACCGTTTGAACTGTAAAATACAGAACTATGAATACTCTGCATCCGTTTTGTTGCTGAACGGGAATCAATATGGTGCAAGATGTCACCTATTTTAATCAGTATCATAGAGTGTAAAACGGGGGTTTCTACTTTAGACATGAACTTATACCGGTTTTTTTTATAAAAAAAACTGTACACCTTTATATGGAAAGTATTTAAATGACATTTTATTTGCATATTTCTGTAATTTATTTGAATATAAAGAATTGAAAAAAGGAGATATATAATTTTTGACTCCCTTTCCTCAACAAAGTCGCCTCTCGCATAACAATTTGTGTATGCGGTATAGAACTAATATGACAAAGTAATGAACATAGATTTAATAACGGTAAAAATAAAGACGTTCGTAGTATTTTTCTTCATTTTGGGATGCAATGTCAAAATTTCACAAACTTTTTATAGCGGTGGTGTCGCTCTAACTTTCGAACTTGGGGATCAAGAGAAGAGCTGTTTTATTGAAACTTTTCCAGGAGGGAAGAGTTATTTGTTTTCATACCAAGTTATAAGGGGAGGTAACAACGATGTTGATGCTTGGATCGTTTCACCGAACGGGAAAATTCTTTATAAGGAACAACGAAAAGAAAGTGACGAATTCACCTTTGACCCATCAAAAGGAGATTTCCAATTTTGTTTCGGGAACCAGTTTTCTACAATCACCCATAAAGTCGTCTATTTTACCATTAGTCCACAAGGGATAGATTCTTTAGCTGTTGAAGCGGGCGATAAAAAACCGACTGCTCACACTTTATTACAGGATGCATGTGATGAAATTCACGCCGCTATGACGGAAGTATTTGAAAACCAAGTGGATTTCCGGCTGAAGGAGTCCATGGGACGCTATGTAGCTGAGGAACTAAACAATCGCGTAATGTGGTGGTCTATCGGACAAGCTTTGACCGTTATGATTATAGGGTTTGGACAGGTCTTTATACTTAAAACATTCTTCTCTGACAAGCTACCATCTCAAAATAAGCTTCTAGATACATAAACTTAGCATTAATTGTAGAACAGAATTATTTTCATAAAGATAGATTTTCATAAAAAGTCAGACATTGATGCCATTTTGTAGTGAGTTCGAGAAATGATTGTACTTAAACATTTGTATATTTAAGATATCTTAGTATAGTACTTTAGTAATTACTTTTATCATACATATAATGGTTGATCTAATTATTGTATTTGTATCAGTATTAACAGACCATGTTTTCCTACTTCATAAGAAGCTTGGTTCCACATTGGTGGCAGCTAATGTATTAATGAGTACCATATCTTATATTTTGCCTAACTTCATATTTGATAAAGCTGCTTTGAGAATATATCAATAAGATAAACTTCTGCGTGTTCTACATATTTATTTTTGTAGAATATGCTTCCGCTTTAGAGTCTGAATTTGAATTTGAGACTGGTTTAATTAATATTTAATATTTAATAGCCATATGAAGCCAATAAAATATTTATACTTTAAATAGTTAATCTGGTTAAGGAAAAGATGTCGCAGATGTTGATCTCTTAATTCATATATCAATTCATATTATATTGTTAACAATGCAGTGTGTTCTTATGATTAAGTTAACAATCCATGACAAATGAATCTTTTTGTAATAAATTTGAACTTTTGAGATTTTGTCAAATAGATATTTACATTTACAAAATGCATCTGCCATTCCTTGATATTAGATGCAATAATATGTGTTTTACAAAATGGTGTGATTTTTTTTTCTTTTTTCACTGCTCTATCTAAATATTTCTTCAAATGGTTTCACATGCTAACAGCAGTCATTTTTACGAGCAATTTTATCATTTTCTTCGTCAATCAATAATTGAGATTTTTGCCAAATAGAATATTTCATGATAATGGAACTTCTAAAAGGCGTTAAAATTTAAGGATCCAAGTTTGAAGATAACAGCCATATTCTCCTAATTGGAGGTGATTTTTAACACTACAGCTTCTCGACTTACTTGGAATCTTCAACACACAAAGTCACGTGTCAGTAAGTCTCTTATTTTCTGAAAACCGAACCTAAATGTAACATGAAGTATCATGGATCAGGGTGAACTATTATTGTACTTTCCAAAAGTGTTAGATATCTTGGTTCCCGGGTGTAACATATTCAGAGGTTAATAAAAATGTACTAGGTCAATGTAACCTTCTTTAGATTGTGAATTGTTGTATAGTATAGTACTCCTTCAGATATGTTTTACATAGACACGAAGAAGTATATACTGGCGTTTAGATCAACATTTTCCATAAAAACACAAAGTTGTTTTATGAAAGCCTTTGACAATTAAATAAACTTGCTTGCAATGCGGTGTAGGTTTTGCTCATTGTTGAAGGCCGTAAGGTGAATTATAGTTTCTAAGTTCTACGTCATTTTGGTCTCTGGTGGAGAGTTGTATCATTGGCAATCATACCACAACTTATCATTTTTATGTTTAGTTTAAACATGTTCTATTTGCAAAAGTAGCAAAAGGTATTGGACAAAAGTTATTACAACATTAGTGACATCCTCTCCCTTTGCAAATATATACACAAAATACATTATATAATGACAATCCATAATAGGAATGCATGTAATACAAACTGTAAACAAAAACAAAATAAAAAATACAATAAAATACAATGAACTATTAGATAAGGCTGGACTGGAGTTAAATATGAGAAAGGAGGACTTAAAATTTTTAATTGTATGTTCTAAATCTTTGTGTACCTATGATATAAGATTGTACTCACAAATTTCTTAACTTCGCTGAAATGTAAGTTCGCCGTCGCCAGCCAATAGAAGATCAATTGATATAGCATTTCTTTCTTATTTTAAAAGCAATATTTATCTTGCTTCATTGTGAAAAGGGCACTCAGAAAAATAGTGAATACAATCATCAACAGGATGGCCGCAGCTGCATGCGAGATTTGGTTTATTATTAACACGGTGCAGAACTGCATTTAAAGAACTGCACATATTTCTCAAACGTGTATGAATAGTATTTAGGTTTCTATCGCCACACTACTTAAGTAGGAGGGTGGCTGTATTAATACAGTTTTCATGTTTCGTTTGAATACATTTATATTTCAGGAAGCCCATATGTCGGGGTTTCGGCAATTCCATTCAATAGTAGTTGATGGGAAATAAAAAGGATTTTCTGGTTATATCTAGTCTTAAACAAATCATAATTAGATATTTGACCAACAAGTGGGGCATTAAATCGCAGATGTATTCAGGGGTAGTCCCATTATGTACAGAATAGAATATATTGAGCTTTCTTGACTTTCTTCTGTCCACTAGCAATTGTTAGCTTTTGAAATACATAGCTCCCCGACCAGCATACAGCATACATATTCTTTCTGCTTCCAACTGAACATGTTCTAAATTGTCAGAATCTTGTTGAGTACAACCATCCCATAACTCACATGAATATTCCGTAATTGGTCTAATTAATGTTTTTAAGTATATACGAGCAAGATAATTTCTATTCAATACATATTTCATTTTTTAAGAACATTATTTTGATCTTATGCTTGCACAATATATTATGTGTTCTATATGAGGGGCCTGATGGGTTATTTTCGTTCTTCGTGATCGGTGCATTTTCGCTATCGTGATCCGTTTTTCTACAGATTTTTTTTTTTTATATTTTCGTGATCCGTGATCATGGAAATTTATTTTCTGTGAATCGTGATTGACAAAAAAATCAACTCGTGAATCGTGATGAGACCCCCATCAGGCCCCTCCTATATATGTGTGTGGAATTTATCATTGGTACCAAAAGCAATTCCAAATGTTTATTACAGGAGACCCAATTCTTTACTGCTTGATTTTGAAATTCAATTTCAATATCATATCATATGGGGAAGTATTACAGGAGAATATCATAGCCTAGTATTAAAATTAATTAGTCAGTCTTTAGACCATGTTGACATTTATTCTAAATCGCTGTTTAAGACATCCTCTATTGTGTCAGGGCTATTACTGGAATAAGAAAGGGATGTGTCGTCAGCAATCAATCGAGTGCTTATCAAATTATTAGCTATGTCATTTACATAAATAAGGAATAGTAGGGGGTATTTTATATTAATCGAAGTATCCAATTTATACATGTGCTAGATGTGGACAGAAGCATTTTTTTAGTATAAAGTGCTACCATGCTTCATACTAGCACTGATGGGTTTCTTCTTCATATTGCTTCATAAAATGTTTTTCATGATAATAATAAAATTAATCTTGTTGGAAAAGTTAGGTCAAAGACATTATTACTCAATTACTTTTATGAATACATTCAGATTTAACTTGTCATTTTTTTTCCTCTGCCAAAAGAACTTATCTTGTTTACTCATGTTAAGCTTTTCATGAAAACAATTCTATAAACTTGGTGGGAAATGCTAAGTCAAATGAAACATGAAGCTTTATTACTTGTTACTTCATTTCCTCTTGCCAACAATGTCTTCAAAGGCGATTTTTTTGTTGTCCTTGTCATCATAAATATGAAGAGTTAAAATTTAAAATCCGTATTGATTGACCATTTCGTCGGGGGATCTCTTTGTCTAGTTATATTTCATCATCCTTCAGTCCGAACTTTATTTGAGTACTATTCATTTATATTACTTGCCATGTGCTTTGGTTTACCTCGATTTCCAAAACTCATTCTTATCGGTCAGTTCCCGTATAAGTACACTCGAAGTTTTTAGAAACAAGACCAAAATCGGGTCTGTACCTGAGTCGCTGCATGCAACTGATTGGGGTAACATGTATATCGGAGCATAACTGATCATTCCCAGACCAAATATTAAAAACATTCACTTCAATAGGAGCCAAGAAAAGTTTGACTAAGAATCTTTGTACAATGAGTGTTGTAAAATTTTAAACTATCGGCAAACAGGAAGTGGATACACGACAGATGTAAAAATTGCTTACTCTCTACAACTCAACATTATCAAGATGCAGACCAAATATTAAATCATTCCCATTCATAGATGCCAAGAAAACTTTGACGAAAATTTTCCTTGTACAATAAGTGTTGTAAAATTTTAAACTATCGGCAAACAGGAAGTGGCTACACGGCAGATGAAAAAAAATGCTAACTCGCTACAACTCAACATTATCAAGCTGCAGACCAAATTTAAAAATCAACCCCTTTCATAGAAGCCAAGAAAACTTTGACCAAAATTTTCCTAGTAAAATGAGTGTTGTAAAATTTCAAACTATCGACAAACAGCAAGTGGCTACACGTCAAATGTAAAAATAGCTTACTCGCTACAACTCAACTTTATCAAGCTGCAGACTAAATATCAAACCATTCCCTTTCATAGAAGGCAAGAACATTTTGACTAAAGGTTTCTTTAGGACGGACGGAGTCGAGCGGTTACTAAACCTGCTTCCGCTTCGGCGACGCAAGTAAAAATAGGATGAATTTCTATTCCATTCGAGTTTTTGGACACCGTTTTCGACAAACCAATCAACTTTGACAAATTACTAAAGGGTATGTAGTAAATGAAGTTTTGCGAATGTTCATTCAATGTGGTCTACTAAGTAATAGACCATAGAATCTTTTGTAGTATTAATATGAATACGAAGGATCAAAATGACTTAAATGGTTGCGCAAACTTGGAGGTTAAACGTAAAAAAGGAAGGAAAGCTTTGAATGGTTAAAAAATTGTCGCGTAACTTTTTCTTGTGCACAATCTTTTTGCAAAACACGAAATAATATAACCAAATTTGTTTTTGTAACTGCAATATTTTCATCCATTATATAGCTGAACCAAAAAGTGTGATATTTTTAAATGTTGTCTTATTCACATTCAATTCACATCCATTTTATTCGTCTGAAACAAAATCAAAGTTCCAGTAGACTGAGTAGATTAAGGACAAGTTTGAGAGTTTCGCCATAGTATGATTTTCATTTTATATTTGTGATAATAATGAATAACGAGCGAACCCGAACGCTGTTGTCCTTTCTATTTCTCTCTAGACTTGGATTTAAAAAAATGAAATGGACTTCACATGATGGATGGATGTATAACATCCAGTGGAAAACATTACATGTATATATCAGGATGACGATATGTTGATTTGACATGACTTTGAACCCGGCTTTAAATTTGATTAATTGATTGACTCTTGTCTGTTTAGCGTAAATTGGCGAATATGTCATGATTATCCAGGGTCAGCTTCATAGTCGTGGAGTCAGATTTCAGCATGCTATCTCAGAAGTTGACAAGGGCTCATGAAGACATGTCAACATACCCAGACACACCATTCCAACTATACAAGCCGACCATTCTTTGCTCTTTCTCCTAAATGCCACGTGGTAAGCGGAGAGGCAGCAAATACCAATCATTTCGAGACCATGCACCGAGGCGGTTATAAATTTAAGACAGACATTTTGCGTTTGGGTCTAAATACGTGAAAGACGTCACTTGACCATTGAGCATTATTTGATTTTCATAATTAAATCGTGTGGTCTTTATAAGACATTTAAATGTTTTATTGTAAAAGTAATTATGGTCCTTGTTTTCTATACGAGAACCCTGTTTTAGTTTCATTTGCAATTTTAAAATGATGAAGAAAACATGCGAAATTATGTTGTCAAGACTAGTTTAACCATGCAGTTGAATCAATAGATATGGAAAATGAATATTTAATAGATAATTTTTAATGAATAAAAATACACCAGTTTCACATAAGCGACTTATCGACTCTAATGTCGAAATCATATGCGCTTTTTAGTTTAAATCCCGCGATAAAACAATTTGTACTATAAATCCAACCCATTAACCTTACATTTAAGTTATTTTTGAATTTCTGACTATTATACAACAATACGATTTGGTCACTCTAAACATAAACGGATTTTCAGCTTAATGGCTTATGAAATCATTTCCATACAGATATTTAAAATTGATTTTATTATGACAGCAGATTATGCAAAACATGAAAATCTATAAACAACAATGGTATGTTAAACTCTCAAAAACATTTATAACAAGTAAGTATTGCATAACAAAAGGTACTTGAGCAAGACTTTAAATACTGTTTACACTAATACTGAAGTGACTAATGAATTTATAGTAATACTGTGAAAAACACATACACCATGCTTAAAAATACCATTGACATTTCGTTATATTTAATGCGCATGTGGTTGTACTTTCTCCCGCCTGTTGTCAATAATCTCGTTCAACATCAAGAAAACGACTTACAAATATAACACTCTGGTCGAACTGATCTTTAGTTGTAGATAACAAATTGTCAATGGTATTTTCAAATGCAGTGTATCTATAAAATGTGAAAAACATCTATCAAAAATATATCTAACAAGAAAGACAGGTTACAAACAAATTTTCAACAATAATAACAATATTTTATGACATAATACTGAATGGTTTAATAGTTACAAGAGATCGTCTAGCACACTGAATACTGGTATGGAATAAAATAGTATCTTTTTATGATTGTAGAAGGAAAGCAAACAAGTTTGGTTCAGTCATGTGAATAACTATATGATAAAGAAGCAATCGTTTAAATTCGTTTCTGGGTTTCGAGTAAGAATAACTCCTCTTTCTCTAGTGTAACTTGAACAATTTGTTGGTCGTATGCATCTCATCTACGTACCTGAAAAATAAAGATAAATAAATATGAAAATAAGAAGATGAGGTACGATTGCCAATAAGATAACTATCCAACAGAGACCAAACGACATAAATTTTAGCAATTACAGGTCACCGTATAACCTTCAACAATGAGCAAATCTCATATCGAATTGCAAGCTATAAAAGGCATCAATATGAAGTTCATACGAGAAAACCAAAAGCTGATTTATGTACAAAACTACAAATATGATATACAGCAACCAAAAACAAACACTGGACTACAAGCTACTGATTTTGGACAGGCACATGCAGAATGTGGCGGGGTTAAATATGTTTGATGTCGCCCAACACATCACCCCAGCATGTATATGTGTACATATCTATGTAAAAAGTCACCAAAGATTCAAGGCTTTTAAATCAGTACGTCACACGTTTCGTCTAAATAATACGTATTAGTGATGCTCAAATCAAACTAGAAGAAAGACCGAATCAATTACAAATTTTAAAAGCATGTTAAATGTAGATGTGGGATAAGGTTTGATAGTTGGTGATTGAAACTACAAATGTAGGTATAATGTATATCAACAGTTTCAATTTGTTTGTGTGTGGTGAACTTCTAGGGAATGTTTAAAATTCCACACAAAAAACACAGACATCTACTGAGAAGTTACCACACGGTCTTCAACAATGACGGACAAGTAAGTTCCAACCCACTGCAGCCTATACAACCAATTTTTATTTACAAAATGACAAACAATCTTATACCAACTCGTTTGCTTTGCCCGTGTCTGTAGTGACGTTTTGGATTTCAATGAACGTAATCTATGTATTACTAGTAAATTATTAAGTCAGGGATTTTGTTACCACAAATTACGTAAAACCTTTACTAATTTCTTCCATAGATACAAAGATTTGGTTTTCAAGTTTTGCTGTGACTGTTGAAAACTTATTTCAAACGGAATAGCACATCCTAAATTGTATATGGCGATGTTAACCGAGCCCGGAAATTTAGATACGATCTGGGTAAACTTATCAATCCTTTAAATAAACTTAATTTAAAAAGTTACCAATTCAACGCCGTAATTAATCTTTGAATATTGTTTTTATTGGTATAAATATTGATTTTGTTATCAGTAAATTAAAACCATAGTAAATATTATTGTTATACACATATGTACTTTCACGGTACTACAATCTGTCGATACCTATATTTTGGCATTGCACAAGGTCCTGTTTTTCTCTTACTGTTTATGAAGTCTTTACACTAAATCCATTGGATGTTGGATGTGTACTGATTTTTTTTATTAGTTGTTATTGGCTTTGAACAAGCTGTAGTAACTGCTAGTACTCTCAGATGTGTACTTAGTGTCTTTTTTGTTGTTAGGGATGAGGGATGGATAAATACCCCGCCACGTCCGGTCTGTGTTTTTGTTTGATGTTTATCGGCTTTGTATCGATCTAATGAGTTAAGCCTTTTTCAACTGAATTTTAGCTCACCTGGCCCAATGGCCCTAGTGAGCTTTTCTCATCACTTGGCGTCCGTCGTCGTCCGTCGTCGTCGTCGTTAACTTTTTACATTTTGAACCTCTTTTAGAGAACCACTGAATGGATTGAAACCAAACATGGCATGAATGTTCCTTATGAGGTGCTGACTAAGTGTTGTTACTTTTAAGCTGATCCTTCATCAAGGATGGCTGCCTGCGGGGGACTTAGTTTAACAGAGGACCCTATGGAAAATACATACAAATGCTTCTTCTAGATGTGCACTAAATGGATTGAAACCAAACATGGCAAAAATGTTTCTTATGGGGTGCTGATGAAGTGATTTACTGTTCAAGATGGCCACCAGGATTTTTTTTTATTAAACTACAGGGCCAATATTAATCCAAATTTGGCCTCACTCATTATTAAGGTATCTGTTATGATTTTAATCTATTTTTACATGATTTCCAAAACCAAAGTAGAATCAGATGAGCGACACAGACTCTTGAGAGCCTCTAGTTATAGTTTGTTCTTATGTTGTGCTGTTACACCACTGTCCCAGGTTGGGGCCTGGGGAGGGTTGAGCGCTCACAAACATGTTTAATTCCGCCACATTCTTTATGTGCTGGTCCCTAGTCAAGAGCCTGTAGTTCAGTGGTTGTCGTTGTTTCATGAATGTCAATTTGTTTTTCGTAAATTGTTTTGTTATAAATTAGGCCGTTAGTTTTTCAAATTGAATTGTTTCGTATTTTTCATGTCGGGACCTTTTATAGCCGACTACTAGAAAACGGTATGGGTTTTTCTCATTGTTGAAAGCTGTACGGTTGCCTATAATTGCTCATATCCATTTCATTTGAACTTTGGTGGATAGTTGTCTCATTGGCAATCGTACCAAATCTCCTTATTTTTATATTAAACACAATTGTCAATAGAAAAATACACGGAGAGACAATAATATTTATGACGAGATTCTTGGTTTGGGATTATTATATAAATATTTTCCTTCTTTCATTCTAAGAGGAAATATAACCCAGGCGCTGAAGGCAGACAGACAGTAGCATAGCAAGAAAGAAAAAAGACGAAAAGACAAACACCAATCCACAAATAAACTGTTATCCGACAGAGATATGACTCGCCTTTTTGTAATTTTGTAAATGCAAATGTTGAAATTAAAATAGCAATACTTTAACATGTAAGTTATGCAAATATTCAAAGTCGATGAACCATGACTGAAGGTACATGGCTAAACAATCTCCATAGAATGAGATGTGCCAATGCTAATACAACTGCCTACCAAATACCATTGACCTATTATAAGTCGTTCCCTTTAAACAAACCTAAACACAAACATTAGCACATATTTACAACTTCTCGTCCAATCAAATTGCTTATATTTGCCTTCTAATTTTCATAGTACATACTTTTCCCGTGTACTAAGTAACTACGCATGAATGACCACAAGGGTAAGATTTCATTGTATCGTAATCAAGATATTTAAAACAAAAATTGCCACTGGCTATTTTGAAATAAAATGCTGTGTTCCAAATTAAATTAAATAGTTTGTAATTAGTTTTCACGTTGATTTTTAAATATCCTGCTATTAAAATCTTTGGATCTAAAAAATGTTTTTGACAATTGCAATTTTTTTTCATTTAAATAAAGGGTATCATCCATGCAATTACTTTGTACACAAAAAAATGTGTACTATGAAACCTTGTGAAGGGAAATTAAAGCAACTTGGTGATAATTTTTTAAACTTTCTTAAGGAAGGTGATCTATTTCGTCATGAATTGATTGATTTATTGATTATCGGTTGCTTAATTTCCAGTGGCAAATATTTCATGCATGTTCAGGACGATGTCATGAATTGAAAAACTGTGATTATGTCTGAAGATAATGTGCCAATTATATATATAAACATATTCTGATAAATCTTTTAGTTTTTACTTTGAAATAATAATAAAATAAATAAAAAACACAAAACCTATAACCTCTGATCTATTTGTAGTTGCTTTTTAATGCCTATATAATGACTATATCTATGGGGACAAACAATCTAAAAATATGTTTCAAATTTATTATACCTTTAGTTTTACTGTGAAATTAAAAAATGTTTTCAAAACATGTAAAGCTTCCACTGCAATTTAATTATTGCCTGCTTTTGGTCAATTTATTTGGTCATCTTACCATGTAAGAAGAACATGTATAGTAAAACACCGCTTTATATCAATATACATACTTACACCAGCAGCTACCATCTTTTCATTCTGGAGTCAAGGGCCTTTTGAAATTACGTGTCTTACAATGATACTAGTGAGTAGATTTACAAAACTTCGTTAATGAGTTCCGTTTTACAAACACCTGTGATACAAGTAGTCAGCCAAAATAAACTATCAATAGACCAATTAAAAGATTACTCGAGTTGTAAATATGTGCTACATATACATAGACCATGACTGAGGGGCGGGGCCAAATATTCTCCATAGAAATGAGATGTGCTAATGCTTATACAACTGAACACCAATTAACATTGGCCTACCACTAATGGTTCCCCTTGAACTGACCTTATCACAAACTAATACATGTTAACTTAGCAAAATTTTCAGTCTATAGACCATGACTAAGGGGGCGGAGCCAAATGATCTCCATGGAAATGAGATGTGCCAATGCTAATACAACTGCATACCAAATATCATTGACCTACCACTAGTGGTTCACCATGAACTAGACCTAATCACAAACTAATACATTGTTGACACCGCCGTCGCTGACTCCGGAAACAGCATACCTATGTCTCGCCTTTTTGACTCCATCAAGGCGAGACAAAAACTAAATATTGATCAACAGGAAACTCACCAAAAATGCAAGGGATGTTCTGGTAGGATTAGCAATTCACGCTCCAGTATTGGCACTTGTGTTGATTATGACAAATAAATTGATTGATTGTTGTTTGTTTAACGTTCAGTGCCAAATATTTCATGCATGTTTAGGACGAGAACAAATTTACAGTACATACAATTGGGGGTCGACCAGGATGATGGACGGAAAATGTTGAATGCCACTGGAAAAAAGTGTATATTGGATGGGGACAGACATTTAGCCTTACATCAAAGTTCACTCACTACACGAGGCATCAGATTTAATGTCCCCATTCTGACCAGACGTGGCTGCGAATTTATACATTCATTACAATTTTCCGAAAACGGGAGTCCTATCCAAGATCAAATGGACTCATCTGATAATGAGGAAAGGATAATACACTTAAAAGTTGTCAAAAGTTAAAAGAAAAAAACGAAAATTAATTTGAAGTACATGTTGACTACAAATAAGACCATCAACGAGAGAGTCGTTCTAAGAAGGTTTTAACACAGACGTGGGCCCGTGGTGATAAGAACGAGGATATTGAGAAGTTCTTGTTCGGTATCCTTGATTGTTTCAACCACTTTTTACATTGTTGTTTACAGTTCTTTAATATTCACCTTATTACTCTCTATTCGGGATTTTTTGGGGTAATTATCACCTATTCATAAAACTACATTCAAACTTTGTCGGAAATTAAAATTTGGATATATACGACGAAAAAACATACATGCATTGATTTTCTACAGTGAATCTGACTCTTATAACATGTTACAGTTGTCTCAAAGTGTATAATATCCATTATTTATTCAGTATTCGGCTATACAATTTGCTCTGATTTAGATCATGATTAATAAATCTATAATATTAATTGTGAATACCTAAATGTTTCTATAATCGGTCTTTATAGATAAAATCATCATTGTACCTAGACTCCCAAATTCAATAGTACCAATAACACCTCAGTCATGTAATTAAGCAAAAAGGGGGGGGGTTGAACAGAATAAAAGACTTTACAACTTAAACCCAACCTGTGTATACATGCCTACTTCAAAATTTAAATATTGTATTTCGTTTTTTACAAAATTATAGGAAACATCTCCCTATAGAAAACAGTTTTTGCTAGTGTCTTTGAATATAAATAAAAAGAGAAGTGGGTATACACCAATGACATAGACATCTAAAGGTCAACATACTGGCTTCAATAAAAGACAGGTGTCTGTATGTCAAGCTCTAAGTCTAAAACATCGAAAGTAAAACAATGTGAATAAATTTAACCTTTACTTCGTGTATCAAAGTACTGATATCAACTCCAAATTCTCCAAATGACAAAAACATTAAGACATGACAAAGTTAACCACTGACAGAATTTCCGACTGGAGACAGCAACATATATAAAGTAACAAGCATGTGGTGGGGACAAAGTTTTAAAAAAAATATCTAAACCCAGAAAGGCTTCTTTTTTTTACAGAACTCTTCCTGACAAATTTGGTGTGATGAATCCATAAAAAATGAAAGTAGCAAATAATTTTCTTTTCACTTTTATAAGCAATGAAGTCATGTATCAAATATTTCATAAATAAATCATAAATTTTTTGTCAAAACAGCTGAAAATGTTTTTGGGATTAAACTATAAATGTGTATATATATTCTCATTACACCATTGGTAAACATAAAAGAAAAAAACTTTTAAACATGACAATTTGCAACATTGATTCGCATCTGTCAATTAAAAGTAATGTAAAATTTGATTAAGATTAATAACAATTAGTTGAGTTTGGTTCTCAATATCTTTTTTACAAATGTATGTCATTTGTGTGTTTTGTTTTATTCATTATGAATAATGAAACTGTATTACAATTATATGAACCATTTATTATTTTTAAATCCATTGGAATAATTGAATACTTTACACTAAATCCATTGGATGTTGGATGTGCATTGAATCTATCATGTCTATTGATTGATATTTTATTCTTAGATACATGATTTTTTTAATTAGTTGTCATTGGCTTTGAAATAGCTGTCAGTAACTGTGAGTACCCTCAGATCTGTACTTTGAATCTTTTTTGTTGTTAGGGATGTACAAACAAATGTATAAAAACCCTGTCATGTCTGGTCTGTTTTTGATGTTTTTCAACTTTGTATCGATCTGATGAGTTAAGCCCTTTTCAACTATATCTTATAGTTTGTTCTTATGTTGTGCTATAACACCACTGTCCCAGTTTAGGGGGAGGGTTGAGCATGTTGAGTGCTCACAAACATGTATCCCAAGTCAGGAGCCTGTAGTTCAGTGGTTGTCGTTGGTTCATGTCGGTCATATTTGTTTTTCGTAAATTGTTTTGTTAAAAATTAAGCCTTTAGTTTTCTCAATTGAATTGTTTCATATTTTTTCATGTCAGGTCTTTTAAAGCTGACTATACGGTATGGGTTTTTCTCATTGTTGAAGGCTGTATGGATGTCTATAATTGCTAACATTCACTATATTGGAGCTTTGGTTGATAGTTGTCTCATTGGCAATCATACCACATCTTATTTTTATTTTGCAACATTTTTATATGCCTGTATACACCTGGCTTTATTGTAAATATTTTAAGCATGGTATATGGCATACATGATAAATGATGTAAAACATTCTTTAATGATTTCATCTCTTGTTGTCTCTTGTTAAGAAATTCCTAAAAATTGGATGACTACTTTTTTCTTTTTGGGTACCCAATTCATTAATCATGTTAATTTTAAACATCATTTTTTGATGATCTTAAGACAGCTTGAAATCTAGGATAAACCTGAAGCCAAATTGCAAGCTGATGCGTTAAAAGTACTTATGTTAGATTTTTTCATCTTTTCTTTTTTTATACTATTTGTTTTTATTTAAAAAAAACAAAAACATTTCATTTCGGGGAAAAATCCAATAAGGGAACAACCTTTTGATTTTCTTGGGGGCCAGGAGGATTTTGAAAATGAATAACTTAGTCTGGTAAGAACAAAAAAAAATAATTCTGCGCTTAGCAAAGCTGCAGGAAAAAAAGGCATACATAGCAATAGATCCTAAAAAAAATTTATCCTATCCCCCATGGTCGTCCCTTGTATAGTTTTTTAACTAGGTTCAAACTTATTAGATAATTATTGCAAAAGAATAAGTAAAAGGTGTTTTAAAGAATTAGAAAAAGTTGTTTTAAATTAGGAGATCTTTTAGATTTTGTACATGTATCTGTGACAGTGAAATATACTTTAAGAAATATTTGAATTTGAAAATAAAACATATAACTTACATTGTCATTGGACTATTTATGATAGGAAATCTCTTTTGGGGTCGCTCTTCATACACCACTGGAACACCACATCCAGTTCCCCAGCGAGGAGGTGGAAATGTACCATAACTTCCCTTTGACGGCAACATTTGTCGAAGTGTTGAATATTGTTCAGATCTTGTACTTGGATGAGATCTAAAAATGACTGGAAGCGTTTTCCGTTCAAAACCTCTGAGTGGTGGATCTGTAGGGGGAACCCAGTGCCGGTCTGGAAATGGAAGTTGTTTTGGGGCTAATAACTTGTGTCTAGGGACAGGTGCAGTCGTCCGTAAATCTGTTGGAATATAACGTTTTGTTACCCACACAGTTTCCGGATCTTCACTTTCTTTCCTCGCCATCTCGTCTTGTTCTTTTAAATATTTACTGTATTGTAACCGATAGGCGCCAAAAGCGCCCATACTAAGGGCTGTCATTTTGCAAGAGGAAGACGTCCAAAATCAGTTTCCAAGTTCGTTGTCAATGTCAATTTATCGCACAGGCGCTTGAAAGTCAGAATCAAAATAGCGTTTGTTTATCGATTATGTCCCTTTTGGCGGACTAATGGTTTAAATAATTTACCTTTCTAATCTAAGTGATTAAAAAGACTAATTGTGTTCACTAAACGACATATACTGAAGTATAACGATTATCTGAGACTACTGTAACACATGTGTTATAGTAGTCTCAGCGATTATGAAGTATACTGTTGTGTAAAAAATATCGTGATAGTTAGTTTATAAGATAAATTACGATAAATTTATAATGTATTTCCAAGAGGACCCATAATGGGCAAACTCAGTACAGTGATTAGTATATATATAAATAATTACAATATAACTAATACCATAGAAGTATTACAATACTTCCATGCTAATACAAAAGAAAAATTCCCAGCTTAAACATGAATTGTAATATGAGTTTTTATGTTTGTAACAAATTTATCTGTAATCATTTACTAGTAGTTGATTCTTTCGATCCATAAAAGTATACCAATTCAATAAATACCCCAAAACATTTCAAACTTCGATATGCGTTTGCTTGCACTATTGAACGTCTCAGATGAACTTCGATATGCATGTGCTTGGACTATTTAACGTCTCAAATGAAATTCGATATGCGTGTGTTTCCGACTATTTAACGTCTCAGATGAACTTCGATATGCGTGTTTTTGCACTATTTAACGTCTCAAATGAACTTCGATATGCGTGTTTTTGCACTATTTAACGTCTCAGATGAACTTCGATATGCGTTTGTTTACACTATTTAACGTCTCAGATGAACTTCGATATGCGTGTGTTTACACTATTTAACGTCTCAGATGAACTTCGATATGCGTATGTTTACACTATTTAACGTCTCAGACGAACTTCGATATGCGTACGTGTGCTTTCACTATTTAACGTCTCAGACGAACTTAGATATGCGTACGTGTGCTTGCACTATTTCACGTCTCAGATGAACTTCGATATGCGTGTGCTTGTGAAAGAGATAAATTTGTCCTGGTAAAATATTTCCGGGCGGACACATATTACTAGTATAAAAAGTCCATGGTTACAGAATTTACTAGTATTTTTAGTCCGATGTTAGTAATTTATGTCCCCAGACTAATTTTCCTAGGAATTCAAGTCCATGTCATTAATATTCCTAGGTAAAAATGTCCATGTCCTTTTTTTATAGGAAAAATATTAATGAATCAAATCATTTACATTAAAAATATGGAAATTTAAAAGTTATGTTTTAATATTGTTCTTAAGTTCTGTATTTATATTTTTAATAAAATTTATGTCACCAGACTAAATTTCCTAGGAAATCATGTCCATGTCGTTAATATTCCTAGGTAAAAACGTCCATGCCCTTTATTTTAAAGGTAAATATAAATGTTATGTTTTAATATTGTTTAAGAGTTGTGTATCAATATTTTAATAAAATTTATGTCCCCAGACTAGTTTTCCTAGGAAATCATGTCCATGTCATTAATATTCCTAGGTAAAAACGTCCATGTCCTTTATTTTAAAAGGTAAAATTTAATGAAACAAATTATTTACATGTAAGCAATGGAAATTCAATTTTTATGTTTTAATATTGTTAAAGAGTTGTGCATTAATATTTTAATAAAATTCATGTCACCAGACTAATTTTCCTAGGAAATCATGTCCATGTCATTAATATTCCTAGGTGAAAACGTCCATGCCCTTTATTTTAATAGGAAAAAATTAATGAAACTTTCCAATCTTAACTAAGACAATATGCTTTTTTGCCTCCTGAATTTAAAGGGGTCCCAGACTTTTTTCCTAGGTAATCAAGTCCATGATCATAATTTTACTAGAAAAACAAGTCTTAGGACAATTTTTCCTAGGAAAATAAGTGCCAGACATATTTTACTAGCTATGTACTTATTTCCCTAGGAAAATGTGTCCTGGGACTTACATTCCTAGTAAAATCATAGTCATGGACTTGATTACCTAGGAAAAAAGTCTGGCGGACAAATTTTACTACCGGACCAAATTTACTGTTACACTTGCACTATTTAACGTCTCAGATTTTAATGATATTGTTTATTATCAAAAAAAATTGAACAGAAATCAGTAGATGTATCATAAATTCGTCAATATGTATACAAATTTATCACAAATTTAGAGATTAATTGTGGATATATATGACGCCACAACCGGGCATGAATTATACTTTCTTGTTGGGTTAATAGACTTATTGATTAAGGTTATAGTTTAATGTTGTTATTCAATCCTTGCACCGGGTACTTTTATATCAATTCGCTCAGTAGTGTTTTAAAGTTTGAATAAGATTAAAATGTTTCTTTTCTTCTGCATTAGATTCTGTATACAATTTATCCTGAACACTGCACAAGATTGTGTCTTGACTTCCTATATATACCGTTTATGATGTTGGAGAATGAACCCCCCTCATTCCCAAGTATATCCGTGGGATAAAGTCGGGCTCCAAGCACTCGAAATCATGAAGCAGTCATATTGTTATGCGTTTACTTTTCTACATTGGCTAGAGGTATAGGGGGAGGGTTGAGATCTCATAAACATGTTTAACCCCGCCGCATTTTTGCACCTGTCCCAAGTCAGGAGCCTCTAGCCTTTGTTCGTCTTGTATTATTTTTAATTTTAGTTTCTTGTGTACAACTTGGAGTTTAGTATGGCTTTCATTATCACTGAACTAGTATATATAATTGTTTAGGGGCCAGCTGAAGGACGCCTCCGGGTGCGGGAATTTCTCGCTGCATTGAAGACTGGCCTGTTGGTGACCTTCTGCTGTTGTCTGTTCTATGGTCGGGTTGTTGTCTCTTTGACACATTCCCCATTTCCATTCTCAATTTTATGGATTATAAAATTACCTGATCGATGCCGGGGATATCCGTAATCATACAAACTATATACAAGGTGTAGAGGAGGGACGACAGTGTAGGTGCCGTGTGCAAAACTTTTCATGTCACGTGGTACGATTTCAGCTTCCGTTTGGCAATTTTAAATATTGTAAAAGATCGATTTGTACGTGTTTTAAAATCAAATATACTCTACTGCATTCATGGAAAATATAGCAAGTTTTCACTGAGAAAGATTTGTTGATGATCGAAAATAATTTTGACATAAACAAATTAATGTATTTTTACTTTTTTGGGGTAAATTGTATCTTTGAAGATTATATTCCGTAATGGCGGGAATTTTATTCGCTGTCTATAAAAATATGAAGCACAAGTTTTTGTTAATATTTCGTTAGTTCGCCAGTAGAAGTTATTGAAATTTATAACAGTTAAAGAATATTGTTCATACAACCTAACACATTAAAGGTCTCCTTAGTCTCCACCCGTTGCTGCATAGTACGACGCTAAAAAATTTTCAAATAAAATGTCCAAATATATTTGTCAAATACGCGAGTAAAGATCAGTAAATACTAACCTTATGCATAAAAACTAAAAAAAAATTTGTGTATTTTGATTATATTCAAGATATAATGAAAGTGTTTCACCCAATAAAAGCCATGTAATAAAACAGCTTATTAAAATTGTGTATAGTTTGTGTATTGGTCGGCTTCAAATAAAATGTTCAAATATATTTGTCAAATACGTGAGTAAATATACTTAACCTTAAGCATAAAAAATACATTTTTGTGTATTTTGATTATATTCAAAATATAATGAAAATGTTTCACCCATTAAAAACCATGTAATAAAAGAGCTTTTTAAAATTGTGTATAACTTGTGTATTGGTCGGCTTCTTTCTCTAATTGTGTTTTCTCGTTTTTTATTTTTGTACAGATAAATGAAGAATGAATACAATATTAATAGTTTTGTAATTAATAAAATGTGGTCCCAAATAAAACCTTAAAATCAATCAAATGAATTCTATTAATGTCCATGCCGTATGAAATAAGCCCTCGGGGATAAGCAGTTTAAATACGGGTATATGACAAGTATGTATATTCCGGACAATAAAATGACAATTACAAATTCGTTTATAATGTGTACATGGATGTATATTGTATAACCATTACAACTGTATATTACTGATTATATTTATAATCTCAGTCCACAAATTTCGGATGTCCAGGTGATGTTCACGCCACGGACTGCTTGTAATAAATGACACATTATCACCGCGACCGATTGATAATATAAGACAAATCTGCGTGCCGTGTGCAGAGTGTCGTCCCTCCTCTGTACAAGGTGTAAATATTGCGAAAAACTGAAAAACTAATATTTGTATATAATAGGGAGACGTGATAAAAAATATTTTTCATAAAAGTTGCAAAACATTATGAAAAACTGAAAATGCTATTACGCACGTCATTAATTGTCTTTTCTAAAATGTGTAATAGTTTATTTTTGGAGAAATGTCATATTAAGTACTCTTAGATCGGTACTTTAATTTGTGTCTTTATAGATTTTTTGTAACGGTATGGTGTTTTCTCAGTGTCGATCTAATGATTCAAGCCTTTCCCAAACTGATTTTTACATCGCGATGACCTTGAGGTCATGCCGATGTATTGCTATCGCCTAGATTTCCTTTATGTAAATTAGTTTTGGGTTTGTAACCGATCTATAAATATGATAAATATGCGCACATAAACGAGTGCAAAATAACATTCCTTATCGTTTGATATAAATACATCTCTTCAATGAATACTGATAAAAATATTTTTGTTTACAACATAAATTAATAATATGAAAATGTTTTGTAGTTAGATATATATATATATAAGTAAAAAATCATTGATAATATCAATGAACAAGTACCGAAAAATTTTGTTAAAGCATGCGGAAGAATATCTCAAAGAACAATACCGGCAAGGACCGGTAACTCTGTAATTGTTTTTGCGGGAAAATATGAATGCCTACTCGTATCCAATCTTAGAAAAATCTAATTTTTACAGAAAAGTGTCCACCATGCACTTGCATTGCACTATTATTAGAATAGTAGAATAGAATGATATACAACTGGATGCAAATCATATATATATGTAACTGTTATTTTAATATAATATATAACAACAAATCAGTGTATACTGATTTGTATCACTACAATATAATAGTTATTACGGTGAAGCTGAATTTCCTGACATTTATTCATCATCCACGCACGAACTTGTCTCAGAAAAAATATATCTCTGTACATTAACCTCAGTTTCAGGTAAAGAGATATGTTGTTTTTTTCTGAGACAAGTGCTTTTGATCATCCTCAAGAACTTTTGGTCATCCGATGTTCAGTACTTCAGTACTTTGATTACAGTCTGTTTTCATGTTGTGCTGTAACATCACTGTTCCAGATTATGGGGATGATTGATCGGGCACTCACGAACATATTTAACTCCTCCAAATTCTATATTTACCTGTCCCAACTCAGGAGCCTCTATTTCATTGGTTGTCGTCTAATTTGTTGTTTTTTAACCTACTATACGGTTTGGGGTTTGCTAGTTTGTGATTGCCGTACAGTGCCCTTTTGTCAAATTTATATATTATTCTTTGGCATTTACAAGATAACTAAATTTTGGTAAATTGCACGTATGCGCAACGACAAGTAATCGGCTTCAGTATCCTGAAGTTGTGTTTTACAACTGAAGAAGAAGAAGTTGTTTATATCCTCATCTTTAGGTCTGTGCTGGATATTTTGTCTCATTGGTAATACTATCACACCTCTTCCTATTTATATTTCTGCTAACAGTTGAATTTAAAGATATCTGTGCCTTTTTTGTGAAAGTTGGACGATGCAAAATTTGCCGTATTTTATATAAAATATAATACCTAGTATATTTTTTGTATGGTATGGCTTAATAGATGGTTCTAGGAGTTTTATGCGATACAATATCAGTATCATGATGAGGAAGTCGATGTAATATCCATTGGTTTCGATGTGAGCGTCAAATTGAATTTTTAATTACTAACTACCCCACCGTTCACAGATTGTTTCTTTACTTCAATGAAGCATTTTGTATTCAAGGAAGTTGAAAAACCGGAGGGTTTCGGTTTTAGATATACCTTTTATATTTTATTATTGTGTTTTTTTTTATATCCGCATGTATATTTCCAGCTGATCCTTCCGGAGTATCATATTCTAAATAAAATATTTATTGTTATGTGTTTCAATGTCCGATGGCCCTTTCAGTAAATGGAAGGACTTTTTTTTTTAGAAATAAAGTGCATCCTCGTCTCTAAAGCAAACACCAGCTTTTCAAAAACTCTCCAATTTAAACGAACAAGTTAAAAGGAACGATTTTTATTATAAAAATTTTCTTTTAAATAACTATCGAAGATAATTCCAGGAACAATTTTTTTAAAACTCATAGCGGATGGCGAGCCCGATTTGATTTTATCGTTTTGTTTGCATCTTAAAGACACTGGCCGGCGATTACAACAAACTATATGGTAATTTTGACATATTTATTTGTCAATACCATAATAAACTTTGCACTTGTATTGTGATTTGGAAATTTAATCCAACGATTTGACATCACCGCAAAGAAATCATTTTCGGTGTATGGCTTCGCGTATCATTCTATCTAAACATCCATTAATACCATTGAAAGCTTATTTCATGAACAAAGGCATTTAAAGAAACTATATAGGTTAGATTGATACACAGTTCGAAGAATTACTTTATTGTGTCCATTATTTATGCAATAGCAAGTTCGCTAAGATTTGCATGCATAACAGAATTTGTTGAGAAAAAAAAAACACATTTGTGCTTCAAGTTGGAATGTATTCAAGCGGATATAGTATCATTTTTCTCTGATTTACAAGTGAGTATATTATATTAAACTTATTACATTGATATTTAACAAACTGAGCTCATATAGCAGTTTATGGACAAAGTGCAGTCATCCCTAAAACAGTAAATTGATCAAAGCGTACCGATGTTCATTAGAAAAATTGGAGTCAATATAAGTACTTAGTATAATACACCGAGTCTAAAAGTGCAAGATAACCATGTCAACACTAATAAAAAAAATACGCTTCCACATTTTTTTCTTTTAAACTTCTAGATTTGAATCGATTTATTGTTGTTTTGTGCTTTACGTCTAGTGGCAAATATTTCATATAAAAATTAGATGTGGTATGATTGCCAATGAGACAACTATCCACCAAAGTTAAAATGAAGTGTATGTAAGTAATTAAAGGCAACCGTACGGCCTTCAACAATGAGAAAAACCCATACCGTATAGTCGGCTATAAAAGGCCCCGACATGAAAAATATGAAACAATTCAATTGAGAAAACTAACGGCCTAATTTATAATAAAACAATTTACGAAAAACAAATATAACCGACATGAACCAACGACAACCACTGAACTATACAGGCTCCTGACTTGGGACAGGCACATAAAGAATGTGGCGGGGTTACACATGTTTGTGAGAGCTCAACCCTCCCTCAAACCTGAGACAGTGGTGTAACAGCACAACATAAGAACAAACTATAAAAATCAGATGAAAAAGGCTTAACTCATCAGATCGATACAAAGAAAAACACAGACTGGACGTGGCAGGGTATTTATTTATCTCTCATCCCTAACAACAAAAAAGAACACTAAGTACAGATCTGAGAGAATTCGAAGTTACTGACTGCTAGTTCAAAGCCAATAACAACTAATAAAAAAATCATGTATCTAAGACTAAAATATCAATCAATACACATCCAACACCCAATGGATTTAGTATAAAGACGACATTTACAGTCAGAGAAAAACATGACCTTGTGCAATGCCAAAATATAGGTATCGACAGATTGTAGTACCGTGAAAGTAAATATGTGTAATATTTAGTAAGTTTTTAATTTACTGATAACAAAATCAATATTTATACCAAACATAATGTATTTATATCAAAACAATATTCAAAGATTTAATTACAGTGTTGAAAAGGTAACCTTTTAGAATAAGTTTATTTAAATGATAGTTAAGTTTACCCGGATCGTATCTAAATTTCCGGGCTCGGTTAACAACATCACCGTAAAATTTTGGATTTGCTATTCCGTTTGAAATAAGTTTTCTACAGGTACAGCCACATGCATGTTTAGGACGAGATTAATAAATCAACAATTAATACAATAGGTAGCTTCTGTAATAGGGGCTAACCGGGATGAAAGCCGAGAAATTTGGAATGTCCCTGGAAAATGAAGGTAAAGTGGATAGGAACAGAAATTTAGCCTTGCAACAGGCTACCTACTGACCACCCAAAGACTCTGTCTACACGTTCCATTCTGACCGGATGTGGCTGCGTATTTATACATCCCGCACATAGTCAAACAGACACCCACCCACTTTCTGCCGGTCGGAGTGGATGACCAAGAATGGTCATATTTTTAAGCCCCAGTCACCCTTGGGGTATTGTAGAATCGGAAAACTAGAAACGAGTATAAAATTACATGATTGATTTTTTTTAGTAGATAAAGCACTTTAAACTTGCCTTCTTTATATGCAAGCATATACGGTATACTTGTTAGTCTTGCGACTGCAACTGCCTTTTCGTCTGTTATACCAATATTATAGGGTTAAGCTGATCATAATAAAAAGTCGTTGAGTATCTAAAAATAAGATAAAAAGTAAAATCACAAAAATACTGAACTCCGAGGAAAATTCAAAAAGGAAAGTCCCTAATCAAATGGCAAAATCAAAAGCTCAAACACATCAAACGAATGGATAAAAACTGTCATATTCCTGACTTGGTACAGGCATTTTCCCTGTAACATGTAAATGTGGCAATAGAAATTCGGGAAATGTACGAGTCGGTGATATCTTTATGTGTTGTCTTATCTTCTTTTATTCATAAACATAAATAGAAGTAAAACAATCCACAACCACACACTCCACCAAGCGGAAACAACACAAATTCATAACACTGACTAGAAACGACAAATAATTGGTTTTAGAAAAAACAATGAAACCAAATGCAATTGGAAGATCCCACCTCACGTAAGTTAAAAAGGGACTTTCAAATAGCAAATTTTGATCACAGGGACTCGGTTACCAGATTTAAAAAAATCAATGTTTTTTAATTCTTTTTTAGCATTTCCTGTCTATTTGTATTACTTTATTAACGTATTGGACGATGGCATCAATATTTCTTTGTTTTCTAGCAATGTGCAGTTTACTATCTATATACGATTTTTCAGTATACGGATATGGATAGTAAATTGCACATTGCTAGAAAACAAAGAAATATTGATGCCATCGTCAAATAAGTTAATAAAGTAATACAAATAGACAGGAAATACTAAAAAAAATTTAAAAAAACAACGATTATTTTTTTTAATCTGGTAACCGAGTCCTTGTGATTTTGATATGTTAGAATGTCCTCTTTATGATACTCAAAGGGAAGACTTTTTTCAATACATATCTGACAATTTTTAATATGAGGAAGGCGCTACCTTGAATGCCAGCTTACCAAAACTATGTCCTACATATTGATTGATTGTTGGTTTGCTTAACGCCCAGTGGCAAATATTTCATGCATGTTCAGGACGAATGTCCTACATATAGTTTTTGTCTAAAATAAAATAATAAGTTTAGATGGAAAATGTTTAGGGAAAGATCATTGAACTTCAAAAGGCAGCAGGAGGTATGGTATTTTTTTTGGTGTGTCGCAGGAAGCATCAAAGCAAAAATTTAAAATAGCCTTCCTGGACGTCATAATTATTTGGACTAGTATTTTTCTTTAAAAATTGATGACAAAAATACTCTGTTCAAGCAGAGGACAAAAAAAAAATATTCTGAATCCAGATTTTCCCCATACCTTCTAGTGTTTATATTTTGACTAAATAATTTTGATTGATAGCATTGAAGTGCTTCACGTGTAAAAAATCTGACTCAAACAAAAAACCATACCCCCCTTTGAAGCTAAATGGTTGCTCCCTTATTGTTTTCTGCTGAAAATGAATTTATTGGTGATTTATATAAATGACAATGCTTACATTCATTATCTTGTGCATTTTCATATCCATTTTTCTTTCTTTGCAAATTTTATAAAATTTAAAACAATAAGACATTTGTTTAATTTCAAAACTATGAATACTGTACAGTTATACAATCCATAACTTTATTAAATTAATTTTTTGTTGATTTTCATGAAAAGGTGGAGGATTTGGAATATCTTTTTCATCAATATCTAAAAGTTGTAGCGTTTTTTTTTTATTTAGTATTGCAAACAACGCTTTCTGTTTGTTGAATTATTTTTACTTTCTAAATTAGCTGGTTGTTCATATTGTATTCCCAGTTTCCTGCATCTCATATAAGAGGATCATTCTGATTGTTAAAAGAAGAGTTTGAATTTACAGTGAGCCTGCTTAGAATAATGTTTTGATCAGGTTTTTTATTTTCATCTAAGCATATAAGGAACCATAAATAGGATTGTTAAGTTGATAATCTAAAGATTCATCTATTTTCTAGGATGCTTTTTAAAATTTGAGGGGAGAACACTGCTCAGCAGTATAAATGTATTCCTGATCATCTTCTTTTTGTGGGTTTCTACATCAATTTCATGTACTAATTCAGAGTCTGTTTTATGTCATTTCTTGCATAATTTGTTTTATTAGCTTATTTTTCAAGTTTTTATACGACGGCAATATAAAATTGAGAATCGAAATGGGGAATATGTCAAAAATTTGCTTTCGAGTAATGCTATCATGTCGCTGTTGCTGTCCGAAGACACATTTGGTTTCCGGACAATAACTTTAGTTTAAGTAAATGGATCTCTATGACAATGTATGAAATTGTACCAGAAGGTTCAATACACAAAAGGAATGTTAGAATTGATTTTGGGGGTTATAGTACCAACAGTTTAGGAGTCAGTGGTCAAAAACAACATTTTTAGGTTGTTTTTTTTCCATAATTTTTGGGTTTTTTCTCCAAAAATTTACCATTTTTACATTGATTATTTCTCATTTATATATAAATGCAACAAATACTGATATGGGAGGTGATACACACGAAACAGTGTGTGTAATTCATTTTATCGGTAATTTATGCATTTTTCCTTTGATGTGTATATACTCCTTGTCCTTGATAATGTTGACGTCATTATCAGTGGACTGGTCATGATAAAGAAAATATACTGGGTTAGTTCGCAATTGACATGCACAAGTGCACCGCAAAAGGATCTTCTTTCCCTTTAATTCACAAAATTGCACATGATTTTTTTCACAGAAACGCACACGTTATTTCATGAATGAAACACTTGTCATTGTTTGAAACTTTCACAGTAATCAGCTGGTAATAAAACGTTAGTCTTTTTGAACGATTCACTGATTGTGTGAAAATTTGAACAGAAAATATTTGTACGATAAACCTGATAAAATTGCGGAATTATTGATAGCTTTCCTTACTATTCACAAGGACATATCACTAACATATCGTCCATGCTATTCCGATTTGAGTTTTTATTCCTACATAGTCTGGCATGGCTGGTGCTGTTCCAAGTTGTCTTCTTTTGCTGCATGTTTCTTGAGAAGTATTTGTTTGACCTGGTCAGTCACTATAAAGTGTTACAATTCATATTAAGACGCAACACATAAATAGTGACCAAAAAGGTACAGCTTTCACATGCATGACATGAGAGAATCTAGAAAAAAAATTAAATGTACACATTTTCAACATTTTTGTGGGACTATCATATAAAATTAAGGAGATATGTAGTTGGAGACTGCTGCTGAATAGAAATGTTTGGGCTCACCTGATACCTGTTTTCAAATCAGTCCATATTAAAGTTTGAAGGGTCCAAAATTAAAATATGTTTGATTTCAACTGACATAAAATTTTTGGTGTTTTTTATATGCTAAATCTACATCTGTGGTTGTATCAGGCTGTGCTTGGCGAAGCATTTTATTGCTGTTTTGTTTGTACTTTATTTTATTTTGGTCATGAAAATTAACTTGTAGTTGTGAAGTTGCTAACATTTTTAAAAGATGATAATTAGATAACTTCGCATGGTGACGACACTGATGTTTTCGTAGATTTACTTTTTCCCAGGAATGCTTCATCTGTTGATACATGTATATTCTCACTGTAAACGATTTGTGTCTCAAAAAAACTTGTAAGATTTCTCCATCTCCTGGGACTGTTTAAGGTAGATATGTGTCATAATTAATGACAAGATTTGTTGAGAGTTTGTCAAAGGAAGTACAGTGACAGTCTCCAAATTAGAAGATTGTGAATTTGAATATATATATTTTTTTTAAAACTTTTGTTAAGTTTTGAATTACACCTGCATTTGTCTGTTAGCTAGGAATAACAGTGACCACATTCCACAGTATAACCAACTTCATTATCACTGTAACTTGATATGGGAAATTCTGTAGCAGATTTTACTATCTTCACCAGGTCAGGAATAACCACCAATTGATGGATTATACCTCAATTGACGTATAATCCACCAATTGACATATATTGGTATAGACCAATTGGCGTATAATGCAATTTTTTTGTTATAAAATGCTAGTGTGAGATAGGAGCATCATTTTGCAACTTACAACCTATTTTATGACCATTATTGAGTCCTCTGAAAGTTTCAGTTTTGTCAAAGCCTGCTGCATGTCTTGAGAATGCATGTGTACAACAATTCTTTTGTTGAAACATCTATACTATTGACCAAGAATTGACAAGATAACAATAGAAGAAACTGCAAATACAATTATTGATTAAATGCAATATGTTATGTCACTATACTAAACTAGGAATGTTTGACATGTTTTCATACAGTTATATGGTTTTAAGAAAACAATGCTCCATTTTGGTTGAATAATTTGCTTTAAAAAAAAAATTATACATCAATTGGTCTATACCATTACATGTCAATTGGTGGATTGTACGTCAATTGAGGTATAATCCACCAATTGGTGGTTATTCCTGACCTGTTCTGTGTTCACCTCCGCCTCCGGCTACGAGCCTACGTTTCTCCCAAAATTTATTGCTTGCACTGCAGAGGGTTTTTCTGTGTTCCCATGGCTGGACGGAACTTTTACACTCAAATGTTATCATTAATTATGATATTGTGACTTTTAAATGAAGTACCTGTGGTAATTTAGGAGATTTGTCACTGATAATGGAAAGATGAAGCAGACGACGAAACATGGCGTAAGATGTTGTTGTCCAAACTTCGGTTGTTTCCGTGGTACAATAAAATTGAAATAAACTGCACAAGTTACTAAAATTTCTAAATTCTTGTTTTTGTAAACAAATAAGAATTCATGTCACATTTAACATCAAATTTATTCCGTTTTGTCCCGTTTTTTCAAGATCGCGATAAACGAGAATCTGGCAGCCATCAAAAATATAAGGGTTAAACTAATGTCCTGAAATTGTCCTTACGGATATTCCAATGCTAATTTCGTTTTCATTATTTGAAGAATGGACCTTATATTTGGAGCCAAGCAAGAATACAATGATTATTTAATAAATATAATGAAAAAAAAGAAAACAAATATTTTTAAGAGTTAAATAACTTGACTTGATCTACTTCGAAAATTAAAAAAAAAAAATCGTACGAGATTTAACGAGAGTGACGAAACTTTTTAGATTGCTCATGTAGAGAGAGTTATCGTTCTTTATTCCAATTCGATGCTTCTACCATAAGTGCCAGCTAAAGCTGGCATATAATTTTAAAAATTTAAATAAATCTTCTAAATTTTTATGGCTCTTGACTCAAGAAAATGTAACTCTTATGGAAAAACTGGGCTGTTATATTTGTGACTGTTTTGAATTAAGGAGATCAGGTATGCATATTGACACTAAGTCAAGTAAATGATTTGAGAATGAATGCATATAATGTAATTTTATTCTTTTATTCACAATATATATGTGGTTTTTGGCTCTGATTCTGACCAATGCTAATATACTAAATATATATTTTCAAGTGACTATTATTGTTGTTGTTACCAATTATGTAAATCAATTGTATCTGATTTTATGCCCTTTATGGGCCCTGTGATTTGGGAAATAAAAATATTCTATTCTATTCTATTCTATGTTGATTGACCCGAACACTTCATAAGGCACTTCAATAAAAATATTCTATTGTACAAATGGATTATTCATGTACGGTGTAATTTTGAGAGATGGAAATCAATCATTAACAAAAAGACTGATATTGTGCTGTTTAGGATGTTAAAATCGAGATTAACCTATACTTGAAATATGCCGACTTTGTAATAACTGCAGTCTTTAAAACAAAACAAAAATTTACAATGTACACCAATGAATACATACTTGAACTTCATCTGCTTAACATAATTGAACTTAAGCAAAAGAGACGATTAAAAAGCTTGAGAATGTTTCATTATATCAATTAACGCAAATGTTTGAGGGGGTGACACGGGGGTGCTCATTTTCTAAATCCAACTTTTTAAACCTGTATATCCCACATTTTCATTATTTTAACCCCCTTTCACCTATATCCCACATTTCAAAAGTGTCACCCCTCAAAGATGCTTGATGATCATACATTATATCAATTAACGCACACGTCAATATGTCTTCTTTATCTGAGAGTGCATGTATCGAAAAATCAATTGATCAAA
Source organism: Mytilus californianus (assembly GCF_021869535.1). Taxonomy (NCBI): domain Eukaryota; kingdom Metazoa; phylum Mollusca; class Bivalvia; order Mytilida; family Mytilidae; genus Mytilus; species Mytilus californianus. The sequence goes on along the minus strand of NW_026262690.1, from coordinate 116,824,390 downwards.
TGAGTCTGACAGTTTAAGTGGTTTTATGATTTTCTTCTTTCTGTTCTACCTACTATGTGTTCAAATATCAAAGTATTTTGATTGGTTTAATTGATCTTTTGGTTTTGCGTGGGTTGATTGTTTGTTTCTTCTCTTCTTTTTTTTTTTCTTTTTTTCTTTTTTTTTTGTATGTTTATGTTGGGTGTTTTTTTGGGGGGGGGGGGGGGCAATATTTGATGTTTGCATCTTTCAGGACCTTCCAAGTATTGATTCTTTGATTATATTTATTCTTTGAATCACATATTTACAACTGTTATGAAATCTTGCCAACATATCTTTTCATAAGCATTCGAAAAAAATATTTCTCTATGACGCAATCGTGAAAATGATGTGCATTATAATATTATCAACAGCCAAATTTTCTTTCAGTTCTTATGGTTGCTCTTGCATTAACGTATACCAGACATTTCTGTGTATTCATTTAAATAATGAATTCAAAAGCACGTTCAATAAAATTAATGAAAAGCATTAATATACTGGTAAATAATGTTGATTAAAAAACTTGGCAAGGGATACACACATATATTAATCCTAGTTTTTACTAAATATTATCTCAAATCTATAGAAGGAGCATGATTTCATTTGATTGAATTAAACTAATGTGGTATTTTATGCCTACCCTTTAATGGTTAGACTTATTTATAAAGCAAAAAGCTATAAGAATGCAGTACAAATCTTCCCTTTGACCTTACAGACTTAATTTCAAAAATTATCATGCTACTGTTGTTGTGAAATCTGTACGTCTTGTGTATATCGGGTTAATAGACTTGCTTAAGTACAGTTTGACAATTTACTTTGCGCATTGTACAGTATTTTGGTTTAAAAAAACAACTTTGTTTTACCCATCATACTATCTCATGTCACAGGCATGTCTCTGACAAAATACCTATACACGAATGGTTTATTATGGTGCAACCTGTATAATTATATGCAACGAATACATATTAGTAAAATAGTACATTACAGCCAGCCAATTAGGCTTACGATGCATTGACAAATTGAAACTCAATATATTTGAAAAAAAAAAAAAATAAATAGCAAAAAATTTGGACGAATGGCTAAGTTGTTAGAAAACACAACAGTTAAAGCAAAATAATTAGAGAATATACCATTAAGGTATATAGTATTTTTTTCAGAGACAAATGCCTGTGTCCCATGTCCACAGTTAGGAGCCTCGTAGGTAATTGCTTTTGAATTTGTTATTGGTGTCAAATGCTTTGTAGTATTTTTAGGCCTTGTCTACGATAGTAGAAGCCACATAATGTTTTTGTTCTGTCCACCCATTTGTCCGTCCGCCCGATTTTGACTCCGATTTCAGGTTTACTGAACATGGGCATAGGATATGGTGCGAGCGGGGCATGATGTCCTATTCTTTTTCAAGGCTCTGTTGAATTTATTCACGGAAAAACTTGACAAGATTCATGAAGATTGAGAGCTTGACATAATCTTGATTAAAACAAATACCCACTATAATCTGATGTTCATTAGTTGTCGTTTGTTGATGTGGTTCATAAGTGTTTCTCGTTTCTCGTTTTTTATATAGATTAGACCGTTGGTTTTCCTGTTTGAATGGTTTTACACTAGTCATGTTTGGGGCCCTTTATAGCTTGCTGTTTGGTGTGAGCGAAGGCTCCGTGTTGAAGACCGTACTTTGACCTATAAGGGTTTACTTTTATAGTTTTTACTTGGATGGAAAGTTGTCTCATTGGCACTCATACCACATCTTCTTATATCTATCACTATATCATCCTTGATATTCTGACAATGAGTGCCTATATAGACTCATTTTTTCTGCATTTTAGGGGCAAACACGTATTGTGAAACTCGAGTTTCTGTACTTCTTCCTTCCGATCATGCTTATATAAACACAATTTTTTTTCGAGAGAGAGTTGTATTTACATTAGTATTCCTATTAGGGACGACACAATTATCCTATTGATAATATTCGATCAGCTGAGCCTGTATAGATGCGTTTAAAGTTAATTGCCTCATTACTTGATTTAGTACAGATCATACTTTGATTTTATCGAATATTCTTATCCGGCATTTGACTTCTTATTATGAAATCATAGTAATTGGATGGAGAGCACAAATCAGTAATCGTATTACTTAAACATCCATTCAGTTTTATAGTTTTTTGTCAGAATGCGTCTTGAATATCCACGAAATATATATTTGACATTGGACGCAAAGCAAAGAGCAATCGATTTTCACGAATTTGAAGATTTTTGTAGAGTGTTAAGACAATAAAAACAAAATGTATTTGAATAGTTAATGATAAATCGATTCTTGTATTCGAGGGCACGTTAGTGACCGAGGATAGATCTATTTACTTCTCATAGAAGTAGCACATACTCAACCAACAAAAAAATTGTTTAGTACAGAAAAAAACCGGATAGGGTTGCACTCTTTCAAGTTGTTCTGACTAACTTTTTAAATGAGAAATCTTCATTATAGAAACTGTATTGTCATAACATTGTTGACTGTATGAATGAATTGTGGCACAACAAAATCGTTTTATTGTATGTTTGAATTGACACAGCTTGCAACATTTGCTGATCAATAAGAGATAAAGATACATCTGGCCGAGAAAGCGTAAGTATATACAATATACGGTATGTACTATCAACGACATAACTTTTTTGTTGACGTCATTGTCAGATTTCAAGATTCAGTATCTACTACACCTTTTTTGTTGGCTTCTTTGTTAGATTAATTGGTTTGTTTGAATTTTGTAGTCAGTTGTGGTTATGTTTGTGATGTATGTTTACAAAGTTTTGGCTGCTGGATCACAATTATTGTACGTCACATTAACTAGTTATGTCTGTTTGGGTTGCTCACCCAACTTTGTAAATATATCTCAACAATAAACAACTCTCATACAAGTGGGAGGTTTAGCTAGATGTAAAACCAGGTTTTACCCACCGTTTTTTTCGGGAAATGCCGGTACAAAGTCAGGAATATGACAGGCAGTTGTTTTTCACTTGTTCCTTTGATTGATATCGTTTGATTTTGTCAGTTTTTACGGACTTCCCCTTTTTGAATTTGCCTTGGAGTTCGGTTTGTTGTTATACATTTTTTTTATTTAAATATTTTTTATGAATGTCCGCTTCAATAATCTGATTACAGGTAATATTTTTGAATTGAATACTTTTGGTGTGTCATTTGTCCTCGGTTACTTACGTGACCTTGGATAGATTAGAGATACAATTTATAATCTATTACCCAATCATATCAGTATATTAAATCTTGTAACTGTACTGAATCCACTGACTCTAAAGAGAGAATCACTTAGTTTATAAAATATGGGTCACATATAACAGATACAGGTTTTTAATTAAATCCATATTTTGTGATAATTTACTATAATTAATGTTTACACACTATTTAATGAAAATATCGACAAATACACAGCGCGAGTTATTATCAGTAGTCATGCATCTGGGGGTTTACGAGTTGTATGCCTCTTCGTTTATATTATAGATTATGACTGAATTTCGGTGTCTTCTAATCAAGCTAATGAATTATGATTTTCAAAAGGTTTTAGTTTATGTGTAGTTAAGTAAAAACAGTTGGGATGGATAGAAAATGACATATTTTTCATTGATGTAAAGTGTTATTAACACTTTTTAGTTATCGTTAATTTTCGTTCTTCCTTCCTGTGAAACCCATTATGTACGTAGAGGTTTATCAACATCCCAAGCATTTATAAACATCGCTTAATTTCCAAACGGTAAGTTATATTTCTTATTTGAATATGAATTTTAGGGGGTGGATAATAAGTTTTTGAGAAATATGTCAAATACATATTTGTATGTCTAACCACAAATACTTTTGAATTGAAAAATACGATACGACATATGTACACTGTAGCTGAACGGAATATTGGTTAAAATACGACGGAAAAGAGTTTCCCTCTGTAAGGAAACGCTTTATTATTTTTCAATTAATGAATTAAAAAAGTTGGATATGAGAATAATATTTAACGTGGCCGTTTATGTTTTCTTTCTCAAAATTTGTATATTTATCAAATTCAAAGTTGTTGATCGTTATACTAATTTTTATCTTATGCACAAGTACTTTGAATAAGATCAAGTAAGCTTAATTTAACTTCGATGTTGTCTGTGTGCAAAGCGATGAAATGATAATTCTCTTAAACTGCAACTAAAATTCTTCGCCTCCAGTTGTAGAAAGAACCTTATATAAGAAAAATACTCCTAAGAGGGTCTGGATGGGGGTTCCTTCATTTCTGTATTTTTTGATTTTTTAGGCCATTTTTCTCTATTCTGTATACCTTTTGCTCATTATTCTCTATTCTTTATTTTTTTGGTCCAATTTTCCCTATTCTTTATATTTTACGCCCATTATTCTCTATTCGGTAAACCCCCATCCACATCCTCTCCGAAGGATCTCAGCCGAACAGATATGCGAGTAGCTGAAGTCATATAATTAAAGTTTATATTTGTTGGAGAATTGCGAATGGAAGTAATAAGATATTGTTTTCTTCTTCTCAAGTCTCATACTGTTTCAATTACGTTTTCAAACGTTAAAGAATGGTATTTTTCAAATTCATGGAATATTTTTTATTTTCGAAGACTATTTTTGATGAGCTGAAATTAAATTAGTATATGACATCTTTGAATTAATGATTAAAATCATTCGATATTGCGACTTAGTTTTGCTTGTATATAAATATTTCTCTGATATGGTTATGTAATTTGTATTTTGTTTGTCACAAGCTGTTCTTTATATGTTTTAGGACAATACAGATATTATTCAATATTTCATTTTTAAATAAATATGTTATAATCCACTGAATATTCAAAAATCTATACATGATGGCATACATGTTTAAATAATATATGTGTATTCAGAGAAACGAATGAATTGTATCAGATGTCTGCATAACGGGAGTGATATATAACTTTCAAAGAAATTCTAATTTCACCCAAAATATTTAGTATCTTAACGATACCTGTGAATTACAAATCAGAAAATTGAAAGGATTTCGAAAACAGTTCTATGCTATAACAGACTGCTTGATAGAAACTAATATATGGACTGAAAACCCATATTCCAATAAAAAAAACACATATTCCATGAAAAAAAAACATATTCCTTAAAAAAACATACTATTAGAATTAAACATTAATCTTCATTTGATCTTTTCCAAAATTATTGATTTTAATAATATATGAAAACTGGACAACTAAGTTATACGGAGTCGCAATCTGTATAGACATAATTTTGAAAGAATTACAGCAGCGTTTTCTGTTTTATTTCTAACTTGTAAAGATTAAAAAAAGCTTTTTAAAATTACACTAGTATATTCCTTACAGAACAAAATTTAAAAGATTTTCGTACCGATACCATACATTCCGATAGCTTCTCTATAGAGGAGATAAAAAAAACTTTTTTATTACAGTTCATCTATCTCCTATAATATATATAACGATGCACATAGAAAATGTCATCACTTTGAATGACTTGGTGAACATGTGATGGGATTTGTAACATACATGAGATGGCAAAAGAAAAGCCTTTTCATTACAGTTCATCTATAATATATTATCTCCTATAATACATATCGATGCACATACAAAATTTCATCACTGAATGACTTGGTGAACATGTGAATCAGATTTGTAACAAGCTGAAAACAAAACATGAAATCTGTCTAGAAATCTATTACCTACAGTATACACCCGGAATTGATAGTAGCTAACTTATGGAAAAACCCGCTTTGCATGTCGGGGACTTTTGTAGCTTACTATATGGATTGGGTTTTGCTAATCGCTGAAGACTGTGCAGTGGCCTATAGTTGTCGATATCCTCATCGCTTGGACTCGGTGGATAATTGTCTAATTGGCAATCAAACTGCACAATTGTATTAAAATCTGTCGAGGCATAAAAAGGTTAATAAAGAGCTGCGCCATGAGCGCATGATACGCCCGTCGCTTTTTTCAAAGAATATAATTTTTCCTTAATTCCTTAATGTCATACCAGAAGTTTATAAAAAAAACTAAAGGGGCCTTACGTAAATAGATTTATACTTACTCGTTCTATTTGAGCAGTCAAAATGCGTTGACTGTATATTTCTATGTCATATACAGTCACTGACCCGATATCACTTTTCCTCATGAATATTTAAATAGTAGAGCCGACTGTATTTAATTATTCATGACGACCTCTTCAACCTGTCCTTGTTTGCAATGTATACAACGAAGCGTGGAACAATATTTAGAAAAACATATTTCACTTGTTAATATTTTTTGTTTGAAACCTATAAATCATTATGTTTTATGCTTATTGTTGATATTTTAGTCCATACTCAAACGAATTCGTTCACCATCGATTGGTTTCAACAGGTTATGTACATTTCATTGTGTTGTATATTTCTCCCCAAGATATGTGGCCTTTTTAAAGGGGGATTTTCCCAATATTTAAATCGAATAAATAACATTAACACAATAAACAACAATTGAAAATGTTTTTATCTAGATTGCAGTATAAAGACAATAATAGTGTATTGACTTGACATATCAACGATATAAGGATTCGGCCCGAAACGGGGAAAAAGCTCGGCAGAGCCTCGCATTTCCCCGTTTCTAAGCCTCATCCTTATATCGTTGATATGTCAAGTCAATGCACTATTATTGTCTATATAAACAATTCACCAAAGTTCCATGAAAACTGCTCAAAGCATTTATGTTTTATTGTCCGAAAACTGGAAACCCCCCTTTTTTAATGAATAAAACCCCGGAAACGTAAAATCTAAAATTTATAAAAATCAAAAGAGAGCTCACGTCAATAGATATTAACACTTTACCAAAGTTTCAAACAAATTGGTTAAAGTGTATTTGAGTAATTGTCCGACATGTTGACGACGGACGGACGGAGGGACGAACAGACTGACGGACAACGGTATACCATAATACGTCCCGTAAACGGGCGTATAAAAATTGCATACACATAACTCCTGTGTCTGTATTTCTTATTCCATAAAAAAAAAAAACACCGAAAAATATTGTATTGTTAATTCTGAAGACAGTTCATTTAAAGAAATATTTTGTTTTTCAGGCATCACAAAATATACGAGCCATGAATGCTTCTGCCTTAAACAACACCCAAAGTTTCAGGAGATCTATGCCATTTACCTTGGAGACATTATCAGAAAGGAGAGTTCTTATAAACATTCCGTCTATAATATATACATTTATATTACTGTTTATCGGCATACCAGGCAATGCAACTGTCTTCTACATCTACCTTACAAGATGGAAGAAAAGTTCTACACGTGTATTTATCATTGCCCTGGCAATACTGGATTTCACCAACTGTACATTAACATTCCCATTTGAGTTAGCACATATGTTCAACCCATTTACATTTGATTTTCCTGTATTGTGTAAGATATTTCGGTTCACTACTTACACATGTAATAGTGGCGGGGCTTTGTTGCTGATTGCTATTGCCGTAGACCGCCACATGAGGATTTGTAAACCGTATAAAAAGCCAATGAACCCAAAGACAGCCAAACTAGTATCAATCGTAATTGTTGTGACTTCTGTCGCCACGTGCTGGCCTTCTCTAATAATATACGGCATAGAAGTTCGGCCCATTACACCAACGATTCAACTGAAATTCTGCTTAATTGAAACTGGATATCGTGACACGCAATACCCATTGGCATATCTTCTTGTTCAGTGCGCATGTACTATAGTTATATTTATAGTTTTAGTCGTCATATATTCAATTATTGGCGCCCAAGTATGCCGTCGTTGGAAGTTCAGGACAACATCATTAAAGTCCGTGGGCGAGGGTGACGATGGAGTTATTGCTGACATTTCGTCTCATTGCAATGATAAAGATGATAGCGTATGGAAAGATGAAGAAAAGGATAATAATTCCTCCATTTTAAATGAAAATGAGCATAATCTGAAACCGGATGCTGTAAAAGTGCCATATTTATCCCAATCATCAACAATGCTAAAGAAGAAAAAAGTTTTTGACTCCCGCGCGATACGTATCGGAAAAACAACAATCATGTTATTTGTCGTTACCATTGCATACATTCTTTGTTTCTCACCATTCTTGGGGTTAGCAAGCCATCGATCGATTTACCCAGAACGATGGCTAAATCTATCTCAGGCCGGAGAAACACTTTATCAATTTTTCTTGCGATCCTACTTGGCCAACTGTGCTATCAATCCAATCATATACTCTTACTTCAACCGGATATTTAGACAGGAGTGTGTCAAGTTCTACCGGAAACTTTTTTGTACAAAACAAAACGTTTACCGACCTTAACATGCTTAATAATATGATGATGGGTTATGTACAAAACATTCTGACGTTTTAATTTTATGCGCATTTGTACGAAATTTCCAACTTCTGACGTTGATGTTTGTGTTTGTGTGTCTGTAAATGACCTTGAACTTCAGTAAAAATAACACAAACACGGGCAGATGTGTTTTGCTTATAAACACATTTGTTTACAATGGTGGTAAACAGAACTGCAAATAAGTTATTAAGGAGCTATTTATGAAACAGGAGGCAAATAGTTACAACCTAATGTTGCCGAGTTCGTTGATTTATTTTATTGGTTGTATAAATTGTATAAATATTTCAAACAAGTCTGAGAAAGACAAAACCTTTATCTTGGATATCGATGAAATAGCTGCCACGGAGTCTCAGTATTTTTTCAGTGATAGTTACTGTAAGAAGAAACTAGACGAGCATTGAGGTGACTGTTAAAGGGGAAACGTCCGGTTATCAAGAAAACAATGAAAAAAACATTAAAAAACAGAATTAAAATACTTAGTATGAAAGCTAAGGTTTATATATTTGACTATTTTAAAAACATGTCATTTTCTGCAGGCACCAATGATTACAAATATTCATTTGTAAACATTATGTGGTAGAATGTCAAGACTGTAAGATTTTGAACAAACGATGTTGTCTTATAATGGTATTTTGATAGAATTTAAAAAGATTAATTTTCATTTGATCTTTTCCAAAAGATTGATTTTGATAATAAATAAAAACTAGACAACTAAGTTATACGGAGTCTCATTCTGTATAGATACACTTTTGAAAGAGTTGCAGCAGCGTTTATTGCTTTATTCTTAACTTGTAAAGATTAAAAGAAGCTTTTTAAAATAATACTTGAATATTCGTTACAGAACAACATTTAAAAGATTTTCGTACCGATACCATAGATCCTGATATCATCTCTATAGGAAAACTTTTTCATTGCATTGCATCTATCTCATATAATATATACCAATTCACATAGACAATTTCATCACTTTGAATGACTTGGTGAACATGTGATCGGATTTGTAACATACATGAGATGGCAAAAGAAAAGCCTTTTCATTACAGTTCATCTATCTCCTATAATACATATCGATGCACAAAGAAAATTTCATCACTTTGTTGTAACAATCTGAATACAAAACATAAAATCTGTCTAGAAATCTCTTACCTACAGTTTACACCCGGGATTGACAGAAAAGATAAACTTTTTATCACATATGTTTATGTTATATTCGAAAAGTGTTATATTAAGATTGATGCTGATGTATACATTCCAAAGTCAAATCATTCATCAATATGAAATATGTTTTGTAAGTAAACACATTATCCCTTTGCTTTTATACTGTGCATTTTGATAATAGATAACTGCATGAAGACATTCCTAAGACGACATATACAGTCAAACATGCATATAAAGGTCACCCAAGGGGACAACACTTACCTTATAACAGAGGTGACCTTTGAATAGACTTATTTATTTCTACTATGGGACAAGAACTGGATGGCCTGACAAGACGGGCTTTCGCTTTAATAGAGGCGACTTTTATAGCAGGTTCAACTGTACTACCCAGGTTTTTATAAATTTATCTATATTTTTTACTCAATACACTAAATGAAAATTATCTACCTGAACATACACTTATTCCAAATACTAAAATATATTACTTTTCTTTTCCTATTGTTTGTTTTTCCTTTCCTTGGCGATGATAGGAAGTTTCGTTTATTCTACATTTTTCAGTTGTTTCTATAAGCGTGTGTTTGAAATAACATCTCAACTTTCAATGAACGTAATATTTCTATGATTAAAAATATTTTTACAGCAGGAAAACACAAATCATGAATTGAATTTTGTAAATAATCATAACTGTATATTAAGTCGATAAAAAAAAAAACTGTCACACAGATCTTTCCACTTTTTTTTTTATTTCGGAAGTTTCCTCTTGTACCGGAACACGAGGTAGGCTTGAACAATACACTAAACCACCAAAACTATTTAGATCTTCTTCAATTTAAAAAAGAGATATGAAGTTCTTTGATTCTTCAATATTTCAATAGCTTTATTTATAAAAGTTATGTATTATCCAGGCTATTCCAGCAATTATAAAAAAATTCTTCGTTTTAATGGATGGGTTTTAGACTGAATTTAATAACTTTGTCAACAATTCCAAAACTGCAAAAACTCTTTAATGAAGAAAACGATAGCAAATTTTCCTTTATGGTTTCATAAAATTATTAATAAAAATAAGTGTAATAAGCAGTTGTTAAATCATTGCTACTTGTATTTTTCGGTATTAATATTGGTGAGTGAGGACTCAAATTTTTTTTTTGTGTTTAATTCCTTTATCCCCCGGGTTTAATACAATAGTATGTTCGTGCACTGTTTTATTGTATCTGAAATCTATAATTAAACACAGAAGATTTAAAATATAATGACAAAAAAATATCTCCCTTGCAAGCATTGAGAAATGGAATTCTTTAACGTTTGACACGTCCTTCGCGAGAACACTTCGGCTCACACACAAAATAAAAAAAAACTTTATCGTAAAACTTAAAAAATTTAAATTAAAATAAAAACAGAATTACCACACAATGATGTATATGAACTCAGTTACGGACTCCCATATAATTCATACAAAACCCCGCCTCTAGGTGCGGAATTTTCTCTCTGCGCTGAAGACACATTGGTGGCCTTGTGTTGTTTTCTGCTCTTTAAACGGGTTGTTGTCTCTTTGACACATTCCCAATTTTCATTCTCAACCCTAAAAAAAATAATTTTTATCACAATATTCAGTTTCGCTATTTTGTTCTAAGTTAGAGTATTTTTTTCTGATGAAATTGCAGTAAAGTTAAGATTTTTTTTCTACAAAATGGAAGATAAATTAATGAAAACAAAAATTTTACTCATTAGATTTAACGTCTTCCATCGAAGATAACTTGATTTACGCGCAGCCGCTTTCTCTCAGTAAAGGTTGGTTAAACTTGTTAGGTTGGGTCAATTTCCCCTGTATTTTGTTTCACTCGAAGGGTCAAAATCTAAAAGTTGTCAAATCCTACTGATTTTGAAGATTACAGAGTCTATATCATATACTTTAAACATTATTCGACAGTTTTACATTTTTCAATAAAAATCTACATGGTGCTGTTGAATGCGTTTTGATGTAAAATTACAAATTGTTCATGTTATTGTAAAATTTTGCATTGAAAGACGTCTCTAAACAAAATAAATTGGTAAGAATCGGAGAGACAAAATATAGTTTTACTTCCAAAAGAATTTTGGTTTTGGTTTAGAATTTCCTTCTTATATTTTTTGTTGTTGACAAATACTAAAATTTTGCCACAATCTGTCAAAATCGTGGTTTTGATCTATGTTTAGGCGTTTAATATTTGTTCATCCGTCTGTTCACCCGATACAATACTTATTTGCTTCTTGAAGAAGAAAATTATTAATGCTGTTAGTCTTCTTCAAGTTATAACAAAGTATACTGTATAGACCGCACAGTACGCTACGGTACATTGTTAGCTTGAATTAGAAAGATGCACTTCGGTCCTACAAACGCGTTCGGAACAGTGGTCTGTTATTGTTAGAACCTATGATCTTCTTAGTTTATTATCATATGATACTTCTATTGCAATTATGTGAGAAACTTCTCTGTAAAATGATTTTTCATGATTCATAGTTACTTTAAAAGTATTTTTAACTCTTGATATGATATATGTTCAACAACAGCGTATGTTGCGTCCTAATTAATCAAAGTTGGTTAAGTACATTTGATTATCTAATTAAAACAAACACAAATCATATTTTCGAATAACAGCCATGTTTTTTCAATGAATAATTATGAAAAGAGAGAGATGGCTTGTATTAGTATTCAAAGACATCAGACAGAATGACGAATACGTCGATCGATACTGTACTCTTAGACCGGAATTAGTGTTATTATTCAAACTTACTAGAGATACGTTACTCTGTCATCGGTTCATATGTGTGCACCATTGTTGTTGGTTGGTTGCATAATATCAAGTGGCAAATATTTAATGCATATTCAGGACAATTGCACCATTGGTATCCCGTTTTTCTGCCACATAAACCTTGCAACAACTATATAGGGTCTAGGTGGCCTGTTTAAGGGAGCTACCATTTGATTTTTATGGGGGGGGGGGGGGGGGGGGGGGGGGGCTAGGATGAAATTTGAAAAAAATAGGCAGGACAGGAGTTTTGAGTAAAAAAAAAGGAAGGATGAGATTCTTTGCCAAAAAAAAAGGCAGGATGACAATTTATGTAAAAAAAAAAGTTAGGATAAACTAAAAAAAAAGGCAGGACCGAATAGAGGGAAAAATAAAAAGGCAGGACCGAATAGAGGGAAAAATAAAAAGGCAGGACAAAATTTTTCATCCTAGCACCCCCCCCCCCCCCCCCCCCCCCCTAAAAATCAAATGGTAGCTCCCTAAAGTCAAAATCTCTGTCCCTTTTTCAACATACCCTCATTTTCCATTTTCAGACAAATTTCGCACCCATTATCCCTGTCTCTTTAACTTGCAAAATCTAATCATTGTATCAAAAGTCGGTAATATGAAAAAAGTCTATTGAGGATGATCAATCCGATTTTCCGTAAAGGGAAAGCGCAATACTCTCTATCCGTATATAGAAAAGAAACTATCAGTTACTCTGCTGCATGGCAACAAATCTCAGAGAAATCTGTAGATGGCAAAATTTCTGACGTATCAAACAAAATCCCTTTTGCCAAAGGCAGATTAAATAAATCACGCCTTTCATTCCATTCGATCCACTTTTCAGAAAGATTTATCGTTAATTCAGTTCTGAATACACACGAAGTCTGCGCATGCGCCGCAAGGAAGTAGTGAAAATTTGAGAGAAATTATTTATTTAAAATCGCGTTAAATCCGATTACTTAGAAGTCATCCGACATATTTTATATGAAAATAAACAATTTGGAAGCCCTAAGAAGAGATATGTAGGAGATACGACGGGTCAAGCTGTGTATCTTTCCCAATATACCACTTTGAAAATCTGCATAGCCAAGGTGGAAATCAACATTCATCGACATCGTCACTTCCCATCAACTTTAGTCACATAAACCCATTGCTATATATTTACCAACATCGACTCACTGAATACCAACAAACTTTGATGTCAAAAACCAAACTTTTGAAGCAATTAGAGCGCCAACTCGAACCACCTACAGGTGGACGAGCGCATACCCCGCCGTACTTTCCGACAGCAAAGGAACTTGAAGTGGTTAGAGAGGAAAATCAACAACCCCCTAGAATCAAACCTAAAATGGTGGACAAAATCAGGTGAGACTACCGAAAAAGGTTACAAGTGGTTGAAAAGCAACATCAGACACAAAACAAGGAAACACGGTCAAATCTGGTTATGTATATATATGGTATGGTACCTGCGACCTAACATAAAAAAACAAAAAGTGTAAAGCCCTAACACCAGAAACAGACAGCGCCGTAGACAAAGCTGCTGAATACCTTGGGAAAATCAAAGAACTGATCAAACAATATCCTGGCTGTAGAGTCACCTTCCTTGAAATACCGGTCTACTCAATCTCAGAATACAACAAAAAACAAAGTCCATGAAACACCTGAAAACTTCAAGGAACAAGACAAGAAACTAATAGCACAAATATACAAACTAAACGAGAAGATCAGAAATCTCAACAAAGATGAATTAACATACTCGCGCATTTTTTACAACTGATATCATCCATAATTCAAAAACAATCAAAAACAAAAGAACCAGGACATCAACAACAAGAAAAACATTCAGCTTTTGGCTATACGTTGACGGGATACACCCAGTACCACTTCTAGCTAAAGTCTGGCTAAGGAAAATAACTAAACATGCATTAACCAACTGTTGGAAACAAGATCAGTAAGGATATCCCTGGCTATACCTGTTAAACACATCAACTACAACCAATACAATCAGTAAGGATATCTCTTGCTACATTGGACCGCCACTCGAGATAAAATCAGTAAGGATTTCCCTTGCTACATTTTACATGCAACTTTAACCAATCAGTAAGGATCTCCCTTGCTACACTGGACCACCACATAAGAAACAATCAGTAATGATTTCCCTTGCTACATTGTACATACAGATAAAACCACAAGCCAACAACAATCAGTAAGGATCCCCCTTGCCAAACTGTAAACAGATAAGTAAATCAGTAAGGATTTCCCTTGCTATATTATTTACAAAATGAATTACACACTGATACTTTTCCTAAACAGCTCATTAGTTCTGCATATTATAAATGCACATACAGGGTCATCAAAACAAAATCTATTCAACTTGCTAAACCCGAAACTACATCAAAGCGGTAGAAGGCCAATAACATTACCAGTACAAGCAAGACAAAATGTAACAACAATGCTGCCCATTATCATACTATCAGGTGACATTGAAATAAATCCAAGTCCTAAAACAGCAAACATCTTCCCATGTGGTCTATGTGAAAGACCAGTAACATGGTCAAGAGAGGGAGTATGTTGCGAGCGCTGCAGCATTTGGCACCACCGCTCATGCATCGAATTATGCACAACAAACTACAAACTTCTACAAAGGTCAAATGTGCAATGGATGTGTTGCAAATGCGACAGCCTAAATGTATCTTCATTCACTTACCATGCATACGAGATAGAAAACGTAAGCTATTATGAACCACTAACAACAGACCTTAGCTTCATGGACTCTTTTTCTTCATCATTTAGTCCACTTGTAACAAGCAGTCCAAAAGACAAATCAATAAGCAAAAATCGGTCTGATGTAAACAGAACAAGAAACAGTGTAAAGGATACAACACCACTACCCTTTAATATCACAATAAAAGAAACCTCAGAACCATGACAGTAAACTGTAGAAGCATCAAAGACAAAACCTCTGAATTTAAAACAACAATACAATATACAAAGCCGGATATCATTATTGGCACCGAATGGGTTAAACTCAAACTAAAAACAGCTCAAGACAATCATCGGCTCATTCTACATGCCACATAGAAACAAAGCCTAACTAGAAGAACTGGAAAAATCCCTGAAAAAATCACAGAGGAGAACAAAAGTAATACAATCATACTAGCAGGCGACTTCAACTGCTCAGACATAATGTGGGACAACCTCTCCATTAAGAAAGATGCTCAAGATCCTGACGTTCAAAAACAGCTTACAAACATAACAGCCCAATTTGGTCTAACAAAATTCAACGAAGAACCAACCAGGTAAAACAACCTGCTGGACCTTGTATTCACAACAAACTCGTCACTGGACAAGAGCCAACTGGGATGAAGTGAATAAAGATATAGATTCACTGTCGTCACATATAAGGTATAACATCCAAAACAACCAAAATGTCAACAAAGCATGGCTGATGTTTAAGAAACACCTATTCGCCAGTCTAGACAAACACATACCATCAAAAATAGTCAAGTCCAACAACAGACTACCATGGATTACCCACAAGATCAAGAAAATGCTGAAAACAACCACCTGTATAACCAAGCCAAAAGATCAAAATCATGGACAAACTACTGCCATTACCCAAAAACATGCAAAAGAGAAATCAGGAAAACAGAACATATCTATATTAACAACGCAATAATTGTAGGAATGAATAAGAACAACACAAAACCGTTTTGGAAATATGTTAAATCAGGGAAACAGGATAATATTGGGGTTGTACCACTAAAGAGGCAAGGGCAGCTCATAAACGCTAGTAAGGAGAAGGCCCAGATTCTACTGGAGCAATTTGCGTCTGTCTTCACAAAAGGAACAACACAAACCTTACCAAAAACAAACATCAGGGTAAAAGACCCCATACATCAAATTACCATCAGAACAGAAGGAGTGAAAAAGCTGTTACAAAATGTCAACCCATCCAAAGCATCGGGTCCAGACAACATACCAAACAGAGTACTGAAACAATTCGCCGAACACCTGGCAGCAATACTAACAACCATATTCCAGCTATTCCTAGACAGTGGTACCCTACCAGAGGATTGGAGAAATGCCAACATCTCTAGCATCTTCAAGAAAGGAGACCGACATTCGGCTGAAAATTATAAACCAGTCTCACTGACATGAGTACAATGTAAGCTATCTGAGCACATCATATGCCGACATATGCTTAAACATTTTGAAAAGAATAATGTATTGACATCGCTAAACCATGGCTTTAGATCCGGATATTCCTGTGAAACCCAACTTGCCATCACAATCCACGACATGCTCCAGTCATACGACAAAAGAAACCAGGTAGACATTGCGATTCTGGATTTTTCAAAAGCATTCGATACTGTACCTCATAATCGACTCTTGGACAAAATAAATCAATATGGAATTAGAGGAAATATCCACAAATGGCTAACTTCATTCCTAACTAAAAGAAAAATGTGAGTCCAACTTGAAGGAGAACACTCGAGTGATGCTTCAGTTGAATCCGGAGTCCCCCAAGGAACGGTGATAGGACCCATCCTCTTCTTGTGTCACATAAACGATCTATCAGATACAGTAAACTCGTCAGTCCGACTATTTGCAGACGACTGTTTGCTGTACAGGGAAATCAAAAACCAAAATGACTACAACAACATACAAGAGGACCTCAAATCACTAGCAAAATGGGCCGACGACTTGGGTATGCGCTTCAACGCCAAAAAAATGCTATATGCTAAGCCTAAAAAGTAAAAGCCAAAGGTCCTACAACCTTAACAACCACACGCTTGAACAAGTGTCATCCAACCCATACCTTGGGCTACAAATATAGGAAGACCTTAAATGGGAGGAACAAATAACAAATACATGTAACAAAACCAGTTCCACGCTAGGCTTCCTTAGGAGGAACCTACAACACTGCCCTAGGGAATGCCGTAAAACAGCGTATATAGCACTCGTAAGATCAATTATGGAGTATGGATCAATTATTTGGGGACCCATATACGCAAAAAGACATCGATAAACTGAAATCCATACAAAAGAGAGGAGCTAAATTTATTCCAAAAGACTACAAATCGAGAGAGGAAGGATGTATGACAAAAATGCTATCAGAACTTCAGCTTCCGTCACTACAATCAAGACGTCAACACAACAACGACTGATCATCTTTTTCAAAGTGGTTGAGGGGAAGATACCAGCGCTCCCCCGGACGACCTGATTAAATTTCATAAACCAAAACGACAAATCAGAGCAACAACCTATAATAACTTTGTTACTAAGAACATTATAGACCAAAAAACAACAAACGAGCGGTCATAGTTCCATCTAGTAAGACCGACCAGTTCAAAAACTCTATTTTTGTGCGCATTGCAGTAGATCGGAACCATCTGGAGGACTCATTAGCGTGCGTCACTACAACCGAGGAGTTTAAATCAGCACTCCTCAGCAAGCGCGACTAACTTGTGCGCAGACAAACCCGTCACACAGTAGCCGAAAGGAATCTGTGACGTACCCATCCATATACAGAAGTGGGAAATACAGATACAGATGATATATTTGCCAATGATAGTAAAGTAAATAACATTCGACCAATCATTGTTTAATTATTGTTCTTTTGACGTTATCAATAATGTTGCCAAGTTCATGACACGTAAGCCTGACCTATGAACCGTATGGTGCTGCCTGACCTATGAACCGTATTGTGTTGCATTTATCTAGATGCTTGTCCTCTTAGAATACTATAGTTTATCTCCGTTCAGAGTTCTCACTCCCACATTTGTCCGTTTGTGCAAGAGACTATATAGTACTGTATATCAAATAACGTTTGGCAGCACTATCTTTTCACCCACGTCTTTGCATATTTCAAGATCGAGATCGATGAAAAGATAGAGTTCGAGAGAGAGAGAAAGTTACAGAGAGATAGAGAGAACGAGACATATATATACAGGATCGTGAGAATTTCTATACACTATAATCATGATAATACGCTATATCATAAACCAGTTAAGGGCCCATTCAGGGCATGAATTATAACAAACATGATAGTATAACAAATATAACAAACATAATAGTATAACAATTATAGCAAACATGATAGTATAACAATTATAACAAACATGATATACAAACAATTATAACAAACATGATAGTATAACAATTATAACAAACATGATAGTATAACAATTATAACAAACATGATAGTATAACAATTATAACAATTAGTGAACATAGCAGTACATACAGTGAATAATATGGAAACATTTCAAGAAAATTAGGGTGGTGATAAAACAGAAACTTGAGGCCAACAAATGGTCCCAATTAAACACTATCCATACCATATTTCAAAATGCAAATCGTTAATTTTCATATCTCGTGACATATCTGACTCAAAGTATTCAATGTGTGTATTATGTAAACATGCGATCGTTACTTATCTGCAAAATGCTGCAAATGTAAAACTTTGTAGGAGTATATTATGTTAAATAAACTCCGGAAAATGACAAACACAAAAAAAAAAAAAAAAAACCAACCACAAACAAAACAAACCTTTCTTTAGTCACTGTCTAATGGTTTAGTAAATTAGTTAGCCGTGTCCTCTATCATGTTACAGCCACACAATCTATTTTTATTTATCTCGTTAGAGAAATAGTACATTCATATAATAGAAAGTTTTCGCAATATAACAGTTACACCTATATATAAAGTATATTTTGCAGTTAATAAATCATTAAAGACATATATGCATCAGGCAGGCATGTCCAGTTCCCGGTGATAATTTTGAAAGGGGGTGGATTAATAAAGAAAAACTAGTGGAAGCAAGCCAGATAAAAATGTTGCATGTCGGTCTCAGAAAAGCCGTCATAGGAGATTTTCAAATACCTTTTTTTAATAATATTTTTTTGTTTTATTCATGAACTTTTACAAATATTGATTGACAAAGTAGAATAGGGGACAACAACATAACTTCCTAAAATAAAAATAAGACAAAACGTTTTAGAAATTTGTCTCCAACAGTTTTGTAGATATACTGCGGTTGAAGAGTATATAAAATAAACTGCTTTATATTTTCTTTACACGACAAAATCATCGGAAAACAGTAAACTTTCCCTTCAAATTACACCAATTATATGTTTGATTTTACTTATTTTGGTTGCTCTTACTTGACCGAGTAACAGGATGTCCTACCTCAGGAAAGGTAACCTGTCGAAAAATAATATAATTCGAAGTCAAAAGTCGGTAATATGAAATTAGTCTATTGATCAAGGAATGCATTCAATACAAATGGTTGAATAACAAGTGTTGATTACAGCCACTTCATAAAAATTAATCAAATATTTGTCTGAGAAAAAACATTTGTAAAGTATAACTGATAAAAATAACGGTAAAAATTTTCATTTTCATTTATGAATAAAATGAGTTAGAGGAAATAACCTTTTATCAGTACATGTAATAAAAAAGTGCAATGGTACATTAAGTGGAAACTGTGTTATTTGAAGACTCCGAAAATCAATGCTTTGAATAACATTTTAAACTTCTATATCTTTTGTTGTAAACAGATAAACAGTTGACGATTCAAATGTCACAACGGTGAGGTGTATTGGTATAGGTGCATTACATTTGCGCGTAAAAATCAGTACATGTAATGCGCCCGTTGGTATAGTGAGTAATGTCTAACAGAGATTTTAAAAAAGCCCTCCCCTTCAAAAAAAAAAAAAAATCAACCAAAAAAACCCCAAAAAAACCCCAAAAAAAAACCAAAACAAAACAAAACAAAACAAAGTAATCAACCACTGTTCAGGGTTTAGCGAGATTGCTATAATTATATGGATACGTGACAACATCTAACAACGGTAAGGGAGCTACCATTTGATTTTTATGGGGGGGGGGGGGGGGGGAGGCTAGGATGAAAAATTTTGTCCTGCATTTTTTTTTAGTTGTAATCTCAGTCCTGCCTTTTTTTTTTTTACTCTATTTGGTCCTGCTTTTTTTTCATTAGTTTATCCTGACTTTTTTTACATAAATTGTCATCCTGCCTTTTTTTTTTTGCCAAGTTGCTCATACTGCCTTTTTTTTCACAAAACTCCTGTCCTGCCCAAATTTCATCCCGTGGATTTCTTCAATCACGATGATGACGAAATTATCGAGTCTGTACTTGGAAGTATGAACCATACCATGCAAACCTTAAATGCTGAAGGTCCTTGATGTGCCACATAGATTATATGTTTAAATTATATCAGGTCTTCAAATATGATCTTTATAGTCACATATTTGATCTAAATTAATGTTGTTATTGTATAAAAATTGGTGACGTAAAGGCTTTTTTTTATTTATTTCCAATGTGTAACTATATATTTCCCTTTTGACTGATGATATATTTAGATGTTGTTTAGAAAATGTAAATATGGTTGTGTTATGTTTGTATAATATAAATTGTAAAATCTTCATATACATGTATGGAGGAAATAAAGAAAATCAATCAATCAACTGAAACGGCAAAACAAGCGTGCGGGAATTTTCTTCCCCGTAAATCTATTCTCCAAAAACAAAGTATATATGAAGTATATACAGCTTTTTAGTATCACCCGTAGAGAAATTCTATTACTGACATCAAACGTGCTTCATTAGTAGTAATGTGAAATATGATTCTTAAAGAAAAATAAAAGCTATCAAATAAACAAGATGTAAATGTGCCGTTTGAACTTGAAACATTATTTCAGTCATAAACCCAAAAACGTTAACTTTTTGTTTATGAATAGCTACATTGATCGAGGATTTTAACACTACTATTAAAATGCTTGCCTCGATATAATATTCCCTCATATTTTTTTTATATTTATTAATTTTGTTTAATACAGTATAACTAAGGTGATATACATCGTCCTTGATTTTCATAAAATAGTTGCGACTGGACGTTAAGTAAACACCAATCGATCAATCTAAAGTTATTCAGACATTTTTTTATATCAGTGATTATTTCCAAGCTTCAAAGCGGAGCAACTCATACTCTAATATTATTTTACTATCTGTCTTTTTGTATTCTTGTGTATATAAAATTTGAGTTGTTTATTCGCAATAAGAATACCAATTTGACAGGCTCATCTAGTGTATCACATAATGAATAGCAAAATAAAAATTAAAAAAAATGTTTCGGTATCTAGAGATCACAAACTCCTAAAGCAAACTATTTCAACTGCATTAATTCCGTAAAAATATATTCATATTTTCTGAATTCTTTTTTATGGATTTTAGGTTTACTAAGTAACTTTTATTTTAGGGTTACAAAGCAACTCATATTTTAGGATTACTAAGTAACTTTTATATGTAAGTAACTATTATTTATGGGCTAGAAAACAACTTTTATTTTAGCTTACAAAGCAATTCAAATTTGAGGGTTACAAAGGAATTCATAATTTAGGAATACAAAGCAACTCTTATTTTAGGTTTACAAAGTAATTTTTACTTTAGAGTTACCAACTTGAAGGTATTCTTATTTTAAGGTTACAAAGCATGCCTCATTTTAGACTTACAGAGTAACAACTAATTTCGGGTTACATAAGAACTTTTATTTTAAGGTTACAAAACAATTCATATGTTAGGGTTATAAAGTTATTCTTATTTTTTTTGGTTACAAAGCAACTCTTATTTAAAGGTTATGAAACAACTCTGTTAAAAAGCAATTCATATTTAGGATAACACAGTGATTCTTATTTAAGGTTACAAAGCATTTAGGATAACAAAGTAATTCTTATTTTAGGGGTAAAAAGCATTTAGGATAACAAAGTAATTCTTATTTTAGGGGTAAAAAGCATTAAGAAAAACAAAGTAATTCTTATTTTAGTGTTACAAAGCATTTAGGATAACAAAGTAATTCTTATTTTAGGGTTACAAAGCATTTAGGATAACAAAGTAATTCTTATTTTAGGGTTACAAAGCATTTAGGATAACAAAGTAATTCTTATTTTAGGGTAACAACGTAAATGTTATTTTAGGGTTACAAAGTAAATCTTATTTTAGGGTTACAAAGTAATTTATTTTGGTACTTCATGTCGACCTGATGAGTCAAGCCTTTTCTAACTGATTTAGTTCTTTCATATGTTGTGTTGTAACACCACCTTCCCTGGTTAAGAGGAGGGTTAAACGCTCACAAACATGTTAAAAACCGTCTAATCATTTGTGCGCCTGTCCCAAGTCAGGTCCCTGTATTAAAGTGGTTGTCTTTGGTTGCTGTATGCCATAAATGTTTTTCATTTTTCTTATTTTTTTATAGTAAAAATCAGGCTGTTGTTTTTTTATTTTGAATTGTTTTTACATTTTATAATGCCAGAGCCTTACTAGCTTACTATACGGTATGAGTTTATATATTTGAAGGCTGCACAGTGAACTATAGTTGTTCAAATCCTCGTCCTTTTATGTATATTTGTTTTGTTGGCAATCATACCGCGTATTGTTTTGTGTATAAATTTAAAAATATCTTTTTCGTCAAACTTATTAGGGTAACAATGCAAATGTTATTTTAGGGTTAGTAACAAAAATCACTGAAAAACCTGTCTAAGTCTTATAGAAATCTATTACCTAACCTATTATACCATGATAACTTTTTCGGGAAATGACTTATTTATTCCCTAAAACATTTCAGTTTGCGATAAAAATGTTTCCTTGGATATTGATGGAATAATTATGATTTAACACGTAAATTGGTTTCTTTTCAAACATCTTAAAAGCAAAGATAAATCAACTAAACAGACATTTGAAAAATTATTTCTTTGATGTAAAATATAAAGTGAACATTGTTATGATTCCAGTGAACTTTAACATGGACAGTCTCAGTTACTTTCATGTCATCATTTTTACTAAATGAAAATCGGTCTTAACACATTTTTCTGCTACCAAAATTGTCTGCTTGGGAAATGAGTAGACTAAAGAGCTTTAGGTACAAAACACCAACTTACACCTCTGGAAAACACAACATATAGTTACTCTGTTACTACTGTTCTCTACTGTCTTTTGTCTGTCATGTATTGTATGTATTTTCGTTTGCCATAGCATGTATATATTTCTTGCAAATAAAATATTCATTCAATCATTCAAGTGTTAGCTGTTCGGATACGTATTAACGTTTTGTATTTAAACCAGTAAAGTTGCGTTCTTTTGTATCGTTTGTCTAGTGTCTTCTATAGATTGCGATTCTGATAACTCTAAATACACGGTTGGTATCGTTAAATTATATCAGTGATATGATTTCAACAGAAGCATCTGGCAAACAACTGCCACCAGTAATAACGATATTCTTACAACGTCTATGTTTAACACACAGTTTGTATTAATTATCAAATAAGTTAAATGTAAGATTGCTATCATACTGAGTGCGTTCAAATATGCCTATTGAATATAAATATGTTATAACAACCAAAACTTATGTATTCATCTTATAAGAACAATAGTTATTTTAGTTTAATTATGCAAACAACGGACCCAGGAAATGTTTGTCTGTCAACTGTACCGGAATGGTGCATTGAAAACAGAAAAGATGTGTTGATTATTGTAAAATAAGGATACCAAGTAAATAAAGACTTTTGTATCAATTTTGAACGTTAAAGTGACATTGGATGTTCATTTAAAAGCACATATCTGCAGTATCCGGTTTTTGAACGGATCTATTTTATGACCGTCTATCTAGGTACACTTTTCATTCAGTGCAAGTACAGATAGTGACAAACTCCCGAGTGAAATTTGTTTAGATCTAATGAACCATAAACAGAATGATACCAGATACATCTCCTGCCATGCATTCATGTACATCACCCGTCATATTATTCTAAAATCATATACGATGAACAATTGCACAACATACATAGCCTTTGTCAGTCTTGTATTATTTTTAATTTTAGTTTCTTGTGTACAATTTGGAGTTTAGTATGGCGTTCATTATCACTGAACTAGTATATATATTTGTTTAGGGGCCAGCTAAAGGACGCCTCCGGGTGCGGGAATTTCTCGCTGCATTGAAGACCTGTTGGTGACCTTCTGCTGTTGTCTGTTCTATGGTCGGGTTGTTGTCTCTTTGACACATTCCCCATTTTCATTCTCAATTTTATCATTCATTTCCAAACCTTAATTTGATTGTGAAATATAAAGTTAATTTTCCTGATTTGATTGGTGTATGGGGTATTGATGTTCACTCCACAGCTCATTTTATTCATATTTGATACATCATTTGACGCTGAAGTTTCTCTAACAGTTTCGAAGAAAGTACAAACAACCTACGACATTTGTAAACTCCATGCAGATCGATAACTTCTAGGAGTTAACTATTGACCTTTGAGTCGAACTTTAACAGCGCTTTGGGTGATAATTTAGACGTTAAATTTACGTCGCAACAGTGGTAAAAATTTCAAATTTCAAGCCCTAGTTTCAGATTTTTGAACATAGCACTACTCGAAACCTTGGGCAAACGATACGCCTGTTTCTCCTCTACACGACCTATATAGCCATATCCCATGACACCCCTCATTGTTTTTCTCTACAAGCCATGGAATAGGCCAAACCCCCTATTTTTGTCAAAAAATTTCAAATTTCGAGCCCTAGTTTCAGATTTTTGAACATAGCACCACTCGAAACCTTGCGCAAACGATACGCCTGTTTCTCCTCTACATGACCTATATAGCCATATCCCGTGACACCCCTCATTATTTTTCTCTACAAGCCATGGAATAGGCCAAACCCCCTGTTTTTGTCAAAAAATTTCAAATTTCGAGCCCTAGATTCAGATTTTTGAACATAGCGCCACTCGAAACCTTGGGCAAACGATACGCCTGTTTCTCCTCTACATGACCTATATAGCTAGATCCCGTGACACCCCTCATTATTTTTCTCTACAAGCCATGGAATAGACCAACCCCCTGTTTTTGTCAAAAAATTTCAAATTTCGAGCCTTAGTTTCAGATTTTTGAACATAGCGCCAATCGAAACCTTGCGCAAACGATGCGCCTGTTTCTCCTCTACAAGACCTATATAGCCAATGAATCAGGAGTAAGTAAATTTTTGCTCAAAATGGTCTATATATTTTTTTCCTATCACCAAAAGTTTCATTTTTTGCAAATGTGTTTGTTAGTTCATTTAACCAAAGACATCAAAGGTACTATTTTTTTTCAAGGACGGAATACTTTTACATACGTTCTAAATTATGAAGTGGGTGCACGGTGATCTAACACCTACAACCAATCCGTTGACAGGTGAGGATTTACTGTGGTACTGAATGTTACCCTGAAAAGAGGTCGTGGCTTGTTTTATAAATAGATATGGTAAATCCCATTTATGGCAAAGCTGTAAATTGCAATTTGTTGACGGAATTTCTGCCTTTTTAATTTTTTTTTTCGAACGGCCGTTGCTGTCTTTTTCAGTTTTTCGGATTTAAGATATATCGCCTTATTGTCCGCTGGCTTATTGTTCGCTAGCTTTAGAGCAAATGATTTTCACAATCCTAAGTTTGTCTACCAATGGGACTTTGTTGCATGATTATCTGATTGCTTAATTCAATCTTGATATTTAATAATTTATACGATGTGGTTTTATCTCTACTCATTACCACATGTTTTGTATTAGATCTTTAGAAACCAGAACAGTCTTCTGATCTGTTAATTTACCGATTGCGTCCTATTCCTGATTCTGACATTTTTACTGAGTGTAAGATGAAGGACTGGACTTTCACTATTTTGTCAGATAACAATTTTAAGAGAAAAAAATATAGCTCGTTTTTATCTGCATCGCCGAAGGTTGAAGCAGGTCTAGTAACCGCTCGACTCCGTCCGTCCGTCCGTCCGAAAGAAAACGTCAAAGTTTTCTTAGGTTCCATGAAAGGAAATGTTTTAATATTTGGTCTGTTGCTGGATAATGTTGAGTTGTAACGAGTAAGCATTTTTTTACATCTGCCCGTGTAGCCACTTCCTGTTTGCTGATAGTTTGCAATTTTACAACTCTCATTGTACAAGGAAAGTTTTGTCAAAGTTTATTTGGCTTCTATGAAAAAAAATGATTTTAATATTTGATCTGGAAATGATTTGTTATTCTCCAGTATATATGTTACCTAATTCAATTGCCTGCAGCGACGCAGGTCCAGACCCAGTGTTGGTATTATTTTGTCTTAAAAATTAATTAATTTCATTCCTGAGACAGTTTTGACCTATAATAGATCTTGTAAGGGAAACTCCTCTTAAACACCTCGATGGAATTCAATGAAACTTCACACAAGACCATCATATTGTTACGGGACGGGTGGGTGTGTCCCATAAGTAAAATGTATTTATTCAGGTTAAGACTATGTGTTCTTTTAATGGTAAATTCTAATATCTGTTAACCCTGCTTTTGAGTTACAAACTAAGTGTACTGGTAGCGTAGCTGGCTAAATGGTCATGGCACTGGTAGCGTAGCAGGCAAAGCAGCTAAGGCACTGGTTTAAATGTGGTAGCTCAGAAACTCATTTACATTGACTTACTTATTAAATGTACAACAGATAACAAGATTGAATTAAGCTTTACAATTTATTATATACAAAACATCTAATATCCTGCAAAGTATAAATCACATAAAACCCACCAGAGAACTTTAGTTATAAAATATTCAGAGACCCCCCTTTTGGTACGTTTATCGTTTGTCAACATCGTAGTAAGCATAGTAAAACATCTAGGTCAATCATGGTTGATCCATTTATCCAACGGGGATGCATATAATATACGGGTATCAGGATGTGCACTTGCTTTTATATATCTGTCCCACCAGTCTCGTGCCCCTATGGTGAATGTTGGCAAATTACGTAATGCTGATTGGATGCTGATCTCAGGTCATTAGGTCACTGACGTCAATAAACCTACTGCGATTGCGAATGTTGACATTCGGTCAAGTCGGAAAATGGACAAACGGGACTTAACTAAGCTTACTCTTAGCATGGATGGGCCCCAGTTACAATATTCAGGCCTAGGCTTACGCAAATAAAATAGAAAGGTAATAAAGCGGGAACGTATGAAATAAGGTTAAACAGAAGTTGGGAACCGTCGTTCAGTCAGGGGACCCTCCTTGGTCAAACAGTGAAGACGAACTTTATATCATTACTCCCAGAGACCTAACTAATAATATTTACATACAATGACAATAAAAGTATATGTAATGTTCATCAAATGTCTTTATAGAGATTTCCAATAAAAGGACATACATACGTAACTCGACGTACGGACCTAATGGGACTGGTTATTGCCAACCATTAAATTTGATTAAATACGTCGCTCAAGTTTAAACAAAGTATTCCAAGACTTTTTAAAATCACACACTGGAATTTTCGTCCATATAAAATAATTTTATCATGACGGAAAATGATAGAAATCTTGCATTTTTATTTATCACGTGGTTTTCCAGATTCCCGCCTTTATTTTCACTGACATAAGATCACGTATAAATACACGTATCACATACCTACCATACGTACGATTTGAGTTATCTTTCATGGTTTTGATTATGACAATTATTTAAATACTTTGCAGATGAACGCCCCATTATACTTTTTTCTGTCTTTCTTTATAGTTTATCTATATTTTTATTATATTTGTTGCGTGGAAAATATTTAGAAGGATTTAGAGTTTGTCATAATCTGTCTCTTTATAAAAGTTGAAAACTGAGATAAAACTATCGCTTCCATTTTATTTCTAAACAAAAGTATTTTTCATTTATTATGAAACGTATTGATAAAAAAATCCCTAAATATGTTATTTTTTAGAATTAAGGTGTGTTCGATTAGGGATTGTTCTGTATTAATTTGTTAAACGGGAATGCTATCGGAGTCCAAATACAAAAGACATTTCCAGGCAATTTTTTTTATATTCCTTGAAGTAAATTAACTTATAGTATTTTATACATTTTATTGATAAACAATTAAAAGGGGGTCACCGAATTCATTTTACTGAATAAATCATTAACGGAAATGTGTAAGGTAAGTAACATTGAACAACATAATAAAATAAGATTTCGTTGCCAGATGCGGATCCAGGATTTTGAAAAGGGGTGGGGGATATAGACAACGTTAGAAGTGGAACAAACAATAGAAGTATTAATAGGATGTAGGGCCATATATATAAGTGTTCGTTGCATATGCTTTTTACATATGCATATTTAGGACGAGAAGATGAATATGATCCAGACTTTGTATTATACCGCAGGAAGACATGTCATCCTACCCGAACAGATGATTTTGACCCCGGACCGACCAATCTTTGCTCTAACTCCTAAATATTGCGTGCTTGGCAGAGAGGCAGCCAAACTTCGATTTGAAACGGGCGAGGATCGAGCCCAAGACTTCCTGCACTCGAGCAGTGTTGTAGCTTTCATTGACGCAATGAGGCAACCGCCTCACCAAATGTTTTACCATTAAAAAAGAGAGATCAAGAGAATTATATATCATGTACGTCATAGTATAAAGTAAACTGAGTGACGACGGTTCAAGACGTTGACTGCTTGACTCTTTACTCACTCATTCCTCATTATTAACGTCTTGAAAACTTTCTTTCATAAAATGAACAAGGTAGATGCAAATATCTTTTTTAATTACCTCGAAAAAAACTGATTCAAACAAGAGGTCATAACTGTGAAACTGATATGATGCTTGATTTTTTTTTTTACAACGAACTTGTTACTTTTGGTGGACAAAAATTTCAACAGACACTTGGCATTCCTACATTTTATGTAGTACTCTTCTACCTTGGTAAATATAAGCAAGACTTCATAGTTCACCCAGGTATTATCATCCATACATTTTGACAAAAGTTTAACGTATAAAGTTGAAAGACATAGTGGATCTTAAACTTAATATCA
Organism: Mytilus californianus; assembly: GCF_021869535.1. Classification (NCBI taxonomy): domain Eukaryota; kingdom Metazoa; phylum Mollusca; class Bivalvia; order Mytilida; family Mytilidae; genus Mytilus; species Mytilus californianus. The sequence continues at coordinate 116,795,215 of NW_026262690.1, read as the reverse complement.
CCTAATCTATACAAAAGCATTTAGAGGAGGTCATACATATTATTTTGTCAATTATTTTTGTTTTGATCAGGACCTGTCTGTAACTGAATACTGAGAATTAAACCTTTAACCACAAATCATTTGCCTCACAAGAAATAAAATTCAAGTTACGCTACTGTCGATTGATTGATAGTTAGTTGCTTAACGTCCAGTGTCAAATATTTCATGCATAATTAACGTGTAGAGAGCGAGGCATTCTCTCTACAAGAGGCATCGGATTTAACGTCCCCACTCTGACCAGACGGGACTGCGTACTTGTACATCCTGCACCACCAAACGGACTCCCCACTTTGGCAATGGTTTATCTGCCGATCGGAACAAGACCAATAGTAACCATATTTCTATTCCCCCGATCACCTTTGAGGGGCTACTGTCGAAATTCACACCAAAGAGACAGTTATGAATATGGAAGATACATATACATGTACGTGTATTGATCAAAACATTTGCAACAAGAATGTGTGGCCTTCAGACACCGTGCCCCTTCTCATGATCATATTTCCATGTTCAGTGCACCACTTAATCCAGGTCAAACTCTAATTTGGTATATAATTTCAAACGTTTTACATTTTGAACAGAACGGAAGAACGGACGGATGCACAAACCAGTAAATATAATATCCCCTTGCTATCACTGACCTTTGACAAAAGTATCTTGAAATAAATTATAGACGTACTCCACAAAAAAAGAAGAAGCAAGTCGTGTACACCTTTTACATTCCGACGTGTTTGGAACTCTTGTTTTAAAAACTTTTAAATCAAAAATGAGAATATGATCTCGCTTCAGATTCCATTATTTTTATTTTTTCAAACTTAATTTTGATTTAGTAACGTTAAGAATTCATCGTTTGAGAGATACATTTTTGTAAATATATGGGTCAAGTGAAATGACGAAGTAATGATCGGTGCATTTGATTACCGGTAACTGAATTAATTACTCCCTTTAAAGGTTGTTGTCAATGAAATCATCCCAAATTTAATAACAAAATATGTAAATAATTAAAATAGTAGTTTGTGCTAATTTTTAAATAGCATCTTATCCAACAAAGTATGTGTATTCAACGAGTCAAAAATGCATGCAGTCTATGCTCCCCTCCGTTATCCTTCAATGCAATAGGCCGAGATACGGTCAGATAGGTTGGTTATGTCGAGTAATGTCATTTTATTGGAAATCTCTTATATACGCGTTGGCTAATAGTAAACGACGAACGTGAAGGTAGAAGTGCATGTTTACTGAGTAACCCGAAAAAGTCTTTTGTACAAACCTACAGCTTACTCCCTAAACCGTAACAATATGGAGATGTGCATGAAGAAATTTGGTTGTTACAAGGGGAGATAATTGAACTTTGATTTTTTCCCACGCATTAGAAGGCGACTGGGAAACGTTTTCATTGGTATGGATAGGTGACACCTCTACTACATGTACTACCTCCCCTGCTCCTATTGATAGCACTACTACATGTTCTACCTCCCCTGCTCCTATTAATACCACTTCTACATGTACTACCCCTCTGCTATTGATAGCACTACTACATGTACTACCTCCCCTGCTCCTATTGATAGCACTACTACATGTTCTACCTCCCCTGCTCCTATTAATACCACTACTACATGTACTACCCCCCCCTGCTATTGATAGCACTACTGCATGTACTACCTCCCCTGCTCCTATTAATACCACTACTACATGTACTACCTCCCCTGCTCCTATTGATACCACTACTACATGTACTACCTCCCCTGCTCCTATTAATACCACTACTACATGTACTACCTCCCCTGCTCCTATTAATACCACTACTACATGTACTACCCCCCCCCCCCCTGGTGCTCCTATTGGTACCACTACTACATGTACTACCTCCCCTGCTCCTATTGATACCACTACTACATGTACTACCTCCCCTGCTCCTATTGATATCACTACTACATGTACTACCTCCCCTGCTCCTATTAATACCACTACTACATGTACTACCTCCCCTGCTCCTATTAATACCACTACTACATGTACTACCCCCCCCCCCCCCTGGTGCTCCTATTGATACCACTACTACATGTACTACCTCCCCTGCTCCTATTGATATCACTACTACATGTACTACCTCCTATGTCGGGGTTCTCGCTTTCAAATCAACCAAGAGATATCCAAACGGTTTCTGTGTAGCCTCTTCAAATTTTCGCAAAAAGAAATCCGGTCGAGACGGGGACATCTGTCGTCCGACAGTCATGATTGGTAGTCGATCTATGGGATTGTTAAAGAGTACAAGATAATGACAGTTTCGCCTCTGCGTAGGGTCTTTACCAAAATAAAAGTTTTGATTTAATACCACTACCGATAAATTTCTGTGAAGGCTTCCTTCCGTAAATCAATCATTAATTCGTGAATCTTTGGCCGATGTCGACATCAGATTGTCTAATACGATCATGTTTCTCGTTCCGGGATAGAAAAATTCGTCATTTTCAAGATCGGTAGGAATACCGCGGACGAATTAACGCGCGGAATCACCGTTCTTTGTATTTCCTCGTAAAGAGGTTGCCATCTCTTGTACAGCCATACGATCCTCTCTGGACGGGGACTACACAATCTTCCTGCGTGTTGCAATAGGCTTTTATGAAATAGGTCTTGCCAAAGGAGGTTGGTCCGGACACGATCATTGTAAATGGATGTTGAAAACGAAATTCGTCCTTTTCTTGGACCATCGATTTCTCCCCCTTTCGGCTCATTGGAGTAGAGGGGACCGGTGGTGCCACCCCCTCTGTTTGGTCCGAATGGCTACGTCACCAGTGTCTAAACATATTGTCTCTTCTCGAGAACACTCGTGAACAGGTCGGACAAGACATAATGGTCTGCATTTTTATAAAGATGACTGTGTTCTTATGAACTCCTCCTCCTTCTACTCCTCCTCCTCCTCCCCCTCCTCCTCCTCCCCCTCCTCCTCCTCCTCCTCCTCCTCATTAAGTTTTTATTTGTCGAAAATGAAACAAACAATACACGTGATCATCTTTGAACATACACGAAGTATATCATCCCTTAAGACTATTTCGAAATTAGAGAGATTTGGTACTTTAACTTTATGATAAATTCGATTTTCAAATTTTATATCGGTTATATCTTCGTCCATCAAACATACGGACTGTAAGACGGGGAGGCACATATTCCTAACATAGTTTTCTTCAATGATATTGGAACATACATAACTACGTCTCGTCGGAGATTCTAGATCGGATACAAAGGATATGTCCAATAATGTACATTCCCAAGGTCCATTTAGCAATTTTTTTTTGGAAAACGCATTCTAAACTGTCCCCCTAAATTATCTGGGAAAACTGACAAGGAGTATTGCTATTTACGAACAAATAAAAGCCGTCCATCCTTTAAGGATCAGAACCGAACTTTCATTTAGCACTCTCTTATAGATTTATCTAGTGGAGAAGGAAGATGAGCTTACTCCGATAAAGGAGAGAAAACGGAACGCCTCCGCAGCCGACTTCTTACTCCATCCTCTCATTAACTGTTCTCATTATTGTGAGGATACTTGTCCAGATTACTATGTAATAGAAGGAGAGTGTTGCGGATTGACATGTTGCTTGTAAGTTCAAGATAACAAACCAAATGATGTGAATTTTTTTCCACACAGCACCTGTTTTTAGAATTAGGTTCATAGTGTCTGACTCTTGTCAGAATCAGTCAAAATTGGTAAACATACGATCTTGTTTGTTGCGACGTTTTCCTATATATATAGAGAGGAAGAAGGTAGCATATCCCTAAAGGAAAGCTGATTTTCAGCCCCGGTCGGTTCATAATCAGATTGTTTTGATGTTGATGGGGCCAAAATTAAAAAAAATCAAAAAATCTTTTTTTTCAAAATTTCCTTGAACGGTTGATAAGAAATAAATTCGTTATCTTGGTGTAATCAGGGGTGTACGGTATTTTACACCGGTGTTAAAAATGTATACACCCCTGATTACACCAAGATTACTAGTATTATCCTACCGGTTTCATCTTTGATCATCAGTGATAATGAGATTGTCCTGGATGAGGTCGTTATGGATGCTATTCGATTGTTCTTATGTGACTTACTTTGATTGTTTATTCGCGGTTTAGTGTGGGCTTGGCAATGTTTATGAATATCTCTTCCATAATTATTCTTTTGTCTCAGTTGATGCATGAAGAAATTTATGTATCGGGAGAATTGTGGAGTTTGATCTTTGGCGCAGTTTCTAATATGCCCGCTTATATATATTTTGGAGTATTCTGGCTGACCGAATCGGTTAATGGTGTACTGTAACTCTTTTCCTAACATCGCCAGTTTGTCCAATGTGGATTTTCTTACAGCCATTGCATGTGATTACGTCTATTGTTTCTGGACAATATCATATTTTATGGTGAATGTTATTCCATTTTAGAATTTAAATGTTGTTTCTTTTTGAATATTAATACAGGTACCATTGTTTAGTCTTCCACATCTTGTTTCTTTCCGAATACTGTTGAAAATGTTAGACTGGTCAAATTAAGTTTTTGTTAACAGTTTTTAAATGTTTTACATTGTCATTTACTCTTTATTATAGTAGAAAAATAATACTATAATCAAAACTTTTTTTCTGTGTTACTGGCATTAGCTGGATTCATTTCATGCATTGTCGATTTCACTGTACCTTTTTGGCGTATAGATATATGTGTACTGCACACAGTTATCTAATCGCCACTTAGAGGTAATCAGATTTTTTAATTATTGTGAAGCTGAAAGTTAAGTTAAGTGCACCCGGACTATTAATTGTTGATATAGCACACTCAATCAATTAGTTTTAAGTATCGAGGCACAAATCGTCAGTTGGAAGTCTCAAGTAAGGGTCCGGTAAAAAACGGTGAAAGTCCTGAGATTAACAATAAACGAAGTTTTTCACAATGGGGAATTCATAAAAATTACCATCATCTATTTAATAAATAGATTTAACAGAATGCTGTCTAAACAGAAAACTGATTACAAATGTACAGTCAACTAGACACTACGCAGACAAATTCAAAACCCTATGAAAAATTGGTGTAAAGACAGAAATGTTAAGAAAACAAGTTGAACCTGGTCTCCCTAATAAAGTAGTTGGAGAGCAACTTATTCGTGTGTGTCTTTCAACAATTGCAATGACGGTAGTTTCTTGTCAAACCTTTATGTCGTCTCTAAGGGGGAAATGTTTAAGGAAAACCTTTGTTAGTCTCTTTATGAAGAATTCACAGTGGTTATATGAAGTTTGACATATTATATATACAACATACCCATGTTTTTTTTTAAATTAACTTCACGAAGTGTTCGAATTATGTTTGTCTCATTAACGTGTATTCCATATTTCTCTAGATTGATAGTTTAATCAGGTATTTCGCTCAAAATGTCGCGTAGATTCTAAAGTTACACTGAACGCTCTTTCATTAAAATGACCATTACTGATTATACTGGTAATCAGTTGTTAAAAATAAAGAACATTCACATGTGACGAGTTATCATAGCATTAAGCCGTGAAGTTTTTCTACAAATGTTTTTCTGTAAAATTTCTGGATTTTCTTTCATTTGTCGATGGTTTTGGAACGGGAAAATGTGTGCATAGCCAAATTACAACTGTATATAAATATATAAATATCCATACACATTTGATGACATGTATATTCCTATAGTATGTGCCAAAAAAAAAAAATGAACCAAATATGCAATATATATTCAAATGAATATCAAACGCACAAAAAGCTTGAATTCCTGTTTTAGTTTTCCAAAAAATCTTGATATTAAGTATTTTGTAATTTTATATTACATGCATTAACTGAATCTTTGTCATATTAACTGAACCCATCTTATCATTTCAGTAACAACGACTAAATCTTGGCCTCTACAGAACACAATTTGATGTGAAAATGTCTACAGTTATAATAAAATAATATAATTGTAATTTATCGATTACTTTAGTTTTTAAGTATGACACGTGTAGCGCATAAAACAAATCTAGATACCAAAATGTTGGTAACCACATTGGAGCTTTAAAATCCAAACGAAACAAGTCAAAACGGTTAATCTACACCAGGAACTTATTTATTAAGATTTTATAAAGTTAACGATTCAAAAGTTTCCTTTGTTTAATACCAATTTTGGAGTAAAAATTAAAAAGAATAAGCACATAATTAACATGCAACTTACTTTTACTGTACATTTCTCGCATGATTGCAGAAAATTCGACAGATTATTTATCATATTTTAGTCATTTATGAACTTCTATTTTGTCAAACCTTTTTGGAAGTCAACAATGCAAGCACTGAGATTTTACAATCCTTGAGAATGGCGTATTTTTCTATTAGATGCTTTGATGCAAACATGTGAACTGATACCCTACGTGAATTGAAAAAGAAGACAATATGCAATCGATGTTTATTATTTTCTTCTCTGAATAGACTATTTTCATATTACCGACCTTAGACTCCGGATTATATAATTTGTCGACTGGTTACCTTGGACATCATGGTACTCGGTCAAGTAAGAGCAACCAAAATAAGTAAAATCAAACATATAATCGGTGTAATTTGAGGGGAGAGTTTACTGTTTTCCGATGATTTTGCAGTGAAAAAAAAAAATGTTAAGCAGGTAATTTTCCCCCAAAATTGTACCGATTGAAAGCTTGGTTCTACTTCTTTAGCTTGCTCTTACCTGACTTGGTACCATGATGTCCAAGGTAACCAGTCGACAAATTATATAATCCGGAGTCAAAAGTCGGTAATATGAAAATAGTCTATTGATAAAGCATTTTGTTGGGTAGTACATTTAGCAGCTTTCTAATACATGTATTAATCAAAATTTTTCAAAAGTTTCCTGTCGCAGGTCGCTGGTTCTCTCCTGGCACTCCTGATTCATTCATTAATAAAACTTATCATCATACTAAAGCCAATAGTGCTACAAATGGCGTTCAACACCAACAATTAATCAATCAATCAAAAGTTTTAAAAACGAATAAAGGACTTAGAGGTAATATCAATTAAACAACACACACAAAACAACAAACGTATACTGTATCAATCTCCAAATCTCCTGAAATCTTGACAAATGAAATAAACACGCTATAAATTTCGAGTGTCCGAAGCGCTTTTCTGATTTACCTTCATCAGGAACGTCCAAACTTAAACATTTGAAAACCAGTGATGCCTTAATATGAAGCCACGTTAAGAGCTTTCTGACCAAAACGAACATGAGCAGAATAGCCAAAATTGTGAATAAATTCAACACACACGGCAAATAATTTGATAACAGGAGCATATTCTGAAATGGACAGAAAATAGATAAAGAAGGACCTGGAAAACTACTCAAAGAAATTGTTTACCTAATCATTTCTCCTTTCCTGGTTATTTTTGTTGCATAAGTTTTCTCTCAAAAAAAGATTTGCAATCAACAGTTAGACACAACATATTGTATAAGTACTTATCAGTTTTGTTGCGCACATAATTGTGCTTGAGGCCTGTGTTATTAACAATATGAAAAAATGAACACAGTGAAAACTACTCATAAAAGCACATTAATTGATGGCATTGACAGTATAACATTTAAGGTTCATGTGGACCCTTTGGCTGAAATGGCTGCATTTTCACCTCAAAATTTACTCTGAGGACAGACAAACCTGCGCATCTGGAAAAGTTTTAAGGCATAGCATGCCCTAGATAAATAAACTTCTAATGCATTGTATGTTTTAGAAAATTTAAAACTTAACTGGATTTAGCAGTGCACTTTTTTTCGTCCCTGCAGAAGATGATAAAATTAACAAACAGTTGAGTTTCACTTGATATGGTCCACTCAGGTACACAGTTTAAATCACCAATTATTGTGAGGTATCTATTGTCCATCTATTGTCCATGTCAATCAAAACAGTTCACTTCAATTATTACCTGTGGGGAAGTTCTCAAACCTCTTTCCCAACTTTGTTTATTTTGGCACCTTCTGGTGGAATGAAAAAAAGTGCACTGCAAAATCCGGTTAAGTTTTTAATTTTCATAAACATAAACTATATTTGAATTTTATTTATCTAGGGCATGCTATGCCTTAAAACTTTTCCAGATGCACAGGTTTGTCTGTACTCAGAGTAAATTTTGAGGTGAAAATGCAGCCATTTTAGACGAAGGGTCCACATGAACCTTAAGTTCCCTTTTCATTATAAGCCTGGTATTCTTGATGAGTTTTTCATTTTTATGAATTCAAACGTTGTAAACAGTTGGTCATTAAGTCTCGAGTGTACATGAGATAGGTTAATTCAGATATTTTATTCGTGCAATCGGAAGTCAGTATCACGTTTAAACCACATTGAATATGTCACTTTAACTAATCGTTGTCACATTGACACAGTACCTACGTAATAGTTATACACCTCGGGATAGGTGTGTCTGGATAAGAAACCCCGTCGGCCGGAGGGGTTTCTTATCCAGACACACCGTATCCCGAGGTGTATAAGGGAGCTACCATTTGATTTTTATGCGGGGGGGGTGGGGGGGGGGGGGGGGGGGCTAGGATGAAATTTGAAAAAAATAGGCAGGACAGAGGTTTTGAGTAAAAAAAAAGGCAAGATGAGACACTTTGAAAAAAAAAAAAAAAAACAGGATGACAATTTATGTAAAAAAAAGTCAGGATAAACTAAAAAAAAAAAGGCAGGTCCGAATAGAGTGAAAAATAAAAATGCAGGACAGAGATTACAAATGAAAAAAAATGCAGGATAAAATTTTTCATCCTAGCCCCCCCATAGATATCAAATGGTAGCTCCCTAACTAACTTACACCCCATTCTAAACCCTATATTTGTTAACATTGATTATTAAATGAAAAAAAAAAACCATAGCATAATATCAAACCATGATTTATAAGAATATTTTTTTATTACATGAAACCCCACTAGTAACCTTTCTTTGGTTATCTTCGTTCAAACTTTGACAAGTGAGTATATTTTACAAATGTCAAGTTGTTTTGCATATTCCCGTTAAATCCATGTGCTAATATGGATCAGCAGGTCAAGGTTGACTGTTTCGTGTATTCTTATTACAAACAAAAAATTACATCATGCTCCTGGTATACAGTTGTCAATATGGACGGGTATAAGACGGACGACATTCTGTGGCAAGCGTTGGATTTGGTAGAAGAGACTAAAGATAAAGGCAATATTATAACCCAAAGTACTTACCTGTATCAGTCTAATAAAGGTAATCATAACTGTATTTTATATCTTATGATTTTATCAAAAACAAAAGGCCCCCCACCCCCTCATCTCGAGAATAAACAAACATTCATATTCGAACATACTAAGGAATAGGTGTGTCTGCATTAGAAACCCGACTACCAGACACGCTCAACATACATTATTTCATATTGAGGAACTCCACTTTCTTGGGGGGCAATCAGGGGCTGATCCAGCCGGGGGTTCCCAACTCAAGAGAAAGGGGGGGGGGGGGGGGGGGGGCAACCATTCAAATGCATTGATCTTTTGAATAAAAGTCGGGTCCAACCCGCGGAACCCCCAACCCCGGATCGGACACTGGGTAACCGGGGGAGGGGGGTCTGGGAGCTAGAATCCCAATTCTTTTTTTAAAGATCAATGCTTTAGAATAGAGACCATATGACTGGGATAAAAAAAATTACCTTCAAGCAAAAAAATATTTAAAGGATTATTTTTGTATTCCATATAGATGCTTATTGGGATTTCCTAAAATGTGTTTTTTTTTAATATCATGAAACAATTTGAAGTGAACACTATTAGTAATTTCTTATGTTCATAATCAATTTCTATTGTTACGAATAACAATGGACTTTGTTTGCGGGATGAAGAAGCAGGGGTTTCCAGAAACCCCGCTCGTCACACCCTGTGGTCAAAATCCATTGTTTTTCGTAACAATAGATCTATTCAATTTACACTTGTTTCAGAAATAGAAACTATGAAGTATAACAATAGAACTGGGGTGTAATACTGAAATATCGTGCGGAAAACTATCATATTATCTAACGTTAATATTTCCAAACGATGGTTCCATACTCTATTGTTGCAGAATTGAATTAACTAATAAATAATTCAATAGACATCGTTTTTTATATAGATTATAGATCATTATAGTGATTTTAAAAGTCATTACACGCTTGACTCCATCAAACACATACCCGATGATTAAAATTATATTTAATGAAAACATGGACTTTCAAGTGTGAATCCTGAAATCTGATTCTTCGAAATAACAGTGTGTCAATAGTAGCATCACATTATATAAAAGCCAAACAAACATTGTGCTTAATTTAAAATTCTCAGAAACAGAAGAAAAATGAAAACAAAATAAATTTCAAACGTCTGAAGCGCTTTTCTTGATTTACCTTCATCCTGAGCGATCAAAGCCGAATATTCGAAAGCGAAGGATGTATAAGACCGAGACAGTTGAAGAGCTATATGATAAAAAAGGACCTATCAGTAATAGCCAAATCCATCCAAGGTCACCTTTGCCTGAAAATAATACACATTGAGCACGGTTCTGATTGATACATTGATTGTTATTACTAAAAAGAGGTAGATGATACCATTGTGGCTATTGCAATCTGTACGTCGAAGAAATACAGGCTAAAAAACAACAACGATAAGACGAATAAGTCCACAAAAAAAAAAAAACACACAGAAAACTAAAGATGGAGCAAAACAAACCACAAAAAATATTTGATGATTGAATTCATTGAATTAGTATTATGGACTATTTCGAAAAGCTCACTCGATTAAAAAAAAAGACAAAAAAAAAAAAAAAAAACCGATGCATACATTCATTGAGATTCTCCCTCCATATATTAATTGTATGATGTTTCCGATATGTGCCGTCGAAATAAGAAGTAGACCAAAGACATCTGGAAATGGAAATAACATTTAATAAATTTCGAAGTGGTTTTCTAAATTTACTTTATCAGAAGCATTTGAAAGCCAGGGATATATACATACATAGAAACGTTAGGCGCTATTATGCAGAAAGGGATTGAAAAAGAATAGCTAAATTCATCTAAGTTCAACTTTGCCTGAGGGACTTAATCATTTATCAACAACAAAAAAAAACATAAATTGTGCTTGTTTTTTTATTTGATGTGTTTATCTTAAAATGTAATAACCATGTAAATTGTTTGCTTAATGCACCACTCTGTGACATTTGAAACACAACTATTTCCTGGAATCTATTTTCTGCATTTCAAACTCTAAAGAGCCTTGTCCTCATTAGAATTAATTTCAAGCATCGGTTGTAATAACATGTTTTTGTGTTTAATGACAAGTCAAACTATAATCTTTATGAAAGCCATTGTCGATTTAATTTATTCATCGGTTATTATTCTACATCAATAGAATATGAGACAATCAATCTGTAAAAGGATCGCTAGTAATCCTAATAGTTTCCCCCGTGATAAAAGTTTTAGAATTGTTAAAGTTTCAAATCATCAGAAAACGTTTTGGACTTGTCAACGTTTTGTTATTATCAATAAAGTTGTTTTAAAATGTCATTTGAATTCAATTTTCTTTTCTTTTACGACCCTAGAAAACAATTAATTGTTAAATCAAAATTTTTATTCCTTCAATAACGAAATGCATCCCTAAACCAAATTGAAAATACTTTCAGTGAAGGATAAATTGGCAATATTTATGTTTTAGAGGTCAGGTAATTGATTGCACTCATGGAATTGGAATGGTTTTTCACAAAAATAGGATGAGGGTATTGATATTGTTAATCTTTACAACCTTATAGAAACAGATAAGTTCAAGGGCAAAAACTCATAAAACATACAAAAAAAAAAAAAACCACCCAGCTTATAATCAGGTTCACCAGACGCGCATTTCATTTACAAAATGGATATGGTGTATCAATTTATGACAAAATACCTAACAGCACTTGAAACAAATGATTGCTTGAGGAGAGCTACAAAAAGGAATAACGTGGTCTATAAACGAAGAGGCGATATTGATACATTGGTGGATACTTGTTTTTATCGTGTCAATATAAATATTCCAAAAAAAAATGTCACTGGATTTTTAGTCGTTTAAATTCTTCCACTTTTTAAAGGTATATCTCCGTGTATTGAGCATGCTTAAAATATTTATCTCTTGACCTTACGTAATCGACAGCCCAACTATTAATCGATCATTATCATGGTGTTAGGAAAGGCAGAATACCTTCACATTAAATTTTAAAACCGAAAACTACACGTATTGTTTCTGAAAGCAGGCAGCATGGTATACGTCTAACAATATTTTGCATCTATCCCCGCAATAATTTTTTACCCTGGGCAAATAACACATAAATCGCTCGCTGGTCTTTAAACCTCACAGCAACAATTCATTTACATGTAAATCTATCATTTAATCAAATCCTACTGAAAAACGCGATCCATGAGTTCATTTTCTGAAAATAAGAGACGTTTTGTTATAGAAAGCGCCACTATTTGATTGACATATTTAATTCACGAAAAGTACAGTTAAGTTTAATCTTTGACATGTGTCATCGCCCATTAATGTTACAAATCATATATAGCCATGCCTTACTCATTAACATATTTAATCCACTCAAAACTACGCTTTTCGTGAATTAAATATGTTAATTCGTAAAAGGCGTGCTATATATATAACAGAAGTCGAAGGAAAACGGGCAAAACGATGACCACAAAAAAACAGGCCAAAACGAACAAACAGTTGTAGCACACCAAAACACATAAAACTAAACATTGATTGACAAAAACCCAACAAAAGCCCGAGAGCGAACGCTGGATGCTCTTGAAGGGTCAAAAGTGGTGACTTATCAACAAGTCTCACCAGTTCTGTTTAGGCATTATCGTTTCTAAGCCGTTATAGAATAGCGGATGGCTAGCCATAAAGGAAACAATATTCCTAACACATGGTTGTCTCGAGAAAAGCAGAACAAAATCAAACGTACACAGAAAGGGGATATTAATAATATAAGTAAAATTACAATTACAACATTCCCGAATGCGACATACCGAATTAAACTTATCACCGGGTTTGTACTTACATGAGCAACACGACCAGTTGATTTTCCTTTTGGTATCTTTCGTCTGTCTTTTACACTTTAATTTTCTAGATTCATATTAGCCAATATAAGATTTTGAAAATAATGCAGTAATTAGAGGTTTTTTTCTGTCTTTTTTTCATTGATTCAATATTTTACATTATCATTCATTTTATACTTTCAGAGACCATTGATCTTTTGAATTAATTTGAAGAACAACAACATTAGCTGCTGATAATTACACTTGTCAAGTCCATAATCCTTTTGATTAATGTTTTCCACATTTAAGTATAATTTATGGGATTAAAAATATAGTGATTTAAGTCATGTTGAAGACCGTGTTAGCTAAATAGGTGTATATCACACAAATAATTATAAAATATCAATAAAATCAAGACAGGAAACACAACCTACTGCAATAACAATATTCATCCGGGAAAGCTGGAACTTTGCCAAAATTCATATACCAACAATCAATTCATATCCGAACTGACTTTCGTGGAAATCATTGCTCATCTATTTGAAATAGATGGTCGCCATAAAAAAAGGTTGATCTTGCTAGAATTTCTTGCCCATATACGACCAGGTAAATTATTGGTCATAATTCATTTCAACAATAATCCACTGTAAATTTAGAAATAATTGTGTCTATTTATTATTGCGATTGTTGAACAATGGATACAAATGGGAAATAAATGATTTGCCATTTCAGGAAATGCTGCATACAAATAATGATATTAATGTGCGAAAATTACATAAATAACTTTATTTTAACCAGGAGGACAGACTTTCACTAGTATATAATAAATAAATCTACACAACAGTTCTAGTAAAACAATATTGACTGTAGTGAATACATCATTAAATTTAAGAATATTAACATTTGTACAACAACAGTGATGTATTTAATATGTCGTTCTTTTTTGAAAAAAGGACAAGACATTACATAATGGAATTCATCGCCGATGTCAGCAGATTCACAAAGGTGAAATAATCTCTCGAAGTAAGTGTCGACAATACTGTTGTAATTATTGTGAGTTTTCCTGATGCTGTCTACTTAATTGCATTTATGAGTTTTGCCCAGTAACTCCAACTATTATTTTCAGTATTTCTTTAAACACAATTATAATCAAAATCTTCTCAAATTCTAATTTCTTTAAACGATTTTGACAGCGAAAACATTTCAATACAAAAATCCAGAAGGATTTAAACAGAACAGCAAAAATCGTCTTACCCAAGAGTTACCCGAGATCGATTGATTGATTGATTGATTGATTGATCGGTGTTTAACGCCACTTGCAGCAACATTGTGCTATTTTGTGGCGGTTATGTTTTATTTTATTTATTTATTTATTTTAGGAAGCCGGAATGCACGGAGAGAACCATCGACCTTCGGTAAGAAAACTAACAATCCTAGTCAATTTAGACATTTAAGAGAGCACCTGCTACGTGCGGGGAGCTACTCGAGAGAGTTTTACCTTAATTTTGAATCAAAAACTCAAGAAAAACGAAACCATAAACAGAAAAAATCATTACCTATACAAGATCAACAAAACAGAGAATTTGGCATGAATTCTATTCACGTCTACAATGACAGAGAGTCTCCAATGTTGAAGATGCACATATACCTAGGTGAGCGACAAAGGCTCTTTAGAGACTCTAGTTATATCTATGTAATATCAAAATGAAGTCATAATTGTCCATAATGTTTGTATTTGTTTCAGACAGAAATAAATAATTTGAAACAAAGAGTGAAATGTTTGATAATATTAGATAATAAAATAAATTCCAGAGAGAGCAAGTAAATTGCAATAAAGCTACATGATTTCAAGGTGTCACATCAACCCCGCATCATTCTTTATGTGCCTGTCCCGTCACATTTTCAAAACTAAAGCATTGTTTTGATTTCTTCTTTTCCAGTTTCCTTTCATCAAAAACGTGCCGCTTCACACAGAAAGATGAGGTTTCATAAATATGCCGATAAAGTTTTATATGCTGATTCGAGCTGTATAGATGGATCATTGCTCCAATGGTATTTCTTTAAAAAAAAGTCTGCATTTAGAAAGCAGAGTTGATGTGACTCGATCTTCTGTTTTTGAAAATTGTTTAGATTTGGGATTTTCAGGTTGTCCCGTTAGTTCTCTCTTTTACATAAAAAAATCTACCGTTCATTTTCTTTTTAAATTTAAATTTAATTCCCTGTTCCCACTAAAGAATATTCGTTGTATTATATAACATTATATATTCAGGGGAAATCGACAGTAATCGTGTGAGAGCAAGTAGTTTCCTTAATATTTTAAATTCATAGGAAGTAAATTACTTTTTGACTGCCTCACCGGATATTATTCAGTAAAATTTAAGACCATTGTAATTTCCTGTTATTACAATATAGCAATGTTGTCACGATGGAAAGTTTTCAGTATCTGATGTAATTGTGTGTCTTCACACAAGGGTAAAGTTAAAAGTCATCACGTCGAAAGTTTTACGGACACCATAATGATTTGGTTGACCGTTATGGAATGTCTGTGTCACAGATGACCACAGATGTGTCCCCATTTTTTAGTACTCTTTTCCTCAATTGTGACATCACCGAATGCGACTTATCGCAGAATTTGACTTTCCATGGGCAACACGACGGGTACCACTAATTGGGCAAGATACAATTGCCTTTCTAAAATACCTAAGATTACCCAGGTTGTTGGTGGGTGTTGCTTAATCTTTACTTTTATGTGTAGTGCTTTGTAGACTTGATTTGTCGTTTAGTTCTTTTTCCTTTTAGTCTGAATTATAATTTTGTTTGTTCCCTTCGGTATCTCCTGCTTCTTTTTTACAGTTCTTTTAAAAGTTGCATTTGAAAAATATGCATTGTATAATTTGTATGCCTTGTATGTAAAGATGTTGTATAAATACCTTTCAAGCATTTCAGTTTGGTAACAGGTGACCAATAAATGGAACAAAGTGATGCATCCCACATTTTATTCATAACACAGATTCTGGAGGTAAAATGAATATTTTTGTGTGTTGTATATTAAATGAAGTCGTAGGTCTTAACCTTGTTTTGAAAACGTCACAATTTCTTTACACACATTCATCTAGGTAAGGATAAGGGTATGCATTCAACAAACAGTTTCATCAAGATTCAATTCATGTGTTCAGGCACTATTTGCTGTGCCTATGTTATAAAAATGAAGAATGACCTTGTTTCATAAATATCAGTAAAACTGAGTTATAAATATTGATTACAGAAAATCTTTCCAATTCTTGACAAGGTTAACCAATGAGAGAAAACGTAGGACTTTTTCATCAGATATAAACTATTATCTTACCTCCTATACATTTCTAGGAATATGATTGGTTAAAAGCGTCCGCGTGGAGACCGTGTATATTCCATATTAGGTTAGTAGGGAGGCGGGGCTTATTTCAATACACGGTTAGTAGTGGTGTTACGTCCCTTTATAAAAACAAAACTGTACTGAGAAAACATCTTAAAGGTTTCAACAAACGAAGAAATTGACGATTAAGATTGAAATAAATTCATAAAACACATTTAAAGCTAACAATTTGTTATTGTTGGCATCTGTTTTTGTATGATCAATGGAAGTAGTTTCGTAATGCTAACGGTATTGAAGACTTGCTCAATTTGATAGTTTACTAGTCTAAATATCACACGTTAAGATAGTCGGCAAGATAAATTCGTTACATAGTGTGCTAGTGACGTAATACGGTATATATGGGGTTAGTAAATTCCATATGGGGATTCGAGCTTCGCTCTCACCCCATATGGAATTTACTGACCCCATATATACCGTATTAGGTCACTAGCACACTATGTAACTAATATTATTTCATACATGCAATTGCCTGTATAAAACGCAAGAGAAAAACAAGTTATTAGATATCTGTTTAATTTCAAATGGTTAAATGATTAAAAAAAAAAATGTTACTTTTCTTAATTTTTTTGTGATTTGTGTTAATTGATTGTCTTTTTCTAAACGACGTATTTTCCACATACACTACAAACCAGTAAAAGTCTGAAATGGCCTATACAGGGGCGTTTCCAGGATATTTGAAAAAGGGGAGGTCGAATAAAATAACTAGCCGAGCGGAGCGAGGCGAAAAAATTTTTGGACCTTTTTTTTGCTAAAAAACATAAAATAATAGTGAAATGCACTAATGTAACAGTTCCTGACTTGGAGCATGTATATTTTTAAATAGTTGAAGTATCAGGGTTTGACATTTTGTATGCCGAATTCTCTCCATTAATTGTCTATGGTATATTAAAACGATTGGATGGGTCTTAACAGCAGTAGACTAGTAACGAGAAATTCCAAATTCTAGGGTATTGTTAAGGCGTTACCTAACATTTCAATAGTCCTAGGCCAGGATTTTGTGAACGGGAGGCGTAATTACGGTTGCCCCGTGTAAAGGGTCCACGGGGAAGCTCAGAAGCTCATGGATTTCAACAATTAAGCATCGAATTATGAAGTAGACAGACTGATAAATATCTCTCTATTTTGAATTAAGTTCTGATTTCGTTGAACGACACACATGATACAAGAAAAACAAACACTGAGGAAAAAGTTCTTTCGTTCTAAATATTGTAGGCTTTAATGTCGAATACATGATTAAAATGAAAATTGACGTCATTATACTACAGTACTAAAATAAAGCAATCATGTCACTGTCTAGTTCCGATAGGTGGTAAGTAATTTTGCCATGAAGTTCAAACACCATATTTATTTATGTACCATATACGGTATATGGTACATAAATAAATATGGTGCTCGAACTTAATGGCCAAATGTAGGTCAATGTCACTTAGTTACTCTGAACGCAAAACCTAAAATGAACACAGAAATACTGACGGACTCTCATTTTCAATGAATGGTTAGACTAGAGTGGATTCAATAGAACCATTTTACGCGGATTTCTCATGGCGTAATCGTCAATTATTTTATCATAATCGAGTTTAATGTCTCTGTGAACATATGGAAGAAGCAGAGCATTTAGACGATCCTCCTTCATGATGCTTCTCAAATCATTCTTTATCAACTTAAGTGATGAGTTAGCTCTTTCGATGGAGCTTGACGTGACGCTTGTCAAAGCAAGTAAGAAGAGAACTTTCATGATGTTGGGAAATAAAGTCAAGCATGCCCTTACATCAGTTAAGGTTGATGTAATTGATTCTGGTTTGTCCGGTTGGTTTTCCCAAAACAACTTCCAGATTCTCATCTCTTGCCTGAATGATTCGGGCGAAGGCATATCAGCATTGTAAAAATCATAAATATCATTCTCCATCTCTTGGGAGATAAGGTGAACTTGTGAAGGCAAAATTGACAGGGCACGAACAACAGAGACAGCCTCTTGACCAGAACGCATATCAAGTTGTTGAATTAGCTCATCAAGATAAGGTAAGTAGATTGCCCGTTTAAAGTATTCTTTATCTGATGTAGAGGGAACATTATTACGATGTGTCTGTCTAGCACAACGACGGGGCATTTTTAACTCATCAAGTCCGGCCTTTACTGCCATGCCAGACGCTTTACTGTAAACTAAGTCAAACTCTAGTTCATTTTTACGGGTTTCTTCGATGATCTGTTTTACAGCTCCGATCATTTTATAACCTTCAACAATGTCCAAAGATGAGCCTTGAAGCTTAGAACTTACTCCACGTACATAACCAAAGAAGTTGTGTACTGTATGGAAGCACATAATAAATGTACTATCTGTTATTTTGGACAGAAGGCCATGAGCGTCCGTAATAGCCTTTCGGTCCCACGAACGTCCCTCATTGTAGCTTATGGCTTCTAAACACGCTACCAATGCCTCATACATTGTCGCGAATGTGTCGAGTGTGGCGTGTTTCTCTGTCCACCTAGTTTCGCAGAAGATTTTGAATTTTGATTTAGAAATTTTGTTATTATCTTGTCGATTGTTGTTGACATCTTCTACTGCCGTTTCTAGTCGTCGGCTTCTTTTAGGGGAGTATTTAAAAAATATCCCAAGTTGTTTGAGAGAATCTAGCATGAGATGGATTTCTGTAACCTTACAACTTTTACACAGCACTAAACTTAGATTGTGACTAGCACAATAATGATACGTTGCGCGTGGAGAGATCCGTGTCAACCGTGCGGCACACCCGGCATTTTCCCCGGACATATTTCCTGCCCCATCCATAGTCTGCAATCTACATAACTGGATGTCCAAACCATTACTAGCGAGGGACTGAACGATAAGATTACAAAGTGATTCGCCAGTAGTTTCCTCCGCCAAAATAAATTCTAGCAGGCGTTCTACTGGAACTCCATCGACGACATAACGTAAAACCAGTCCTAATTGTTCCCAATTGCTAGTGTCTGCATGATACCTCGTCGCATTGGATTCCATAGTATCCACCAAAAGGCTGAGACTTCACTTCTTCCACAATAGATTTCTGAATGTATGTCTTTATACAAGTTAACAGCTCGTTCTGAGAAGTGTTTGATGTGTAGGTTGCTACTTTTGAACACGTTTCAAAATGTTGTTCTAGGGTTGTATCGCCCGCTTCTATTCTAAATTGTATAAGTTCTTTGAAATTACCCTTGTTCTTACTATCGCCTGCATCATCATCCCGATGTCCCCGAAGCGCCATTCCACGCCTACCACAGAACTCTAAACACTTAAGCATAGATCTGATGATATTGCGGTTCTTAGCGATGATTGCGGCATTATTCGATTGCAGATTGACGTCGATTCTTAGCGACTGATTGACACACGATTTCTTAAACCCGTTCAATCTAACCACGGAATCAGCGTGATAACCAGTCTGTGCATGCTTTTTCAAATCCATAGTGGCGTCTTTCCATTTATTGAATGGTTCTGTAACCAACAATCTTGGTCGGCGACCAGATGTGTCCGGAAAAAACTTACAAGCAAGGCAATATAACCCATCTTTCGAATTTGAATAAGCTATGAATGGGAATTGCTCAAACCAATCGCGACAACAAGATCTTTTAAAAATACCGCTTTTGCATCTTTTATCTTTATATAATTTAAACGGAAATTTAAAGCCCGGTTCCGGACACCGATTAGACAAAATCCTGAATTTTACATCATCCGATAGGGTATGTTGATCGATGACTTCAATATCATCTGATAATCGCGATCCGGAGGTATCGTCAACTGGAATTCCCGTAGTTTCTTCGTTTCGTTCATTGGTGAAGATAGATGACTCATCATCTCCAGTACCGGAAGTTTCATCGTTATTGTCATTATAGGACATACATGAATCATCATTTCGAGTACCTGCAGTTTCAACGTTATTTGCATTGATGGACACAAAAGACTCATCCAACACCGAAGTTTCATTGTTGCTTCCGTTATCAGAGTGGAACGAAGACTCTTCATCAACTGGCATTTCATGGGTTGTACGTTTTATATTTGGTATTTCAGTCTCATAGTCAGTTGATACTGGTGGATTAGACGCCCGGACGACTCCAACTACGCCAGAGTCGACCACTCTTAGTTTAGAATTAATAAGGGGTGTTATCTCAAACTGTGATTCAGCGACTCGGTCTGTGATCGATTTGTTTAAATCTTTGATATATGATATCAAGCTTGAACACGAAGCAAATGACAGTACAACAGCTTTACCGGATGGAACACATAGTCCCATGTCATTGCGACTGTGTGAATCAATACAATAAAGTACCCCTTGAGCCTTTTTTAAACCGATAGTTGAACCAGGGTTACTCCCAAGTGTAATGAAAGAGGTTTCACTCTGTGATAATGATTGGTGTATTGCAGACTCTAAAGTAAATGTTAAAGCGTCAGAATTGTCCATTTCCTGTTCCACAAGGCCACTCATCGGATCTTTCAATGTAATAGCGTAACTTTCGTTTTCAATACAAATATTCTCCGGAAACTCTGTTATTAGCATGTAGCCATCGGTAGAACAAACTTTATGGTACAAGTCAGTACCTCTTAGAAGAATATTATCTACTTCATCTCTAGTCTTTGGAATAGTATTATCCAACATAAAAGCCAATGAAATGCACGTACATTGTCGTCCACCGCCGTCTATATCACCTTGATGCATGGACCCTTTACAAACCAGCCTAGAATGCAAGAACAAAATCGGCTAACAATTTGAATAACACGAACACGGATGATACACTTGACACATTTTTACGGAACTTCCCCATTTTTGCATTCTTGTTAAAGTTCATGTCATTGCTATACACGTAGCCAAATGACGGCCATCCGCCGTAAAAAATCAAAGTCCAATTACTGCCACAAAATTTGACGAAACATATATGAGGGTGGTAAAGGGTTATTTTTGTGCAACGTGATCGCCGTTTTTAATTCACGTTATTATAGGACATAAATGAATCATCATTTCGAGTACCTGCAGTTTCAACGTTATTTTCCGTTATCGGGAATATCAACGTGTTCTGCTTATCTAATTTTAACGTGCATCGTGATTTTCAAATGCTTATTTTTCGTGCTCAGTATTTTTCAAATAAAATTCAAACACTTGGCAGGGATCGTCAAGAAAAACAAGGGGGATCGTTATAATTTTGTTTAAAAGCCGTAAACCATTTATATCATAAATGTGTATACTAAATCGGGAATATCAAGTAAAACAGAGAGTTTATATACTAGTATACAAGAAGAAAGTGACTCAGTCACAAGTCAAAAGGTTCACATCAAAGTCTTTATTTTTCGCGCAACGTTCATGACGGAAATTATTTCACAAACATCGTGAAATTATGTCTTATTTCTCGTTTTTTTTTTATGCGAGCACCCCCTTTTCGAACCTTCATATATAATGGATTTAATTTTATAACACTAAACAACTGCATTGAACTGTGCAAATGTTAAAAACATGTATCCGTACTCGAGTTATTGTATTAAAACCACAGGGTGGACGTGTTTGTGCTGTATTTAGACCCCTCTACCAAGAAATTTGTTTTGCATGCACACGTATAAAAATTGCGGTTTTTATCCACCTCAATCATAGGTTTGAACGTTGTTTTCAATTTAGTTTTGTAATAACTTATGATACCCCGTTCTAGATATAGTCAAATCTGACCCCTTCCAAGGCAAGGCGAAAAAACATAACCCCATTTCAGATAATTTAGCTATAAATGTAACCCCGTTTGTAGGAACATACCTGGTATCATATGCCCCCCCCCCCCCCCCCCCCCCTGGTAGATGTATAATGACCATGATTGAGGAAGTGTCACACAAAACAACCATTTCATGTATAAATTTACTTACCTTTTTGGTTGTTTAAACAAGACACCTTGAGATAATTTAAAGGTCTTTTGACGCTTTTGTTTTGACGTCGATATCTTTGACGATTTCACTATATCACGTCAACAACAATGGATACTAATCGCAGAGTCAAATACGGCGGATAAACGAAATTTTACGGATCACACATCGGATGGGGGAATCAGTATAAAAAGAAATCAGAGTATGTGTTTAATTGTTGAATATGAAAAATTGCCATATTCAATACAATATTAGCAGATTACGATAGGTTTTTTTTGTTTTTTTTTGGAAAAGGAGGGGGGGGGGGGCGTACGCCCATTACGCCCTAACCTGGACCCGCCCCTGCTATATCTGTAAATGACTACTGATTTTTACTCGAACAGTCTGAATTGGTCTGAAATTTACTTGATATTACTCGACTGTAGTCTGAACCATACTTAACAGCCTGAACTTGTACTCGACCTTTACTCGACCAGTACTTAACCATTTTATATGAGTCTGTACCATTCTCGACATAGTATTAACCATTCTCGACCAAGTCTGAACCATGCTCGACCTAGTCTGAACCATACTCGACCAAGTCTTAACCAACCTAGACCTATTATTTGTATCTATAATATTTCATCAATTTAGGAACTGTTATATATATATATATATATATATATATATAAGATCTTTTTTGTTACATCTTGTGACCCCTCTACCAAGAAATTTGTTTTTCATGCACACGTATAAAAATTGCGGTTTTTATCCAACGCAATCATAGGTTTGAACGTTGTTTTCAATTTAGATTTGTTTATATTTTTTTCGTTTGGGGTTGTATTATATTTGCCTTCGGGTTTATATGATCCGTTCATCCTATTTTGACTCTTTGAAAATTCGAGAGTCTATCCTAAATTGAGGTAAATTATATGGCCTTCCAAATACCGTTTCGATTCCTAACATCACTGAAGAGACATTAATTGTCGAAATCCGGATATGGTGTACAAATTTTTGCACCTCATGTTTGCGGTTTACCATCTCATCCGCAAGTTTATTGTTTTCTGTTTGGTAATAAATTATTAATAAGATCTTTTTTGTTACATCTTGTGATCCGTTTATTTGGCAATCGCCAATGGCAGTCAGCAGGGTTTAAGAACATCAGTTGTTCGACCTGCTAGTCAAATGCGTTTTGTTTCAATATACTTTTTCACTCATTTTGGTCTTTTTGGAAAATGTTGTTTGTGCTGTATTTAGACCCCTCTACCAAGAAATTTGTTTTTCATGCACACGTTTAAAAATTGCGGTTTTTATCCAACGCAATCATAGGTTTCAAAAATTGAGGTAAATTATATGGCCTTCCAAATACCGTTTCGATTCCTAACATCACTGAAGAGACATTAATTGTCGAAATCCGGATATGGTGTACAAATTTTTGCACCTCATGTTTGCGGTATACCATCTTATCCGCAAGTTTATTGTTTTCTGTTTGGTAATAAATTATTAATAAGATCTTTTTTGCTACATCTTGTTATCCGTTTATTTGGCAATCGCCAATGGCAGTCAGCAGGGTTTAAGAACATCAGTTGTTCGACCTGTTAGTCAAATGCGTTTTGTTAAAATATATTTTTTCACTTATTTTGGTCTTTTGGAAAATGTTGTTTGTGCTGTATTTAGACCCCTCTACCAAGAAATTTGTTTTTCATGCACACGTGTAAAAATTGCGGTTTTTATCCAACGCAATTATAGGTTTGAACGTTGTTTTCAATATAGACTTGTATACATATATACAAGTCTAAATTGAAAACAACGTTCAAACCTATGATTGATTGAAAACAACGTTCAAACCTATGATTGGATAAAAACCGCAATTTTTATACGTGTGCATGCAAAACAAATTTCTTGGTAGAGGGGTCTAAATACAGCACAAATAACATTTTTCAAAAGACCAAAAAAGTGAAAAAGTATATTGAAACAAAACGCATTTGACTAACAGGTCGAACAACGGATGTTCTTAAACCCTGCTGACTGCCATTGGCGATTGCCAAATAAACGGATCACAAGATGTAACAAAATGGATCTTAAATATTAATTTAATACCAAACAGAAAACAATAAATATAATACAAGCCCAAACGAAAAAATATAATATAAATAAGTCTAAATTGAAAACAACGTTCAAACCTATAATTGCGTTGGATAAAACCCGCAATTTTTATACGTGTGCATACGAAACAAATTTCTTGGTAGAGGGGTCTAAATACAGCACAGACAACATATCAAATTACAAATTAAAATAAAACAAGGTAATCAAATTTCTGGTTGGATTAAAAAATATCATGTTATAAATTAAGTTGTTGTTCAATGAATTTTTATATACATGATATCATGTTCACATTGCTTTATGTACATCAAAAGTACTAGAACTTTCAACCATTATTCAAATATCTTAAATGTTATTCAAATTTTTATTTATCAAAATATATATAAAATAGTAAAAAATGTTAAAATTGACCCCATTGTTTTGTAAAACCAAGAATTTGATAAAATAATAATAATAAAACTTTCATAGCAATCCTTGATAACCTTTTAAAAAAGGAAATACATTCCAAAGGTGCAGTAATTTATTTTAATTAAATTGAAATACGTTTTGTCAAAATTAAAGACATGGCATACAAGAAGCACTTTAATAAAGTTTAATTGCCTTAGTACAGGTGTGTATTTCAGGTAAAAAGAAAACCCTATTTTTCTTAAACTCGTGTATTTCTTATCTAGTGAATTCAATATGGTATACCGCAAACAAAAGGTGCAAAGGTTTTTGTACACCATATCCGGATTTCGACAATAAATGTCTCTTCAGTGATGTTAGGAATCGAAACGGTATTTGGAAAGCCATACAATTTAACTCAATTTGGGATAGACTCTTGAATTTTGAGGAGTCAAAATAGGATGAACGGATCATATAAACCCGAAGGCAAATATAATACAAGCCCAAACGAAAAAATATAAACAAGTCTAAATTGAAAACAACGTTCAAACCTATGATTGCGTTGGATAAAAACCGCAATTTTTATACGTGTGCATGCAAAACAAATTTCTTGTTAGAGGGGTCTAAATACAGCACAAACAACATTTTCCAAAAGACCAAAAAAGTGAAAAAGTATATTTTAACAAAACGCATTTGACTAACAGGTCGAACAACAAATGTTCTTAAACCCTGCTGACTGCCATTGGCGATTGCCAAATAAACGGATCACCGATGTAATAAATGGATCTTAATTATAAATTTAATACTAAACAGAAAACAATAAACTTGCGGAAAAGATGGTATACCGCAAACAAAAGGTGCAAAGGTTTTTGTACACCATATCCGGATTTCGACAATAAATGTCTCTTCAGTGATGTTAGGAATCGAAACGGTATTTGGAAAGCCATACAATTTAACTCAATTTGGGATAGACTCTTGAATTTTGAGGAGTCAAAATAGGATGAACGGATCATGTAAACCCGAAGGCAAATATAATTCAAGTTTTACAGATGTTGCAATTTTCAATGGATGTTATTTAAAATTTATTACTATCTGACCAGATGTGATCTTTTTAATCAGTGTGCCCCAAGCAGGATGTATTACTTTATAGTTTACCCCTAATCATTTCTTTAGTTTTTTTTTATCCCTTTTTAAAATATATATATCCCAAATTATAAATAGGAATACATATATTTCTGATATAAGGTTAAACAATGTCAGTGATTTTGTTGGCTGTTGTTACCTCATTATTGTATGTAATATAAAATTAAGAATGGAAATGGGGAATATGTCAAAGAGACAACAACCCGACCAAAGAGCACACAACCCATGAAACCTAAGTAGTTTTATTTAGGAATTTAGGAAAATCAAGTTTTGTTCAAAAAAAAAAACCAACACATGCCAAACACATGCCAAACAAAAAGAACCTTAATAAGGTTTTATTACCCTCAGTATAGGTGTGGTTTTCAGGTAAAAGAAAGTCTTTTTATTTAACAAGACTCATACTTTAAAATTCTGTTTTTATATACATCTTTATTTTATTGTGGCTGTTGTCATGTCAGTTAAAAAAGTTATTTTAACAATCAAAATTATAAAAAGTAGAGGTTATTTGGTCAAGTATGGGTCAGACTGGTCGAGTATTGTTCAGACCTTTGGTCGAGTACGGTTCAGACTGAAAAAATAGGTCGAGAGCAGGTCAAGTATTGGTCGAGTACAGGTCGAGAATGGATTAAGACTGTTTCAGACTGGTCGAGTAATAGTTGAGACTATTTTCAATAGCAAAGATAAGGGTCAAGTACAAATCAGTACAGTCGAGTATGGTTAAGACTGGGTCGAGTAATATTAAGTAAAATTCAGACCAATTCAGACTGGTCGAGTAAAAATCAGTACAGTTATAGGCCATTTCAGACTTTTACTGGTTTGTAGTGATAGTAGGGTTAAAAGTTTTGCTTTACAAAGCAACCTGATTGGTTGTCATCATGGTGTTGTATGATTTTTGTAAAAGATAGGCGAAAGATACCAAAGGGACATTCAAACTCATAAGTCGAAAATAAACTGACAACGCCATGGTTAAAAAAGGAAAAGACCCACAGACAAACAATAGTACACAAAACACAACATAGAAAACTAAAGACTGAGCAACACAAACCCCACCAAAAACTGGGGGTGATCTCAGATGCTCCGGAAGGGTAAGCATATCATGCTCCATATGTGTCACCCGTCGTTGTAAAATATATATACTTCTTTTCATTACAAAGCAGCTAGATTAATTCCATAATTTAAATTTTTGTATCACTCAGTCTTTATTTCCAAAAGGTTTTTTTCTTTATTTATTACTAATATTCTTTAGTTTTTCTTTCAGTAATGGCTTTGTTTCGCCCATTTTAAGATTTCTGTATTCTAATAATCATGTAAGTCAAATATCTCTTTTGATAGACGCCTCCAATACACGGTTCTTCGTGGACCCAATATATCCCAGTATACCCCTTCTTACTCATTACATAACTTATAACAGTCATCCTTTTTCAGCTGCTTTGATTCGAACGCCACTGACGAATCTTATGTAGACCAAACGCGCGTCTGGCGTGATGGTACTAAAGTATAAGCCTGGTATTTTTATAAGTTCTTGTCAACCATATATCCGAAAAATCTTTCCATAAAGGTGGAAAACAGTCTAAACGGCACAATCTATTGTTATTATGTTTAATCAACGTTAATCAATGTTATTTCAACGTAATGTCGACAACTTCAAACTACTGGGGAATACTTTTTCACAGAAATTCAATTAGTTCGTCCAGGAGCCATTAGATATATTTACAAGGAAATCAAGTATAAAATTGTTTATGAAATATTAAATGTTTCACAGTAGAGGGATCAATGATACGGTATTATTCGCAGAAAATCATTCGCATTACATACAAGGTTGTGTAGTAACAGACAAATTGAAGTTTTACCATTAATACGGTGGATGTTTTCAGGAAAATGATGATAGTCGTGATTAAGTCAATAGGCAAAGGTTATTTTGAAACTGTCTGGGATTACACAAAGTTTTTGTGATTAAATTGACATGTTTGTATATTAATTTTCACTGTTTTCTGAATATTCAGTCACGAAATAGGATGTTGTTTGACAGTCATTCACAGTCAGTTCTTATGCAATTCACGTGAAAATTGCACGTGTGGTGCGCACCGTACTAAGAAATAAACGTGTATATAAGTAACAGGGGTAAGAATTAAATCAATATCTACGTACTTTGTGGAGACCTCATTTCCGAAGATGCGCGAGAAAAGACAAACAGGCAGTAATTTAATAACAAAAACAAATAATAATCTGAGGTTAAAATATAGTCTTCAACAAGAAAAGTATTTATACCACATTTAAAGCTCTAAATTCAAGGACAAGGACTTATAAAACTTCTGCAAGAAACACAAAACTAAGCATAAACGTAACGCACAGACGCATGAACATGCTGCCGGTAAACACATTAAAAAAATTCCAGCTCCGCCGATATAACAACTATAAGCAGGTTAAGAACTTTTAGTTAAAATTGAGAATTGAAATGGGGAATGTGTCAAAGAGACAACAAAACAGCCCAAGGCCACCAATGGGTCTTCAACACAGCGAGAAAATCCCGCACCCGGAGGCGGGCTTCAGCTGGCCCCTAAACAGAAATGTGTACTAGTTCAGTGAAAATGGACGTCACACTAAACTCCGAAACATATAAATGAACTAAAATAAAAAAAAACCATACAATAGATAAAAGAAGATGTGGTATGAGTGACAATGAGACAACTCTCCTTCCAAGTCACAATTTGTAAAAGTAAACACGGAGCCTTGGCTCACACCGAACAGCAAGTTATAAAGGGCCCCACAAATGACTAGAGTAAAACCATTCAAACAGGAAAACCAACGGTCTAATCTATATGAAAAACGAGAAACGAGAAACACTTATGAACCACATCAACAAACGACAACCACTGAACATCAGGTTCCTGCCTTGGACAGGTGCAAACAAATGCTGCGAAGACTAACAAAGGCCAGAGGCTCCTGACTTGGGACAGGCGCTAAAAATGCGACGGGGTTAAACATGTTTTGTGAGATCTCAACCCTCCCCCTATACCTCAAGCCTATGTAGAATAAACAAACACACAGCAATACGCACAGTAAAACTCAGTTTAAAGAAGTCCGAGTCCGATGTCAGAATAGGTAACAGAAGAAACTAAGCAAAATGACAATGATACATAAATTAACAAAGGACTACTAGCAGTTACTGACATGCCAGCTCCAGACCTCAATTAAACTGATTGATAGATTATGTCTTCATCATATGAAAATCAAGCACAATCCCTCCCGTTAGGGGTTTAGTATCATACCATCATAACATATAAGAACATAACCCGTATCATGCCAACTATTGGTTTTAGAATAAATGTGTTTATTCCCGATGCAAAGACCCTATGAGTGAATCAATATTAATTCCAAAATATGCCATCTTTAATGACATGACAACAGTATCTTTACTATATCCCTTCTGAATAAGTCTGTTTAAAGGTTTGGTAAGCTTTTGATGTGAATAACGACATTTTTGTGCTTTGTATAGAATATTACCATAAACGATTGGATGTGAAATACTTGAACGTATAAGCTTGCTTTCAGTAATTGGGAATATTCATGACAAAGGATGTTTTATCAATACCGTCCGTGCTACCCCTTTTTTTTGCTATCTTTCATATTGGTATTTTCAGAAATTGTTTTTATTTAACGTTGTGTTACCTCTAGTTA
Source organism: Mytilus californianus (assembly GCF_021869535.1). Lineage (NCBI taxonomy): Eukaryota > Metazoa > Mollusca > Bivalvia > Mytilida > Mytilidae > Mytilus > Mytilus californianus. The sequence goes on along the minus strand of NW_026262690.1, from coordinate 116,765,594 downwards.
AAGTCTTTTGATTTTGTTGTGTCATTTGGTTGCTGTTTCATTGACGTATATATTTAAACATACCACATATCTTCGACACTGACCTTGGTCGTCATAGTTAAGCTGCCATTTAGTATTTCAATGATTATATAACGCATTTATTGATGATCAAATATCGACGTCCAATTCGCAGGGGATGCCTAAGTGTCCGAGGAAAGAGGGTGCGTAAATGTCCAATGGTAAAAATACCGCCGAGAGTACCGAGGCCCAATGTTAGTGTCAATTTTAGTCTAAAAACTATATTTCCCTCTACGCCCCCTTCATCTTCCATTAATACGTATTCATTTTGACGATTATGAAGAATTTAAGATAAACACAATATTTCCAAGTAACATATAATATATTCAACAATTTATTTGATTAAATGTACAGAGTATCGATTACTGTAACAAAATGTTATTACGTTGCTTGCAGCAACTTAATTTATTTTTTAATCGTTTTCTGTGAATATGATAGACTGTGAATAACCATAGCACCACAGTGGCGTAGGTGTAGAACGTAAAGAGGGTTTCGGGGTGCAAACTTTTGAAAGTGACAAGCAATAAAACAAAACAAAACAAAATTACACACATCTATAGTTTATTCGTCTCGAAGTTAGTCAGGGTTCTCAAAGGAATAAGCACATGCATATATGATTGGGTTAAAACGTCTTGCCTTCCCAGAGAATTTTCTCGATGTATTAAAACTGTTGGAAAACTGTATTCATATCTAATAACGAGACTCCTAATATGGGATACGTGCATGCAGTGGCTAAACCGATGAACAAGAACAATAGAAAATGCAATCTTCTTATGAAAAAGTCGAGAAAATCAACAGTAAAACAATGCCGGTGACGAAAGTGATCAAAAGTTATTTCTAAAACAGCAGTCGTACATTTTAAAGAAATTATTTGTTAAATTATTTTAATAGAAACATACATGCAAAGACACGATTTTTTATGTTTATTATTTACAGAAATAATTGCATTACAAGCTTATGAAACTGCAATTTAAAAAATGTTAATCTTTGCAGTATATTGATAAAAAAAATTGGAAAAAATCATGAACATACAAAATCTAAAGATCTGTCATGTCAAGAATGTTCTGAATTGTCTACATAGTCCTTAGCATGTTACATTTCCAAATATATACATATTTTCACGTCATAAGTTTTCGAGTACACTGATATGCGCTTGTCAACTTTCCATATTAAAATATAGTCTTTTCGTGAATATACATGTAACAAGTTAAAAGTCATGTCGGTGTGTCAACGTATATTTGTTCCGCCTAACAGAAGTTCCACTGGAAACTTTGTTATAAACAATGTCATAATATCTGTTCCTGTTGGAACAAATATTCTATACCATTTATTCCGTTAGGAACATTTACTGTAATATTTATTCAAGTGGAAATAATATTCCAGAATATTGTTTCCACTTGAAATTTATATTATGAAGGTACTTCTATTCCGTGACAGGTGCAGGTTAAAAATTTAAAGATAAATATTTTTATAAAGGAGGCTATCCGTTAAAAGATTTTTACTTTTTTTTATACAGTTCTAAGAAAAGGTTGTCTCGATTTCTGTACATGTATTTGTGGTCTTCTCGATCTATTCACATTCAATGTTTACATCGGGATAAGGTCCGCTTGAATTCGCTTAGTTTCTAAAGTGTTAATCTTTACTGCATATCAATCGATTCCATTGGAATTTTAAAGTGGTGAACAATGTAAGAATATTTCTGCCAATATACCTGTATAATGTTATTTTAACACTCATCATTCAAAGCGAACCTTTTATTTGAATATGGTATTCGAAAACAATTTGCAGTGTTCATCTATAAATAATCCATCAAATAGTTATACAAAATTTATATTACACAAAACCAATTCAATTAAACGGATATTAGTTAATCTATTTTGTTGGTGATTTGAAGGATCTTCAATTCCAGCTAAGCTTGAAGCATTTTTATGTTATAGTCATAATTAAGTACGGTGACATTATTTGTCAATAAAGGGCTATTACTTTTGTTTAAATAATGTAGTTTTTTAACATTCACTTCATTGCATAATTTAATTAAAATCATTTAAGTTATCAGAAAATGGTCTACTAACACACCAAGGAAGAATGGTGTAAATAATAGATTTGACAGAACATTTACATACAAAAATACTCATTTAGTATATTAAGTCAATCTCTCGTATTGTAACAAAAATGTAAATGAACTATTTTTTGTCTAAAAATAGAATTTTGCATTATCAGCAGGTATTCGCTCTTTTGTTAAAATCAATTTTGATTTTAAATCTTAAATTGATAACATTTCTATTTTTACATAAACAACATCACAATCGTCACCAATACTTCAATTCCCTATAGTAATATTAATCGCAGAGATCATTATTTCAAATTAAGTTATTATTTATATGCCGATCGTCATGGTAACGCCATCTAAAATCGTTTCTCTTTGATAAAGAAAAATGAGCCGTTTTCTCGAGCAGACCACGTGGGTGTTATTTGTGTTGTAGGTGACGGGTGCCACATGTGGAGCAGGATATGCTTACCCTTCCAGAGCACCTGAGATCACCCCCAATTTTTGGTGGGGTTCGTGTTGCTCAGTCTTCAGTTTTCTATGTTGTGTTTTGTGTACTATTGTTTGTCTGTTGGTCTTTTCTCTCTTTTCTGTTTAGGTCAATATACAAAAAAAACGACTCAAAAAATAGATAAGTAACAAGTTTTGTCATAGTTACAGGACCTGATTTGAAGGCTTTTATAAATATATATATATATATGCCAATGGCAGTCAGCAGGGTTTAAGAACATTTGTTGTTCGACCTGTTAGTCAAATGCGTTTTGTTAAAATATGCTTTTTCACTTTTTTGGTCTTTTGGAAAATGTTGATTGTGCTGTATTTAGACCCCTCTAACAAGAAATTTGTTTTGCATGCACACGTATAAAAATTGCGGTTTTTATCCAACGCAATCATAGGTTTGAACGTTGTTTTCAATTAAGACTTGTATATATATATATTGTTTTAGTGCATTGTATGGTAATTTTTACTTTTTGAGCAAAAATTTAATTAAAAATCACACATTACAAATATATGAACATGTAATGATAATATTCAATAATGTTCAAGAAGTGGTTTGTTCTACACAATACAAATACCATTTTCTGGTTTCCTGTTTCTATTTTGAGGGAACAATGAGAATCAAATTACTTTTTAATAGAAGATAACATAACAAATTCACTTAACTTAAAAGAAGATTATGAAAAAGCAATGGTCATATATTGGCATATTTTTGATGAGATCTCATCCAACTACCAAAACGTAAACAATTTTTGATTTGGGTCAAAGTCTTGACTTGGTACGGGTACTTTCTAATGAAAATGGTGGAATGTGCGAGGTTTAATAGCGCGCAAATTTTCTTAATTTAATTTAGTTATTTTACTTTCTTCAATTATATTGGAGTCCAGAGAGGTTTATATATTTCCTCACATGTATCACATGTATTTAATTTAGCTTTCTAATTTCATTCTGTTGCTGCCTTTGCAATCCGCAACACCTGAGTTCATCCGAGTTTTCGCCCCGGTTTGCCACGCTCTCTTGTCTGTTAAAGACCATAATGCAATAACTTATTTAGATATCTGTTTCGTGCAATTTTCTATATTTAGATTTGTTCATATGGTGAAATTTTGTTGAATATGAATAAAAGAAGACGTGATATACGTTAGTCCAACAACAGTTTAAATCCAGAAGAATAGATAGGAATATATATGGACCTCTTATAAAGAAACAAATGCAAGTGCCTGTAGCACATGTTCGTATCGGTGTCTGAACCTTTTCAAGTTGTTCGTAGATTTAACAATGATTGCCAAATGTTCGTTATCAATCAAATTCTTGAAAAAAACATAAAATATCAACAAACAAATTATATAAACTTGTTTGGCATAGTGTTTTTTTTAAAGTTTACCCAAGACACAAACATTTATTTACTTTAGTGATTATATTTACTTGATTTATAATCATACGGCCGCACACTAAGACCGCGTTTAAAGATTATCATCAAAGATCAGTATGAGTAGATTGACCCGCAATTCACAGGTTCAGATTGTAGAGGTTGTTTTCTGACAAACGACTGACACAATAATGAATTATGGACCACATGTCAATGAACACATGAAATTATTCAGTCTTACCTTTTAGAAAAGTGAAAAAGAGTAAGATTACACACAATTAATGTACGTATATTTGCTCTATAGATGTCTTGTGTTTTGCCGTTCGGTTGCTGTTTCTATAACGTACATCCCACATGCTTTATTCAGTTTTAATAATGTTTTCATACGCGATGTAATTTTCTGCAAACATCAGAGGTTCATCTATATGCTTCAAGAATCTAGACAATGAAATTGACAGTATCAATTTTACTGCATCAGATGAGCATTTGGACAATACAGTCTTTTCATTGATGCTCGAGGTCAACATATTTGAAAATTAAAAAATCTAGAACAATCGTTGCAGAGCTGATTAATCAAAAGAAGGACCGAAGGATGACATAACTCGTCATCCATGCCTTTGTATCTTTGATGGATTCTAACCATGATATGTATGATAATACTACACAATCAATCATAAAACAGCAGCTGATACACTTCATTTGCCTCTCGCTTTTCTTACATCCCCGTCATACGATTCAATCACAATTGTGAAATCCAGGATACTGAAACAGATTCTTTTCTCTTTCCTTTATTTTAAAATTCATCCGTGCACCTGTGGTTCCGATGATACAAAAAATAAATCTTAAACGTCTGAATCCACAAGCAATTTTCTATATAGTAAATGAGTTATTATATAAAGACTATGGTCATGACAGTCTTATAAAAGATTAATTTATCATCAATACATATATATCTGTTCAAAGTTTTGATTTTTCTACCCTATATACCACATTGCCTCACATTCTCATTAAGAAAAAATTCACACACCTAATTAAATGGGCATTTAAAAAGTCAGAATGTGAATATATATGTTCAAACTCTTTTAGGTCATTTTTTAGTAGCAATAAACAAAAAAACTATGTCAATTGGACATGCTTTGATACTATATATGCCCTTGAATTTTTACTAGATAACATTTTTGTTCGCTTTGGAGATTCCGTATATCGTCAGGTTATCGGAATTCCAATGGGGACTAACTGTGCACCACTTATTGCGGACCTTTTTTTGTATTGCTATGAGTTACAATTTATGACAAAAATCAGTAAAGACCCATCGAAACAACATCTGATACACAAATTTAATAATACTTTTAGATATTTGGATGATATTTTGGCTCTCAATAATGACGACTTCAGTATGTATACTAAAGAAATTTATCCTGTTGAACTTACTTTAAATAAAGCTAATACTAACAATGACCACTGCCCTTTCCTCGATCTTGATATCTATATCATTAACGGAAAGCTTAATACTAAAATATATGATAAAAGAGATGATTTTTCATTTCCTATCGTTAATTATCCATTTTTAGATGGTGACGTTCCCTTGTCACCATCTTACGGTGTTTATATATCTCAACTTGTACGATTCGCTCGTGTATGTAACAATGTTTTAGATTTTAACGAGAGAAATGTATGTATTACTGAAAAATTATTACACCAGGGTTTTCGATATCACAAACTAGTCAAAACATTTACTAAATTTTATCATCGGTATAAGGACATCATTCGTAAATATAGCTCAACATGCAGACTTCTTATACGTTCAGGTATTTCACATCCAATTTTTTATGGAAATATTCTTTATAAAGCACAAAAATGTCAGTATTCACCTCTGAAACTAACAAAACCTTTAAATAGACTTATTAAGAAGGGATATAGTTACGATACTGTTGTCAGGTCATTAAAGATTGCATATTTTGGCGTTGATATTGATTCACTTATAAGGTCTTTGCATCTGCACTAAACACATTTATTTAAAAACCAGTTGTTGGCATGACACGGGTTATGTTCTTCTCATATATGTTATGATGGTATGATACTAAACCCCTAACGGGAAGGATTGTGCCTGATATTCATATGATGAAGACATAATCTTTCAATCAGTTTAATTGAAGTCTGGAGCTGGCATGTCAGTTAACTGCTAGTAGTCTGTTGTTATTTATGTATTATTGTCATTTTGTTTATTTTCTTTGGTTACATCTTCTGACATCAGACTCGGACTTCTCTTGAACTGAATTTTAATGTGCGTATTGTTATGCGTTTACTTTTCTACATTGGCTAGAGGTATAGGGGGAGGGTTGAGATCTCATAAACATGTTTAACCCCGCCGCATTTTTGCGCCTGTCCCAAGTCAGGAGCCTCTAGCCTTTGTTAGTCTTGTATTATTTTTAATTTTAGTTTCTTGTGTACAATTTGGAGTTTAGTATGACGTTCATTATCACTGAACTAGTATATATATTTGTTTAGGGGCCAGCTGAAGGACGCCTCCGGGTGCGGGAATTTCTCGCTGCATTGAAGACCTGTTGGTGGCCTTCTGCTGTTGTCTGTTATGTGGTCGGGTTGTTGTCTCTTTGACACATTCCCCATTTCCATTCTCAATTTTATATAAAGTAATGAAATAAGGCGTCTAGAAACTTGAGATGTAGACTCAGAAAGAATCAGTGGTATTTTATTGCTAATCGGACAACCCTAGTCTTTCCTGCAAGAAAGCTTTTAAGAATGTGTTAACCAGGAAATTATATAAACATCATCTTAATTCTTTATTGCATCATTAATAAAAATACTCATTTAGATATGTTAACATTAAATTAATTCAAAAATTTGATTTCTGTTATTTAGACACAACTACTAGTAAAATCTATTGAATACTTCTTTTAATCCCGTCCCCACTTTTCCCGAATATGACCTACCAAATAAGACTTATTACCAGGTTTGTACTAAATTGAACAACACGACGGGTGCCACATATGAAGCAGGTTTAGGTTTGTGTTGCTCAGTCTTTAGTTTTCTTTGTTGTATTTTGTGTACTATTGTTTGTCTGTTTGTCTTTTTCTTTTTTAGCCATGACGTTGTCAGTTTATTTTCGACTGATGAGTTTGAATGTCCCTCTGGTATCTTTCGCCTCTCTTTTAAAAAAAAATTGTGCGTGTCTCAGTGTCTAGAATGTACAAAAAAAAAGAATCTCGAGGCAATTAAAACAATTAGTCTATGGAAAACGGGTGCTCCATACCTGAATCCGCACCTGTGAAATCCATATTCAGGATAGTTCCATGCTAATGAAATACGAAATTGTCTGCCTTTCATTAACTAACACGCTTCGTTAACGTTTTAAGTACAAGCATGCAATTTAAGGCTACAGTACAATGGGCAAATAATTTACGGGTGCCAAATGTGGATCAGGAACCGTTACTGCTTACCATTCCGAAGCACCTGCGATCTTCCCGATTTTCGGTGGTGTTCGTGTTGCGATCAGATTTTAGTTTCCTATGTTGTATTTTTATGACTGTTGTTTATCTTTTCGTCGTTTTTCGTTTTTTTGCCACGTTGCCACGTTGTCAGTTTGTCTTCGATTTATGAGCACTACTTTATTCCTCTTGTATTCTTCGTCTCTCCTTAACACTACCGGTAGACAAGTGTATGTCTCCGAATTAACCAGTACATTCTCTAACATTGATGTTTTCTTTTTTATTGGCATTATCATGTTTATTTTATGTAGTAAACAGATTCAGTGAATGACACGTTCTATCTATTTTCCGACTTGTTAGTTGGTGACAAACTTTCCTTCCCCAGAATGTCGCAATATTTCTACAGTATTTACAGTCTCATAACATTTGTCAACTAAAGGATATAAGATTTGTTCAAAAGCTGAACGATACTGGTATGACCAATTTCCTGTCAATTTGATTATCGATATAGACCTGGTTTACAAGCGTTAAAAAGTTAAATCATCTTGTTGCTTTACTTCTGTTTAAAGTATGTATTAAAAGCTAATGGATGCTTAGTGATTTGTTTTCTTCATTAAAAGTCGTTTTACCTGTAAACCGATCATCAGACTGAAGGTCATTGATTACTTCCCTTTAATAATGATAAAAACAAATAGGTTTTATTATTTCTGACAGCGATTATAATGAAAACGTAAATATACTTCGACAATAACTGTTTCTTTTGATGTTACTTCTTTATACTGAATGAATTTCATGTTTGCCGTGGTTTTCTTCTCTAACTTTTTCGGATATACATTTTCCCCGGCTGATTTTATATAATCCATTTGGTTTTGTTTTGGTCTCAGTTCTTCATTGGTAATTATTCACGTATGATGTCAAACTATCTTATCTCATTAACCACTAACGTGTCTAATTATGTAGACCAAACGCACGACTGGCGTTCTAAATTATCAGCCTGGTATTTTTTCTAAGTTGTTGTCAACCACATATCTGAAAAATCTTCCCATAAATATTGAAAACAATCCTTTCGACACAATCTTGTAATTCTGTTTAATCAACGCTAATCAATGTTGTTTCAACGTAATGTTGACCACTTCTACCTGCTGGGAAATACTTTTTCACAGAAATTCAATTAGTAGATCCAGGAGCTATTTACTGCATCTAGAGGAATATCAAGGTTATGGAGTTAAAAAATTGGTTTTACCAGTAAAATGGTGGGCTGTTTTTTTAAATGATGATGGTCGTGCCTTTTTAAGTCAATAGGCAAATATTTCTGTTACTTTAAAACTGTAAGGGATTACATAATTGTATAAAGCAGTTTTGGTGATTAAATTGCTATGTTGTATATAAAAGTAAAATAACAAAAATTCCGAACTCCAATGAAAATTCAAAACGGAAATTCCCTTATCAAATGGCAAAATTTAAAGCTCAAACACATCAAACGAATGGAAAACAACTGTCATATTCCTGACTTGGTGCAGGCATTTTCTAATGTAGAAAATGGTGGATTAAATCTGGTTTTATAGCTAGCTAAACCTCTCACTTGTATGACAGTCGCATGAAATTCCACTATATTGACAACAACTTGCGAACAAAACAAACAGACATAATAGGTAAAAATGTCAAAAATAGGGGTACAGCAGTCAACATTGTGTTATAATCTTAATCACTATAAAAACAAATAAATATGTCAATAGAAAAAAGCAAAATGGCATATAGACAAAGTACATAAGCAAAAATGAAAGACAAGAATACAAAAAATGACGATAGCACAATAACACAATGGCGGGATGTACAAGTACCGAACCACGCACAGAGGATATTACCGAAAATGGACTAAACAATAAAGTAAATAATTCACAAAGACAAAGAAAAAGGACGGGACGTTCTTTGACATAACCCTGGTTCATCAACTTTCTGTTCAGACACTGTTGACGTTTTATAAAGTCTGAGTAGCAGCTGCAAGTTCTTGAATACCGAATGAGTTGGAAAATGTATATCCCATATGCAAGAGAAGTTGGTATATTCATAAAACGAGAAAGGTAATAATGTAAAATAAAATTTTCTACGCGATAAACTGGCAAACTAGCTTGCATTGAGCAAAATTAAGATTTTTGTCGAAATACGTCGAGCGTCTTGCTTGGAAATAGTCATGTTCAATAGAATTGAATAAATAGGTTGCACAACTATAATCCTTTTTCATCTTCATTGATAACTACGATAATTAGTTCTCTTAAGAAACATAAGAATGTTTCTGCCAATATACCTTTAATTAATATGTTTTTTACTTACGTAATCATTCAAATCGTATGCTTTATTTGAATTAAGTTTCATCCGGTTCCAAAACAATTTGCAGTGTTTATCTAAATATAATCCATCAAATTGTATTAGAAAAAATATATTACACATACTCAATTCTATTAAACGGGTGTTAGATAAACCATTTTGTTAATGATTGTAAGAATCTTCAATAACAACCACGCTTGAAGCATTTTAATGCAATATAGACATCTTTAATTAAGACATTTTTTGTTAATAAAGGGCTGTTACTTTTTTTTAATGAAGTTTTTCCAAACATTAGTTTTAATTCATATATTTAATCAAAATTATTTAAGTTATCAAAAAATTGCCTACTAACGCTCCAGTGAATGATGGTGTCAATTATAGATTGACAATACTATTTGTGTACAAAAATACTCATCTAGTATATTCTACCAATCTCTTAAATTGCTAAAATGTAGATGAACTAAATTTGCTTTTGAAACAGATTTTGGCATAATCAGCACAATTCATTTCTTTTGTTACAATCAATTTAGATTTTAAAATTAAAGTGATAACATTTCTATTTATACATAAGCGACATCATAATCGTCACCAATCCTGCAATTCCCTGAAGTAATATTAGGCGAAGAGATCATTATATCAGATTAAGTTATTATCTATATGCTGATCGTCATGTAAATTCTATCGAAAATCGTTTCCTTTTGATAACAAAAAATGTATCATTCTCCTAAGCATACCACCAAGTTGTTTTTGTATTGTGTTGTCGGTTTTCTGTTTCAGTCAATTATCAAAAGCCAATTTAAGTCAAACAATAGACTCAATTATCAAAAGCCAATTTAAGTCAAACAATAGACAAACAACATTTTTTTTCCTAGAAACTGGGGCCTGCCTTGAAGGTTTTTCTGAAAATATTTTTCAAACGATGTCGAATTTTCAGTACACCTATGCTAAATTTTTTATTTCTAATGGAAAATGCAGTTGTAAGTGTTTAAATGAAAGTTTGTAGAATTTATGAGTCAGAACATTAGTAATAAACACGATTGAGATCTATTTTCATAAGAATAAAATATATTGAAGACCGATTTTTGCGTAATTTATGTGCGTACAGTGTCAGGGTGACACATTTCAAATGATTGTTTTCCTATTTTCTTATTGCCTTGATGTCTGCAAAAGGGATTTTTTAGAATGTTAATAATAACTCTAACGAAAAATCGCAGCTTATTTGTTATCATATGTAACAGTTTTTCTACAAACTAAATTCAATCAGAGTACATGAAGTTCATGTCCATCCTGTTACCGCTACTTAAATCAACCGTTAAATTGTTCTCCCTATGAATATTGAACAAGTCAGTGTTGATTTCAAAAGCGCAAAGTAACCTGAACATTTAACACAGCACGTTTCTTGTATAACAGTGTAGAGAAAAAAAAAAATTCAAGACATTTTGTGAAAAAACATTATCACTACATCAAAAGGAGTAGTTATTTCACAACAGCATTCGAAAATGAAGAAATTTGTCTATCTTGTTATGTCAATCCTGTTACTATGGTTGCTATGGTTACAGTAACAGGATAGACAATAGTAGACAGAAACGTCTTTTAAAAGTTTATAATTACATAAAGTTGTACACATAATGAAATGTTTCGTTGTTTGAATTCATCTAAAGGTTATAACATCTTAATCTTCACATTTTAGCATTTGCAGATGCAATGCTGCTATCGGTAACAGGATAGACAAAAAGGTAACAGGATAGAACTTAATATGGTGATATATCATTAACGTACGTTCCTGTTACCAATAAAATAAAGACAAAAGTAAACCAATATGCGAGGGAATTACTTGATGTTGGGTTTATTAGAAAGAGAGAGAAAATGCTGAACATTATCAATTGCTATCTTAGACTTGCATTACTGTTGGTTATTTTTATAACCTTTGAAAACCAATTTTTAGAGGCATTTTTCAGTACAACATTGAAAATTGACAAATAATCTATCATTTCACAGAAGAAATATATATATATAGAAGTTTTACTCTTGAAAACCATCTTATTGGCTACGAAAACCAAGCTTAAAATTGTATCGAAACCTATCCTAAATAACCCGAAATTTCCTTTGAACATGGTAACAGGAGAGACAAAATATTGCACCACCTATCAAAAAATGTTTCAATATATTCTTGTATGACATTATCAAAATTGCATTTTTTCATATGTTGTTCTATGTATATAGTACTGTTTGTTTTGATTTGCTTATGACGAGGGTTGTTTTAATTAGTAACTTTAAATCAATTTTGCAATTTCAAAATTCGACATTTTTTGAAAATTACCCATATACTGTTTGAGCAAAAATTGAATTAAAAATTACATTGCATGTATATAACCTGCCATGATAATATTCATAAAGCGTTATTCTCTATATAATATAAATACCATTTCCTGATTTCCTGTTTCTATTGAGCGAATAGTATCAGATTCAAATTACCGTTTTTATCTTAGAATAATTTAATTTTGGATGTAACGCGTCTGCTGATTGGCTGACGTTGTTTTGTTTATCAGCTCATAGACATAATTTAGTCATGTGACACTGACGTCATCAACGTTTTTTCATTGTTTACTCCGGTTTAAAATGGAATTTAGAATTAAATTATAAGAAATAACTGTAATATTTTATCTGTCTATTCGAAATAACATAAAAAATGTGATGCACACTTTAAAATAACCCGCTACACGGGTTATTCAGTGTGCATCACATTTTTGATGTTATTTCTTCATAGACAGAAAAAATATTACAGTTATTCCTTAAAGAAATAACAAATGTACTTAAATTCAAAGAACGTTATGAAAAATCAATGGCCATATATTGGTTTATTTTTGAAGAAATCTCTTCTAACGAACAAACGTGACCAAAAAATAACTGACCGTCATGAAAATCTTGGTTGGTTTTGCGAGGTTTTTATGCAGCACTCCAAATTGCCAACATGTATAACATATAATTCACCTTCTTCAGTTATATTAGAGGGTTTGTTCCGATTTGGAGACAGATGTGTATAATAGACATGACTGGGTATTTATACATCCCACACAAACCAACTGGTGTTTCTCGCTAAGAGTAGCTGCTAAGGTTTTGAGCGGCCCGGGAGGCTTATACATGTATATTATACTTCCTCACATGTCACACTTCCATTTAATGTGAAACCAACCAAGATTTTCATCACGTTTGTGTCATTATATGAGATTTCCTCCAAAATAAGCTAATATAAAAAAAAAATAAATAAACTACATGCCATTACGAAACATAAACTTCAAGCGAGAATGTAAATTGCGAGATTAAACAATGTAGTACTACACAACTAATCCAAAACACCTCAGTTCACCCAAGAGTTTACCCCTGTTTTATTTGTTCGTGACCCTCAATCTTTATCCGTTTATGCAGTGATTTGTTGATTTGTTTGTCTTTTCGTTTATTTTCATTTTGGCCATGGTGTTGTCTGTTTTCATCGACTTATGGGTTTAAAGTGTCCTGTGCTATCTTTTCCTTCTTTTTTCTAATGTTGGAACATAATTTGATTAGTTGTACCCGCTTTGATACATGAGAAAAACCTCGGTAAATCCAATGCAGCTATTGTTTCTGTTCACAAAATTCATATTATTATTTTTTTTCTTTTCCGACAATGCACATATATTGTTCTTTGTTCATTTATCAAAGGATTGTTTACTCAACTGGTCAAAGAGTACAACGAAACAAGAATATTATTTTTTTTGCGATAAATCTATTCTGTTGTGTCAATAGTTTGTGTGTGAAACATAGAATTTTCCATTGAATTCAATTAGATTGATAAAAATAACTTGCAGAATTTCAAGGTAATAAACACTCAAATTGTTTACACAAGATCTCAATGGAACGGGTAATTGGTAACTGAAAAAGCTTTTAATTAGTTTCATGATTCACATATTCCGGTTATCTACCAATTGACATGCACGATAGACCTATTCATGAATTGGATAACTTTGGAAGAAAGAACGGTGATGTTTGGAAGTCGGTTTAAGTGCGCTGGATGTATATATATATATATATATATATATATGCAATCGCGTCCGGTCTAAACGGAGACGTTGAATTCCATACCAAATGTTTGTAGAGTTGCACGTTTTCTTTCTGTTAAAAAGAACATAGTGCGATAACTCTTTTAGATGTCTGTTCGTGCAATTGTCTGTCCGTAATTATGTTCATCTGGTAAAATTCACTGAATATGAATAAAACAATACTTATACGCCAATGCCTCTGTAGTCCAACCAGAAGAGACATCCAGATGTAAATTTACGGACCTTAAAAATAAACAAGTGCTTGTAACACATGTTCATGTCGGTGCCTGGGCCATTTTAATTTGTTATGTAGCTCTTTTACAGACTGATATATGATAACATTACACAGTCAATTATAAACTAGCAGCTGATACATTTCCTTTGCCTCGCGATATGCGTCACCCGTCATACAATTCAATTACCATTTTGAAATCCAGGATACTGAGCCAGATCCACAACTCCTCCTTTTGATTTAAAATGTATCATTGCACCTGTGATTCTGACGATACGAGAGTTTAATCTTAACCGTCTGAATCCTCAAACAATGTAGTAAATGAGTTATTATACAAAAACTATGGCCATGACAGTCTTATAGAAGATAAATATATCATCAATACATATAAAGTAATGAAATAAGGCGCTTTGAGACTTTAAATGTAGACCCTGAAAGAATTGCTGGTTTGTTTATTGCTAATCTGATAACGCTAGTCTATCCACGGGAGAAAGCTTTTAAGAAAGTGTCAAATCATACTGCGATTATTTAAAGATTTAACCAGGATTAAACAAGAACTACTATCACCTTAATACTTTATAGTATTATCCATTAAAGTACTTCTTTAGATATGTTAAGATTTAATTATTTAAATATATGAGTTCCTTTTTAGTTTCTGTCATTTAGACACAACTATTGGTAAAAAAATATACTTCTTTTGTAATATATTTTGTTTGTCTTTGAGTCTAGAATGTACAAAAAAAAAGAAAAATTTGAAGGCAATAAAAAGCAATGAGTCTATGGAAAACAGGCAAATTAACCCCCCCCCCCCCGCCCTTTTCAAAGCAACAAACAAAAAGAATTCAAAAAAAACAAGTCTACAAAACACTTCGCAGAAACCCAAATATTGAGAAACACCTGCACCTGTGCAATCCATAATCAGGATAGTTCCATGTTAATGACATACCATATTGTCTGTTGTTTATTACACTGGCACGCTGAGGCTAGATTTTACGTACAAGCTTGCTATCATTAGTTACATAGTGTGCTAGTGACCTAATGCAATACAAACGGGATCAGTAAATGGTTCGGGCGAACCCCCATATGGAATTTACTGACCCCGTATATATCGTATTAGGTCACTAGAACACTGTGTAACGAATTTATCTTACCGACTATCTTAATTAATATGAGGAATTAAGACAAGTGGCCTATTAAAGTGATCAAGCCTTCAATATTAAGAACCTACTTGCTTTGCATATACAAAAAAAAAAATGCCAAGCCAACAATAACAATTTAATACCAACAACCTTGATATTACAATATTAATATGAGTGAGAAAGTCAGCATCTTACACATTTTTTGTGTGTTCAAAATTGAATAATCATAATTATTATAGTGTATGTGTAAAATAAATGTTAATGACAACACGACAAATATGATATATTCATCAAAACTACTTGTTGATGGTTAGATTATGTATTACACTTACATTGCCATAGAAGATCTGACTCTGAGGTTTCGGCTGCATACATGTCGTTGTTTGTCTTTATTAAATTGGTTTTGGCACATTGTCCTCAAACTCTCCTAAAATATCGTCAATATCAATATCCTGTAATTGTTCCGTAAATGTCGAATTACCGGAACTATGGTTAGAAGCAATGACTGCTCTTTGGACAAGATTGTCAGATATAGTTTTACCTATTTCAATTTTCTCACCTATCTGTATCAACACCCTGATAAGTTGTCAGTGACTGTACAGACTATTTCCCGTGACGGCCATAATTTGGGCAGATCCTTACATATTTTTTGATAACACTATTTCTCCAATTGCTCGTATTGAGTGATTTGTAAAAAATATAAAGGAATCAATTAAGTAAGTTCAGGTTTTGTATCAAGATAGTTCTCATGCCTACTATAGACTTCAAGGAATTTCATTAGTTTAAAGTGAAAATGTGGAAAACAATGACAATATTTCTTGAGTTTACAATCATATATTTCAGTCCATAATCAGATATTGTTGACTATAACATATATATAGTTGTTGCTCAAACTTGTTGTTTAGTGTAGTGTTTTGTGGGCTGTTGTTTGTCTTTTCGTGGTTTTTCTTTTTGTCATGGTTTTATAATTCGACTTGTGCTCTTTATTGTCCCATGGTACATGTATATATTCCCCCTTTTTTCTTTGATTTTTTTTAATTATACTTTCACCTGGTGATTCTGGCATAACTTCAGATACAAGCTCCTTGTCCGATTCTCTTTGGTTCTCTGTTAGCTCATATTTTGCCTTTGTGACGTATTTGAGTCCTGTCTTGTTGTCGGTTTTAATTGTAAACGTGTTTTAGTCATGGTATACATGTTTTTCTTGACCTCTTCTGCAAAAAAAAAGTCAAATATCATGATGTTCAATGTCACCCAGTCCAAAACGTTTCACTTTTGCCAACATGGCTTTAAAATTTGTGTGACTGTCATTAAATTCAGAATCCTTTACTATATCAAATGATTTACTGTGAGGAGGAGCCTTTATATGTCTGTTTAAGCCATGTCTTATTGACTCCAGTGACGATGCTTTGTATCGGATTACGTAGATCGACATTAAAATGACACAGTCTCATTTAGGCGCACACAATCAAAATTTTCAAAGGCATAGTCCTTTTTTTTTCTCCTGAAGATATTCCCGCAGTGGATTTGCACACTTTTTGTTTGCCTTCAATGTATTTTTGGCATAAACCTATAATCGTTTCATATTTCTCTTCGACGCCATCTTGAATGTATAAAGGGACTTTACACCACTACTAGCCATGTACATTTATTAAAAATAAAATACGCCCACCTATCCCATATTTAATATACAGGGTCTCAACGCAGTCGCTTTTAACCAATCATATTCCTACAAATATAGGAGGTAAGATAATTAAGGTTACAGTACATACGCAGAATTAATACTTAACGGGTGCCTCATGTGGAGCAGGATCCGCTTATCGTTTCGCAATAGCTGAGATCACCCCTGGTTTATGATGGGGTTTGTGATGCTCAGTCTTTTGTTTTCTATGCTGCGTTTTGTAGATTGTTGTTTGTCTTTTCGGTTTTTTTTTTGCCACGTCGACGTCGTTGTAAGTATGTCTTCGATTTATGAGAACTACTATTCCTTTTGTATTCTCCTCTTCTTCTTTACACTACCGGTAGACAATTGCATGTCTCTGAGTTAACCAGTATTTACTCTTAACACTACTGTTTACCAGTTTCTTGGCGTTATCCTGTTTGTTTTATTGAGAAAAGAGAATCAGTGAATGACATTTTCTATCCATTTTCCGGCTTTGTAATTAACTTTCCCTTCCCCAGACTGTCGCAATCTTTCTACAGTATTTACAGACATATAACACTTGTCAACTTAAGGATATAAGATTTGTTCAAAGGATGAACGAAACTGGTAAGAACAATTTCCTGTCAATTTGATTATCGATATAGACCTGGTTAACACGCATTTAATTGTTAAATCATCTTGTAGCTTTATTTCTGTTAAAAGTATGTATGAAAAGCTAATTGAAGCTTAATGATATGTTTTTTTCTTCATTAAAAGTCGTTTTACCTGTAAAGCGGTCATCAGACTGAAGGTCATTGATTTTTACTTCCCATTAATAATGATGAAAACATATCGTTTTATCGTTTTTAACAGCGATTATAATGAAAACGTAAATTTACTTCGACAATAAAATTGAGAATGGAAATGGGGAATGTGTCAAAGAGACAACAACCCGACCATAGAACAGACAACAGCAGAAGGTCACCAACAGGTCTTCAATGCAGCGAGAAATTCCCGCACCCGGAGGCGTCCTTCAGCTGGCCCCTAAACAAATATATATACTAGTTCAGTGATAATGAACGCCATACTAAACTCCAAATTGTACACAAGAAACTAAAATTAAAAATAATACAAGACTAACAAAGGCTAGAGGCTCCTGACTTGGGACAGGCGCAAAAATGCGGCGGGGTTAAACATGTTTATGAGATCTCAACCCTCCCCCTATACCTCTAGCCAATGTAGAAAAGTAAACGCATAACAATACGCACATTAACTGTTTCTTGTGATGTGACTTTTTTTTTATACTGAAGCAATCTCTCATGTTTGCCTTTGGTTTTTCAGATAAACACTTTCCCCGACCGATTTTATATAATCCATTTGATGTTTGTTTGTTCTCCGTTTTTCTTTAATCATTATTCACTTATGATGTCAAACTGGCTTGCCCGTTTTTTATTTTGATATTATGACATGGAAAAAAATGCGACTTTGCCTAATTGCTTCTTGCAAAAAAAACCCATTTTTTTTAAAATCATGGAAATAATATTTTAAAATTTATCTACATATTTATCACAAGACCATTAGAAAAATAGACTCCATGTAACACTGTATTTTGTTTGAGAAGATACTTATCCACAATCGAAAATTAGATACCCAAAACATGTATTAAAAACGCTCGGCAAACGCATTGCAAATGGGTGGGTTTTTTTTGCATGCCATGACCAATGTTGGGATATATAAGTGTTTATGATCTCAACAAAAATGCTGCAATTATGATTTCCATTTTAAAGTATAACTACATCTGGTTAATTTAAAATCAATTCATTCTGGAGATAACATTAAATTAGTATTTATGTTTCTATCTAAAATGATTATCTATCTTCAAGCAACAAGTCGACTTCATAGATAAATGCTTATTGTATTGATTGCTTGTGACTTTCAAATTATAAATACAGATCCTATCCAATAAGTTTCTTAAGTTTATGATAGTGGCTCTTTTCACAAAAAATCTTAAATAAAAATTGATTGTAAGTTATACTGGAATGTTTATGACTTACGATTGTTTTGTCTCGTAAAAGTTTTGTGAAAATCTTGCACATAAAATTGATGGTAAGATTACTAAATTGTTCATAATCCATTACGTACTATAATAACATTCCTGAGATTTAGAATGAATAATCTCCTCTGGTCAAGTAATTTCGTTCGTCCATTTTCTAACTGGATGATATGTGCACATGTTGTTAGTAAACAGTTGTTTGGTGAACAAACAATCAGACGTTTGTTTACGATTTGTATGATTGAATGCCAATTACGCATCTTATTGGATCCAAATGTTTTGAAATTCATGTGCAGAGACTGTTTTTACCGTCTTCATTTGATTTGATATCAGGATTAAGACAAAGTAGAGCGAGTCTTGAGTTTTGGTTAGGGTTTTGTTCATTTTAGAATTTAAAGTTGATATCATTAAGGTAAAGGATGAGGATTTAGTTAGGGTAAGGGTTATTGTCATGGTAACGACAAAAACATCAATAGCAGATAGGGTAGATCAAAAGTGGTGAAAGTTGAATAAGGGTTCGATTTATTGATGAGGGAAGGGATAAGGTTAGGTGAGGATAGCGATTAGACTAAAACTTAATGAATGTTAGGTTGAAATTTAGAGTCGGATGTTCTTCCAGAATTACGGGTTGTGAAAACAACTTTAAAATGAATCCTAATCAGTTTGTGCCTTCGTTCATGTCTGTAGGTATATCAACTTCTGTTTAATGTTGTTTTCGCCAGAACGTTCCTTCTTGGTGAAATATGTATTGTAGATTTTGTTAAGTTTATTCTCTACACTCAAAGTCGATTTAAAGCTTAACATATCCATGGTATAGACATTTTATATTGTTGAAAACCATATGTATGTTGACCTCTAGATGCCTTTTTTTCATGGTTTTGTTGTATTGCTAGGTTGTTGTCTCATAAACGTAGGCCCGTATCTCTTTTTATTCATACTAACTTGGAAAGCTAATTTGTTCACACTGTTGAAATTGAGTTTGCATACTATTTTAAAATATCTGATTCAAGCATTTTACTGCAAACATATAATCGGTCTTTTAATAGTCATACGCTTACTAACGTACTTGTGACTTCCGTGCTTGACTAGCAGGCATAAAAATTGCGCAGATGTTACTTTTAGTCATGCAGAGATTATTTTACTGTTTGGGAAAAATTACATGAATCTGCTGGATTATATAACATTGAAATTACTATAAAATAGCTTCAGGATAGAAAAAATTATTTTTACGATCAGTATTTCGCAACGCAATGCAATTTAAATTATGTTCATAAACATGATAAAGTCCTTTTGAAATTGATATGTTGAATTATTGAAAACCTTATAAACTTGTGTATCGGGATATTATTCATAATATCCCATTGCGGCATATTAAATGACATCTGTTGAACAACATTAAATTATATGTTTCACGTTGGGAATATTCATAATTTGAATGTATCAATCGTTTCTTTTAGTAAAAAATATAGCATTAATTATTAATATTGATTTGAAGTAATCATTTTCAATAGACCATATGTTTGTGTCAAATTACTAAATATACTCGATAAATTTACACATTTTAATGAATTATTTTTGATGCATCACTCGCTGTTTTTTTTTTAATTTACACAGTAATGGACAGAATATTTAATCTAAAATCTTGGAAATAAAAGTCAACACTACAAATATTCCGCATAACATATTGCATTTGTGTTGATGAGGGTATAATGATGTTGATTTTATTACATTAAACAATCTGGAAAATTGTGTGTTTATTTGTACCAATGACATTATTGATCATTCGACCCTATTACTGAATCCCACGTAGAATAGTTGAATCTGATGGAGTAATAATGACAGCTTTTGTCGCTACGACTGCTACTTTGTTATCGTGGATCCATGGGGGACCAGTTTATAAAATCTAATTTAACGACTGCAAGTTTAAGTATTCCGTCAGTGTTAAAATGAGTGTCAACGTGAAAGCATCGATCGTTGGAAATACAACGTTTCCGAGTTCTAAAGAATTAAATTCAACAGAGAGTAACTGGGTAACAGCAATTAATTATTATGGATTAATTTACACTTCACTTTTATTTGTGATTGGCATTCCCGGAAATGTATTGGTGTTTTTTGTTTATTCCAAAAAATCGAGAAAAAATTCCACGACTGTATTCATTTTAGTTCTGGCTGTATTTGATTTGGTAAACTGCACGGCAACGTTACCGACAGAAATTGTAATGTTGCTGAATCCGTTTGTTTTCAACATAGGACCCGTATGCAAAATGTCCAGATTTACCACATATACGTGTAACAGTGCTGCCGCTGTTATCCTTGCCGCCATTGCGGTGGACAGATACAAACGGGTATGTACACCCCATGGGAAACAATTTACTCTCAAACGAGCGAAACGAATGGCATTCTGGGCATTTATGACGTCCGTTAGTTTTACATGGCCGTCTCTAATGATATATGGGCAAAGAACTATTAGTACTGAAAGTGCAAACGTTACACGTCAAATATGTGAAATAGACGATTCTCACGTTCTGACGGTTTATCCACTTATCTATTACTCTTATATGTGTTTCTCTACATGTGGAATATATTTTATTCTGCTAGCATCATACATAAGTATTGTTATCAAAATGGTGAGGCGCAAGAACTTCTCTAGTTTGATGGGTCGTCGATCTGTATCTAATAAAGAGGTGCCAGATATACACATAGAACATCCCTCATCTATTGGGCATCATACAAACGCATTACAAGTTACCAGTGTACACAGCTCCACGCGCAGTCTGAACGTGTGTTGTCATACTGAAGAATCAAATTGTTTCCAGTATGAACCAGCTGCGTCGGTGCAGAAAAATAGCCAAAACATGGCTGAAACTTCAAAGGAAAAGGAAAATCCGAATGTAATGGATTCCGAACATCAGGAGCGCTTGATGAAGACTGACGAAGACGACATAAAACCAAATGGCTTTTTAAATGTTGACGGTCTTATAGATTGCAAAGAAGTTATGAACGAATATGGTGCTGTACACGAACAAAAGTATAATGCTCGGAATGAACATTGTGTCATTTCTAATCCACAGAATAATCCCGAATGTATCGAAAATAAAAACAAAGAAAACGATAAAACAAGGAACCGAGTGTTGAATAACAATTTGAATAAAGAAACAGAAGAATCGAAACAGAAAACAAAACAAACGATGAAAAAAAACAACAGTCTGGACGTTCCTTCGCCTAATCATTCGCCGGAAATTTCTAGCAAAGACAGTTCAAAAAATGAAAACACATCAGAGAACCGAAATAAAACCAAACGTAAGCGTAAGGTATCACAAACGCGTAGTAATACAGGAGAAATGTCCTTGAATGGATCAAGCAAAAGTAAAATGCGGCCTTCCAAAAGGAGTTTAAGAGCACATCGTTTAGGTAAGACCACTCTTATGCTGTTAGTTGTGACTATGGTTTATATTTTAAGCTTTCTTCCATTTCTTGGAGTTGTTATACAACGATCCATATCCCCTATTGTTCCGTTGCTTTATAAAGGAGAATATGACACAGTGTACGAAGCTTTGTACAGATCTTATTTACTAAACTGTGCGGTGAATCCGGTTATTTATTCGTTTTGCAACGCAAATTTTAGAAAAGATTGTAGAGCTTCGTGTAGGAGACGAAAATTGTTCTACAGATAAGAGGCGATGAGGCACACAATAGTATTACACATATCATACTTTTGCCAATTTGTATCATGGTTTGTGCAGGCTACCAACAGTTTATAGATACTGTGGAAATATTTTGATGTTGTTTTGATTTAATTATATGAATATTCTCAACATTTCACTATGTCTTGAAGTCAACGTACTATTTAAAAGTAATCACGTTAGGCCACGCAAAATCAATTTGTTGTTTCAGCGATTTAATCGCTCTTTTAGTTCTTGATTAAAATTGTGAGGCGAAAGTCATTTTCAATTTATTGCCCTTGTTCTTTAAATTTTCACTCCTGTTCGTCAAATCTGATATTTTCAAATAAAAATGATCGCTCTTTCACCTTCCTTATTATTTACATTGAAATAAAAAATGGATTTCAACTCCGTATATTTTAGCATGTACTATTATCTGTGAACAATATATTTTGCCTAAATGAAAAATATTCATAATTGTCTGCAATTATTTTGTTTATTCGAACATTCTTTTCATGTATGCATGAACAGAATTGAAACTGTCTATTGGAGAGAGGTTACTTCCGAATCGTTGGATACCTGTTTTTGTACACTTGGGTATATCATGCCAGCATTTTTTTTTATTTACGGAGGAAGTTGGAGTACCGGGAGAGAAGCACTGATCTTCGGTAGAAAAACTGGCATTCCTAGTCAATTAAGATCTTTGTTAAACGCATCTACTACGATCGGATTTCGGTAGCTGTACTACTAAAACCATCAAGGCCCATTCTGAAGACGAACCATACACCTAGTTTTTGTCATTTTGACAGTTTTGTCTTCCTTTCCAGATTTCATTCATTAAAACATTAACAAGTCGAATTTTAGGGGATGTTCATCTATCCCTGACATTAAGTTACCCAAAAGCTGCACATGCGTAGTAATATTCAATATAGTCAATAGAAAGATGAGGTATTGGTGCTTGAATATAGGAGTAATATGAGTGTTTGAATTTTCGTTGAAATAAAGATACATAAGTTGCTGTTTGATATAAAAAATCAAAGAAAATGCCTTATGAGTTCAGACAATTCAAATGATAGATTAAATGAAAGTGTACTGCAAGTTTATCTATTTTGTCAAGGGAGCAACCATTTAACTTCAAAGGGGTGGGGGTGGGGAGGGTAATGGTTTTTTGTCTGAGTCAGAAAATTTTTTTTCGCGCAAAGCTGGATTCAGAATATTTATTTTTGTCATCTGCTTAACCACAATATTTTTTTTCATCGAATTGGGGATCAGAATATTTTTTTTAGGAAAAAACCATAACACCCCCATCCTTGAAGTTAAATGGTCGTTCCCTAACAAGCCCAAAGAAAACGAGAAAGGTCATTTATTTTTGCTATTTTTTTTAGGCAGTTTTCTTAAAGTTCTTATAATTCTTTTTCTTTCATTCCACATATTAAATATGTTTCCCCAGTGTAGTCTTAAAAATAGTTTGACAACAAGCAAATGTTGGAAATCTAAAACTATCACAAGTTGAAAAACCGTGAATCAAAATAAACCACTAGCGAACCGGGTGAGTGATACCATATGTGACTTGCAGTCCATCCGCAGCGGCACAGAACCAGTGTAGAAAGATGTATAAAATTATAAAATACCATATGACAAAATATGAGAAATATGTTTTGTTTGGAGTCCAAACTTCCGAAATAAAACAATTTTGATACTCTTACACTGTAATATTTATAATGCGTAACAATGACATAATCAACTAGTGGACGCTTTACAGCTTTTTTTAATGCTATGTGTTGTCTTCTAATTTCTTAAAAGTGGCAAAATCTTTATTCACAGAAAATATCACATATTATATAAAAAATTATAGCACTTATGTATATTGTCATAATTATGAAAACTATGATAATATAATTATTATCAAATTATAATTATGAAAATAATCAACAGTATTGTTTAGTGTTGCCTATTGTTTAGCATGCATCGCTTGATTGATTGATTGTTGGATGCTTAACGTCAAGTGGCAAATATTTCATGCATAGCATGCATCGATGAAGGGACCTACTTTTAAAGGTTTTGGGCTATTTCTGTTAATTGTATTGGTGTAGATTTTTAGGGACTCAACTGCAAATATAAAGGTTGAACGTCTCACCAGAAACGCTCGTTAAACAGGCGCTGTAAAAAAGACTTCGACATCATTTGGCAGCAGAAAAATCTATAACGGCTTGATGCTAACCATACATATTGACAATCTACATGTCATCGTGTGAATCTTATAATGATGTATTTCCCATTTTGTAATCAAAGTTTAAAAGCGCAATATCATAAATATTTGACTGAGACATAAAAAGTTGTATAAGAATCGAATTTACGTACATGAAGAGTAACTCTTTGTTCGATTTTTTTACTAGACAAGCAACTTAGATAAATAAAGCATCCCCCTTTTTAGAGATAAAACATTTCCCTACAAACGATGTAGTTTAGAAATGTATCCCTATGTTTCCGTTGGAGATAGACCAAGGATGTTTTTAAACTTTGTAATATCCCCAATTCTGTACTGCTAGATTTGCTAAGAATTGCTCATAGATTGAGTTCAAACCATGCAAATCATTTATTCATAGTACTACTAAGAATTTTGATTACAATTATTTAGCAGCAAAAATACTTGAGAAATAGTTGAAATATAACACTATTAAAATAAAAATAATGTTATACAGTGTTGTTCTGACAAAAACTCGTAGAGTGTAGAAATCTCGTATTATAGTTGTATAGGGAGATATACCAATGCACTTGGATCTCAAATATATAGTTATCTCCATTTTCATCAAAAGTGGACATTTAGCACTATGAGATTCACACGAAGATGTATCTAACAAATGAGGCGGAAGATACAAAGGGGACATCAGAAACCCACAAGTCGAAGAGAATGTTACAGCGCTATGGCAAAAATCGGAAGACGACAAAAAGTACATTGTATGTTGTCTAACAAATCAACAAAACGTTTCTCGTTAGAATTGTTTCACATTTTTTCATGTCGGAGAATTTTATGGCAGATCATAAGGTGTGGGTTTTGCTCAACATTGAAGGCTGTATGGTGACTTATAGTTGCTTTATTTTATTTAGTTGTTTTTACTGAATTTTTTACTTTAACATATC
Source organism: Mytilus californianus (assembly GCF_021869535.1). Classification (NCBI taxonomy): domain Eukaryota; kingdom Metazoa; phylum Mollusca; class Bivalvia; order Mytilida; family Mytilidae; genus Mytilus; species Mytilus californianus. Next base: position 116,739,907 of record NW_026262690.1, on the reverse strand, counting down.
CAACAATAGCTTCATCAAAAAGAGATACCAAGAGGACCACTCAAATACATAAGTCAAATAAAACCATGGTCAAAAAGAAAAACGACGAAAAGACACACAATAACAAAACACTACACAGAGAACAAACAATTAAGCAACACGGACCTTTTACAGAACACTACACAGAGAACAAACAATTAAGCAACACGGACCTTATACAAAACACTAAACAGAGAACAAACAATTAAGCAACACAAACCTTATACAAAACACTATAGTAAACAGAGAAAAAACAATTAAGCAACACAGACCTTATAAAAACCACTACAAAAAGAACAAATAGTTAAGCAACATGAACCTTATACAATTATGTGAAAAATACAAAGAAAAAAGAAATAAAGCAACACGAACGTTAAACAAAAGGCTACATAGAGAATAAAAAATTAAGCAACACAAACCATACACAAGACAATACACAGAGGATAAACAATTGAGCAACATAAACCTTATACAAAACACGAGATGAACTGAGGTGATCTGGAAGGTTAAGAATTAAAAATTGTAAAGCAATTACAAATTCTACCGCTGTGATGAAAACGTAAAGAGATTAAACATTTTACTTTCTCAATATTCTGTTGTTGCCTCAGTGCAATCTCAGTCTGTTTATTTATATGAGATACAAACGCTGAAGATAAGGGAAATATACTGATTACTGATTTATTTGAAATGTGTTTGTTTTGAAAACAATTATCATAACATTTTACTACATTCGTGCATTATAGGATACCAATTTACACTGATGTTTGATTATTTTGGAACATTGTTATCTAAATGTTCTGGAAATGATTCCAGATCTACTCAAATGTCTGAAGATAAGAAATCGTTCTGATAAGCGGTTCTTGTGTGTTACAAACTATATGACAAAATGCTTGTTCATGTATATAGCCTTAGTTTATATTGGACGTATACTTATATACTATATAAACAAAATCTTTACACGATACGGGTTTTAGTGCAAGGTTTTCTCAAAGACTTCATATGATCATAATAAAACATCTTCCAACCTAACCTCCTTTTTTTAAAGCTAAACACATATTTGTTGTTTGACCTTACTGGTAAATAATTTGCTATTCTAGAACGAATTACTCCATTCATTTGTTGGTTACTTGTTAAGTGCAAATTTATCCCAAGAGTTCATAAATTGAAGAATGTGTTAATTATCGTCCTACAATATTATAGTGCTTTGGTACTACATGTAATTTGATTTTTAGCATACTTTTCTAACTCCTCGTAGAGAAATAAGAAATCATCTAGAAACCAAGGTTCTCTCTCCTTCGGTCAAAGTTGATCTTTGATGAATTTGGCTATTCTTTTTATGTCTTTTTTCGTCATAGAGCTACCAACGTTTCTAAGTATTTATACATCCCATGCTTCCAAATATTTGGGATTGAGTGTTCCTGATAAAGTTAAATCCAGAAGAGCGCTTCGGATGCACAACATTTAGAAGGTGTTATTTTCTAGGATCTATACTACTAAAAAAAGTATAGCAACTCGCTTTATTTTTCAAGTTTGTGATTTTTTAATCTTCAATCATTTGTGTATTCAAAAGTACTACAGTTATGTCAATTTCAAACAGCTACATTGTTCGCAAACTTTGAGGGAATGAGTCAAAATTGAAAGTCACAATTTTAACAATTTTTTTGCACATGGTCTAGTTAAAAAATTCAAAATAGATAAAGTGGTGAATCTGATGGCATAATTAATTTCATATGAAGAGGGTAACATTTCCCTCGCAAAAAATGAGAAAAATGGGAGGGTAACTTCTTTTACCTTCAATCTCAATGGAAGTGTTACAAAACTTTCTTTGAGTATTATACACACCCATGTTCATCCTTGAACCATTTAGTAATCACTTTTATTAAATAAAACTGACAAATTTGTTTTAAGATAACCATAAATTGTTCTGCCTTTATTTGATGTTTTGATACCATTAGTTCGAAGATACGTGTGTTAGTAACAGAGCTTCTTAGAGAATTTGATATTCCAATCAGAATAATGGCAAGACAGACTTGGAAGTCTCCAGAGTCCTGAATTTTTCTCCTGAGCATTTAACCTGGTATATAATAGTCTATCAAAGCATGATTAAAGTCGTTCTAGCGTGCTAGAGAAATCTAGGACTTTGGTGTAAAAGTTAAATTCAGATTGAAACCTAATTTTGTTTTTAAATTTCTTAATACATTTATTCCGTTTGCTGCTTCTGTGTTACTTTATTTCACTGATTGCCTGTTTGGTTTTAAAACATACACATTGTTATCCAAATAAAGTATTTAGTATTGAAAATGATCATGCGGATAGTTACAAAATCTAATAGGGAAAATAGTAGATTTAATTTTTCCTGACATTATGTTGCCCTTTTATGTACCCTATTCAGGAGAAAGAAGTCCCTTTTTTGAGTGTTGTGATTGAATGTATAAGTGTAATACTTTTTAACTTTATTGATGAATAACTCGCACTGCTGTGTGTATATTAACAATACAGATTTTGAAACATAAAGATTTTTTTTTTATAATTCTTCGAAAAGCCACCTGATTTTTAACAAATGTAATGTAAATGACGGTTGCTATGGGTACTATAAACAATTTCAATTCGTAGACAGTTATGCCACCATTTGACTACAATTTCTAAAACGAAATCATAAATTACTACTATGATACATAACTTTCCTGACCCGCTTTTTATTATAAAAAGTAGTAATTTCAGAAAATTTTAGAATTGTCCCCTATTGTGAACAACATAATACCGTTTCCTCCTTTAGCCTTTAATACCATGGAATTGGCAGTAATCTCTTACTGAGAGAAGTATTGTCGAAAAAGGATATAACTTAATAGATGATGGAGGTTATGATACAAAGTCCATTTATATTTATACATACGAGAACATTTAATCCCATTTGGGCTTCAATACTGATACCAATTAACAATATTATTTGATATATTTGGAAATTTATATTCTGATATTCTCGGAATGACGCCATAACTATTCTTCTGTCGTTTTAATCATAAGAAGCCGTTGTGATAAGATGATCTTCTCTTTAGAAAATTAATTATACTACAGAACAATTTATTGTTATGATACATTGCCAGCATATCTGAGAAAACGTTCAGTTGATTCATTCTTACTTGACATACTACTGTAAAAGAAAGGGGAAAGATACCAAAGGAATATCCAAACTCGTCAAAAATAAACTGACAATAGACTATTTTCATATTACCGACTTTTGACTCCGGATTATATAATTTGTCGACTGGTTACCTTGGACATCATGGTACCAAGTCAGGTAAGAGCAAGCTAAAGAAGTAAAACCAAGCTTTCAATCGGTACAATTTTGGGGGAAAATTTTTATATGTTTGATTTTACTTATTTTGGTTGCTCTTACTTGACCGAGTACCACGATGTCCAAGGTAACCAGTCGACAAATTATATAATCCGGAGTCAAAAGTCGGTAATATTAAAATAGTCTATACCATGGAAAAATACGAAAAACGACGAAAAGATAAACATCAGTTCAAAAAACACAACAAAGAAAACTAACACAGACCAACACGAAACCCACCAAAAAAAAAAACGTAAATGATCTCAGTTGCGGAAGGGTGATCTTGCTCCACATGTGACATCCTTAAGTTATTCAGTGCATTTTAGTCAAATAATTCTACATAAAAAGGGGTGAGGCAGATCCTTTTCAGTTTCTGTTAATTTTCCTCAGATGTTTTAGACTGGTGTCGATTTGGAGCTTGATCTAGAGGTATATACAGATTTTTATTGTTAAACAACTTCATGTTGACCTCTGCGTTCAGTTGCTGTCCATATGCCAATGTTTGCGGGACCAATTTATTCATATTAATGATAATAATCATATGATTTATTCTAGTGATTGAAAAGGGAAATATTTATTGTAAAAAATGTTTATCGATAAAAGCAATCGTCATTTCAAAATATTTCCTGTGTTTTTGTATGTTATTTTCACTGATTCATCAAAAACATAAGTCCCTAGCAAGCAATTTATTAGTTAAGCCTTCCTTGTTTATATAGTATGTTTTCAATTCGAAAACTACCCTAAAGGTTGAAAAATAGTTGGATATATATAATTGATAAGCACAATCACGAACAAAGAAATTGTTACTTTTAAGTTATACAATATAAGATAAATGAAAAATACCTCTTAACATCATTAAATGATTTTGTTAACAAATGCATGGCATAATACACAGGTATCTTATTTTGAAATATTTCACATCACCAAAATCTATTACAAGAACTGTTTAACACCACTGTTGACACAACCAAAGCGGAGCACTTGATTTCTCTTATTGTTACTATGTCAAAGCTTTAGCTCTCGGTTTTATATGCGTGTTTATATGGTCATCTTATACCAGTATAAAAATGTGGAGATATGGTATGATCTTTAATGAGACAACTGTACACCAGAGTTCAAATGACGTGGATATTAGCAATTATAGGTCACCATATAGACTTCAACAATGAGAAAAACCCATACCGTATAGTCAGCTATTAACGGCAACGACAGGAATAATTTGAAGCAATTGACACGATAAAACTTAGTGCTAGCTATAAGGATGTCCATTTAGCTGTGCGGGATGTATAAATACGCCACTGCTGGGGATCGGAATAGGAATATTAAAGCTGATTCTCCTTATGATATGAGTTCAAGAGTCCGGATGAGACTTTTACAGGACAAAATATTTACTCCAGCCAAATGTCTTTTTTTCGGTGGCAAACAATTGTTTTTATTCTATCCACTATCAACTTATTAAAACCTACCTAACTGATATATTGCTGAAATTGGTATCATTTAAATATTGTTTGAAACGTTAGCCACTGCACCTTTAGCAACCAACACGCGATGAATAGTTGAATCAATCATTTTTATGGGGTACGTTATGTTGTTTATCTTTTACGGTATTTTAAAATTTTGTCAGAACTCATCCATTCCTTTTTTAAATTGATTTTCGCTTTTAAACATGTCGTCAATGAATAAGAGTTATTACTTTGAAAGCGAAACTTAATTAAAGTAAAAATACATTCTGTGCTCATATTCCCTATGAAAACTAGATGTTGATTGATGATGTAAGTTGTTAATGCGACAAAAATGTTTCTTAACTTTTCCTCTTGATAATTCCACCTAATATTTTTCAACGACTTTATCTAAACGGCTATTGATGTTTAATTCGTTTAAAGCGACATTTTATTCATAAATTTACACAAGTCACAAAAGAGGGTATGGATGGAGGTCCTTCATTTCTGTATTCTTTAATTTTTTAGGCCATTTTTCTTTATTGTTTATATTTCAGCACCTCATTATTCTCTATTCTTTATTTGTTTGGTCCATTTCTCTCTATTCTTTATTTTCTCACCCATTATTCTCTATTCTGTAAACCCCATCCACACTGTCATAAAACTCTTTATAGTTTTTATAATTCTTTCGGTAAGGTTTTTTACAGACTAACATTCAAACTTTGCCTCCTTTTATAACAGACTTTGTTACGAACTATTGTTTTGGCTTCATTTGTTCCATTTTAAATTGCAAATATAAAAGCTTTTTTTTACCTAAATTCAAATAATAACTCATAAATCTACGTATTCTAAAAAAAATACAAAATGTGAATGAAACCAATCAGAATCACACGAACTTCAAACGGAATGATACCAGATTCGCCAACAAGATAAGCATATGTCCAACTGTTGACTAAGGTATAGAAAATGGACATCCCTGGACCTCTACTATCTATAGAAGTAAACCCAATGTTAAGATCGACAACCCTTTGATTGTTCGGGATGTATAGATACGCAGCTACGTTCGGTTGGAATGGGGATGTTAAATCCGATGCTTCGTGTACGGTAAGTGCCACACTCTTTGCATGTAAGGGAACCTTTGCAATAACTATTTAAGGGGTCCATTGGTGGTCATTAGCAAGGCAAAATGTCTGCCCCTCTCAAACTTACCGTTCCAGTGGGAGTCAAAATGCTCACCATTCACCCCTGTCCTTCCTCTTTGCAGAACATATCTATTGGTTTTATTGAAAAAAATTGTTCTCGTTCAACACATTTATTAACTAGATGCCTTCAACAATGAGAAAAACCCATACCGTATAGTCAGCTATTAACGGCAACGACATGAAAAATGTGAAGCAATTGACACGATAAAACTTAATGTTAGCTTTGAGGACGTCCATTTAGCTGTGCGGGATGTATAAATACGCAACTGTTGGGTATCGGAATAGGGATATTAAAGCCGACCCTCCTCACAGTATGAATTCAAGAGTGCGGATGGGCATTTTTACAGGACAAAATATTAACTCCAGCTAATGTTTTTTTTTAGTGGCAAACTTTTTTTTTTCATTCATGTTATCCACTGCACGTTTAGCAACCAACACTTGATGAATCATTTTTTTAACGGGGGATCGACGTTATTTTGTATATCTTTTACGATATTTTAAATTTTGTTTAAATGCAGTCACTTCAGAACCCATCCATTCTTATTTGAAATTAATGTTTGCTTGTTAACATGTCGTCGATAAACAGGAATTATTACTTTGGAAGCGAAACTTAATTAAAGTTAAAATACATTCAGTGTTCATATATTCCCTATGAAAACTAGATATTGATAGATGATGTAAGTTTTTAATGTGACAACACAGCTTCTTAACTTTCCCTCTTGATAATTCCATTTAGATATATTTCAACGACTTTATCCAAACGGCTATTGAGGTTTGATTCGTTTAAAGCGACATTTTATTCATAAAATTACACAAGTCATGAAACTCTTTATAGTTTTTATTATTCCATTTGTCAGAATTTTACAGACTAACATTCAAACTTTGCATTCTTTATAACAAACGTTGTTGCGTCCATTTTAAATTGCAATTCAGATAATAACTCACAAATCTAGGTATTATAAAAATACAAAATGTGAATGAAACTAATCAGAATCACACGATCTCCAAACGGATTGATACCAGATTCGTCAACAAGATAGACATATATCCAGGTGTTGACTAGGGTATAGAAAAATGGATATCCCTGTGGACCTCTTCCATCAAGCAATAAACCCAATGTTAAGATCGACAACCCTTTGGCTGTGCGGGATGATTGATACGCATCTACTTTCGGTTGGAATGGGGACGTTACATCTGATGAAAGAAATTGTTCTTACCATGATCAATATGACGGTTGCAACTAGTGCAGACATATCACCACCAGTTTTTTTGTTGGGTTCGTGATGCTCTGTCTGGTTTTCTATGTAGTGTTTTGTGGACTTGGTTTTGTTTTCGTCGAATTTCTTTTTGAAATTCTGTCATGGCGTTGTCAGTTTATCTTCGCCTTGTGAGTTTAGAATATCCCCTTGGTATCTTCTGCTTCTTTTTAATCTTTCCAAGATACTCTCGAACTGAAGACGAATATTATCGTTAAACATGAATAATTATAGTGAAATAAAAGCAGTTTGAAGAATTCCTGTTCTATGATTAGAACGTTAATGTTACGGTTTTGCATCCCTTTTGATGATTCAAGCTAGCGAGACAACTTTCTCAATGCATAATGCCTTCAATTGCCCCCTTGAATGTGTTTGATTATATTTGTCGTTCGCTTTCTGTATCACTGTAATAAACATATTTATTTAATTCAGTATTTTATTTTGTAAGTCAACTTTTAATTGAATACAATTTACACCGTTCTTCCGTTTTAACCACAGTTTTCATGAATTGGTTTTGACCATTTAAATTGACACGATCAGGATCTTACTTTCATATGCAATCTCATTAAATACAGATCTTGTAATTTATCGAAGCGTGGACACAGGATCTGTATTCTAATCAGACTGACTTTCATGCATTGCTATGTTCTATGTTCAGACTGACTTTCATGCATTGCTATGTTCTATGTTCAGACTGTTTTCATCGACAAGAAATCACACTTTGGATGAACTTAGTAAAGTAGGAGACCCCAAAGTACCATAAAACGTCACCATGGATGGGGTTGTTAACTATGAGAAAACAAACGATCACAGTTTTCAGGTGGTGATGGAAAACCAAGCACAATGTAATCGCTGACAAATTGTACTACGGGTGATGCTATATGCTTTAAGGTATGAAATATTACTGCTAGTGATCTCATAAAATTGAGAATGTAAATAGGGAATGTGTCAAAGAGACAACAACCCGACCAAAGAGCAGAAAACAGCCGAAGGCCACCAATGGGTCTTCAACACAGCGAGAAAATCCCGCACCCGGAGGCGGGCTTCAGCTAGCCCCTAAACAAAGATGTGTACTAGTTCAATGAAAATGGACGTCACGCTTAAAACTATATCAAACAATATCGTACCATATCAAAAGTTGCTCGCAGTCACATAGCAAATTATGGCTTTTCCATGCCAAAGTACCTGTAACCCTCCTATCACTATCAGATTTTTATTTGTTCATCCATCATAAATTAGTATTTGGAAGTTGTCATTATAAATAAAATTTCACTGGTCGTTTGATTAAGTTAATCGTTACGATATTACCAATATAGCAAAATATAAATTTTCAGGTTTATTAAATATTGATTTGAAGTGATATTTGGAAATGTGAAACTTCAGTGTATTATACTCTCAACATTAAAACGATTCATTGGTCTATTTTTGTAAACAAAAGATTAAGTGAAAGTGATTGATTTTGTTATATACATGAACAACAAATAATTCATCAGCTTTTTGTTTAATAAGAGTTCTCGACCGAACATAATTATGATATGGAATAGCTGATCAGTCAACATTATAGCAAACAGTTTCTTAAAAATGCAGACAAATAATTGCTGGTGATAAAACCTATCTAGTATTATTAATCAAATAAAGCATTATGGTTATCTACTTTATGAAACAATGTACATTACTTTTGGGAACCATTTTGAAACAATTTACAATCTAGTTTTATTTCAATGCAGATCATTCGGACCGTTTTTGGCCTTTCCGGATTGTCATGAAAATCAAGTATTTTAACGGCTCGTCCCAAAGGTTAGAACTACAGAATAGAAGAATTTATAATGCTTTTGAGAATAATATGCAAAAAGATTCAAAACTAACAAATGTTCTATAGGAAAGAAGTAATTTCTGTAGAAAGCTTATGCATAACTAAACAATGCCTTTTTAACTAGAATAATTTTTTCAAACGTTTTTGTTATATTTGCGATTAAATTTGAGTGTATAATAAAGTTAGATGCTTGTTTTTATTGTATTTTTTTCTGCATTTTTTATTCTACTGATCGTCATTGATAGGAGCCTCATATTAGCTTAATTGTGTAAAATACAGTACAACTGGTTCACTCGAGTTTGTATTTATGAGCTACTAGACAACATAATAATTACATTTAGCGTAAATAAAGCCTTTTGGATACGTGTATTGAATGTAAAATAGTAGATAGCGAACGTTTTTGTTGTACCATACGTGCATGCTCATCAGTGGTAGTCGAAACCGTTTCAAACGTAATAAAAACCATTTAACAAAGATGACGCCGCAATCAACCAATGAAATCTGCGTGCAGTAATCAATCAATTTGAAAATGGTGAGTCCAACATATGCAACATTGTTACATCACCGATCAAAGACAAGACCAAGATAACGTTAAAAATAGTCAAGTTATTAAGAAGATCCAAGACTGAGAACACGTTAAAAATAATTAAATTATTAAGAAGATCCAAGACAGAGAACATATTAAAATTAGTCAAATTATTAAAAAGATCAAAGACCGAGATCACGTTAAAATAGTCAAATTATTAAAAAATCCAAGACAGAGATCACGTTAAAAAATAGTCAAATTATTAAGAAACTAAGGTTTCAACTCCTTCAGGCAAAGTTGGCCTTAGATGGATATGGTTACTAATTTTATGCCCTTTTTGGTCATATAGCTTCAACTGTTTTTGTTTTTATACATCCTCTAATATTCGGTTTTGAGCGTTCCTGACGAAGGAAAGATAAATACAGAAAAGGGCTTCGGACGTTTCAAGGCAGTGTTCGCGTAAAATCTTGTTTATAAAATATATTGAGCTCAAATTTACGTGGCAGTTACATAACGTTTGAAAAATAAATGAGAACAACACGTTAATAATTTATACGTCCGAAGCGCTTTTCTGGATTTACCTTTAGCATGAACGCTCAGAGGTGTGTGAATTAAATCTATTATCAAGTTTCCGATTCAATAGCTATTAAAATCAATTTAGTCTAATATGTTTTTTTTCGACATTAGCAAAACAAATCAGTAGGCAAATGTACACAGCAAAGTTTACACTCTTTATATAAAATAAATATAAGCGTTTATGTAACATTTTGTATCTTTCAAAAACCCTTCAGGTTTGGTTGTCCAAATAAACATGATTGTTCGCTATTGATTTAGTATATTGTTTTGTATCTTCTTCAATAGTTAGCATTAACTTTAGGAAAAACAAATGCTTAAATATTCTCTTTCATTATCCATACTTGCCATTGTGGGGAAAATACCTTCTAATAACCATATATATAGTTGAAATAATTGGGGATTAACTGTACCACTTGCTGTTTTATTACAGCAATTCGTACTTTCAATCTATCTACTTTTTAGGCAAAACCCACAGCACATATGAATTTGCAAAATTAATTATCTTGAACTTATTTCAACTTTAAAAGAATCACGAACAAGTTCTATCTCCAAACATTAAACATGACTGTTTAATTTAAGAGGCAATACAAACTTAATGTTTCCAATTTCAGTATGAACGTCATGGGAGTTTCTAGAACTACTTTAATGAAAGTATCGAAATCACGAATTGCATTATGAAAGACTTGCAATTTCCCATTAATGATCACTTTCGAAAAGACATACTTGGTTTCCTTATATTCGGCTTTGTGTGTGCCTGATGAAAGTAAATACAGAAAATCGCTTCGGACGAATGCAATTTATTAAGTGTTGCTCACATTTTTTTCAAGATCGTGGTCTACAACATATTCTCTCTATAGTATGGACAATACAAATTATTCTCAAACAAATTGTTTGCTTCAACATATTCAATAGTTAACTATTCTCATCAAATGAAAAAAGAGACAAAAGCAGAAATTTCTGATCGTTTTCTAATTGGTTAGAAAGATCGAAACCGCTACTAATAATTAAAAAAAAAAAAACAATTTGTGTTGCGTATTGTATATACGCTCGATTCAACCAAGGTACTGTAAACAAAAATCGTCACGTTTTTGTTTCTCTTCATTCCCATGAATTGACAACGATGACTACATTGCATAAACTCAGACAAGTTTATTTCAGACCACGACATCTGTAATAATTTAGTAAAGACTTATATTGAATAATTTTATGATTTTAAGGATTTTCTATTCTATTTATTCAGTCTGCAGTGCCAGGTAGGTGGATGTCGAATGTACAATAGAGATTAATTACTACCAGGACATCATGACCATTTTTTAACGCTTCTTGTATTAGATTAAAATGCACGAACTTCAGTTGACGTTTTGCTTTGTAACAGTGGAGTGTCATGTATCAAACTTAAGTGAGCATGTAATAGAATCGCATGTTTAGAAAAATACAATAAAGTATAAAGATCTGTAAGTATCATTTTATAATCTAAACTGATGAATCATGATGTACAGTTTACTGAAAGAATTACATGCAGCATGTACACCAAACTCCTCGTTATATATAGCTTTTAACACTTGTTATTTTTTTTTCCAATTAGATTTAGATGAAAAGGTAGACTTTATTGTTCGATGAAATGGTTTTTGCAACCTGATTGATGGTTGTATGCTTAATTGAGGTGGATGGTAAAGGAACAAAACTATTTCAACACTTTTAATATCACACATATTGATATTAATATCTCTCAGTTAAAACGAAACCATTAATTATATAGCCTACTATGACAGTTGGAATAATTTTATTTATTTAACCGAAAAAACGCAATCGGTTTATTGTTAATAAGAAAATTTCTCACTTAATTTAATCAAATGAATGATATGAGTAAGCATGCTGTAAATTAAGTTTAAAACGGTACTTTGTTAATGCTTACATCCACTTCATTTGAACTTTGATGGATAGTTGTCTCATTGACAATCATACCACATCTCCTTATCTTTTTTCAATTTGAACGATAGTGTAAGAAAAAATTTGCGGAATATTTTCAAATCAGGCAGATACGAAGATTAAAAAAAAAATTAATTGACACTGAACAATTTGGTTCGGCTTATCATGGCTATTAGAGGAATGAGCAGCAGTTTAAGAGATCGCGAATTTAAAAAAAAAAGCCTGTGATGATTGACGACTTATAAATTACCAAAACGTCTGTTCTACAAACAGAGATAATACCAGGGCGACAATAAAAAATCATGTCAAACAAAAACAAAACTCCAAAAAGAAAGAAAAAGAAGAATATGTGCCCAAAGGACATCATGTCTCGCTCACACTGTCACAATTGCATCTTCGAAAAACCGAAAAATACATTTTAAAAATCCAAATTTTCCATATATTTTACCTTCACACCAATCAACAAAATGCATTTATCAACAAAAATCTATGCATTGGTAATTGGAGATTTGATGATTTTAAGACAAATTCAAGAACGTTTTTCGACGATTACATGTACTGTTATACGAATGTGCATAATTTTTTGAAGGAAGTAATTCAATAATATTCAAGAAAAAAAAGAGATAAATTCATTTCTCTTAATTTCAGTTTAAGTTTAACACACTGCAGCTATACGCAAAATTTGACATAAATTTGTGTGTGACACATTCTCTATTTTACCAGATATGCCTCCTCAACGGATTTTATCAGGAATAACACGACGGATCGCCAGGATGTCACTAGTGGAACCAATCGACAAAATTTTGCATATTCTGCTACCCTACATCTAGATTGTAAGATCTGCCGAGTTGTGCCGAATATAGTGGAACAAGAACGTCTTACCTTTTAAGTCGTTCGTGTTTTTTGTGGGGTTCATGCCTAACAAAACGTGTTTTTTTCTCATGGTGCTATAGTGATCTGTCCTTGTATTCACTCAGCTTTTTTAAAAAACAATGGCATTACATAATCATTTAAAAAGGTTTTTGTCAGTTGAAATTTATACCCTTCAAAAAGCAGAAGCTTGTAATTTTAGTATTATTCCTAATCGGATGATTTGTTCAGAACATGCATAATCATTAAACAAAGGCTTTCAGTTTGGAACTCTGCAGTTAGTTTCTATAGTTTTAATCCATTTTATGTGTAATATGCATTTGTAAGATTTGATATTTGGTATTACGTAAAACCTTATTTGTGAAATACGATAAGATAAAAGATATCAGACTGTTCACGTGGAAGTTACATAACGATTCAAACAGGTTAAGAATTTAAGAAATGAGGCATACAATACCAAAGGGAGAATTAGACGAAAGAAGACCGACAAAATCAGGAAAAAAGATGAAAAACGACGAAAAGACAAACATCAGTCTACGAAACACTACATGACAAAAAAAAAAAATTAAAAAAAATTGAGCAACACGAACCCCAACAAAAAACGATGGTGATCTAAGGTGATCATGAAAGGTAAGAAAATCCTGTTCCATATGTTATCTATTTGAAAGTTTCAAATTCAATATCCAATGCTATTGAATTAGTCTGATATGGTTTGTTTTCGACATTAGCAAAACGAATCAGTAGGTAATGTATCCCGTCTAGTTTAATTCTTTATAGAAAATAAAAACTAGCGATTATATAACAGTATCATTCAAAATTGAATGAACGTTCGAAAAACGAATAAAACATGACTAATTTTTTTTTTGTCATGATTACTTGCCATTGAGGGAAAATAAGTTAAACTAACTATTTATATCTTTGAAAGAATTGGCGATTAAATGTACAACTTGTTATTTTATGACAGCAATTCTTTCTTTAATTTATTTTCTTCTTGGGAAATCCCATCACACGAATAAACTTGCAAAATTAACAATCTTGAACTAAATTCAATCTGGACAGAATCACGAACAATTTCTCTCTTAAAGCTTTAAAATGAGAGGCTAAGGGGCAATATATGCTAAATATTTCCAATTTCAGTGTGAACGTCATATGCTTCTAGATTTACTTTAATGAAAGTAATAAAATCTCGAATAACATGTAAAATTTATATAATGAAAGACTTGCGACATGCCATTCATGATCACTTTCGAAAAGACATTCCTCCGGTTATTTTATTTGCAGTGAGGTTTACATTCATTTAACATATACCTTGGAATGCATTTAGGATAACATTTTAACGAAGACACGTTATCTTTCCCATCAAGAATGTCGACTTTTCTTGATTATGGTTCACTCATTCTGTTATTATATTTGGTCACTATTATACTTTTAAACATTTGTATAAATACATTTTATATACACTTACCTGATTAAAAACAACAAAGAATAAGTCAATGTGTTTGAAAAAGGGTATCGATACCACTGCGATGGTATATTCAGCTTTGTAGTCAGTGCTGACATCATTCATAATAAATTTTCCAAAATATCCCATAGACAAATAAAGAAATAACTAAGAAACTAAGGAACCAACTCCCTCTGGCAAAGGGACCCTTAGATACATTTGGATATTCTTTTTTTGTTTTCAGGTATTTCTGCATTTAAATGATGTCCGATGATGAAGATAAACCCAGAAAAGCGCTTCAGAAGCTTAATTTTTTAGGCTTACAGATCAAAGTCCACAGACAATAGACATGTTTAAGTAAAATGCACCAACCTTGACCAAATTCAGTAGCTAATCATTTTTCTGACCATGTCAATTGTTTTGTGTTTGTTTAGCTTCTACCTTACTTCACTTTCTGCTGTAAAGTCGGAAGTCCTGTATATTCTCAAATTCAACATGGATTAATTTTGCGAAATAAAATGGTGCTTTTTTTTGATGTTATGACAAAATGCGACCTTAAAATGTAAGTACAAATTTTGACAAACTTCACATGGTGATCTGTATATGGCTAACAAACTGTCAATGGTACTTTCGGTTAATTTTGAACGCAACATTATCACAAACTTATTACTGCTATGCAAGGTAGATCGTTGTCGGAGGCACATGATGTATTTGAAACCTATAAGAATATTTTTGAAATTGAATAATCGTTTTTTTTTTCTTCAAAATTTTTCGAAAAAAAAGGAGTCAGGTAAACTAGGACCAAAGATATTCGCAAGAGCTCTAAACAGCTAGTATCACATTTCAAAAATGATTCAATATACTTCACATTATGTGAATGTATGTTTAGTTACACAGTTTGCTAGTTACCTAATATGATATATATGGGGTCAGTAAATTCCATATTGGATGAGAGCGAACACATATGGAATTTAATGACCCCATATATATCGTATTAGGTCACAAGCACACTATGTAACGATTTATCTTACCGACTTTCTTAACATGTGGCATTCAGACTAGTTGTCTATCAAAGTGATCAATATAAAAATAAGAAGATGTGGTATAATTGCCAACGAGACAACTCTCCACAAGAGACCAAATGACACAGAAATTAACAACTATAGGTCACCGTATGACCTTTAACAATGAGAAAAACCCATTCTGCATAGTCAGCTATAAAAGGCCCCGAAATGACAAATGTAAAACAATTCAAAAGAGAAAACTAACGGCCTAATCTATGTACAAAATAATGAACGAAAAACAAATATGATACACAGAAACAAACAACAACCATGTATGTTTTTTAATTTTAGTTCATTTATATGTTTTGGAGTTTAGTATGACGTCCATTTTCACTGAACTAGTACACATTTTTATTTAGGAGCCAGCTGAGGACCACCTCCGGGTGCGGGATTTTCTCGCTGCGTTGAAGACCAATTGGAAGCCATCGGCTGTTATCTGCTCTTTGGCCGGGTTGTTGTCTCTTTGACATATTCCCCATTTCCATTCTCAATTTTATTCAATATAAAGAACTTACTTCCATTGGTCTATACAAAAACAAATGCCAACAATAACAACTTGTTAGCTTTTAATGTGTTTTATGCATTTATTTCAATCGGTCATCTTAAATTTCTTCATCTATTGTCCGGGTGAAACGTTACAGATTTTACCTCACCGCCGTGTTGTTTTTATAAAGGGACGTAACACTACTACTATCCGTGTATTGAAATAAACCTTGCCATCTAACCCCATATGAAATATACAGGGTCTCCACGCGGTCGCTTTTAATCAATCATATTTCTAGAAATGTATAGGAGGTAAGATAATTCGAAATATCAAGCAACATATTTTATTCTTGTTAAGCATATTTACTCCTTTGCCACAGTCAGCAGCACGTTACATTTGCTTATGTACACGAGTTCTGTCCTGTTTGTTATTTTGAAGGATAATCGATATTATTTTTTGAATTTGATTAAAATAATAAGTACATACATATCTTTAACCCAAAAGGGTTGTATAGAAATTTAATCACTTAGACTTCTCCCATCTGGCAATTAATCCCACATTCTTAAGAAGGGCGTTGGTTTTGCTCTGCGGGATGTATAAAAAAAAGAAAAATCGGACGGGATTGTGGCTACGACAGTTGAAACATATCCGTTGTTAAATGTGATACAAGAGATAACGGTATAAAATATAAAATAGCATTTGGCAATCAATTATCCTTTATTAATGATTGCACGAAGAAGTCACAATAAAAGTATCGCTTTGGGGTAATATTGTGTCCAATACTGTAAGTTTATGAATTTTATGTAAATTTAACAGGTAATTGAATATTTCTAATTTTATTAATGACAGGCGCCCTCGGAAATTGTATTCCGTTATAAAAATTTTAAAACTTTCCATTGAATTTTCAAACCTGTGAATCTATTTATTCATGTCTACATTTGCTAAACAAATGTCTAAAAAACGTACATCTTTTGTCAGTTGTTGGTTGAACATAAAAAAATTGTTATGATAAGCTGTTTTAAAATGACTCAATGTTAAAGATTTAATTTTGTATTTTTAGAGATATTGTTACATATTACAAAACTTTAATCTATAAAATGGTGAATAGAAATGAATTCCCTAGAAATACAACATTCAAAGACTCAACAACAATAGTTTTATTATTAATGATTAATGATTATACTGATCAAAACAAAAAAGATTTAAAAGACAACGTTTCATCTTGTTAGCTCTATAAATTATATTACCACAAAATCTGGATTTTTTTATAAACTTTTTGCGGGTAGAATGTAAATATTCAAATACATGTATATGACTCATTTAGATCCACCTCATTTCCACACAATCTGTGATTTAGGTTAAGGAACATTCCCCTAATCACTGGTATATTTATTTCGACCTTTTTCATGAATACATTGCACTTTTCTAAGATGCACATATTAATTTAATTGTGTTTCACATGAAAGCTTAACAAGTGATCTTCGAGTCGTCACGTTACCACGGACGGAAACATAGAATCTATCATTGGTCATCTTTTTTAAGACAGACATGGGATCGTTGTTAATTTACTTTTTTTTTTATCGCTGATGAGTGTTTTGCAGACGATACGCGCGTCTGGCGTACACAGTTTTAATCCTGGTACTTATGATTAGTTTACTCTTGTCATTTTAAGGTAAATTTGAAAATGTTCGTATCAAAAAGACGGTTGACTGCATATAATTCTATGGGGTTACGAAGATGACGTATTTTGCGTTCCTAATATTATAAGAGTATTGATGTTCTAAACTGTTTCTCTCTAAAATTATATGAAGCAATTATGGATGTTACAACAAGAACAAAGTGTTATACGGTTGTTCTCAATGAATTTATATGCTTAAAAAAGTTTCACCAAGTTTATGTAACTTGGGCGAATGAAGTCTAAATTGTACGACAAATGGAATTAATTAGAATTTGCAATGTAAGTTTAGTGAACGAAGTAGTAAATCATCTGCTCATCTTTGAGTGTGCAGTTAATTTGTTTCATTCAGTGTGTATTAACAGCAATGTCACAAAATATCTCGTTTGAAACGACTCAAATTAAAATTGACTTTACAACCCTTTACATTAACAAAAAAGAAGCAATCAATTCTCAGAATTGCGATTAAATGCAGAACCTTATCAATTTCTATCCAAATCAAACTGTATGTTTATAAATCATATTACAATCAGGACTTGCGAGTCAATAGCACTAATTATTGCTTAGTTTGAACGTATATATCTGATTTTTAAGTAATATTTTCTGTTTGAAATTTTTATTTTTCAATTCGAAATACGGTGTGATTCCCAGACAGTGAAAGAAGTGTTTTATGCAAAGTATAACATGACTATGTCTTGTACCACCCGGTAGCTTCATATTTTCAGTCTTGATTTAATCTTCTTTACTAAATTGTATTCTTGTGGCAATTTTTAACAATATTTGTTTTTCATACCATTTGCTTGCTGCGAAATAAAATAGTGAATAGAAATGATTTCCCTAGAAATACAACATACAAAGACTCAACAATAGTTTTATTATTAATGATTAATGATCATATTAATCAAAACAAAAAAGATTTAAAAGACAACGTTTCATCTTGTTAGCTCTATAAATTATAGTACCACAAAATCTGGATTTTTTCATAAACTTTTTGCGGGTGGAGTGTAGATATTCAAATACATGCATATGACTCATTTAGATCCACCTCATTTCCACACAATCTGTGATTTAGGTTAAGGAACATTCCCCTAATCCCTGGTATATTTATTTCGACCTTTTTCATGAATACATTGCACTCTTCTAAGTAGCACATATTAATTTAATTGTGTTTCACATGAAAGCTTAACAAGTGATCTTCGAGTTGTCACGTTACCACGGACGGAAACATATAATCTATCATTGGTCATCTTTTCTAAGACAGACATGGGATCGTTGTTAATTTACCCTTTTTTTTTTTTATCGCTGATGAGTGTTTTGCAGACGATACGCGCGTCTGGCGTACACAATTTTAATCCTGGTATTTATGATAAGTTTACTCTTGTCATTTTAAAGTAAATTTGAAAATGTTCGTATCAAAAAGCCGGTTGACTGCATATAATTCTATGGGGTTACGAAGATGACGTATTTTGCGTTCCTAATATGATAAGAGTATTGATGTTCTAAACTGTTTCTCTCTAAAATTATATGAAGCAATTATGGATGTTACAACAAGAACATAGTGTTATACGGTTGTTCTCAATGAATTTATATGCTTAAAAAAGTTTCATCAAGTTTATGTAGCTTGGGCGAATGAAGTCTAAATTGTACGACAAATGGAATTAATTGGAATTTGCAATGCGAGTTTAGTGAAAGAAGTAGTAAATCATCTGCTTCATCTTTGAGTGTGCAGTTAATTTGTTTCATTCAGTGTGTATTAACAGCAATGTCACAAAATATCTCGTTTGAAACGCCTCAAATTAAAATTGATTTTACAACCCTTTACATTTACAAAACAGAAGCAACCAATTCTTAGAATTGCGATTAAATGCAGAACTTAAGCAATTTCAATCCAAATCAAACTGTATGTTAACGTATAAAATAATATTCAACCTTTATAAATCATATTACAATCAAGACTTGCGAGTCAATAGCACTAATTATTGCTTAGTTTGAACGTAAATATATCTGATTTTTAAGTATTATTTCCTGTATGAAATATTTATTTTTCAAAAATTCGAAATACCGTATGATTCCCAGACAGTGAAAGAAGTGTTTTATACAAAATATAACACGACTATGTATTGTACCACCCGATAGCTTCATATTTTCAGTCTTGATTTTATCTTCTATACAATATTGTATTCTTGTCGCATTTTTAACAATATTTGTTGAATTTAAAAAAAAACAGTTTTTCATACGTTTTGCTTGCTGCGAAAAGTCTCTTCTTCAAATATTTGTGTAAGTTGTACAAAACAAACATGTTAACGGCAACTTAATCTTGCTGGCAGTCGGAACAATTATTTATCATGCAAAAAAAACATTGAAGTGTAAAATCGATTGAAACACTTTGAGAGCAAAAACTAATTTTGCCTGTTTCGAGAACATTGAGCCTCGTAGAAATGCATGTCCTGTCATTATCTGTAAATAATCAAAATTGAAAATGTTTCTGTAATTAACATTTGACTAGTTTAAATGTTTCTGGTGTTTATTTTCATTAGAAAAATCAAGATGTACCCAAATCTTTGTCATTTATAGCTTTAAAAATTTGCCGTGTTTTTCTATCGAATTGGGATACAACAGATGACCTTTATATAAATTTGATTGTAGGAAGATTCTTCCTGTATATATTCTTAATTATATATGTACAGAGTATTACACTGCTTATTAAAGAAAAAACAAAATATCAAAAGGAGCGAAAAAAATCCGCCGACTTTCTATTAAATAGGCACAGGGTTATATTAAAGGTTGTGCCTAATTTTTTGTGCTCATTTGTGATTCCAAAAATTTATAGCTTTTTAAACTTAGTATCGGTCATTTCTTATTGAAGCTTAATCAAGAAAAATGTTTGTAATATGACAGTCAGTATAATTGACGTTTTAAAAAAATCCTTTTACTGTTGTATCTTATTTTTCTTTTTATTGACCCCTGATTGGTCTGAGGTGATCATTAAAAGTTAATGCACACTGCCTTCCATTATGGACAATGGTTGACTGATACGATTTTTTTTTTTTTTTCTCAAATTAGAAGCAACATGTTCCTTGGACTGAGATCTTTAGATGCAAGAATAGTCGTTTGATCGGAAAATTTACTGATTGTGCATATTCCATATTGTGACATTATGATTGAAAGAGGATTCGTTAGACGGTTGATGCATGCATAGCAAGAGACATCGACCATGTTGACGCACCCGGTCTCGCTTTGGTTGTAATTCATTCGATATCCTCAGTTTTTAGCTTAATTTGCGTATCAAAAAAGGCTTCATTAGTTTTAAACGTCGGTGTGGCACTGCTGCTTCTTACTCATACTAAAATCATTGTTCACTTAATAAAGAATATTCTTAACATAACATCTGTGTAGACTCTGGAGGTACTTGAAAGATTAATAGGTAACAGTTTTAAATATTGTGTACAAGGTTTAATTCTCTTGATCGATTTGTTAGATTTGATAGCAATTTGCACTATCAATCCGTATTTAGATATCACATTTGGGTAATGAAACAAAGATTACACTGTGATTCATTAAGTCTACGACTTGGGCAATTTATTTTTTGTAGACGACAAACATTTATCATGTAGATTGGGGACATGGCACAGAAATGAAAAAGGTAAAAAGTTTTACATTTAAATCAAACTGGAAATGGAGTTAAAAAACAATTATGAACAAGATATAAAGTGGCTTGACGTCCTTCAAAGACCGATGTTGAAATATAATAAAATAAATGACTCATTTGTATTTTTGTGCTATATCAATATCAATCATTCCTAAATTTCTGTACAAGAATCTTTCATCGAACATGGGGTGAACAGGAAATAATTAACCTGTCTGAAATCCAAAAATGATTTCCTTGACTGGGGGTTGCTGCTTACATAGAAGCTGTATACCAAAGGTTTCCAAGTGGTAAAGTTGAATTTATAATAATAAATCGTTTTTATCATATTAAATTATATTTTATAGATTTAAATATTTCAATCCTTTATGGGCTGATGTATAATACATATATAAGTAAGCAATGAATGTGGTTGTTAAATTTGATAGATGCTTTTTGTGCTTCTTTGTTAAATGTTTGTTTGTTTTGAGATTGTGACACAGTGATGACTGCTGATCCCATATTTTGACAATGTTACCTATTATGTCTGTTTTGTTCACGCATCGTTGTAAATATAATGGAATTTGATGCGACTGTCATACAATTGAGAGGTTTAGCGCTATAAAACCAGGTTCAATCCACCATTTTCTACATTTGAAAATGCCTGTACCAAGTCAGGAATATGACAGTTGTTGTCCATTCGTTTGATGTGTTTTATCATTTGATTTTGCTATTTGATTAGGGACTTTCCGTTTTGAATTTTCCTCGGAGTTCAGTATTTTTGTGATTTTACTTTTTAATTTTTCACAAATAAAGCAAACAATGCAAAACTATGGGTAAAAATTTTGACGCATGTGTAACAACTCGTATAAGTAATCGACTGACGATATCGGCCATTTGATTTATTTGTATATCTTGTCTTGTTGATAAGTTTTACTGTTAGCAGTTTCAATCTATCTACTGTACTGAAGTTTGGCCAAAAGCACCAAAAAAATTGGTGACAAATCGTTATTGAAGGACAACACTACCTGAATCAACGGACAATTTGGCCCATTTTACTTATTTGAAGATCTTTTCTTAAAAAAATAATTAGAGCAGGCGCTTCAACAGAGTGATTATCAGCTGTAATAGAACTACAAATTGAAAAGGCATCTCTTAAAGGAGATACTATCTTGTTTAACAGTATTTTTATATTGTTGCAATGAAATTCAAGAACATAACGCATTTTATTATAGCTGTTTGTATCTCGATGTGCTGAACTGTTTAATCTGTATAATAAAACAACAACAAAAACCATTTATCTGAATTTGGAGCTCAGTGACTAATATACAAAACAAACAACAGTTCACAAAACTCTACACAGAATAAAATTGAGAATGGAACTGCAAACCAACTAACAAGACCAAAACCCGGGGTTAACTAAGTTACTCCGAAGTTGTTCTGACTGAACCAGTGACACTTGCAGGTTGTAGCTTTATATGATGAGTTTTAGTTTTTCGTTTTCATATTTAACTACCGTTTATGAATCGCGACTGCTAATCTATAAAACGAAAAATGCATGACCTGGTACATTTATTTAAACCATATCAACAAAACTTCAGTTTTTGTTGTTGTTCTGCACGAAAAGCCGGTGCATTAAATGCATTAAACTACTAATGCGTTGAAAACACACACTCAACTGTGCACTTAATATGTTCAAAACAAACACGTTAAAGTCAACTTGCATTTTCTGAACATCAGTAAAGTTATCATAACGCAATAATACTTTTTGATGTCTAGAATCGATTGAATTGAGATCGCATCCAGACAATGAAAGAGGTAAACAAAAGTCACAAATGAACTTTATTTAATCATTTGTGATTAAACTTCGGATTAGGTAAAGCATAAACGTCCTGACAAGTGCATGTTGAGGACAATGAAACTGTACTGTTTTGCAAGCATCAGTAAATAATCTTAATTAAATTTATTTCGTTTTGTTTGCAGTGTACTAGTCTGGATAAGTCGGATATTTACTTTTATTGGAAATTTCTGTTTACCATAATCTGTGATATTTATAACTTTTTAACATTTGTAGGCTGTTCTGTCGAATTGATAAACATCCGATGAATTTTTAACTCTATGAGTACTATAAAAGAATGATGAATGACATACTGTAGATTCAGAAATTATTGCATGCATTTATTATTGCGATTTTTGAAGAATGGACATCAATGCAAATTTAATCATTGTAATTTCAGGAAAATCTACATACAAATATATGTATCAAATTCAAAATTCGAGTTTTTATAATTGCGATACTCACTCAGTCGCATTTAAAATTGCTTTAATAAAAACCTCGCAATTATTTCTGAATTTTCTGAAAAACAATGAAAACCTTTTTGGGGTACAGTTTTTCCTATTGAATATAAGACAATATTGTTCGGTAAAATATCGGTCTTCAAAATAGCGAATAACCAATGCACACTATAGATATATTTTTTAGAAAACCGCCTTTAATGCAGAATTGCATTTTGTTTGACATTTATTCGTGACTAATAAAGAAAACATTGTTCTTTGGGTATTTTCTATAGATGACCTTTTTTGTACATTGCGTACACGGTTTAACTCCGTGGATTGATTCTTTAGATTTGATTGCAGTTTACAACATCAATCAGTATAGAGATACCGCATTAGGGTAATAAAACAAAGGTCGTAATTAAACTTTGCTTAATTGCATTTACGGGTTGGGTATTTTGTTTGTTTCTCTTAGTTTTTACAGACGACCAGTATCTTCTGGGAATTTGAAAAATGTCAATTTTGTGCTTGTTATGAAATATGGGAAAATATAATAGTTTGCCGTAACAGTGCAAATAAGTCATGAAAAAAATAAATCAATGCATAAGATATATTGCGTCTTAATGTCATCTAAATATCAAATTAGAATTTAGAAAATGCTACCCTTGCTATGTGCTGCATCAATCTAAATCTAAAAAATTACTTTTTCGTAATCGTTATTATATGCTTACAGTTTTAGTACTCATAAAATAGCCAAAGCATAAAAGACGTTTACATATTCGTCCCAAATAAAACGTAATCATAGCATTTCGTTAACTTATCAACATATCTGTATCACAGAGAATATAGATAGAGTCGGTTCGACATGGGTACATTTGCCGGGCCTCATTTTTAAAATGATAAAGTTAGTTAGTAACTGGTATTTGATTTTTAATTCATATATCATGACATCAACAACAACAACAAAACAAACAGGAGGCTGTAGAATTATAATTGTTGACATTTTACAGACTTTTTCCACTGTTTCAAAAGATCAGAAAGAAAAAAGTTATGTTTTTATGATTGATATACAATGCAAGGTACTTTCATAAAACTAAAGAGATGTGGTATGATTGCCAATGATACAAGTATCCATCAGTCTAAAGACGTTTTTTAAAAGAACTATAAGTAACCGTACAGCCTTTAAAAATGAGCAAATCCGATACTGAACAGTCCGCTATGAAAAACCTCGATATGACTTAATGTGAAACGATTCAAACCAGAAAACCAACTGCCTGAAATTATGACAAATAAATTAACGAAAAAAAACATGACAGACATCAACCGACGACAAACTTACTTATGTTTATTAATAGAATGCTTCATTTTATTAATAGTATGCAAATTCAAGATCTAAAAAAGCGTTGCGTACGAAATGAACGTTGCCTAAAAAAATTTTTCGAAGGGCAGTAGTAATTAACTTAGTTTTGGTGATATCGAAGATGAAAAAGATGTCATGGCTTATAAGACAAAAATAAAAAAAAAGATTTACTTGCATTTAACATATAGAAAATGCCATAAAAAATATTTTGAACGAGAAACACGAAAAGTATGCTATACAGAGTTTCCAACTGAAAAGAACCCCAAAACCATATGGTTGATCAGCACTATGGATAATAATGTTGCTCAGAACATAAAGACTTAAATATGATACCAAGGGGTTATTCAAATATCAAGTCGAAGAAAAACAGACAACACCAATCAAAAAAAGGAATAAAAAGATAAACTATCGTTTACAGAACAATACACATTATACTAAATATTAACACTTCTCCTAACACGAAGGCACTACAGAGGCAGAACGTAACAAAGGGATATTCGAGCTCATAAGTAAAAAACTCACAATTCCATGGCAAAACACAAAAATCGACGAAAAGACAAACAACTGTTACAGTACACAAAACACAACATAGAAAAACAAATGACTGAGCAATAAGAACCCCACCAAAACCTGGGTTGATTTCAGGTGCTCCAGAAGATCTTGATCCATATATGGCACCCGTCATGTTACTGATGTAAGTACAAACCGGTGATAAATCCAATTCCAAAGCAATAAGTTCCCGATCAGTTTATCATCATTTCTTCCTTTCAGATCTACCCAAGCATAAAAAGGAGCCCGGATTCCATACGATCGACAACATATGCAAAAACGCAATAGCAAATTAACGTTGTCGTTTGCAAACTAATGTTATTACCTCCTTTTAATATAAAAGCAAAAGTAAAAGTTATAAGAGGGAATTTTTTAATCAAGTTGAGGATTGTTAGTCTTGTGGTATATTTGTTCGATTATACGAACTGTCATAGAAACGATGGAATGATCAGGCTGATTAAAATGCTGGTACAGAATGTCGTTTGCATTGAGGTTGATATCTGATCTATGGCCGCACATACGTTTGTTTAGCCTTCCTTTCGTTTCACCGACGTAAACCAATCCACAAAGGTTACACTCTAATCCGTAGACGACATTTATAGATTTACAATTCAGATCATCGTAACTTCTAGTAAAGTAAGACTTTTTAGTTAAATTGCTAGTGAATTGAGCGTCTGTTATTAAAATTTCACAAGTTTTGCAGCCATTAGCCACAACAGTCACGGCTATAGCGAACGAGTTGTGATATATAAACACCGTAAGATGGTGTCAAAGGAATATCACCGTCAAAAGAAAGCAAATTAACAATAGGGAACGAAAAATCGTCCCTTTTGTCGTAAAGTTTTGTGTAGAGTTTACCGTGTAAAACTGAAATATTTAAATCAAGGAAAGGACAGTTATTACCGTTTATATTTGATTTATTTAAAGTTAGCTAAGGTGAATTTCGGCAGTATGATTAGAAAGTTCTTGATTATATAACGAAATAATATCACCAAGATAACGGTAAGTGTTTTTGAATTTATCAATTAAATGCAATTTAGACGGGTCTTTACTGAGATTGGTTATACACTGTAATTCATAACAGTACACGAAGAAATCTGCTATTAAAGGGGCGCAATTGGAACCCATAGGAATACCTACAACCTGTCGATAAACATTATTGCCGAAAC
The DNA here is from genome assembly GCF_021869535.1 of Mytilus californianus. NCBI lineage: Eukaryota > Metazoa > Mollusca > Bivalvia > Mytilida > Mytilidae > Mytilus > Mytilus californianus. The sequence goes on along the minus strand of NW_026262690.1, from coordinate 116,713,303 downwards.
GTACATAAATGTTAACTTAGTTCTTCTTTCGCACTTCTTTCCATATATTAAAGCAAGTAATAGTTATTATTTCTTACCATTTGAAAGTAGATTCAAAGAATTTTAGAAGAAGCAGACATATCCTGTGGATTGAATGCGACTTATTATCGATTGTTTGATTTTAACGAGTCACACGACGGGCCTAATGAAGCAACAATTTGGTGAAAATGAAACACCATTTGGTTCATTGTTTTGCATTACATGTTTTGTGATTTACCATTTCCTCTTGTTTTAGTTCAAAGGTCATAGGTAACAGAAAATAGTCAACTTTGTGTGAAAAATACACCATTTGATAAAATGAGACCTACCAGTTATCGTCAGGTGAGCTTCTACCAAATTGCACTTTGTACTGAAATATCTTGATGTTCAGAAGTAGTGTTGTATCTCTTAATTTAAAAAAAAGTATTTAATTTGAGTGGGAAATAAAGGCATTAGTAGTATATACCGCTGTTCAATAGTCATAAATCGATTTAATTAAAACAAATCCGGGTCACAAACCAAAACTGAGGGAAACACATCAACTATAAGAGGAAACAAAACGGAACAACAGAAATACTGAACTGCTACAAAAACAAACGCCAACATACATAGAAACGGACTATGTGATAACAAATGCCATATCCCTGACTTGGTACAGGACATTTTAAGAAAAAATGGTGGTTGAACCTGGTTTTATGGCTAGCTAGCCAAACCTCCCGCTTATATGGCAATGTTAAAGATAAAGCTAAAATGACATATTACGTGACAGGAATACAGTACAAATAAATGCAAGAACATTCAGGACAGAGAAATACATAAATAAATAATATAATAGTTCATTTCAACATGTAAACCACAGAATAACAACGAACACCTAAAATTAATTTACGACAGAACACAAATACAGCACAATAGAATAATGAACTGTGCGTCACACGAATGTATCATAGTAAATTGGCTATTTTCTGCTGTTTTGGCCAGTTTTGACGATCAAAATAACATTGATACATAGAGTATAGATTTTTAACAATTTCTTACTCTGATCTGCACTTGGATAACAAACGTACAATGAAATTTTTAAACGTATTGCAGATGGTTTTAAATCTTCCATATATTTAAGCCCTTTGTAAGAGGATAAAATTATATTTTTACACTTACAATTGAAGAAATTATTGGTAAAATTAAATATTCTTTCTAATTAACATAAATAGAGTTATGCTGTCCAGTCGAAGCTAGGAATCGTGTGGATCATAGTGTAGGAGGTGAGTTTTGTATAAGTAGAAATGATTCAATTTCGTGTTTACAACACAAGTTGATGGAATAACCCTCTTATCAAATACCCTCAGAAGTGGGGAGACCAAAAAGTACAAATAATTACGCGAGAGAATAGCATCATTGGTTTATCACAATTATATAATTTTATGAACTCATTTACAAACAAAATGTACAGTACCAAAGGATAGGTAACTAGGTAACTGCTAGTCACTTCTAAATGAATAAAAAAATAAATGAAAACATTGATTTTATGGTAAAAGTCCCATGTACATCAATCCAAAACATACCATTTGTTGTTCTTTTTCAAAGTGGTTTCGAAAGGTTTGCTTTAAAAGAGGAAGTTACCAATGAAATTATCATTACAAGATACCTCGAACATTTGAATAAATCATAAGTTTGCACATTTCTGAAACCTTCTTAAATCCTCGTCATTTGAATTCTCTTAATAATTTCCTCATTTGCCATCATACCACATCTCTTTATTTTTCCATATTTAAAAAATCTTACTATTTCTAACAGTATGCGATATATTAAAAAAGTATACCACAACTAGTAAAAACTAAAAAATTAAAATAATTAACAAAACAACCCACTGTGCTTCGATAGGATAGTGTTTGAGTTCTCAAAATTCTACATCAAAGAAAGAAAAAAGTAAAATCACAAAAAAACTGAACTCCGAGGAAAATTCAAAACGGAAAGTCCCTAATCAAATGGCAAAATCAAATGATAAAACACATCAAACGAATGGACAACGACTGTCATATTCCTGACTTGGTACAGGCATTTTCAAATGTAGAAAATGGTGGATTGAACCTGGTTTTATAGCGCTAAACCTCTTACTTGTATGACAGTCGCATCAAATTCCATTATATTTACAACGATGCGTGAACAAAACAGATATAATAGGTACCATTGTCAAAATATGGGTACAGCAGTCATCACTGTGCAACTAAAATGAACAACAAAAAAACTTGAGAAGTAAAAACCCAGGAAAAGAGAATACACAATAAAAATAAAACCTCTTTTCATATAAACAGACCATTAATACTTTTATAAGTAGTGTAAAAAGTCTATTACAATACCACATATCAACAATACAGAATAAGGGTTATATATTATATATTGAAAAGATAGCGATCCCAATAAATACCGGAATATGTCCATTTATCATAAGAACAGAGATTATTTTTTTAATGATATGTATCTTTATAGTTGTCTGCACCAATAACTATTAACAGTTTAAATGGATTTTTACAGGAGAGAAAGACGTCTGTTACAAATAGTTAAAATAGGTCATATTCCTTGAACGTCAAAGGGATAACTATTATGATTAACAAAAATATCTCTGCCAATTTGTTCTTAGCAGTTAACCAAGTAAATATGTACTACTAGTATATGACTTTCGAATTCTTACAGTAATATAAATTTAAAATAATAGTAGTTTACAGTTTAAAATAATATTTGTATAATATTACATAATAAAATAACAGTTTTCTTATTTTTTTTTTTATATTTAAAGTCCACAAGACACGAGTGAAATACAAGTATTTACAAAAATACCGAACTCATAGGTAAATTCTTAGGGGGAAGTCAATAAAATCTGACAAATCACTCCCTTTTATCTAAATTGTAATACTGAGAATATTTATAAACTCAGTCTCTTACAACGCTTTTCTCATGTTTCTTAATACAGAAAGCACTTATATAAATATATAAGCAAGTATGTGTTTGTACAGAAACTATTTGATTTCATATCTTAGAAATGATGATAAAACTAATCTATTGAAGTAATATAAAAATAAGGATATGTGGTATGATTGCCAATGAGACAACTATCACCCAAAGTTCAAATGGTGTTGATGTAAGCAACTCTAACCCGTACGGCCTCCAACAATAAGAAAAACTCGTACCGTATAGTCGGCTATGAAAGGCCCTGACATGAAAAATATAAAACAGTTCAATTGAGAAAAGTAATGGTCTAATTTTATAACAAAACAATTTACGAAAAACAAATATGACAGACATGAACCAACAACAACCACAGAACTACAGGCTTCTGACTTGGGATAGGCACATACAGAATGTGGCGGGGTTAAAAAAGTTTGTGAGCGTCCAACCCTCCCCTAACATGGGACAGTGGTGTTACAGCACAACATAAGAACAAACTATTAAATCAATTGAAAAGGGCTTAACTCATCAGATCGATACAAAGCACAAAAAAACATTTAACAAAAACACAAACCCGACGTGGCAGGGTATATATACATCCATAACAACAAAAAAGGCACAAAGTACAGATTTTAGAGTACTTGCAGTTACTGACAGATAGTTCAAAGCCAATTACAACTAATAAAAAATCATGTTTCAAATACAGTCAGCTTAACTAAAGTAATTGGTTTTGAGGAAAATTAATATTTATATCACGAGTAATTTTTAGGAAAATTTAAAGATATGAAGAGAAACATTCCGCTGGTACATTCTAACTATACTTTTGTTTACATTAAAGAGCATAGAGCATATAAAAAAACGCAGGAAATGTGAAGGAGTTTTAATACAAAATGCTTACTATAGTAAGAAACATAAGAAAACCGTTATTAGAGACTGAGTTCCTAAATGTTTTTCAGCAATGTTTTACACTGATTCAACATGTTATAGTTCTTATTTGTATCGGAGTGTAGTTCATTTACTGGTTCTCTTACATTCAATGAATAAATAATCAGCCCTTTCATCGAAATTGTAAAAACAAATATTTTAATAATTTTTATCTTATTTGCAAACTACAAAAACAGAATGAAATGTGATACGAATAACAACATTAAAACTTGCATGTGGAAATCAATCACTCTTAAATTACTTTTATTGAATAATAATTATATGGACGTAAATAAAGATATTACAAGTAAACGTTGTTTTGGCGTAATTTCGTTTCTGATACCTAAGGTCGATGAGAATTATGGTAGTTTCATAGATAAATAGATATTTCAAATTTGAATAATGAAGGAGATGTTGAATTACTCAATAGCTTTTTTGTGTCTATAGTGGCTATTTGTAACCTACTTAAAAGAGAGGCGAAAGATAACAAAGGCACATTCAAACTCATAAGTCGAAAATACACTGATAACGTCATAGCAAAAAAAGAAAAAGACCAAAAGACAAACAACAGTACAAAAAACACATAGAAAACTAAAGACTGAGCAATACGAACCTCACAAAAAAAAAAAAAAAATAAAAAAAAACAAAAAAAACGGGGTGATCTCAGGTGCTCTTGAAGGGTAAGCAGATCCTACTCCAAATGTGGCACTCTAACCATTTCGCCCCATTCCTGCGCCACAAAATTCTGTTATCTGTTATCATCTTTTTATTCGGTACAATACAAATAGGAAATCCAAAGTAACAAACAAAAACAAAAAACAAAAACAAAATTTAATTGAGATATAACACAAGACAGCCACTGACGAAGTTCCCTAAATGAGACGGGCACGTGACAGTTTTTTTAAAGATCTCATCCGTTATCATTTTGAATCTCGAAAAGTGGTCTTAATACACAAAGTAACATGCAATAAAAAAATCCGTATAGATAAAATCATAACTAACATAAGTAACGGAATAACCAAACGAAGTACAAACAAATCTATAAAAAAATATACTTTATCAACGAATGCTCACATTTAGTCAAAGAAGGCAACCTGTTTTTATAAAATCCTGCCTTCCCAGACTCGAATATCAGTACTGTACTACATCGCAGATGTCATACTTCAACATCATAAACAAAAAGACAATATCTTGTGCAAGGTCAATAGCAAACTTAATTAGAATTTCAAGGCCAAACAAGCAGACGGTAAATTATTTTGCTGACAGTCAGTACAATCATTTTATGCAATAATGTCTTTTGACGTCTTAAATCGATTGAGGTCGATGCAACATTGTTGAGTGCAAAAATTAATTTGTTTGTTTCAAGAGTGTCATAGAAAGTTCATGTTTTACCGGTATCAATCAGTAAGTATTCTCAAACCAAATTGAACGTGTCACTTTTTTATTGGAAAGAACATCCAGATACATCATAATCTGTAGCATTTAAAACCTTTAAAACTTGTCTAATTTCTGAATATTAAATAAAGTATTGAGATGGCATACCACCCAGTTTTATTTTTATATCCAATATCTGACATTGAACTTAATAAATAGCCCAAACAGGTGACGTCCTGAATAAGCAGAAACATACATCTACGAAAAAAGGCAAAATGTTAAAAAGTTCGTATTATGCTTATGGATGTAACTGTGTTGATAATGTACCTGTCGAACTAGTTAGGACCTGTCTTGCTTTGGCTATACAATTTGCCCTTTCTTGGTTTATAAGTTTGTTTTTTTTTTTTATTTAATAAGTTTTGGCCTCGAACATCACTGAAGAGACAATTATTGTTGCATTTGGTGCAGAAAAATTGGCATTAATTTTGAAATAGCTAAACTCGTAAAATGGAAAAGGCCAGAAAAGAGCATTTTGTAGTAGAGAAGACAGAACCACTTGCAAAATAGCGCAGGCAAAATACATACGCTTGAAAAATTCAAAATTAAAAGAAATATAACAATTGTTACCTATGGTTAGATAGTATCAGACAATTACAACTTCAAAAAAATTTCTCATTAAAGATACCAAGGTTATAATTTGTTATACTAGATATGCGCTGTTCTGTAAGAATAAACGGTCATTTCACAGACTGGTTTGATGTAAACTGTGGCTTGAAACTAGGATGTCCCTTGTCGCCCATTTTGTTCAACTTGTATATTAATGATTTACTTACATTTCTTAAGTCCTTTGACTGCGGAATAGAAATAGGGATGAAAATCTGTGTATTTTATTATATGCTGATGACGTTGTTATTATAGCAAACGATGAACAAGAGCTACAACTTCTGTTAAATGCTTTATCTACATGGTGTGAAGACAATTGTATGACAATTAATGCAAACAAGAGTAACGTTGTACATTTAGACCGCCATCTATACTTAGATCTGATTTAATTTTTAATTGTAATGGTCATACTATTAAGTTTTCAAGTAATTATACTTATCTTGGTCTCGAGCATTTAGACTATAATATTACTGCAAAAGCCGTTGCATCTTCAGCAAATAAAGCTTTAGGGTTTGTAATAGCCAAGTGTAAACTTTTAGGTGGTGTTTGTTTCGATGTATTTGTAAAATTATATGAAAGTTTGGTTTGTCCTATAATAGAATATGGAGCAGGTATATGGGGTGTAAAAACATATTCTTGTATCAATTCCATACATAATAGGGCATGTAGATTTTTTCTTGGAGTTGGAAAATATGCACCAAATGCTGCAGTTACTGGAGACTTTATTAGGTATAACACCTATTTTTGATAAGCAGTGGAAAAGTATTATTCGTTTGTGGTGTAGATTAAATAACATGAGCTCAAATCGGTTAAATGCAAAAGTTCATAAGTGGGCTGATAGTATGAGTATTAAGCATAAGTGTGTTAAAACTGGAACTTTTTAGTAAGGAAAACCTTCTGTGAACTAGATTTAAGTCATTTATCGTGTCCTGAAATTATGGACACTAACTATGTTGTAAAACTATTTATGTCAAAATACACGATAAACATGTCGATAATTGGCATGGTGTTTTACATTCTGATAAATCTATATCGGATAGAGGTGGCAATAAGCTACGAACGTACAGATTGTTTAAAGAAAATTTTGAACCGGAGGAATACTGCAAAATAGCTTTACCCTTCAGTCACATAAGTGCTTTCGCCAAATTTAGATGTGGTGTTTCTTCCCTAAGGATTGAAACAGGGAGATTTGAAAATATTGTTTTAGAAAACAGAGTGTGCCATATATTTGACGGTTTTATTGAAAATGAAGCGCATGTTTTATTAAGATGTCTTCTTTATGACGATTTTAGAAACCATTTATTTTATGTTGCTGAAACTTTTAATGAAAATTTTAATACTTTAGATGATAACCAAAAGTTAGTGTTTTTATTCGCAGATGTAAATATGATACGTGTGAGTGCCAAAACCTGTTATTTGATTTTAAAAAGGCGTAGAAATTTTATATATTGTAAATAGTATTTTATTTCTAATTGTTTAGTGTATTATATCTATGCATTTTAATAGTCTCTTATAATTCTGTATAGAATGGCTTTCATTTTATTTAGTATTGTTTTATAATGTATAAATATTGATTGTACTTGTTGAGAGATGAGACTTTAATAAAACATTGAATTGCGCTTCGTCTACATAGACTCACGTTAGTGCGTAACAAGATTTTGTGAGGTAGACGAAATTTACCTTAAAACGATCGTATTGAATATTGATGTCCAAAAATATGCAGATCGGACATATTTTGACTTTATTTACTGACTACTTTTGTTTGGGATTAATTGTAATTATAACATTATAATGACACTGAAACATGTTTTTTTTTGTTAAGATAAACAATAATTTTATCTGGCGTAGCCGTGTGTAAAATGTATTTCGGCATTTCTCTTCGAAAAATGACTTGTTTAATGGAATAAAACTTTTGATTTGTAAACTTTCTCTTTTTTCTCCGGAATAGGCTTTTAAAAAATAATTTATCTAATCTATATGTGGACCATGTTGTGAAAATATGAGAAGTAGCAATTCATACCTTTCATACCTTTAGTTAGTTTATTGATAAAAAATAATACTAGTATGGACTCGTCCAGTGTCCAGTTTGAAGGTCATTTAAGTTACTGTATACATTCATGCATGTTCTGATTTAATCAATTATACGTGTATGAAGAAGAAAAAACAGTTTGAAGGTAAACTAATAATTACTTAATCCAATCACATTGCGTAAGATTCAATAACAATGACTGGTCCACATCATTATAAGTAATAAGGGTAAACTGGGTAGGGAGAAAATGACAGATATTTTAAGTTCATTGTTTGCAATAACGAATAAAGATATGTCAACCAAAAGTTTTGCTAAAGGTTAAAAAAAACATGTCGTTCTGTATTGGTATAGTTTTCAGATCTTTCATTTGCGTATTTAAGGCAATAGAAATTTTGGGCTTCAAAAGTCTATGTAATTATTGACTTTATACAGAAAATTCGTCCTTTTAAAACATTAAATGTTTCACAAATAATACATGGATACAAAGTAAAATCATTTCTTAAAACACTGCAAAAAAAATCATTCTGCTTGGTATCGTGGTATTGTCATAAAGTGCGTTGAAATGAACCGTGGTATAGCAAACATCTATTTCCCTCACAAAATGTTATCACACACTATAGTGGCACTCGAATCAAGTTTTTTTATGCTTTTCTATGATGAGGGCATCAGGGAAGATTAGTTATATAGCTAACTGTATAACCCTCTTAAAATAAAGTATTGTTGTTGTTGTTGTTGGAGGCCAAATCAAATGCGATATCATTGAGTATATATATCAAAAACCAAAATTTCGAAAGGTTGTACCAAATCAGAATAAGGCTATCAATACCTTGGGATAGAATTATTTTTAAGTAGCAGTTCTCTTTGTTAACAGGGACTGTGTTTAAATCAAAATTAAACTTCTTAATTTGCTTGCTCTAGTGTTTTATGAACCGATACTCAATATCTAAAATGGATTCCATGAAAAAGTATAAAACAAGCTTCATGGAATCGTTCAGCGGTTATATCTTGTCAGTATTGTTATTTGTATTTATGTACTGCAACACATATTCTATTATCTAACCCCAAATCATCTCTTTTTACAAACCCTTTTATATTTCCACAAAAGTCACTTAATATATGTCACTTAAACATAAATCATATATTGCCAAAGTTTTCTGAAATTAAATATTTGCTATCAAAATCTAACACAGATGTGCTGTGTTTAAGTGAAACATTTTTGTCAAATTCTGTCCAAAATAAAGAAATAGATATTAAAGGTTATGATACAAACAGAAAAGACAGAATTGGAAAATCTGGGGGTGGGTTTTTAATTTATATTTCTAACATGTTAACCACAATTAGACGATATGATTTGGAAAAGGATGATATAGAATCAATTTGGGTGGAAATTATTTTTGTTCATCAAAAACCTATATTACTTGGTAACATATATAGACCACCAAATAGTAATGCAGAGTGGATTACAAAATTTGAATCAATGTTAACAAATGTTGATATTGAAGATAAGGAAATTATTATTTTGGGTGACTTTATTATTGATTTGGCGTCGAGAAAAATTCCAGCTAAATGGTCCCATTTGAAAAACATTTTTAACTTGTTTCAAATAGTCTCAGTTCCCACTCGAGTCACACAAACATCTTCCACTTTGGTAGACCATATTTATAGTAATGAACCAGATAATATTCATTTTGTTTCTGTTCCAAAGTATTCTATCAGTGACCATTATCCAGTATGCATTTCTCACAAAAGAGGGTTAAAATCGAAAAAGAAAATTCATGAATATATTACGTTCAGATCTACTAAACATTTTAATGAAAATGATTTTATCAATCACATATCACAGTGTTCATTTGATAGTGTATTAGAAATTGATGACCCCGAAGAAGCATTGTTGTCATTTTTAAATATTTTTACTGAAGTATTAAATCATCATGCTCCACTCATTAAAAAGAGAGTAAAACGTTTGTATCAAAATGAGTGGATGAATGATGAAATTCTAGATAGCATGAGAAAACGTGATTTTTATCATAAGAAAAAAGATATGTATAGTTATAGATTCTGGAGAAACAAAGTCAAATATCTCATCGAAAACTCTAAACAAAATTATTATACCAATATCATAGAACACAAAAAGGGAAACAGTAGTAAATTATGGAAGCACCTACATACTGTCAACGGAACCGACAATCATACCAGTATCAAAATCATAAGTGATTGTAACAAAAAGGAAATTTTAGAACCGAAAAGCGTTGCTGATGTATTTAATGCTTATTTCACAAATATCACAGATAATCTTAATATAAATCAAAACAGCAACAATAGTTCCTTTAACAAACTTGATGATTTCATATCGGGTCATGTACCAGATAACGTGTATTTTTCTATACCACTTATGAGTAATGATTTTGTGTGTTTACAACTAAAAGCACTAGATGAATCAAAAGCAACATGTCTTGATAACATAAGTGCAAAGTTTTTAAAGATGTCTTCTCATGCTATTTCACTACCACTTTGTCATATTTTTAACTTAAGTATTAAAAAATGTATTTTTCCATCTTCATTTAAACTTGCAAAAGTCATACCAGTTTATAAGAACAAAGGTTCAAAACAGGATGTTTTTAATTACAGACCAATTGTAATTTTACCACTCATTTCTAAAATCCTCGAAAAACATGTGAAAACACACTTAGTAAAGTATCTTAATAAATACAACTTATTGTATAGAATGCAGTCAGGCTTTCGCGTAAACCATTCTTGTCAAACTGCGTTAACAGCTTTATTGGATAAATGGCTTAAAGCCATTGATGATGGCGATCTTGTTGGGGCAGTGTTTCTAGATCTAGCAAAAGCCTTTGATCTTCCCAATCATGAACTGCTTATTCAAAAATTAAACAAATACAAATTTGCTTATACTTCGTTAAGATGGTTAACATCATATTTGGCTGACAGATATCAGATGGTATCTATTTCAAATACATTTTCAGACTTACAAAAACAAAAAACGGGTGTACCTCAAGGATCCGTTTTAGGACCTGTGTTGTTTTTAATTTTTATAAATGATCTTCCTTTGTCTAATCCTAATCATAACACCGATTTATTTGCTGATGATAGCACCATATCAGTCATTGGACAAAACAAAAGTTGTATCAGTCAAAAACTTAATACGGTTTTACAAGATATTTTTCTCTGGTGTGATGACAATAAAATGGCTGTAAATGTATCTAAAACGAAGGCTATATGTATTGGCTCTAAACAGAAGCTTTCAGTTACATCAAATGAAAACATTAATATTGCTATGAATGGACAACAAATTAAAGAAAGTACATGTGAAAAGGTTCTAGGTATTTTTGTTGATGCATCTCTATCCTGGTCTTCTCATATTGATTATATCATAAAAAGGGTTAACTCTTCTTTAGCTTTACTAAAAAGGATAAAGAAATATTTAAATCACAAAGCTAGACAAATGTTCTATAACGCTTACGTTTTACCTCACTTAGATTATTGTTGTTCAATATGGGGAAACTGTAATAACTTTCTATTAGATAGTTTACTAAAACTGCAAAAGAGAGCAGCAAGAATAATTTTAGACGAACATGATTACACCACACCTTCAAGCGAATTATTTCACGAATGTAACATTGTGCCGATTACACAAAGAATACATTATCATAAATCATTACTAATGTATAAGGCAAAACATGGCTTAGGTCCAGAATATATGTCCAGTCTTATTTTATCAGCTTCTGCAAACCAAAAATACAATACGAGATTTTCGTCCTCAGATAATTTTATAATTCCAAAACCAAATACAGAGTTGTATAAGTCTAGTTTCTCGTACAATGGACCAAAAGTATGGAATGCTCTTCCTAATTCAATTAAAAAATCAAACACAGTATTAGAATTTAAACATAACTACAAATCTATGTACTTTTAACATTACCATGATATTTGTACTGTAATGCCATATATAATAATTGTTTATTGTATTTAAATTGTATTACATCTTTATTTATCATTATTATTGAATATGTATTGTTTATTTTTAATGTAATTATTATTGTATTAAGAGAGCCTTATTGAAAATTGGTGTAATCCAAATGAGTTACTCTCTCTAAATAAAGATATTATTATTATTATTATTATTATTATTATCATCATTATTGCGGAAATCTCTCTGTTTACTTGCATCGTCATCCTTAAAAATAAAAAATCGCCTATGATTAAACAGCTTTTTAAATTTTCCCTTTCCTGCTCGTCCGAATTTAAAGCATTTCTTTAATAAATTCCTTCGTATAAATAAGACAAAACTCTAATATAGGTTTGGTTGCTCGCAGTAACTTGTTCTTTTCTCTTCAAACAATGTTTAATAACATAATAATCGAACAAAATAATCTGATATAATTTAATGACAATGTTCAAATTGACATTTGCATACAACAAAATTATCCAATACATCAGTATATGTAATTGAACTTAAACTCTATATGATCCATATTCATAAATATGACAATAAACGGTAAACTGTACGTTGTAGTTACTGTGAGCACCTTCGATGAACTGACAGCTCAACAATTTCTTTATGTAATATAACGGAGCCCCACCCTTTAATCCGCCAAAGGATTTTACGTGCATATATAACCAATATAATTTATCTAAATTCAAAATAACAATAACCCGTTTTACAACTTCTCTAACCAGTTTCAAGATATATAACTATATTTAACACAAAGGAAATCCCTATTGTCAAACGAAAAGAAATATATTTAAACTAAGGCACATAAAAGACAGTCATATCTAGAAATCAATGCGTCCAATATTGTTAGTATGTTTGACGTTATAAAGAAATACAAGAACCGCTGCCTCTTTCTTTATTAATAACATGACCTTGGTTTGGCATCAGGTGGCTCTTGTGCTCATGCAAACTGCCGTACTTTGTGATTAAGCTTAATGTTTATTTTCTTTGACACAGAATGGGATTTTATAGAAATAATAAGCATCAATCAGTATGGCAAGTATTAAGATGTTACTATAGAGTAATGAAACAAAAATTCTTATTAAAATGTATATATGATTATGATGCGCACAAAATAAATTTAATTAGGTTCGCACAATATCGAATGTTCAGAGTGTCAAATACAATTAGGTTCGCTCAATATCGAATGTTCAGAGTGTCAAATACAATTAGGTTCGCTCAATATCGAATGTTCAGAGTGTCAAATACAATTAGGTTCGCTCAATATCGAATGTTCAGAGTGTCAAATACGTGCATTTGTTTTATACCCAAGAAAAGTATTAATTTAGTTTTTTTTGCAACAAAAATATGTTTTGCACATGAAAAATGTGTGTTCTGGTATCATAATAAAGTTTGACACATGAATTATGACTGCTAATGATACGAATTAGACAGCTGTGTCTATTTTTGTGGAAACGGCTTGTTAGTATCCAAGAGGACTTGTGGAAATCACTAAGATAAAGTATGAAAAGAAAGAGACATAAGTCCAGTAAATCTATTACACTAAAGTTTATTTTGTAAACTAAAGCGAAATCAAAACAGTAAGTAATAACAGGTGCTCTGGAAGGGTTAATTTATCCTGTTATCCAAACTTTTTTTTATGGAGCACCCGTAGTGGTACCTTGTGGTAAAAGTCGATTATGGGTTAATTGTGATTGTGATCAAAAGAACTCAACGTGAAGCAGTTACGGAAATATTAGCGTTCAACTGTCACAAAAACACTCACCCACATGATAATGATGGCGTTGGTTATGGTAAATATGTGTTAAGGCTGTTAACCTTTTTGTGAGCAGTTTGTGTTATAGTGATTGTGTTGTATAAAACTCATGTTAATGTCAAAACACAATTTAAAGTTTTTGGATTGTGGATTGACAGTCCAACACTACATGAAGGTTATTTTTGATAAGTGTCTGAATTCCTGTGTATTACGTGGTATCGTGTTTATTAAAAATACGAATTGTAAAGAAACCCTTTAATTAGAGTGGTTCTAAACGTTTTCTTTCCTTTCTTCTTTATTATGTATTTTAGACACTAAGATTCAGCTAATAATGATTGACGCTTAACTTTCTTGAAAAAACGTGAACGTAGGATTTGTATGTTCTTCAGAAGTCTCTGTTGGAATTCCAATTTCGGCTCCCAGACTTTCTAACAATATTTATTCCAGAAAAGTGCCGCTAACACAGTTTATTGTTTTTATTCATTTAGGTATTGCCATAAAATGTCTTATTTCTTTGGTATTTTTATTTCTTAATGTTCTGAACATGACCTCTGTAAAATCTCAAGAGTCACTAGAAGGCTAATGTTAACAGTGTCACATTGTGTTCAAGGTTTAATCATCATGATAGATTGTCAGGATAAGACAGTAATTTACAACATAATTCAGTATTAAGATGTGAATCAAGAGAAATAAGGTCCGTATTTAACATTGATTTGTTAACTTTACATGTTAGCTTCCTTGTTAGTTTTTGCAGACGACACATATCTAATTGGAATACATGGCAAATGTGGATGATATAACCAAATTTGATAGATTAAGTTAAGTTCCCTTATAATAAGTTACATTGCATGGGAACTTATAGCCGGGGTTATCATAATTATATAAACTCATCATGATTTCAAGGGTATGTGTGACCATCTTTTTGTTTTTACTACAAAGAGCATACGTAATGTTTAATACAATGTGATTTAATTACAGATAGCGTTTTCATTACGCATAGAGTTGCCACTGCCTTTAATTTCTGATTGGAACGCTATATGTACTAGATACACCTTGAGGGTTCTTTCCGAATAGGTGTATCTGATTTACGTTTTTCGGCGATTTTTAAAATTATATGATTATATGATATGTTTTTGAAAAGCACGCTAAATACAGGGTATTCAATTTAGATTTAACGACATCTTGGTGTAAGTCAAAATGTATTATACAAGGAGTAAATGTGGATTATTAAAACTTTAGATAGAAATCAGCTTCGTTTATAACTTATCATTTTTTTTAAACGCATTACCAGGCTTATAGTTTTTTATGCCAGACACTCGTTTGGTATAGATTAGACTCATCCGTGGCGCTCGAATCAAAAGCCAAAATCAAGTTGAAGAGCATTAACAACCGAACATTTCGAAAGGGATATGCCTTTAGGTAGAAAAACTTTAGTGTCTCGAATAATTCAACATTTTATAAAAAGTAAATTTACAGAACTTGAATATAACAATGCTTCTTCATATCAACAAAATATAAATGTAGGATGTTGCTGGGAAGGTAGGAACTCCTTATCCCTTTCGGAGCCCCTTCCTCACAGATATTTGTGGCGTTCATGTTGTTCAATCTTGACAGTTTTCTGTGTGTTTCTTTTACTGATGCACATCTTTTCAGTCATGGCGTGCCTGTTTGCTCCTTTTGTATCATCACACCCTTTCTCTTAAATGGACCGGTTGGTGACGTAATGGTAGGAGGTTTCTCTCGAATTTGATATCGTGGGTATCATTTCCTGTCGGGTCAAACCAAGCATTTAAATGTGTATATATGTCTCTGGTTTGAGCTTTTGATTTTGACATTTGATAAGGGGATTTCCGTTTTGAATTTTCCTTTGAGCTCGGTATTTTTGTTTTTTACTTTTTTTCAAGCACTTGTAATTTGGATACAAGAGCGAAATGCGGTCGGTTTGTAGTCGAAATAATGTTCCTGAGTAGGAAAACATGTCTTAATCTAGACCTACCTTGTGAGCTATAACATAAGAAGATTTGGTATGATTGCCAATGGGACAACAGATACCAAACAACGTAGACGTTATCAACTATACGTCACTGTCAGGCCTTGAACAATGAACAAATTCCATACCGCATAGCAAGCTACGAAAGACCTCGGAATGATAAATGTAAAACAACTCAAAGGGACCATTAACAAACGTGATTTGTGTACAAAACAATAAACGAAAAACAATAAGATATACAGCAACAAACGACAACCACTGAATTACAGTTTCCTGGCTCGGGACAGGCAAATACAGAACGTGGCGAGAGTAAACATGTAAGCACATATAAAATCCGACCTGGCTTCTAAGACTACTACGAAGTAAGGTATCTTAATATTACTGTATCATTATAACCGTCCTGACCTTACGCAGTTATCAATCAACCAATTGAATAGGCGATTTCATTTCTATTTTTATAACTAAGTGTTAATTTATCGCATTGCTAAAAAAAAGTACATCCGTCTTTTGTCATGTCTAAATGTTTGGGTTTTTTTGGTTATTTCGGGGGAAAATGGGTATTAAGATCAGACATTTGAAAGTATTTATTTAATTGATGCATATCTTTTTAAGACTCAGTGCGATTTAAAGCTGTACATACTGTTTAAACACTTGTCGTTTGTCGAAGACTGAATGTCAACCTCTAGGTGGTCATTGCTCGCCAGACGAGCGTTTCGTCTACAAAGGACTCATCAGGGATGCTCGATTCAAAAAGTAAATAGGCCAAATACAGAACGTATTGACAGTTTTGAAAGTTTAAACAGTTTTTCAAGATGTTTAGCCTTGCAGGAAGGAAATATCAGCATCGGCAAATCATTGTAGTCTTTCAAATCTATTGCATTGACTTGTGATTTCCAATGTTAAAAAAAAATATTCCTTCCCTCTAGCAATAATTATCAGATCAAGTTAACTTTATGAACTTGTTTCATTTGTTTCTGCAATGTTCTAAGAATGGAAGAATTAAATTAATCTACTCTCTTTCCATTTACCTTTCACAAATACGTTTCTATCCTATTTTTAGCAAGAATATTAGAGGTAAGCTCGCATATGTTTTTTTTCCCTACAAAACTCAAGAATTAGGTACCTGTCAATTAATCGGCAAAGACACTAATTATGATAATAACTTAAAAAACAGGCAGGTTATACAATTTTATTAATCAATCTTTATCACTCCAAAACAGGAACGGTCACCGATCTGCATTCTTTGATCAGCCACTACTGAAATATGGTCTTCCACATCCAACTGTACGAATGCTATGGAAGATCCAGAGCTCCAGTGTTTATTACCTCCAATTAATCCCCTTGATACTGATGTTTTGTTTTTTTTATTAATTTGTATATAGTGAAGTTGAGAGAAGTAATAGTAGCAAATACCATGTACAGGCCACGATTCTTGCAAGTAAAGATCCCGTTTCTATATTGAGATGACGGTGTAATACCATATATTGTTTGTATGTCAAGTATCTGTACCACTGATCCGGCACCGCTAGCCGTAAATGTTCCTTTTTCAAATCACTTTTTATTTTTAGTGTCCTATTGTACATATTATGGCATCTTAACAATGTAGCCAAAGGAAAGAGTATGCGTGGTTTTTATTATGTGGAAATGAGAGACAAGTTTTGATAATATCAATAGTAAAAAACAACTATCCAAAATATCCATTATGCATTTTATGTCGAATAAATACTGAAAACTTCACGCAAAAAGCATTCTTATAGGGGCATCATTGGCTAGTCTCGTTGATTTTACGAGGAAATAATTTAATATTGAAACCACTTCTAGCTGCTCTGGAGGGGTAAATAGTTTTGATTCCCCGATTGACCCCCAACCATGTTACTAACCTCTTTTTTGTCCTAGTTTTAAAGATTCAATATTAGACTTCATTGAAGCAATGCTCTCTCGGATGTCACCATGTTTATTATCATTGTCTTTACCAAGAACAACATAAGCATACACAGGAGCACGAACTCCATTAGCACCACAACAGAAACACAGTACAACATAGAAAATCAACATTAACTTTTTCCAAACCGAAATTCTTCTCCAGAATAATTTTGAACGATGTGGAAAGTAAGAGTTGTTTATTGTTTTTGGTGATGTCTTTTGTTTTTATAACAACATACGTTGAAGGTATTATGTGGAAACTTTCGTGATTCTAAAGCAACATATGTTATAGGTGATGTATCGAATTTTAGTTGTGTATCAATGCATTGATTTCGGTTCTTTCCTAGAAAAACAGGGATCCCATGCACCACAGAAAGTGCTTTACGTAATATTACAACATTAGTTAAAGTTTAAAGATTCCAATCATAGTCGAGGGTAGAAGCGAACAAATGCACATACAAATTCAACTATTTCTCCTGTAAATTCTTAGTAAATGATTACAGTGTAGTGTTCTTCCTACAGGAAAGTTTATATCAAACTAGTAGTGAATAGAAAAATCTGTCGTTTTTTAATAAGATATTTACAGGTTAATGTTAGTATTTTTTTAAATAATACTAAGAAATAAGTACACATCAAATGATATCATCATTTTGCTCGATTTTTTTATTGACAAGATATTTGTTGAGTTCGTTGGATTTGATATTTCAACAGACAGTCGTTATTCTAATAGGTTCTATTGTGCACCCATACTGACCGACTTAATTTTGTACTCATATAAAGCAGAATTCATACAAAACAATCTCAAAGAAAAAATTAATAATACATCTTGCAAAGTTCTTTAATTTCACTTTCAGATAAATTTATAATTTCCTGCTACTGAATTATCCATATTACAGTGAGTGCTGCATCTCATATATTAAAGTGAATTCGAGATAAAGGATATAACAAAAAAATTGAACGTCTGCTTCATACCTTGATATTTTCCTCACTATTTACACCGATGGACGACTTCAAATTAGAATCTATGACAAACGTGATGATTTTAACTTCGAATTGTCAACTTCCCATTTCTCCGCAGATATATATAATCTGACCCATGTTACGCTCGTGTATGGTCAACCTATACGGAGATAATGAGTAGGGGTGTGCTTCTTACACAAACCTACCTTAACAGAGTTATGCTTAATTGATTGATTGTTGGTTGCTTAACGTCAAGTGACAAATATTTCATGCATGTTCAGGACGAGAACAAATTAACAATAAATACAATAGGCAGGTCCTGTTAATATGGCGGTCGGGATGAAAGTCTTGGAAGGACTGTCACTATAAAATGAGAGTATATTGGATAGGGACAGAAATTGCAATAGGCCGCTATCGGACAGTTAAAGAGTTGTCGCAAGGGTTCTTAACGTGCAGAGAGCGTGGTACTTTCTCTACACGAGGTTTCACATTTAAAGTTTCCATTCTGACCGGACGTGGCAGCGTACATATACATCCCGCACAGCCAAATAGAAGCCTTACTTTGGCAAGTATTTTTAGTACCGGTCGAAAGAAGACCAAGAGTGGCCACATTTTTCCCCAGTCACTCCTGTGGGCAACAGAGTTATGAGGTAACACACCTCAAATCGACACTACATAAGTTTTACGATCATCATCTCGAATCAGTTGGCCGATACAATATGCATATCAATTTATATTTATCTAAAAATTAATGACGTTTTTATTTTTACGATATCCCTTCTTCGTTTGTCTTGCTATTGTATGCACCAATAAGCAGACGTAATTTTAGAAAGGTGTTTGGGAAAATTAATAAACATTCGGACTTCAGATCTGATGAATGATGAATTCAAGTCAGAGGTGAACAAATTATCGTATCTTTACAACCTGTTAACCCTACCGGAGCATCTGAGATCACCCCCAGTTTTTGGTGGGGTTCGTGTTGCTGAGTCTTTGTATGTTTTTTTTTGTACTGTTGTTTGTCTGTTTGTCGGGTCTTTTCTCTTTTAGTCATGGCGTTGTCAGTTTATTTTCGACTTATGAGTTTGAATGTCCTTTTAGTACCCTACGCCTCTCTTTGACTGGACTAGATTTTAATTTTAATTTAATAGAATTAGGGATAATGAATATGAAAAATGAATAAAAATAAGACAAATAGGTTTACAGGTTGATTGAAGTGCTTAACTCAAATAATGAATTTTAATTGAGTGAAAAAATATCAGAGAGATTGAGGATTGCCCGAATAAAAATCACAAAAATGTTTACAGTTATCTTTTATCAAATTTTATCGAATAATCATAAATATTATATCTAAAACTTATATAGATTGTGATTGATTTCATAGTAAATGCTACATAATTTGCCTTCTCTGTCTTTTTAATAAACATGTTTTGAATTAAGTATTTAAAAATGGATTCTATCAAAATGTATTTATTAAAGTTAGATGAACACGTGTTTATGTTTATGGATTTTAAAAGTTTGTTTACAAACAACGTTTCACGTGTTTGTATGTCAACATTAAGTAATCTGATTGGTGACTGGTTTATTATTATTTAATTTTAAATTAAATATCATTGGTTGGTAGTATTATCTATACTACAACTGCCTATAAAGAAACAACACAAACGCAAATATCAATTTGCTGACAGCCCGCCCTTTACTTCTCCAATGTTTTACGACTTCTCTAACTACTTCACTGAAAATATTACCACTTATTGCCAAGGCAAATGGTAATACATTGTAAACGTGATACTCATCCCCCATTTAACACCTAGGTATGTAGTATCAGAATTTGAAATTCTAATATGATGGTATGCACCTTTCAAATCATAGGAAAAAATGTAATCTTGTCTGTTAAACGTTTGTCAAGCTGTAACGGCATCTTCGTTTTAAATAATGTGGATTTATATGTCTGGCGTCCAATACCAATCTTAGTTTTATATAAATAAGAAGATTTGGTATGAGTGCCAATGAAACAACTCTCCATCCAAGTCACAATGTATAAAAAGTTAACAATTATAGGTCAAAATACGGCTTTCAACAAGGAGCCTTGGCTCACATCGAACAGCAAGCTATAAAGGGCCCCAAAATGGCTAGTGTTAAACAATTCAAACAGGAAAACCGACGGTCTAATCTATATAAAAAACGAGAAAAGAGAAACACCTATGAACCAAACCAACAAAAGACAAC
This sequence comes from Mytilus californianus, assembly GCF_021869535.1. Taxonomy (NCBI): domain Eukaryota; kingdom Metazoa; phylum Mollusca; class Bivalvia; order Mytilida; family Mytilidae; genus Mytilus; species Mytilus californianus. The sequence goes on along the minus strand of NW_026262690.1, from coordinate 116,692,524 downwards.
CACTGAACAACAAGCTCCTGATTTAGGACAGTTGCATAAAAATGCAGCGGATTTAAACGTTTTAACAGGCGCCAACCTTCACCCTAACCAGATACAGTAGTGTAACATTACAAAATAAAAAGACACACTATAAAATATCAATTGAAATGGCTTAACTCGATCAAAAAGACATTTAAACAAAGACAAGTAAAACTACACTGAACGAAGAAGTTTGATCTATAACACAATATAAATACAATATTAAAACGTATGTGCCTATATAACATAGACGTTACAGGTAGTAATAAAACAGATGTAGGAAGAGTGTCAATAAGACAACTCTTACCTGGGACAAAATGGCGTTAAATAAAACAACGTACACAGTTAAATTTAAATATTATAATTTTGTTGTTAGGAGTACGGAAGTAAACATTTTTTACAAAATTGATAAATTTGTTGTTCAGAGTACGAGTACAGAAGTGAAAATTTATCGTCAACTTAATTCTTGTCAAAGGTGGTACATATCAAAAATAGTGAAACGAGATATTACACAAAATAAGTGAACATTGAATTACAGAAATGCATTAAAAATTATGGCAACAGGTCAAATTAACACGAAAGTACGATTTAGGAGTACTCGCAGTTATTGAAAGCTAGTTAAAAGCCAAAAAACAATCAACAATAAAATATCATACATCAGAGACTAAAATCAATTAAAACACATCCCAGGGATTTAGTGTTTCAACGCCATGGACAGTCAAAGAAGACATGACTTGTGCAATGCCAATATAAAAGCACCGACAGGCAGTAGGATCGTTAGGATTTAACGTTATAATAAATATGTATCATGTTATATATAGATAAAGCAATCTCTAAATAGAAAATTAACGTGGATGTGTATTTATACATCCCAAAAACCATTCGAAAAGAATTCAAATTTAGTTATGTTTTAATTTGTTGATGACAAAATCGATGTTAGTGCCAATGTAAACAATATTCAAAGATCTTATTACAACATTTTAATAATAATAATAATAATAATAATAATAATAATAATAATATCTTTATTAAGATAGAAATTGAAAACAACACGTTTAATAACTTCGTGCGTCCGAAGCGCTTTTCTGGATTTACCTTCATCAGGAACGCTCAAAGCCAAACATTTGAAATCCAAGGGATGTATAAGTACCGAAACAATTGAAGAGCTATATGACAAAATTACCTAAAACAAACACCCAAATTCATCTTAGGTCAACTTTGCCTGAGGGAGTTGAAACCTTAGTTTCTTTATAATTTCAAAATTTATAAACAGACAATTTTAGAAAGGTTTGTTATAAATCATGTCAGTACCGAAGTACTGACTACTGAGCTGATGATACCCTCGGGGACTGATAGTCCACCAGCAGAGGTATCGACCCAGTGATGTAAGAAATTGAAAAAAAAAACACGTTTAATAATTTCAGGCGTCCGAAGCGCTTTTCTGGATTTACCTTCATCAGGAACGCTCAAAGCCAAACATTTGAAATCCGAGGGATGTATAAGTACCGAAACAGTTGAAGAGCTATATGACAAAAATACCTAAAACAAACACCCAAATTCATCTAAGGTCAACTTTGACTGAGGGAGTTGAAACCTAAGTTTCTTTATAATTTCAAAATTTATAAACAGACAATTTTAGAAAGGTTTGTTTTAAATCATGTCAGTACCGAAGTACTTCGGTTAAAACAACAATTGTTGATGTTTGGATTTATATTAATATTATCTGTGATATTTGTCAAATAAGCATTAAATACATCAGCAATACTTTTTGGATCTATAATTTGCTTTTTGTTACAATCATTTATAATTTTAATACAGGTATGATTGTCGGTTCTGCTTACATTATGTAGGTGCTTCCATAATTTACTACTGTTGCCCTTTTTGTGTTCTATGATATTGGTATAATAATTTTGTTTTGTGTTTTCGATGAGATATTTGAATACATATCTTTTTTCTTATGATAAAAATCATGTTTTCTCATGCTATCTCGAATTTCATCATTCATCCACTCATTTTGATACAAATGTTTTACTCGCTTTTTTATGAGTGGAGCATGATGATTTAATACTTCAGTCAAAATATTTGAAAATGACAACAATGCTTCTTCGGGGTCATCAATTTCTAATACACTTTCAAATGAACACTGTGATAAAATCATTCTCATTTAAATGTTTAGTAGACCTGTACGTAATACATTCGTGCATTTTTTTTTCGATTTTAACCCTCTTTTGTGAGAAATGCATACTGGATAATGATCACTGATAGCATTCTTTGTAACAGAAATAAAATGAATATTATCTGGTTCATTACTATAAATATGGTCTACCAAAGTGGAAGATGATTTTGTGACTCGAGTGGGAACAGCAACTATTTGAGTCAAGTTAAAAATGTTTTTCAAATAATCTTATCATTAATAAGATAACCTTTACTAATAAGTTTGTTTAAAGGGGGTCGATGAGTTTACACGGATCACATAGTGATTTCCGCGCTTTTAGTACAATATTACCGTAAAATTTAGGATGTGAAATACCGTTTTTAATAAGTTGTCTACAAGTACAGCCAAATTTACTAATCAAATCTTTGTATCTATGAAAGAATTTAGTAAATGTTTTAAGTAATTTATGGTAACGAAATCCCTGACTTAATAATTAACCAATATTAGCCACTGTTAGAGGGTTTATAACATCGTTTACTCTGCTTATGCATCCTTTTTTCAACAACTTGTCGATCCCTTACGAAACAAAAATTTTATTGTCACGCACCGACTTGTTATTTCTAATACCATTCTCTCTGGAATTGTTAAAAAGCAATCACATACCCGTTTTTTAGAACATTAAAGACGTGGTCGTTAGCACCTATCTTTGTCCAATTATTGACATTTTCCAAGAAGTGGCCAACAGCTACCTGTGTGAAAATGACTATTAAAATTAATCGTAGTATGTGTATTGCTAAGGAATGTGGTGTTGCATAACGTTTGTTTTGTATACAAAGGTGTACTCAAACAACTTCTACCGTTACATAGTAACATATTAGTACTTATCTTGTTTTATGGTCTACCGTAGCATGTGGACACTCTCTCCTCCAATGACCAGTTTATTCGTATTAAATGGAATCGGATTCTCTGAAGCCAGTTGTTTTATCTTGTAAGGAGTTGGCATTGAATCTGTCTTGCGTTTAGCCTTTGCTTTCTTTAACTTGGAATCGGCTCTACTCTGTGCCTTGTATATTCTTTTTTCGTATTCGGAATTCTCCGCTAATGGATTAGTGGCGTATTCGTTGAACAACCCTCCATCCTGCGTCTGTAAAATCTGCTTATTAGATAAGCTTTTGCCTTGATTTAATCATGTTTATACCTTTCGAAATCTTTCTTTTTGCCGTTTGGATGTTGGCATTGGTCAAATTTTCTGTTTCCAACTGGTTGTTTGCTTCCAGAACTTTCACTAAGACCTTCTTCTTGTGTTTATATTGTTCTTTATTGCCCCTTTTCCGAAACTTGTAGGTCTCCTCTGTCATGGTCTTGTCAATTTTGGCTAACTGCGACTCGGACAATGCCTTCTGGCTATCGTGGATGTTTTGCTGAAAACCATGTAACCGTGTGTCTAGCAGTGAAGTTAAGCTGTTCAGTAGTTTGTACTGAGTTCCTTGTTTTGCGCTTTGAACTTCGACTTGGATTATTTCTCTGAGATTGGCGTCCATTTTTAAGTCATGCCTGTACGAACGGCGGCTAGAAAGTGACAAACAAATCGAACATGTCTACAAACGCGGATCTAAATCAACGCTTCTGATTGGACCATACGCCATATTACGCATAACGTCAATACAATATTTTCCCGCTTTACTTTCGAACCGCGAGAAAATATTATTATACCGCAATGTAATGTTATAGCAATTGATATGTTAATAGCAAGGGTATTTTAAATTTTTTTTTAGCGGTAATAGGTTTCTTGTTAAGTAAGAAAACTATTAAGGTTATTCGAAGCTCGTATTAAGTGCAGCAAGGATCGTTTTTGTATGATTTCCCACCCACCCAATATATACAGAATATGTTTATATATTTGAGCACTGTACAGTTTTTGTAAAAACATATTGTTATTAATTTATTATTTGCATGTTCTTACATGATGATTTTCTATTTCCAAAAGTTGGCTCCGCAGCGGTCAGTGTTTGATGGACATTTAATGGTGTTTTTTTTTTTGTTAATGAAATAAAAATTGCTGCACATACACTGACATGCTGTTCCTATAAACAAGTTGATAAATATTTTATGTTCGGTTTGGTTTGAATTAGAACATTATGGCCCATAAAATAGTGTATGGTGCAAGGATGAATGGTGTATGGTGCATGGGAATAATTTTTAGTGTCCATGTTTGGTTTTAAAACATTTAAAATAAAAGTCAAATTTACCAGACACTTATATACATGTATCTGAGGTATAACAACATCTAGGGTAAAAACGTACCAGAATATAACATCACTTGACTGGTATAACCATGTCAGACTCCTCCAAAACAAACAGTTTTGCACCTCATTGATGCGATTTTTTTCTCAGGCATGTACTGAACTAAGTTGTTTCCTTTCTTGAATCCAACCAATCCCTGTTAAATCCCTTCCTGGATTGTATTTTGTATGAAACGTGCTATTCAAAATATCAAAGATTGGCCTGATTTTGTGTCCTGGATCATAACCTAGGGAACCCCTTGGAAGAGCAGTGATTTTATCATTGCAGTGTAAGAAGCGTAATATATTTTGAAATCTGTTTCTGTTGGAAATTTGTGAGAATGATGGTTAGTGATGAAAGTAATTGTCACCTGACTTATTCCAGAAGGATTCGATGATTTGGTTTTTTTTATCATCCCCATTATCATCATCAGACCAACGAATGCTATCATTTCCGCGCGGTCAGTTGGTAACCAGTAATTCATTCTCGAGTGAGTAGATAAAGGCTGTTGTATTGTTTGTATAGTTTGTGTGGCATATCTATTTGTTTCAAATACCAAAACATCTATTAAATTTGTATCGTTTTTCATCATCCACTGTGAAGTATTCAAAATAATCAAATGGTCGGGCGGTGACAGTTGGGAGATTTTGAGGTACAGGTTCCTGTACAAAAGCGTTTTCAATTACAGGCATTACATAAGTATCATCCGTCGGTACACATATCCATCGTTGGTCTCCATTCCATTTTCATTCTCACTGATATCAGATTCAGCTTCTTCTGCATTGTTAGAATCGTCATCATTTTGCTGCGACATTATTCCAGCTGCAGTAGCTGGACGTACGTGACGTCACAATGACCAGCTATTACGTCATCCAATATATGACGTCATGTCTCGATGACGCAGCATTGGAGACACAAATTAAAAAAAAAATTACACTGTATCTTCAGTGTTCTATTAGAAAGAAAAACACTTATGAACATGTGCTTGTATAAATTAAAAGTATGAACACACGTGTTTTTCAGAATCAGCCACACAAACTTATTCAAATTCTTTGTATAGGTATATGTGTCAGAATATTGTTGGAACAGAAGAGCACGTGAAAACATCCGAATGATGAACAATGTTAGAGATAATTTACAAAGCAACGTCGAATGGACAACTATCACTAGTGGCAGTTTTTGAGAGGGACTGGAGTTGACAGGTAGTGATCTGGGTTTAATGCATGTTTTTAAATTCACTGAAGTTAGTGAAAATATAAACATTCATTTCAACCGCGATAAAACGCATTTCATAATGACAACAGAAGATGCTCAGCCAGGTTACACGCAGTTACGGCTAGTGTATAGTAATCATCCTGAAACCTTGACATGTTGTGAAGCGATAGGAGGTGCGTTCTACATGTCAAATACTACATTTAAACAGAAATTATGCGGAGAAAAATTTTCTGAATTATATATTCATGGCCCATGCCTATCTGACAGATATGGATTAATGTTTGACGTTGCCTTCTGCTTGTGGAGTTAATAACAGCAAAACAATGGATAAAACGATCAAATAAGCCATGGCTAGAATGTGCCGTAAAGCAGATTATTAAGAATCACGGTGTTCTTTTCGTTCAATTGTGTGTTTAGGGATCTATAAAGGAAAACTTAAAATAGAGAATGTCGTTTTTCTATAAGAGGAAACAATGCTATTCCAACCTTGGTATCCTCTAGTATTCTCTATCAAAGTGTACACCAGATAAACTTTTCTAATACATGAATTTCACACACATTCATTTTGGATTATTAAATTTGCATTTATTTCGGAAGATGAATATTGTTCGTTTATGGAAATTTCTGTTGTATGATGTTTCGTAACACCGATACATTTATGCCAGATGAATTAAAATTGGGAGTAGAAACTACCGTTTACATATTTCCGCCAATAGTGTATGCTCATTTTCTTTGTTTTTTTTATGTCATTACCATCTTAAAAATCACAGCCAATGTTATGATTCTCTTCGAGATCTACAAATAACAACAGAAAAAAGCTATTTAATAACAGGAAACTTTAGCAAAGCTCTGTCTTACCTTATCCTAGGTATAACGTTTCAACTGGTAAGAGAATCAGCTAGACAAGCTTTTAGCGATCTATAGAATTAAATTCAGAACCAGTATGTAATGCTGCGTTCCGGAGATTATCATTGATGAGGTGAATGTGATATGATAATTTCTCTAATTATTTGGCAATTGAACTCTTTCCGGACCCATTGTTTAAAAAAAAATTAATCAATGTGTGGTTGATATTAGAAGATGATTGGATCAGTTTAAGAGTCGTAACCTTAGTCACCTCACTGGATGAATCAACATGTGCTACATGTAACATGTGCTAATGAAATTGACAACTTTGCGGAATGTGGAAAGCACTCGAAGGGGATTTTCGATTATCAAAAATGAAAATTTATTTGATAATCATTAGAGAAACAGATTCTTACGAAGTTACTTGTGGATTATACGATTTATCCAATCTCGATAGTTAAAACGAGGCTCGGACTTTAAAATTTGATTATCTAACTATCTGATTGGATAAATCCGATAATCCACTGGTACCAATGAAAGCATCTTTATGTCTATCAAAATAAATATTTTGATGAGATTACTTTCTTTTCCTATGATGATTATAAAGTTTTTTGCTCTTATTCATTTGTTTCAGTTCCAAATTTATTTCTTCCTTTGACCGTTTTTGTTTGTTTGTTTTTGTCTTTTGTTTTGTTGTTGTTGTTTTTGCCTTTTTTGGGGTGATAGGGAGTTGTCTCTTATGGTAAAGAATGTAAAACAAATGATGTAATTAACTGCAAGATTTTTCTAATGATGAACAAACAGAAGTAACGGGCGCATGGCGTTTGCGTGCATTTTTGGGTTTATGTATTATTGTGTTCGAGATTTTTTCATATTGAGGTCATAAACCTGTTGCAGATCCAGGATTTTGTAAAAAGGGTCAACAAGACAACGTTTGGAGTGGGACTTGCAGAAATTCTTTGCATCAACCCACGTCCCACCTTCCCCACAGGACCCGCCTTATATCTATCTCTGTAAACCTATGTTGTATTTGCCGATAATCTAGTGGATATTGACATTTAATTTACCTCAATGTGTTTGCGCATCATTACCGACAGCTGACGCAAGACGTATTACAACCGAAGCTCCGGAATCAGTACATGCTCAGTATACTGAGCAATTTTGACCATCCAAAGTTTTCAATGCTGCGTAAAAGATTAATGAACTGCTGATTTTGAAATATTATATAGATATTTGTTTACGACTAGTCAGCAACTATTACTTACATATAATGATTTCCTGATATAATTATTTATCTTACCTCCTATACATTTCTAGGAATATGATTGGTTAAAAGCGTCCGCGTGGAGACCGTGTATATTCCATATTAGGTTAGTAGGGAGGCGGGGCTTATTTCATACACGGTTAGTAGTGGTGTTACGTCCCTTTATAAAAACCAAAAACGATACTGAGAAAAAAATCTTAAAGGTTTCAACAGACCAAGAAATTGATGATGAAGATTGAAATAAATTCATAAAACACATTCAAACCTAACAAGTTGATATTGTTGGCATCTGTTTTTGTAGGATCAATGGAAGTAGTTTCTTAATGCTAACGGTATTGAAGACTTGCTCATTTTGATAGGTCACTAGTCTAAATTTCACACGTTAAGATAGTCGGTAAGATAAATTCGTTACATAGTGTGCTAGTGACGTAATACGGTATATATGGGGTCAGTATATTCCATATGGGGATTCGAGCTTCGCTCTCACCCCATATGGAATTTACTGACCCCATATATACCGTATTAGGTCACTAGCACACTATGTAACTAATAATATCTGAATAATATGTATATGCCGCAATAAGCCTTATTTCAACTTGAATACGCCGTTTTTGTATCCAGCCGCTCTACCTGATATCATGTTTTCTTCAGTTGTACAGCAAACCTTCAGGATGCTACTTGCCCGAGTAAAATTTACGTAATGGTCTATAGTCCCGCTTTCTTTAAAGTCATGGCTAATGAAGTGTCACACCTGGGTAAGCTTTTATCTCTTGATAAATTCCATATTCATGAAAGGTCGCAACACAAGAACAAACTATATAGAACAACAAACGAAAAAAAAAACAAATATGAGAAACAGCAAAAAACGACAACCACGCAATTACAGGTTCCTAAGCCAGTTTAGTTATAAAAAGAAAAGAATGTCTGCATTAAAAGTAAAAGTAGGGAGCCATCAGAAAGATCCACTTCGTTGACTGATTAGGGCAACAAATTATTGTTATTCATGCAAAACGATGATATACATATTTTTCAATCTATAAATTGAAAACGAACAGATATAGACAAATTAGACATAGACAAATCGACCTTATACGATAGCACGTGCTTGTGTGTGTATTTATTCATGCATTGTTGATTGTTTTTTTTTTTTTTTTTTTTAATTTTTGTAATTTGAATATACGGTTTAGTATGTTATAAATCAAATATGAGAATTTGAGTCAAATCGGTGAACATGATTTGACAGCTAATGCCCCTTTAAATTTGATGGTTTACAAATTTCCAATGTTGGACAGTCCTTTGATATGCATTAAAATTAAGCGAGAAATATTTTATTTAATGAACTTGATAATTATATTCACTAGGATAATAAAATTATAAGGTATTCAAATTTTCAAATATCAATTATTGAAATGCATTTATAAAAATATTTTACATTGTTCAATTTTAGACACATAACACTATAATAATCCTTGTATTTTGTCTACCAATAGTCTTCTGTGCAACCGGATGTTACTTTTAATCAACATACTAAAAACAAAGAGGAAGAAAGTACCAAGGGGATAATCAAAAACCAAAAAACAATAGTAGGACCACAAAAAAGAGACAAAAGACAACATAAATTTAATTGTTTCATATTTTTAATGTCGGGGCCTTTTATAGCCGACCATACGGTATGGGTTTATCTCATTGTTGAAGGCCGTACGGTTGCCTATAATTGCGTACATCCACTTCATTTTAATTTTGGTGGATAGTTGTCTCATTGGCTTTCATACCACATCTCCTTATTTTTATATAGAAAACAAAAGATTGGGCAACACGAACCCTATTAAAAAAACTGGAATGAACTCATCTGCTGTCGAAGGTTCATTCATATGTTCCTGCTCCACTAATGACACCCACCTAATTACTTCTGTTGTAATACGCTGAGTCACGAAATATGAATAACGACGGATAACAATATAGAGTATGTGATGAGATATGGGATTTCAGTTATAAGAATATCACGTTTTGCCTTAAAAATTGGTTTAAAAGTAGATGTACATGTACATGTATATTACTTGTATTCCTTGAGACCACCTTAATGTGTAAAATATCAGTCTTACTAATCCCTACAGCAAAAGCTCAAAGATTATGATTTAAGGTAAATGCCTACATTTTGTATTCAATTTAATTCCATTAATGCAGTTAAATTCTGCATACAAAAGACTCTTCAATATACACGTATTCATAATGTGTGACTAAGATTGTTTATTTGTTCAACAAAACTCATGAAATCGAAAAAATGTTGCACAGTCACTTGCTCTTATACATTTTCTTTCTACTAAACAAGCATTTTTTTTCATTTCGGGCCTTTTATAGTTTGCTATGCGGTATGGGTTTTACATTGTTGAAGGCTGTACGGGGACGTATAGTTGCTAACTTTCTACGTCATTGGGTCTTTGTTGGAGAGTTGTAACATTGGCAATAACACCACACCTTCTTATTTCTATTTTCAATTCCAAGCAAATGTCGTTATAGCAACAAAAATTATAAACACAATTGAAAATTCTACATAATTATGCAAATTATAAATAAATTCACTCTGAAATTTTAAAATTAAACGTGGGAGACCCGTTTCATTTACAATTTATAAAGAATTCAACTTCAATTTTCCTCTTGGTAATTCCATCCTTTAAAACATTTTATTTCATTATATGAAACACCCACTGGTTTAAATATTCCAATGCAGTCTAGCATTTAAGATACAAATCATCATTAAAAAAATAATGCATAAAGGAATCGAATGATGCAATGTACACCGTCACGCATTCCATACATATGATTCAGAATATTGCGCGCGCAACTTAAAATGAAAATAAATATTTGGATATACATGTAGCTGTATACGTTATATGTTATGTCCTTAATGGACAAGAAATGTGTTCACGCAAATAGTGTTGCACAATATTTGTTATCTGTTAAAGGTCTATGGTTAGCTATCTTTTGAGAGAAAATGATAATATGTGTTCCGAGAACTTTTACAGTCATCATTCTATCAAAGAAACGGTAAAAAAAACCAATTGATTTGAAAGTTTCTGTAGGTAACATTGAACCAGATGTGTCTCGACATACTTATTATTTCCAGTTATATCACTATTTTACCTGTTTACACGGCCGTCACTCGGCTAACCGAGAGATTGGTCGGTTAATCTATATTGAGTATGCGGCTATATCGGCGGTTGGTCTGTTAATCGGGTTGGCTAAAGTCTGTTAATCAGGTGTTATCGAGAAAATACTTGCAAGTTCAGTATGTTTCATTGTATAACTTTTTAAATATATTTTTATAATAAAAATTATTCATGTCTGACAAAACAATTCAATGTACTGAATCCAGTGGTGTAATTATTTTTTTTCTAGCTTCGATAAACGATCAATAAAATGAAAAGGCGGGTTACTCATCAATAAATTTATACACATTTTACACACACAAAATGTACACAAAATGACAACTTGGTTGAATTTACTTGCATGCAATATTTTGAACATCGAAAAAAGACAGGCATTATGTTTGTTAAGCATATTAATATCTTTGTGTACAAAATCTACACGAAAATCTGTATTTTGGTGACATTAATCAATTTTTATTAAAAACCTGGTCTGTTAATGGGTCGGATGTATAAAACCCGGTCTGTTAATTGGTCTGTTAAGAGTTATGAATGGCAATAAAAGTATAATTTGATTGCTATATGGGGAGTTATCGGATAAAATGGGTATGCTCAATTTTTGCGCCTGTCCCAAGTCAGAGCCTCTAGCCTTTGTTAGTCTTGTATTATTTTTAATTTTAGTTTCTTGTGTACAATTTGGAGTTTAGTATGGCGTTCATTATCACTGAACTAGTATATATATTTGTTTAGGGGCCAGCTGAAGGACGCCTCCGGGTGCGGGAATTTCTCGCTGCATTGAAGACCTGTTGGTGACCTTCTGCTGTTGTCTGTTCTATGGTCGGGTTGTTGTCTCTTTGACACATTCCCCATTTCCATTCTCAATTTTATGCTCAAGACGAGTGGCTAAAACATACGGAAACAACACATGAACAATGAAACATAAATTTAGACAATGGAAATTGAAAATTGATAAAAATAGTTTCAAAAAGTGTAATATTAAAGTAATATTAATTTCATCCAAGAATGGTCGCATATATCATGTGGATTCTGTTTCGTTGTTATGAATGACACCAATTTGTCATCTACATTGGTATACGTAACCAGTATATAAATCAGAGATAAACGTCGTAATGTAACTAAACATCAGTAAGTAAAATATATGGGGATGCTAAAATATAAAGAATTGAGAAAGAATAATGAGAAAAATAAATAAAATGTAGAGAAAAGTGACATAACAATTTAAAGAATACAGAAATAAACAACACCCCAATCCGGACCCTCATGGTATACACGAGAATCTGGATGGAGACGCAGAATATAGAATAATAGATAAGTCAGTAGAGAGTGATGCATTGCTAAAAAATGAGAGAAAAAATAATAATTGTTTAAGAATACAGACATGAAACACCCCTTTTCACTATTTAGACCCTCGAAGATGATTGTTAAAACAGTTTTGGCATTTATTCCACATCTCCTTATTTTTAGATTAATAGTATAGACAACGATATCTATATATATGCTTTGCAATTTTATTACTGTATATCACTTTATGTTATTTGAGACTGGAGTCCGATAAACATTTGCCTCCTGTCAACCGCTGAATCTGATAGCTCAGTAAATATTGTAAAGTGCAAACAAAACAAAATTTCAGATGGGGGGGGGGGGGGGGTGACAAATGCTAGAATTTTACAAGCGCACAACTGCAGTTCTCCTCTGCACTTATGTAGAAAAGAACTAAACGGAATCAAATGAATTAAAAATTAAGATAACCAAATGTAGCTGCATTCGCTCCTTTCCATTTACTTCTTTAGGATGATTTGTAAACAACATATGATTAAGTAATAGAACAAAAGAACCAATTGAACGATGCTGACGAATTAGGGTTTAACGTCCAGTGCCACATATCATGTGCATATGAGAACGACAACACGTTATATGTACCCTGTGTTGTATTATACAGACACTTTCAGTCGGATTTTAGAACGTGTTACTTTGAACAGACACAAAAATTAAGGCTGATTGAAAACGTTAATAATAAATTCATGCACATTCCAGCGGCCAATCCATATCACGCTATATTGAAGTGACATACCTTTCAATAAAATGCAAAGAAAGTCAAAATAAAAATGCTCTTACTAGAAGGATACTGTTGCACCGTATTGTCATTTTTTTTTACTCAATTACATCTCATTCTTAAATTTTTCAATGGGAAATTATAACGGTAGCAAAACTATTGTCGTGGCTAAATAACTCTTAACTGACACAATTTTAATTGTCCAAACCGTTAACAGACTTTATCCCCCTAATATTCACTAAAACGTGGTATTACTCTCGTTATATTACAATTATGAAATATTTACTAATGTCAATTTATTTTTTAGAACCAAAGTACTATTTTGTGTCCTTTAAATGATATCTAAAATTGTTTGTTTCGCCTTTTATTAAAAAAATTGCTATGCATATAAGCATAAATACCACCACATACTTGCGCGACGCCTTTTAGTTTTACTGAAAACTGCGCAGACTATGAAATGTTTTTACAGGTGGAAAATGTTCTATGATAGATATCATTTTGTCAGACACTTTTCTTTTTTTGATTTGGTTCTTATAATATGTCATAAATCTGTATATTTAACAGAGTTTAACATTGAATTGTGAGTTTTACTCTTAACAGACGTATAACCGACCCGATTAACAGACCAACCGCCCATATAACCGCATACTCAATATGGATTAACCGACCAATCTCTCGGTTAGCCGAGTGTCGGCCGTGGTTTATAAAAGACAGATTGGACAACAATGCCCCAAATCTTATTATTTTTGTTCTTAGTTTATTTTATAACACTTCATTTTGTAACCTCTAATGGATTGATTACCCTACCGGAGTACTTATTGCAACTAAGTGGGTAATTTGTCGATATTTAGTTATCGTTTATCTTTTCCTGTTTGTTTATATGCTAATTTGCTTTTTGTTTGCTTCTCATTTTTTTTTTGTTACTTATCTCTGATCTTTTTGACTTAGGATTATGTTCCCATTTAGTAACTTTTTGTTTTGATTCGAAACTGGAACATATGAACAAATGAATGAATATTTATATTGATAAGAATATACCCCAGCAATATCTATATGTACTGGTCCGCAAAATAAAATTGTGTCAATGATGCTACCTATTGTTCATACAATATACAGTGTTGCCTGATTAACTAAAAAATACTTTAATTTGTTGTTTGATTGACTGTAATTATCTGAATGTACAGTGGCAAATACGTAATGCAAATTCAGGATGAGAACAAATTATTAATACATACAATAGCAATAAAGTTTAGCAAAGTGGGTAAGGTGCAACTCGCCAGAATTAGTATGTTGAATAGGGGCAGGATTGCAGCATTCAAACTGAGAATTAAGTTTTAATTTCTGTCTGATAGAGGAAGAATATATTAGGTAAATGTGAAACATTTTCTTTTTAACAACGGTACAGGCAGAAGGGAATTGTAAACGACCAGCCATGACCAGATCAACATGTAGTGGCAACACCATGTCAAAAGAATTTCATTACGCAACGTCATCTGCTAACCAAGTCGTCGGATGTCATGGCAGGCAGATTCACTTCATAAATGTTTCCCATAAAATGAAATGCCATAGAATCGACATTTTAAGGCCTACAGTTTAAACCTCATAATTGCCAAAACAGACTGCTATGAGTGAGATTAAGGCCAAATCAGAAGGGACAAAACTGGATTGCATTCAATATCGTAGCAGCTAGTATAGCTGCTCATACTAGCTGCTATGGCTTGGATGTCTATCTATCTTGAACGATATGCTACATAGCTAGCCTATCAAAATGACGTCAAGAGTAATAACTTTTCCGACGCCATTTTAGATTCTTTTGATATCATGATTATTTGAAACTATCTAGATCTATTAAGCGGCTAGGCTAGCTATACGTTCAGTACTCACAATATACATTATTGAACCTAGAACTAGAAACATACCAAATTGAACTGATTGACCTTTCTGTCAATCAATTAGGTGTGGACTACAAGCAGTCATTGCCTTCGACAGTGACACATTCAGTGATAAGTAGTAAACCTGGGTTCCACACGATTTGAACATTAAACGTGACGTAATCAATTCAACTTTCGAACTGCAAACTTAATTTAGACAATGAAGTAATGAATGAAATTTATATTTATATATTTATGTTATATAGATATAGATGTTTAAGTTATAGATACAATGGATAAGCGTGGATTCTTGAAAAAGAAACCATGAGCCCGGAGGTCGAATGGTTTGTTTTCCATGAATCTACGCTTATCCATTGTATCTATAACTTAAACTATTGTGTTAATTTCTTTTCAAAATTAAAGCCTTTTCCTAATTAGAAGGTATTGTAAGTGAGTTTAAATAACCATGTTATCGTGTCCAACGATGCATTGATAAATCTCAAATCACAATTAATTGGTTAACAAAATACAAATATAACACTTCTACGTTTAAAGATCTTTATATTACCAGGCATATGAATATTATCTGTTTATACAAAATAAGACATATTCGAAATTATTTCTAATAAAATTGAAAATGGTTATTGGGAACGTGTCAAAGAGACAACAACCCGACCAGAAAGCATATATAAAGTATATATAACAAGTATGTTATCGAAATTTTTCTAGCACTCTAGGCACATCACGATTTTCTCGCATAGGAATTTGCGAACACACCTTTGTAAAATTATGTAGTAAAACAGATGAAATCATACTATATTTATAAAACAAAAATTGACAAATAGAATGTAATCATTTTTGTTTCAAACATGTGAAATAGCCAATAATAATAAAAAAAAAACCTGTAAAACTCGCTATTATTACAAAAATATCCACTATAACATGCAAAATTAGAAAAAAACCAGGATCACTTAAGAATTGGAACAACAGAGGGAATACAGGGATTCGAACCTAAACCGACAAATCCCTATATTTAACTCATTGATTTTAACCATGCTAACCTCGCGGCTACCAACTCATACTATACGACTGCCTATTGTGCCTATATAAAGGTACAAGCCCTGTGTGTCCGATGGACCGATGTATATTAGATGTTCATTTAAATATATAGAATAGACATCTATAGTGTAACCCATTGGTAGCCGAGAGGTTTCGTCGATGTGTTGATGTCAGTCACCCATAACAGATTTCAAGGAAGGGTTCGATTCCCAGTGAAGGCATATACAAATTACAAAAAATAAAGGTAAGTTTTTAAATTAATTCCATTAGGGAACAGAAATCAGTAAATTAGCCAATTCAAACTCAATGAAATTAGGCACACAAAGGAAACAATTGAATGTAATTTGGTGAGTCAATTTCAGCGGCAGATTTAGGAAGCGTTGATTCTAGAAAAAGAATCCACGGTAAATGAATAGGCTGACGTCACCACAATGGTTTAATTTAGGAGTATTGCATATCTAAAAATGGAAATCAAAAAGAATTATCTAGTGCTGCGTTTTTAAAGTCCGTCAGTGTAATGGTTCATGTCGTCATACATTGTACTTTATGTATTAACTGTTAATAGGACGCACTATTTTTAGTTCAATTAATATTAAAACATAAGCCAGGAGCCTGTAGTTCAGTGGTTGTCGTTTGTTGCTGTGTTACATATTTGTTTACATGTTTGTTTCAGCTCACAAATTGTATATTCCGGTGACTATCATTGATAAGGTGAACGTGATACTTTAACGCTTGTCAAAATAAATGTTTTATTGAGATTATACTTGCTCTTCCTTTGATGAATATAGTTTACTTGCTTTTATTTATATGTTTGTTTCAGTTCACAAATTGTATATATCTTTCTGGTGTTTATGTTTGACTTATTTGTTTGTAATAAACAAATAATGTAATAAGCTTCACAATTTCTATAATAATGATTTACAAATAGAAGAAACTGGCGCATGACACTTTGCTCGCATTTTCGGAAGTATTCACTAGTGTGTTTAAGATTTTCATGTTGTGCTCATAAACCTGTTGCGGGTCCAGGATTTCGAAAGAGGGGGCACGGACAATGTTAGCAGTGAGACTTGTAAAAAACGTTTGCTTTAACCATATATGAAGGACCATAAGTGGGAACCGACCCCTCCTCCTTATATGCGCATCTTTTAATCTGTGTTAAATTTGCAGATGGTGTAGTTGATTGTAAGAATTCATTAACCTTAATGAGTTTGCGCATCAATACCGACAGCAGGCGCAAGACGTATTACAATCGAAGCCCCAGAATCATTCAAGGCTCAGTACACTGAGCAATTTTAACCATCCAAAATGTTCCATGCTGCGTAAAAGTGTTATGAACAGCTGAGTTTGAAATATATAAACATATATGTATACAACTTGTTAACCAAGCCACATATTCATGAGAATATTCAGGAAACTCACCAGGAGTTATTTGTCACCTCTGGGTGTTTTTCGTTATTTTGGGAATCTGTTGATGTTAACAGATCTTTTATTGTTTCTAATTAATACATTCACACATTTTATGGACTTCGGAAGATCCAGACTATGATATATTATATGAACAGCTTTCTATTGTTGGAAACTGTATACTGTCCTCAATATGTTACTGGTTATTTTTGTTGTTTGGTTGATGTCTAATTAAAGCTTTCTTAGCATCTCCTCCTTTTATTTATATTTATCAATCGGTTAGTTTCTTGTGTCGTGTGGATGGTGTATAATGTATTTGTAATTCGACATAGCTATGATTAATACAAAAAATGTGCGCACGATTAACACCTTTACAACCCTTAAATATTTAAAAAAAGAAGCATTCAAGTCGTATTGTTATATTTGTATGCTAAACCACGAAATTAAGTGTTATATTGTTATTGGTAGGGTGTACACCCCCCTTTTTCGGTCAGTCTTTCATTTGAACAATTCTGACACCCCTAGCTCTGTGTGTTATACGACAAGAAGAATCTTTAAAAATGCATTAATGAGCAAGTACTAAAACATTTTTTAATTTCTATTTTATGTTTAATGTTTTGAGTTCTTATTTGATAATTTTTGGCTCAGGTCGTATGTGACGTTAAGATATTTGATAATTTTTATGTTGAAAGTCATAAAATAGTATTAAGGTAGCACAATACAAAGATTTTTTCACCCCCAATCAGACAACTTTAAACTGATGTAATTTCTTTCATCCAGCTTTTAATTTTATAAATGAGGTACCAAAAGAAAGAAGAAAGATTAATCTTTCAAATGGTGAAAACGTCAATTTGACATAATTATTACATAATTAATTATTATGTAATTAGTTGCTATATTGAGATGTCCACACTTGAATGAAAATAGCTTCTTTGTTATTCATAGCATCCCAAAATATTTTATAGATTCTTGTATAACACAGTTTGACCTCCAAAAGGGTGTCTCAGATTTTTCCTATTGTATTTTCATTCTCTCATAAACCTTCAATGAAGTTTGCAACCTAAATTCATAAGAGATCACTAAATTTAATTGGGTATAAAATTTGTTCTATTGATGTTTTTGGTAATCTGAGACACCCTTTTGAAGATAACTGGTCAAGGAACAACATGTGTGAAAATCAGACATATAGGGGCACCTATCTAGGAGCTAAATTCATTTAAAACTACATTTTCATGACAAAAATGAATGTGTCACAATTGAATAAATAAGGATTTTCCTACTTGTACCCCATTAACTTCAATATAATTCACACATGTACCATTGGGATATTTCAGGATTGGCCTTCAATCATAAATCAATTAGGTTTTGACCAGTAAGAAAGCATTCAATTTCAGCAATTCTTAATATATAGAGAAAATGCACACCCTATGCATCAAAAACCAGATCTGGCGGGAGATGTTATATCATTATTGACCTTGTTGTAAGTCAGTTGCTACTTATATGGTCAAAACTCCGCCCACCATGATAAACCTTTACTACTTATGATCTCAGAAGTTTAATTACACATTGCATTTACTTTTTTCAATATGGATTTTATTCATTTAGTACATAACATAATATATTTTGTTTTTTTATTGTTACAAAAAGTAAGTTACGCATGTGTACACAAAATGATCAGTTGGTCAGTTTAGGGGATCCTTATGGGGGATTTTTAGAATTGTAATTGTATACAAGGACACTATAGTGTTTTACACAAAGTAGATTTTGTTCAATTTTGCAGTTTGAAAATGCAATATTTAATTTGTATTTTCTATTAAAAAGAATTTACATCTAAACATTCTCCCCCAAGAAATTCCAGTACATTAATTGTTATACAATAACATTTGTTTAATTTCTGTACATTTATATTTTAATTCCCTCTATATCTCCAAATTGCTACTTTGTCTTTTTTCTCCTGGCAGCTACATTAATGAAATGTATTTTTATTTGGAATTCATTATCTTCATTTTTCCATTAATCCCTAATCCACCTCTTTTTCGTAACTGTTATTTGTATTGCTGGTCAGTGGTCATAAAGCTATCAAATGATTCTATTGATTAACCACAAAGTACTGCCCACATGTTCTTATCTTGTATCAGTCAGACACGTGCATTTGTTTATACATGTTGTAAAACTAATTATCATCAAAACTCATTAACAGTTCAAGATATGTAAATGAATTTTTCTTCTGTGGTTTTGGAATATTAAGAAGTAACAAAAACAGCTGAAAATGAAATTTTGATAAAATTTAGTTGCTTTTGTATTGTGCTACCTTAATTGTGTTTTTTGTCAATATTAACTTGAACATTAGTTCAGAGTTAATGTTTGCAGTTTTCTTTTATAATTTCACAGGGCTCTTAATCATAACAACCTAAGGTTCAAGTAACTTCCACGTTGCCTTTTGCTGTAATGTTTTTTAGGAATCATCAGAATTAGAGTCAAATTGAATTTAATTGATTCTCAGAAATATCTACATGTATATTGATCACCAACGTTAACAAACGGTCATATGACTGGCTGAGAACTCCGTCTGCTATGTCGTTTCTTCGTTATCTATATATATTTCTTGATCAGTAAACGTGAAAGCAACTATATTACATGATTTCCTGATATAATTATGAATGAATATTTTATAAATGCTGCCCTTGAATTATTTCTGCACCAAGCCTGATTCAACTTAATTTAACAATTTTTTATCCAGCCGCCCTACCTAGTCTCATGTTTTGCTTGTCACAGTAATATTTTTTAACCTTTAAGTTTTAGTATTTTGGATATTTGATCAAATTTTTAAAATATCAACATTCCAAATTCTAGATTTTGTTTGAATTTTTTAAAATTTAACCAAATAGTTAATTTGTTTTAAAATGTGATAGTTTAGATATATATTATCAAACTTTTAAAATACTAAACTTAACGTGCAGTTTTGATCATTTCGCCCTTTCAAAGTTTGAGTATTTTGATTTTCGATTAAAAAATTAAAAATAAGGATGTTTCCTTAAAGTCACGGCCACTGAAGCACCATACCTGAGCAAGCCGTCATCTCTTGATAAATTCCAAATTCATGAAAGTCGAGGCAATTGCCAAGCTCAAATTCCCTCACCAACTTTGTTTTCATTGTTATGGTTGGGCAATGCATGCCACGTGACGAATAGTTTTTGTATATAAGGAGGACCGCACCAGTAATATGGCGAACCGACCGTTCGAGGGCTGTATAGCCAGTCAAGGTCGTTAAAAACTTCCATCATCAATACGGCCAATAGCTGCCGTAGCGGGTATCTACAAAAATACCAATCTATTCAACTGAATGTATTTGCAAAAAGTCAACAAAGTTAATGTATGAAGATTTGTTATATTCTTAATACCATTGTAAACTCAGCACATGAACGTACAGAACTTATATGGGAAATTAAAAAAAAATCGGATACCAATCCCTACCTTTTCTACATTGTCGTGAACTACAGTTGCTAATTTCCTACGTCGTTTGGTCCCTGGTGAAGAGTTGTAACATTTGCAACCATACCGCATCTTCTCATTCCTTATTTTCAATTCCAAGCAAATGTTTTTATAGCAACAAAAATCATAAACACAACATAAAATTCTACTTAATCATGCAAATTGAAAATAAATTCACACTAAAATATTAAAACTAAATGTGGGAGACCCGTGTCTTTTACAATTTTAAAAGAATTCAACTTAAATTTTCCTCTTGATAAAACATTTTATTTCATTATATGAAACACCCTCTGGTTTAAATATTCCTATGCAGTCTAGCATTTAAGATAAAAATAATAATTACAAAAATAATGCATAAAGAAATCGAATAATGCAATGTACACCGTCACACATTCCTTATGTATGATTCAGAGTAACTTAAAATAAAAAAAAATGTATTTGTATACAGCTGTATACGTTATATGTTATATCCTGAATGGATAAGAAATGTGTTCACGCCAATTGTGTTGCACAATATTTGTTATCTGTTAAAGGTCCATGGTTAGCTTATCTTTTGAGAGAAAACGATAATATGTGTTCCGAAAGAATTAAATTTAAAGTTTCTGTGGGTAACATTGAACCAGATGTGTCTCGACATACTTATCATTTCCAGTTAAATCACTATTTTACCTGTTTATAAAAGACAGTTTGGCCAACAATGCCCAAAATCTTATTTATTTTTGTAACCTCTAATGGATTGATTACCCTTCCGGAGTATTTATTGCAACTAAGTGGGTATTTTTTCGACATTTAGTTATCGTTTATCTTTTCCTGCTTTTTATTTGCTTCTCATTTTTTTGTTACTTATGTCTGATCTTTTTGACTTAGGATTATATTCCCATTCAGTTACTTTTTGTTTTGTTTCGAAACTGGAACATATGAACAAATGAATGAATATTAAAGAAACTTTAAGAATATACCCCAGCAATATCTATATGTACTGGTCTGCTAAATAAAATTGTGTCAATGATGCTACCTATTGTTCGTAAAATACAGTGTTGTCTGATTAACTAAAAAATGCTTTAATTTGTTGTGTGATTGATTGTAATTATCTGAATGTACAGTGACAAATACTTCATGCAACTTCAAGACGAGAACAAAATATTTATAAATACAATAGCTAAGTTTTGCAAAGTGGGTAGGTGCAACTCGCTAGAAAGAATATGTTGAATAGGGGCAGGATTGCAGCATGCAAACTGAGAATTAAGTTTTAATTTCTGTCTGATAGATGAAGAATATATTGGGTAAAAGTAAAACATTTTCGACGTAAAACAATTAGAACGTAATATATTATACTAAGATTTTAAAATAATAATTTATACGAATATTTAACACTTAAATATACTGACAGACTTTAAACATGCAACACATATTTTGTGACTTTAGTTTCCAAATTATGCTAAATCTTCATATAATTACTATTCATGCTTACCATGCTTCGTTCTGGATATAATATTCAATGCCTGATTTGACTTTGCAAATTGAACATACTGGATTATTGACTTCTCTAGAATTTCTTAAAGCGAGATTTAAAACCCATGCATGCTTTTTAAAGGTTTTTTTCGTTAAGCATTTCTTTGAATCCATACTCATACTTTAATCAGTGAAAAATGTTGCATTTCCATATTGCCGAAACTGAGCAATTACAATCTGAATTAGGCGAAGTATGTTTACAAGCAAGAAAATGTCAACGTTTTAGTTTCTAGACAATTTCATGTCAGAAACTCCTCTTACAGTCTTTTTTAACAACGGTACAGGCAGAAGGAAATTGTTAATGACCCGCAAAGACCAGATCAACCTGTAATGACAACACCATGTTAATAAATTTCATTACGCAACGTCATCTGCTAACCAAGTCGTCGGTTGTCATGGCAGGCAGATTCACGTCATAAATATTTCCCATAAACTCAAATGCCATAGAATCCACATTTTAAGGCCTACAGTTTAAATCTCATTATTGCCAAAACAGACTGCTATGGGTGAGATTGAGGCCAAATCAGAAGGAACAAAACGGGATTGCGTTCAATATCGTAGCAGCTAGTATAACTGCTAATACTAGCTGCTATGGCTTGGATATCTATCTTTCTTAAACGATATGCTACATAGCTAGCCTAACAAGATGACGTCAAGAGTAATAACTTTTCCGACGCCATTTTAGATTCTTTTGATATCATGATTATTTGAAGCTAACTAGGTCTATTAAGCGGCTGGGCTAGCTATACGTTCAGTACTCAAAATATACATTATTGAATGCAACCAAAAACTCGAAACATGCCAAATTGAACTGATTGACTTTTCTGTCAATCAATTAGGTGTTGACTACAAGCAGTCATTGCCTTCGACAGTGACACATTCAATGATAAGGAGAAAACCTCGGTTTCAGTGCATACCAAACGATTTAAACATTAAACGTGACGTAATCAATTCAATTTTCGAACTGCAAACTTAATTTAGACAATGAAGTAATAAATATAATTTATGTTTATATATTTATTTTAGGAGTATTGCATATCTAAAAATGAAAATCAAAAAGAATAATTTAGTGTTGCGTTTTTAAAGTCCGTCAGTATAATGGTTCATGTCGTCTTCATACATTGTACTTTATGTATTAACCGTTAATGGGACGCACTATTTTCAGTTCAATTAATATTAAACATAAGCCAGGAGTCTGTAATTCAGTGGTTGTCGTTTGTTGCTGTGTTACATATTTGTTTTCGTTCATTAATTGTACATAAATTAGGCCGTTAGTTTTCTCGTTTGAATTGTTTTACATTTGTCATTTCGGGGCCTTTTATAGCTGACTATGCGGTATGGGCTTTGCTCATTGCTGTAGGCTGTACGGTGACCAATAGTTGTTAATTTCTGTGTCATTTGGTCTCTTGTGGAGAGTTGTCTCATTGGCCATCATACCACATCCTCTTTTTTATATTAGACATGATGATGTTTAGTTGACAAGTATAATGATACGGTATATAAAAGCTAATCTCTTTCTAAAATGAAAAAGGTAAAAAAATAGCATAAATTTCTCTAAAATGTAAAACACATAGATACATCAACACTGGATAAAGAAATTGTCATTTGAAATTAATGAAATATTCAGTCCTTTACAAATTTATTCATCTATCAATTTTATAAAACATTTCGAGCGATATTGTTACACAAGAGATATATATATATACTCTCAAAAAGGGTGTTACTATCAATAGGGTAATACAAATTATAAGTCGAAAAAGTGAATTAACAGTACGGTGAACATATCAATACAGACGAACATTAAGAAAATAAAAGAATTTTATAATTACTTTTTTTTTTATCATGTGTGCTTAAGGTAACTGGAAGCTGTTGTCTCTTACATAAAAGAGTTGACATGAGTAAAATAAAATAAAAATATAAATATTGTTATCCTTTGACTTCTCCTTCAGAACTGAAACTCTTGCTGAGAGGAGTGTCCGTTTGGTTGTTTCGGATGTATAAATACGCAGTCACGTCGGATATAGGAAAAGAAACATTAAAATCAGATGCATCATATAGGAAGTGCCAGGTTTCTAAAGGTAAAAGAGTCCTTTCAACATCTCTTTGAAGAATCTGCATGGCGCCTGTTGCTAGGTAAAATTTCCGTCCCTATCCAACACTCTATTTGACAATGGCAGTTGAAATTAAAGTTCGTCATCCTGGACAATCAATTTTGCAGAGCATGCCTATATAATTTATTGTTAATTAGTCTGGTGCTGATTAAGCATTACAAATTTGCCACTGGACGTAAGGAAAATCCTTCCCTGTTTGTAGGTGGATCTTCATTTTCTATATTTTCTATGTAATATCTACATATCTCTGTTCAAAAAATAAATCCTTTTTTTTTCAATGCTGACTGAAAATCTATTTAAACCTTTGTGAAAGGTAATAATTTCCATAAATCCAGATATTACTTACGTAAAGAGAAATAATATGACCTAGCAGGATTACGTTTATTATAGTCAGTGATTTAAAAAAAAAATATCATTCAACCGTTGATCTTTTTTTCTTTTTTTATCAATTGTAATTTAATGTAAGTTCTATTCTAGTACTATGAACAACAATATATTTATTTTGTAAAAAATATCTCCGTACTACTAACAAACAATTTTTTATATTTAAAGTTACCTGTGTACGTTATTTCATTTAACGCCATTTTGTCCAAGGTTATAGTTGTCTTTTTGACAGTGTGTCATAGATCAAATTTATTCGTTCAGTGTATGTTTACTTTTTTTTGTTAATATGTCTTTTTGATTGAGTTAAGCCATTTCAATTGATGTTTTATAGTGTGTCTTTCTATGTAGTAAAGTTACACTACTATTTCAGGTTAGGGTGAAGGTTGGCGCCTGTTAAAACGTTTAAACCTGCTGAATTTGTTTGCACCTCTCCTAAGGCAGGAACCTGTTTTAGTGGTTGTGTCCTTAAGTGTTTCTCGTTTCTCGTTTTTTATATAGATTAGACCGTTGGTTTTCCTGTTTGAATTGTTTTTACACTAATCATTTTGGGGCACTTTATAGCTTGCTGTTCGGTGTGAGCCAAGGTTCTGTGTTGAAGGCCGTACTTTGACCTATAATTGTTTACTTTTTACATATTGTGACTTAGATGGAGAGTTGTCTCATTGGCATTACCACATCTACTTATTTCTCATTGTCAGAGGCAATGTGTATGTTTCCATTCCTAACGTACGTGAGGCCAAACTGACTCTTCCTCTCAGCAAGGGTTTCCGTTCTGAACATAAAGCGATAACCATATCACATATATAGAGATAAATTTTTAAATAATAACATAAAATTCTTTTTAAATCTGCAAGTTGGAGTTCTTGTAGTCTTATGTGTGTTAAAGAGACAAATTTGTCCATAGATTATTATTAACTTTCCTAGTAATCATAAACTTTTTCGAAACCTGTAGGAAGTGTTGTCTCTGAATTGTTAATTTCTTGAGTGATCAATAGCTCCTTTAGCTCTTCCAACAATAGCAATTTAAATTTGACCTTGCTTTCTCAATAATGTGGTGCCTTTCATTTCCATGTTCAAGTTAGTGGTTGTCCTGTTTGTAGCTGCACTGTGCAGATTTTTCTTGTGTGTTTTCTTTGATCAATTACGGTCTATAATGTGCAAAACGGTGGGGGTGGGGGTGGGGGTGGGGGGTTAGAGCTCATTAAATGGTAGGCGAAAGATACCAAAGTGATAGTCGAATACAAACTGACAATGCCATGGCAAAAAAACGAAAAACGATAAAAAAAACCACGAACCCACAAAAAATTGGGGGTGATTTCAAGTGCTCCGGAAGGATAAGCAGCTCCACATGTGGCATCCGTCTTGTTGCTCATGTAAGTACAAACCCGGGGATCAGTCTAATTCGGTAGGTCGGGATTGTGGTTACGACAATTTGAACATATTCGTCGTCCCCTGTGAAACAGATATTCTATAACGGCCAACCAACTTGTGATGGCGTCCATAAAATTTTCAAAGAGATGATTTCAACTTTACCACTTGAAACGCATGGTTAAATAGCTTTCTTGTTATCAGCAACCCTTTATTAAGTCAGGCTATCTAGACCATTAGTCACTTGTTTTTGTTTGTATATAAAAAATAAGAAGATGTGGTATGATTGCCAATGAGAAAACTATCCACCAAAGTTCAAATGAAGTGGATGTAAGCAATTATAGGCAACCGTACGGCCTTCAACAATGAGAAATACCCATACCGTATAGTCGGCTATAAAAGGCCCCGACATGAAAAATATGAAAGAATTCAATTGAGAAAACTAACGGCCTAATTTATAACAAAACAATTTACGAAAAATAAATATGACAGACATGAACAAACGACAACCACTAAACTACAGCCTCCTGGATTTTTTTCCCCAATTGATTCGGGTGTCGGTGGTTGATTTGTTCAGTTGTTGGTTATTTCTGTTACCTATTTAATATTATATCAAATCTCAACAGGCCTAGGGGCCGTCTTAAACTTGCAGTGAGGTGAGAGGTTTTTTTTTGCTCCGTGCTCTCACTGTGACTTTGAGATGAAGAACAGCAATAAAAGCGCTGTTCCTTTGCTGTTTGTATGTTTTTTTGTTGTGCATTTACTGATTTTGTGTCATGGATGGATACCCCATATCCTTTGTTGTTCTATTAAATCAACAAATAAATGGGTAAATTCAATTGGATTCCCATATATCATCTGATAAGACACCAATTCTCAAAAATTCAGCGTGGATATCGAATACGATTTTATATGCTCTTCGAGTTTTAGAATTCAATCTTTTTCATGACTGACTTTGTATTACAGTACTAGTTGCATAATTCTGGTATTAAATAACTACTAGTGAAAATGTATGTTTGAATTCAACTTAGTTTGAGTGCGAACTTAAACCAAAATTATAAACGTTTTTGATTGAAAAGGAATTGTTAGGAATTAATCGTATTAATGCTAAAACTAAGATACATGGATTTAGTTACATTTGAATAAATAATAATGAATTCCAATGATAAATTTAGCTACTTATTTTGTCGTTATTCTTAATTCGTTAACGTTTGGAAAATGAAAATCTCTTTAAAGAAACATTATATTACATAATGCGGTGTGTTCTAAAAAAATTAATATTAGTAACTATTTTTTGTTATTGTAATTTCAACAACATTTGTCCTAATGAGAGTGAAATATTCAAATCCCTATTTCATTTCTTCTTAATTCTTATATATGATTGAAGAAACATCTGTATAAATGCACTTTTACATGATATAAATCAGCTGCCATATTCCAGATTACAGCCATACAAGATGAGAGGTATCCAGATACTGTTGTTTATAACCCTAGTGGTGACCGCGATGTCACACCCAGGTAAATTGTGTTTGATACGTTTCATTATTTTTTCGTTTTAAATTAATATATTAACACCACGAGTATATTTTTATTGTGTGCATCTGTTTTGTTTTCAACTCTCCTATTGTTTTGAATTTACTGAGATCATCTCATTTCAAAATGATGCACTGTTATGTTTAGGAAATTACATTTCAGTTTTGTTTCAGTGTTATAATTATGGCAAGATGACTTAGGCCTGTAATAACATTAACGGAACCAATTTTACTGCACCAGAAGCGCAATTAATATCTCTTCAGTGAAAATCAAGGCCGACATATTTGAAATCCAAAACAAATACAAACGGTGAAGAGCAGATCAAACGAAAAGGACATAAAGTATAGCCAAATTCGGAAACAAGGTTGCAGAGCTTTGCAAGAGGGACATACATGTATATTCTCTGTTGACCTGTTAATATTAGTAGAGCAATTTTTAAAAATTCTATATTCTTATATCAAAACAGATTTTACATAAAAGATAGCATAGGTGTCATGCTGTTAGAAATCATGACCCAGTTGTGTCGTGTGATATTTTTGACAAATAAAGATGCAAAATATTGTGTACACTGTTTTCATTTACGAAGTTGAACAGCATTAACACCGAAAATTCCGAAAAGTTGTGCGAAATACGGCTAAGGCAATCCATGCCTTGAGTAAAAACACCTTTAGTAGTTAGAGTAATTTAACATTTTAATTAATATAACATTGACTGTACCAATTTTACTTCACCAGATGTGCATTTCGATAATTAATGTCTCTTCAGTGATGCTCGAGGCATAAATATCGTAAAGTCCAAAACCTAATACAAGCGTTGAAGAGGTAATACACCCCAAAATACCCAAAGGTAAAGCCAAACCTGGACAAGCAATAAGAACTTAGAATCAGGGAGATACATACCTTAATTGGAAATGATTCAAAATTTCATAACAGCGAATTTAAATAAAACAATAAAAAAAAGGCGAAAGACCAAAGGAATATTCAAACTCATACTGGTAAACTTATTAAATTCCTCTGAAATAATTGATGTTTACGCTCCCCTTTATCTTAACTACATGTTAATCTACATCATACAATTTCATCTTATAGGTGATTCATACGACTCTTGCGCCAGTAACGAAGGAATATGCATGTTGAGCCTACCCTGTCCTGAACTTTACCATCATGATCCATATCACTTGTGTTTTGCTGGACAAATCTGTTGTCTTCCTGGTGAGTTGTAATTAATTTTGGGCGAATGTCTGCATTATGTTTCGACCAGATCATCGTTCCAGATTTCTATGATGTTTTTACTAAAAATCTAGAAAAAATGGAAACCAGAACGGTTGTCTGCGCCAATGCCAAAGACAGAAAAAGTGTTTCGAGTTATTAGGATTTTGATTATTATATTGATTTGTAAAGTTATTTTCTTCTTGCTGATTTTTTTACTGTTGTCTTTGTGTCTTCTTTAATACTTGTAGTTAAGGAGAAGTACTGCCATATGTCATTTTGGTGGATTTTCTTATTGTTCTATAATATACTTTGTTATTGGTGATTTATTTTTTTAAATTTGTGTTTCAACAATTAGCGTGTGATTATGTTTTAATTGAGTTAAATCTTTTAAGTTATTAATAGGTACGGAAACGAGCAGAACTTTGATAAACAACACAAATTTGCATTCCATATTGTGACACTCCCAAACTTATCCACTGTTTTAAACAATTCCATTGAATTATTTGTTATATTTTAAAATTCTATAAAAAATGAAAACAACATATATTGTATACACTGTTTTCGTTTACGAAGTTGAACAGCATTAACACCGAAAATTCCGAAAAGTTGTGCAAAATACGGCTAAGGTAATCCATGCCTTGAGTAAAAAGACCTTTAGTAGTTAGAGTAATTTAACATTTTAATTAATATAACATTGACTGTACCAATTTTACTTCACTAGATGTGCATTTCGATAATTAATGTCTCTTCAGTGATGCTCGAGGCACAAATATCATAAAGTCCAAAACCTAATACAAACGTTGAAGAGGTGATACACCCCAAAATACCAAAAGGTAAAGCCAAACCTGGACAAGCAATAAGAACTTAGAATCAGGGAGATACATACCTTAATTGGAAATGATTCAAAATTTTAAAACAGCGAATATAAATAAAACAATAAAAAAGAGGCGAAAGACCAAAGGAATATTCAAACTCATACTGGTAAACTTATTAAATTCCTCTGAAATAATTGATGTTTACGCTCCCCTTTATCTTAACTGCATGTTAATCTACCTCATATAATTTCATATTATAGATGGTACAAACCACACTTGCGCCAGACATGAAGGAAAATGCATGTTGAGCCTACCCTGTCCTGAATTTTACCGTTATGATCAATATCACTTGTGTTTTGCTGGACAAATCTGTTGTCTTCCTGGTGAGTTGTAATTAATTTTGGGCGAATGTCTGCATTATGTTCACTGCTTCAACCAGATCATCGTCCCATATTTCTATGATGTTTTTACTAAAAATCTAGACAAAATGGATACCAGAACGGTTGTCTGCACCAATGCCAAAGACAGAAAAAGTGTTTCGAGTTATTAGTATTTTGATTATTATATTGATTTGTAAAGTTATTTTCTTCTTGCTGATTTTCCTACTGTTGTCTTTATGTCTTCTTTAATACTTGTAGTTAAGGAGAAGTACTGCCATATGTCATTTTGGTGGATTTTCTTATTGTTCTATAATATACTTTGTTATTGGTGATTTATTTTTTTAAATTTGTGTTTCAACAATTGGCGCGTGATTATGTTTTAATTGTTTTAAATCTTTTAAGTTATTAATAGGTACGGAAACGAGCAGAACTTTGATAAACAACACAAATTTGCATTCCATATTGTGACACTCCCAAACGTATCCACTGTTTTAAACAATACCCTTGAACTATTTGTTATATTTTAAAATTCTATAAAAAAATGAAAACAACACTTTATAAATTTCATGCGTCCGAAGGGCTTTTCTGGATTTAAATTAACTAACAACGTTCAGCGCCGAATATTTGAAAGCAGGGATGTATCAGAAGCGAACCAGATGAAGAGCTTTATGACCGAAAAAGAACTAAAGATAATACCCAAATCCATCTATGGTCAACTTCAGTTTCTTTAAAATTCAAAGATGTTATAAACAGACAAATTAAGAAAGATGTGTCATAAATCAAGTCAGTACAGTTCTATACACATATAGAAATCGAATCAATTTCATTTTTAGTTCATCTAAACTATACAAAATTGTATACTTCATCTTACATAAAGTTCGTCTTATAGTCCGATTCTGTATTTGCCGAATTTGTTGGGCCAAGTATATTATAGTCCTATAATGTATGTAGTCTATGTCAACACATTCATTTAAAAAAAAAGCAATTTTACACAAGGTCTACCAACAAGACCTTTGTACATCACCAATGTGAAACTTATTCTCATTTCTCATTAATTAGTCTTTGCTGGCGATATACTACAAAAACTTTTTTTATTTTCTTTTTTGGTATTTTCTTCTTTTGGATGAATTAAAAGGTAAGTTAACCCTGTCACATATTAATTTCACTGCCCAGGAAGCTAGTCAGTGGTTGTTTGATAAGTTTGTCATATATTAGTGTTTTGTTTCCTTCTATTTGGAGTATTTGTTGTTGACAGCTCATCTCGATTTTTTCTGTTTGATCTTTTCAACCTTTAATAGACTTGTGACAATTAAGAGATTGGCATATTGTATAGACACCTGTCTATTGTTGAAGACTGTATATTGACTTTTATATATTGTTTGTTTAGTTTTTTTGTAATTGGGTTGCTGTCTCAACGATGTAAATCCTTCTGTGCGTAATGCAGATATTTGCCATATACATTTTAAATGTGTATGTAAATCATGTCTTTTAGTTTACTTATAAATGTGATATATATCAGGATTTTATCATACTTTTGGTGGGGTTCGTTTTGCTTAGTCTTTAGTTTTCTATGTTGTGTCATCTGTACTATTATTTGTCTGTTTGTCTTTTTATTTTTGGCCATGGCGTTGTCAGTTTGTTTTCGATCTATGAGTTTGACTGTCCCTCTGGTATCTTTCGTCCCTCTTTTATGCGTATTTTTTTTAGTGTACAATATTTACAATATGTGATACATATATATATATATATATACACGTATAAAAATACTATGAAAAGCACTTGTGAAATTCATGCGATTTACGCATATCGCTCGATATATGTATGACATTGACTTGTGTTGATCTTCATAGATACATCATACATAGTACTTTTACTACGAGACAGCAAACCATAAACCCCAAAACCCAAAAGACAAGTTCATGTTAAATTTGTAGGGCAGTATACCCTTAATTCATGACAGGATGTCAAAAACTTTAACTTTTATGATAAATGAAAACATGATAGTAATACGGACGTTTAAAAAAACGTCCGTAAATCGGATGCTTTAGAACGTCTGTAATACAGAAGATCTTTTTAACGGACGTGGTACTTTTTTTCCGTAAAACGTCCGTGATACGGATGTTTTACGGACGTTTATCATAACGTCCATTATACTTCCGTAGCTATTGTACCTGTGTAGTTGTTATGAGCCGAATTATCAGGGTGTCCTTTTAAAGGTTCGAAATCCGCTCATCATTGCTCACTATGAAAGAATTGTATAACAGGAAACAATCTTCATAGCAAAGGATTTTTTTTAGATATAAAAAAGCTTCATAGCGTATGTTTTTCTTAATTTTCATTTAATACCATCTCGGGTTTTTTTTGTAAAACCGTTTTTCGTATACATCCAATAATTTCCTGCTCCTATAGACTTTCATCATTCGAAAATAAAAATGACAGTCAATTAATGGTTGGATACATTCAAAGCAAATCCGTTTAAAAAACTATACTACATATGTAAAATAATAGTAAATAATAAGGTTAACAGGAATAAACAATGATACTGGACAACTACACAGATCACACAACCACAGATACCCGAGGATAACAGGAATAACCAATCATACTGGACAACTACACAGATCACCCAACCACATATACCCGAGGATAACAGGAATAACCAATGATATTGGACAACTACACAGATCACACAACCACAGATACCCGAGGATAATAGGAACAACCAATGATACAGGACAACTACACAGATCACACAAGCACAGATACCCGAGGATAATAGGAATAACCAATGATACTGGACACCTACAAAGATCAAACAACCACAGATACCCAAGGATAACAGGAATAATCCATGATATTGGACAACTACAAAGATCAATTAACCACAGATAACCGACGATAATAGGATTAACCAATGATACTGGAAAACTACACAGATCTCACAACCACAAATACCCGAGGATAAGAGGAATAACCAATGATATTGGACGACTACACATATCACACAACCACAGATACCCGACTCATACATCCGAAAGGGGCCTTGCTGTCTATGTTTGCTGTGTTTTGCTGGACAAATCTGTTGTCTTCCTGGTGAGTTGTAATTAATTTTGGGCGAATGTCTGCATTATGTTCACTGCTTCGACCAGATCATCGTCCCATATTTCTATGATGTTTTTACTAAAAATCTAGACAAAATGGATACCAGAACGGTTGTCTGCACCAATGCCAAAGACAGAAAAAGTGTTTCGAGTTATTAGTATTTTGATTATTATATTGATTTGTAAAGTTATTTTCTTCTTGCTGATTTTCCTACTGTTGTCTTTATGTCTTCTTTAATACTTGTAGTTAAGGAGAAGTACTGCCATATGTCATTTTGGTGGATTTTCTTATTGTTCTATAATATACTTTGTTATTGGTGATTTATTTTTTTAAATTTGTGTTTCAACAATTGGCGCGTGATTATGTTTTAATTGTTTTAAATCTTTTAAGTTATTAATAGGTACGGAAACGAGCAGAACTTTGATAAACAACACAAATTTGCATTCCATATTGTGACACTCCCAAACGTATCCACTGTTTTAAACAATACCCTTGAACTATTTGTTATATTTTAAAATTCTATAAAAAAATGAAAACAACACTTTATAAATTTCATGCGTCCGAAGGGCTTTTCTGGATTTAAATTAACTAACAACGTTCAGCGCCGAATATTTGAAAGCAGGGATGTATCAGAAGCGAACCAGATGAAGAGCTTTATGACCGAAAAAGAACTAAAGATAATACCCAAATCCATCTATGGTCAACTTCAGTTTCTTTAAAATTCAAAGATGTTATAAACAGACAAATTAAGAAAGGTGTGTCATAAATCAAGTCAGTACAGTTCTATACACATATAGAAATCGACTCAATTTCATTTTTAGTTCATCTAAACTATACAACATGATAGTAATACGGACGTTTAAAAAAACGTCCGTAAATCGGATGCTTTAGAACGTCTGTAATACAGAAGATCTTTTTAACGGACGTGGTACTTTTTTTCCGTAAAACGTCCGTGATACGGATGTTTTACGGACGTTTATCATAACGTCCATCATACTTCCGTAGCTATTGTACCTGTGTAGTTGTTATGAGCCGAATTATCAGGGTGTCCTTTTAAAGGTTCGAAATCCGCTCATCATTGCTCACTATGAAAGAATTGTATAACAGGAAACAATCTTCATAGCAAAGGATTTTTTTTAGATATAAAAAAGCTTCATAGCGTATGCTTGTCTTAATTTTCATTTAATACCATCTCGGGTTTTTTTGTAAAACCGTTTTTCGTATACATCCAATAATTTCCTGCTCCTATAGACTTTCATCATTCGAAAATAAAAATGACAGTCAATTAATGGTTGGATACATTCAAAGCAAATCCGTTTAAAAAACTATACTACATATGTAAAATAATAGTAAATAATAAGGTTAATAGGAATAAACAATGATACTGGACAACTACACAGATCACACAACCACAGATACCCGAGGATAACAGGAATAACCAATCATACTGGACAACTACACAGATCACCCAACCACATATACCCGAGGATAACAGGAATAACCAATGATATTGGACAACTACACAGATCACACAACCACAGATACCCGAGGATAATAGGAACAACCAATGATACAGGACAACTACACAGATCACACAAGCACAGATACCCGAGGATAATAGGAATAACCAATGATACTGGACACCTACAAAGATCAAACAACCACAGATACCCAAGGATAACAGGAATAATCCATGATATTGGACAACTACAAAGATCAATTAACCACAGATAACCGACGATAATAGGATTAACCAATGATACTGGAAAACTACACAGATCTCACAACCACAAATACCCGAGGATAAGAGGAATAACCAATGATATTGGACGACTACACATATCACACAACCACAGATACCCGACTCATACATCCGAAAGGGGCCTTGCTGTCTATGTGGTCTAAGGGGTCGAACTACTGTATCACTAGCCTGTCAACACTGAGGTTGTGAGTTCGAATCCGGCACGTGGAATATGTGTGTGACTCCAATCTTAATTGACTACAATTGTCAGTTTTCCTACCGAAGGTCGGTGGTTCTCTCCAGGCACTCCGGCTTCCTTTACCAATAAAAACTGACTGCCACGAAATAGCACAATAGTTTTGAAAGTTGCGTTAATCACTAATCAATCAATCAATCAATCATATACCAGAAATACAAACAAAGACAAGCAACTACGAAACACACATAATCATGATAGTCTCGTTAGGTACAAACACCAAATTAAGCAGCGGTGTTAAACATGTTTTACAAGCGTAAACAATTGGTTTTGATCGCAAATCTTTTCCTAGTTTCTGTTTGATTTATTCATTAATTTAAAGACTTGTTGGTTATAAACAAATCGTTGGGCCTATTTGTTTAAATTGTTTCTCATTATTTCACATCGGAGCCTTTTATAGCTGGCTATACAGTATGGGGGTTTCGCATTATTCTAGGCCGTATTGCGATCCTCAGTTGCTTGAATCAGCTTCAGTTAGACTTGGTGGGTAGTTGTCTCATTGACAGTCATACCACATATCTTCTTGTTTTATAATTAGACGAGTTAGTCTAAGAGCTTGTCATGATATCGAATACAACTATATAACTATTGTAAATGTCTGTTTGTTGACCTCCAAACGTTGTGTGGTTTTTTGTGTTGTTTTGGGTCTCATTACTGTCTCATTGACGTACACATCTTTTTATACATCGTCCTGAAAAAGCATTTTATCTGCACCTGGGGTGTAAGCAGTTTTCTATCATTATCATCATTATTTTTTTTAATTTCCATAACTTTCACAGGGTCTAAATTCAGCGACTAAACTGGTCGGGACCAAATTTATAGAACACTATCTACTAACTATTTCATAATGGGATTAATGATATGAGTATTTCTATATTTTTCAGATTTGCTAATGATTGGTTAATATTTGAATGAGGACAGTTATAGTATAAACGACGAGGAATTATTGTTTTAAATTAATCAAATAAAAAACTAATTAGATATGACTGTTTTTTCTGTATGTACACCAACACTCTAATTAGATATTCCAGAAAGATTGACATTCTACAATCATATGCCTTTGAGATTTCATCAACATTAGTATATTATCTATAATAAAAATTGTCATTTCTTATAAAAATAAGAAGTTGTGGTTGAATTGCATATAAGACAACTCTCCACCAGAGATCAAATGGCATAGAAGTTTACAACCACACGCCACCGCACGACCTTAACCGATGAGCAAAACCCATACCGCATAGTCAGCTATAAAAAGCCCCGAATTGACAAATGTAAAACAATTCAAACGAGAAAACTAACGACCTGATTTATGTACAATGAACGAAAAATAAATAAAGTATACAGCAACAAATGACAACCACTGAATTACAGGCTCCTGACTTGGGAAATGCATACAGAATGTGGCGGGGTTAAACTAGTTTGTTAGCGCCAAACTTTCCCCTAACCTGGGATAGTGGTGTAACAGTACAACATAACTATAAAATATCAAAAACAGTTGAAAAAGACGTAACTCGTCATATCGATACAAAGCAGAAAAACATCTACCTAAAACACAGACCGGAAGTGGCAGAGTATTTATACATCCACACAACAAAAGACGCTAAGTACAGATCTGATAGAACTCACAGTTAATTATTTACTTAATAATTTACCAGTAATACATAGATAACGTTCGTTGAAATCAAAAAGGTCACAACAGGCACGGGCAAGGCGAACGAGTTGTAGTATATATAAACACCGTAAAAAGTAGAATCACACAAATACCGAACTCCAAGGAAAATTCAAAACGGAAAGTCCTTTATCAAATGACAAAATCAAAAGCTGAAACATATCAAACGAATGAAAAACAACTGTCATATTCCTGACTTGGTACAGACATTTAATTTTCCTTTTGTAGAAAATGGTGGATTAAACCTGGTTTTATAGCTAGCTTAACCTCTCACTTGTATGACAGTCATATATAATTCCGTTATATTGATAACAATGTGTTAGGAAAACAAACAGACATAATAGGTAAAAATGTCAAAAATTGGGGTACAGCAGTCAACATTGTGTTATAATCTTAATCACTATAAAACAAATAACTATTTCAACAAATAATAACAAAATGGCATATAGACTCTCTATAGACAAAGGACATAAGCAAAAAATTCTATTGATTTTATGGTAAAAGTCCCATATACATCAATCCAAAATATACCATATGATGTTCTTTTCCAAAATGGCTTCGACAAGTTTGCAATTACCAATGAAGTTATGAAAATTTGAAAAAGTCATAATTATGCCCATTTCTGAAACCTATTTAAATCCTCGTCATTTGAATTCTCTTGATAATTGCTCATTGGCCATCATACCACATCTCCTTATTTTACAATATATAAGACATTTTACTGTTTCTAACAGTATGCGATATATCTAAAAAGTATTCCACAACTCGCCAAAAACTTAAAATTTAGAATATTTAACAAAACAGCCCACTGTGCATTGATAGGATAGCTTTTGAGTTCTCACAATTCCACATTATAGAAATAAATCGAACAACTAAAATGAACGAAGTGAAAACCCAGGAAAAGAGAATACACAATAAAAATAAAACATCTTTTCATATACTTATAAAAAGGCCATTATTATCTTTATAAGTAGTGTAAAAAGTCTATTACAGTACCACATATCAACAATTACGGTTATATATTATATATATGGTATGCATCTTTATATTTGTCTGCGCAAATAACAGTTAAAATATACTTTCACATGAGAAAAAGACGGCTGTTACAAATAGTAAAATAGGTCATATTCATTTAAAGTCATATAGATATAGGATTACGTTTATAATCAACAAAAATATAACTGGCCATTTGTCCTTAGAAGTTTTGATGTACTACTAGTATATGACTTTCGAATATTGCCAATGATAAACATTTAAAATACTAGAAGTTTACAGTTTAAAATAATATTTATATAATATTTCATACAGATATTATATGATAACAGATTTCTTATTTTTTTTTATATTTACGATCCACTAGAAATGAGTCAAACATTTTTCAAAACAAAAATACCGAATTCTAAGGTAAATTCTTAAGGGGGGTTAAGTCCATAGAAGCTGACAAAATCATCCTCTTTCATCGAAATTGTTATACTGCATTTAGAAACTCAGTCTCTTATAACGCTTTTCTCATGTTCCGTACTCAGCAAACACTTCATAATTCGAATTCT
The DNA here is from genome assembly GCF_021869535.1 of Mytilus californianus. NCBI lineage: Eukaryota > Metazoa > Mollusca > Bivalvia > Mytilida > Mytilidae > Mytilus > Mytilus californianus. The sequence continues at coordinate 116,654,068 of NW_026262690.1, read as the reverse complement.
TTAATTAATATTGATGACTTAACATGCATTCAACGTGTATAATATATTTTTGTATACAAATTGTGTACATAACTCAGAATATTTTTGATATCATATATCGGCTCCTCACAGCTTGTTCTTTATAATATCCCTTAAGGTGGATCATCGTTACAGATTTCCTCAGATAGAATTTTCTTTTAATTTGCCAAAATGGAGATTTTGCCATTCTTTTTTAACATCTATATTCAGAAGTATGGGTCACCGTGCTATTTTTCAAGCTACAAGCCGTCCAAAATTGCCCAATTTGTCATAGATTAATCATGAAAATAAAACACTTTTTTGGGTATAAATAGAAATCCATGAGATAGAATTTTGAAATAAAATATGAGAAGATAGGTTTTATAATATACTTTAAGAAAATAAAAAGAAAAGAATGGTATCACCGGACTTGTTTTCTTGCTACAAGTAAAAAAAATAAACTTCAACATCATTTCAGTATAAACATTTTACTGTAAGAGTTATACTCCTTATATGGCTTAGTTGAAAAATTGAATCGAACAAAAACAAATATTTAGTATTTGTCAAAACAGTCTAAATAATGCAATATACCACTTATTATTTTTTTTATTTAAACGAAAAGCCGTACACATTAATTGCCAATCTGTCTAAATATTTACAGATTTAAGCAAAGAACTAGATCGATTGTGTACTGTTATCTTACATTCCAAGACGGCGGTATACAGTTAGTCTAAATTAAAAACGCACAACGTCCGCAATCAACCGTACGGTGGTTAAGCATGTACGATAAGTTTAAATTTTTAAATTGTAAATATCATCAATATTTAATTCATCAAATGAATATTATCAGTGTTTGCATATCCAAAATAAAAAACCAACGAAAAGTTGAGACAAATATAGCTAAGGCTATCCATATATATATATAAAGGCAACAGTAGTATACCGCTGTTCGAAACTCATAAATCGATAGAGTTATTGCCTGGCAATAATTTTCTTTTTAAGACGCAGCTTTTCCTATTAACAGGAATTGTGTTTAAATTAAAATTACATACTACTTTATTTGCTTGATCTAATGTTTATGAACCTGGATCCAATATTCCATAAAAATGTATAAAACAATCATTTTGTAAATTTCGAACATTTGATTTTACAGTTTATCAGCTTGTTGAAGTCGTTCTGTGGTTATTGCGGAAATCTCTCTGTGAACTTGCATCGTCTTCTTCCAAAAATAACAATTGCTAAGAAAAACAAGTTCAAATGTTGTAATATTTCAATATTAAGAAACCAAGGTATTTGCTCAACGTGACCTTTTAATGTTCTGGTTAGTCTGTTTGGTTCATTTAAAGTTGTAGTGCTTCCCAAGGTTAAATATTTTTTTTGAAACTAAAAGAAAAGAAAGTTTAATGTAGAAATCAATTCATTTGATTTCTCAAAGTCAGTATGTTTGACGTTAAAACGAAATCCTGTGACCGCTGCTTCTTTCTTTTGTTATAATTTTCTAAACATGACCTTGGTATGGTCTCAAGTGGCTCTTGAGCTTATACAGAATGTCATACTTAGTGCACAAGTTTAAAATTTGATCCGTTTGGTTACAGTCCGGCCGCTACAGTTTGGAATTTAATAGTGAGCACACATCAGTATTAAGATGTTACTTTTGAAAAATGAAGCAAAAATCCTTATTAAAAACATACTATATGATTACGATGCGCACATCACATGCTCTTGAAATAAATTTGATTAGGTTTTCTTGATTTTATAAGTTCAGAGTGTCAAATACGTGCATTTGTTCTATACCCAAGAAAGATATACACTTAGTTTTTCGACAAAAACTGTTTTCTGGACGTGACAAATGTGTATTTCATAATAAAACATTGACACATGAGATATGAGTGTTAATAATACGAATTAAACTGCTGCCTCTATTTTAATGGAACTGGAAATTATTTGTTACTATCTAAGAGGACCTGTGTTAATCACAACGAATGGGTATGAAAGAACAGAAACACACATATAAGTGCAGTAAATCTATATAACTAAATAATAATTTGTAAACTAAAACGACAATCAAAACCGGAAGTAATAGCAGGTACTCTGGAAAAGTAATTAAATCCTGCTAGTCAACATTTTTCTGCAACATCCTTAGTGGTACCTCGTGGTAAAAACCGATTATAAGACAATTGTGATCAGGATCCATAGGTATAAACGTGAAACAGTGGGGAAATAAGCGTTAAACTGACACAAAAACACCCACCACCTGTTAATAATAACGATGGTAATGGTCAGACTTCCGCAGTGAAAATATGTGTTAAGTCTGATTATAACCATTTTGAGCAGCTTGCGTAACAGCGATGGTGTTGTGTAAAATTAATGTCAATGCCAATGTCAAACACAATTTAAAGTTTGTAGATTAAGGATTGACATTAGGGTTGTTCTTTATATTAAGTGCCTGAATTCCTGTTTATTAAGTGGTCTGACGTTTATCAGAAATACAGACTGAAAAGAAACCATTTATGTGGAGTGGTTCTAAGCTTTATCTGTTATATTTTTTTCTTCCAGTTTTTCATTATATATATTTTAGATACTGAGCCAATACGAAATGACGCTTTACTTCAGCGAAAAAAGTTGAACGTAGGCTTTGCATCTTTGTTTGAATTCAAATTGCGGCTCCCATAATTTATTCCAGAAAAGTGCTGCTAATCGATTTATTCTTTTTATTCTTTTTTTCATTAGTATAAAATATCTTATTTCTTTGGTATTATTTATTTCTTAATGTTCTGAACATGACCTCTGTTAAATTTTAAGAGGCCCTAGAAAGCTAATGTTAACAGTGTCACATTGTGTTCAAGGTTTAATTATCATGATAAATTGTTAGGATTAGACAGAAATTTACAACATAAATCAGCATTATCGAGGGTAATAAAACAATTGTCCTTTTTTAACATTGATTTGTTAACTTAACATAGTTACTTGTTAATTTTTGCAGACGACACATACCTATTGGGAATATTGGCAAATGTGGATGATATAACTTACATTTTATGGGAATTAATAGCCGGGTTTATCATGATATCAAGGGTATGCGTAACAATCTTTTTTTTTCACCGAGACAGTATTCTCTGTGTAACCATCTATTTTTAATTACAAAGAGCATACGCAATATATAATACAATGTGCTTTAATTTCAGATAGCGTTTTTATTACGCATAGAGTTGCCACAGTGCATTTTTGCTTGGAATGCTATATGTTAAAATGTGACCTTCTGAATTAGACCGGGTTTGTACTTACATGAGCATCATGACGGGTGTCGGATGTGGAGCAGCATCTGGCTACCCTTCCAGAGCATCTGAGATCACATCCGGTTTTTGGTGGGGTTCGTGTTGCTCAGTTCTTAGTTTTCTTTGTTATGTTTTGCATACTGTTGTTTGTCTTTTTGTCTTTTTCTTTTTTTGCCATGGTGTCAATTTATATTCGACTTATGAGTTTGAATGTCACTTTGGTATCTTTCGCCTCTCTTCTTATTGATCGCATTGAAACTATAATAAATCAGTCTTTTAACATGTCTTAATGCTTTTGATTTTATTAATATTCTATAACGGTGAAAATTTGATGTTTACAGCAGACATTTGAAAGTATCTTTTTAAAAAGAATGCATTATGTATACATTAGAAAATTAGTTACTTATTGATAACATCTGTTTAATGTTTTATATTGCATTAGAATTATGTGCAAAACAGTGTAGCCGAGACCATTGATTGGCGCGCTAAAATATCCCATTGACTGGGTCAGATTAGGTGAACGTTCGTCTGTAACGCCCACTACTCACGACATATTTATTATAGACATTTAAACTGTGGGGTCACCAAAGGGTCTCAACGCCTAAATAAAATAATTCGAAAAACTAATCAGGAATAACCTTTGTGTTTTGATTTAAATTGAATACTTAAACGTTCTTTACTTGTGTTTTTGTAATGTTTTGATAATCAATTTTTATGATATCGGACGTTCTTTCAGCAAAAAAGAATTTAACTGGCTTTAAAAGTTACAATGGATGTGTTGATTATTATCTTTTTTTCGGACGTCAAAGCGATTTGACAATTGCGGTTGTCCAATTATGTCATCTTTTAACTTTTATCTGGTCAAAATTTTATTTTAGAACGAATGCATGATCAACTTTAAAAAGTGTGCAAACACAAAACATATAGACAAAATATACTTCTTTCCTGTCTTTTTCGTACTTGCAAGTTATTAGACAGTAAAAAGGCTATTTGGGTCAAGCCTTGTGAAATTTGCATTTACGTTTTTGAATAGGTCACTGAAATGCAGTCAAGTTTAGCGATTGATAATTCATTGATAACATTCTGGCGTATCACAAACAAACAACTTGTAACGTCTCATTTCATTGGCCGAAAGATTTAAATACAACAACAATTGTAGTGTGCACGTGAATTGATACAGGTGACCGACAATGGAATGTACTACGTTACTACGAACGTAAAAAACAATGATTTTTGGTCGAAATAATTAAATAAGTATTTTGTGAATTTCAAATAGTGGGGTCGAAATATTATACTAATAATTTGTGTTAAGTAATATTCTTTATGCATGCAGCACTTGTACCGCACTATGAAAAATATAAGGATAAAATAAAATACATGTGCCGCTTTTATACGGATGAATGTATGAACCACTTTAATTTCTTTCATATTGACGCTAGGTTATTATCCTGACAATGTCGTAGTTACTTATAATAAGGATCTCATAATACTGATCCATTTCAAATTTATGATGGGTTGCGCATTCCTCTTTTATTGTTTTCATGCTATAAAACGAAAATAAAGTAGCTAAGCGTTTGGTCTTTCAGAAATGACGTGTCATAAACGAGCAAATTGTCCCCGAAAGATCGTATCATGTGTGCACGTGAATATAGATGTACTATGCAATGTACTATCATGGTCACCACGAAATTCAAATGAATTCAGTGTAGGCATTTTGGTGTAAAAAGGTTTGAAATGTTTCATCGGCGAAGATTTTATTTTTGCATGTGTGGAACTAAAAAATAAATAAATACTTGTGAGAAATGTCGTAGTTTATAAGGAACTATATAAATGTACTGTTTTCGATTTTAATTGGTTGAAAATTTATCCTTTAATTTCATACCGTAAGAATAGAGCTTTGCATAACATTGTTGAACTATCCGCCAAAGTAACGTGTGGCATGCGTGCGTATTAAAATGAAATACAAAATCATACATGTATGATAAACTTATAAACGAAATATTAAGAAATTAAGGATGACTACTGTAAAAGTATGTACAAAAATGGAGTCACCTTTTATCAATACATTTAGTGAACAACCACATTGTTTAAAACTGATTGTTTTCTATGCAACTGTTTAAATATTTACAATATATAATTTTCAACCGAGGATAGCAAAACAGTTAATTATAAATTAAGAAAGTATATCGCTGGAGTTTATAAAGTACATTTCCTTCCACTGTGCCATGGTTTGCCATCTCCATTTTTTCTCTAAACAAAGCATGGCTGGTTACATGTTCTGAATTTACTTAGAATTTCGGGATTTTTTTTCAAAATCAAGTAAACTAAATCAGAAAAAAATCACACTATCCTAAAACTTATGAAAGAATATGAATAATGAACATGACAGTTTATAACACAAACCCATTTACTATAAAAATCGAGTAATATCTTTATTATGTAATTTGGTTATTTTTGTAGTTAAGTACGGTTTCATTTCAAGTACAACGATAACTCATCAAGTCCATTGAATAAAAGATAAGGCAGGGTGAGCAACTTGACAAAAAAAAAAGGCAGGATGACGATTTATGTAAAAAAATCAGGATAAACTAATAAATATAGTCAGGATCTAACAGACTGAAAAATAGAAAGACAGGACAGAGATAACAACTAAAAAAAATGCAGGACAAAATGTTTCATCCAAGTCCCCCACCCCAATCAAAATAAAATGGTAGCTCCCTTAGTCCAGAACCAATTGAGAGGAGACAGTTGAATTAAATATTTCGACGTGACTGTTAAGATTAAAGTTTAAAATTTTACATGCACATGTATAAAAGCTAGAATTGCCATGGGATAATCAAGAACACAATCAAGTACGTGAATACGACGATGGAAGTTTTTAACGACCTTGACCTGTAAATAGTGAATACTGATCAGTCCATTCAGCTTTATAGTACGCGTGTTCTATTTTCGCAGGTGTGAGGTCGAAGGTTTGAATTGACCAATGAAAACGATCGTTCCTTAACGAGTTAATCTAATAAAGTTTGTTTGACTGATTATGTTGCACGACCTTTCGCTAAGCTTGGCCGCAGTTCAGTATAAAATGTATAGTTTGATGATCTTTTCTGCTAATGACTATACTTGTGAAATACCCTTGGCAACAGAAACATATTCAGCTTTTTTTTTAATCGACCCAATTTACATAGTAATGGACGACTTCGTACATTTTATGATCGCAAATAAAATATGTATATAATATACTGTGCACTGAAGTTCGTATATATACTGAGACCTTTTGGCAACCCCACAGTTTAAATGTTTATAATAAATACGTCGTGAGTTGTGGGCGTTACAGACGAACGTTCACCTAAACTGACCCAGTCAATGGGATATTTTAGCGCGTCAATCAATGGTCTCGGCTACACTGTTTTGCACATGATTCTATCTAGTATTGTTTAACTTGTGTTTATGATGTCCATATTATGGATTGAAATGAACATTTTTCTTCTCTGTGTTTTCTTCCTCGTTTTTTGTATGTAAATCTTTAGTAAAACTAAACGAAACAATACATTATCCAACCCTTTATCCTTTATCTTTAAATGCAGCATATTTTTCCAGAAAGACATTATTCATAGCAATAGATATGAAAATAGAAATTAAAAAGTTAATAGAATTGAACAATAAGATGCGCGTTTCGTCTACAAAAGACTATTCAGTGACGCTCGAATACAAAAAGTTAAATACCAAATAAAGTTCGAAGTTGAAGAGCATTGGGACCCCAAAATTCTGAAACGTTTTCCCAAATACAGCTAAGGTAATCTTAACGACTAATTTTCACCGCATATAATAACTAGTATTGTTTAACTTGTGTTTAGTTAATGTGCATTATTCATGGGGTAGAAACTCCGTTGTAATTGAGTGACAGTGAGCACTCCCGTATGCCATTTGTTTCTTGTCCATATTTAGGTAAAATATGCATGTGACTTTTTAAAGCTGGTCTTGAACTTTTGCTTATGGTGCCTTCTTCAGAGTTATTATCATTAGCTCTTTATATAGATACTGAAATAGAAAGTTTCCTTATTAAAAACCGCCTAATTTCCCTTTTATAACCAAGATAGACAAATCGGATCTTCAAAATGAGCACCGACATGCTAATTACCGTCAAGTGCCGTAATTTAAAAGACTATCCACAAAATATCAACCTTCCGAAAAAATACACTCTGAACCGTTCACACAAGCGTGAAGATTTGCTTACCATATTGTATAGTAAGTTTATTTATTGGAGGTGAGGTTGCATGTGTTGTTTTTTTTCGACAAAACACCTGACTCAAGAATTGGGAACTGTAAATTAATCGGCAAATGCAATGAAACAATATTAACTCATAAACATGCATGTTATAGATTTTTATTAATCAATCTTTACCACTTCAAAACAGGAGCGGTCCCCAATCTGCATTCTTTGATCAGCCACTACTGAAATCTGGTCTTCCATATGCAACTGTACGAATGCTATGGAAGATCCAGAGCTCCAGTGTTGATTACTTCCAATTAATCCCCTTGATACTGTATTTTTATTTTTTCATTAATCTGTACATAACGAGGGTGTGAGAAGTAATAGTAGCAAATACTAGTACCAAGATCAACATCAGCATTCCATTAGCACTAAAAAAGAAACACAGTACACCAAAACAAATCAGTATTACCATTTTCCCAACCGAAAGTCCTCTTGAAAATTTTTTTCGAATTATTAACGAAAGGAGATATGGAAAAGTAAAAGTTGTCCTGGTGAAATCTTTTGTGTCTATAACAATACGCGTTGAAGGTATAATATGGAGATTTTCGTGATTCTATGGCAACACATGTTATAAATAATGCATAGAATTTCAGTTGTTTGTCAATATATTGGTTTTATGTCTTTCCTAGAAAGTTAGGGGTCCTCTGGACCTCAAAAAGCGCTTTAAGTTATATTACAAAACTAGTTAAAAAAGAAGACATTTCTGTATTGCGAAACAATTTATTTGAAGCTTATCAGTTTGTACGAAAATGAATAACTATTTAAAACAACTCATAAATACACTTATATCCATAAATGCTTTGGAATATAATTCCAAAATGATTATAAGCAAAAGGAATTCTATAAAATACAAATTCAAATCAACTACATAAATGAGTTGTTTTTTAATTGATATTATCCTTTCTGTTCCGATTTAAATTTAATAAATAAAACAATACATAATTAAAACAAAGCGGCGCGGGACGTTTGCGCTTTTTCATAGGACATTTGCTTTTTTTAATGGACGTTTGCGCTTCAATTCACAGAACATTTGCGCTTTTTTAATATAGACATTTGCGCTTTTTATATAGGACATTTGCTCTTTACAATATTTTCTTAATGGTTAAAAGTTAAATAGTCATTCCATAGCACATTCGTGTTTAAAAGTAATTTCATAGCACATTGATATAGTTATATATACCTAAAAGGTAAACATTATAAAGACATTAAAGACACGCATAGTTATCACAGGTCAGTTTTCGCTTGATATCTGAAGCCCAAGGAATGAACAATTTTGCTCTTGTAATCTGTCCCGACTTGTATTTCGCCCCCATTTCAAATACATATCCTAGTCTCTATTTCTCAATTCTTGACGGAGATGCCTGTTCATCAATATAACGAATTTTAATGTTATCCTAAATGCTAACAAGACCAAACAACAAATTGGCAGTATTTGGCCACAGCCTTTAATATTATTATTCTCAAAACTTATACATATTGTATATACTGATTCAATATATGTTGTTTCGCAAATTGCTGGCAACCGAACTGTCGGTGATATATAATTAAACATAACACCATAAATGATGTTAACTGAAAAATGAGGTTACCCGCAGATTGCTGATTATGGCAACCGTACTATCACATATAAATTCCTACCACAGATAATGGTAACTGAAGATAGGATTAAAACAACTTGGAAATCACCGTGGGAACACAGGTGATGGATCGAAACCCTTACATTGTTCATCTGCAGTAAATGATCCTATTCATAAAACAAAATGTTTTTTGATGCAGCGAATTATGTAGATCACAGGCCTAGTAAATCCATATTCTTTGTTGGAAAGTTCGATAACTTCGATCCGACTTCTTCACATGTCCTGTCTGTCCAAATGGCCAAATACATATAGGTATTCAAAAATTGACAACTGAAACACACCTGAAATTATAAATTACAACAAAGCAGTATCTTATTCTAATACATTGTATTTACAATACATAGACATATCTAGGAGGGAGGGAGGGTTTTTCAATTAAAATTTCTTTTGATAACATATGCAGCTTCTCCTGTAAGATCCGAATTCAAAAAGGATCGTGACGTCAAATTGTATGGTTCACCAACCACCAATGAAATTAGATTTCTTAAACTCACTAATAACAAAACCAACCTAATTGTACAGCGCACCGTGATAACTGAATTTAAGTACAGGACTTAAATTCTTTTTATCCCAGATGCTTATTAAGACCAAACAACAAATTGGCAGTATTTGGCCACAGCCTTTAATATTATTATTCTCAAAATGTATACATATTGTATATACTGATTCAATATATGTTGTTACCGCAAATTGCTGGCAACCGAACTGTCAGTGATATATAATTAAACATAACACCACAAATGATGCTAACTGAAAAATGAGGTTACCCGCAGATCGCTGATTATGGCAACCAGAACAATGTTTCATGGTCAACCGCCATAAAATGGAGGTTCGCTGGCAAGCTGTGAGTCAAATACATTCACCAATAATTAAAGCAAACTTCAATTTAACTACAAGTAAAGTTGCTGACTTGAAAACATGTAAAATACTGGAATCTACATAATTACATCTACATAACTAGATGAATCATACAAGGTTTGTCTTTGGTTACAATATTGTATTTATATTTAAGAGACAAAAACATATTTCATACTTATATTTCAGTAGAGGGAAATACATGACCATTGGTTTTAAGCATGAAAAACTCAATACCACCTTGAATTGCATTTAAAAAAATATTATTTCCTATAACTGACAAATGCACCCCATCCGATTTAACCATGTTTTCAGTCGTGGAAATGTCTGAGTAGCGTATATAATAACTACCTGATTCTAATATATAATTCGCGACTGCATTATTTACCCTGTATCTGCATTTTTCCATTTCCTTAATATCACTAGAGTATCTCCATTTTAAACGAGGCAACATTTGTGACCACACAACTTTTGTGTCAGGCAAGTCATGTGAAATTAAGGTCATAACTTGTATCAAATTCTTTCCTAAATCCTTAGTTTTTATATTTCCTAAATCGTTAGCACCTACATGTATAACTAAATTTTGGAGAATCTTCATATCTTAACATTATTCTAAGGTGTCTTCTAAGCTGACTTGTAACCATTCAAGGTTTTCCTTGCCACCAAATTTCTGCATTTAATCTGTCGAGACACAGGTTAGTCCCACCAGGACGTTGCCTTGATTCAGTAAAGGCATTCTTCACTAATAAAGACCCCATAATCCAAATCTTTGCAGGTTTACCTATACAAATTTTTTGTTTTCTTTTTACATTTAACAAATATTATATACGATTTAAAATTAAAATTGTAAACAATATAAAAAGCTTTATGATCTGATGTAGGTTTTGTAAGCATTGGATTATCAACGCCCTCAGGCACACCTCCAAGTGACAAACTAGTAGCACAACCAATGCGAAATAAATGAGAACTATAGTGTTTATAATGCTGCGCCATTGTAGTGACAAAAAAGTGCTCCTGGTAAAGGAGGTCTATCCACGAGAAAATGCGTTATCAACTTGCATGGGCAGGCCTCTGAATTTGGTTGTGATTGAAATGTCATTAAGGCACCTATACCCAACTGGTCAGTTTTTGATGAAGGTACGCGTATTTTCAAGACTTCAAAAGATGACCATGACACATCAGATATAGAGATAATATGAGCCGACTTGCTATTACTTACTGCTAATGTACCTATTCTCAAAAGACCGTGATAGGCTAATGAGAAGGCAGCCTTAAACAGCTTAACTTCATAACTCGAGGAACAAATAAAGGGCAAATGTTAAACTATTAAAAGTAGCAATTCTTTGGTAATGGGCAATCTTGCATCCTTAATTTTTTGCCTTGACCGTATAATTCCCTCCAACATTTTTTTAATAATAAATTTTTGAGTAAAATCTTCAAAATCATTCATTCTACTGAAAAAACGTATCCCAGCTAAATAACACTTAATAGAGGAATGAGAGTAATTTGCTTGAAACAAATATGCTATAAAATTGCATAATTCATACAATGGTATAGGCTATATACTTGATAAATCAAACAAACTCATTAAAGGCCAATGCACCTCTCTGATAGGCCGTAAAGGTACTTGGGGCAACTGAACTTTCTATAAGGGACCCAATTGAATGTTTGAAATTAATGTCAAGAAATCTTCTGGTATCCCTACTGGGGTACTTCTGGCTGTTGGAACCAGAGCTCTGAAGTGTGACATCTGAAATCGAGAGATGGCATCAGCTACCTTATTTTTTTATCCTTCAATATGCACAGCTTTATATTGTATATTATTCATCATTGTCAGTAACACAAACGGACGAATCAGTTTCATTATTTGTTTATCTTTTGATGACCTTTTGTTAACAATATTGTCAATATTAAAAAGGATCTTTTTTTAGATTTTCTGCCCATAAACACATGGCAAGCACCACTGGAACCAACTTCAAAAATGACATATTCCTCATAATTTGTAAATCTTTCCATGTTTCAAGCCACCTAAATTGTACCCATGACCCCTGGAAAAATGCCCTACAGCCCAAATTTGGGTTTCCGGAGCTATCGGTGAACAGTTCATTAGATGTCAAAATTTTGTCTGGAAAGAAACATTTGCCGTTAAAAGTTTCAAAGAACTGCAACCACAAAGCTATATCTGGCTTGACCTCTGTATGCAATCTTATTTTATGAAACGGCTTCACTGCATACCCCATCAAATCATTAAATCTACGAATGAAAGCACGTCATGATTGAATGGCTTTAGAACAAAATGACAGTAACCCCGTCACAGATTCCAACTCTTCAAGTGTAATTTTTTTTCCTAAACAATAATTGTTCCAGTAGCATTTTCAGCTTTTCCAACTTTTCTGGTGGAATCAAAATCATCATGAGTTCGGTGTCATTAATGAAGCCCAAAAAGAGTAAAACGGCAGTTGGACCCATTGTTTTATTTTCTGCAATGGGAACACCCAACTCATTACAGACATTCGTAAATGTATCCATCAACACCAAACAATCATTTGTGTTTTCAGCCCTATAATAAAAAAAGTCATCTAAATAATGATTAATTGAATTTAAACCTAACTGCGTTTCAACAACCCACTGAAGAAAAGTTGCAAAGGTATTGAAGTCTTTACACGAAAGCGAACAACCCATAGCCAACGCTTTTTCCACGAAGTAATAACCATCAAATTTAATGCCCATTAAATCAAAATCAGCAGGATTCACAATTTATAAACGGAAAGCCGATTTCACGTCCATTTTGGCCTAGAAAACTTTACTACCCAATGCATAAATCTTATCAAGTAAACTGTCTTAAGTGGAATAACTAACTTTGCAAAGTGCAGGGTCAATACAAAAATTTACACTTTTATGATCTGGGTGTGATAGATGAGTTATTAACCGCCATCCCCCATCTGATTTTGGAACTAGACCAATTGGTGAAATACGTAAATTCGAAATTGGCAATTTTGAAAAAGGGCCTAAAATCCTACCCAACCCTATTTCTGTTTTTAATTTGTTCAAAGTTTCCCATTTAAAGTGCTCTGCAGAAAGCAAATTTTTTGACATAACAGGTTCTCTAGGTCCTGTATATTGTAATCGAAAGCCTAGAGATAATCCTAAATACAATTCTTCAGCTGCCTCCCAGTTGGGATAATTTCCCAGTAACTCTTTCAACCTTTTAACTCGTATTGGGATATGCCCTAGTTCCCATAGATGTGCCAGGAGCCCTCGGTATTGTATGTTGCTGTTGCCTGAATACAAAATTTTGATAAGGCATTAATCCAGGTTTTGAATTTCTCGAGTTGACATATGGTTGCCTGACCCTAAAATTTGGTCTTATTTGCGGAGGCATATTATTATATTGCTTTAATTGGCAGTTTATAACTGGGTGACCACCATGACACTGTATACATGCATGACTATATTGATAAAAAGAATTGAAACATTTGCCATTATAATTGAAAGCATAGCACTTCAACCTTCTATTCAGATTTCTATTAGCAGAAAATCATTATAACCAAAAGAAACTACTCCAGAATTATTTGTTCCACTACTATCAGCCATATATAATAACCAAAGCTCTGGATCTACTATTGTCCATGACCTTGCTGGATCCAGCGCTTTGCGCAACCTAAATTGCTCATCGTACAACTTCCAACCTAAACTATTAGGGTTTCTCTTTGCACCCAAACGTACAACCGACATGTATTTAAGTAATTCTTTTAATCTACTTAAATGCGCTGTACAATATACACTAATAAATTGATAAATGCAGATGTCCATTGGTCAATAGACCAAATTTTGCTTTGTATATTTTCTGCTTGTACAACAAAATTCACCCCGTCTAAAAACAAGCTTTTGAGTAGCCTGGTGAGTATTGTTTGTTAGCAAAATGCCTAAATCAATAAATTCAATTTCCGCAATTTTTTCTCTAATGTTTGAGGAACATTAAAAGGTATACTAGTATTAGCATGCATGCTGGGTATCTGAATAGGGTGATCAAGAGTACTAAATGGCATTGTAAAGTTTGAGGTACCATTAGTATTACCTAAAGAATGTTCTGGAGGATCTTGACTGGTTACTGTGTTAAACTGTGTTTGGTCTGGTACTCTTGGGTATAAAAGAGTATTAGCTGTGCTCATTGAAGCGACTGGACACGTAATTGCACTGGTATATAAGCCAGCTCCTGTCTGTGAATACAGCATCGGGTATATCCCAGCAGAGCTGGTAGCTGGTATAATTGCTGGGTCAACTGTAGGCAACTGTGTTGCAGGTACTGACGTAGTAGTGGGTACTCTCTGGTTAGCCTTTTTACTTTGCTGAAGCTGTAGCCACTATTGGCATATTTTTCCTCTTCCTGGCCGACCGCCTGAGCTGTGCAGACATGAATCCTAAAAGATAACCAGAATTTAAGAACGCAATGTAAAGATTAAAATTTTATTTAATTTCTGAATACTCAAGAACTACAATATCTACAAGAACCGAAGACTAGCTTTTCGATATACATAAAGATAATAAAGATATTCATAGTATGATTGATTATTGCTTGATTAATGTCTAGTGGCAAATATCATACATGTGTAATGATAATATGAATTAATAATCAGTACAGCTGGTCTATATCAAGTTACAATTCATATTATTAGCATACCTATCCACAATTTTAAAATATTCTCAATTGAATAATTAGAAAAAAAAAGAAAAAAAAGACGGTTTAAAATAAATTAAACTGGCTGTGACCGGTTTATTATTAAAAAGAATAATAGTAATAATAAAAATAAGGTTGTGTGCATTGCATACAACTCTGTACTCCATTATTAATGAACGACACCCATATTTGACGATCCGTCTTTAAAATTGCCTGTGATAATTATATGTATATCGATGACATTCGAATTCGTGCTTTCTCTGTAAATTTCCATTCCATAATGCTTATGTTATTGCGTCACATTAAGTACCGATTGACCTCAGGTACACCGGTGAAACTCGTTCATAAAAAAAAAACAACGGAGATTGGTGTATTGTCAATGTGGAATCTTGTTCAACACACCTGAGTTACGCAAATAATACACATGCATGCAATGGCATAACAATGTTAATTGTCGGCGTGTAACCGCGCTGATTCTTCTTCCACCGGATAATAGCCACTAACGACAAATAGGACAAAAGGGTAAAAAGCGCAAATGTCCGGTCAATTTACTACAGGTGTATCAAAATTTAAAGCGCAAATGTCCATAGTGTTTGGAGCGCAAATGTCCTATCATGTTACAGGTAAAGGAGCGCAAACGTCCTGTACCCAAACAAAGATGATATTAGACTGATAAGATAAATTGATGACTTTTCATTAGCCTCTTGCTTAATTGAATACCAAGACAGCAATAGTATTTGTATTACTCCACAAAAGTCATTTATATCAAATAAAAACAGGACTCAAAATAAGCACATTTATGTTGTATCTTGAGATATTACATATTTACTTGAACAAGTCATCTTTCAGATCAGGAATTATATTATCAAAACCGAAATTCCACGGAGATTGTCTAGTTTTCTATTAAATCCTATAACACTTTAAAAATAGGAGAATAAATCTTAACACTGTCATGTTCAAAATTCAAAATTCTACCTAGCCTTTATTGATATAAAAACCGGTATTATGTTGTCTTATTATTTCGGGAATTTTCCTCTTAGGGAAGTGTAACTTATTAGCAAGAAAAGTATTGTGATTCTGTCAATATAGGTTATGATATTTTTAAAGTTGCGTTCCATTGATTCCGAATGTATTTGAATTTGCATGTAAAACTGACCTCTGAATTACCTTTTTCTTCACAATTAACGATATGAAATTTTTTTTTATCATAATGTCAATTATAATCCTGGTACAAATGGCAGTTTATTGGCCGGACGGTAATTTGTCAAAAATTGAATTGGCCTAACTTAGTCTGAATAACGTCATGATTTATTTATTCGTTATTACCGTTGGACTAGTTTTCTTTAGCTGCAAGCACTTTATATCTCATACAATTTAGCATGTGATGCCACATGGGCTGTCGGTTATTTCAACATATCCCTTATAGCCTAAAAATCAGGTTTAGAATAGATGAAATTGCACTCGTATTTCAGGATATCAGCCTAATGTGCGGCGTTTCAGGCATTTGCCAATTGCTAAAACAAAACATTAAGGCCAAGGACTTAAGCGAATAAAGGTTTCTTTCATTTATTTCTACTAATGCATATCTAAAGAGGTAGGGCAAATTTCCCCTGAATGGTCATTTTTCAATAAGTATTCAATCTTCACTTGAATTTGTAGTATCATAGCTCCATTTGGCTTGTACTTTTAAGTTCTAACAAGATTGTGGCTAATTTCTAAACAGATCACAAAATTTTAAGCACCTAAATATAACCAAAACTGCAATTCTGAAGGATTTTGGCAAATATTGAATATTTACCTCAAAAACGTGTATGAAGGACATCCGTAACCAGAACCAAAATAATGTTCGAAGTTAAGCTATACATTTTGTTTCACGTGCAAAATTGTTTATTTGGGTTAGAGACGATCTTCGATACAAAATATTACAAATCGTGTAAAATTTGCAATTTTGTATAAAAATGCTCTGAGAGCAAGATGTAGCGCCGAATAACATATAATAGAAAGTATAGAAATATATAAATATGGTTATTTTTTTTTAAGTATATGACATAGATTCTTATGTTTAAAATTTTCAATAGATATTGACAACTTTCAGATTAAGACCAAGCGAGTAAAACAAACACAGGGGAAATTGGATCAACCGCTTATGCTTAAAATAGACTTTTCAAATATACGTATTCAAAATAAGTGTGGCCTATCAGTACTAAAAATGTGTATATGATAATCATAGCTTAAAAAACCCGAAGGTGTGAGTTAGTTGTTTTCTCTTAAAAACTGTCTCTTAACTAAACCAGAAGTAAATTGAAAATAAATGTTGTTATAACTGAACGAATTATTTCGTAAATGAAAATTCTACGAAATCATGCAAATTTAAAATAAATTTTACACTTAAATTTAAAACTAAACGTGGGAGACCCGTGTCATTTATAGTTTATCAATTTAGATCTCCCTCTTGGCAATTCAATCATTTCAAACATTTTATTTCATTAAATAAAGCACCCACTGGTTAAAACATTCCAATGCATTCAAACATTATATATATAAATAATCATTATAAGAATAATGCATACAGGAATCGAATGATGCAATGTACACGCATTCCATAAGTATGATTCAGAGTATTGCGCGCAACTTAAAATGAAAAACAAAAATTTGGATACAGCTATATAACGTTATAGGTTATGTCCTTACCGAGTCAGACTTCTGTTAACCACGATATTTTTGCACATTCTTATTCTTAAATTTGATTTGTCGGTTGATTATTTGTTGTTACATGAATGCCCAGTGGCAAATATTTCATGCAAACTTAGGACGATCAATAAATACAATAGGTAAGTTTTGCAAAATGGGTAGATCTGGATGAAGGGAAGGAGCTTTATAGTGTCACTGGTAGAGGGTATGTTGAAAAGGGGCAGTATTGAAGGATTGAAACTGAGAATAAGGTTTTCTGTCTGATAAAGAAAGTATATATTGGATAAAAGTAAAAGATCTTTATTATAAAACAACTGAAATACGAAAGCATGAGATTAACTATGAATTTGAAGATATGACATTTATAAAATGGAAACTTAAAAATAATAGCCTCTGTCGTCATTCATTGTACTTTATGTATAACTGTTAACTCTCATAGGACGTAATATTTTCTGTTTAACTAATAGCCAAGACATGATGATATGAAGTTGATAAATACAATGATACTTTATACAAGGACTAATCTCTTTCAAATATGAAAAAGAAAAACACAACAACAGATTTAAAACCTACAAATACATCAACAATGGACAAAGAAATTGCCATTTACGTTTTGAAATTCATGAAATATTCAGTCGTATACGAATTTTTATATTTTGAAGAGATACAGTTGTTCAGGTTTTTGCAATTGCTTTACATATGAAATAACAAATAATAAAACAGATGAAAGCTTCGATTCTAAAATGTTTTAAATGATTTAACATCGAACGTCGAACTGCTAATGCATTTCAAACATATATATGTTGTGTACAAGTTATCATTTTGTACAAATTATAATTTGTATTTTGACTTTGTACAAATTGTAATTTGTACAAAAAGTGCCTGTACAAATTACAATTTGTACAAAATTCGACTAAAATTCACTTATAACTTGTACAATAATTTATAGTATGGATTTTTTTTTTTATAAAAAAAGCATTTATACACACTTTATATTTTTTATTCAATGGCCACATAATAAACCTTATTTACAAAATACAAAAATACCCAGATGGAAACAGGAAATGTAATTGATACATGCATGCCAGTTAATTCTGATAGTACACTAGAAATTAGCCCCAGTGACAATTCTGATAGAATAATAAAAATTGGCCTCAGTGAAAATTCTGATAGTATAATAGAAATTGGCCCCAGTGACAATTCTGATGACACAGACGTTGAAACACCAATCATACGTGCCAGGAAGCGTGCTCTGTCTGACCAACAGATCCATGCCGAATATCTAACAATGAAAACGAAAGGGAAATTATCAGAACTTGCTGTGGGGGATAATGTCATTATACCAATTCCTTAGTATGATCGTGCCCCAACTGATCCTTGAAATATCTTATGTGTTATTATTGAATCTGGAGAATTTGGGTACCGCAATGGAACAGCTGACTGTAGGAATTTCAACATGATATTTGCTGAGAAATCAAAAATGAAGTGCAATTCCCGATGCGATAATTCACTCACATGCTCAAACAAATAGTACAGAACTATTCTAGTGTTTTGTAAATGAAGTTTAGTATGTGGTCATTGAATAAAAATTCCATAGTGTGTATCAATGTTATTTTTATAACAAAATCCATACTGTAAATTATTGTACAAGTTGTAAGTGAATTTTAGTATAATTTTGTACAAATTGTAATTTGTACAAGCACTTTTTGTACACATCACAATTTGTACAAAGTCAAAATACAAATTATAATTTGTACAATTATTTTGTACGAATTATAATTTGTACAAAATGATAACTTGTACACAACATATACATATTTAAACCCTAAGGAATGATGATGATACCAAGTGGATAATAAAAATTATTAGCAGTCGAAGACAGCGAATCAACAGTACAGGGAAGATTAAACTGACGAACTATTAACAAAACAAATCAAAGAATTATATGATTTAGCCACTTGAATTCTACCAAAAGCGTGTGTGAATCGAGGTGCTTCAAAGGATAAGCAGTTCCTACTCGGCATATGCATTTGTTTTCCTTTCATTATATATTTGTGCTATATGTTTGAGGTAACTGGAAGCTGTTGTCTCGTACACAAAGGGTTGACATAGTAACAAAATAACTATAAATGATATAGCCAACCTTAGATTTTCCCCGACAGAACGTAAACCATTTTCGAGAGGAGCTCCCGTTTGACTGTGTGGGTGTATAAATATGCAGTCACGTCCGATCGGAATAGGAACGTTAAAATCAAATGCCTCGTTTAGGGAGAATGCCACGCTCTCTAATCGTTAAAGAGCTCTTTCAACAACTCTTTGAAAGATATATGCAGGTGGACAGTTGTAAAGCAAAAGGTCCGTCCCTATCCAGCATTTACACTCATTCGCCAATGGCAGTTGAAATTCAAGTCCTTCATCTGGGACAACAAACTTACGGGACACACCTATTTGATTTATTGTTAATTTGTTGTCGTCCTGATTAAGCTAAAATGTATGCCACTAGACGTAAAGCAAATCCTTTCCTGTTTATAGGCGGATCAACATATTTCAAATCTTCCTTTTCTATATTTTCTTTTTAATATCTGCATATCTCGGAAATCTTATTGTTCAAACAATAAATCCATTTTTTCATTGCTGGCTGAAAAATCTTTTGAAACCTTTGTGAAAGGTAATAATTTCCGTTAATCGAGATATCATGTGATCAGAAATAATATGACGTAATATGATTACATTTATTAATTTAAAAAAATCTCTTTCGATCAACAGTTGATATTTATCCGTGTTCCTCAATTCTAACTAAAAGAAAGTTCTCACTGTCAGAGGCAATGTTTATGAATATAATTTAAAGCGATAACCAAATTACGTATATAAAGATATATTTCTTAAGAATAATATTAAATTCTTTTCAAATCTACAAATTGGAGTTCTTGCAGTCTTATGTGTGTTCAAGAAACAAATTTGTCCATAAATTATTATTAACTTTCATAGTTTTCATAAACGCTTTTAAAACCTGTAAGAAGTGTTGTCTTTGAATTGTTTTTCTTGGGTGACCAATAGCTCCTTTTGCTTTCAACAATAGCAAGCTAAATTTGACCCTGATTTCGGAATAATGTGGTGCCTTTTATTTCTATGTATAAGTTAGTGGTTATCCTGTTTGTAGCTGTGCTGTGCAGATTTTTTCTTGTGTGTTTTTTACTTTGATAAATTACGGTCTATAATATGCAAAACGGGGGGAGAGTTTAGAGCTCATAAAATTGGTTTAACCCCTTCACATTTTGTGTCTGTATTGAAAGAGAGGCGAAAGATACCAAAGTGATAGTCGAAAACAAACTGACAATGCCATGGCAAAAAACGAAAAATAAAAAAAGACACGAACCCCACAAAAATTCGGGGGTTATTTCAAGTGCTCCGGAAGTGTAAACAGCTCCAAATGTATCATCAGTCTTGTTGCTCATGTAAGTACAAACCCGTTGATCAGTCTAATTCGGTAGGTCACATTCGAGGAAACGAGGACGGGATTGTGGTTACGACATTTAGAACATATTCGTCGTCCCTTGTGAAACAGATATTCCATAACGGTCAACCAACTTGTGATGGCGTCCGTAAAATTTTCGTAGAGATGATTTCAACCTCACCACTTGAAATTAATGGTTTAATTAACGTCCTTGAAAGCAGCAACCGTCTATAAAGTCAGGCTATCTCGATCATTAATTACTTGTTTTTGTTTGTATGTCTATTTTCGGTTGATTTGGGTGTCGGTGGTTGATTTGTTCAATTGTTGGTCATTTCTGTTACCTATTTAATATATTATTAAGTCTCAACAAATCAACAAATAATGGATAATTTCAATTTGATTCCCATATATCATATGATAGGACATAACTTCTCTAAAATTCAGCGTGGAAATCGAATACGATTTTACATGCTCTTCGAAATTTAGAATTCAATCTTTTTCGGGACTGACTTTGTATTACAGTTCTAGTTGAATAATTCTGGTATTAAATAACATCTGATGAAAATTAATGTTTGAATTCAACGTAATTTGAGTGAGAACTTAATCCAAAATTATAAACATTTTTGCTGAAAATGCATATTAGGAATTAATCGTATTAATGCTTAACTAAGGTATATTGCATATCCATGTTTTATTACATTTGAATAAATAATTATGAATAACCACGATAAATTAAGCTACTTATTTTGTTGTTATTCTTGATTCGTTAACGTTTGGAAAATGAAAATTTCTTTAGAAACATTCTATTACATAATACAATGTGATCTAACAAGATTAATATTAGTAACAATTTTTGTTTTAGTATTTTCAACATCAACAGTTGTCCTAATGAGAGTGTAATATTCAAATCCCTATTTCAAAACATTTCTACTTATTGTTTGTATAGTATCAATGAAACATCTGTATAAATACAATTTAACTTGATGTATAAATCAGCTTCCATATTCATGTTTTCATCCAAACAAGATGAAAGGTATCCAGATAGTGGTGCTAATAACCCTAGTGATGACCGCGATGTCCGACCCAGGTAAAAAAAATTTGATACACTTCATTATTGTTTCATTATAATATTTCCATCACGAGTATAATATATTGCTATTGTTAAAATTATTTCGGATTTACGTAGTTCATTCCTATTCAAAATTCAAAATAACAGTGGTAAATCTAGTGAAAAAATATTACCTCCCCTGTACACACTGAAAACTAGATCTTTTGAATGTTTGTCCCATTTTAGCAAGGACATTATCAATTATAAATGAACGGGAAAACGTTTTGGTAAATAGTAAAAATAGAAATGAGGTGAAATAAAAACAAAACTTCCATTTAATGTTATCATTTCCCTCCATAAATAGAAAACGACTAGTACAGCAGGCTAAAGGAGCTTGATGTAAAATTGGTTTAAAATGTTGCTATGCGAATAAATTCTTGGAGTACCAACTTCAATTTATTTGTTTACTTGCTGTATACCTCTTTGGAACATGATAATTATCCGTATATGTATGCAGCTAGATCAGAGAAAGTCACGGGGAAAATACCAAAGGAATCGATTGATATGCAGCAAAGATTAACACTTTTGAAATTAAGTTACTAAGCAAATTCAAACGGACCTTATACCGATGTAAACATTAAATGTCAATAGATCGAGAAGACCGTAAATACATGTACAAAAATTGAGACGACCTTTTCTTAAAATTGTATAAAAAATAGTAAAAAGATACCTACTTTGTAAAAATATTTATCATAATGTTAACCTGCACAGACAGACTTTTATATTGTTATATTCACGAAAAGACAATATTTCTATATTGAATTTTCATGGGACAAAAGCAGACCGGTGTACTTGAAAACTTAGAATGTGAAAAATAAGTATATTTTTGGAAATTGTAACATGCTAAGGACTTTGTGGAACACTCCAAAAATTGGTGACCCGAAAGATCTTTAGATTTTGTATGTACATGATTTTTTCCAATTTTTTTTATCAATATGCAGCAAAGATTAACATTTTTTACATTTCAGTTTCACAAGCTATTAATGCAATTATCTCGACTCTCATAAAAAGAGTTAATTTTCTTTTGTTCTTTTTCACTAGATTTCCCACTGTGATGCGAAATTGAGTTTTTTTTTAAGAAATCACATTTCCATTTTGATTAAGTGTTATAGTTAAATTGATTTCTGTCAAGATGACTTTGGTCTTTTGAAATCGTTCGAGAAATTATGTAATTTTATATCATAACAGAATTTGATATAAAAGATGACATTATTGTCATAACGTAAGAAATCTACTCTAACTTTCCAGTTATGTCACGTGATATTTTCGACAATTGAAGATGTAGAATATTGTGTACATTGTTGTTCAGTTTTTTTATAACATTATTCTAGGATTTATTCGCCAAAAGTATGAGTATTTATCGCACTAAATACTGACCGAAACGTAACGTATTTAAATTATGTAAATAAGTCTTCGGCTAGGTTCGTTTCAACTTCAAAAATACGGATTCAGTATCAGCAATGTCATAATTGTATAATTATAACATTTAAATGGCAGTTTTTATATTTTATTTGTTAAAATTTTGCTTTAGTAAATCTTTTGAATTAGAATTTGTTTTCATTGTCCTTTGTTGGATAAAATGAAAAAAAATATTACCGTAGCAAAACCGGATGAACAAACACGATCAAATATACCACCTTATAATTTTTTACGCGCGTTTCGTCTACATCAGTGGCGCTCCAATCAAAACAAGTGGAAGACCCAATGATCAAAACCGAATTCGAAAAGCATTGAAACCGAAAAATCGGAAAAGTTGTGCCAAATACAGCTAATGCAATCTATGCATTGGATAGACAAACCTTTATTAGTTCGAGTAATTCAACATTTTGAATGAAAATAACATTAACAGTACCAATTTTACTTCACCAGATGCGCATTTCGACATTTGATGTCTCTTCAGTGATGCTCGAGGTAAAAATATCAGAAAGTCTTAAACCTAATAGAAACGTTGAAGAGCTGAAAAAAACCCAAAAGACCACAGGTAAAGCCAAACACATACAATGAATCAAAGCTATGAATGAGGGAGTTACATTCCTTAATTTAAAATGACTCAAAATTTCATAACAGCGAATTGAAAATAAAACAATAAAAAAGAGGCGAAAGACCAAAGGAATATTCAAACTCATACTGGTAAACTTCAATTGCTCTGAAACAATTAATATGTATGCTACCCTTTATCTATACTATGTTAATCTACCTCATATAATTTCATCTTTTAGGTGATTCAACCCACACTTGCACCAGTCATGCAGGAAAATGCGTGTGGAGCCAAAGCTGTCCCAAATATTACCATTATGATCAATATCACTTGTGTTTTGCTGGACAAACCTGTTGTCTACCTGGTGAGTTGTAATGAATTTTTGGTGACTGTTTGTTTTTACATTTGAAATACTATTAAATCTGATTAAAATTCTGATCAATCTTAAATCGCGTGCTCGTATAGGAGTATAACGAAATCAGAGAACTATATTTTAATTAGATTGAAAAACTATTATGTTCAATGCTTCGACCAGATCATCGTCTCAGATTTCTATGATGTTTTTACGCAAAATATAGAAAAAATGAAAACCAGAACGGATGTCTGCGACAATGCGAAAGACAGAAAAAATGTTTTTCGATTTATTAGTATTTTAATTTTTTTATTGATTTCTAAAGTAATGTTCTTCTAGCTGATTTTTCTACTGTTAAGAAGCCTTCGTCTTCTTTAATACTTGTAGTTAGGGAGAATGACTGCCATGTGGCATTTTTGATGGATTTTCTAATTGTTCTAAAATATAATTCGTTATTGGGGATTTATTTTTCAAAATGTGTGTTTCAAAAATTGGCGCGTGATTATTTTTTTAATTGTGTTTAATCTTTTAAGTTATTAATAGGTACGGAAACGAGCAGAACTTTGATTAACAACACAAATTTTCATTATAAACCAAAACATATCCATATTGTGACACTCCCAAAAGTATGCAGTATTTTAAACAATTCCTTTGAATTATTTGTTATATTTCTAAATTCTATAAAAAATGAAAATAACATTTTATAAAAATGTAATGCGTCCGAAGGGCTTTTCTGGATTTACCTTCATCAACAACGACCAACGCCGAATATTTAAAAGCAAGGATGTATCAGAAGCGAACCAGTTGAAGAGCTTTATGACCAAAAAGGAACATAAGATAATACCCAAATCCATCTAATATCAACTTTGCCTTAGTGAGTTGAAGCCTTAGTTTCAAAAAAATTTAAAGATATTATAAACGGACAAATCAAGAAAGGTTTGTCATAAATCATGTCAGTACAGTTCTATAAACATAGAAATCGACTAAACTATACAAAATTGTCTACATCATCTTATTAAGGTTCGTCTTATAGTCCGATTCTGTGATATGCCGAATTTGTTAGGCCAAGTTTATCATAGTCATAGCTGTTATGGGCAGAATCATCAGGGTGTCTGTCCTTTTAAAGGTTCGAAATCCGCTCATCATTACTCACTATGAAAGAATTGTTTAACAGGAAACAATCTTCATATCAAAGGATTTTTTTTGAAATATTAACAAACCTCATAGCTTTTTTAATTTTTATTTAATGCCATCTCGGTTTTTTTTTTGTCAAACCGTTTATTCGTATGTATCCAATAATTTCCTGCTCCTATAGACTTTCATAATTCGAAAATGAAAATGACAGTCAAATATTGGTTGGATACATTCAAAGCAAATCTGTTAAAAAACTATACTAAGTCTGGTAACATAGTTGTACATAATAATGATAACAGGAATAACAAATGATACTGGACAACTACATAGATTACACACAGACAGGTACCTGACTCATACATCAGACTTAAAACCACAGATACCAAATTCATACATCAGAAAAACAACCACAGATACCCGACTCATACAACAGACACACAACCATAGATACCCGAGGATAACCGGAATATAACCAATGATATTGGACAACTACACAGATCACACAACCACAGATACCCGAGGATAACAGGAATAACCAATGATATTGGTCGACTTCACAGATCACACAACCACAGATACCCGAAGATAACAGGAATATAACCAATGATACAGGACAACTACACAGATCACACAACCACAGATACCCGACTCATACATCAGACATAAAACCACAGATATCCGATTCATACATCAGAAATACAACCACAGATACTCGACTCATACAACAGATATATAACCACAGATACCCGAGGATAACAGGAATATAACCAATGATATTGAACAACTACACAGATCACACAACCACAGATACCCGACTCATACATCAGACATACAACCACAGATACCCGATTAATACATCAGAAATACAACCACAAATACCCGACTCATACATCAGAAATACAACCACATATACCCGACTCATACAACAGACATCAACCACAGATACCCGAGGATAACCGGAATATAACCAATGATATTGAACAACTACACAGATCACACAACCACAGATACCCGATTCATACATCAGAAATACAACCACAGATACCCGACTCATACAACAGACATACAACCACAGATACCTGAGGATAACCGGAATATAACAAATGATATTGGACAACTACACAGATCACACAACCACAGATACCCGACTCATACATCAGACATACAACCACAGATACCCGAGAATAACCGGAATATAA
This sequence comes from Mytilus californianus, assembly GCF_021869535.1. Lineage (NCBI taxonomy): Eukaryota > Metazoa > Mollusca > Bivalvia > Mytilida > Mytilidae > Mytilus > Mytilus californianus. The sequence goes on along the minus strand of NW_026262690.1, from coordinate 116,627,437 downwards.
CCAATGATATTGGACAACTACACAGATCACACAACCACAGATACCCGATTCATACATCAGAAATACAACCACAGATACCCGACTTATACAACAGACATACAACCATAGATACCTGAGGATAACAGGAATATAACCAATGATTTTGAACAACTACACAGATCACGCAACCACAGATACCTGACTCTTAAAAAACGATCTGACATACAAACAAGGACAAGCAACAACGAAACCCCATAATCCTAATAGTATCAATAGGTACAAGCACCAAATTTAGAAGGGTTAAACCTGTTTTACAAGAGTAAAAATATTTTGATTGCAAATTTTTGCATAGTTTCTGTTTTAATTTATTCATAACTTTTAAATCCTTTGTCTTTATAAACAGACCGTTGGTGTTTTTCGTTTGAATTCTTTCCCATTCTGTCATGTCGGGGCCTTTAATTGCTGACTTTACGTTATAGGTTTTTCTCATTGTAGAAGGCCGTATGGCGACCAATAGTTGTTTAAATTCACGTCATATAGACTCTGTTGGATAGCTGTCTCATTTGCAATCATACCACATCTCCTTATACTATATTGAAATGATTAAGAGCTTGACATGATATCGAATACAATTATCTATTGTAAATAGATATAGGAAGATGTGGTATGAGTGCCAATGAGACAACTCTCCATCCAAGTCAAAATTTATAAAAGTAAACCATTATAGGTCAAAGTACGGTCTTCAACACGGAGCCTTGGTTCACACCGAACAGCAAGCTATAAAGGGCCCCAAAAATACTAGTGTAAAACCATTCAAACGGGAAAACCAACGGTCTAATCTATATAAAAAACGAGAAACGAGAAACACTTATGAACCACATCAATAAACGACAACTACTGAACATCAGATTCCTGACTTAGGACAGGTGCAAACAATTGCAGCGGGTTTAAACGTTTTAATGGTACCAAACCTTTACTCTTATCTGATACAATAGTGTAACATCACAAAATAGAAAAAACAAATGTCTGTATGTTATCCTCTAGAAGTTGTTTGGTTTTTTGTGTTGATGGGTCTCATTACTGTCTCATTAGCGTATATTCTTCATTTCTATACCTCGTCCAGAAAAAGCATTTAATTTTCATCTGGGTGGTACGCAGCTTCCAGTCATTATCATCATTACTTTGATAGGGTCAAAATTTAGCGACTATAATGGTCGACACCAAAATACTAGAACACTATATACTAACTATTTCATAATGGGATGCAATTATATGAATATTCATATATTTTTCAGATGTGAGTGGTTAATACTCGAATAAGGACAGTTATAGTGTAAACAAATCACGAGGAATTATTATTCAATTAATCAAATAAAACACTAATTAGATATGGCTGTTTTTTCTGTATGTACACCAACACTCTAATTAGATATGACTGTTTTTCTGTATGTACATCAACACTCTGATTAGATATGACTTTTTTTCTGTATGTACACCAACACTCTAATTAGATATGACTGTTTTTCTGTATGTACACCAACACTCTAATTAGATATGACTGTTTTTCTGTATGTACACCAACACTCTAATTGGATATGACTGTTTTTTCTGTATGTACACAACACTCTAATTAGATATGGCTGTTTTTTCTGTATGTACACCAACACTCTAATTAGATATGACTGTTTTTTCTGTATGTACACCAACACTTTTCAATCGTTCAATAAACAGAAATACGTTCCTATTCTGAATGAATAAATTTTATATCATTCATAGTGAAGATCGACAAAAAAAGAAGATAAACTAATCTTGCTGTTCTTTTCTCCTGTTTGCAGAGGATACGAAAAAAATATGAAGGCAGTAGTAATTTAGAAAATATATTTAAAAGATACAAAATCCAGGTAAAAAAAGAACAAAATGTGATACAATCGCATGAGCTCATATACAGGAGCGCGGCATGCAGCGTCGACATGGAAAGCGTCTCCTGCTATGCATACATCATCCGTCGTGTGAAACCACACCTTCCTAAAATGTCATAATCGGTGAACTTACAGATCAGACGACTTTTCTGGTATCTATCTAAGACAGTGAAAACATGTTACCAGTGAATTGAGATACAAGTTTCTGTTCTCGTGATTATAACATATACCAATTGAAACTCATTTCTGCCTTCAAAATTTTGAAGGTATGCATCATTATGACAAAACCGGAGGATCAAAAAATTGTCTTCACAACAGAAAGTAGATCAGAGCCTTGTAAGATCCTTATTATTTCAATTATCTATCTATTTAAAGAGAATTACCAAAAGAAATTGGCTTGAGTAGATTTCCTCATCATAAATATACACATTCAAAAGTTAACAAAGATGTTTACACATATGTTTGCAACAAGACAAGGCAATATGTATAGGACAAGATATTAAGACGTAAACTTTACATTTGTCCAAACACTCACTTAAGTTGTGTTCAGGTCTGTGTAGTACTTATCAATTCAAAATTTCAAAAAGTTTTCAAATTTTATTTTTTTGGATTTTTGATCAAAGTTTTAAAATATCAAAATTCCAATTTTTTTTTTTTTTTTAATTTTGAAAATTTCACCAAATAATTAAAATTTTTAAATTATAAACTTCGTTTTAGAATTTAATAGTTTAGATATTTAAGCAAACTTAAAAAATATTAAACTGAACGTACAGTTTTGATACTTCGCTTTTTGAAAGTTTGAATTTTTTGATTTTTGATTAAAATATAGAAATGGGGGAAAGGACTAAAAAATAGATACCTGTTACAAGTTCTAAACGGAATAAGAATGGAAGGAAAGGAAATGAAATTTACCAAAATAAATCAAAACGAAAACAATATTTTCATAAAAACTAAATATAATAAAAATTATAAAACAAGAGGCTAACTTGTGACCTACCAAAATACTTATTACCGTGTTTGTAATAACATAAGCAACACGACGGGTGCCACACGTGCAGCAGGATCTGCTTACCCGTCCGGAGCACCTGATATCACCCCCAGTTTTCGTGGGGTTCGTGTTGCTCAGTCTTTAGTTTTCTATGTTGTGTTTTATGTACTTTTGTTTGTCTATTGGTCTTTTTCTTTTTACACATGGCGTTGTCTGTTTATTTTCGACATATGAGTTTGAATGTCCCTCTGTTATCTTTCGCCCCTCTTTTGTTTGATCTACAGGATGAAAAAGAGAAATATGTTTCTTTAAGTCTAAAAAATAATTAGTAAGACCTGATTTTGACACACTTTGATTCTCTAACTAAATGACATTATGCAGAAATTACTTGTCGACTTTGTGATTACTGCTATTTTTCAATAGCGAATAAAAGGAAACGGGATATTCGATTTTTGAAATAAGGGATAGTTCCGTATTTGTTATTTGCACTTTTGTAAGTTATCTTGCGACAATCAACTTTGAGAAAAATACGCAGCCACGTCCAGTCAGAATTGGGCGTGTAGAGAAAGTGCCACGCTCTCTTCACGTTACGAACCTTTTGAGTGGTTCGTTGATTGCGTAATTTCTGTCCCTATCCAATATACCCTCATTTTCCAGTGTCGATATTCATTTGCCGACCTGCAGCCTGAAGGCATTCTATTACAGGACCTACCTATTGTATTTATTGTTAATTTTGTTATCGTCCTGAACATGCATGAACTATTTGCCACTGGCAACCAACAATCAATCATTTAAAATAGGCCGTTTATAAATAAATTATAAAGAAACTCAGGCTTCAACTCCCTCGGGTAAAGTTTCCCTTAGATGAATTTTCCTATTTCTAATTTCCCTTTTGGCCATACACCTCTTCAATTGTTTCGGTTCTTATATTTACTTGGCTTCCAAATATTCAGTTTAGAACGTTCCGGATGTAGGTAAATACAGAAAAGCGCTTCGGACGTATGCAGTCGTGTTGTTAATATTTTTATTGGATATTCTATTCACTTCAAATGTTATTGTCAATGGGAAATAGTACAATGGCGGATTAAGGTTTTTGTTACTGTAATCTAATTTATTGCGGGGAGTTCTCTTTGAGTAGAAAATTTGTTTTTATATTATTTTTTTCTGATTTTTCACTGCTATTCCTAATTTTTCTTATCCCTATTTCTAAAACTCATGAATTCGCCTCTGTAATATGTACCAATCATTTTACTATTGACTGTAAATGCAAAGTTAGCACGAGATTGAATTGAAAAGTCAAGAGAATCCCCTGTACTCGGTGTTAAAGACCGTTTTAAAAAGCACCCAGAGATTTCTTATTTGTCGTAATACTGCAAGGTTATTGTAAAATATTTTCAGTACAGAAATTTAACATTAAATCAAAAAAAGTTAAATTTGACCAATATTTAAATATATATTGTGTGTCTTCCTGGGAATATATAAGATTGTTCTTCACTATAGATAACAGTTGAAATTTAGAAGAAAAAAATGCCTTCTTTCGTATTCACATTTTTTCTTTAAAAAAACCGGCCCATTTGTTAAAAAACTAAGACATTTTTTTAAAAAAACCAGTACAATGTAAAACGCTAAATTTTAAGTTATATTCAAGGAAATAGTTTTTGCCATAAATATTTATAGTCATCATAATAAAATAAACAGTCATGAGCTTGCGAAATAGCAGTTAATTGATCCGATTGCATTTACTATCACTCGAAAATACAATATCTCGACTTTACTTATAGTTTTTCATGACATATTAAAATAAGACAAACAACGACCAACAACGACCAAAATTATGCTAAATCAATAAAGGAAAAGTATATATGACATAAATCAAACAAAAGAATTTACCATTAAAATTGGTCTCTTCAACTTTCTAAAATGTGTACCAGTGATGTGAACTTATAAAACATTATATCATTTAAATTGCGGTTTTGATGAACAGTGTTTTTTTTTTCTTTTTCGAAATATATTTAATTGGACTGGGCAACAGGCTAAGTATCTGCAAGCCTCTCCAAGAGACAGAAAACATTATATACCCAAACTTATGACAACACAAATATTTTATTATCATTAACATTGCATAGTGTTGCTCATGTAATTAAAACTGAGGGCATGCATCAATCAAAATGCCCACATCTCATAAGGATAGAATGGCGCTTTATGAACAGCGGCAACTGTAACATGGATATTCAGACTGAAATGTTTATGTGATATATTTATGTGGTATGAATTCGGTATGCATTTAACTTTCAGAAGACTATCAAGCTGTGTTTGACATAAATTGTCTACCTCTTAGCATTAAAATGGTTCCAAGCTTCTAATAATTGGTCTAAATCTTAGAAACAGCATGTAAAGTGGATAAGCTTTGAATGCAGGCACTTATATAAAAAAATCTAATTCACAACCTCCAACATTTCAGGCGACGTTCATTGACACCACTGATTCGGTATTTCAGATACCAATATTTGGACTTGAAATTAATAATAAAAGGCAATATATGATCGTCATGAAATCGATAAAAGACTAAATAGACGAGTGACATTAACCATAAAATTTTATTTTTAATGCACCCACCTAACATACGGATTAATCATAAACCATTCGAAAGCACATCATCTGCACTACCTTTTTTGCCCGGTCGTCAAAAATCCGTATGGTGCAGTTTCTGTCAAATCACAACGAAAGGTCAAGGACGGACAACTTCTAATTTTACAAGAAGTCAGCATTTTTTGCATATTCTGTCTTCTGAATAATGATATTTTGTATGGACATATAGAAATCTGTTAGAAAAGATGTAAAATAGCAACTTATCAAAAGCACTTTGAAATATTAATGTCGGATTTTTAATAAATAGCGCTGTTTTCCAGAAATTCCGTTGAAAATGACAAAAATGCATGAAAATCAAATTTTATGTCTGTGATTCAACTGTTATTCACCATAAGACCAAATAACATATTTTATTTAGTGCTAAGGATGTTTTTGACATCATTAAATTACTGCAATTACGCTTCTTGTTAATTAAACAGCCAATTATAACAACCATGCAGTTGCCCAAAATACCGCCATCTGCAAGAAAATAGCTTTTTTAGCTGTTCTTTCTTAAAACAATTTGTATGTAGTCGATATTATGTTGAAAAACACAAATTTTAAAACTGCAAAAATGTTAAAGGATACAATACACAGAAAAATTCGTGCATATAGGGAAAAGTTTGGGAGCGAAACTTTGATAATTCAATATTTCAATATTTGTATGTTTTCTTGGTTGCTTATACTACATCTTGCATTGAATGAGGAAGTAAAAACTATTATAAGCTAGCCACTGAAATGTTCTTCATGCCTGGCCAATATATTTAATCCTATCCACCTACGTAATTTCTTGTAAATAAATTGAGACCCTCGCAATTATATTTACTTACATTAATTTTAGAAATCTAGCAATTCGCAATAACAATACATACATTTTCATTAATCAAATTTACTCCCTGAATAGTTTACATATAAATACATTTTAATATAAAGATGATTGATTGATTGTTGGTGTTTTAAACAATTTTCGGTTTATCACTTTTGGCTTCTAGAGTATTTTGCGGCGATCAGTTTTAAATGGTTTAGGCCCATGGAATGCCCAAGGAACCATCGACCTTCGGAAGGAAAACTGGCAATCCCTATCAACAATACATTAGTTATAGCTATTAGTATCAAGGACGAAGTTACTGTGTAGGTGTCACAACACAAATATACCAATCAGCATTGATCACCTTTTGTAAAAGTAGGCAACCTCTAACCAAACACAGCAGTGTTAATATGATGTTTGCTTCAGCTAAATGTTACCAGTAAAGTTTCTTAATAGAAACAAAAATATAAATGCATTTGAACCACTTTTATTTCAAATTTAATTGGCCATGATTTTGCATTAAAATTTCAATGTAGATTTGCCACATAATATTTTCATTTTAGGCATTTAAAAAAAAAGAGCACGATCTACTATTTTAGTAGATCATCTATTAAGCATTGGTTGATCATTGGCATATTAAAGATAGAAAAGGTATATTAAGAATACATATGGTTCAAATGAAGTTATTTTATTCTAAAATATCTATACAATTGTGAGAAATGAAAAAAATGTGGTTGAATTTATCCAGTTTTTTTAATTGGTTTTATGTCATCTGATCTTAAATTATGTTCGTGGATATTTATTGTGCACTGAGCCCTCTGTTTTTGATCTGACAGCGACTTTTTGCGATTTTCTCACTTTGTATTCATATTTTTCGGTTCAAGTTTCTAATGGTGCGAAGATCTCACAACAATAATAAGTGAAATAAGTTGACATGAAAAAACCGTACAAAATGTTATGTATAAGTGTCAAAAACATGGGTTAAAACAATCTGACTAAAATTAAGATCAATCACGACTTACCTGCTCATTTATCGCATGAGAATAACGAAATCAGAGAACTACATTTTAATACGATTAGGGTTAACTTAAGGAGATAGCTTGAAAGCAGGTATGTTCTGGTAAATTTAAAGCGATTACTGTTTTTAGCGCTATTTGAATATGTCTATTATGAAACAAATCCCTTCACGTATAACCTCCATATGTGCACTTTGAACCTCCATAATTATGCCAAGCAATGTCGAAGGAATATTGCTCATTACAATTTTGAGACTAACATATGGATATGTGAATGGAAAGAAAAAAAGAAAAAAGGACGTAAGGAAAAGATGATTCCTACATTTCCGCTATATCATATAAAGATAGATAGAGATGGAGAGAGAACTACGAGGTCTATCACAACTGTTTTCCAATCGTTTGATGTGTTTCAGCTTTTGGTTTTGATATGTGATAAGAGACTTTCTGTTTTGAAATTTCACTTGGAGTTCGGTAATTTATGTTGTTTTACTAAGTTATTTTTTGCATCAATATCTCAGTTTTAAGTTCTGTTGTCTTTTTTCGCTCAGCTTTGAAATTTATGGTTTTCTTTTCTTTGATTGAAAGAAGGGATAAAATAATATGGAGGCAGTCTCAAACCAAGGTTGAAGAAAAACAGATGACAGCATGACCATGGCGAAAAAGTAAGACAGACAAACAAATCTTCTTAAAACACTATACCGAATTGTGTGAACAATACATAAACCAGTATGGTGATTACAGTTGTTCATGAAGGTTATTCAATCTTAATTAATCTGAATTATTAATTTTCAGTCATATTTAATAAAACAACTGACAAAGTATATTATAATGGGTTAACATTAAAAGGAATTCACCGGATTTGACATTGAAAAGCGCATGGTACAGACAGTTTTCTTTCGAACATTGAACGAGCATAATCTTCGTAACATGTCTTTCCACATTTGGAAAATAATTTTTACCAAATATACTTCTTTTGTTCCTTACAGTTCTTCCATAACTTTTTTTAAATATGGTTGATCATTATCTGCCGATATTAGCAATATTATCTAGCAGAAAAAAGCTAAATGATCCCCATTTGCAGATGGTGTTTTTTGGGGCAACTACAATAGCTTCATTAGAAGGCTGCATCTGGACCTACATCATATTCATTGCAGTTTAAAATGATGAAAAAATTCCTTCGGTCCATAAACAATAACTCTATTCTATTTTTGACATAAAAATATTCTATTTTTTTAGAAAACATTTAGATTTTATTGCAATTTTATCATTTTTAGAAGTTTTTCAAGAAATGCAATTTTTTGTTAATATAGCGCAATCAACATTTAAGTTTGCACTTGATTTGAAATCATGGTAATATGTTTTATAAGGTTTAGATCAATTTTAGGGAATAAAATGCCATACAAGTACCTGAAAATGGCATTTTGTGTAATTATAGCAAATATTTGGAATGCTCAGTTTAGACCTTTGACCTTGATTTAAAGAAAATTGCACTGTACGAATTATTGACGACCGGGCAAAAATGAAAGTACAGGTAATAAGCTTTCGAATGATATATAATATAGCCGTATGTTAGGTGGGTGCATTAAAGTCGTTAACTAAGCGTCTTTTTGAAAATTGTCACTCGCCTAAAAGATGATCGTTCAAAATGTACGTTCAATGATTCTATCAGCCGATATGGATGCAGATAGTAAGAAGCCGAAAAGCAAAATAAAAAAAAATCTTACTTCAAATTTGAGGGAATTCACCTTTATTTAACCATTTTGGTCGAATCATTATTGCTTAACATACATACATGTATTTACATACTCAATCTTACCACATTGTTCGACTTACTGAGAGTTGGTCAGTTTTCACTGTTCTCCCAAATTGATGGGCGCGTTATCAAGCAAGTTACGTTTGGGCAAAAGTGTAGAGAACAAACTCAATTGTTAAATGGGAGTAAACTATCCAATCCAGAATTCCATTTGTCCATTACCACCATCAATCCGAAATTCGCTGTTATCTTTTGATTGATTGTGAAAACCAAATAATTCTAAATATATTATCTGAAATGCTTAGCTTCTGTTGGAGATTTTTTATTGTAGGTAAAGTTAACCTGTTTGATGGAGTTTGAAATAGGTTCGGGAATGGTGTTTTTTTAATAGTTACCTTAAAAATTTCAGGATACTTATATATCATATGCTGTCCGATTTGTTTAAAGTAATAAAGCCTCTTCCTTAAATATTGTTTTTGCATTATTAATGATTTTTGTTCTTTTCATTCCTACTTAAGAATGACCATAATCAAAGTGTTTCTTTCCCCGCTCTTTAGAAATATTTATTTGTTTTATTCAATTTTCTCCGCTTTGATGCCTGTCTGCCTCTTGTTTTATTTTTTACCTTGATTGGTAATTAAACATGTTCATTTCGTTTCCTTTTATTCGCTATTTTAAAATAGCAGTAATTACAAAGTAGACAAGTAATTTCTGCATATCGTTCATTTAGTTAGAGAATCAAAGTGTGTCAAAATCAGGTCTTTCTAACTATTTTTTAGACTTAAAATAAGATATTTCTCTTTTTCACCAGATCATCTGAAGTTCGTAAGATATTTTGAAAAAATATCAGATATAAGTTATCGTCCTAGAAAGGTTGGCTTATAGGTTACCCAATGGGAAGGCTATATTGTTTTTGGAGTAATACGAGTGGTATATAAAAGTGGGAAAAGTGTGGTTCATGGTAATCCACCAAAAGATGGTCATTCCATTATATCGGAACATGAATTTGAACTTGATGAGGATGAAGTTATCACAAATATAAATCTTCGAAGTAGCATGCTTACTTGTAGTATGTCATTCAATACGAATTATGGTCGTACAAATGGCCCATTTGGTAGTAATGGTGGATATCCGTCATCTTCATCACCCTCACAAAAACGTGGTTATTTCCATTCTTTCCGAGGAATTGTATTTAAAGGACGATACGATCAGTTTATTTCTAACATTGAATGTGCATGGGTAGTGTTTGAAAACCCATATGCAGACTTACACTTACCCGTAAGACCAAAATTTCAATCTAAACAAAATTCCTGTAGTTTAAGTTGTCTTACTGCTACAGAGCCGGATTTGCCCAATGTGAATCCGATGTATGATATGGAGTCGCAAGGGGAGTGTTATGACGAAATGGGAAATGAAGAAAGCCTACTTTACAAATTTTAAACTAATTTAAGTCTTGTTTTTATTTTTTACATGTGAAAATATCTCCCTTAATATTTATGTGGTTTTGTTTTTACATTATTGATCGACAAAAGGGATATAATACTTATTTTACGGTGATGCTGTTTATTGTCCAAGTTTGCATTCAGCAATATCTCAGACATAGAAGAGTTCGAAAATCAGCGCAATCTTCTTAGATTTTTTAAAAATGAGTCCCGCTGTCTTATGAATGCATATTATATAAAGACAACATTGTAGGCGTTCTGCATCTGTATTTTAAGTTCTGGTTTAAGCTTTTTTTATTCGAGCGTCACTTGTCTTTTGTAGACGAAACGCGCGTCTGGCGTTCAAAATTTTAATCCTGGTATCTATGATGTGTTTTTAAGGAAATGTGCATGAAGGTTTATATCTGCGCAAGTGTATTGTATTGACTGTTACATAATTGATACTGTATATAGTCTTGTTTACTCCATTTCTTCATATATATGTATATGTGCTATTAATAGGTTGTGGTGTATTCTGTTCCCTGATTATTTTCCCGCTTCATGCTTTTATTATTAGATTTGTTTCTGTACGATCAATTGTGTTTTCGTTCTATCTTCCTACTGGCGTGGTAGCAGCAAACAAATGTTTATCAACAGCTCAAATAGTACTGTTCTTTGCCGTTACTTTTATTATACAAAAGGTAAGATGGTGAATTTGCCATTTAACCAACAAAAACAACATTTTCGATTGCTGAGCTGTGAAACATGGCAGGCACATTTGTTCCAAAACAATGGTCACCCACACAACATAGAATTATTACCCTTTTTTAACGGATACAAGACATACATATGTAATACCCCTCGATTAAAATTTGCGGTATTCCTAGTGGATGGATGCACTTCGCAAAAGAAAACTAATGCCCATCCTGTGCCTGGTCTTTTTTATGACGGAGAGGCGATTGCCGAAACCAATTGACAAAGAACCGCCAAAAATATAGTTTTTTGGACATGCACACCGCTGCCTAAATATTAATGAGAAACACCATAATCAAAAACTCCTTACAGCAGTCAATTTGTCTTAATTACGGATTTCGGTCAACACATTGAATACTCTAAAAGCATCCACATGGAATCCATTTAACGTCAAGAGTACTTGTTCTAGCGGTTTGCCAGTATTTTTAAGATTAAGTTGCATCGAGTCGGTAGATATATACAGTACCATGGAGATTTCCGGGATGCAGTCGAAAAACTGTGACTTTCTCTAGAGGACTTAATTGTGCCTATCTTATTAAGACAAATTACTATGACTTGCCTAATCTTGTAAAGCAGTGGTCTAAAATTTTAGCTATATTAAAACATATCATTTCATGGGCATTGGATAGTGAATTGGCTAAAAATCATTCGGCTACTGGCGCGATGTTTTTATTTGCATCCTCAAAGAACAGGTCTAATGACGGAAGTGCAAGGACACCCAGTAGTATGAAAACCGGTGGTCAAAAATTCGTATTTTGTGTACGGAAGCAGACTGTCTTTACTAACATTTTTTAAGTTCTTGTACATATTTACCAGACGAAGACTAGTATGACTCTAGCGTTCGATAATCTATTTGTACTGTAGTATGTGATAGTAATTTTGAAGACAAATGTGGCAATATTGATGAACAAATGTTCTTTAATATGGATTCTTTCGGGATATTCGACGAACTATGAATCGAGCAATTAAAGCAACGATTGTCGAAATAGTTCAATATCTTAAAGGAGGACTGTCTTTCATGATACAACCCCTAACACAGATTTGGTGTATGAAACAATAAGCAGCAATGAAATGTATGTGAAAGTATTTTATCCTCATAGCATTGTGTTCCTCATCGGTAATTCACTCAAAGTAGAAATTGCTACAGCAGAGATTGGCTCACCTGGAAAATTAATATGTCTTCAAATAAAAAGTGTTTAAAGAAATCACATGAACAGTAAAATAGTATTCACGTTTAAAATAAAATCTCCTTTTCACATTTAACATCGATTTACAGTAAGATATCATAAATCTCAGCACAGTTGAATGATTGGCACTTAAATAAAACTAGTTAACTGTTGACCATAACAATATTCGGTAGGGTGTTCCATAAGGCATAATTTGGCACCGTTTTTTCAAATGTACTTGTTATGTTTTGTTTCAAACGCATCTTTTCCAGACGAACTGCACGTCTGCCGCATTTTGAATAGAATATAGTTGTGGTGTCTTTGTTCAATTGAGTGCATAACTTTGCGTCAAAAGTGAGGATTTCCATTTTCCAATTGCTAAAGCTCCCTTTCTGTGTATCAACATGTTTACAGCATCTTCATACGGCGTATATATGTTTCAGTCGAAACAAAGTTTTCTTGTTAGAGGGGTTCTGCTTATAAGGAAGCTATCGCATCAAGGTTTCTAATTGGTTATTTGAAGTCAGTTCTTTTGAAGGCGTTTCTACCTAAGCATAGACGGCTTTAGTCGTATTTGGCACACCTTTTCGTATTTTTTTTCCAATGCTCTCTTTATAATTGTTTTTGCCTTCTAACTCTTTAGATTTGAGCGCCACTGATAAATATAATGCAGACGAAACGCGCGTTTGTCAAAACAAATAATAAAATGTAAAATAAAAAAATACCGAAAATTCAAAACGGAAAATCCCTTATTGAATGTCAAAATATAAAGTTCAAACACATCAAACGAATGGAAAACAACTGTCATATTCCTGACTTGGTACAAGCATTTCCTTATGTAGAAAATTGTGGATTAAACCTGGTTTTATAGCTAGCTAAACAGTATAAGCCTCGTGTCTTTGAAGATTTTTTTCGAACGTCGTCAGTATTTGATAAACCGTTATAAAAGATCATAGCCTGATTTGTGAATTTTTAATTATTATCTTTTTGTGCTCTACAACTTTTTAAATAATTTAAAATTGCACCGCTTTGATTTGAGCCACTTACGCTCATCTGTCGCACTAAAATTATAAGCATGATATCTTATATTGATTTAAGATTTAGGTATATCGTAATTGTTTTATTTCGATGCATGATAATGATATTCTATCTACAAAAAAATGTTATACTCGATTGAACATAATACTTTTAATTATTAAATATAATTTTGCAAATTATTTATGTCTGTGGGCAAAATAGCATTTTTCCATTAAGTCATATCAAATAATAATACTTTATCGACCCACCAAAAATTTGTTTTACCTGTCCATAAACTGTAATATGATCAGTATTCTTTATTAGTTTTTATATGATCATCAGTGTCACGAATATTTTTTAGATAACACAAAATTTAATCAGATCTTAACATCATTTTGACGTACGTATGAAACAGTGAATTGTAATATTAATTGTTATGATAAAAAAAATATTTAAAAATAGATTTCAGGTCATGCATAATATAAATATAAATTTAAACACAAAACCTTGTAAAACAGGTTATCACACAATACAGTTAAATTTTTTATCACTATTGGATAGAAAATAGGATGTTCCCTTCAAGGTAAATCTATTTTTATATTTTTCTTCTATAAATGACTTGTCTAAAGTGAGTACGTTAATGTTTTATTATAACTATCCATTATTTTTAATATACATAAGACTGATCATCTCTAATGACAGTTGGATTCAATTCGTTAAGTTAGTTGATACAGTCTTGCGTTTGATTTTGTGAGGTTTCATGGACTTCCCCCTTTTTAACTTTACCTTGCAGCTTGGTATGTTCTTAATACTTTTTTATATTTGGGTATATGCGTATGTGGGTATTGATATATATGTTGTTAAGAGTAAATCTATTTTTATATTTTTTATATTTTTCTTCTATAAATGACTTGCCTAAAGTGAGTACGTTAGTGTTTTATTATAACTATCCATTATTTTTAATATACATAAGACTGATCATCTCTAATGACAGTTGGATTCAATTCGTTAAGTTAGTTGATACAGTCTTGCGTTTGATTTTGTGAGGTTTCACGGACTTCCCCCTTTTTAACTTTACCTTGCAGCTTGGTATGTTCTTAATACTTTTTTATATTTGGGTATATGCGTATGTGGGTATTGATAGATATGTTGTTAAGAGTTTTTTCAGGGAGTAATTTTGATATCAGATTTACATTAGACGTGCGTTTCTTCTTAGTTAAAAATTGTCTTTATAAAACAGGTCGTTGTTGGTTTTTTGTTTTGTCATTTGAAAACAGATTAAATAAATGAACGGGAAATTATCTGTTTTAAATGACTATAAGACATTTCTTCATTGTTTGCTCATTCCGTTATTGCCTCAACAAAGCTTTTAAGGTTGCTGTTGTTATTTTACAATACATTTTAATAAATCTGTCTCTGTGAACAATTTTATATATTTACAAGTTGTTACTTTTGATTTCAAATTTGTATTGCTCAAATAGAATTAAGCCCCAAAGAAAGGGGTGGAATTTTTCGGATTTTGGAAACATACGCATCGATCGAGTTAGGTTTTTTATGTGAAAAAAAAGCTGATATCATTAGTTTTACTATTCAAATAATGATGGGTATTTCAATGGCTCATAAAGCTTCAGGAAGTTATATGTAATATTTGCAAAGATCAATTTTCTAACGTATCAATGTTACATAAAGCTACACTATGACTGTTTTAATTTCTGCCATTGGATTTTCTTCATTTTGCTCTACAAATATCCTTATATGTAACAAACTAAGAGTTTATGTACCATCCTTGCACATATCCCTTCCAAAACGACACTTCGTCGATGCTATTTTACTAAACCTACCGAACATCAGATGAAGGTCAGGCTTTCCCATATCGGCAGGTGAGGACTGTACATTTTATCATACCGGAACCTCATATTGCTTATATTGTAAATGGTAATATTTAAATGTATCTCCCGATATATCAAAATATTGTCACTTAGGTATTTAGAGAATTTCAATAATTTTTTTGTGAAGTTTGTTAATAGTTCATTGTATTAAAATGAAAAAAAATATCAAACGTTTCATTTTTAATTATAAGCTGTATCGTTAACGTCGCATGTTGCAACTTTGTATTTATTGTTCAAAACGTAACCGTTGGGATATATTCTGTTATAGCTAATGCATATTTAAAAGTTTTTCTTGTTCTACAAAACGCCCCAAATTGTTTTCACAACAAAAACTTAACATATGGATTATCTAACTTATGTACCGTGAAAAATAGTATTTTCTACAAAGATTTTACGAAATATATCCCACTTTACCCGATAATTAAAGTGGGTCATTCTTTTCAAATGCATTAAGTTTGGCACAACTTTTCGAAATTTACGGTGAGTAATGCCTTTCAACTTCGTTATATTTGATTTTGCTTTGAAACAGTTTTGATTCAGTCGCCAGTGATGAGTCTCGTGTAGACGAAACGTGCGTCTGGCTTCCAAGTTATAAGCTTGGTATCTTGATGAGTTTTATAACCACGCCAAATAGCTCAATAGTAATGTGTATGTAAATCAGATTAAAAAAGAAATATAACTAGAATAAAACTCACTTATCTAGATATAAGCGTTTGTAATCATTGTTCATTTACATTAAAATAAACTGCATTTGCATTTTAAAACACGGAAGCAAGAAAACAAATGTTGTAATGATGTATAAACAAATACAGGTCACTTTGGTGTGTAGTTTATTAGAAATAACTTTATAAAAAAGGGGTTATGTGTTTTCACGTCGATTTTAAACTCAGAAAAGCAGATTATTTCTTTCAAATATATCTAGTCATTCTTTTTGTCTGACAATAGTACTGTTTTTTCTAACAAAAAAATGAAATTTAAGGATAAGATATTATAACCGATCCCTCAATTACGTTGATGTTTCCTTATAGCTGGGTTTGTACTTACATAACAAACTTGACGGGTGCCACATGTGGAGCAGGATCTTAATA
Organism: Mytilus californianus; assembly: GCF_021869535.1. Taxonomy (NCBI): domain Eukaryota; kingdom Metazoa; phylum Mollusca; class Bivalvia; order Mytilida; family Mytilidae; genus Mytilus; species Mytilus californianus. The sequence goes on along the minus strand of NW_026262690.1, from coordinate 116,611,012 downwards.
CCCTTCCGGAGCATCTGAGATCACCCCTGTTTTAGGTGGGGATCGTGTTGCCCAGTCTTTAGTTTTCTATGTTGTGTTTTGACTATTGCTGTTTGTCTTTTGGTCTTTATCTTCGTTTATCGTGGCGTTGTCAGTTTTTTTTTTACTTAGTAGTTTGAATGTCTCTTTGGTATCTTTCGCCTCTCTTATATACCTTATACAGGTAGTTATTTTAGGCTTTGACGCACATGTCATTCATACTTAATTTGGTTCAGGTTTATTGATCAAAAGAATGACATCTACAGTGGCATAATGGAAAAACAAGTAGTCAAATTCACTAGTAAAACAATGCAGGTGGCGATACTAATTAGAAGTTATTTCTAAACAACTATCGTCCATTTTTAAGAAATTATTTGTTAAACATTTGTATTAGAAATATACATGCAAATACATGATGTTTTATTTTCATTGTTTATAGAGATATTTGTATTAGAAACTTGTAAAACTTAATTTTAAAAAATGTGAGTCTTTGCTGCAAATTGATAAAAACAAGTTGGAAAATATCATGTACATACAAAATCTAAAGATCTTTCAAGTCATGAATTTTCAGAGTGTTCCACATAGTCCTTAGCATGTAACAACATTACAGAATATACCTATTTTCTACAAGCTTTTGCGTACGCCGGTCTGATCTTGTCACGCGGAAAAAAATTCAATATAGAAATATTGTTTCTGCGTGATTAGAAAAATTTAAAAAGTTCTATGCAGGTTAAAAAAAACTAAAGATAACTATTTTTACAAAGTAAATTATCGGTTAAAAGATTTTTACCAATTTTTGTTTTACAATTTCAGAATAGGTCCTCTCAATTTTTATTCATGTATTTGCATTCTTCTCAATGAATTTGCATTCCATGTTTACATCAGAATAAAGTCCGTGAATTTGCTTAGTAACTTAATTTCAAAAGTGTTTATATTTGATCGATTCTTTCGGTATTTTTTCCTGAACCTTTCTGATTTAGCTGAATACATATACGGATATATGGCATGTTCCAGAGATTACTACAGCCAGTAGAAGTTGGTAGTCCAGAAGGTTATTTACATAGCAACATTTTAAACCAAATTTTACTCAAAGCTCTCAAAGTCTGTTGTATTCGTCGGTGCTATATTAGCAGTGAAATGATAACATCATATCGACATTGTGTTTCTATTTCTATTTTTATTGTTACTATTTACTAGAACGCTTTCTTGTTAATTTATTATTAATAGCGTCCTTGCTAAAACGGGACAAGAATTGTAAAGATCAAGGTCATAGTGTTTACAGGGGAGGTAATATTTTTACACTACATTTCCCACTGTAACCTTCTGAAAGGACGTAATTCATCAAGCGCATTTCGTCTACATAAATCTTGGGTATTACAGATTCAAGAATTGATACGGAACGTAAGGTAAAATGTAAAGAATAAATCTGCCTGAATCGCTAATGCTACTGATAATCAGATAGAAGTGTCATATACTGTGGATTCATTTAGTTTCGTTGGTACCAATTTTCGTGGATTGTGGAAAACTTGACTTTTCGTGGATACGTGATGTCTTTTTTTTTACAAAGTCTGCATACATCCTTACAGAAATTTGTATTTAGTATGCACTTGTACCCACGAAAACCAACGAAATTGGTATCCAACGAATAATAATGAATCCACAGTACTTCTATATCGGATGTTTTAGTGTTTAGCCTTCAAACAAATGCGATAAGGATATGTATAAACATACAGCATTTAAATACTGAAATTATAATTAATACAGACAAACAGCAAACGGTTATTTGTTAAACTCATTAAAGATACCAGATGCTAAATTAGTATCTCAGACTTTATTTTCGCTTACATAAGACTCATCAATGATATTCGACTATAAAACTGTAGGATTCTAATCAATTACGTTATTGCTGTTCATTGAAACCAATAATTCTGAAAATTTGTGCTAAAGTCATTTATGCGGGAGGGGATAGGTGTAGAAAATCTTCAGTGTTTCGATGGATTTCTCAAAATGAGAAAACTGCACGAATATAACAGAGTATCAAAACAAGCTTAATTAGGGCTTTATTGGTGTTGGTGTGTTTATTTAACGATATTCCGTTCAGTTATTTTTTTAACAAAATTGAAAGACGTTAAATTTTAAAGAATAACAAATAAAAATGATCAGACACATAATTGTTTGTTTAAGGATTTTTCCAACACTATTCGATGAAGAATGGCAAGTAGCAACGAGTATCAAAGCAGTTCGTTCTCAGATAGAAGAATTGTCCCATATAACGGAACTTCAATCCACCATTTTTCTACATAAGAAAATGCCTGTACCAAGTCAGGAATATAACAGTTGTTATCCATTCGTTTGCTGTTTTTGAGCTTTATATTTTGCCATTTGATTAGGGACTTTCCGTTTTGAATTTTCCTGGGAGTTCAGTATTTTTGTGATTTTGTTTTTTTCAAACAGAAGTTTCCTGGAAAAATCCAAAGACAATACTGATATGTGAGTTCAAATTTGCAAACTTTCGGCCATCTATATATATTGGACATATATATATATTTACAGTGTAGGATGTTCATATCAAATTGTACATAAAATTAAGAGTGTCCAATGTGTGTTGTGTCATTTATTTATTGTTTTTCATATTCTTGTTTTTCATTCTCTTGCAGAAAGTCAATTAATAAAAGTGCTGTTATCAAAACGCGTCTGACCTTAACCGTCGAGGAAGAAAGAATAAGTGAATGGAAGAAACAAAAGAACTGTGATATAGAAATAAGATGTGGTGAATTTCAAACCAAGGCACATTGTTGTGTTTTGTCAAACATTTCTGATTACTTTACGGCCAGTTTAAATTTTAATAGATTTCAAACACGAAAATGTATTCTAAACAAAGAATTTGTGTTCTCTGAGGCGTTGTGCCAAGTCATTAACTTTGCATATACTGGGTTTCTGGAAATAAGTAGTTACAGCGTACATAGTTTGATAGCAACAGCTTCCTATCTTCAAGCCAAACTCATCATAGACGAGTGTGAGAAGTTCTTGATAAACAGCATCGATCGCTCAAGTGCCGTTTCTCTTCTTCCTATTGCAATTCTATTCTATCTCAGCACTTTGATCGATACTATAGTCTTATGGATATCTGAAAATTTTTATACATGTGTTGAGCAAAATTCGTTCAGCAGTCTTTCTAATGACGATTTCAAGTTCCTATTGAGGAATAGAAATCTCTCTGCTTTTCGGAATGGAATTCCAGTCGACAATCCAGAACTCAATATCCTCGATGCTGTTGGTAAAACATTAACAGCTAATCAGGTTTATGATATGTCAACTGTCAAACATATTCTTAGTGCTATTCTGTTTTCGGAAATTCCCGAAGATGATCTGAGTTCTATATATGATATTTATCCTGCATTCCATACCATTGATAGATCCACCTTTACAACTTTGCAAACGAGCGATCTCAAAGAAAGGAAATTTTCAAATTCCTCGAAAATTTTAGAAAGTTGCATGTCTTATCTCGAAGTACCAGATCACTTAAATTTCGTAAAATGTTTTGAGAACGTCCCGTCTATTAACGATCGCCCGAAAAAGGTAGGGTTATGGGTTACAAGATGGGAAGGATTTATTGCAATTGGAGGAATACGAGTGGAGTATAAAAGTAGAACAAGTGTACTTCATGGTATCCGACCAAAAGCACGACATTCCATCTTATCGGAACATGAATTTGAACTTGATGAGGATGAAGTCATAACAGGTATAAATCTTAGGAGTGGTATGCTAACCGATAGTATATCATTCTTTACTAATTATGGTCGTACGTATGGCCCGTATGGTAGTAATAGTGGGTATCCGTCATCTTCATCTCCCTCAAAACAACGTGGTTACTTCCATTCTTTCCGAGGAATTGTATTGAAAGGACGCTATGATCACTTTATCGCCATCATCGATTGCACTTGGGTTGTGTTTAAAATGACCAATACGGACTACGACAGAATTGTGAAAGAAAGCTCCAAATTTGATGACTACATACGTATGCGTGTCAATTTCGAAACCGACTGGAGGAAGCATTTTAGGGGATCGGGGTTTCAAAGTTTGACGTCTGTGGTGGAAAGTGTGGATTCGGAACCATATGTGGTCTTTGAAAACAAAGCTAGTTTATCTTACAAATTTTAACTTATTTTAGTTATTGATTTTGTTTGTGTTGTTTAATGTGAACATATTCTGGATACTTTTGTGATAATTTCTTTTAAAGATAATTGATAGAACTGTTTTATTTTTAACATTTTACGAGTTTTACATTAGAATAGGGATAGCAGTACTGTATTTGAATGGTTGTTACCATAAAATTTCGGATTTGATGGTAAAAACCAAAATTTTGACTGTCAATTCCCCATCGTACAGCTGTAACTCGGTAACCATCCTTAAAATGTTGTTTTCATTCTTTCTGCGAAATTGTACCGAATGAGCTATGTCATAGTAAACATTGAATTAACATGGGTGTGAAACATCGAATACATAATTAGACTTGCCCCCAAGAATCGTTTACATCTTGATTGATTTGCCGCTATGAAATATCTGTACCACATATAATCACGGTTATTTTCCACTCTTTTCCTTAAAACAATCTTGTTTTCTTTTCCAATGCGACTTAATACTGCATTATACATGTAATGAGTTAAAACTTCAGGTGCCACTAGTTGGGCATAAATTGCTTAGCTTTCCGGTTGTTTTGATATATACGTGATGCTCAAAGTCTAGTTTCTGTGAAGCCTTTTGTTATCGTTGTTTCTTCATAAGTCAAATTTCTTTTTGTACGAAGTGATTTTTACCTTTTATGTCTGTTGTTTTGTTGTCACATTGTTGTTGAAATAACATGGAATTTTATGCGACTGGCATACCAGTGAGAGGTTTAGCTAGCTATGATACCAGGTTTAATCCACTATTTTCTATATAAGGAAATGCGTTGTACCAAGTCAGAAATATGGCAGTTGTTTTCCATTTATTTGATGTGTCTGAGCTTTAAATAACGTCAAAAATAGTGGTACAGAGGTGAACATTGTGTTATGATATTAATCACTATAAAAAAAAAACAAATATGTTGTCAAAGAAAAACAAAATGGCATATGGACAAAGCAAATCAGCCATTAAAAACCCAGGAAAGCAAAAAATCACCAAAGCACAACAAAACATTGGCGGGATGCATATGTACCCAGCAACGCCAAAACGATATTACCAAAAATTGACCAAACATGAAAGGTTAAAATTTTACAAGGACAAATAAAAAAAACACTTTAACACGTACGTAAGATAATAAACATGGTCAGTACCTAGAATTTATACTTCAAGACCATCATATCTTATTTATAAAGTTAACCTGGAATCTTTATAAACAGATCTTTATATCCTCCAGTGAACTTTATTCAAAACGAACGAAATGTTCTTATACATAACGCTGGTTCATCAACTTTCTGCTCGACACTTGTGACATGTTAAAAGTTTGTGTAGCAATTGTAAGCTCTTGAATACCGAATGAGTCGGGAAAAGTATAGAAGACAGACGAAAGATACTAAAAGGACATTCAAAGTCCTAAGTCGAAAATAAAATGACAACGCATTGGCAATGAAACACAATGGGTAAATATATAAACTTGGCAAGGGAAAATATCGAACACATTCCGGATACCCACGTTGGTATTTTCATCATCTAGTTATAATGTTCAATTATCTCAATTAACGTACGACCTAAACTATATATACAAGTAACTGATAGTAAGGTACGTGGCTAAGGGGTGAAAACCAATTTGCCCAACAAAACAAAAACAATAATAAGCACACATTTAATGATTTTCAGGGCAGACTCAGATACAACCCTCTTGCTTCGCACATTCGCAAATGTATTTAGCAATGAATAGCATTGTCAATAAGTCCCATGGAGGATGAAAGCGATTGTCGAGTAGGTTTATTATTCCTCTGTGAATGACCAAAAAAGGAATTCTGGTATACAAATATGTATCATTATAATTCATGTTTTAAAAGGTTTATTAGAAAATGAGATGATTGTAAATAACACCTACGTAGAATAAAGCATTCATGTACGATCTTATTCAGATAACATACGCTACAATCAATTAAATTACAACAATGGGTAAAATTTTCAAATGATAAATATTAAATATAAGAATATGTGGTATAGTTACTAAGGGACAACTATCCACCGAAAACGAAATACTAGTGATTAAGATATAAGCAGCTTCATGTCACCGTAAAGATATCAACAATAAATATGATTCGAGTCTATGCATCGTAAATTGTTATTTTTGGACTTTTTATAATTTGAATATAGGTTTTAGTATGTTATAAATCACATATGACTATTTGAGTCAAACTGATAAACATGAAGTTGACATTTAATGCCCCTTAAAATATTACATGTAATAAAAAACCTCTAAGTTTAAAAGTTAAAATGCATTATTCCAAAACTGTCGATCTAGAAAAGAATAATTAATCAAAGTATGCATTTTTTAGTTAACTTTCCACGATCTTTGTCTTACTATAGAAAGCATGTGCAGTTAATATCATTCAAATATAACTGTTTATAAGTGTGTCTAAATAAAATTTCAAAGTTAAGGGCATATGATACAGTGTTGGTGGTGATTTCTTTACGAAAAGTTCCATACAAGCTATTGTTCACTTATTTAATTCAAATATGTAATAACAAAATATACCTTCGTGTGCTAAATTTATTGATAAAATGTGGTCAAAATTTTAGACATTTCCTTAAAATTTTGGTTTCTTGGGCATTTCTATCCTTTGGACAGACATACTAAACTTTTTTTTAAAGATCAACACATGCGGATTTTTGTCAAAGGACTTGGAATATCTATTATAATGCAGTATGCTCTTAATTTGTGCTTTTGAATTAGACTTAATTATTACCGGGGTTGTACTAACATGAGCAACACGACAGATGTCACGTGTGGAGCAGAATCTGCTTACCCTTCCGGAGCACCTGTGATCAACTCCAGTTTTTAGTGCGGTTGGTGTTGCTCAGTCTTTTGTTTTCTATGTTGTGTTTATTGTTCTATTGTTTGTTTGTTGTTCTTTTCTTTTTTAGCCATAGCGTTGTTAGTTTATTTTCGACTTATGGGTTTGAATGCCCCTTTAGTATCTTTTGTTCCTCTCGTGTAATTTCATTAATAATTCATGATTTTAGTATATTTTTAAAAAAAATCATCGTTGACTTTTTCTCATGAAAATTGGAACAAACAATCTTCATTCAGTGTCAAGTCAAATGTTATTTCAAAAAGAGGGGTCCATTTATTCGTTTTCAAGCTAAGGATCAAGCTAGCAACGTCATTACCTCCCCTGAAACTGTATCGTTTCCTCTTAATTGCATTTCCACATTTTGGCATCAACGTATTTGTTTACAGCTTATAAAGTCATAATGGTCAATTATCACAACAATGTAAGCATGCCTCATCTTCATAAGTAGACAAGTAGTGTTCGGAGTTCAGCTATAACACCAACAATATTAATACAGATAAAACCCACAATATAGTCGAGGAATGAGGATTTGAAGTTATTATAAACAGCTGTATTACAATGAATGCCTCAAATAAAAGGTGTTATTATAAATAAAGGCGACAATAGTTTACCGATATTCAAATCCCGAAAAGTAATATGCAGTTTAACTACCGGGCTTGTAGATTCCTTAAGACAATACTGTGTACCGGCAGAGATGACGATCCGCAGGTATCATTAATTGTCGAGACAGACATATTAGGTTAAGTAATTATGCGTAGTTCCCTGGTCGGGAGAAATAAACTACACGCTTGATGAAATATTCTTGAAAAATAATGAAACCAAAAAAAAACAATACAAATATGGGAAAGTTTCTACCTACCTAATTATCTTCAATTTACCATGCAGTATAGTATACATTAGACGAGACTTTATTTTATCAATTTCTGCTGAACACATGCACTTGTATAAGATAACACTTAAAACATTCCCCATTCTCTATTCTATCAAATATGAATTTCATTGATATATACGTTTCTAGTCATTTTAAGCCCTTGCAAAATTTCAAAGCATGATACTTTACAGTAGTTGATTTTGAGATAATAACAGATTCATATTGCCATAGTTTTAGTAGTGTCCTAGAATATATAGGATGCAAGCACTCATTGATATATATGAGTGAAAATACAGGTCGTCCAGTAGGATTGCACAATTAGTATCCGTTGTAGAGAAAAACGTTGAAAGAACTTTAGAAATATGTTAAGTCGAACATTTTGACACACCCGTTATAATTCGTTCTTCGTAAATAAAGGCAACAGTAGTATACCGCTGTTCAAAAATCATAAATCGATTGAGAGAAAACAAATCCGGGTTACAAACTAAAACCGAGGGAAACACATCAACTATGAGGAAAACAACGAAATAACAGAACACATAAGTGCAACAAAAAACAAACAACAATGCAACATACATAGAAACGAACTATTAGATAACAACTGCCATATTCCTGACTTGGTACAGGACATTTTAAGAAAAAAATGGTGGGTTGAACCTGGTTTTGTGGCTAGCCAAACCTCCGCGCTTTATGGTCATGTTAAATACACCGCGAAAATGACAAGATTACATGGCGGGAATACAGTACAAAATCATGCAAGAACACCAAAGACAGATAAATACATAAATAAATAATATAATAGTACATTTCGACATGTTAACCACAGAATAACAACGAATAAATAAAATTAATTAGTACAGTACACAAAAACAGCTTAATAGAATTGCGAAGTGTGTGTCTGTAACACGAATGGATCAACGCCACAAAAAGTAACGTCACAGGTAAATTTTAAAAAAAATGGATATAAGATTGTTTTATGTTAAGGTAACCAGAATAAAAATCCGAGATTTTCATTGTCTTTTTTTTTCTCAAAATCAAAGAGCGAAGGGCAGGTTTGCAATATCATTTTTGCATACAAAACAATAGTGTTAGAGACTTTGTCTGCTGAAACGTATTTGTTGTGAAGAAAAGATAACGCTTCCACAATCTTGAGCTATTTGAAACGATTAAAAACCCATGTGTTCACTGTAAGTAGAAAATTGTGAATGCGCTTATCTATGCATGACCTTAGAGCTTTGATCCATTCAGATAAAGTATCAAGTTTTGGTAGTTTTGGATCACGTTCTGCTATTTTTCTGGGAATTATTTTGAAAATATTAGCAATGAAACAAAAATGATTGGAATTTTGCATTTGTGTGTTTCTGTCACGAGAAAAGAATAATTGCAAATAATACCATGTTTTGTCTTTTGAATGTCCTTTGTTAAAACAATCGTGAAGTAAAATATCGACTTTCGTTTGATGCATTAGTATATTCTATTACAGAACCATTAAGGATAAATTAAGAAGCCAGAAGTTCATCTATTAGAACGAGACAAACAAGGTAGCAAACAGAAACTGAGGCAATCGTATGAACTCGAAAAAGTGGGAGACCTGATGTGTCGTCAAGGTAAAAGTCTCCTGCTACGTGTCCTGTTACTTGAACAAAAAATCTCAACAAAATAACTATTAACGAACTTATCTGCGTTGTAGCATGACTCAATTGAGATGAACGGATTCATGCATGGTTAACGTTAACCTGATGACAATTATTAGAACGGATTAAATGCATGGGTAAACAATATACTTCGTTTGAAATTTAGCCCACAATATAAAGTAGTGAACAGGAACTTGACAGCTAATGTCATTTTAAATATTACATGTAACAGTAAAAACCTCTAAGTTTAAAAGCAAAAATGCATTATTCCAAAACTGTCGATCTAGAAAAGAATAATTAATCAAAGTATGTATTTTTTATTTAACTTTCCACGATCTTTATCTTACTACAGAAAACATGTGCAGTTAATATCAATCAAATATAACTGTTTATAAGTTTGTCTAAATAAAATTTCAAAGTTAAGAGCATACGATACAGTGTTGGTGGTGATTTCTTTACGAAAAGTTCCATACAAGCTATTTTTCACTTATTTAATTCAAATATGTAATAACAAAATATACCTTCGTGTGCTAAATTTATAGATAAAATGTGGTCAAAATTTTAGACATTTAATTTAAATTTTGGTTTCTTGGGCATGTCTATCCTTTGGACAGACATACTAAACTTTTTTTAAAAGATAAACACATGCGGATTTTTGTAAAAGGACTTGGAATATCTATTATGTTTCAGTTTGTTCTTAATTTGTGTATCGAATTTGACTTATTACCGGGGTTTGTACTAACATGAGCAACACGACGGGTGTCACATGTGGAGCAGGATCTGCTTACCCTTCCAGAGCACCTCAGATCAACCCCAGTTTTTAGTGGGGTTCGTGTTGGTTAGTCTTTTGTTTTCTATGTCGTGTTTTGTGTACTTTTGTTTGTCTGTTGTTTTTTTTTCTTTTTAAGCCGAGGCGTTGTCAGTTTATTTTCGACTTAGGATTTTGAATGTCCCTTTAGTATCTTTCTCCCTCTTGTGTAATTTTTTTTAATATTTCATGATTTTAGTAAAAAACTGCATTTTTTTTTTATGCATTCTTAACTTATCTAAAAAAATCATCGTTGATTTTTTTTCTCATAAAAATTGGAACAAATAATCTTCGTTCAGTATTTTTAAAAAAGGGTTTCATGTACTCGTGTTCAAGCTAATGATTCAAATCACACGAAAAATGCAAATTTTCCCGAGGTTGTCGCAGTTTCACGTCGCGAAAAATAACGTCATTACCTCCCCTGAAACTGTATCGTATGCCCTTAATTGGCTAACAAAGTCAAAATGTATAATATCACAACAATTTGAATGTATATTGCATATACCATGCATAAGCATGCCTTATCTTCATAAGTAGACAATTACTGTTTGGGAGTTCAGATATAACACCAAAAATATTAATACAGGTAAAAGCCACAATATAGTCGAGGAATGAAGATTGGAAGTTATCATAAACAGCTGTTTTACAATGGATGCCTCAAATAAAAGGTGGAATTATAGATAAAGGCAACGATAGTTTACCGATCTCAAATCCCCAAAATTGATATGCAGTTTAACTACCGGGCTTGTAGATTCCTTAGGACAATACCGTGTACCGCCAGAGATTCCGATCCGCAGGTATCAATGATTGTCGAGACAGACATATTAGGTTAAGTAATTATGCGTAGTTCCCTGGTCGGGTGAAATAAACTACACGCTAGATGAAATATTAATAAAACAATAGATAAGAAAAACAATACAAATATGGTTTAAATATAAAGTTTCTACCTATCTGATTATCAACAGTTAACCATGCAGTATAGTATACATTAGGTTTTTTGGGTTTTTAATTTCTGCTGAAAACATGCACATTTATCATGTTCATAAGATAACACTTAACACATTACCCATTCTCTATTCTATCAAATATAAATTTTATTGATATATACATTTCTAGTCATTTTAAGCCTTTGAAAAATTTTAAACATTGATAGCTTACAGTCGTTAATTTTCAGATAATACTTAACAGGTTCATCTTGCCATATTTTTTTTAAAATAAAATACATTTTATCAATTGTAAATCTTATATCTGTCATTAAGATGATCTGTCCTTTTTTCACGTTTTGATCTTTTCTTCTTATAACATTGTAAGGCATTATTAGATTGAAAGAAATGCTTTAACAAAATTAAGAAATTCTTGTCAAGGTTGAAGCGAAATTCCAAACCGTTCGGAACCACAATCAGAGATTAAAAGGCAATACTTGAAATCAAATGGTAAAATGTTTTATAAAGCAGTTTTTGACATGCTTCAACAGATGTTGCTACGATGTTACAGAGGCATGGTTTAAAATCCAAAAGGTGGAAAACAAAACTTTTATACAGCAAATTTTCAGACTTTAAATTGTTTGGCTAAATTTTAGACGAATTATATGTAAGTGTACCCATGCATTTGATCCGTTTTTATAGGTGTCGTCTGGTTTACCATGCTTGAATCTATTGATCTCAAAAACGTTATGCTACAACGCAGATTAGTCCGTGTGGAGTAAATTTGTTGAGAATTGTTTTAAGTTAGTGGAAACTTAACTTACTAATACCTTGACGTCACAAAAGGTCTCCCTCCTTTTCGAGTTCATACGAATGTCTTAGTTTCTGTTTGCTACCTTCATTTGTCTCCTTCTACTCGATTAACAAAATTTGAACATCGTGAAACTTCTAGCACCTTAATTTATCGTTAAGGGTTGTGTAGTAAAGAATACTAATGCACTTTCTTAACAATATATGGACATTCAAAAGACAAAATATTGTATTATTTGCAATTACCTCTTTTCCGGTGACAGAAACCCACAAATGCAAAATTGAAACCTCTTTTGTGTCATTGCTTTTATTTTCACATAAAATCCCAGGACATAGGCAGAAGGTGGTCAGAAATTACCAAAACTTGATACTTTATCTGAATGGATCAAAGCTGTTATGTCATACATTAATATGAGCATTCATAATCTACAGTAATCAAATGGGTTTTTAATCGTTTCATAAAGCCCGAGGTTGTAGAAGCTTTTCTTTAACAACAAATACGTTGTTATTCCCGAAGACAAAGCTTCTAACTAGGCATTGAAATTCACTGATTTGTATAAAAATTAAGACACTTCGTTTAGTGTACTTGATTAATTGCATCCTTATATTGGTGATTTCGAATCTGTTCAAAGTTTTGATTTTTCTACTCTATATACCACTTTGCCTCGTAATCTTATTAAAAAAACATTCACACTCCTGATTAAATGGGCATTAAAAAGTCAGAATGCGAATATATATGTTCAAACTCTTTTAGCTCATTTTTTACTAACAACAAACAAAAGAACTATGTCAATTGGACCTGCTTTGATACTATAACTGCCCTTGCATTTTTACTTGATAACATTTTTGTTCGCTATGGAGATTCCGTATATCATAAAGTTATTGAAATTCCCATGGGACTAACTGTACATTACTTATTGCGGACCTGTTTCATGGGAATTTCGATAACTTGATGATATAAGGAATCTCCATAGCGAACAAAAATGTTACCTATTCTGACATCGGACTCGAATTTCTTTTTAACTGATTTTTACTGTGCGTATTGCTGTGTGTTTCTTTATTCTACATTGGCTAGAGGTATAGGGGAGGGTTGAGATCTCACAAAACATGTTTAACACTGCTGCATTTTTGCGCCTGTCCCAATTCAGGTGCCTCTGACCTTTGTTAGTCTTGAATGTTTTTTTAATTTTGATTTATTTATATGTTTTGGAGTTTAGTATGATGTTCATTGGTCTAATTGGTTCTAATTGTGCAATCCTACTGGCAGACTTGCATTTTAACTGAAAGGATGTAGAATTTATGCAAAACCTCCTTAACTAAAAAAAGAAAGAAAGCATATGCAAAGTTCTTTAATTTCCCATTTAGATATATTGAGAAGGTTCTGTCACTCGGTAATTCACATTTTAGTGAGTGCTTGTATCTTATCAGGACACTACTAAAACTACAAGGTCTCCCTCTGATCATGATCTCTCCCTTTATATTGAAAAGTTGAAGGACACCGAATTATAATATAAGACAGACGTGTAAATTTTCAGTTTCCATTTTCCAATTGTTATTGTCCTATTTCTGAACAGTAACATACCTAACCCATCGTATGACGTTTCAAAATTTTAATTGATAAAGTATGCCCGTGCATGTTATACTATCCGGACTTCAATAGTAAGGGTGCACTCTTTATACAAAAATAGCTCAAGCAGAGAAATGAAGTCACCACCAGATATTTTGAAAGTAGTATTCTTGTAATTGTTATTTACTGCAAGTATAATTTGTAGAAGGTTTATTCGAAAAACAGATAATTAGTTGTGTTATGTAGTTAAATTATATCCTCAGTTTTAAAGATACATACAGTTAAAAATATTATTATTATTCACTGACGTAAATTTTTTCAGGTTATGTTTATTAGATTTCAATAATGAAAATATAATTACTGGTGTATATTACCAGTATAAAACCTGGTTCCATAAACACGTTATTACATGTTCATGTTTTTGTCATTTGTCGTGTCAGTTTATAATTTACATTTCGACGAATTTAGTTTCAAGATGAAGTACAAGATGATATTCCTATTACATTCTGTGTGAGTCATTTCATTTAACTTATTTAATCCAGAATATTTTGATTAGCTACATGTATTTTTGTATGTTTGTCTCCGTGTATCGTAGTGTATTGTCTTATTAATTATTTGTACTTGTTTATGTTTTAATTCGTGTTTAACGTATGTCTATGTATATACTTTCAAGCGTTACAAACGCTTATTGTCATATATGTAACCTAGACTACCCTTCACCCCACTTTACCCTATTAGAGATATGCATGATCCAATTTCATAATTAATCATACCCTGTTCTTAAGTTGAGAATTTACACCGAAATAGAAACCCATGTAAAATTCGAAATATAGTCGTGGATTGAAGATGGGCAGTTGCCTCCAAGGTAAAAATTTCTTTTCGTTTATTTACTATATATGCGGGTCTGTCTGTCGTTACATTGAAAGTAAATGTGTCTTTATAATTAAAGTAAAAAACCTTTATCAGTAAATGCATCCTAATATTGGTAAATTTATCTGTATAATTTGTAAATGTATCTTCGTTATCTAAGTAAACGCATTTTGATAATCTATGTTAATGTATCTTTAAAAACAATCTGCTGTGACGTTAATTATTAATGCTGACTTTGATTCAACCTTTTGATGAATTGAAAATTGATTTGGTTGTTCATATTCATTACTCATGTTCATATAGAAATTACGTTCTTGGAATTTGGCAATCGTAACTATACTCAAACATTTCTTACAGTTATATTTGGAAATTCGAGGCAGCAGTAGCTCGTCAATTTTCAAATCTCATAAGGCGATAATGAAGATACAAATCAAAGTAAGAAAAATAGGAGAGAATTGCGTACTTCGAAAGGAGCGATAACCGATTAAAAAAAACAATTTGACCTTCATCGCTGCTTCCGGTGATGATTTATTATGTCATTTAGCACTGTCGGTGTAATCACTGTAATCGCTGTCCATTTAAGTTGACAGAAGTTTTTTATACTCTTATAGCGTTATCTGGAATCGAAAGTAATTAGCAAAAAACTTTAAACTTTAACTTTTCATATACCCAAGTACAAGCCTTGTAGAAAAATCAAACTCCGTTATTTGAACTAAAATTCGAGTTTTCATTCACTTTTCTATAACAAAACGACTGATGCCACAAGTGCAGAAGGAATTGCTTACTAGTACTTTAACGGAGAACAAAGTTTTCTGGAAATGTAGGTCTTTTTAATTTCATTATTTTAAATTGTTCGTACAACTGGTGTAAAATATCATTGGTTAGATTGTTGCTTTGTGAAAAATCATCATAAGACAGGTGTAAAGCGATAGATGCCATACATTACACGTGATATTAAAAAAAAGAGTATTAGTAGTTTATCGATGCTAAAATCCCGCAAATCGATATGCAGTTAAACTACCGAGTTAGTAGAATCCTGGGAACAGTATCCCGACACAGTCGGGATAAATTTAGACGAAAACAAACACAGATGTAGCAAAAAAATCAGGTCACAGGTATCATCAACAAGTTAATATTACAATACAGTGGATCTCTAGCTGCTATTTCGTAAAAAGATATGATCAGTGTTGTTGGAAACGCTATGAGTTGACGTCAATTACCATATTGATATCTACCGCCTCTTATTTATAATTCTAAAAATTAATCACTATAGAAACAAACAATTAAGTCAACATAGAAAAACAAAATGGCATTCGGACACTCTATAGAGAAAGCACATAAGCAAAAAGGAAAGACAAGAAAACAAAAAAAATGACTATAGCACAATAACGCGATGATTCAGATAAACCAAAACTAAGCAATTTATCTCAATGAATCACAGCTGTGCGGTTATACATACATTTACGCATTTATTATCTTCCACTCACATTGTATAAACCTTTTTTAGACGTCCGATGTTGTGGATGCTTTATCCCTTCTTCACGTGGAATAAGTTGTTGGCCTCAAACAAGAATTTGTACATAGTACAAGGATGATCCACTCGCACTATCATTTTCTATGTTAAGTGGACCTTGCAATTGGGGTCAAAACTCTAATTTGGCATTAAACTGAGGAAGATCATATCATAGGGAACATGTGTACTAAGTTTCAAGTTGATTGGACTTCAACTTCATCAAAAACTACATTGACCAAAAACTTTAACCAAAAACTTTATCCTGAAGCGGGATAGACGGATTTGTTTTTTTAATTTCTGACAAAAGAACTAGAAATTTCATAGCTTAACTTGAAATCACACATAAACCACTACATCTATTACGAAAGAGAAGATTAAAGAAAATCACAAGTCTGTCCTTCTCTTTTTTATATTGACAAAAAAACGATGAAAATCCTCGTTTTTTTTTATAGGGGATACTTAACCTTCCCTACGAATGCTTATAAAGAACGAGTTATAACAGGGTTAGTCAACATGTTCGATTTCACATTTAACTAAAGTTTATTTGGCAATTATTCTTACAGTAAAAGATCAGCCTCAAAAATATTATGATAAAGTATATTGAACCAGCGATATCAATTAGATGGGAATTCTTGAAACGTCCAACGATATGCCTCAAAACCTTCCAATAAGATCTGTACAATATTGCAACAATATCAACACTCTGGTTTGTTAACAATTTACACTTTTATTCCCCATGAATCATGACAATCTTATCTTGTGAAAAACTGCACTGATTCGAAAAAACAATTACACCAAAAATGATATCATTAAAGAAATGCTTGACTTTTTTCATCAACAACATATTGGTTAGGGTGTCATGAGTTGATATTTAAACACTTAGTCTGTATTCCAATTGGTATACTAATTGTGCTTGCAAACCCCTCTAAACGACAAAAAGAAGAAAAACAACTTTTCTCAAATCTTTTTATTTCCCTTTTTATATTGTTGAGTTTCTGTCTCTCAATAACTTACATGTCGATGAGTGCTTTTATTTTATTTCACCCTGTGAACGTTATCTGTAATTTGACCGGTTGTGTCATATTCCTGAATGTGACATTTTTTTGTGTTTGAGTGTAGATTCGCAGTGTGTGCGATACAAGAATAGCATGAGACGCCTACACAGTCGACGCAGTCGAAATGACTCTTATTGTTTTGCATGCGATCTCCTCATATTTTGTTTGGTACCTTGATTGTTGTCTTATTACTGTTATTTCAAATAATGAGTTTTATTTGTTTCCAGTGCAAAGTGGTGCCGGCGAAATTCTAGTATTTGTCCTTCGGTTCGGCAATGGGAACGCTCTGGTACTTACAGTTCCCATCGGATTTTAATGAAATCTATATCAGATTCTAACATAGGAAATTTTTCGGACGAGGTCGAAAATTAGTGCAAATCAACATCTTAAGGATTTTATCCCTCGAAAACATAAATTGGAAAACAATAAAAAAAAAAACTAGCAATACCAAGGACCAGTTTGAACGTAGTCCAGATTTATCATTTCAAATGTATTTTATATAGACAGTCGCAGTACATTAGTTGAGGACATTTGCTAACCTGTAGTAATCTTGTTCAAATAACAAGCGAAAGCAGTTTGAAATAAAAAATAGTTTTAATTAAAAAAACTTCAGAACATTGCAACTAACTACAGCACTGTTAATGCATTATCATTTATTTAAGTTATATATAACATATAGTTAATAACTGAAAGGATGAAAATATGTATCATTTCTAGCTTTCCTTAGGCAACGTTCGAGGGAGTATGAATCGCCTTCAAGGAACAACGATTGTCAAGGCAGTTCTTTGTCAGACAGCCAAAAGACTGTCACAGATAAAAACGAAGAGGACGAAACCATCAGCACAAAGGAAATGTAAGCGCAAGTGTTTCATCCTAATTACATCTATTAAAGTATTTTTACTCATCTGCCTTTAAAGAATATGATATAACGTACAAAAACGTTATCAACCTGCAAAATGTTTTGCCTTTGTATGAAAAAAATCAAAAAGTAGATATAGGAAGATGTGGTATGAGTGCCAATGAGACAACTCTCCATCCAAGTAACAATTTATAAAACAAAACCATTATAGGTCAAAAAAGGCTCATTTCCATTTCAACAGTCCAAAAAAAAAAATAATCAAATTTTAAACAACGCTGTTTTGAAGTTATCATATTCATTATTGGTAAAAAAAAACAACAGAAAAGATAAAGCTTAAGTTTGAGGAAATCTTCTATGTCGTTGTGGTCAAATCATATAGACACTAAATAAGCCTGTTTATTATGGTGTGATCTTTTTGGAATATATGCCAAAGTAGGGTTGGTTATAAATTTAGTGGTAAATTGAACATGAAAATGTGATTGTTCGGACGGACAATGGTGAATTGTGATTTGAAATTCATCAAACGGTATCATTATCAATGTACAAGATGGAAATGTATAATTTTTTTTTTTTTTTTTTTTTTTGCCCCAATAGTCAGTACTTCTGTGTTGACATGAAGTATTCTTGATATTATCATATTTATGAATTACCTGAACACTAAACATGAATTGTTCAATATACTAATGAATTTATACCCCAGAAATAGATAAGCTTGTTGTGGAATCTCAATAAATACGTTGTGTTTTCTATATACGTCTAATCGTCGTGATAGCTAATGAATCTATACAAATAACGTCATTCACTACAGCGTTAGGGTTACAACGTTACCATAGTTCAATATTAGTACTTCGCGTATTTTCCGACATTCTGGGGGCCGACAGAAGTGAAAAATGTAACGAAAAATTAAAAAAAAATGTAAGTTCACAATATAGATAAAAGAAATTTAAAATTAATGTCCATCTCAAATAAAATAATCTAGTTCCTTAACCTTAACTGATTACAATTAAAGTTTATCTCTTAGTCCATTCATGGATGTTTCTTCTGGCACACACGGCAGCTTCACGAAACGGTAATTTTCTTTACGCGTTGTAAGTTCCTGTCCTGTATCTATGTGGCTTTTTGACTCCACCAGCTGAGGGTGTGTTCGTTCGGGCGCTCTAGGTAGCAAGTTACTAGTACTTCTTTTCAGCTTTTCATCAAGTGGATTTACATGCACTCTGGTTTGTACGAACAATTGTGATATGTGATTTGTCTTACTTTTAGCAGCTATCATATTTGAAGGTACTAGATCTCGATGGTCATATTTCAATGGCAACTTTGTCGTGGATTTTTCTTCCTCGTTGTCAATAGCTGTGTTCTTGTATGATATGTCGTTTTCAAGAATTGTAGATGTTGACTGCTGGTTGATGTTTCTATTGATCGGTCCTGATAATAGATATCCGATCTTTGACTGAACAGCGGTGGGTCCGTTTCCTCTAATAACTTTGTCCTCGATAATGTTCCAATAGTAGTCGGCGCCTATGAGTAAGTCCATTTCGAAACGTTCTGTACTTTGCACAGAATGTGCAAGTTTAAGTTCTCTTAAGTGTGGCAAGCTCCTTGTAGTCTGGGAAATCTTGTTCTTAATCGGGACGGCAATTTCCGGAACAATGAGTGTGTTAATACGCACCTTTTCTCCTGTGTCGGTCTGTAGTTGTATTGTTGCAGTTTCTAAGTTACGAACTTTCTGAGATAAATCTCCGAACGCAGACAGTTGAATGCTGACTTTTTCTGTTGGTTTAATTTCTAGTTTATCAGCCAATTTCTGAGTTATGAAAGAACGCTGTGCTCCCTCGTCAAATAATATGTTACATTCTACTTCTTGGTCGTTATATATAACTGGTGCAGTTGCTGTTTTCAGGAGAATATCGTGACTATGTTGTGATGAATACATTACTCTAGTCTCGTTTGGTGTTTCAACTTCGTTTATCACTGACTGTTGTATTGTAGGCTCCGGTTTCGTACCTGGAATGACCTCTTTATCTTTTCATATGCTAGTATGATGCATTCCGTTACACTTTTTGCATCGTTTTGTAGACTGACATGCGGCCACTCGGTGTGACCCTAAACAGTTAAAGCATAACTGTTTCTGTTTTACGATTTGATTTCTTGTGTTTGTGTTTGTTACATTAGTGCACTCCGTCGGATAGTGTTCACCTGAACAAAATATACATGTACGTGTATGTACCTTCTTACGTGTGTCTGTGAATTTGCTCTTGTATGAATGTGATTGCGTACCCATAAAAAAGGCAGTTGCGTACAATCTGTCTGAATCTGTGACTCCTTCTCAAGCTTCGAGTATGTCGATCTCTTTAGTTATAGATTTGCGTAGATTTTCCAATATCAAATTATCTCTCCCGTTTTCTCGTGCAATAGATTTTCGTATGTCAATCGGTAACTTGTCCAAAACTACTGGTACCAAAAGCGAACCATACATCTCTGGTGTTTGACCAAGTGACTCTAAACCTCGCACATATGACTCTAATTTGTCTCCGTAAAACCTCAAGCTATATAAATCGTTTGTTGGTGCGGGTATGTTCATGAGTGCTTTCATGTAAGCATGTATCAGTTTGCTAGGTTGTCCGAACCGATCTCTGAGAAGGTTGACTGCGGTTTCGTAGTTACCATTAGTCAAAGCGAATTCCTCTACTGTTTGCGCGGCGCTTCCCTCAAGCTGGGCTTTAAGATAGTTAAACTTTTGGATTGGCGTTAAGGTATCATTATGATGAATAGATGACTCGAAATAATCCCAAAATGTCTGCCACTTGAGTATATCTCCATTAAAATAGGGTAAGTCTAACTTTGGAAGCCTATGGTAATTAGTTTTTGAAGATCTCGGTTCTGACGGGACTTGAAACATGACATTCTCTGACGGACGGGTATGCACTGCAGGGGCGTGAATTGAATACTGATGGTTCATAGAATCTATTGCACATGTGTTCGTATCAACTCTAGCTTCGGGGGTGAAATTATATGCGTCTGGGTTAAGTCTGCTCGTTGAAGGACCAAAATTATCATGCGAAATTATAGTATTTTTTTCAAAGGACTTAATAAATTTCCGAATTTGTCTAATTTGGCAATCAAGTTCGTACATATACTCATCTAAGTCGGTGATTTCCTGATCCAGATTTTCCTCCGATGTCTGTTCCAAAAGTCTGTTATTTAGGTCAATCAATGTTTTCTGTTTCTGCGTGACGGCATCATCAAGGGCTTTCACTTCGTCAACTTCTGTGTTTGTTTTTGAATTTAACTCGTCGAATTTCACCAGTAGCTTCGTGACGGCTCCTTTGTGTCCAGCACGAACTGACTTCAGCTTTGAATCCATATATATCCAAAGGTTACGGCACCATTAAATGTTGTGGAATCTCAATAAATACGTTGTGTTTTCTATATACGTCTAATCGTCGTGATAGCTAATGAATCTATACAAATAACGTCATTCACTACAGCGTTATGGTTACAACGTTACCATAGTACAATATTAGTACTTCGCGTATTTTCCGACAAAGCTTAATGTATTCGGCAAAGTGTCAAAATTTTTGGTCCTGAATTCTCCTCAACTTCATACTTTAATTGGCCATTTAACCTGTTTTATTCATCCATCACTGATGACAATATTAAACCTTAAACTAAAATTGAGAATGGAAATGGGGAATGTGTCAAAGAGGCAACAACCCGACCAAACAAAAATGTGTACTAGTTCAGTGAAAATGGACTTCACACTAAACTCCAAAACATATATATGAACTAAAATTAAAAAACATACAAGATTAACAAAGGCCAGAGGCTCTTGAGTTTAGACAGGTGCAAAAATGCGGCGGGGTTAAACATGTTTTGTGAGATCTCACCCCCTTACCTCTAGCCAATGTAGAATAAACAAACACAGTAATACGCACAGTAAAACTCAGTTTAGAAGAAGTCCGTGTCCGATGTCAGAATAGGTAACAAAAGAAACTAAGCAACATGACAATGATACATAAATTAACAAAGGACTACTAGCAGTTACTTACATGCCAGCTCCAGACCTCAATTAAACTGATTGAAAGATTATGTCTTCATCATATGTATATTGTATCTTTGGTTTTTTTATTAGGTGTTATGATTCCATGTAATACAAACTAAATAGTGGGTCAAAATGATTGTCATATAATTAGTGATATGACTTTATGAATTCATGTTTTAAATTCAATCATAACAATGATTTGAAAAAAGGCGAGTAATGGTTTCAATTGATAAGAAGGG
Organism: Mytilus californianus; assembly: GCF_021869535.1. Taxonomy (NCBI): domain Eukaryota; kingdom Metazoa; phylum Mollusca; class Bivalvia; order Mytilida; family Mytilidae; genus Mytilus; species Mytilus californianus. Next base: position 116,588,772 of record NW_026262690.1, on the reverse strand, counting down.
TTTATACATTAATGAATTCCTAAGTTGCTGTTCAACGTCTAGCTGTGAATGTTAAATTTTAGTCAGCGCGATAGTAATTCAATGAGAAATGAGTTTGTCCTGCTTTGTGCAAATCTTTACAAGTTTTCGTAATTCCTAGATGCTTAGTACTTATATCATATTATAAAGTTACAATAAATCAAAAAGATGATACAATGGCCTAAGTAATGCGACCTTTGACTGTTTTAGATTGTTTTAATGCATTCTGCTTATAGAACGTGTTGTGACTTTCGTGCTCACTGTGTAAAATAAGAAGATGTAGTATGGTTGTCAATAGGACAACTACAAGTATCCACACGAGTTCGAATGACGAAGATTAAAGGTTACCGTACGGCTTTTGGCAATGAGAAAAAACCATACAGTATAATTAATGAATTACTATCATTTATTTTGAATTTATTGAACCATAAAATTAATTTTTGACTCTTCACATTGAATAATCCGCGAAGCGGATTATGTAAAATGTGAAGAGTCAAATATTAATTCTATGGTTCAATAAATTCAAAATAAATTATTGTCATTCATTATAAATAAGTTTCTATCAAAAATAAGGCTCAAAGAGTTTTTTATATTATTTATATTAACAATAACAACGTACACATATGATGGCGTATGAATACACAACGTCAGAGTGGGCGTGTCGCCATAAAAATTGACAACATTGAAAATAAAGGTAATACTTTTAACCAATCAGAAGACAGTAAATACACCATATTTATTTATTCAGCTATAAAAGGCCCCGACATGAACATTGTGAAAACTAACAGCCTAATTTATACAATTCTTTGACTTATATTCTAAACAAATAATGAAGAACGTCTTCACATAACGAAATCTTTATCTAAACTACATATGATCACAATATCGTCGCTAAGTAGCGACGTCGAATTTACCGTAACGTAAATACCGCGCTAAACGACATTAAGACGTTTACCAATTATAAGAAAATATCCATAATAAAAGAAAGTAATATTAACAACATTCTGGGGCCTCAAAACGAGTTTACTGTTCATATTTCAAGAGGGACTAGTTTAAAATCGGCCGTGTAGTAATATGTCCATTTGATGTACGAATCTTTGCACCACGAACAAGTCCATCTAGTCCTGTAATCACATCTTCTATAATACCTAATTTCCACATTGTTCTTGGTGAATTGTCCATGATAAGTGCAACAGAACCGATTTTCACATGTGTATTCATTTTTCCTGTCACACGGTGATACTCTCTCAGTCCGGTGAGGTATTCAGTTCTCCATCGATTATTGAAATGTTCTATTAAAGTTAGTTTCCGTTGTACTAATCTATTAGCTTCTTCTGGTGTTATCTTGTTGTCCTCAACAACGCTCTCTGACTGGCATCTTCAAAGATATGTAATGTCACTTTATTGTTGTCTCCGTTGTCTTTTCCTGTGAAATAATGATGTGAAATCTGTGTGTTGGAAGTAACATCCTGAATGTCATTTCTGATATCACTCCTTGTTTTAAGTAAGTTGCTAGGTAACACTTCGACCCAGTCGTAATTGTCTTTCCATTGGTTTTCATTTCAAAAGCTTTGCCCTCACAGTAACTGGTCCAAGAATTCCGAGAGGATCATAAATTGACGAAGATTGTCGTAAAATTTCTCGCTTTGTAATTTTTGAATTGTCAATCTGATTGTTCTTCTGTTGAGCTAACGTAAGGATATCTGATTTCGAATTCCAACGCATACTCAGAATTTTAGTTTTGGAGTCCAAATCTAATACGTTTTCCTGTGCTGCCATATCGCTGAGTTTCTCACTGTTTGATTTCCTTGTTCTGAGATTGAAACCGATGCTACCTAAAAGTTCTCTCGAGTTACTATACAGTTTAAATGCAGCTTCCTCCGTACCTACACTTGTTAAAACGTTGTCGACATACAAGTCTCGTTCAAGTAGTTTATATGTAGTACTGTGGTTGATCGATAAATGCTTTAGTAAAGTTGCATTAAAGATAAAAGGTGAGCAAGTAGCACCGAATAATGTTTCCTTAAATCTGTATGTATCTAGTTCGCTGTGAGGGTTGCTATGATCACTCAGCCAGAAAAATCGTGTCGCATCTCGGTCCCTCTCGTCGAGTCCAATTTGCAGAAAGGCCTTTTCAATGTCAGTAGTAATGGCATATCTTTCGAAACGGAATCTTGATAGAATATCAGTAAGTTTATTCAACTGTGGAGGCAATGAAGATAAACAGTCATTTAAACTGGGTGATTCCGAATTTTGGCGACAGCTACAATAGTAGACTATGCGTATAGGAGTGGTTAATGAATCCTTTTTAACTGGGTGGTGCGGCATGTAGTGGATACGGCTTGTCGTATGGTTTTCCGATGTCTTGATTTTCTCAATAAATCCTCTTTCTTCTTGTTCTTTTATGATTTCTCCATACAGTTTCAACGATTTGGATTCTTTGGCGAGACGATTTATAACATTGAAAGTTCTTTTCCAGGTTATCATTTCGTTAATAGGCAACTCCGGGTGGTCAGGTTTCCATTAGAATTTTGCAATGTACTTGTTCCCTTCGAGATAGATACTAGATTCTTGGTAATTGATTATTTCGTCTTGTGCAGATTTTTTGGTAATACCACAGTTTTCTTCTGTTCCACTGGACTCAATTTCCCAAAACTTGTGTATTTCACATTCTTCATGTCTGTGTGGGGTTAAAATGTTCAAGATTGGTGAAGATGACGGAGTGTAATTTTCTGAAAGATTTCGATGTATAGGCCCAGATTACAGGTACCCGACTCTTGATTTCATTCCGGTTGGTCCCGGTCCTCGAATAACTTCGTCCTCTACAATATCCCAAAAGTAATCAGTGCCGATTAAGATTGAAACTTCAAAGTCCTCGTCATGTGATACAGAGTGTGCTAATTTGAATCCAATTTAGTACGGAAAATTTGACTGGTTTCTTACGTATGTTTGTATAGGGTGAGCAATCTTTGGAACGATAAGTACATTAATTGGTATTAATTCTGTAGTCAGAGCTCGTAAATAAACAGTAGCCACTTGAAGATGTCTTACCTTCGTATTTGATTCACCAAATCCCGAGACTGTTATTATTTCATTTCTTACGGGTTTCAAGTTTAATTTATCTGCCATATCCTTGGTAATAAAACTGCGCTGTGCACCTTTGTCAAATAAGATGTTTGCTTGACTAAAATGGTTTTCGTGGGACGAGACTGTAACTATTGCGGTTTATAAAAGTACTTGAGCTCTTACTGATGTCGCTATAAGTGCCTTCTTGCTACTGCGTGATTGTCGTCTGGTTTTCCTGTTTTACAATTATCCGTTTCTGTTTTTGCTTTGTCTTGCGAATGTTGCTCATGTGTGTTGCAAATACTCGTGTGGTATCGTTTTCCGCAATTTTACAGGTTTTCTTCGATTTGCAGTGTGCAATTCTGTGACTTCCCAAACAATTAAAACATAACTGTTTCTCCTTAATTGTACGCTTTCTGTCATCAATATTTTTTACTTTCATGCATGCAGTTGGACCGTGAATTTCTTTACAATATATACAGGGTTTGCTGGTTAAATTTTTGTTTTTTGGATCGTAGTTTCGTTTTGTTCTCGCTATAAATGCCGATGTAGGTGTATATTCTGATTCTAACTCGTAACAATTTACTGACTGACCTGCTTCTTGGATTGTAATTTCATACTGAATTGCGTCTCGTAGCAACTGTTAATTCCATCTGTCATTTCCATGAACGCATACCATAGTTTGTCAGATGTTTCCGGGAATTTTCTTTAAGATAATTGGTACTAGAAGGCTCCCGTACGATTCATGTGTCTGTCCCATTCCCTCAAGGCTCGAATATAATTCTCCATACTGTCGTAAAAGTTCTTAAGCTCTCTAATATTTGCAGATGGACTGGGTAGACAAATACGGCTTTGCATAAAGGCATTCATAATTTTTTGGGGTTGACCAAATCTTTGTTTCAATACATGTAGGGCTTGAGCGTAATTTGTGTTTGTAATTTGTAATCCTGAGATGCACTGGCTTGCTTCTCCGTACAATTGAGACTTTAAATAGTTAAACTTCTGTACGTCGCTTAAAGACAAATTTTCATGTACTGCTGCACAAAAGGATTCCCAAAATGGCTGCCATTTCAATATATTTCCTCCGAACGTGGGTAGGGTAAGCTTTTGGTAATTTATGGTACATACTTGAGTTTGAAAATGTAGATGCTGAATGATTTGCTGGCGTGAAACTAAATTAAGTCGGATTTGTTTGGTTGTTTGAAAGTGTAAATTCTTTGGCATGTTGGTTTAATTGTGGTTGTTTCGTAGATGTTGTGTTATCTGCTTCTCGGATTACTTTTGCTAATTTTGTTAAAGTAATTTGGATATTTCTTCCACAATCTTATCGTTGAGTTCCGAGATAACTGTTTCCTTCTTCCGTATCATTTCTCTAATTGACACAAGTTCATTTACATTGTAATCCTGTAATAACTCCTCAAAATTTCCGCTCACTCGCTTTGGTAATTTCGTGACTGCACCAAGATATCAAGCTCGAATAGCTTTGAAATCAGAACTCATCGTTCTTTTTGTCACGGCACCAATATGACTTATATTCTAAAGAAATAATGAAGAACGTCTTCACATAACAAAATCTTTATCTAAACGACATATGATCACAATATCGTCGCTAAGTAGCGACGTCGAATTTACTGTTACGTAAATACCGCGCTAAACTACGTTAAGACGTGTACCAATTATAAGAACATGTCTATAATAAAAGAAAGTAATTTACAACAATACAATTTACGAAAACAAATATGAGACATGAACCAACGACAACCACTGAATTACTGGCTCCTGACTTGGGAAGGAACATACAGAATGTGCCGGATTAAACATGTTAAAAATGCCTGCCTACTGTATTAGTTCGGGATTTATTTTCGTCCTGAATATGTATGAAATATTTTACACTTTACGTTCAGCAAGCAAAAATCATTTAATCAAACAATCAATCCATACAAGTGTATTACGTTTCAGTAATTAATTAATTGTTATTCATCTTTTATCTTACAGAAAGCCAGGTAATAAAAATGAGGTCTACAAAACAAGTCTTAATATTACCGTCGAAGAAAAAAGAATAAGGGAATGGGAAGAACAAAAGAACTGTGATATAGAAATAACGTGCGGTGAATTTAAAATCTATGCGCATAGTGAAGTTTTGTCAAATGTTTCTGATTACTTTAAAGCAAATTTAAAATTCAACAACCATGAGAGGAATATTTGTCTTAAAGAAGAATTTGTTTCCCCAGATGCGTTAAGCGATGTCATAAACGTTGCATATACTGGAATACTTGAAATAAGTACTGACAGACTACAAGACATTATTGCAACAGCTTCATATCTCCAAGTCAAACTTATTTTGGACGCGTGTGAAAGGGGTTTGATAAACAACGTCGATAACTCCAGTGTCATTTCTCTACTTCCCTTCGCGATTCGTTTTGACCTTACCAATTTGATCGATACTTTAATCATGTGTTTATCGGAAAATTTTGAAACACTTGTTGAGCAAAATGCGTTCTGTAGTCTTTCTCATGACGAATTCAAGTTTTTATTGATGAAACATAATCTGTCCGTTTTTCGTAAAGGGATTCCAGTCGACAATCCTGAATTTCATATCCTCGACGCTGTCGGTAAAACATTAACAGCTAATCAAGTTAATGATATATCTTCTGTGAAAGATATTCTTAGTACTATTCGGTTTTCAGATTTAACCGAAAGAAATCTGACTAATTTATATGATACTTACCCAGCTTTTAAGAAATTGGATAAATCCATTTTTTCTAATATGCAGAACAACGTTCTTCCAAATAGAAAATTTGCAAAGTTTATGAAAGATTTGGAAAATTCAATAGCGTACGCTGAAAATCCGCATTACAAACTACCAGATCAATTCAAGTTGTTGAGATCTTTCGAGGAAATTTCTGATATTCATGATCGACCTAGAAAGGTTAAGTTATGGGTTACACAATGGGAAGGATATATCGTAATTGGAGGAATACGAATGGAGTACAAGAGTAGAACGAGTGTACTTCATGGCATTCTACCAAAAGCTAAACATTCCATTTTATCTGAGCATGAATTTGAACTTGATGAGGATGAAGTCATAACTAACATAAATCTTAGAAATGGTATTCTTTTAGATAGCATAGCTTTTCATACGAATTATGGTCGTACGTATGGCCCGTACGGTAGTGATGCTGGATATCCGTCATCTTCATCACCCTCACAAAAACGTGGTTACTTCCATTCTTTCAGAGGAATTATATTAAAAGGACGATACGATCACTTTATTGCTAACATAGAATTTGCATGGGTTGTGTTTAAAATGCACAATATGGACAACGACAGACTCATGAGAGAAAGCTTTACTTATGATGACTGTTTCCCTTACGTACGTAGCCATTTCGATACCGAGCCGGAGATTAATGTGTTGAAATTGGAGAATCATAGTAGATATTTTTCGGTAGGTAGTGTAGATTCGGAACTATATGGGGTCTTTGAAGACGACGATAGCTTAGCTTACAAATTTTAAACTTATTTTGATTTTTGTTTTGTTTGTGTTGTTTAGTGTGAACATTTTCTGGATACTTATATGATTTTTAAGATGAGATATAGAACAAGAAAGTTTTTGTGAGAAAGATTAATTGTAAATGGATGACTCCGTTAAGAATATAAGAGTGGTATTCGACCAAAAGCAAGACATTCGATTGTATCGGAGCACAAAGCTAGGCTTGATGAGATTTGTCAAAGAAAAAAACATTTACGTTGCATACCTAGTGATAGTATGTCATTCATTATGACTTATAATGAAATATGTCTCGTACAGCCACTTTTGACTGGACATAGGTTTGTAACGTCAAATATATAATTAGACTTGCACTCAAGAATCTTTAACGGACTCCATCATGATTTGTTTTTTATTGTTATGGAATGTATGTGCTACAGATAGATGATCCCGGTTATATTCCGTTTCTCCTTATCACAATCCCGTCTTTTTTTCCGCGAGTTCGACTTATCAACAAATTGTTTTTGTAATAAGTTAAACGTCAGGTGCCACTAGTTGGGAAGGAATTGCTTGAGGTGTAATACCACCAAATCAATAATTGATCATACATTTCATTGCAGTAAAACATTTCTGGGTCATAAACATATATTTTGGGTATTTCAAAGCACCATTATTTTTTTATTTGGGGTTTCTATAGAATATTTTGGAAACTTGAGGTAACATGGTTACTAAAGCTTGTACACAGGTTAAAAAGGGGGAAAATTTGATTGGTTAACTTCCAGTGATGTTTATTTTCTTATATGCAATGAAATGTTATGTGAAATTTTTTCTATAGTACTGGACAGGATAAAACTTTACTCATGCCAAGTATTTCTTTATTTGAAACAAAGATAAATTCTGCACAAATTTTTGAAAAGTGCAAATTTAACAAAGACTAATAGGGGGAAATCAATGGTGGGTTTTTTTGTTTTTTGTTTTGGTTCGTTGTCAGTCTGAGATGTATGCTTACACAGTTTTGGTTGCTGAATCCAAAATTATTGTCAAGTTCCCCAATTATGTCTGTTTGGGTTGCTCACTTACATTGGCAATATAAAGGTACTATAAACAATTGTTTTACAAGTTGGAGTCCTATTTAGCTATAGAATCAGGTTTAATCCGCCATTTTCTTCGGGAACGTCCTTTACGAAGTCAGAAATTCGACAGTTTTCCATTCGTCCCGTTGGTTCATATAGTCTAGCTTTGGATTTTGTCATGTATAAACGTATTGAATATGGTATTTATAATATGTCATAGGAGTGTGGAGGGCTAGGCGCCCCAAGAATGTTTTACCTTTCACATTGTTTGTGTGTCCCATGGCAACAGCCTGCTATTTAAGGGTTGTTGTTTGTTATTGTATATCATATCTGCTTTTCGTTTGTTGTTTTGTTCATGTCTAGCTATAAGTTTTATCACCAGGTTGGATGTTATCCTATGGGCACCAAAATTTTCTAACAATCGTGGCGATTGAACCTTAGAAACTTATTCAAAGTAAATGATATCAACAGCATAAATTGTCCTTTTCTGCGATGGATAGTTCATTTTCACGCTGAAATTAATATTCAAAAATTAACGACTCAAAGGTAATTTTACGGTCTCTATTGTTAATTTTCGGGATGTTCATTTTAACTTTTTTTAAAGTGAGTATATTTTCAAACTTTGCTGTGCCCGTGCTTATAGTAACGGTTAAGATTTCAAGTAATAACTAGCTGACATTTAAATCAGGGATTGCGTTACCACAAACTTCTTTTAAACCTTTACTAAATTCTTTCATAGATACAAAAAATAAGTTTGGAAGTTTGGCTGTACATGTAGACACCCTCTTACAAACGGGAATATAGCATATTACTGTGGATGTTGTTTACTTAGCCTGTGAATCAAAATTCGATCCATGTTAACTTATTTATCCGCCTAAAAATATACTTCTTCTTAAAGAAGATCAATTTAACAATGTAGCATAATCTTTAAATATTTTTTTATTGGTTCTGATATTGATTTTGTAAATAATGATCAATTAATACGTAACTAAATATATATTGCTTGACAGTTTTGAACACTGTTGACATACACCCCGTCGATACTTATATTTTGGCATTACACACTTTCGGACTGTTTATTACGTTTAACATTTAGTCCTTTTTAAATGTACTGGTTGATATTTTAGTCTTGACAAAGACTATTTATGTATTAGTTGTAATACGTTTTTCGGAGGAGGGAGATAGCAAAGCGCTCGCTAACATGTTAAACCCCGCCACGATCTTAATTTGACTGTCCCAAATAAGAATTGTTTTGTTTATGTCTGTCATATTTATTGTTCGCTTATTGTTATAGCATTGAACAGGCCGTCATCTTTCTTTCTTGAATTGTTTTGCATTTTATTATACACAGGCCTTTTGTAGATTACTATACCTTATGGGTTTTGCTCATTGCACTGAGTATAATTATTATTACTTTTTATACTACTGGTGTATGATGGTTGAATATCTTTTAATTTTTGCATTGTGTATATTTGTATTTTTCAAATGCCTTCAACCAATAATGGTTAAAAAAATAATGGTAAAAATGCGCATTTCTTTATTGAATAAATTAAACTGTTGAAGGCCGTTAGGAGATCTATATTTTGATTACTGTGGATTCATTATTATTCGTTGGATACCAATTTTCGTGGATTTCGTGAGTATAAGTGAACCACGAAATTAAATGTTCAACGAATGACATATTTTGTATAGGCTTGTACTCAGACTTTCGGTAAAACCACGAAATTAAATATCCACGAACATGCCAATTTTCCCTTATCCACGAAAATTGATACCCACGAAAATAAATGAATCCATAGTACATCCACATATGTTAGTCTCCTGTGAATAGTTGGTTTGTAGGCAAGTATACCAAATTTTTTAATGTTCGTATTTGCAATAAAATATAATTTTGAAGAAATTCTGTATTAGTCTACTTATAACAAAGAGAAATAATGGAAAACAATGGTCTACTTAAAAACATCGAGTTTCGTCCAGTTAAACGGATTAATAATATTTTGAAAATTACAACAACATGAACCAGTAGCTTATGATTCGATGTTGGCAATGTTCGAATGACATACCATGTCTTTCAATGTCCAGTTCAAAACCAAATTGTGTTATTGTGTTGAAGTTGTTGTTACAACTTGATCTTGGTGGGTTATTTTTGCGATTCTGTTCCATGTGCGTTTTTTTTCTTTTGTTTTAGGGAGTTGGCTTCTTTTTTTTTTTGCTGTCCGTCGGTTTATATTTTTTGGGTTTTTGGTTTTTGGCACCTTTGGTCTCAATACCATCTGCGGAAGAATGACAGACATTTGTACAATGTAGTATCTACCTTAACCATCCAAATTTAATATAACTCTTTTCAACCTATTGAACAACCACTCTACCTCCTAAAAAGAAAAAAAGAAAATCATCTTCCCAACTGTCGAAGCAGTAACAATAGAAAATAATACCAACACAGTCTTATTTTTCTATCCCTAGGAATAGATTAGCTGAGCTGTATTTCAAAATCTTTCGGAATTTTATTGGTCCTTGGTGTTCTTCACCTTCGCAATTGATTAGGTCTTTAAACGTGTTTGATGGTTTTTTTTTAATGGGCTAGGGTTGCACTGGAAAATGCTGAATACGTATAGTATTCTGTCTTAAATTATTTCCGGTTTTGACTTTCTGCATTATGTAATTAAAGAGGTTATTTGCGGTAAAAACTTAATCAACTTTTTGTACTAGGAAATTTAACGAAAGTTGTAACAAAGATATTATATGCCATTCCTAATTGATCCCCGGTGTGAAAAAATATTCGTTTGCATCCCATGTTTGAAATGACCATTACAATGGTTATAGATGAAGTTAAATATATACATTTGTACTTAGAACTGATTCCTGGTTTAAATTTGTTGTTTTAAAACAGAAATCCGGTAACTGAAATAATGAATGATACGATTAGCAAATAATCCTGCCTTAATTGTATTCGATACATCTTGCGAAATTTTTAACGTTCAAGCTTAAAAAAATATTAACGGTTCGCATGATCACTATATCCGTACATAAGAGTCTGACAAAGAGTAATCAAGTGTTAGCTGTTATTACTAGTGTTGCATGCTTATAGTACTGCAAGTGACCTCGAAAAAAGACGCTTAATTAACGAGTTTAATGTACCGGAATAAACTCGGCTGGAAATTGTTTTAAATGATAAAATAATATCTACTAGTATATTTTAATTTTCGTTTGGTCGTAAAAAAAAATTTTGTCACATTTTTGTATTTTAGCCTGTTTATGGGGTATCCCTCAATTTATGGTTTTGGGTAGTCACTTTAAAATTTAAAACAATGAATGTTTTATTCAATTTAAGGCTTTGTTCGTACATATTTTCGATACACATTATGTGACATATCAGCAAGGGTCATCGGAATGATGAAGCCTAAATAATAAACAATTCCCGAATACAATTTTTAAACTTAGAAGTTAGCAGGTTTTAGCTGGAAATTTAACGCATTTTTCTTTGAAAACGAGTAAACATATAATTCAAAAACCTTATTTCATATTTGAGTGGAAAGAATATATTATTGAGATACTGCATGCAAATTTTGATGGACTAACTGCAAATAGTTTTGTCAAAAATCAAGAAATAAAAACATCTTTTACACCTTTTTTTAACTACGGAAATTACATACCCGTCATTCACATCCATTATTTAAAGTAACATTTATCAAGTCCAATTATTAGGACGTTTCGTTCAACAATACATTTGATAGTTCTGATGTGATTTTGTACATAATCTGTGAATTATTAGATATTTTTTAGTTTTTTAAGTGTTCTTTGATCACATATTGGTGTTCTCTTTCTGTAAATAAGTTATATCTTTGTTACTTAAATTTTGACTTTTCATAATATTTAACCGAATCCTTTGGATAAGATTTTTTCCGTATAATAGATATAAGAAGATGTGGTATGAGTGCCAATGAGACAACTCTCCATCCAAGTCACAATTTGTAAAAGTAAACCATTATAGGTCAAAGTACGGTCTTCAACACGGAGCCTTGGCTCACACCGAACAGCAAGCTATAAGGGGCCCCAAAAATGACTAGTCTAAAACAATTCAAACGGGAAAACCAACGGTCTAATCTATATAAAGAACGTGAAACGAGAAACACTTATGAACCACACCAACAAACGACAACTACTGAACATCAGATTCCTGACTTAGGATAGGTGCAAACAAATGCAGAGGGTTTAAACGTTTTAATAGGTACCAACCTTCACCCTTATCTAAAACAATAGTGTACCATCACAACTTAGAAAGACACACTACATGGCCATTTTGGTAGTCATGTACACCTACTATTCCAAAAAAGAAAACGAACAAGGTTGAGTTGTAAAATAGCTTTGTGTGTCAATGTTCGTCACAAGAACAATTATTGCGAACCAAATGATACTTTTCCACAGATTCACTTGAAAGTTACCTGTCGATTTAAACTTTTGTAAGTTGTTTTGTCCCATCTAATAAATACAATAACTATTGTTCTGTGTGTGGTTTTTTCAATGGGACCTTTAAATTTCTTCCAAGAGAAATCTATCACTTACTGATTAATTTACCTGAACAAACAATTTAACTTTCAATGATGAAAATACATGTACAAATACTAAATAAGGACTCACAAAACTGCATGTGATGTTGTATTCATACAATATCAATAATACATTTTCAATTTGTTCAATATAAACACTGATTCAAAAATTAAAAGTTGATTTCTGATCAAATTTTCAATATTTTAACTATAATAATTTGGTTTTTTTTGTGTGTTTGACAAATAAAAACTTGAAAATGATGATGTTTATATTAAGGCCTTCATAAATGTATTCTATAACTGAACAACCACAAAAACATGCAAATTCATTGGAACAATACTAAAACTTTTGTCAGAGATAAACTTTTTATAATTGAATAAGTGTTTATATTGAACAGATTGGAAATATATTATTGTTATTGAATAAATACAACATCACATGCAGTTTTGTGCGTTTATACATGTATTTCAATCTAAAAAGATGATAATTTTTTGTTCAGGTAAATTAATCAGTGAGTTATAGATTTCTCTTGGAAGAAATTTAAAGGTCCCAGTGAAAAAACTACACAGAGAACAATAGCTATTGTATTTATTAGATGGGACAAAAGAACTTACAAAAGTTTAAATCAACAGGTAACTTTCAAGTGAATCTGTGGAAAAGTATCATTTGCTTCGCAATAATATGCATGCGAGCGGTCAGGAAAAACAATCATTGAAGCATGGATGCTCGCAGAGTTTAATGCAAAAATGAGATTAAAACTGATTCACTGCTCCAGAAAAATCTTCTCATGATGAAACTAGACCAACTGCCTTACGACGAAATGAAGAGCATGTCAAACTTATTATAGACCATGCTCACCAGCGACTGACAAATTCTTTTGATGTTAAGTCTCATCTAAAGTCACTGATAAACATCTCAACTGGAATGCACTAGCCTAAGGAAATTAGAACCTCAATGACAAAAGCATTTCATGATGGTGAATTAATTGTCAAATCGTATGTGTGTTGGGAGATGGTCATAACTGTAACTTATATGGCCCAATACCTAAATCAAAAATCAAAACCTTCGAAGACTTAACGAAAAAGTCTAAAATCAGGTGCAGGTCAGGACAGATACTAAATGTACATATTACTAGTAATCCAGAACAAGTAATCCGTCGTGCCATAGTAACTACTGGGTGTCGTGAAGACATTACAATAGAGAAGGTTATGTCACTCTCAAATGGATCTATTCCTATCTCTCTTTTCCACGAGGATGGCACCATGCTTTAACATGTAAGGCCAATCTTTGTAATTAAATATAAGCATAAGCTGTATCTCAGCATCAGTTGGTACCGTATGATCGATCCGCTACCTTAGTTAGAAGGAACGAAATGGCCTTAGTACAATTGTTAAATATTCGACATTTATCACTTTCGAGTATTTGGCTCTACATTTCATTTAATATCAGATATCATGCATTACCAATGCTGGTACAGTTGTTTTTGTCTTTGATAGATACGACATCAAACTTTCTTTTACATCGGTCAAAAGAGACCAACGAACTCGTGTAAATTGTAGCAAAAATGTAATTCAGATAATAGATAGTCGATCAATACATGACTGGAAAATTCTTTTGAGCGTCATCATGCCCAGTCCCCTGGTTGACTTCGAATGATCATTAACTCTTTCTAACGGGTAATTTTGTTGACCCGATTGTTGTCAAGAAGTTCTCTTCAGCATTGGTTACTGACTTTCAGGATTAAGACAGGACACGCGAAGAGGCAAATACCGAATGATCCTGCATGTCATAATTGTCGACCGATAGATTGGAAGGAAAAAGAAGAAGGATCGAATAGGTAAAAAGTCTCCAGATACATATATTCTATTCTTTGTGTGCATTTCATCGAATTCCGGTCAATGAAAAACAACCAGGAACTGTGGTTTAATAGATTACCTTAGCTGTTTTTGGGAAAACTCATAGGTTACCTTAGCTGTATTTGGGAAAACTTATCGGAATTTTGGGTCCTTAATGCTCTTCAACTTCGTTCTTTATTATATAAAAATAAGAAGATGTGGTATGATTGTCAATGAGACAACTCTTCACAAGAGACCAAACGACACAGAAATTTACAACTATATGTCATTGTACGGCCTTCAACAATGAGCAAAGCCCAAAGCGCATAATCAGCTATAAAAGGCCCCGAAATGACAAAATGTAAAACAATTCAAACGACAAAAACTAACGGCCTAATTTATGTACAAATTAATGAACGAAAAAACAAATATGTTACACAGCAACAAACAACAACCACTGAATTACAGGCTCCTGACTTAGGACTGGCACATAAGAACAAACTATAAAAATCAGTTGAAAAAGGTTTAATTCATCAGATGGATACATATAGAAATACATCTAACAAAAACACAGATTGAGCATGGACGGGTACTTGTACATCCACACAATAGAAAGACACTAAGTACAGATCTGAGAGTACTCGCAGTTACTGGCAGCTAGTTCAAAGCAAATGACAACTAATGAAGAAAAATCATGCATCTAAGACTAAAATATCAAACAAAACGCCTTTTTAACCTTTTTTTATTCGAGCATCGCTGATGAGTCTTAATCCGGGTATCTATGATGAGTTTCTTCAATTAGGGACAATAACCAGCAATAAATATGGTCGTAGATTCCTCCCTGCAATGTCTTCAGGTTACTTGCAAGATTTACTTTGAACCTGTAAATCTGTCATGCACCGAACTTGAAGCGTGTGATATCTAAAGAAGATCGGAAATGATTTTTTTTTTTTGGGGGGGGGGGGGGGGGGGTAATTGACCACCACCTCTTTTTCTACAAAAAAAGATTTTAAAAAAAAACCATACTAATTATATTTATACACCCGTAGTACAAAGAGAAAAATTAAACAAGAATTGTGTTTAAAGTCTAGCTTTCATCCTTCATTGGACTTATTGTTAAAGTTGGTCAACGCTAATTGCATTTTCGAAGCAAGAGGGGTTCAGGGGGTCTTCCCTGGAAATTCATTAAATGTGCACAGCCTCGTATTTTGCTAATTGTTTGTTACGACCCTACCAACTTACCTGACTATCAGTTACGTTCATTGATATACATTACAGTACCCAACTAGGTGGTGAAAATACCAACGTACGTGTCAGGAATGAATAGGGATCGATTCCTTAGCTTTGGTCTGTAAATTTATCGATTGTGTTCTATGCCGGATCGTTATAAATATGGATTCGCTTGCCTTGTGATGCATTCATAGCAGAAGACGTTTATCCCGTGGACACATCCGGTCTCAATCAGTTTGGAGATATGAGTTGTTATAAGTTTTTTCTCTCTCTTGTTTGCATCTCAAAAACTATGTCTTTCGTATGAAGGGAAAGTTCATTCCTTTGCACTAATAGTACAGCAACCAGAGTTCATTTTTTAAAACTTTAATGTACCGGAAGAACACACACCTATATTGCATATCGATGGAAAGAGAAAAATGTGTACAATAAGAAAATTTTGGTCGTAAAAAACCAGAGTGGTCACATTTTTTGCGAAATTGAGTTCAAAGGTCAAACTTCAAATATATCTCAAATTCAAACATGAAAAAAAAAGAAGAAATCTTCTGAGATGTATTCAGTAAAATGCAACAAAAACGATTTTATAACCAATTTATACTACAAAAGATGTCAAAACGACAAGTTTAGCTATTTGTATGAACAGCTGCCATTACAAATTAGCGTCAATGGTGAATCTTCTGATTTTTTTTCCATTTACGACAAAGAAAATGTAGATGTGGCCTTGACCTTTTCACACCCATTAACTTTTACATTGCTTATCATTTTTCATCGCAGCATATAACAGAATTATTTTCTAAATTGTAACACAGCAGTTTCTCGATATGTTTCAGTTATTTTTCTTCATTTAGAAAACAAAATTCAAACACTGAAACCGTGTTTTCCATTTTGCATACAAATGATGTGTAATTTGGAAAATTAGTATGTGGTAATAGATTCACAAATATCATGTACTTAAAGTCAAAAGATCAGTTATAACCCAAAGAAAAAACGAGGTTTAAAATAAATTCATAGGGGAAACTTGCTTTGTCGGTTCAGTTTCAAACAAAATTAGATATGCCATGAACATTCTCTTTGTTTGATTATCCAGGTAAAAATGTGTAATCGCATTATTTGATTTTAGCAAAGTGATTGATTATAAATGTTTATTTGCTAATGTTGTAATTTGACAATTTGCCAAGACCCTTATATAACTTGTCTTTGAATGGCTACAATCATTAGCTCTGGTATTCATCAAATAGGGGTAAACAGTAAAAAAATGTTTCACACTTAGAAATTATATACAACAATCTTAGTTGCACGTCAATCTCATCGTCATTGTTTTTCGAATCCTGTAAGCGTATATGCACGCTTCACCGCCTAGACAAAAATTGGTAAAAGAAATCTTATTTTCTTATGATAAAAATAAATATAAGAATATCTGTTAAAGTTGCCAAGAAACAAATACCCACCAGAGATCAAATAACATAGCTTTAAACAGCTATAAGTCACCATAAGGACTTCAACAATGAACCAAACATATACAATCTGGTCCGGTCACGCCTTGCCTTCACGATCAAAATTACGCTTTGCTTTATCTTTCACGATGAATTTTATTATTTCGAACCCAATGAAAGTTTTCCACAGAGTCATCTGCCCTTGGTCAAGGTATTTAAACTTTTGTCTGTTCTATTGGCCCATTGATTAAATACAATAGCTATTGTTCTTTGTGTAGTTTATTCACTGGAACCTTTAAATTTCTTTTCGGAGAAATCTATCATTCATTGATTAATTTACCTGACCAAAAAATTATCTTCATAGTTCATTGAAATACATGTTTTACACTCACAAAACTGCATGTGATGTTGTATTTATTCATTATCAACAATATAGTTTCAATCTGTTCAATATAAACACTGTTTTAATTATAAAAAGTTTAATTTTAACAAAATATTTAGTATTGTTCCAATGAATTTACATGTTTTTGTGGTTGTTTAATTATAGAATACATTTATGAAGGCCTTAATTTAAACATCATTATTTTCAAGTTTTTATTTGTCAAACACACAAAAAAAGCAAATTTTTATAGGTAAAATAATAAAAATTTGTTTCAGAGATTTGAATCACTGTTTATATGAACAAATTGAAAATGTATTATTGATATTGAATAAATACAACATCACATGCAGTTTTGTGAGTCCTTTAGTATTGGTACATGTATTTTCCTCATTGAAAGTTAAATTTTTTGTTCAGATAAATTAATCAGTGAGTGATAGATTTCTCTTGGAAGAAATTTAAAGGTCCCATTGAATAAACTCCACAGAGAACAATAGCTATTGTATTTATTTGATGGGACAAAAGAACTTGCAAAAGTTTAAATCGACAGGTAACCTTCAAGTGAATCTGTGGAAAAGTCTCATTTCTTTTCGCAATAATATTGAATAAATACGACATCACATGCAGTTTTTGAGTATAAAACATGTATTTTCGTCTATTAATAAGATATTTTTTTTACTCAGGAAAATTAATCAATGAGTGATAGATTTCTCTTAGAAGAAATTTAAAGGTCCCAGTGAATAAACTACACAGAGAAAAATAGCTATTGTATTTATTCAATGGGACAAAAGAACTTACAAAAGTTTAAATCGACAGGTAACCTTCAAGTGAATCTGTGGAAAAGTATCATTTGGTTCTCAATAAAAAAAAATTAAAATGTGCTTTTCAGACAATAATCTGTAAATTTAAATGCAAACATTCCACTTTACTGTACTATCTGACACACAAAAGAATTATTTTCCAATCTTTCATAATTTAATGGAATGAAATCATAATAGATTCAAAACGTGCTCTGATGAATGATTCGCATTGGGCTATGTTTCGCCTCTTGTGTTTTTTATAAAGGGAAAGAGTTGAGCTATTTTGACAAACATATATCTGTTGTCTGATTCTTTCCTGCTTTTTTTTGTGTAAGTTGTATTGTATTTGATTGCACTCACTATCCGAAACCAGATCTTCCACGATCCGATCACATTGCTTTACTACCGTTCCTTTTTTCACGATCGTTTTCTCGATTTTCCAAATGATAGCCATGCAGTCTGTTACGCTGACGTTATTCATCTTTGTTGTATTATAATAAAAAAAAAGTTTTGAAATAGTCTACTGTGAGTTCATTTATTTTCGTGGGTACAAATTTTGTGGATTGAGGAAAACTTGCATTTTCGTGGATTTTTTATTTCGTGGTTTTGCCAAGGTCTGCATATAACCTTATAGAAAATTTGTAATTCGTTGAACATTTAATTTCGTGTTTATTCTGTACCCATGAAATTCACAGAAATTGGTATCCAACGAATATAATGAATTCACAGTATTCGTGTATATAGAACATAAAGTTCTTACCATACACTAGATTTCAGAGAATTCTTGATAGTCCTAAGTAAAGTTCAGGTGAATGATAAATGAAAGAAAAATGGAATCTCAAACAATATTATATTGTAAACATCTTAAATTTTAAACAATTATTGCACATCCTATCTATATCCATCAAATGTTTATATCAGAATAACATGCACGTAAATTGGACTTGTTAAATTGTTTTCAAATGCATATTTATTTGCAGCCGATGCTATCTGTTCAATTTTGTTTCTTTTTTTCTTTAGGTAAACTTCTGTAATCTAGCTTCATACATATGCGGAATATTGGTATGTTCTTGTGATATATACAACCATTACAAAAATAAATCTAAGTTATTACAGACGGAATTAAAAACTTGTTTAAAACAAAACGTCTGTATCCTGCTATTCTTTTCGTTTTTTATAATTTACAACTTATTATGTCGGCATTATATAACCCTGTACGTATTGATAACAATTTCATATTGTTTAGAACGTTTTTTTTTTGTGAGCTTATATTCTGTACAGTGTTAAGTGAGATAACACGCCGAGCTTTGAAATATTCTTTTTGTGAAAATATGATTTCTGCATACCACGAGTTTCTAAAAAAGCTTCATCTGGTACGCTATTGACCAAAGGTTTAAAGCTAAAGATGTTAAACATCTGAGAGCATGAAAACCATAGGACCTCAACATAAGAGCAAAAAAAAACCTTAATTTTGCCAAGGGAATGTAACCTTAATTTCAACGCTATTAAATCATTTTTGTGTTTGGAACTGAGAAAAAAATCTTTAATTTTCATCATGTAAGTAGTCATACCGAATAAAAACGTCTATTCGGAATGGAACAGTTTTTCATTGGACATTTGATACGCAACTACTATTTCAAAATTCAAAATATATATGAGGTTACTGTTTGCAAAAGTATGAATTATTCTAAATACGAAGAATTTTCTTATCCCAGACATATAACCTTAGCCGTATTTGGCACAACTTTTTGGAACTTTTGGTCCTCAATGCTCTTCAACTTTGTACTTGTTTTGGCTTTCGTACTTTTTTTATCTGAGCGTCACTGGTTAGTCTTGTGTGGACTAAACGCGAGTCTTGCGTATTAAATTTTAAACCTGGTACCTTTTGTTAGCTATTATTCGTATGTTTCTCTGTCCAATATGTTCTCCCATTTATTTGTATTGTAGTCCTGTCATGTAATGTTGTCATTTTAATGTTATATTTAACATTGCCATAAAAGCGGGAGGTTTGGCTAGCCACAAAACCAGGTTCAACCCACCATTTTTGTTCTTAAAATGTCCTGTACCAAGTCAGGAAAATGGCCATTGTTATATTATAGTTCGTTTCTGTGTGTGTTACATTTTAATGTTGTTTTTCTGTTGTGTCGTAGTTCTCCTCTTATATTTGATGTGTTTCCCTCAGTTTTAGTTTGTAACCCGGATTTGTTTTTTTCTCAATCGATTTATGAATTTCGAACAGCGGCATACTACTGTGGCCTTTATTTAAAGAAATAGAGAGTCCTTGGCAAGTTTCCTCAAAATTGCTTTACAAATTGTATCTCCCAATTGGCTATCAACCCTAAATTGAAGTGAAAACTTAATAGTGTTTATAGCAAAAATGATAAAACTTTAAACATATTATGAAGATATATACTAAAACAGAACTTTTTTAAAGGGGCATTAGCTACGAGATATAAAAAAAAATAAAATATGTTAGTTTTTTTATTTTTTTTTTTAATCACTAATGCAAGTGGTATAGTAAAATACTAATTCTCTTTAAGCATCAAATTTGGTTCAATTTTGAAAAAATAAGATAAGAAACATCGATTATGAATATTCACTTGCAAGTAATTAATTCGACCTCATTGAATCCGTTATCATGTGACCTTTAATTTAACCTCTTAGCTGGAGATGGGATACGCATCTGTTCAGCTATTAAAGGAAAAGAATGTCAACATTGAAAGTGAAACATGGATGAACCATTTGGTTGACTAATTCGATCCACAAAAAAAAATTCTTATATAGGTAAAAACGACGATAAACATACTTTTTAACCTACGATATGAAATTAAATAGACCTAGAAAAATCCAATTGCACGAGGTCTCTATCTGTTTATATATTTACTTATGTTTATATCAGGTTATATGACCATTGGCAGTCTTCGGGGGTCATCTCGATGGTTTATTAGAAGACGTCTTCACAAAAATACACACGAAATGATGATACATGATATCGAGATATATTGTTAATTGTTTATTTTAGACTTTTTGTAAA
This sequence comes from Mytilus californianus, assembly GCF_021869535.1. Classification (NCBI taxonomy): domain Eukaryota; kingdom Metazoa; phylum Mollusca; class Bivalvia; order Mytilida; family Mytilidae; genus Mytilus; species Mytilus californianus. Next base: position 116,567,869 of record NW_026262690.1, on the reverse strand, counting down.
TTTGATATACGTTTTAGTATGTTATAAATATGAAAATTTGAGTCAAATCGATGAAGATGAATTTGACAGCTAATGTCCCTTTAAACACAAGTGTGTATTAATACTTTGATATTTTCGGCAATAGCGCGAAATTAAATACATTCATCAGCTATACCGATAAGTACACGCGAAAAAAAAGTACATATACAGTAAACAAATGCTTTTAAAAATCGATGTTTTACTACATGACTTCACCAGAACTAAGAACATTCAATATACAAAATATAAATTTATTTGCAAATATTCCTTTTCCTGGAGCAGAAACCCACAAATGCAATATTGAAATTTCTTTTATGTCGTTGCTTATATTTTCACATAAAAATCCTAGAAAACTAGTGAAGCGCGATCCATAATTACCAAAACTTGCACTTTTTCTGATTGGAGCAAAGCTGTTCGGTAATGCAAACATTACCATAAAAATCTACTACATATAATGGACAAACCGGGTTTTAAACTTTTCAAGAAGCCCGATGTTGTGGAAGCTTTGTCTTTTCTTTACAACAAATACGTTGTTGTTGCAGCAGACAAAAACTCTAACAGTATTGTTCCATATGTAAATCTAATTTCAAAAATCTGTCTTTTTCTCTATGATTTTGATATAAAAAAAAAAGACAATGAAAATCTCTGGTTTTTATACTGGATGCCTAAACATCACCAAAAAAATCCTTGCAAAAACTAATTATAAGATGTTAGTCAAAATGTTCAACTTAACATCTTTCTAAAGTTCTTTCCATCATTCGCTCTAAAGTAAAAGATGAGATTCAGCTATTATTCCAATTGGTTCTTATTGTGCAATCCTACTGGTCGACATGTATTTTACTCTTATGAAGCGCAAACTACAAGGTTTGCATCATATCTTGATCTTTCCTTTATATTGAAAAGTGCAACGACATCTAATTAGAATCTAAGACAAACGTGTTAATTTCAAATTTCCAATTGTTATTGTCCTATTTCTGAACAGTAACATACCTGACTCATCGTATGACGTTTCAATATTTCAATTGATATGGTACGCTCGTGCATGTTATACTAAGAGTTCCAAATGGTGCAGTTGAAATCATCACTTCGTAAATTTTACGGACGCCATCACGAGTTGGTTGACCGTTATGGAATATCCGTTTCACAGATGATATCGGATATGTTCCTTATGTCGTAACTACAATCCCGTTGTGACCTACCGAATTAGACTATTTACCGGCTTTGTAATAACATGAGCAACACGACGGGTGTCACAAGTGGAGCAGGATCTGCTTACCCTTCCGGAGCACCTGAGATCAGCCCCAGTTTTTGGTTGGGTTCGTGTTGCTGTTGTACCCCTATTTGTGACATTTTTACCTATTGTGTCTGTTTTTTTGTTCACACATCGTTGTCAATATAATGGAATTTGATGCGACTGTCATACAAGTGAGAGGTTTAGCTAGCTTTAAAACCAGGTTAAATCCACCATTTTCTACATAAGAAAATGCCTGTACCAAGTCAGGAATATGACATTTGTTATCCATTCGTTTGATGTGTTTGTACTTTTGATTTTGCCATTTGATTTGGGGACTTTCCTTTTTGAATTTTCTTCGGAGTTCAGTATTTTTGTGATTTTACTTTATACCATATGGACTTCATTAGTAGGGGTGCGCTCTTTATACAAAAACTGCTAAAGCAGAGTTATAAAGTCACCATTACATACTCTGAGCGTAGTATTCTTGTAATTGTTATTTACTGCAAGTATAATTATTTAAAGGTTTGATTGTGTTATGTAGCTTAAATAATATCCTCAGCTTTAAAGATATAGACAGTTAAAATATTACCATTATTCACTGACGTAAAAATTAACTTTTCTCAGATTATATTTATTAAACTTGAATCATAAAAGTATAGTTACTGGTGTATATTTCCAGTATAAAACCTGGTTCCATAAACAGGTAATTACATGTTCATGTATTTGTCTTGTGTCATGTCAGTTTTTAATGTATATTTCTACTAGCTGTATTTTATGTTATTTCTTAATCGAATTTAGTTTCAAGATGAAGTAAAAGATGATAAACTTATTACATTCTGTGTCAGTCATTTTTATTTCACTTATTAAGTCTACAATGTTTTGATTATCAACATGTATTTTTGTATACTTGTCTCGGTGTATCGTAGTGTATTGTCTTATTAATTATTTGTACTTGTTTATATTTTGATTCGTGTATAACTTATGTTTATGTATATACTTTCAAGCTTTACTAACGCTCATTGTTATATAAGTAATCTAGTCTACCATCCCACAAACTTTATCCTATTACAGATATGCATGATCCAATTTCATAATTAATCATACACAGATTTTTCACCGAAAACAGTAATACATGTAAAATTCGTAATTTAGTCGGTGATTGGAAATGGACAGTTGCCTTCAAGGTATTAATTTCTTGTTGTTTTTTACTATGTATAAGGATTTGTCTGCCGTTATATTCAACGTAAATGCATCTGGATAATTAAGGTAAAAATATCTTTACAATCTAAGTAAACGTATCTTTAGAGTCTCAGTAAACGTATCTTCCTAATCTTGGTAAATGTATCTCTTTAATTTAATTTAATTTCGATCTATGAGTTTGACTGTCCCTCAGGTATCTTTCGTCCCTCGTCTATGTAAATGTATCTTCATCATCTAAGTAAATGTATCTTGATAATCTATTCAAATGTATCTTTAAAAACAATTTGCTGTGACGTTTATTATTTATGCTGACTCCACTCCAAACCTTTGAGGAATTGAAAATTGATTTAGTTGTTCATCTTCATTACACATGTTCATTCAGAAATTATGTTCTTGGAATTTGGCGATCGTTACTATACTCAAAAATTATATTTCTGACAGTAATATTTCGAAATTCGAGGCAGTAGTAGCTCATCAATATTCAAATCTCATAAGTCGATAACGAAGATGCAAATCAAAGTAAGAAAAATATGAGAGAATGGCATAAACTCCAAAGTTAATTTTCATCTCTGTTTCAGGCAATGGTTAGTTATGTCCCCTAGCCCTGTTGGTGTACTCACTGTTATCCATTCGTTTGATGTGTTTGAGCTTTTGATTTTGCCATTTGATTAGGAACTTTCTGTTTTGAATTTTCCTCGGAGTTTGGTATTTTTGTTATTTTACTTTTTATCGCTGTCAATTTAATTTGACAGAGGTTTGTATACTGTCATAGCGTTCTTTTGAAACGAAAGTATTTAGCATGTAACTTTAATTTCACCTTTACATATACCCAAGTTAAAGTCTGAGAAAAACATAACTCTGTTATTTGAACTCGAATTCGAGTGTTTACCCACTTTTTTAACAAAACGATTGATTCCACTAATGGAGACGATATTGCTTACCTTTACGCAGAATTTTATTTTTCTGGAATTATAGGTCCATTTAATTTCATTATTTAAACTTTTTGTTCAACTGTTGTAGAAAACAATTGGTAAGATTGTAGTTTTAGGAAAAAATATCATAAAACCGGTTTATAGCGATAGAGGCCGTACATTACATGTGGTATTATAAATAAAGGCTACAGTAGTTTATCGATCCTCAAATTCCGCATATCGATATGCAGTTAAACTACCGGACTGGTAGAATCCTCGGGACAGTGCTGGCCACCAGCATAAATTACGACACGATGGTGATAAATTAAGACGACAATTAACACAGTTGTAACAAAAAACTCAGGTCATTGGTATTATTGATATCCTAACGTATGTGTCAAAATAGACATATATAGTGCTTTTAATTGTCGAGTGAAAAATATTTAGAAAAAAATTGTTTAAATCATCAAATAGACTATAAATATAGGAATGTTTCCACTTACCAAATTATCTACAAGTAATCATGCAGTATATTATTCATGAGATAAAACCTTGTTAAGTAATCAATTTCTGCTGAAACTATCCAAAAGACAATTCTTAGTCACATATTTGATGATATAATTATACTTTGTGACAGCAAGTTAATACTACAATTAAGCACATCTCTAGCTTATATAACATGAAAAGATAGGACCAGTTTTGCTGTACACGATATGAGTTGACGTTTATTACCCGTTTTTATCATATATTTAATACAAAATACAGCAATTTTGTATATCTAATAAAGGTTCTTTTTTCCAGTCTGTATCACCTACCCTGTATCGCATACCCCGTATCGCATAGCTAAACCCGTATCGCATACCCCGTATCGCATAGCAAAACCCATATCGCATACCTGGCGTGACGTCATAATTCAAATGACGTCAACGTTTGACCTATGACGTCCAGTTGCTGTATTTCCTGGCATAGGAAAAAAATGAGTTCCCACTAACAAAAATGTCCTATCATTTCAACTAAAATCGATATTTTTCCAAAAATTATTACCCAGTAACTTTACGATTTATTTTTATTTAAAAAAAAGACACAATAAGATGTAGAAATATCTGAAGTTTTATTGTTTATTTGGTCATAATTTTCGTGAAGTTTGTTTTCATTGCCTGATGGATTAAACACAAATGCAAATTTCTACGATTTTAGTTTGGTTAGAATAGATAGCAAACTTTTTAAGAAATATTTTTCAATTTTATGTAATGAGGTGTTAGCCCTGTATAAACTTCGGACTTTCGTGATATTGTCACATATAAATAAAAATGTCAAAAAATCATATCGCTTAATCAACTATAAAATACAATAGAACGGTTTCAATTACAATATCAATTATCAAATCATATAAAATAATGCTACACAAATTAGTACGAGCTGGTAGAAGTACAAGTTGTTACCATACGTATTAACATGGGTACAAATTGGTTGAGGTCAGGACGGTAAAGGTACGAGTTGTCGTGTACCAATGCATTTTATCCGGTTTAATCTGGTTTACCATGCATAAGTCCGTTGATCTCAATAAAGTAATGCTACAACGCAGATTAGCCTGTTATAGTAAATTTGTTGAGAATTTTTAAAATAAAGTATTTTACTTGTTACTTAGCAGGAAACGTAGCAAGAGACGTTTACCACTCGTTCTCCTTTTCGAGTTCATGTAATTCCCTCAGTTTGTTTTTTACCTTGATTTGTCTCTTTCTAATCGATTTACGAGATCTGAACATCGGTAAACTTCTGTCACCTTAATTTTTCTATAGTTTGTTTAGTACAATATACAAACGATTTTTTTTACTTCACGATTTTCTGAGATCAGGACATTCAAAGGACAAAAAATTGCAATTACTATTTTTCCTGTTAAAGAAACCCACAAATGTTTTACGTAATGTGTTTCACAAAACAATCCTCAAAAAATAGTAAAGCGTGATTATGATTTACCAAATAAAGGCAACAGTAGTATACCGCTGTTGAATAGTCATAAATCGATTAGGCGAAAACTTGATACTTTATCCGCATGGATCAAATCTGTTCGGTCATGCATACTTACTTTTCAGTCAGCCTCAGATCATTTATGCTTTATCCTCTCTTCACATCAAATACGTTGATGTTCCAGCACACAAAGCCTCTACCAATATTGTTTTTATAAGCAAACATCTTTTTGGGAATTTCTACCTAAAGAACTAGGAATTCACAGCAACACTAGAAATCCCACATATACCCCTACATCATTCTCGAAAGAGTAGATTTTAGAAAATTGCAAACCTGCCATTCTCTCCTTTGATATTGACGATGAAAATCTCCAGTTTTTTTTTTATTTATTTATTCTAGATATATAAACTTCACGAAACATCGTTATAAAGAACACGTTATAAGAGGTTAGTCAAAATGTTGACTGAAAAGAGGGGCTAAAGATACCAAAGGGACATTCAAACTCATAAGTCGAAAATAAACTGACAACGCCATGGCTAAAAAAGAAAAAGACCAACAGACAAACAATAGTACACAAAGCACAGTATAGAAAACTAAAGACTGAGCAACACAAACCCCACCAAAAACTGGTACATCTTTATGAAGTTCATTTCGTCATTCTCTCTACAGTATAAGCTGATCTTTAACATTATGATAAAGTATAATGAACCAGTGGTATAAATAAGATGTGGATTCGTTAATCTTCCAAAGATCTTCTGCAAATTCTTCAAATACGATCTTTACAATTTGGCAGCAATATCAACACTTTGGTTTGTTTACAATTAACACTCCTATTCCCCTTGGGTCATAACAATCTTATGTTGTGAATAACCGCCTTCATTGGAAAACAAATACATCGAAGATGATATCTTTAAAAGATGATAGACCTTTTCATCAATAACATATTGGTTAAAGTGTTATGGATTGATATTTCAACAGCCATTCAATATTCCAATTGGTACTAATTTTGCAACCCTACTGGTCGACTTGTTATGAAGCAGAATTCATGCATACCCTTTCCAGACGCAAAAAAAGAAGAAAAAACTACTTGCAAAGTTCTTTAATTTTACCTTCAGATATATTGATGAGGATTTTTCACTCAATAACCCACATGTCAACTGATATTTGTCCTTCCATTCGGCAATGGAAAAACATTGGCAGTTATAATTTTCTTCAGATTTTCATGAAATCTATATCAGTATATATATATATATATTGCAGCTCAGTGTTTCTGTTGTTCTGTTGTTTTCCTCTTATAGTTGATGTGTTTCCCTCGGTTTTGGTTTGTAACCCGGTTTTGTTTTTCGCTTAATCAATTTATGACTATTTAACAGCGGTATACTACTGTTGCCTTTATCTATATCAAATGTTAAAATTTCAAATATATCGGACGAGGTAGAAAATCAGTGCAAATCAATAATTTAAGAAGTTTAACCCCTCAAAAAATGTAAATACTAAAAACAAATAAAAAATAGCAATATCAAGGACTAGTTTGAATTATTCAAGATTAACTTTAAAATAAAAATGCTTAAACAATTCCAGTATATTAGCTGAGGACATTGACTATCCTGTAGTAATCTTGTCCATTTAACAAGCGAAAATAATCTGACATAATTTTGTTTTCGGATTCAAAAATTCTTCGGAAAAATACTACTTGACAAAACCATCAAAGCAGCTCCATGGCCACTACTGCAGCCTTCTCTCCTATTTTGTATTGAATATATATTTAAGTCCACCTTTTGAAAAAAAAACCTAAATATTGTCATATGACCAAATAACAAATCTTCAGAAGAAGATTATTCGCAGGGGAAGAATTTTTGTTTTTGTTTTTGTTTTTTTTTTTTTTTGGGGGGGGGGGGGGGGGGGGGGGGTTTTGTTTTGTTTTTTTTTTGTTTTTTAGGGGGGGGTATATTTTTTACTATTGAAAGGAGAATATTATCAATAAAGACTAAGTACACTGCAACTAACTACCGCATTGCTAATGCACTTGCATTTATTCAAGTTATATGTAACTATAGTTACAAACTGAAATGATAAAATTATGTTCCTATTCAAGCATTCTTTGGGCAACATTCGAGGGAGCATGAATCGCCATCAAGAAACAACGACGAAGAGTTGCCGTGTGGACCGATCAACACCAGGGAAATGTAAGTGCCAGTATTTCCTCTAAATGACATCTATTAAAGTAGTTTCACTCACCTGCCATTCAAGTATATGCTATTACGAAAATGAACGCGTTATTAACCAGCATAATGGTTTTGTCTTTGTATAAAAAAAGGTTCATTCGAAAAATCAAAAAATAAATAGTAAAACTTGAAACAATGCTGTTTTTGAGTAATTACTTTCATTATTAATAAAACAACAGGTAAGTTTAAGCTTTAGTTTGAAGAAATCTACCATGACGTTGTGGTCAAATTGTATTGAAACTAAATACACACGTTTATTATGATCTTTATAGAACATATACCAAAGTAAGGTTTGTGCTAAATTTATCGATAAAATTGAACATAGAAATGTGACTGTGCGGATGGATTATGGTATATTGTCTGCTAAAATTCATTATACGATAACATTTGCAATGTACAATGTGTAAATGTTTTATTAGTTCACAAAACTTTGAATTGTTCGTAAGGATTTTATACCACAGGAACAGATTACCTCAGTGGATTTGGCAAACCTTTCAAAATTTTAGATCCTGAATTCTATTCAACTGCGTCTTTTATCTGGCCTTTTAACTTTTTTTATTCGCGCGTTACTAATGAGTTTTTTTGCTTCTCGGGGTACGAATAAAATTATAAGTCTGGTATCTTTGTAAAGGTTTTCGGTATGATGATTCCATATGATACAAACTAAATCGTGGGACAAAATGATATTGATATCATAAGTGATATGACTTTTTGAATTCATTTTTATATTCAATCTTAACAATGATTTAAAAATAGGCAATTAATGGTTTCATTTGTTAAGAAGGTTTTATTCATTGATGAATTCCTAAGTTACTGTTTAAAGTCAAGCTGTGAATTCTATTCAACGCGATAGTAATTTAATGAGAAATGTGTTTGTCCTGCTTTGTGCAACACTTTACAAGTTTTTACTTACTCATAAATGCTTAGACTTCAAAAAGATGCTACAATGTCATAAGTCGTGCAACCTTTAACTGTTTGGAGTGTTTTTGGTGTATTCTGCTTACAGAACGTTTTGCGGCTTGCATACTAACTATGCAAATGAAAGGATGTGGTATGGTTGTCAGTGACACAACTATCTACTCGAAGTCAAATGATGTAGCGTATAGGTCACCGTACCTCCTTCAGTAATGAGAAAAAAACACATCGTATAGTCTAGAAACAAACAAGAAAACTAACAGCCTAGTTTATACAATTCCAAATATACAAATATCAGACATGAAACAACGACAACAACTGAATTAAATATTTGTTTGTTTTTGTTGTGATTAAGATTGTGACACGGTGTTGACTGCTGTACCCCTATTTTGACATTTTTACCTATTATGTCTGTTTGTTTTATTCACGCATCGTTGTCAATATAATGGAATTTGATGCGACTGTCATACAAGTGCGAGGTTTAGCGCTATAAAACCAGGTTCAATCCACCATTTTCTACATAAGAAAATGCCTGTACCAAGTCAGGAAAATGACAGTTGTTGTCCATTCGTTTGATGTGTTTGTGCTTTTGATTTTGCCATTTAATTAGGGACTTACCGTTTTGAATTTTCCTCGGAGTTCACTATTTTTGTGATTTAACTTTTTACGGCCTTCTGACTTAGGACAGGCACATACAGAATGTGGCAAGGTTGTACATGTTAAACCACTGCACTATTGTATTCGTTGTTTTCGTGCTGGATACTTATGAAATATTTTTGGCTTTACGTTCAGCAGGCAAAAATCAATCAATCAATCAATCAATCAATCCATACAAGTGTATTACGTTTCAGTAATTAATTCATTGTTATTCATCTTTTTTCTTACAGAAAGCCAGGTAATAAAAATGATGTCTTCAAAACACGTCTTAATATAACCGTCAAAGAGTAAGAGAATGGGAAGAACAAAAGAACTGTGATATAGAAATAACGTGCGGTGAATTTATAACCAAGGCACACAATGAAGTTTTGTCAAATGTTTCTGATTACTTTAAAGCAAATTTAAAATTCGACAAGCAAATGCGGAATATTTCTCTTAAAGAATTTGTTTCACCCGATGCGTTAAGCGATGTCATCAACTTTGCATATACTGGAATACTCGAAATAAGTACTGACAGACTACAAGATGTTATTGCAACAGCTTCATATCTCCAAGTCAAACATATGTTGTACGAGTGTGAAAGCGGTTTGATAAACGAAGTTGACAACACCGGTGTCATTTCTCTTCTTCCCTTGCAATTCGTTATGACCTCACCAATTTGATCGATCCTATAATCCTGCGTTTATCGGAAAATTTTGAAACATTTGTTGATCAAAATGCGTTGTGTAGTCTTTCTAATGATGACCTCAAGTTCCTATTTATGAATAGGAATCTTTCCGTTTTTCGGAAAGTATTCCAGTCGACAATCCTGAACTCAATATCCTCGATGCTGTTGACATTAACAGCTAATCAAGTCAATGATATATCATCTGTGAAAGATATTCTTAATTAGTGTAATTCGGTTTTCAGAAATACCAAAAAATAATCTGAGTGATTTATATAATAATTATCCTTCTTTTCAGACCTTGGATGAATCCGCTTTTTCAAATTTGAAGAACAACGTTCTTCCAAATAGAAAATTTTCAAAGATTCTAAAAGGCTTAGAAAATTCAAAAGCTTATGCAAAAAATCCTCATTGCAAAATACCAGATCAATTGATATTTTTTGAGGAAATTTTAGATATGAATGACCGTCCTAGAAAGGTTGGGTTATGGGTTACACGATGGGAAGGATTTATAGCAATTGGTGGAATAGGAATGGAGTATAAGAGTAGAAAGAGTGTACTTCACGGCATCCCACCAAAGACTAGACATTCCATTTTATCGGAGCATAAATTTGAACTTGATGAGGATGAAGTCATAACAAACATTAATCTTAGAACAGGTATGCTTTTAGATAGCATATCTTTTGATACGAATTATGGTCGTACATACGGCCCGTATGGTGGTAATGGTGGTTATCCGTCATCTTCATCTCCCTCACAAAAACGGGGTTATTTCCATTCTTTCCGAGGAATTGTATTGAAAGGGCGATACGATCACTTTATTGCTAACATTGAATGTGCATGGGTTGTGTTTAAAACACACAATAAGGACTACGACAGGCTTGTGAAAGAAAACTCCCCATGTGATGACCTTTTCCCTAACGTACATTTCGAGACGGAGTTCAATTTGTTGAGATCGGATAAGCATAGTGTGGCCTCGGAAATATATGCAAATACCGAGTACATGTATTTCTGAACAACATAGTTTAGCTTGCAAATTTTAAACCTATTTTTGTTTTTGGTTTTGTTTGAATTGTTTTGTGTGAACATTTTCTCGATACATATATGATTGTTTTAAGATAATATATAGAACAAGAAAGGTTTGGTGAGAAAGATTTATTATAAACGGCGTATGATTCCTATCAGAATATAAGAGTGGAAAGCGTATGTCTCGTGGTAATCGAACAAAAGTAAGACCTTCCATCGTATCGGAACACGAAGTTGTATTTGATGAGAATTGCCAAAAAAAGAACATTTTTGACGTTGCATGATTATTGACAGTATGTCATTCCTTATGAAATATGTCTTGTAACGCCATTTTTTATTGGATCACATCTGCAATAATAAACATGATTGACCATCGAAATCATTGGCAACAACATTCCATAATCGGTTTTACTGGTATTTTTCTAATTTTGAACATCTTACGGGGTTTTGCATTAAAATAGGGACATCAGTACAGTATTTGAATGTTTGTTACCGGTACATATAACCCTATGTTAGTGATGGTGTATACCCGTTATCCTATTAACATACTTAAAATGTTGTTTTTTTATTCTTTCAGCGGAATTGAACCGAATGATGTATTTAATTACTAATATCGAATTAACTTAGGTTTGTAACATCATATAAATAATTAGACTTGCACACGAAAATCTTTAACCATGTTAACGGATTCCATCATGGTTGTTTTACTGTTATTGACTGTTATGTGCTAAAGATAGATAATCACGGTTATATTCCATTTCTCCTAACCACAATATTTTCTTCTTGTCTGCGAGTTCGACTTATTTTAAGCATTGTATTTGTAATATGTGTAACGTCCGGTGCCACTAGTTGGGAAGAAACTGCTTATCGTTCCTGTACGTTGTTAATCTGTAATGTATGCTTACAAAGTTTAAGCTGCTGGATACAAATTACTGTCATGTTGACAAATTATGTCTGTTTGTGATGTTTACTAATTTTGTCAATATAACGGTACAATAAACAATTGTCTTACAAGTGGGAGGTTTAGCTAGCTATAAAACTAGGTTTAATCAGGAACATATATATTGACATATAGATATACTGTTCCAAGGTTTAACCCACCATTTTCTAAATAAGAAAATACCTGTACCAAGTCAGGAATATGACAGTTGTTATCCATTCGTTTGATGTGTTTGAACTTTGATTTTGCCATTTGCTTAGGGACTTTCTGTTTAGAATTTTCCTCGGACTTCGGTATTTTTGTTATTTTACTTTTCTAAGGGGTTGTTGTTTGTTATTATATATAATATTTGTTTTTCGATTGTTGATTTGTACATAAATCAGGCTATCAGGTTTTCTTGTTTGAATTATTGTACATGTTGTCCCTGGCTAGCTATGCGGTATAGGTTTTCTCGTTGTTGAAGCCTGCACGGTGACCTATATTTGCTAACATTCACGTCATTTGGTCTATGGTCAATGAAGGATAGTGGTCTCATTAGCAAACATTTGAAATCATCTACTTATTTTATAATGTTATGGCAATGTATGAGCATGCATGTACTTCATTTTCTGCAATAAAGTTTATCGCTTGGTTGTATATGTATGCTATTGGCACCAATGATGCCCCTTTTGTCTATACTTGTTCCTGTATTTTTACTCAGTCAATATACGTCTAAAGTCAATTGAATAGAAAAATTAAGTAAATCTGACAAACAGCACAAAAGTGTCTTTTTCGGCATTTGGATTTTTTAGTTTCACAATGACATCTCCATGCAAAAATTAACCACTGCAAGGCGATTTTAGGTTGCCTATTGTTAATGTTTGTTTTTTCGGTGCACATTTGAACCCTTTTAGGGTGTGTATATTTCTAACTGGCATCGCAATCAGGGGTTGCATTACCACAAATTTCTTTAATTTACATAATTCTTTCATAGATACACATATTTGGTTTGAAAGTTTGGCTGTACATGAAAACACCCTCTTATAAACGGGAATATAGTATCAACATTTGTAAAATGTTATTAACAGAGCGTGTGCTTTTAAATTCGATCCATGTTAACTTATTTATCCGTTTAAAATATCCTTCTTCTTAAAAGTGATCAATCTAACACTGTAGAATGATCTTTAAATATTGTTTTTATTGGTTCTGATATTGATTTTGTAAATAATGATGAATTGATACATAACTAATTATATATTGCTTTACCGTTATAGAACACTGTTGATATAATCCAGTCGATACTAATATTTTGGCATTACACAAGGTCATGATTCCCGGACTGTTTATCTCTTTTTACATTTAGTCCTTTTAAATGTACTGGTTGATATTTTAGTCTTGACAAAGATTATGTATGTATAACTAATACGTTCTTGGGATGAGGGAGATGGTAAAGCGCTCGCAAAGATGTTGAACCCCGCCACGTTCTTAATTTGGCTGTCCCAAATAAGTACTTGTTTTTGTTGATGTCTGTCATATTTGTTCTTCGTTTATTTGTGTTAGCATTGAACAAGCCGCCATCTTTCTTGTTTTAAATTGTTTTACATTTTATTATACACGGGCCTATCGTAGCTTACTATACCTTATGGGTTTTGTTCATTGCCCTGAAGAGAATGGACCCCAAACCTGCATAATTATTATTACTTTTTTACTACCTGTGTATGATGTTTGAATATTTTATCATTTTTGCATTGTGTATATAATTGTATTGTTCATATGCCTTCAAACCATCATGGTATAAATGTGCATTTCTTTAATAAATAAATAAACTGTTGAAGGCCGTATGGTGATCTATATTTGCTTACCACTGATTATGTGTCATGGATGGTTACCCCATATCCTTTGTTTTTCTATTATAACAATTTTCTAATGCTCGTATTGGCAATAGAATATAATTTTGAAGACATTCTGCTTAATCTACTTATAACAAAGAGAACTAATTAAAAGCAATGGTCTACTTTTAAAACAAACATTGCGTTTCGTCCAGTTAAACGGAACAATAACATTTTAAATCAAAGTACGGAAGTACTGAACATCGGATGACCACAAGTTGTGGTGGATGGTCACAAGCACTTGTCTCAGAAAAAAATCATATCTCTATATCTGAAAGTTGGGGTAAGGTACATAGATATATATTTTTTTCTGAGACAAGTTCTTGTGTGGATGATGAATAAATGACAGGGAATTCAACCTCACCGTAATAATTATTATTATATTGAAGTGATATAATCATTTGTTCAGTATACTCTGGTTTGTTGTTGTATATTATATTAATATTTGTATAACAGTTATATATATATATATAGCAGATCATCTTAATAACTCTACAGACAAGTTTTCATTCATTTATATATCATTCTATTCTACTATTCTAATGCTAGTGCAGTGCAAGTGCATGGTAGACACTCTTCTGTAATAATTCGTTTTTTCTGATAGACTGGGCATATTTTCCCGCGTTTGTTGCAAAACGTTCTTGAGATATTCTTCCGCGTGCGTTAACACAAAATTTCGTTATTCCTGATTTGTTATTGATATATATATTTCTCAAGACAAAACATTTTGATATCATTTATCTATGTTCTTGAAAATTATTTTCATGAATATTTATTGATGAAATTAATATATAAAAAGCGATAAGGAATGTTATTTTGCACTCAATAATATCCGCGTACATTGTAATTATACGAAATGCGTTCGCGGTTATCAGTCAAACGGCGGCAACATAACACCGGTATGACCTCTCAAGGTCACATCCGATGTAAAAATGCAACAACCTTGAACACGTTATAGCTAATGATTCGATGTTGGCACGTTCGAATGCCATACTGTGTCTTTCAATTTCAAGTTCAAAAACAAATTGTGTTATTGTCACAGTGTTGAAGTTATGGTTACAATATTTTCTTCGTATTTTTTTGGCGATTCTGTTCCTTGTGTGTATTTCTTTTGTTTTATGGTTGTTTTTTATTTTGCTATGCATCGTTTTATTTTTATTTTTTTATTTTTTAATTCATTTTAACAGTAAATTCAAGCTCATTAGTTATAAGTTACTCTATTAATAGGAACTCTTTCAAACAAGGTTAACCTAGTGCGTTTTAGTAGTATTGATCAGAATCATTTTCCCCTCTAATAAACACGTTTTCCAGAGCACCGCAGTTTACCCCTGTTTTTGGGGCCCGGGTTGCTCAGTCTTTAGTTTAGTGTTTGTCATTTCGTTTTTTGGGCGTGTTTTTTATTTACCCTGGCGTTGTCGGTTTGTCTTCGATTTATAAGATTGAATCTCACTTTGGTATACTTGTCACACGCAGAGAAGGCAATATCTGTTTCCGCTTCTTTTTTAAATGTGATTTTCAATCCTGTTGGTTTTTTTTTAATCTTTTGTATCGTTTTCACTAAATAATATTAATTTATTAAGGGTATTCATTATTGGCACTTCACACAATTATTTTACACTAATGAAAAAATGTATTTCAATTGACAGTCTAAATTGTTTTGAACACTGCTGTTTCTTTTCGTTTTGATAAATACGAATATAAAATGATTATTGGCAATTTGAGAAAAGGATACAATAAAGAGTCAGAAAAGTAATTCATCGATTTCCACCTTGTTTCTTTTATAAGAGTTTATAGATTTTAATTGGAATTTATAACAAAATGTTCCAATGTCGAAGAACCATCTCACGCCATTATATATACTGGTCTAGTTCGATATTCCTCTGACCTGGGATTAATTCTCAAAAATAGCATGTTAAAGCTCAAACCAGCACCCAAAAAAACTATCAAACGTCATATCAATCTCGGAAGAGTGACAGAAATTTGGTATATCTACTTATCATATTATACAATTCAATATAGTATACAATTATATGTATGTTTATATAACTCCTATCGAACTATTGAACAACCAGTTTACTTCCTAAAACAAAAACAAATTTCCTCAAATATATAAGTAGATGTATGTGTGCGAACTGATGAAGCAATATCGAGCCCCCTAGCTGATGGGGTTTTTGATTATGTGATTACTTGGTCGTTTGTATAGTGATTATTTGATTACCAGACCAATATTTCATGATTATTTGATTATTTGATAATCTAGAACTGTATTTTTGATTATTTGATTATCTTGTTTAAAAACATAATTAATGATTATGTGATCATATTGGCAAAACATTTGTGGTTATGTGATCACTTGGACACTTCCATGAGGGGCCTCAATATCAAATAGAAAGTAACTTAAAACTACAACTTAAGGTAACAAAATCTGTCTGAGCTAGAATTGTAGTGGAAAAGGATGATTAAATATAGTATTATATTCCAATAAACTAATCATGTACTATAGGCTTAAACAAATTTACACCAGACGCGCGTTTCGTCTACAAGACTCGTCAGTGACGCTCGAATCAAAAATGCTAAAAGGGCCAAATAAAATACAAAGTTGAAGAGCATTGAGGACCCAGAATTTCGAAAGGTTTTGCTAAATACAACCAAGGTAATCCTTTCCTGGATAGAAAAGTTGTGTAAATAGATTGGATCAGTGGATTTTAAATTTGCGGCATGTGAAATCTTCGGAAAATGTGGAAAAAAACTGAATTTTTATTTGAACAATTAAAATATTATGATTTTCATTTTTATGTGCTACGATTTCAGCAATTCAAACAAGATGAAAAATCTACAGCTGATCATTATTATCGACGACAAAACACAAGTGAAACAGTACTAAATAATATCGTATCAAAAAAACTCCCTGTTTGTGATAGGTATTCCTATTGGTTCAGGCAAAGTGCGCGTTAAAGGATGTTCACAATTTGTTTAGCCCCTTTTTACTGTATATATGTGTTGCCATGTATTTAAAACATTGCCTTTCCAAACTTTTGGCGCTGAGCGTTCCGCGTTCCGTGTAAAACCATGAATTTCGAAAACAACAAATAAGGTACCACTAGGAACCAAAATTTAGATAGATTAAATCATTGTATAACTTAGATTATAACTATTTAGAAAGCTTTATATTCGATCAAACTAAGTAAATGTCAATAAAATCGATTCCGTTGCGATTATTTCAAATAAATTATTGTCTTGTAAAGTCCGCTAATAAAATACACAACCATGTTAATATATTTCAAATCGTTGTGCATGCATTCTAGGCCTTGTTAAAACCATATGAATTGCTGAAGTTAGCATTTACGCTCATGGTTGTTGCGTTTTGACATATTCACGCTGTCTTTTTTCATCTCTCGCATATTTTTAAAAGAGGACTGACTATATATATGTATGTATATGTGTCTATCGACAAAGTGTCTGAAATTTTCATGGAAATGTGTACTAGACGTTAGATTCGATGCATTGTATAGGATATGTCCACTCTCCCTGCACTTTAAAGAACCATTCTAACTACTCTCTGAATAGTCCATAAGTTGTCTGCCCCTACTCAAAGCCAATTAATGTTAAGCAAGAAACAATCAATCAATAATAGTTTCGCTATATTAATGATATTCTTTTACTGACAAGTTTTTTTTTACAATATATCGATTACAACAGCCACTTTAAAATCAACTATTCATATATATATCAACTCTGAAACATCAAATCGATCTCATTCATTCATCAGGTTAGGTTTGCTGTTACAGCATGTTGGAAATTATTTAAAATTAAGGAATGTATCTCCCTCATGCAAAGCTCAGATTCCTTGCCCGGCTTTGGCTTTACTTTTTTGTCCTTTTTGGTTTATAGCTCTTCATCTTTTTAATAAGCTTTGGATTTTCAAATATTTTGGCCTCAAGCGTCACGGAAGACACATTGATTGTCGAAATGTGCATCTGGTGCAAAAAAAATGGTACCGTTTATGTTATTAAACCAACTTCAAATTAGTCAACGAGAGAGTTTACCAAACGATAGTAAGACCAAAATTATAATACTGTTGTACTGTTTGGTATCCACCCACATCAGAAAATATAAACAGATAGGAACAAGTGCCAGGAAGAGATGCACGATATATGACAGTACAAATTCTCTTTTCGCATTGGCTACAACATAGTGAATCTTCTTTAATAAAACATTATATTCACCGCGGGAAAAATCATGAGGGGTTAATATCAACAGAGGCAAAAGATACCAAAAGAACATTCAAACTCATAAGTCGAAAATAAACTGGCAATGCCATGGCTAAAAACGAAAAAGACAAACAGACAAACAACAGTACACAAAACAAAACACTGAAAACTAAAGACTTAGCAACACGAGCCCCACCCACAACTGGGGGTGATCTCAGGTGCTCCGAAAGGGTAAGCAGATCCTGTTCCATATGTGGCAATCGTCTAAGATTGAGGACAGCTAAAGTCTACCTATAAATAATTGTTCTCCTAAGCAACGTCAATAACGAAGATTTATACTGGTGTGCACATTCTAGTCTTTCTTCTCTTTCTTTTTTCGTTGTTAATTTGTTTTAGAAAATGTATTTATCAATTCAACTTATTAAAGTTAACAACTGCAAAGCCGACAATATACTAGTAGTTAGTATAAAAACAAGGACGAGTTAGATATCATGACTGAGCTCATACTAGAGAATTGGAAATGGATAAAAAAAAAGTAATATAATAAAACAATTTTGGACTTTTGATATCAGTTAATACAATGATTTATCAACCCTTTGTCGTTGGTCTCGATGAATATCATATTTCTGGGGTTAACCACTCGTTGTATCAACCTCATCAAAAGTCAATTATTGAATATTAATTGAACGAACAATAAATAGATGTTTCATAAAGTTATAAACAATGAAATTGCCATACCATCACCATTTATACTCACTAAAGGCCAGCTTAAACAAGATCAACCCATGAACAAACATACATACAACTTCAATGCAACAAAGACAGTTTTCAATTCTCATTTTTCTGCCCAAAAAAAAATCAACGATTGCAATAAACTACCATCCGAAATAACAAACAACCGGAATGGCCGTTGGAAAGGGGGGGGGCGTCGGGTGCGATCGCACCCCCTCTTTAAAAAAAAAAATTAAAAAAAATATAATAATAATTTTCAGGCACGGATGAGCACTTCCACGTGTTACCGTGATCATGCTGCCACAGAATAGGACACCTATGATACAGTTTGAGAGATCATCTTTGTTATTATTTATAGAATCGGCAAATTACATTTTTCTGGCTACTTGGAATTGTTTGTTGTTTTTTTTTTTTTTTTATTTGGAAATGTTCAACAACTTTTTCTCGCACTGTCAGCTGGTTTTGATCGGAACTTACAATTAGTAATGTTATCATAACGTATGAAAAAGAACGAACATGGGTCAATGACACGAAGACATCACCAACTTACTCACTACATGCAATACAAAAAGAAATCGAGTGATAACCACATGAACTTCAACAAAGAAGTAATAACCCACTTTCCTGCATTCAGCCAGCTCTGGCAAGTAAGTAAGTAAGTTAACTTTGAGCTCTGTTCAGCTCTTTAACTGATTGTTGCTGGTCCGGATGCGAGATATGGCTTTGTAGCGGCATATTAGTGGTATTGCTCTCCCCTAACACGACCAGCCATTTAACGTCCCTTTTTGACGGACTAGCATCGTTTCTCAAGACCATCATAATCTTCGCCAAATGGTGTCAAGGGAGAGCCGATAATTCAGTCCCTGAAATACCACGGCTCTCCTCTAGATCTGGATGGCCCCAAACACAAAAGCAATCGAACCCAAGGGCACAGCAAAATGTCAAAATATAAAATGGATAAATGTACGACGCTATACATTCATAGTGTCAGGGAAGAATTGTTCACAGAAGGCATGAACATACAATTAAACATGTTATGATTAGTTCATTACATTTTCTTTACAAAAAAAGACATACATACATGTTAAGAAAAAAACATAGTGTATACATATAATATAGTTTGACTCAGTGTGGCTGACTTTCTGTTTGAATTATTATTACTATTCATATTGTTTCCTGCTTATTATACTAGTAGACTAGTAAAACAACCGCTGTATAATTTAATTTCATAAAAAGTTAGGCCCCTATTCCCCCTATTACATTTATACACATTCATTATGGTTTTGATCATTCATATGAAAAGATCATCGACTCATTTTGTAAACTTCATCCAAGAAATATGAAATTGGAAAACATTATTTTTCAGAAGTGATTTGTTTAATATATGTAGTAACTTAGTTATGCTGCTGGTGATTCTATGTCATTTAGGTGTCAATGTCCCAAGCTAATATGAAAACGAACCGATATGGGTTAATGGCACGAAGACATTCCCCTATTCACTAAATGTAACACAAAAAGTAATCTAGAACTGGCAACATGAACTTCTTCAAACTTCCCACTTACAGACAGACAGCTCTGTATGGTCAAAAACAAAACAAGAACAATTAAACCCAAGAGCACAGCATACTGCCCCAAAATCTTATTAAATACGCTTCTTGTATCGTTGGTATTCCTCTTCTAAAACTTAGAAAAATTAAATGACACACCAATGACCAAAACACTCCTGACTTGGGACAGGCGTATATAAATGCGATGGGGTTAAACTGAGATTTGTAGGATCTGTACCGTCCCCTAGCCAAGCTAATCATGTATCTGTCCAAGGACAAAATCTAAAATTGATTTTTTCAGAGAGAGAATCAACTATGTTTTTTTCAAGGATTTTTAATAGATGCTAATTTAACTGCTTGTTTCTTATAATCCATTATATTATAATAAGATACACGTAGTTCATTCATAAAATTTGTCTATTCAGTTTACTTTTATTATGAACACATGATGTGTTTATAACAAAAGTAAACTGGAAAGACATATGAAGCCATGTCGTCTTTAAAATCTCCAAATAGAGAATGATAAATACAAGTAGGTCTATGTGTAACAGTATTTAAGAATGTATTGCTATATTTTATCC
Source organism: Mytilus californianus (assembly GCF_021869535.1). Taxonomy (NCBI): domain Eukaryota; kingdom Metazoa; phylum Mollusca; class Bivalvia; order Mytilida; family Mytilidae; genus Mytilus; species Mytilus californianus. Next base: position 116,547,172 of record NW_026262690.1, on the reverse strand, counting down.
GGAATAATTGCGGAACAAAGGTGATGTGTGCATGGTCTCTGTCGTTATCATATGAATGAAATTGTAAAGTTGACTTTGAACGTTACCACTGTTATATTGATTTATGCCAATAATATGTTAAAATAAATGATACCTTCAGGGGGATCTATGATTTATACGTTTTCCTCAAGTAAATATCAGCCAAATAACCGTTTAAAAGCGTGTTGGAAGAGAATGGATATTCATGTATTTGACGTTCTGAAAACGCATATAACCCTGAAATTGGCTTACTCATTTTCAAAACAATATCTAAACTGAGGGAGGGGAGAGCCCCCTCCCACACCCACCCCCTTCGCACCCCTTCTTTAGAAAACCTTCCAACGGCCCTGCAACCACTGACAACTTTAAGAATTCACTCACTCATGAAGTCCTCCTTAACTCTAACTTAAACAAATTGTGATTATTGTTTTATCTTCATGTAAAAAGAAAATTTTAATCAAAAAGATGAAGAAAAAAAGTTGACTAAAAAAAATTTAAGTCGATAAATAATAAAAGAAAACAATTGTAACTATTATATTTTTAACTTTAATGCAACTTCACAAAGGCATTCGTCGGAAAGTTATCTTCAAAATGTTTTATGGACTTTCGCATAAATAAATTAAGAATGACAATTAGGGCCTACTAATTATAAAATATAACAAAAAAAAAGATAATTTCAATCTCCAATTGTGATCTTTACATTGATATGTAGCAGCTTTCCATCACTAGAGTCATAGTCGGTAAACATATCTCAGTTAACACGACAAAAGTGTTTGCCACTTACTAGGAAGATCATATTTTATGGTCAAATTAAAACTTTGTTGTCCGTCATATTATATCGGTCACCGATTTCCACAAATATGATCTGGTTGTTCAAGTGTTGTTTACGTACTGTCATGTCTTCCCTGTTCATTACATTACCGAATATGACCCACAGTCGGATATCTACTTGTTAAAAGCTGGGAATAGTACATGCTAGTATATATTATGTCTCTGTTGAGTGTCCCTACTTTTATTTATGAACCACTTACCTGGCCTTGGAACCTGAATTTTCGGATGGAAATCCGGCTATATCCAAAATGTGTCCTTTTGCGCCTCACTGTAACTCATTTGTGCCAATGCTACGTTTGCACTATTAATGTTCAACATACCTATTATCATTTGATAAAAAAAAATATTTACAAATCAGCTATTTAATTCAACTAAAGAATACAATGAATCCTATCCTCCTTTAACAGAGAATGGGACTTAGATAACTGTGTTATAGCGGGGAATAGTATACTATAAATATATTATGTTTCATGTTAAGGTAGATCGGGCGGGTTTTTTTTTCTGAGCATCCCTTCAGGGCATGTTGCATAAATACTTTTTGTTTGAAAAATATTTTACCAAGTATCATTTAGTATACAACAAACAAATATCTAAAACTTGAAATTTAAATATTAAGCTATCAAAATATTTAGTATCGTAGAGTGTATTTAAAATTTTCAGAACAAATCCTTTTAAAATCGAGCCCCGGCAGATAACTATACTGAATTTGATAAGATAATCTGTGTTTTTTTTTTCAAAAAATAAGGCCCGAGACCTCCTATTTTTATTTTATATTTCAAAAATATTAATGAAAAACAATTCTGTCATCGAATTTTAACCAATTCTATCGTTTAATGTTTCCTCAATAAGGAAAAAATCAAATTTCCCCTTTATGATCCCATTTGTTCCATTAATTATTCTTTTTAAGGTACCATACTTTATTAAGGATTAGTGTGTACAACCTCAGTTATTCCATAGATGTATATATATATACATCTATGGTTATTCATTGAAGACCGGGAAACGAAAATTGAAATTATTTATTACTAATCTAAGACATCTAAGGGTCAATTAAAAGACAATCAATCAATGCAAATAGTTATAAGCAAAATACACACAATATTCAAAGATATATTCTATATCAGACAATATCCAAACTAAGGAGATTGATCACTAAATTTAGACTAAGTGATCACTCCCTCTTAATTGAAAAGGGGAGGTATTTTAAAATCCCAAGAGAGGAACGACTTTGTCATAAATGTAAAATACTAGATGATGAGAAACATGTTTTACTCTATTGTGATTATAATAAAACACTAAGAAATGCCTTTTTGAACACATATGTACTGAAAATAATAACTTTAATAATTTAAATGAAGAAGAAAAAAATCATTATTTACTAAATCCATCAACGCCTTTACAAACAAATAAGTTAGGATCCTTCTTGAAAAAGTCATTAGATCTGAGGGCAGGGGACTCTTAACAGCTTGTTTGATTTTATAAATTTTGATGCTGTTTTTATTGTGTTTGTTTGATATGTATGTATATATGTTTATTGTTTTAATACATGTTGGTCACAAACTGTAAAGTTTATACGACAATAAAATATTTGATTTGATTTGATTTGATTATATTATCACACAATGACACGCACGCTAACATGCATACACGATTAGTCGTTAATCGCGATCGCGAAAAAACGGGACAAAACGGAATAAATTCGATGTTAAATACGACATGAATTTTTATTTGTTTACAAAAACAAGAATTTAGAAATTTTAGTAACTTGTGTAGTTTATTTAAATTTTATTGTACCACGGAAATAACCGAAGTTTGGACAACAACATCTTACGCCATGTTTCATCGTCTGCTTCATCTTTCCATTATCAGTGACAACTTTCCTAAATAAACCACAGGTACTTCATTTAAAAGTTACAATATCATAATTTATGATAACATTTGTAGTGTAAAAGTTCCGTCCAGCCATGGGAACACGGAAAAACCCTCTGCAAGTGTGAGCCAAAATTTGTTCCTGTGAAAAAAGTTCCAGTAGAACTACCAGTGGAAGTAATATCACAGAAAATATGTTCTGGGAGAACTTTTTTCACAGATGATTTCTATATAATTTGTTCCATCTCTATAAAATAAGTTCCACACTTTACCTGGTGAAATAAGTACCGGGTTGGTGAAATTTGTTCCTTACCTGGTGAAATAAGTTCCGGGTTTATGAGATTTGTTCCTAATCTCAATATCTGGTGAAATAAGTTCTGGGTTTGTGAGATTTGTTCCTCACCTGGTGAAATAAGTTCCTTGTCTGTGAAATATCTTCCACTGGTTAAACAAGTTATCTTATATACTGAGCATTTGTCATCAGTGAGTTTAAAGTTATCATTCAAGTGCATTATAAAAATAAGTATTATATCAATAATAAAAAAAAGTAAAAAGTGTAAATCATCCAATTCGCATCCTGTGGAGTATAGCAAATGTTTAATAATATACTATGTAAAAAATATCAAAATGACACTTTTCAGCCAGAAAAGAGTAGAATAAGAAAAATTAATCATTCAGAAAAAAAAAAGTATAGTTAAAGATGAACATATGTACTTATTTGAAAAGGACGAAGTGACTGATCAGTTATATCAAAAGACATGTAGAAACAAGACACGCTCTTTTGAAACTGTGCTATGACCTAAGTACATGTATGACTAGAACACGGGGCCATGACAGTTAACAAAAACCAAGAAGGAATACCACATAAAACATAAATACATATTATGATACATTACCATCGCTTTTATTTCTTATCTGCATCCTTTAGTTACAGTCATGCCTTCAATTGCAAATGTATTCCATGCAAGCACACTCAGCAGGGGCGGATCCAGTCATTTATAAAGGGGGGTTTCCTAACCCAGGATAAAGGGGGGGTTCCAACTATATGTCCCCATTCAAATGCATTGATCGTCAAAAAAAAGGGGGGTTGTTCCAACTATATGTCCCCATTCAAATGCATTGATCGTCAAAAAAGGGGGGGTTCCAACCCCCGGAACCCCCCCCCCCCCTGGATCTGCCACTGCTCAGTACAGCACTCAGCTTGCATTATAATTTAAATGTAACAAGAAAATGTTTCGCTAATTTTGCGGCCGGCTTGCAATTTGTTGCAAAGGTACTTATTTTCTGTGAAAATAGGTTTGAGCGGAACTTATTCATTGATTTCTATGAAATATGTGCACGTTCGTTTAAAACAAATATCACAGGAACTTATTTAACTTTTTAAAACTATTAATATTAATTGGAACAAAATTCATGGAGCCATGATTTTTGTTCCGGAACTTATTTCACATTTGGTCATAAAATTAATTCCGGAACAAATTTTACAGTGCTGGAACATATTTTCTGTGATATAAAGTCTGGTGGAACATATTTCCTATGAAATTTGTTCCGGCGAACAAATGTCACGCCAGAACAAATTTTTGTTACACAAGCAATACATTTCGGGAGAAACGTAGCCGGAGGTAGTAAAATCCGGTGCTCTGCCTCTGGTTGACCATGACTACTATTATTCATCTGCTACAGAATTTCCTATATCAAGTTACAGTGATAATGAAGTTGGTTATACTGTTGAATGTGATCACGGTTATTCCTGTAGCTCACAGACAAATGCAGGTGAAATTCAAAACTTAACAAAAGTTTTAAACAAAAAAAATATATTCAAATATACTATCTGTAGACTGTTCTTCCTTTGACAAACTCTCAACAAACTTGTCATTAATTATGACACATATCTACCTTAAACAGTCCCAGGAGATGGAGATGGAGACTGTTTTTTTTTCACTCTCTTAGTTTAATCATAAAACAGCTGTGAAAGGAAACTTGAGTCTGAGTGATACATTTATAGGTACATATATATTGTATGCACCCATTTTGTCCAAAATAGGATTTTATGGGAAGATGGAGTTATGATAATACCATGACTTTTGAGAGCATGTTTCTTGGAAGTATGTGGTTTACATCCTTTGAAATTCAAGCTGCCGACACAATGACATTATTTGGATGCAATATAAATAATTGCCTCCCGTAGTCGCCTGTATATTTTATGCGTCAGTTTAAACCTGATCAAAACATTTTCCCTCTACTGAATACTTTTATCAGATGCACATTTCAACCAATAAACACTTATGGCTATAACGTCACAGTTCCCAAATTGCACCGAGTACCCAATTTATGTAACAGCCACTATGTTCCGTCAGTTACTTTGTTCCGGCGGAACTTTTCAACTAGTTATTTCGTTCCGATGGAACTTTCCAACTAGTTGTTTTATTTCGAGTGCAGTCGAAAAGTTCCGGAAAAAGGAACTTATCAACTAGCCACAAAGTTCCTCTTTGGCAAATAAGTCAAAACCGGAACTAACAAACTAGCCTTAAAGTTCCAGCGGAACTTATCAACCAGTCACAAAGTTCCATTTGGAGAATTGATGCAAAGAACCACATGAGGAGGGGGGTATATTTCCCTCTCTTGAGGGTACTATGAATACTAAATTTGCATGATAATGCAACTTATTCCGTTTTATGTGAGCTATGAAATACAACTTAAATTTTGCATATTTGTCCCCAAAGAAACCCCTTTCAGTGCGTTGAGTATTCTTGTAAATTAATGATTTGCTCTTATATATACTGATTCTCATTCTTCCCCCTCTTTCTACAAAAAGGACGAAATATGGTATATTCAGTATCTTGGTTTCCCTTTGAAAGGTTCAATATAATATGTTGCGCTTTTACTTTGCATCAATTCTCCAAATGGAACTTTCTGCCTGGTTGATAAGTTCCGTTGGGACTTTTAGGCTAGTTTGTTAGTTCCGGTTTTGACTAATTTGGCAAAAAGGAACTTTCTAACTAGTTGATATGTTCCGTTGGAACTTTTCAACTAGTCACTTTGTTCCGGTGGAACTTTTAAACCAGAGGAAGAACAAAGTAACTAGTTAAGAGCAATTCTCTGTAACCACCAACCATTTTATATAGGGGGGTCGGCACGCATAGTCACCGATTTTCATGAAACTTAGCCAAAACATGTGATCATGTAAAAAAGTAAGAAAAATACCCATCAAAATATTGCTAGGCCATGGTTGCCATGGCAACCAAGTGAATGAGATTTCCCGCAAATTTTGAGGAATTTAGCATCGAATAAAACAACTACTTTGCAGTCATTCGTAATCAAAACCAGGTTTTATTTATTGATATTTGTAAATATTTTTCAGAAACATGAAACTTAACAAACAAAATAGCAATGTCATATATAAAAAATATTTTTGCTGAATATTGTCACAACCGCAGAAGCAGAGGTCATTTTTCATTGTAGTTGAGTAGACAAATTTCACACATTTTGCATGAACAAAATAGACATTTTTGCATCCACCTCCATTTAAGCTGTGGTTATGAATGAAAAGTATCAATGTTTCTTATCAATAAATTATAACAAAATGTTTGGGATATTGGGTTCTAGGATGGTTGCTATGGAAACAAAAATGTGTCATTTTTGCCTTTTCACCTCTAAAATGTGGCCATGTTATTAAAATAATCCACAAAAAGTAATAATTATTGAATGACTATGATGTGCAAACTATTGGCAATTAAATTACCATAAACATGTCCAGAGGTCAAAGGTCATTGATGACCTTGACCTTTGACCTTGTGTATATTAATTGAATTTTGAAAGGAAATGTAATAGAAAGAGGCATACTATACATGGAGAAAATGTTCAGGACGTTTTAAGCCACTATTTTATTAACATTAGAAAAATAAAGAGTCAAGGTCATGTCAAAAGTGCTTAGCAACCACCCTTATTTGATAAAAAAAGTACCTAGCAACCATACATGATTTCATTCAGGACTATATAAACTATTACATAGACCTAACTTAAAAGGTCTGGTTGTGGTGGGGGTGGTGGGGTTGTCATCACATAAGTTTTAAACAATCATTCATTTAAAGTGTAAAAATGCCTAGCAACCATTTATTTATATTAGGAAAGTGCCTAGCAACCATCTATTTATATTGAAAAAGTGCATAGCAACCATTTATTTATTAAGAAAAACTGCGCAGCAACAATATATTTTAGGTTTCATTGGGACAAAAATCAGAAAAAAAATAATATAAAACATGATGTTTTCGTTAAGAGCACATGTCTAATCCAGAATAGTAAATAATATAGCAAATTCAATTTCATGAGACTGATTACACATTCAAGTACAAAAATTTAAAAGATGTCGTCCGATGAGACAACTCTCCAAAAGACAACCAAATGTTATTTTTAAGACAGGTTCTTTGAATCTACAAGAAGAAGAGAAAAGGAATATAACTGCTAAGAGATCGACGAGTTTATTTCTTTGGTTGGGATTGGCCTTTCGAGCATATACAAAATATTCATTTACAATGACACATTTTTGTTTCCATAGCACCCATACTAGAACCCAATATCCCAAACATTTTGATATAATTTATTGATTAGAAACATTGATACACACCGTTTTTGTATTTTAAATCGTTTGTGGCTGATGTGCATCTGAATGTACAGAAAATTCCTTTTCGGCATGTTTTGTGCAATATTATTGATCTTCAGATCAAGACACTATCACATTCATTTCATTAAACATCCATTATCCCCATCACAAAATATAAAATGGTCTTTCCTAACTAATAGAACTACCCTGCATCCGCTCATTGCTATGTTTGTATTTCAACAGTGGAAGATTAAAAAAAATTTATTAAACAAATAAGTTGTGTGTTTAGCAAAAGAGCCACAGAGCCAATTTAGATTTACTCATAACATTGGGCTATAGTCGTCGTTAACTTTAAAAAAAATTCTCCTCTGAAATTTATTATCGAACAGACTAGGCCAATCAGGATCCCTTTTTGGCCCCAAAATATAGAATTATTACAAATTTGCTTAAAATGTCAACTCTAACGCTATTTATAAGAAAGTGGAATGCGTTTGTTAGATAAATATGAGTCGTCTTTGACAACACAATGGACACGCGTCAGGTACTTGAATTATTATGTCATGCAAAAATACTGAAATTTTAGCATTTGTGCTAATTTTAAGACGGTTTTTGTCTTAAATGGAAGTGGTGGCACTTGTGTTCAGTCTTAATATTAGAATAACAATATGGTATGTAATGAAAATGCATTACATATATAAATGTTGAGTCTGAACATGAATTCGGCAACTTCCATTTGAGACAAAAAACATCCTAAAAATGAAATTTAATAGCAAATTTTATAGATTTTCATATTTGAACTTGAATTTTAGCATTTGTAATGACCAAATCAGTTCAAATCTTCAATACAAACTGATTGATTCAAGTGCAGTACACACTTAAGTTACTAAAATGTAACATTTTTGGCAAAATTATTTTTTACCGGACTTCTCCTTAAACCAGATTTGGACACAATCTTCATTAGAGTATGTACTTTAAAAATTTATCCCATGATGGCTTTCATGGCTAAAATAGAATATAGGAGTAAAATGCAAGTTTAAATTGTCTTTCATCATGAACATTGTTATAAATAGAAAAACCTGACAGGATCTCTAATATTCCGAGTGAAGGGCTCTACCTATTATCTATTTACAGGGGAGTTTCTGGCCTGAAATGATGAATTTAAACCTTTTTTTATGCCCCGCTGAAGCAGACGCGGCATTAAGTTTTACCCTTGTCCATCTGTATGTACGTCCGTACGTTCGTCCGTACGTTCCAAAGTTGGTTTCCGTTCTCTAACTTTAGTTTGCCTCAACCAAACGTTATAAAATTTTACATAATGCTTATTACCACAAAACACAGATCAAGCTTGAAATTGGGTGGCATCACTTTTACAGTTTAGGAGTTATGCCCTTTATAAACATAAAAAATGCTGAATTTTTCGTTTCCGTCCTCTCATTTTAGTTTGCCTCAACCAAATGATATGAAACTTATAAACAATGCTTATTGCCTTATAATACAGATCAATTTCGAAATTAGGTGGCGTCACTTTTACCGTTTTGAAGTAAATTAATGTTCCTTTATAAACATAATAATTGCTGAATTTTTCGTTTCCGTTCTCTAACTTTAGTTTGCCTCAATCAAATCATATGAAACTTATACACAATGCGTATTACCTAAAACACGGATCAAGTTCGAAATTGGGTGAGATCAACTGTACAGTTTTGGAGTTATGTCCCTTTATAAACGTTTTTCATTCTCTTACTTTAGTTTGCTTCAACCAAATGTTATCAAACTTATATACAATGCTTATAATATTACCACAAAATACAAATTAAGTTTGAAATTTGGGGGTGTCAATTTTACAGTTTTAGAGTTATTTTTGTTTACAAATGGAAAAATTGCTGAATTTTTCGTTTTTGTTCTCTAACTTAAGTTAGCCTCAACCAAATGTTATGAGACTTATACACAATGTCTTTTACCACAAAACTCAGATCAAGTACAAATTTGGCTAGCGTCACTGTTACAGTTCTTTAGTTATGTCCCTTTATAACTTCATAAATATGATATGCAAGCGGGGGCATAATCTGTGTTCCACGGACACATTCCACGTTTATTTTTTGCCTTTTTTGCCTATTATCTTGAAAACAATAAAAGAGAAAGAGAAACATTTAATTTAATAGATTATCATTTGCACCAGATCTACTTCGTCTAAATCGTTAGCTGATTTTTATTGGAGTTATTGCCCTTTAAAGACTTTTTTTTTGTGTGCGTTTTTGCCTAATATCAAAAATACCATATTATAGCAGGAGGAAACTTTAAAATTCAAAAATTATCAGCAAGACACGATTACAAATAATTGAACATGGTTAAATTCGTTTTACAACCCCTAATTAGAGTAAATACCTTTTAAAGACGATTTGGGGTAACAATCGTCATTTAGTATTAGCATCAATATATCAATATAGAATAAGCGATGTATAGCTACAAGAGTAAATAAACAAGACTTACATAATTGGGATAAGGAAACAAGAAAAATTGCTGTTCTTTGAATTTGTCTCCCTAAGTATTCATTTAAGGGCAAAACGCCTATATGGAGTAAATTGAAAATTTCGAATATGTTGATTTAATGATTAGTCTTGTTGGTAATTTTTGCTATTAAATTGTTCATTTATCAATATAAGTTTCAATAGAAATAAAGATTTGTTATATTACTTTCTATCCATGTATTGCAGTTTCAAGATTAAGAACATAAAAGTAAAACAGGAGGCCCCTGGGAAACGATATTATGATTCAACTGGTATTTTTTCGTGAAATTGATAAAATACTTTGGAAAAAACAGCATTTGTAATTCAAGTAAGAACAGGCGACAAAGTAGCTGGCGATTAACTGAAATGTACATGAGTAAACTCATGTATGTGAATTATCTAAGAAATACAATTACTGTTCTTAAAAGAAATTTGAGAGTCTAATTGGAAGAATGAATTACAACTTTAGTTTCAAAATTTCAGAATTTTTACCTAAAGCACCAATACAAGGATGGTTGCTATTCATTTTCTAATTATATGAGAATGGCTGGTAAAGTTTATGTTGACAATATTGACTCCTTAACTTTTAATTAGGATCTATATCATAGTTTGTATTAATCTGAACCCAACTATGTATGGTTGCTAGGTACTTTTATATCAAGTAAGGGTCGTTGCTACGAACTTAAAACATGACCTTGACCTCTGGCATTTTGCTTTCTTACCAAATAAAAGCAAAATTTGGTCTAAACTCTTTTTCTAAATACTTTTTGTGTTTATTTGTTATAATTTCCTAACAAAATTAAATAAAAAAGACTGAAGGTCAAAGTCAAGGTCATCAATAAGCTTTGACCTTAGGACAATTTTCAGGTCATTGAATGCACAACATGTCCCAAGGGATTTTTATTTTGTATCTGTCACTGTTTTAAAGTATTTTAATAACAATGTCAAAATTCTTTTTTCAAAATACCAAAAATGACACTTTTATGTGTCCATAGCAACCACCCTAGCAACTAATTTCCTAAGCCTTTATTGATACATTATTCCTAGGCAACAGTGATAGTTTACATTTATTATCTTAGTATAATTGGTTGTGGATTCAAAAGTGTAAAATTATGTCATGCAAAATGCCTATAATTTGCCTTCTTGAATACATTGAAAACTCCACTATTTAAATCAGTGCTGTCCCCTTCTTTCCCTTTTGTCAGAAATAATTTTTATCTTTCATCTTACTCATAAAGTGTTATATTTTAATGAACAAAAGTCAAAATATTCATAAAACTTGAAATGTGTGCATGATTACTGCTTAAAATGGGTAATTTTTGTTCGTCAAAATATGCATTTTTGAGGCAAAATCCAAGGGGACCCGTTACCATGGCAACGGGGGCATAAACAAATTTTTTGTCAACATAATTCTTGTTTGTTTATCGATAGCTACCAACAAACCAAATTTCAAGAAAATCTGAGACTATGAGTGCCGCAACTTGGTTGGTGGTTACAGAGAATTGCTATTTTAAAATAAGTTTTCGGCTAGTTAGTTCTTTCCGCCCGGAACTTTCCAACGTCGGAACAAAAGAGCATTCACATTTGCACCTATTCAGCAAAAATAACTGTGGAAATCTTACAAGTTTTCTTTGAGACTAAACAATTTGTATTGTTATGATTTGACATTATACATGTCTTTCAACATCGGTTAATATATTTAAATATACACACATCGTTCAATATGAGAATATATCAACAGATGAAGCATTCCCGGGAAAAAGTAAATCTACGAAAACGTCAGTGTTGTCACTTTGCGAAGTTATCTAATTATCATCTTTTAGCATGGACTATATGTTAGTTATATGTCCTTGGGAAAAGTAAGGAAAGCTATCAATAATTATGCACTTAATGCAGTTTTATTAGGTTTATCATACATTTTCTGTTCAAATTTTCACACAATCAGTGAATCATTCAAAAAGGCTAAACTTACTTTTTATTACTGAAAGTTTCAAACAATGACAAGTGTTTCATTCATGAAATGACTCGTGCGTTTCTGTGAAAAAAATCAAGTGCAATTTTGTGAATTAAAGGGAAAGAAGATCCTTTTGCGGTGCACTCACACATGTCAATTGCGAACTGACCCAATATATTTTCTTTATCATGACCAGTTCACTGATACTGACGTCGACATTATCAAGAAGTACACATCATAGAAAAAAAGCACAAATTACCGATAAAATAATTTACACACCCTGTTTCGTGTGTATCTCCTGCCATATCAATATTTGTTGCATTTATATATAAACGAAAAATAATCAATGTAAAAATGGTAAATTTTTGGAGAAAAAACCCAAAAATTATGGAAAAAACAACCCAAAAATGTTGTTTTGACCACTGACTCCTAAACTGTTGGTACGATATGATAACCCCCAAAATCAATTCTAACCTTCCTTTTGTGTATTGAAGTTGAACCTTCTGGTACAATTTCATACATTGTCATAGAGATCCATTTACTTAAACTAAAGTTATTGTCCGGAAACCAAATGTGTCTTCGGACAACAACAGCGACATGATTGCATTACTCGAAAGCAAATTGTTGACATATTCCCCATTTTCATTCTGAATTTTATTTTGCCGTCGTATAAAAACTTGAAAAGTAAGCTAATAAAACAAAATGCAAAAATGACATAAAACTGACTCTGAATTAGTACATGAAATTGATGTAGAAACCCACAAACAGAAGATGATCAGGAATACATTTATACTGCTGAGCAGTGTTCTCCCCTCAAATTTTAAATAGCATCCTAGAAAATAGTAAAATCTTTAGATTATCAACTTAACAATCCTATTTATGGTTCCTTATGTTTAGATCAAATGAAAAACCTGATCAAAACATTATTCTAAACAGGCTCACTGTATATTCAAACTCTTCTTTTAACATGTTAACAATCAGAATGATCCTCTTGCTGATCACATATATATGAGATACAGGAAACTGGGAATACAATATGAACATCCAGCTAATTTAGAAAGTAAAAATAATTCAACAAAAAGAAAGTGTTGTATGCAATACTATATAAAAAAAAACAGCTACAACTTTTAGATATTGATGAAAAAGATATTCCAAATCCTCCAACTTTTCATGAAAATCAACAAAAAATTAATTTAATAAAGTTATGGATTGTATAACAGTATTCATAGTTTTGAAATTAAACAAATGTCTTATTGTTTTAAATTTTGTAAAATTTGCAAAGATAGAAAAATGGATTTGAATATGGCACAAGATAATGAATTTAAGCATTGTCATTTAGATAAATCAACAATAAATTTATTTTCAGCAGAAAACAATATGGACAAGAAGGGTGCAACCATTTAGCTTCAAAAGGGCGGGGGGTATGGTTTTTTGTTTGAGTTAGATTTTTTTAATGCAAAGGGCTTCAACTCTATTAATCAAAATTATTTGGTCAAAAATTAACACTAGAAGGTATGCAATGGTATGGGGATAATCTGGATTCAGAATATTTTTTTGTCCTCTGCTGGATTAGAATATTCTTTTTTTCATCAATTTGGCAGTTCAATGATTGTTCCCTTAACATTTTCCATCTGAACTTATTATTTTATTTTAGGCAAAAACTATATGTAGGACATTCGTCCTGAACATGCTTGAAATATTTGCCACTGGAGTTAGGCAAACCAACAATCAATCATTCAAGGTAGCGCCTTCCTCATATTAATTTATAGGTTTGGTTCAAAGAAAGATAACTCTATTCGAAAAGTTTACTTTGTATGTTGCCTTTTGACCCCGGAAGCACTAGAGACGCCCTCTATTGGCAGGTCGAATTAATCGCTGGCGATTGTCAATCCGTCAGTCGCCAGGAACCATCTATTTTGCCCTGGAAACTCAAGTTTCATTGCAAAAATGGAGGATTCAAAGAGTAGTGACCAATTATTATGTCCCTGTGGGTTTTACGGGTAAGAATAAAGAAGATCGGTGGGAAATAAACCGATTTTTCTTTCATTAATTGTTCAGACCAGTTCATTTGTTGACAAGTGTTGACGCATCATCGCATGTCAACATCTGTAAATCTTTAGCAGATAACAGCATGATCATTCCCTTTTGCACATACACAGTTGATTCTCATTGTAACGTTTATGTGTAATAAGTCTATGGACTCTGTAAGAGACAATATAAACGTAAAAGTGATTTTAAATTGCAATTTAATATAGATGATTGAGATTAGCTATTTATGAGCATAAGATTACAAATATCCCATGTTGGGGCATGAAGTGACAAGCAAAATGGTTCAGCATGATAAATAATGCTTGGTTTAAGCACCTAAGGATCAATGAATAAGTACATTTGTATTTATGGTCACTTGGACATGTAGGAGGTAGCCAAAAATTTGTAATAGGCTGTTGTCATAAAAGAAAAGTCCTTCATAATATAAGTTCCAAACGGAAGAAATATGCTGTAATATTATTTCCACTGGAACAATATTACAGAATCTGTTCCTAGCGAAATACAAATGTAAAGGGTATAGAATATTTGTTCCAACAGGAACAGATGTTATGGCATTGTTTATCAATGTTTATAACAAAGTTTTGAGGGGAACTTCTGTTGGAAGCAAGTTAACTCGTACCATTGCAAACTTGTACCACGTCAACTCGTACCACTAAAAGTCAACTCGTACCAACGTAAACTGGTACCACTGATAAGTCGTACCATTCAGAACTCGTACCACTGCAAACTCGTACCATTAAAATATATATTCAATATACCAATGTTTTATGATTTTTTTTTTAAATCTTTATAAAAAAAAAGTTGAATTTCTTGAATTTTATACCAGATTTTAATGAAAACTTAGACAAAAATACGAATGTAATTTCTTAATTACCATGTTAATTAATATATTAAATTAAGGCAGTCGAGGCCAACAAACCATTCTACGAACTCCTTGAATTACTACATGCTGAAACTACGAAGGTCCCACTTTAAGTGAAACTGGTTGGTGAGGGCAAGTTAAAAAGGTGCCAACGCAAGAAGGTCCGTGCTGTTCAGGAACAGATATTCACCTTGTGGGAAAAGTACACATCTCCCTCCATCACAACTGCAGACTTCTTAAACAGACTATGTGTTTAAATGGCCCTGCACTAACAACAGAAGGCAACAACTAGTGAACATTATATTATGAGAGAACCGAACATAGACAGTGCTCAGACATTGAGAATTAGTGCTTTAGTGATGCTTTTAATAAGTTGGTACGAGGTTACAATGGTACAAATTTACCGTTGTACGAGTTAGCAGTGGTACGAGTTTGCATTGGTACGAGTTTGTTTTTAGTGGTACGAGTTTGCAATGGTACGAGATAACTATAATTCCTTCTGTTAGGCACAACAAATATATGTTGACAATGTCATTCTCATGAGTTTTTTGTAAGAATGAGGGTAAAAGTATTATGTTAACCTAATGTAGATTCATTTCTCCAGTAAAAAATGGGGGACATGATCACATCTATTACTAGTACATAGATGTCAACTGTTACAATTTTTCCGTAATTGTTCTAAATTTAGGACCAGAATTATGGTTAACGATTAACATTTATTTGTTACGGATATTACTTTATTACCATCATGGAACAGTTCCCTGTTTAGATATCATTTTGATCATCAGGACGCTTCATCTTTGGGTATAATTGTGTAACAATTAGCGGTTGAGTGTTTCTGATTATTGAATTCTTTCCGTTTTTTGTTTTTTCGGGACTATCTATAGTAGAAAGTTATCTATCCATTTCCTGTTCGATTCCAAATAATTAATAAACACAGCAAGTCTTTGTTTTCAATTTTACGTAGTATGCTGGAACAATGGATTTCTGCAGGAAGGAAAGAAAACAAACTCAAACAACAAAATTGGAAACCGGAACATTATCATGATTATGCCTTTTGCAAATATTGTGAACAAGACTTCCAATTCCATTCAGTGCAACGGTTGGTTCCTTACTTGATCATCAACTCTGACAATGCTAGTCAATTAGGATTTGACTCGAGTGCACCTGCCCAGTGCAGGGTTCGAACTCACAAACTCAGTGTTGACTGGCTAGTGATACAGTAGTTCAACTACTTAGACCACTCGTCCACCGAGGCTCCTTGTCATAAATAAGGGAAGTCATTTATATGTCACTGTGTGTCAAATTGTTAGTATGACTTGTATGTAGTGTGTTTATTATTAAATTCTATGAGAAAAAAAATTTATTACTGAAAAAAATCACAAATTACAGAAATTTTAATACTTTTTTACTGATTGCATCAAACATTTGTCAAAAGGGGGATGGCATATAATTTAATTTTTGTTGTTTTATCTATTAACTAGTATTTACTAAAACACAAACAAACAAGACATTCTTTGCAAACAAGTGGTGAAAAATGGTACAACACTGTACATCTTCTGTCTGAAATCAGACAATATACTTTCTGTTTCAATGGTTAAACATGTACCGGTATGTTTAATATTTTTTTGCTTCTTATAGATCAGCAAAGACCATGGGACTTTGTTCAAAATGCTACAAAGGTAAGTTTTACATGCAGATTACTTCTTATTCCTATCAAATTTGTAGTGAGTACATGCAATTAGCTGATTAGTTGATTCAGTGCACATTTACATAATACTCTTGTTACAAATGGAATTTTCAGAATTTGAACAGTAAATCCTTTTGAATAGGTAGATTTTTTGGATGAATGTAATTTAACTTAGGAACTCCAATTTTTATTAAAATTTTTTTTTAATGTACATACATGTACATGTATAAAGTTCACAATTGTTAATGAGTGCCTTTGTGTCTTTCTTGTTCTATACACCTTTAAAAACTGAAACAACACGTTATAAATTTCATAAGTCGGAAGCACCTTTCTGAATTTACCTTCATCTGGAATAATCAAAAATGAATATTTGAAAGCCTAGGATGTATAAGAACCGAAACAGTTCAAGAGCTATATTACCAAAAAGGACCTTAAAAAATAACGAAAACCATCTAAGGTGATATGAGGAAAAATGTATATTTCCAAATTTTTCAAAAGTTTTGCATTCTAGATATTTGAAAATCACATGACTAACTCATTTACAAAAAAAAAGAGGATGCACTAATTTCATTTATATTCTGAGAAAGACACTTTTGCAACATTGACTGCTTGATCTTCTGGTATAACAATAATATTCAAAAATGTTACCATATTCATGTACATGTATGACATACAATACTCCTTTCTGCTCATGTGAATAAGGTTTTTATACGCCTGTCAAATTTTTGACGGGACGTATTATGGTATACAAATGTCCGGCGTCCGTCCGTCTGTCAGTCCGGCGTAAACATGTCGCACCGTAACTTGAGAATGACTTATCCAAATTTCATGAAACTTAATATAGTTGTTTCTTATGATGGTCAAACGATCTGTATATTTTTTGGTGAAAATAAGATTAAAACTTTTTGAGTTACGGGACTTTGTAACTTAAACAGGTGTGTGTTTTTTTTTCACATGTAGCGCCGTATCTCAAAAACAATTTATGATTATTGCTTAAAACTTTACACACTTCTTAGTTATATTAACCTTAAGATCTGTATACTTTTTGGTGATGATTCAAAATTTTATTTTTGAGTTATTGAGTATTTTGTAAAAAAAGGGGGAGGGTTTTTTCACATGTCGCGCCGTATCTCAAAAACGATTTATGATTATTGCTTAAAATTTTACACACTTCTTAGTTATATTAATCTAAAGATCTGTATACTTTTTGGTTTTGATTCAAAATTTTATATTTGAGATATTGATTTTTTTTTTTTAAATGGGGGGTTTTCACATGTCGCGCCGTATCTCAAAAACGATTTATGATTATTGCTTAAAATTTTACACACTTCTTAGTTATATTAATCTAAAGATCTGTATACTTTTTGGCTTTGATTCAAAATTTTATTTTAGAGATATTGAGTTTTTTGTAAAAAAAAAAAGGGGGGTTTTCGCATGTCACGCCGTATGTCAGAAACTATTTATGCTTATTGCATAAAAATTCACACACAAGACGACAGGCGTATCATGCGCTCATGGCGCAGCTGTTTATTATATTATGAAAATAGCATTCACAAACATGCATAGGAATTTAATGTAAAATTCACATGAAAATGTACAATTGAAATTCTGATGGTCTTGAAAAAATATTGCCAAGTGGGAAAATTTTCACATAAAGATCAGAACAAAAGGAAATATATGCCTCACCATGTTCACTTTTATTTTATTTTTAAGGAAAATCCAAAATGCAAACAATAGACATGTGGAAAAAAAACTTACAAAACCAGTTTGACTGTAAAAATCATGAAATTTAGATGATAAATCACTTAATTGACCAATGACTTAAAATACATTTATTACAATTCCTTGTGTCTGAGAACTGGCCTTTAATACATTTCCAGTACGGAAAAAAACGGTCTAATACATAATTTTAACTACTTAACTGATCAAATATAGGTCAAATACAGGATTTTTACTTACGGTTAGAAAATGGAAGTGTGTACGCAAAATGTTAGATTTCAACATGTTTGATGTTAAAGTTATTGTTATTCATATACATTTGTATATGTTGTATTTTTTCTTTGATTATTTACAATTATGGCCTGTAGAAAGAGTGAATATCCAAAATTGTCAACTGTAATAGGTTATATCTCTGAGGGCGCAGTCCGAAGTGAAATTACTTTTTAGGGTAAATAATTTGGGATATTTATTCTTGGTGTCATCATAAAACATTAAAGTAGTCTAAAAAAATCAAGGACTTTTTGTTATCATTTATTCACTGACAGATGTGTAATCTTAACATATGGCTCTATATAGATCACTTGTCAATCAATTCTAGTCAATAGAAACGTATTGTGAAAATTTCATAAAAGTTATTTTACATACACTACGTTCTTTTTTTAATGATACACTTGCAGGGGCATATTTATACTACAAATGTATTTGTACACACAAGATATTTTAGGTAAAACTTGCACTTAGTGATGATTTTACACAGTAAATGATGGTGATTGTTTTGTAAAATATGTCTACATTACATTATTACAAAGGTAATACAGTGTAGATACACCTGATTTAATAGGGAATTGTCAAGACCAGAAAGAATGTTTTTATAAGCCTGTCTAAGATTGGACGTATTATGGTATACCTTTGTCGGTCTGTCAGTCCATCGTCAACCCTTCAGACAATAACTCAAAAAAAAAGCTTTCACCGATTTCTGTTAACATAAGCTCCCTTTCAATTTTTATAAATTTTAAATTTTGAGTTTCTGAGTTATCAGATTTTATTGATAAAAAAAATGAGTGTTTTCCAGTTTTCTGACTATAACTCAAAAATGCTTTGAGCAATTATCATGAAACTTTGGGGAATTGTTTATATATATTGACATAAGATCCTTTTCATTTTTTGAAAATTTTGGAGTATTGGGACTTTATTCATAAAAAAAGGGGGATTTTCCAGTTTTTAGACAATAATTCAAAAACGCTTTGAGCAGTTTTCATGAAACTTTGACTTGTTTATATATATTGAAATAAGCTCCCTTTTGTTTTTTTTTTATAGATTGCTCAAATCTGATATGACATTGCAGCATTATGGAACTTTATTCTATGAAAAATTGTTTAAAATCACATTATTTCTAGTTGATCATATAAAGTCATTTAAAGCATAAAGACGAGCTAAAAGGGTGATGGGCTCATCATGCCCTCATGGGGCAGCTCTTTGTCAAGATTGAAACACCTTGTGTGTACGTACTACATGTAATCTACTTCCAAATATGTTAACATGCAGACGGATATTCCTTTGTTTCAGTCAAGTTTTCTTAAAGAAAAGCATGTACAATTACAAATATGATTGATTATTGTTTACTTAATGTCTTTGGTAATATTGAACTGAAAGAGTGTACATGTGTACATGCATTATAATGTGCAAGTCCTTGGCAAGCTGGTTAATTCTATCTGTTAACTATGACGCAAATTTCCTTGAACAAAGACTGACAGATTGTGTAAACTTTATCAGTATTGGATCATTATATATAATTAATAGGCCACTTCAAATTAATTTGTAGGTGCTCATCCATCTGTCACAAAAGATATGGGTAGACAATGGTAGAGTTTGAGGAATTTATCATGTTTATCTTTTAGATATGGGCAGTACCTCAATCAATATTTTTCAAGTGGTCATGATCAGTACTGATCAATGGAAATCTCTATATATACAAACACCAAACATGAATGAAATGAATCCCTTTTATGCCTGCAAATGTACATTTTTGTGTTAATTGCTTGAAGGTAACATTTTATGGCCTTAACCCTCTTAGAATTTCAGTTGGCCAGTATTGACCTGTTTTAGTCAGTATTGACCACTGGCCCATTCAATACTAGTAAGGTTTTTTGTCAACCTTGTTTAAGTGAAATGTAAAAATTGCTCAATATGAACTTTTTGGGGCCCTTTATAGCTTACTGTTCGGTGTGAGCCAAGGCTCCGTGTTGAAGACCGTACTGTGGATGGAGAGTTGTCTCATTGGCACTCATACCACATCTTCTTATATCTATTTAATATGAATACGTGTATGTTAAATTTTGTTTTCATCTGATTAGTTTTTGCCACTTAATTATTAATAGATAGTATTTATTAAAATAATCCTGTTATTCTCACACATAGACAAGCTGTGACAAACAGAGGCTATATCGCATAATACGACATTTTTACAACCACTATTCATGTATACTCATTGTGCTGATATAGGTGCAGGACAAATTGGGGGAGTAGATACATATATACAAAAGGAAGTTCTTCTGATGAAAAAAATCAGTGTGATCAAATTTGTTGCCTATCCTTTAGCATGTTTAGGATACTGTTGTTTTTGATGAGTATCTAAAAATCATGATGATATGGTCTTACAAAATAAAAATAAGTTCCTTTCACCTGATATACATACTTTATTGAAGTTATTCCTTTTTCAGCACACCTTGAGAAGTCAAAAGATGCAATGAAAAGTACACCAGATCACATGATTCCAACAAGTGGTTTGTATTTTCCTTAATATCCAGCCGTATGCTATTGCAGGATAATATTAAAACAGATTTTAGTCCATTTTCTCACATTGAACAGAAAATACAAATGTAGCTTCTGCATATTCTTATTGATGGAGCCCAAACTGCCTTGAATTAAATTTAAAATGCTATGCCAAAAAAATTGGGTTGAGTGAATCTGCCCGTAAAAATTTACTATCTGTGAACAATATTTATTCAATCAACAGATAAAATCCCAAATCATGAGGCAAAAAAAATTATATGTGTGGTTCCAGTTATGTCCTGTAAAAAAGGGGTACATGTAGGTGGGTAGGCATTTTTTTATTATTATTGATTGTTAAAATCTTGGAAAAAATCTTTTTTTCATCAAGTCACGTTCTGGTTTTATACCAGCCCCCTACTGGAAAGTAGCCTAACTGAAACCACACATATATATTTATTTGGCCTGACAAAGAAATAAGTTTTACTTTTATGCAGAGGCTACCATGAATAACTTCTTCAGTTAAAACTATATTCATTCAGACAAATAAACAAATAAGCCAATTGGCAATTATTATAAAAATTGTATATAAGTATGAATTTATAATTTTATGATGGGAGACTGGTTAGGGTTTAGAATGAACATGAGGTCTTGTTAGCAAACAACCATACAAGACAGTTTTCTAAATAACAAAGACCTATGCCACGGGAAAATAATATGGTAAGCAAAGGTATTTAGAGACCACTCGCTATACTGACACCAGGAAGAGTGACTAGGGTATTGAAATATCGCCACCTGGATTTCCCCAGTCCAGTAGAAAGACCTTTCTTCGAAGGGGGCCTCTTCTTGACTGTCTTTATACACAGTCAAGTCGAATCGGAATGGGGACATTAATTAAATTCATTATCCAGGATTTTGAGAGGGTCACATTCTTTGCATGTAAAACTTCTGATGGTCTTATGTGACTTGTTGCCAAAATTTATGACCGAGTACCCTAGGTTTTCAACAAGAAGGTTACATGAGTCCTGGACTCATGAAAATTAGTTTGGACTCACCATTTTCTAAACAGCTGAGTCCCAAATTGCATCAAGATTTTATGAGCTGAGTTTAAAAATCATTTTTGTAAAGTTAATCTGATTTAACAGTAGTGAATTTTTTAAAACAGAAAACTTAAATAACTAGTTAAGGCCTTGATTATGTTGATATTGATTTTGTCAGAACTGTGGAAATCTTCATGGCCAAAAATGAGTAGTTACATGTATATAATGTGTTGAGAAGGAAATCTCTATCCTGAATATCCCCCAGGGTATAGAAGTTGGACCCAATTCTCCAACTTAGGTTTAAGACCTACATGTACCTCCTGGCAAGGGGAATTTGTATTGCTGCACAGTGTTTGGTATGTAAATAAATACATAGCCAAGGGGAGGTCGAAATGGGAATGTTAAATACAATGCTTCGTGTAGAGAAAGTGACACATTAAAGATTCCCTACACCAACTTTTAGAGAGTTGGTAGGAGGCCTGCTGCAAGGCAAAATTCCCGTCCCTATCCAAAAACCCTGTTTTACCAATAATAGTCCAAATTTCCTGCCCTTCATCAGAACATATGGATCTGTTAGATTTATTGTTAATTTGTTATCAAGGCCTTGCGGTCATAAAACTTTCGAGCATAATTTTCGTACTCAGACTCAGAAATCAACCAATCAAAATCATGGATTTGGTGTTTCGAGCACAAATTTTGTACTCAGAGTACTGAGTAAAGTTTTATGACCGAGAGCCTTGAATATGCATTAAATATTTGCCATTGGACTTCAAACAAAGAACAATCTATCCTTAATTTTTTAGCCATTAGAAATTAACATCAACCAATTAAACAGTATGTCAGTATGATTTAGTGTTGTTCAATGTATTTTGATGCTCATATTGATGTTATGTCAGATATCTCTCTTGCTGAAGGTGAGCGAGTCACTGAAACATAACTCTTTGAATTACCACCATGACAAACATTACTTATGGATGTACAGAGATATATTTCTGAATGAATCGCCTACAATCACCAGCATTCACTGTGAAAATGAATCGACTACAATCACCAGCATTCACTGTGAAAATGAATTGCCTACAATCACCAGCATTCACTGTGAAAATGAATCGCCTACAATCACCAGCATTCACTGTGAAAATTTATCATCCAGAGAGAATTTTAGTCAGATCACCTTGTTTGTGCTGTATTTAGGTATTGGGAAAATTACAACACACTACTGTAGTACAAAAATAAATACTTTTCTATAGATCAGATGTCTGAGATGGATATGATTTCATTTTCAGAGCCAGCTTGTGTTTCAGTCAGTTCCACATTTCCAGAAGCGAGCAGCTCAAAGGAAGATATAAGTGATAAAGTACAATTTAATAATATATGTGGTACTAGTACTAGTACAAATGGGACTGTGATTAACACAAATGATAATAATACAAATGGAAGTGATTCACCTTCACCTAGTACCTCAACTGAAAATGCAGGACCTTCACCAGAAAAGAAAGGGAGTAAAAGGTAATATGAAGTCATGTGACATAGACTTAAATCAGGAGGTTCCAAAAGGGTTATTTCAAACCATACATTAAAGGCTATACAATATCCTGAGTTAGAAAGGCAAAATGTTGACACAACAAAATGGCACTGTGTTGACAAACAGACACAAAAACATAACAAGTTTATGACCCTCAGCTAATTAACATTTACAGCAGATGTTATAAGTTGTGATTACATGTAATCCGCTTATCGCCATCCGATGGGTCACTAATTATATATATATATAATCAATTAATTTATAAACCTCATAATTGACCATTATAATTATTTTTCAAAGTAAAATCGGTCAGTCAGCATTTTAATTTCATTATTTCTCAAACGACCACAATTGGCTGTTTGTTTATCCATAGATGTTTTCGTAGTTTCGTCAATTGAATAAAATTGTTTTCCCCCGGACAGTTTGCATTTTAATTTCAAAATTTCTCAAACGATCACTATTTGCAGCTCGTTTTACATAGTTGCATCATATGGACATAATTTTTGTCACATTATATATAACTTTTCATCAAAATCTTCTGACAATTTCGATTAAAAACTTAAAACTTTATTCGAAACTTTCAAAAATATTTTCACAAGTTAAACAGGTGCTTTCTTTATCATGTATTGCGTATGTGTGAAAGTATTCTTATAAATTGAATAGACACCAAAACGTAAAATACGAAATAATTTAGTATCAATTTAAACGAGAGAGACAAATATATTTCTTATTGAGCAACTTAATTTAAAAAATGATAATTTGCTGCCGTTTTGTTAAACACGAACCAATCGGTAGATGAATCCGGATTCATTCTGAATTATTATCCTCATGTCACTTCCCGTTTGCATTCGTTTAAAAATAAAAAGTATTCTTGATAAATTTAAACTATAGTCATTATAATTGTTCCAAGTTTATAAAAATAAATTCCAAAAATCGATTTGAACGTTTTTACAGGGATAATGATTATGCAGTGAAATAGTCGTTACAATTTCATGTATGCTGTGATTCCTGGTTTTAAAAAAGAGGAACCCAACTTTTGTTGATCAGGAATGTCCCCTGAAAATAACTGAAGTGAATTTGTGAACTAGATTTCCGGATCCTTGTTCTAATCTTCATATTTAAGCATCACATCAGTCAAATCATGCAATAACTGCCTACATTTGTAGCACGCCTATCCTGGTCCTTGAAGGACTTAGGCATATGTATAGCTAGTAATATACGTCCTTGGTCCCTTGCTGTTACCAAAAATAAGGTTGATTTTCATCTCGCGCAAAAGTGACCAAAGCCCTCAGAATCCTAGCTGAAACCCTGCTGTTTACATAATAAAAGACAATGTTCGACATGCCCTTTTTATATGACCGCAAAAAAATTTTGTGGTCGTATATTGGTATCATGTCGTCGTTGATGTTGTCGTCGTCCTCGTCCGAAGACACTTGGTTTCCGGACAATAACTTAAGTATTAGTAAATAGAAATCTATGAAATTTAAACACAAGGTTTATAACCACAAAAGGAAGGTTGGGATTGATTTTGGGGGTTATGGTCCTAACAGTTTAGGAATTAGGGGCCAAAATAAGCATTTTTCTAGTTTTCAGACAATAACTTGTGGAACGGTGTATGGATCTCTCTGAAATTGTACAACAAGTTTCCATACCACAAAGGGATGGTTAGGATTGGCTTTGGGGAGTAATGGCTCAAACCGTTTAGGAATTAGGGGCAAAAAAGGGGGAAGAACAAGGGTTTCCTTGTTAATGGACAATCACTTTTAAGTATAATGTTAAATTTGGATTACCTCCCTTACACTGCTTTAAAATTATGTATAAAGAAATTTTGTATTGTCTTGATAGCTGTCAATTTATTTTTAGAAGTTACTAATAGCAAAAAATTGAATATAAATTCAAATCATATAACCAATTCTAAGTTCTTTGACTACAGTTATTCTGTGTCAGAAACCTATTATGTGTCAAACATTTAATTTCAATCCAAATTCAGACCTGTATCAAGCACGAATATTGTGTCCATTTTTGCCCCAACTGTTCAGGGTTGGACCTCTGCGGTCGTATCCAGCTGCGCTCGGCGAAGCAATTTATTTTTCATGCTTGGCTCCCTGCCCTTTTGAAATCCTAGCTGGAACACTGGTGAAGTACATTACTAATAGCCTTTATATCATATTATAATATAACCCTGCTAGATGTAGCCTTCATACCATTAATTATACATTGCAAAAAGAGTTGAGCACATTTGTGGTACTTACAAACCAGGATATATCTGTCAGGGCACAAAATTTTTGAAGTCTGTTTTGATATTAAACATCTATGAAGTATTGGACACACAAAAATAAAGGGATATATCAAATGTGGAGATGTCAGGTATCCCGTTAATGATACAGCAACCCAAACTAAAGGTGTACATAACCAAATGAGTCAACACTGGGATTGTATATTTCAGTGTCTAATTATTATTTATTTTAGGGATATATCAAATGTTGAAGCAGAATCCACACCTGAATCAACACCAGAAAAACAGAGTCAGAAAGTAAAGAAAAGATGTTTTCAATGTAAATGTAAACTAGAACTGGCACAACGCCAGATTGGAAGATGTAAATGTGGTAAGTATCATTCTTAATAATCACTGGAATGTTTGTGATATTCATAGTTTCATAGTTTCACAGATTATTTTGATTCTCTTTCATATGTATACTTTTAATAAAAGCATTGATGAAACTGACTATTACAAACGATTCTTGATTTAATGAGTTATTTCCCTTTACCAAAATGTCAAGACTTGGGGCTATTTACGACTTTACATATGGTGAAGATACTTGTTTTGTTGATTGTCATATGATGACTCGGTTTTATTGTGTTATTCTGTTGGTGTCTCATTGAAGTATACTCCATATCTTTTTTATGCCCTTGTTCAAGGGCTGTTGTCCCCGGCATTAAGTGTTACCCTTGTACGTACACATGTACGTCCAGAAATTGGTTTCCGTTTTCTAACTTTAGTTTGCTTCAACCAAATGTTATGAAACTTATACACAATGCTTATTACCACAAAACTCAGTTTAACTTTGTATTTAGGTGGTGTCACTTTTATCGTTCTCGAGTTATGCCCCTTTATAACATTATATGATAACGGGGCATCATCTGTGTCCCATGGACACATTCTCCATTTTTTATTTATAATACACTTGGGACACTTCTATCTTAGAGCCAGAAATAGATATTGAAGATAAAAACTTTATTAGAAACTTAAGTAGTCCATGTAGAAACTTGTTACTTCCAAACTGAAAATTTAAGCCCCATCACAGTTGCACTTAAGCATTTGGCTATGTTGCAACCTATTAACTCAGCATTTAGAACTTCCATTGCTTTGTGCATCATTTAAGACTTTTCTGTGTCTATTTTATGTTTATTTTCATTGGTGTTTGCTGCCTCTTAGACATAAAGAGAATAATAAAAAATGAAAATTGTTTATGATGTAGAAGACTAAACTCAAATACAGGTTGGTTTTTTTTTTGTCAGTTAACAAAATTTCAAATGAAAGTGGGGAATACCTCTCACCAAAATTGAAAATAGTTTCAACAGATTGTGTTCTAAAATTAGAATGACAGGATTATTTCTATTTCAGACAATGTATTCTGTGCATTACATAGACTTCCAGAGTTACATAATTGTGATTTTGACCACAAAGAAGATGGCCGACGAGAGGCAAGAGAAAAAATGGTCAAACCAGTCAGACATCTAGGAACGTCGTTCAAACGTCTTGATACTGATACCTGAAAGAGTGCAAAAACCTGTAACAGATGCAACTTGATATGCAAACTGCTTCCAACAAAAAATTGATAAAGACAATAATTTATATTTCACGGAAGTCTGAAACTTACTTCTACCGTTATGCATGCAAATTTGAATTTGAAGTTTTTTTTGGTCTTGTGCACAGCTATTTAACCCATTTTATGTAGAAATGATAATGCTGTGTAATAAAAATAATAAAATGTGCTAGAGGTGTGATTTTTTTTATGGGAACATTTGAAAGAGTAGTAATACACTGGACTATTTATACGATTTTCTTAGTCTGTTGTAGGAAGAACCCAATTGCAATGACCAATGACTGCTAAAAATATTGTTAACTAGGAAATATTCGTGAATTTTATATTTTCATTGTATTCAAGTGAGATCTCACGTGTGTGATAATAAAAGAATTTACACAACAAATGTGAACAAGAACCTAGAAATAAAACAGAGATCATAGCAGCAAATTATAAAAAGAAATTCATGAAAATGTTCTTTACACGGTATGTACGTTTTTAGCATTGAATAGAATCACTGATGTATTTGTTTATTTATATGAACTGATGATGTATTGTGTAATTACATCTATAGTTACCAGTTAATTCATATCAATCACCATACACAGATTATCAGACTCATGTATCTATTTCTGGTGCTATGAATTCTTGTTACTTGATATGCTTCACTTGTGTATACAACCTTTAGTTCACAACAACACTCTTGGTCAAGATTTACATTTTTTTGCCTAAAATAAACACCTTCCAATATAAAACAATCTGCCTATAGAGGAGTCATGTGACAGTTGAGGGAGGGAAAACAGATTCTAAATTGTACATGTCGTACTCCACTTTTTATTTGGTTATTGAATTACACGTTAAACAGCCATTTTCGCTGTATTTTTTGTTTGACTGTTTGGTTGCTTTTAGTAACTAAATGACATTTATTGTCTGAAAATTTATTACACTGCAAGTCAATATAGTGAAATTCACTCCTCAATGTGTCCATACAATTAATGTCAAATTCCCAAATGCTAAATTCAAAAGACAATCATGCTTTTTAGTGCTTTTTTTCGTTGATTTTACAACTCTCTGAGAACTGTTCCAAAAATGAATGTGAAAGGGTTGGGAGGCAATTTTACCAAAATAAAAGGGTAAAACTAAATTGTTTTGGTATTACGTATAACCAAACAAGCTAAAAACACCTTTTGGGATATTTTTTTTATAGTTAATACTAGTATTTAGCATTTATTCATAAACAGTGGGGTATCCAGGAAGTGGGGGAGGGGCTGGGCTCCTAAGAATTATGAGTTCAAGTACCATGTTTTCACAAAAATTATTGCTGTAATTTTACATATGAATTTTTTTTTTTTTTTAAACAAAAGGAGGGGTTCCAAGTGTGCCCCGTCTAATCCGTGTCTGATAGATTTACTCTGATTCATAAAAGCATCAGGTATAAAATCGCATTATTAGATTTTCATTACTAGTTGTTGTGCATCTCAATTCCTTTTAGATTTTCATCCCCTATCTTCACTTATTTCTTACAGTTTTAGAAAATAAAAATTAGTTTCTAAAAGAAAAAAAAGTCAATAAATCTGGGAATTGCTTCCATATATTTTAATGTATGCATAGGTATTCACAGTACATACCTGTTCAATAAAAACATTTGTGTGTGTAAGTTATGCATATACTTCATCAGATAGTATCACTTGTCAGAGCAATATATAAATGTTTTAATATTTTATTGTTCATGTGAAAATATTGTAAAATATATGTCAGAATGAAATGCATACATTTTTACATGTGAATGATTGTATCTGTGAATGTGATGCTTAGAATTTAATTATCATTGACCGGGTATTTTCAAACAACAGAGAAACAAAGCAGTTTTACAATGTGTTGAAAAATAGCATTGAAATTTCAATGTCTGTTTACACGTCAGCATAGTTAACATATAGTAAGATTCAGTGAGTTTCAGTTAACTCAAATGATTGATAGAGGTGTAATCCAGCTCTATGTCACATGACTCAATTAATCTACATCTATTTATCAACAGAGTACAAAAACTTACTGAATATTACACTGAGAACAATTTAGTCCATTTAATCAAGACAATAACCTTTAAAGGTATTTTTGAACTTGTTGTATAGTTACAGCAGTTGGTATCCTTTATTCTCAGAAATATAGTTTGTGTTAAATTTATTTTATGCTAAAACTTACATGCTAATTGGAAAAAAGCTTAAGGTATAAAATATGTTCCAAATTTTGTTAGAGAGTACTATTCAACTATATTTGGTAATTAAAAATCTAGGCTGGGTTTACAACAGTTTTCAACCCTTTTGATAAATTTTTTATCAAAATTCTCTGTAGTTAGAAAAAGAAATATCATATTTTGTCATTTCATCAGTATGTTGAAAATCGGGTATTGTAGATTAGATATATTTTTATTTTTATACGACCGCAAAAAAATTTTGTGGTCGTATATTGGTATGACGTTGGCGTCGTCGTCGTCGTCGTCCGGAGTCGTCGTCCGAATACATATTGGTTTTCGCACTGTAACTTTAGTTTAAGTGAATGGATCTTTTTGAAATTTGACCATAAGGTTAAATACCACAAAAGGAAGGTTGGGATTGATTTTGGGGGTTATGGTACCAACAGTTAAGGAATTAGGGGCCAAAAAGGGGCCAAAAATGAGCATTTTCTAGTTTCCAGACAATAACTGTGGAACGGTGTATGGATCTCTCTGAAATTATACTACAAGTTTCCATACCACAAAGGGATGGTTAGGATTTGCTTTGGGGGGTTATGGCTCAAACCGTTTAGGAATTAGGGGCAAAAAAGGGGGAAAAACAAGGTTGTCCTGGTTAATGGACAAATACTTTAGTACAAAACATAATTTAAAGCAGTGTAAGGGAGATAAATCAAATACATCATTGAAATTATCTCCCTTACACTGCTTTTAAATTATGTATAAAGTA
Organism: Mytilus californianus; assembly: GCF_021869535.1. NCBI lineage: Eukaryota > Metazoa > Mollusca > Bivalvia > Mytilida > Mytilidae > Mytilus > Mytilus californianus. Next base: position 116,516,979 of record NW_026262690.1, on the reverse strand, counting down.
ATGGTTAATGAACAATAAAGATAATCTAAAACAGTGTAAGGGAGGTAATCCAAATACAACGTTTTGGTTACTTCCCTTACACTGCTTTTAAATTATGTTTAAAGAAATGCATATTTATAAAGGAAGACCAGTAAAAATATCTGCAAATGTTTCATCTTTTTTTTTACAAAAAAATCCATATGAAAGATTTGACACTATATTTTTATTAATTCTATTATAAAATAGATTAAGTTAGCACTATGGTAAATTTAAATGGGTAATTATGGTTGCCAACTCCATTGGAAATTTGAATTGAGATTATGACCATATCTTGAGGGAAAGAATTTTTTTTGGGGAAAAAGGGGGGGGGATAAAAAGAAATTGTGGGGGGCCAATTTTTTCTCATTTCAGATTTCAGAAATTAAAAAGAATTATTCTTCAAATATTATTTTTTTTTCAAATTTCAAATATTGAAAAATTTCAAGAAGTAATCTTTAATTGCACAGTATGGCGCATTAGATTTGTAAAATCTTTGATCACATTTATTTATTTGTTATGCCGAATCTAACAGTGTATTTAGATTTTTAATTTTGGGTCCAGTTTTCAAATTGGTCTACATTAATGTCCAAAGGGTCCAAAATTAAACTTTGTTTGATTTTAGCAAAAATTGAATATATGAGGTTCTTTGATATGCTGAATCTAAACATGTATTTAGATTTTTGATTTTTGGCCCAGTTTTCAAGTTGGTCCAAATTGGGGTCCAAAATTAAACTTTGTTTGATTTCAACAAAAATTGAATATATGGGGTTCTTTGATATGCTGAATCTAACCATGTATTTAGATTTTTTATTTGTGGACCCCGTTATCTAATTGGTTCATATTGAGGTCAAAAGGGTCCAAAATTAAACTTTGTTTGATTTCATCTAAAATTGAATGATTGGGGTTCTTTGATATTCCAAATCTAACCGTGTATTTAGGTTTTTAATTTTGGGTCCTGTTTTTTAAATTGGTCTACATTGAGGTCCAAAGGGTCCAAATTAAACTTAGTTTGATTTTAACAAAAATTGAATTCTTGGGGTTCTTTGATTTGCTGAATCTAAACATGTGTTTAGATTTTTGATTATGGGCCCAGTTTTCAAGTTGGTCCAAGATAGGTTCCAGTATTTAAACTTTGTTTGATTTCAACAAAAATTGAATATATGGGGTTCTTTGATATGCTGAATCTAAACACGTATTTAGATTTTTGATTATGGGCCCAGTTTTCAAGTTGGTCCAAATTGGGGTCCAAAATTAAACTTTGTTTGATTTCAACAAAAATTGAATATATGAGGTTCTTTGATATGCTGAATCTAACCATGTATTTAGATTTTTTATTTGTAGGCCCCGCTATCAAATTGGTTCATATTGAGGTCAAAAGGGTCCAAAATTAAACTTTGTTTGATTTCATCGAAAATTGAATTATTGGGGTTCTTTGATATGCCAAATCTAACCGTGTTTTTAGATTTTTAATTTGGGTCCCGTTTTTTAAATTGGTCTTCATTGAGGTCCAAAGGGTCCAAAATTAAACTTAGTTTGATTTTAACAAAAATTGAATTCTTGGGGTTCTTTGATATGCTGAATCTAAACATGTGTTTAGATTTTTGATTATGGGCCCAGTTTTCAAGTTAGTCCAAGTTGGGGTCCAAAATTAAATTTTTTTTGATTTCAACAAAAATTGAATATATGGGGTTCTTTGATATGCTGAATCTAACCATGAACTTAGATTTTTTATTTGTGGGCCCCGCTATCAAATTGGTTCATATTGAGGTCAAAAGGGTCCAAAATTAAACTTTGTTTGATTTCATCAAAAATTGAATTATTGGGGTTTTTTGATATTCCAAATCTAACCGTGTATTTAGATTTTTAATTTTAAGTCCCGTTTTTTAAATTGGTCTACATTAAGGTCCAAAGGGTCCAATATTAAACTTTGTTTGATTTTAACAAAAATTGAATTCTTGGGGTTCTTTGATATGCTGAATCTAACCATGTATTTTGATTTTGGACATTGGACCATAATAGGTAAATTAAAAAAATTCCAGTTCTTAGACCACATTCTTTCTGTGTCAGAAACCTATGCTGTGTCAAATATTTAATAACAATCCAAATTCAGAGCTGTATCAAGCTTGAATGTTGTGTCCATACTTGCCCCAACTGTTCAGGGTTCGACCTCTGCGGTCGTATCAAGCTGCGCCCCAGCGAAGCATTTTATGTATGCTTGTTACTCATTTATTTAACTAGAATGTAGTTAGTAAAGAAAAATACAAGAAACAGGAAGATTTTAAAACAATTATTCCTTGCATTGTAAACTGATAAGTGCACGACAATTTTCTTGCGAACTGTCAGTACAATTTGAGTTTATCTAAGGCTGTTTAAATAGCGGAATGTATTGAAGAAACCTACAGGGGTTTTATTTGTACAGTTTCAGTTTCAATAGTGCTAGGTAAAAACTTGTTATATGTCAAAATAGATACTGTAAACTTGTTTGGTTATACATGTATTCTTCAGAAGAAAAGATCTTTTCAAAGTTATATATACATTTTTGACCTCATTTACCAGTAGTTAAAAAAAGTCTGTATGTACTGGTAATCAAAGTCTCAAGCAAAATGGCAGAATCTATCTTACAAGAGACCAGGAATAATCAAGACTTTTACCATCCGATCATAAGTTCCCATGAATGACAATTATCATTAAATCTTTTGTTTACCTTTACAAATTTCAGCAAATATTTCATCTGAAAAAATGTGTAGTTTTTTAACTGGAAAAGCTGAACTTATATCATAACCTATACTGTAGTTATTTCTGATAGTCATTTTCAAGTTCCTGACGTTTAAAATCTATCTTAAGGAGATTAAGAGCAAGGGCTTACACTTACTTAATTTGTATTATGGCTCTTCCAGAAATAATTGCTTAGGAGGGGGAGGCACTCAAATGGAAATTTAATGTTAGGTGATTGTTTTTGAAGATTATATAAACAAAGATAAAAAGCAAGTATTTTTTTACCGATAGAGTATGAAAGGGAGAAGTGCCATCTGATCCCACACCAATTTATTTCTTGAACAGCCTGTGTCTTTTACATAATTTTTAGGGTAGAAAAAAGCTGAAGAATATTACAGCACCTATTTGTTGAGTTTGTGATATTTTATACAAAAGAGTACTAACATATCTATATATATTTATTTGTCATTTTTCGCATGTATGTTTGAGTTTTTATTTTAGTTTTTGCATGTTTATGTTTCCATTTGTATAGTTCCGAGTACCAGTATCATAGAATTATAACATGTAATACCATATACCTCTGATGTAAACATTGCCCATCATCTGTTACATTGTTTTCATAAAATGTCAGCAGATAAAATTTTTAAAAACTAAGATTGCAGGTTAATCCATGATTTTTCTATTGCAAACTTAGTTTTTTGACAACGTGCTAACAGAGCCAGAATTCAAGATATTTGAAAATGTAAAATCTAAGATTGAAGGTGGCCAGTATTAAAATAGATAACAGTTAATCATTTCAATGCAATTGCTTAATCATTCCTCTTTGGCTTTGACTCTACCAAACATTTTATGTTTTTGGCTTCCAGACATCTGCAGATCTTGTCACAAAAATTTGACATTAAAATTGACCATAAGTTGAAATGGAAAGTTTATGACTCCTGAGTAATTTTATGTTGGATTTTTTTGTGAAATGAGTCATTCGTCTTCAGCATATCCGATAAAAGTTAGTCCAGAAAAACCAATTAGTGTGCTCTGAAATAATTATCATTTGTTTACTTAACATTGATTTTCATGTGGCATTTTTTTTTTTTCATTTTATATATTATAAAATATGTTATTAAAAATGAAACAATAAACAGTATATAGATCCTAAAATTGCTATTTATAAAATACTGTAAAAAGTACACAGTTTTTGGTTTTAAGTAGATAAGTAGTAAAGACTTTTCAATTATTTGATATTTATGAATAATAAGTTTACAATTATTCTATGATATATGATAAGATTTATATATGATATACATCTATATTGATGAATAAGAAAAAGAGACCAAAATCTGGTCTTTTTTTCTTGTTATCTATTTTGACACCTTTCATGATGTCTGGCAGATGATTTGTTGATTTATATATGAATTAATGTCTGTTGTAAAATGTTTATAATCATTCAGATCATTAAATTAACCTTGCGTATTTCATATTTTCTCATCAGTTGTATAAGCATGCCTTTTAATCATATTTTTTTCATATCATATGTATCATTCTAGTAATTGTGAAAATTGTTACAACATAAACTACACCTGTGTTAACCAATTTGTCTTGCAAATGGTCGAAATATTTTTTTACATCAGGAAATTTTTGAAAATGTCTGGTCATGAAACCGAAATTGATCTCAATATATATTTGGTATGTCAAAAATACATGACTTGGCTGAGTGCTGTTTCATTAAAACATACATGGTACCAAGGGGAGGAGGCACTTTCAAAACAGGGTAACCATCTTTAGAGGCATTTTTATAATTTCTCTGACACTTTCACTGGACAAAAACACCCATCAATAGATTTCGAAAGTGCCTTTCCTGGGTTTTTATGAAGCATCTCTTGATAAAATGGAAACTGAATTGATTAGTTGCAAGAAAATTTGTTAATATATAATTCTTTATGTTGTAAAATTGACAACATCTACTTACTATTCAATGAGCTGGTTTCAGTCTTATGTTTTTCATTTAGTATAGAACATAGGAGTTCGTTTGAAATAATTTGAGTACAAAATGTGTATGAAGGAGGTACTGTTTAAAGATAAATAAAATAATTTTTATTTCTAAAATTATTGTCAGCAGTGTTCTCAACTTTTCAGAATTATTTCATTGAAACCTATACTTTCTTTTTAGAGGGAAGACATGGACTATTTTATTGAAATGTAAACTTTCTTTTTGAGGGAAGCAATTACATGCCAAATGAATTCTTCATTTTAGAATGTAAGTTTAGCTTGTGGTCTTAGTATTAATTTCATAGTTTGCTGGAAAAAAAGACAACAATAAAGCCCACATCATAACCATTTCAGAAATTTAGCTACAATTTGATAAGGCATGAATAATTTTTGAAATCCAAACCTGCTGAGATAGATACCAACAATGTAGCTTTGATTAAAAAAAACCATTAAACTCAATATTACAGCATTTGTATTATTAAGGTAAATATTTTTCCTTATTGCATATATTGAGTGCAAAGATAATTTTAGAACTGTGATTATCATAAATTTATGATAATGAAGAAAATATTTCTTATGAAACATTAAACTACAATAATCAGACAGGGTGATCATTACATACCTCCTCCATAGACATAGTACAACACACCTTTGATAGAATTTGATCAACTTTTACTTTGTACATGTTTCTGATTGCACTTTTCATTCATATAACAATAAAACCATTTTATACAAATATGCTTTTATGGTCTGATAACTTTATTTGGTCTAGGCATTATGGAAACTGGGAAGTCATCAAAATTTATATATAGCTTATGAATTTTGAAACTCATCAAACTATTTAGAAACCTTAAATTTAGCTTGAATCTAGAAAATTTGGAGTCTTTTAAGCAGTTTTGATGTTGACAGCAGTTCAGTTGATTTTCTAAGCAAGCTGTTAATGTCGAGAGATCAAAATAGTTCAGCAATAATTACAAGAAGGTTGTCTTTACCTTCATTTTACACCAGAGCCATTGGTTAAGATTTCAGTCCATTTCTTTGTGACCTGTGTTTGTATGCTAATGACAATATCCTTCAACTGTTACCTACACCACTTTGTTGTAATGTAACACACATCATTAGAAGCATATGGGCCTCGCAAAGTACATGATAAGAAATTCCGAATTTTAATGTTTATAAACTAGACAAAACATCATTTAAAATTAAAGAACCTTAGTGAGCACACTCACATACCCCACGTCCCCACATTGTCACTGGAGAAATAAAATAACTGTAAGAAAAAAAAATTGTATAAGAAAAAAAAATTGAATCATAATTTCCTGTCGATATGCACATCTACATAGTATGTCCTTATTATCTACAAAGTTTCATGAAATTCTGTTGTGTGGTTTCAGAGGAGTTGCGATGGCAAACTGTTGCATAGGTATATTGAAGCAAATAAGTTCAAAGGGGCGTAACTCCTAGAAATGGGTCAAAAACATTATACTCTCTGCAACTCGTTGTGTGGGGTATAATTAAATACAGATCTGATTCTCTATCAACAAAATGTACATGTATTTACATAAACAAACTCCTTATAGATACCAGGATTCATATTATGTAGCCAGACACGCTTGTCTACAAAAGACTCATCAGTGACACTCAAATAGACCAAATCATTTTTTAAAGCTGCCACATGTTAATACATATTAAGGTAGGATTTGGTATGATTGCCACACTGAGACAACTTTCCACCAGAGACCAAAGAATGGCAAACATGACATCATACAAATGAAAACTCTCAAGCTGAAGGGTATACCATAACTTGTATGCTTCATATTTCAGAAAGTCAATATGGCAGTTAATTCCTTAGTTATGAAATGCCAATTGTACATTTGATGATAAATAGAGCCAATGAAAAAAAAATGTTAAATAAAAAATTCAAATGTTTTGGTTAAGAATTATAAGGATTAAACACATTTTTTCTATAGGTTATTGATGTGTAAACAAGGTCGCTTAGCTAAAAACTTGACATTGTAGTTCTTCAGACTTTTATTCAGTTTGTGAGTTCACCTATCAACAACTTATAGAAAAAATGTGTTTAATCCTATAATATTCCTCTGCTATATCATTTATACAATCTAGTCTGTACCAATGAGGAAGAAAATAAAACTTGTGTCATCTAGAAATGGCTCAATTGTGATGTAACATGTTGGGTTGCTGTCTCATTGACACAAACTCACCATCACCTTTTATTCATGTACTGTGGTTTCATCATTACTAGTGGGATACCGACTTCTGAAGGTTTCGTGAGTATAGGTAAACCACGAACAGGCTTGCATACAAGTTCCCAGGAATTGATCAATATAACTCTTGCATCTCATGTCCATTCATTAAACAGTCTAAAGTTCAATTGTGTCAAATGTTTGTCTTCTTGGTAAGAACAATTGAAAAAGGAATATTTGCATGAATGCTTGGTCAAATCAGATACAAAATGAGCTGTGACATAGATTGCTTGATTTGTGTTTAAGGTCCAGTGGCAACTATTACATGCATGTCAGGATGTGTACATTTAATTCAATATTAATATGAGCCCTGATTTGTACAACATCAACATGCCAAGTTTGATTTTTAACATGCTAGTCACAAGGTAAACATTCAGCCTTACCTGGATACATTATTGTGACTCAAATCCAACCAGTCTTTGCTCTTACTCCTAAATAGCGTGCCTAGTGGAGAAGCAGCAAATACCAATTTTCAAATCTTATGATTTGACCTGTTCAGGGATAGAACCCACAACATCTCACACTTTAAGCGAGCATTAGACCACTGAGGCAGTCATGAACTGTTACAAGTTCTAAAGCACTAACCAACCATGATATAACATTATTTCTTGTTAAAGACAAAGTGAGCAAAGGTAAACATTTTTGTACTTTCTTATTGATTCTAGTTGGGGGAGTCCAACTCCGCCATTTGGCAAGGAGTGTTCGACTTTTATTGACGGGGATTGCTAGTTTTGTTTCTACTGCAGGTCGATGGTTCTCTCCGACAACTCTAGCTTTCTCCGCTAACAAACACAAATAAGAGTTCCCCAGCTACCAACCCCCACCCCTAGATGTCGTTTTAGGTGAGTGAGCTGTTTTCTTTTTGTCATTTTATTGTGTAAAAGCATAGAGCGAAGCATATTTTGTAAGAAATTATTGTATTATGGTTTTCCTTGGAAAGCAATCAGAAGATAAAATCGAATACATGTATGTACCATTGAACTTTCATCCTATTTTTTACAGCAAAAAGATAAGTGTAATAAAAATACTAAAATAGCACATAAATGCATTCTAACTTTTTTTTCTGAAATCATATGGAGGATTTGTGGACCCAAGATGCATTCGTACTTTTGTAGTTCTATTTAATCCATGTTAGTCCTTCGAAAACTCAAAATGAATTTGAAATAAAAGCAGTGCAGAATGCCACAAGGAACTAGGTTCTCTGAAAATTTCTACAGACAGTAGAAGAGGATTTGCAGAAAAAGCTGACAGATGAATGATCAGACAGAATCATCATTATTCACTTCCTGCTTCACTTCTCTGTTGTATAAGATAAAAGATCACTTTAAATACTAAGGAACATTTTTAGCTCACCTGGCCCGAAGGGCCAAGTGAGCTTTTCTCATCACTTGGCGTCCGTCGTCGTTAGCTTTTTACAAAAACCTTCTCCTCTGAAACCACTGGGCCAAATTTAACCAAACTTGGCCACAATCATCATTAGGGTATCTAGTTTAAAAAATGTGTCCGATGACCCCGCCAACCAACCAAGATGGCAGCCATGGCTAAAAATAGAACATAGGGGTAAAATGTAGATTTTGGCTTATATCTCTGAAACCAAAGCATTTAGAGTAAATCTGACATAGGGTAAAACTGATTATCAGGTCAAGATCTATCTGCCCTGAAATTTTCAGACAAATCTGACAACCTGTTGTTGGGTTGCTGCCCCTGAATTGGTAATTTTAAGGAAATTTTGCAGTTTTTGGTTATTATCTTGAATATTATTATAGATAGAGATAAACTGTAAACAGCAATAATGTTCAGCAAAGTAAGATCTACAAATAAGGCAACATGACCAAAATTGTCAGTCGACCCCTTTAGGAGTTATTGCCCTTTATAGTCAATTTTTAACAATTTTTCGTAAATTTTTGTTATCTTCTTCTCTGAAACTACTCAGACAAATTTAACCATACTTGGCCATAATCATAATTAGGGTATCTAGTTTAAAAAAATTGTCCGATGACCCCGCCTTCCAACCATCATGGCCAACTTGGTTAAAAATAGAACATAGGGGTAAAATGCATTTTTTTGTTTATATCTCTGAAACTAAAGCATTGAGAGCAAATCTGACAAGGTGGCAAAAATGTTCATCAGATTTAGATTTATCTATCCTGAAATTTTCAGACGAATCCGACAACCTGTTGTTGGGTTGCTGCCCCTGAGTTAGTAATTTTACAGAATTTTTGCAGTTTTTTGTTATTATCTTAGATATCATTATAATATCTAATATCTAATACTATTAATTATGATTTTAACCTTATTTTACATGATTTCCAAAGCATCAGTAAATACAGGTGAGCGACACAGGCTCTTGAGAGCCTCTAGTTTTATACTACAAAGTTTTCAATAAGCTTTTATATCAAAACTTTTGTTCAATTATGTAGATACAAATAATCTGGAAAAAAGTTTTTCAAAAATGTAAACCCTTAAAGCTACAAAATTTACTGTTTTGCTGTTTCAAAAATATTGAAAATTCTCTCAATATACATTATTTAATCTAATTATTGCTTTCCAAGGAAAAGCATAATACAATGTTAACATGTTTGTGAGGACACTTTAATACTAAGTATAGCAGAAATTGTGATCAAAACACCTGATTCATATATCTCTTTAATCATAAAAAATTTATGTATAAACAAAGGCAAATTTGTAAGTTCAATAAAATGATGTATGAACACTGACATACACTTGCAACAGTTCAAATTATTACTTGTATTTCCTATTCTGCATTCACTCTTTATCTTCATGAAAAAAGGCCATTACAACCTGATTTTTATATTTTTTAAATGAACTCACTATCTTTCAACATTTCAATTTCATACTTAAAATAAATTTTTAACAAATTTTTATCAGTAGATTTACAAATAAAGCATGAATAGGCAATACATATATTTGGTCGTCAGACCAATGAAATGATTCCTCTGAAAATAAACGTCAATGACAATGAAACAAAATCATTTCTCAAATAATTTTTTAAGTTTTAAATTGCCTTGATTTTTTCTATAACAAGTTGAGATACACTGTTTCTGAGATATACTGCATAATATAGCATATGCCATAAACATCAAGACAACCAAGTGAAAATGTTCGAATACTCATTTTTTAGCACTATACATTAATTTTTCCTCACATAATGAAAATGAAACAAGAAGTATTCAGACTAGAAATATATCACTACAGCTCATCTTGTCTCTTTATATCCAATAGTTCTACCTCAAATATAAGTGTTGCTCCACCTAAAATGACACCAAAAAAACATCCATTATATATGTATATCTACATGTAATAATAAAAATAAAATTTGTAAAATAATGCAATTTTTGTGAAAAGCAAAAATATATAAAGACAGAAGATGATAGCCCAAAATGTTGACATGCAAGGTCTTTTTAAGAGGTATAAAATGAGTAAAGCAGACAGCTGGTAGTTGTTTGAATTCCTCCTCATTTAATGTGAACACTTTTGATAGGAACTACTTGTGATAGATCATTGATATTTACTCAGAAGTTGCATTACTATCAGTACATATCAGTTTGATGACTATTTTGGGGCCCTGTCCCCTAGGACATGGTCTGGACAGTGACTTTGAATTAATAAGCAATTTTCAATGTTATTTTTTTCTGCTTAAGTTAGTTTGATAGGATCTACTTGTGATAGATCAATGATATTTTGTATGAAGTTGCATTACTATCAGTATTTGTCAGTTTGACGACTATTTTGAGGCCCTGCCCCCTAGGACATGGTCCAGTGACTTTGAATTAATTAGCAATTTTCAATATTAAGTATTCTGCTTTAGTCAATTTGATAGGATCTACTTGTGATAGATCACTGATATTTTTTATGAAGTTGCATTACTATCAGCTCATATCAGATTGATGACTATTTCGAGGCCCTGCCACCTTTGTCAGGATCCAGTGACTTTGAATTAATCAGCAATTTTCTATGTTAAGTTTTTCTGCTTAAGTTTTATTGATAGGAACTATTTACAATAAACAATGATATTTTCTATAAAGTTACATTACTGTCTGTACATCTCAGTTTGTTGACCATTTTCAGGCCCTGCCCACTAGATCATGGTCCAGTAACTAAATTAATAAGCAATTTTGCTGCCCATTAGATTATCTTTTTCTAAATTTTATGCCAATAGATGAGACATATCTCTGTGTCAACAGTTTACTATCTTTTTGTGGTTTTATTTTTGGTTGTTTTTTATTTTAAATAAAGTTTCTTTATACCACTAGTCACATTTTCTATATCATGACAGTAAATGGTATTAAGATGAAAAAGTAAAAGAAAATTATAATTATAAACTTATTCATTTCAATGTTTGCACTGGATGTTAAGCAACCAATAATTAATCAATCAATGTTTGTACTGGAAAAACACAACACTGTATTCAACTATTGTTATCTTCGTCTAAAAAGTTACCTGGAATTTTTGGTGGAGCTCCTCTATCACCATATCCCATATCTGAAGGAATGACTAATTTCCTTTTTTCTCCAACACACATGCTGCAAAAAGATAGTAACAAATTATATCTCTATCTTTTCTATATATTGAATAACCACATAGATTCAAGGGAACACAATATTTCATCTGTCAAAAAAAGTGGTTACCCAGGTACTTAGCTTTTAAATCTAGTACATATATGTAAGTCTGTTAAGATGTAATTTGATTGTATGAACTGAATTAATTGACAGTCATAACAAAAGAAATCTATAAAGATAAAAGAAGAATGTGTGTCTGAAGACACGAATGCCCCCGCTCAAGCTTCAAACAAACGAAAATGGGACCGATGGACAGAAAGACGGAAGGACAAGGGTAACACTTCATGCCCCTGTCGCCTACAGCGGGGGCATAAAAATCACTTAGAAATCAAATGAAAAGTAATTCATTACTGAACTAGTAGTTAATTTTCAAAGCTGATATTTTAATAATTACTAATGACAAGGTTTTCACTAGGAATTTTTCTCAAATTTAGTCATTAGATAACCTTTTACCCCTTTAACCAATACCAAGGTAAATCTTCATGTCACCTTATTTAAACTCATCCCAGTGAACCTCAACCCCATACTTTTAACTAGTTCTGGCAAAACTTTTATAATATCCTTTCTTTAACTAATCCAAGTCCAGATCTTTTAATCCTTACCCCAGTAAACCTTGATCCCATCCTTTAATAACTTGTCCAGCTCCTAATGTAAAAACAAATGGTTCTTTCCTTGGTATACTACTGTCAAATTCTGTACCATCTTCCAATTTGCCCTGAAATTTATCAAAACATTTATCTACATGCATGACATGTCTAGATGAAGACAGAAAACAAACATATAAAAATATGATAATTTCACAATTGTCTACATCTTTACAACCTTCTTTTTCAAAATGCGAAACCTTTGTATTTTATCAGTTTCAAGCAACATTAACGTCTGTAAATTTCAAAATATAATGAACATTTTTCATCTTGAGTGAAACCACAAGAGAGAATGATATTTCTTAGTGTAGTTCTCACAGAAAAAACTAAGCACAATTTTGTTGTTTAAAGCGTGGTATCAAGTGATTCTATACTGGAATGATTGATTACTGGTGTTTAACGCAACTTATACAGTAGATTAACTACCTAGACCACTCAGTCACCAAGGCCCTGATCATACTTGAATGATATTACTTTGATATCAATACTTGAGGACTTTTCAGTTAACAGATTAAAAATCTTAATTTTTTACTTTATTCTGCCACTGTACAGGTTTGCTTAGCTGGTTTGGAAACTTTTGGTGTTTTTTTTTTCATAACTGCTCTTAAAAGTTCCATTGAAATCAAATATCGATTGATTTTGTTTTGATTACCACTGGACAAATGCTGGAATTTTTTTTTTTGGAAAAGTGCATATAAAGTGCACAACATAAATTGGGTATCTTTCAACTGTGTATCAAACTGTTTTCAAGGACCTGTAAGAAAAACCTTGTTAATTACTAGATGCACAAGTTTACAGGTACAGTGAATATCAATGTTAAGGTTTCTTACACTTTAGATCATGCATATCTAATTAAGTATCTACAAATGTATATGTACAAGTAGTGTACTTCCTTTTAGACTTATGCACTTACAGAATAATAAATATGTATGTAATATATAAAACCAGTGTTCTCCCCGTGGCCTTTTACCATCATGGTAATGTGATGTTATACTGCTTGAGTTTGATGCTATCTGAGATTTTTATTTTATAGATTGTCGTTATGGATGTGATGCTAAAATTTCTAGAATAAGATGGTATTTTAAATTCCCCGTTTACCAGGATGCTATATAAAATGTGTGGGGAGAACACTGAAAACTATATGTAGAAATAGTTGTTTTGTTGTAGATATGTATAATACACTTACAGTGTTATATACATATGACATGTATGATATGTCATGTATGTAGTGTTTCTCCTTCCACTTAAGATAACACTTATGTCAATGTATGTATGTATATCACCTATATGCATAAGTATAAATATCTTTTCTTTTAGATGTGTATAATACACTTACAGTGTAATGCATGTGTAGAGTGTCTCCCTTTCTAGATTTGATTTTACAGTTGTCTACTCTCTTCTTTACTCCAATCTGTAATTTCTTCTTTTTTTCTTCTTCTCCTGCCCAAGCTTCCACAACCATCAACAGCACCAACAGACCATTTACAACCCAGCTTATCTTCATTCTAAAATCATATAATGTTTACTGACAATCTCTCTGACATGATAAAGTCACACATCCTGACAGATCTTGTAAAAGGGAAATTTAAAGATGCTTGATTGTCTCTGTCAATTTTTTTCACACCTTAATATCTTGACTAGGGTTTATTATGTTTGAGCTCAACATACTGCAGTGTGCTGAACTCTAGATGTCTTTTGGTGTTTATTTTGTCAAGAGGTTCCTGTCTCATTGACATCATCTTCTAACAATAAGTATTGTCAGAAGCAGGCGTCATGGACTTTTGGTATTTCAAATTTTTAAAAGCAGTAAGAATACACAATAAACAATAATCAGTTGGCTTTCTGTTTAAATTTTTCTCAATACTAGTACTCTTTTAAGATTGTTTATCACTTTAAAAACTTATATCAATTACAAAAAATCACCTGTTTGTTGTTTTAACAATTTTCAGGAAGTTTTTCAAATTTTGATCTTTTATAATTAAAAAAAAAATTACACAAAGAAGCCATTAGCCAAGCAGATGTTTAATCCACAGATGAGGATAAAAACTAATTTAATCCAATTGTAATATAAATTGTTTTTTTTTTGCATTTCTTGTCTACTCAAGCTTGTATAAATGAATGACGTTGGCATAAATCTTGTAGCCCATGTTTATAAGTCATGTGCAGTTGTCATGAAATAGAGGTTCCATTATAATATAAGTTCCAATAGGAACATATAGTATGGCTCCATTGTTTATAACTAAGTTTCCATTGAAACTTCTATTTCGCGCAACAAATATACATTGAAACCTCGAGTGAAAATATTTTTTTTCTTTATAAAAATTGAAGTCTTCAAAACTTTATTTGTAAAACATAATATTCATTTTGGGTTCCGAAATAACTACATTTGGTGCCGAATTAACCAAGTACCTATTTGACTATATGCCGAATTGACTATAATGGGTGCTGATTTAACCATGAGGTGCCAAAATGACTAGAATTCTACCACACCAACCACTAACACAGGACAAACAACAACAGACAAAACATTATATAGCTTTGACTTAGTTCTTTGACACATAATCAACATGTATCACATTTTTTTTCATGCCTTCAAATGCAGTTAATGAGTAATAAGGAAAATTTTAATTTGCCATTACATAGTCTTAACATTTGATGGATAACTTCAATGCACTACGGCATAGGCCAATAGGCCACTAAAAATGTTGTTGGTCAGTGAATCCGGGTTCGTTTGCCCAAAAACACGTTCACTCCCATTCACGTTCGCCCCCTTTCACGTTCACACCCTACACTTTAGCACCCCGAGTCGGTTCGCACCCTTTTTATTGGTTTTGAGTTAAATAATTTTTCAATCGTTTTTTGGTTAGTGTATTGCTATAAATAATTTTTTTTGTTCATTGTTTCAAAATGAAGTGACTTTCCAAAATCGATTTTTGTTTTGAATAATTTTTCAATCGTGTTTTGGTTATTGTATTGCTATAAATAAGTTTTTTTTCATTGTTTCAAAAAAAAAGACGTTTTTTTTGTTTTGAATATTTTTTAATTGTGTTTTGGTTAGTGTATCATGGTGTATTGCTATTTTTTTTTTTTTCATTGTTTCAAAATAAAGTGACTTTCTAAAAAGGTTTTTTGTGTTGAATATTTTTTTAATGTTAAGATACTAAACTGCTATTTAACTCAACAACAATAACATTTTGAATCTTCATTGTTTTTACTCATACCAAGCTAAATACATGCTATCTTCATGCAGAATTTACATCAAAGCTGGTTAAAACAACAATCACGATTTTCAAAAACATAACAATAACACCAAGTTTAGCTGTGTAAACACCATATAAAAATTATAATAATTAATCATCAAATTAATTTAAAACAATATTTCATTTAAATATTACCAAATTTCTATTTATGAAAATAAAAATATTTTGATATAAATATCTAAAAAACATCTAATAATTCATAAGGTTTTTGAATTAAAAAAAAAAGGGTGCGAACGGACCCAGGGTGCGAACGTGTAGGGTGCGAACGTGTATTGGGCGCGAACTGACCTGATACCTTGGCCAGTTATTTCCTGAAAAAACAGCCTTTTTACAAATTTTTTTTGTTGTTTATGAAAAACTGATTTTCGGGCTTGTACAATTAATACATAAATTAGGTCTTGTGGGGCTATTTTTGGACTATATAGTATTTTAAAGTTAACATGATTTTCGTGAAGACTTTAGCAAAAATTGAAGTTTAGCCTGTTGCTGAGACTACTAATAGTACTATGACTAGATGTTATAGAAGTCTCATCCTGTTGTTAACAGTGTCACTTAAGTTAAGCGTTCCCCAAACTCTTGAATATTTTTCCTCAATTTTGAATCTTCTAAATATACAAATGTATGAAGGTAATTTAGCTTACATGTCTTGTTTGTCGTGTGTAATTACTGACGTGTCGTATCTTTCTTCGTTCGCCGGTCGGTTGATCAGTGTAAAATTTGATCTTTTTTATCACAATAAATACTCTAAACAAGAAAACACTCAAATGATTACTCGAATTATCCGAAATGATATCTGGTTTCGTGGTGGTTTTTCAACCAGTTCATGCAGTTATATTTGGGGGACCAGTTTCAAACGTATAACAATCAACTTCCGGTTAAAGCGGCGGCACCAGCCAAATATTTTGTTACTGCAAATAATCTATTTGCATCAATTCATCATCATGTCGTAAGCAAAGATTAATATCCTTAATCAGTTATTTAAGTATATTTATTAATGTTTGTATCACAATTTGCATTATTCTAATCCTTGATTACATGATAATGGTGTTGTATTGACCACCACAAGTGTTTGTTTATAAATTGCACGTACACTGTAATAGATGCTGAAGATAATATTGTCGAGAATCTATTTTAGAAATACAAATTAAGCCTTCGTCAACAAATTAAAAACAGAAAGTACAATAGCTGGTAAACAGAAAAGGGCCTTCCTTGTTTCAGTAAAAAAAAATGAGATGTGGTACCGGTAATGATTGACAATGAAACAACTATCTACGGATAAGTTACTTAGTATGTAAACAACTTTCGGCCACAGTTTACCCATCATCAATTGGCTCTCCAAATGTACCAGTCACGCAATTATGCTGTTGGGAAGTCAAGAGACATAATACTGGCAACTCCATGAAAACAAGAAATGTGATTAATCTCGTATTTTGCAGCCAACATCTTAATGTAGTCACCATTCATTTATTGTGTTTACATATAAAATATTGTACCCACTGACCTTTTATTTATAAATTTATTATTTTCTTGAAACAAAATGTAGAGAAAAATTAAAACAACATTTTATAAATTTATTAAAATTTTTTCAAGCATCCAAAGTGCTTTTTCTGGATTTTCCTTTATCAGGAATGCTCATACAGCCGAATAATTGAAAGCCAAGGATGTATAAGAACCGAAACAATTGAGTATATGACTAAAAAGGACTTTAAAAACTGAGGATATTGAAACCTTAAGTTAGTTTCTTTATAATTTATATACAGACAATTCAAGAAAACCGTAAAAGTGTTTTCAACATTACGACTTCATGGATTTTTCTAGCATTCCACAGGGTCCAGTATTCGGACCCATTCTCAACGGCAAAAACCCTACATTTTTCCCAATTTTGAGAGCAAAATTCCCAAACGATCACAAAATTCATTTTCATCTTTATTATTCACGACAGAGATGTTCATTTTATTCAACCGCTAGCTTTATGCCGAAAATCGTCAACAACTAATGTGTAAATCCGAGAAAAAACATAATTGACTGACAAACAATGGCTGCCATAAACAGGAGGTGAAGAAAATTACAAAACCGGACCAGATTCCGGAAACGGATTAGGCTAATTCCGGGTTTGCCGATCAAATATACAATAAATAATTTTTTTTTTTTAAATCTAAGCATGTGACAGCTACATGTACAGTCAGGGGACTTACTTAAATGAGTGATTTTCTAAATCACTGATTCAAGTAACATTATGTACATAAAGGTTGGAAGTAAGAGTTGTCTTTCTTTAATAATCACCTATTTAAGTAGTACAAATTAATCACTAGACTAAGTGATTTAATTTTATTGTAGCTTTAAATATAGAATACTAATGATCCAGGAACTAATTATGTTGCTAAAATTATCAGAACCAACATCTGTGTTGATAGGATGACCAGGTCATGTCAGGTGATGACCTTGTACTAAATCTAGGATAATGACATAAAAATCACTTCTTAAAGTATCATTATTTTAATAACCCCCACTAATTTCAACACCCCCGGAACAGTGAAATTTTGATCGCGAACAGTAGAATTTTATTACATAATCTATAAGATGAAACCTTGAATTTTACAGGAAAAATACTCCCACTGCTGGGAAAAATCTGTTGAGAAAGTATCAGTTCATTATGTAAAGCCATTTTTATAGCATTTTTTCAAGTAAAATAGAATTTGCAGCTAAATGATTGCATCAAAGGCATAAACCTTGATGCTTAAAAGAGGCAAAAAGTTTATTTTTTTCAATTTTACTAATGAAAAGATATTATCTAAAGCTATGTGTTTAAAATTTTGGTAAAACTACAAAATCACATTTTGTGACAAAACTTCGAATTTGCTACTTAAATAAGTCCCCTGACTGATGTATGAAACAGCAACACTAAAGCTTAAAACTAAAAGATATATGACAAAGAAAAGAGAAACAGGAAGTATTTTAAATTATACAGAAACTCAAATTTATATTCACAAATTTTCATGTCAAAATCAAATTAAATGTGACAATGCTTTTTTTTCTTTATCACTAAAAAATGTTGATATTATAATATATGTTTTTATAAGGTAAACAAATAATTACAGATCCAAGAGGTAATTTCTTCTAGATTTGAAGGGCCAGTAAAAATCTAGAAGAGCAAATGGATTTAAAAACAATGTTAGCCTGCTTGGCCAGTTAAAATACATCTTATTTCTTTCCCTGAATTATTTATTATATTAACCATGTTTACTGTTACTGTCTTTGAAGATAAAAAAGGGGGTGTAAATATTTATCACATGTGTGCTTTAAGAACTCGTTATTTTGATATTAGAAGAAACTTGAGTGCCTTGTTGTTAAATTTAAAAACCAAAAAGAACATTGAATTATTAATAGCATTCATGTAGTTTCTTACTTTATTTTCACCAAAAAAGAAAATTGTTAATGAACTAAATACACTAAAACTAACATCTGGTATATTGGTTGTTTTTCCCAATTTCATTGATAATCGCGTTAAAAAATTCCCAAAACTGACCAGGATCCTTTTTCCCAAAATACCCAGATAAACCCCTGGACTTGCCGTTAAATTGTACTGAGAATATTCAAGTTGAAAAGGGTGTGACTCATCAGATAGGTACTAAAGCACAAAATCAACTAAGGAAAAGGCACAAAGAATAGATTTGATAGTACTTGGTTACTGAAACCTAGTTTAAAGCACTGCATGAATTTCAACTAATAGATAAAACGTATTCTCCCAGAATAAAATCCATGAGAAAAGCATGAAATTGTGCATTTCCAAAATAAAATACCAGTTGTATTCTTTAGAGTCCTCGATAGCCCAAAATAGAATATGTAAAAATAATATCCACTCAAAAATGACCTTTTTATTGGACAGTGCCCCTCTGCCATGAGTTTCTAGCTTAGATTAATTGTCAGTTGGTCATTGTCCTGAATATGCATGAAATATTTCATCAATACATGTATGTGCCTACAATGTAGTAAACAAAGGCAAGGTTCCACAACTTTTTTAACAACTTTCTTAAAGACAATTGGGGCAAAGAAGTCACTTTCCAGTCCATCACTTTGCTATTTCCCAACCGCCAAAAGCAATTCACAACAGTCGTTTTCATCATTGGCAATTTTTTTTTATGAAGTTGATGAAAGGTTAAACAATGTATATCTTTAGAAACCTAGTGAAAGCATTGACTTTGTAGATTGGTCGTATGTTATTTCCAAGAAACAACTTTTAATGAAGTATTTTCTTTCACTTCTGGCAAATGTATGTTACTTTTTAAATTTTTTTCTTGGGAACATTCTGACCTCATTAATAGGGTTTTTTGTCTCCTTAAGAAGAAATGTGTTACCAAGTACAGTATATACTCAAGCTAATGTGATTGAGTGAATCGTGGTGAAACAAGGATTTTGAATGATAACAATTAATGACCCTATCACAGTCTTAACGATACACTTTTAAATCTACAGGCTCGGAGCTCAATTTTTCAAGATTCTGTTGGCTCTGTAGAGATGATTTTTACAGGCCTGAAAGCAATTTTACAAACCTGGGCTGCTGGGCCTGTGGTTGAGCGTGAAGACTGCTATCATATATAGGTATGGAAATTAAAATTAAATTTAAATGGTACCCCAGCTAATTTCCATCTTTGATATACATGTATGATACAATACATAATACATATTACATGTATTAAATACATGTAATATGTATTGTATCATGTATCAAGGATGGAAATTAGCTGGGGTACCTATTTTATAAATTATTATATTGAATAAGCATATAGATATTGCAGATTGTATCACCACCAGTATTTACAACATGAAAATTCACCGTTTATTGATATTAAATTTTACTTTTTCAGTGCATTATTACAAAAACCTAAAAGTGAGATGACTCCAGAAGAGTTGTCCCAGAGGGAACAAGAAGAGTTTAATACTGGTCCCCTGTCTGTCCTGACTCAGTCAGTAAAGAACAACACTCAAGTCCTTATAAACTGTAGGAATAACAAGAAGTTATTGGCCAGAGTGAAAGCATTTGATAGGTGGGTATATCAGCAAGACTGAACTTTGCATTAATATATCCCAATGCATGCATTTGTAAACTGATCCGAACCATCACAAACAATTAATCGAGTGTGATGGGCTGAGCATCTTCAAGAAGTAAAAAAAATTAACTTGTTATAAAAAAAAATGGAGGTGGGACTAGCTATTTGCAATGGTTGAAAAAATGTAGCATTAAGAAAATTCTCTCTATGGTACATTTCTTTAACCATAACAAAAAGTGTAACTATATGTATTAATGATAGTAATCTACATTATTTTTATACAACCGCAAAAACGCAAAAAAAATTTGCTGTGGTATATTGGTATGACATTGGTTTTCACACTCTAACTTTAGTTTAAGTGACTGGATCTTTATGAAATTTTACCATAAGGTTCAATACCACAAAAGGAAGGTTGGAATTGATTTTGGGGGTTATGTAACCAACAGTTAAGGGCCAAAAATAAGCATTTTTGTAACTTCCAGACAATAACTTGTGTGTTAGTGTATGGATCTCTCTGACATTGTACCACAAGGTTCCATATCACAATGGGAATGATTTTGGGGGTAATTGCCTCAAAATTTTAGGAACTAGGGGCCAAAAAAGGGGCAAAAAACAAGCATTTTTCTAATTTCATGACAATAACTTGTGTGTAAGTGTATGGATCTTTCTAAAATTGTACTACAAGGTTCCATATCACAAAGGGAAAGCTGGAATTGAGTTTGGGAGTAATCGCCAAAAACATTTAGGAATAAGGGGCTAAAAAGTGGCAAAAAATAAGCATTTTTATACGCCCGTTTACGGGATGTATTATGGTATACATGTACCGTTAACCGTCTGTCCATTCGTCGTCAACATGTCGGACATTAACTCAAAAAAGCTTTAACCAATATGCATGAAACTTTGGTGAATTGTTTATATCTATTGACGTGAGCTCCCTTTCGTTTTTTATAAATTTCAGATTCACCATTTCCAAGTTTTGGGGTTTTATTCATTAAAAAAGGGGGGATTTTCCAGTTTTCTGACAATAACTCAAGGATGCTTTCACCAACTTGCAAGAAATTTTGGTGAATTGTTTATATCTGTTGATGTAAACTCCCTTTAGAATTTTATAAATTTTAGATTTTACATTTCTGAGTTATGGGGTTTTATTCATTAAAAAAGGGGGATTTTCCAGTTTTTGGACAATAACTCAAAAATGATTTCAGCAGTTCTCATGAAACTTTGGTGAATTATTTATAGCTATTGATGTAATCTCCCTATTGATTTTCATAAATTTCAAATATGACATTGAGAAGAAATTGAACTTTATTTGTTTATAGTCTGACAACAGATTTACTAAGTATTGCCCAACAGCACAGTGTATTGCATACAGCAAGAAATCTTTAATTGAATATAAATTCAATTCATATAACCAATTTCAAGTTCTTTGACTACATATATTCAGAAACCTATAATATGTCAAATATTTAATTACAATCCAAATTCAGACCTGTATCAAGCTTAAATATTGTGTCCATTTTTGCCCCAACTGTTCAGGGTTGGACCTCTGCGGGCGTATTCAGCTGCGCTAAGCGAAGCAGTTTTATTGTAACTTCCAGACAATAACTTGTGTTCAAGTGTATGGATGTCTCAGAAATTTTACTGCAAGGTACCATACAACAAAGGAAAGGCTGGGATGGATTTTTGGGGTAATTGCCTCAAAATTTTAGGAATTAGGGGCAAAAAACAAGCATTTTTCTAGTTTCAGGACAATAACTTATGTGTAAGTGTATGGATCTTTATGAAATTGTACTACAAGGTTCCATATCACAAAGGGAAAGCTGGGTTTGAGTTTGGGGGTAATTGCCTTAAATGTTTAGGAATTTGGGGCCAAAAAACAAGCATTTTTCTAGTTTCCAGACAATAACTTGTGTTCAAGTGTATGGATCTCTCTGAAATTGTACTGCAAAGTACCATACCACAAAGGGAAGGCTGGGATTGAGTTTGGGGGTGATGAATCATAAGGGGGTTCAAAAAATTTGGGGGGGGGGGGGATTTTTTTTTCTATTTTAAGACTTTTATGATGTATTTAAATTGGTAATTATGGTTGCAAACTCCATTGGAAATTTGAATTGAGATTATGACCATATCTTGAGGGAAAGAATTTTTTTTTGGGGGGGGGGGGGGGGGGAAGGAGGGGGGTAAAAAAGAAATTGTGGGGGCAATTTTTTTTTTTCATTTCAGATTTCAGAAATTAAAAGAAAATTTCTTCAAATATTATTTCTTTTTTCAAAAAAAAGGGGGGGTATTAATTTTTTTTTTTTTTTTTGGGGGGGGGGGGGGGGGGGGGTCAATACGCAACAGCATAGTGTATTTCTCAAAAGCAAAAAAAAAGGGGGGGAATTTTTTTTGGGGGGAGGGGAGTTCAATTTCGCAACAGCATAGTGTATTGCACGAAAGCAAAAAATTGAATATAAATTAAAATCATATAACCAATTCTAAGTTCTTTGACTACAGGTATTTGGTGTCAGAAACCTATTAGGTGTCAAATATTTATTTACAATCCAAATTCAAACCTGTATCAAGCGCGAATATTGTGTCCATTTTTGCCCCAACTGTTCAGGGTGTGGAAGGACATTTTTTCAGTTTTAAAATTAACCTGTGTCTGATCAAATCATCAAAATTTTAATCCAAAAAGGGTTCTGTTTGACTATGGTAAAAAAAAAATTAAATACTGCAGTGATGCAACTGATTGGAGAAAAATGTGTAAAAACGAGTAAAACAAACATGCAAAATCCAAATACCAACAACCTTAAGAGCTCATCATGTAGCACCTGCCTCACATTAGCATCTGATTTCTATTATTATCATTTCAGACATTGTAATATGGTATTGGAAAATGTGAAGGAAATGTGGACAGAGACCCCTAAAACAGGAAAAGGAAAGAAGAAATCCAAACCAGTGAACAAGGACAGATATATCTCAAAAATGTTCTTACGAGGAGATTCTGTTATCTTGGTTCTGAGGAATCCTATGGCTACTAGCAAATAAGTGTTCAGTGGTGTTCCATGTGAAATCAGAATATTTTGTATTGTAAAAACAGGACTGCAAAGATGCAGCATTGTATATTTACATGTTATCGGACTTGTTGTAATAAGTTGATAATTTCAAATCCAAATCTAGAATTCTTAATTTAACATCCTTAAACAAAACAAGATCTTTGTTTATTATAGTTTTGGTCAGTTGCCTCAGATCTGACTAGAAGCCACTTGTTCAATCATGATTTATATTTTCTGAACTAAAACATCTAAAATTAATAAATTTTATGTTTGACTTGTCATTTTCATTCAATCATAAATCATTATTTTATATGTAAATTAGCAAATGTTCATTTTATACTAATAAACATGTTGTCATGAGACTGCTTTATTTACATTTACAGTAGAATCTACACCATTGACGTAAATGACCCATCACAGAAGTATACTGTTCATTTGTGGTGCCATTTGAAATGAATTCAATGGGCAGTGCTTTTGGGGTTTTATTTTTTTGCCTTCAAATTTGGAAACCCTACCAGCCAACCAGGAATTTCAAAAACCTGATAATATGCTATAAAACTTAAATTATGGGTGGTATTCTAGGTTGCCCTTGCCTTTCAGAAATTATGCCTTCTCAAAAAACAGTAATTAGAATATTTTTTTATCTTAGTCACAGTTTTTACATTTCATGACCCTGCTTGACGGAGTCTGGAATATATAGGAATCCTCATGTCCGTCGGTCTGTCCGTCACACTTGGTTTCCAGATGATAGAGAACTGCTTTTTAAAATTAAATGGAATGCTTTGAACTACCATAGACAGGTTAAGTTTAATTTTCGTCAGTTTCACTAGAACCATTGAGTCTTGGTACTTCAATGATTGTTAAAATTTTTTGTGGTTTCTGGAAAATAAATGGAGAACCCCTGTATAATGAAATGTTTTGGACCACTAATTACAGTTTAAATTTGAATTTCATCATTTCTACGGTCACCATTCCATAGTTATGATATTGATTGTTGGAAAAATTCAAAATTTTGTCGTTTCTGGATGATAAATGGAGTACAAATTTTTGGAAATTATTAAAAATTTTATATATCCACTTAACATTCTCAAAACTTTTAAAAATTTTAACCAGAGTTATACCCCTTTAAGATATGAATTTACTTTTACATTACTTAGAAAATTAATATAAATACTGTGGTTTGTTTATCTACTCATCAGCATTCAGGCAAGCACCTGACTTGAATTGAAATAAAGAAACAAGTTCAAAGGTATATAGAGTGATATCTTTGCACTAGGTGACATGAACAAATATTAAATGTATGCACACAAAAATTATACATAAACACTGCTTTTGAACTAAAGCAAAAAAATAACGTCTTATAAATTTTCACAGTATGTTGCTACAGAAACAAAATCATGAATTCTCAGTTGCTTTTGGTGATGGTATTGGTGATTGCTAGATGTTTTTGCAGTGCATATAATCAACATGGAAGATAATTATTGAAATTCAACTTTTTGGTATGATTTGCTTTTCCAAAATTACCCAGCTTGTAAGCTTGTGGCAATGCCCAACGTGAAATTGCTTCCTGCATATGGCATTTGTCTGAATAAAAATGAGATTTGAGGTAAACACTAGTAAGACATCTAGAAGTCAACATACAGTTTCTACAATATTCTTAATCGGCCCAATTCTTAAGAAAGTTTCATCTGTTTACACTTCGTAATAGTATTTTTATATTCAAATTTGGAAGTTAATAAATGAATTCAAAAAGTAAATATATGATGTAATTCTTCATTTAATTCATTTCAGCTGAAGAAAAAGTAGCAACCGACACTTCTCGATTTTAGATTGAAAAAGGTTCACAATTTAGTTCTTATTGCTGGTCTAGAGTGGTTGACATAGAATAGTCTTGATTTTTATTGTCATGTACAGGTTAACACTGGTGAATTCCCATTTAGGAGTATCTGAAATCAAACTTGTACCATCTCTTAAAACTGGATAATGAAAATAAATGCTTTATATATTGGTGCATCCCAATAAATGGTGGAAAGTATGATTTAAAAAGTCCTCTCCTCTGTAAGTATAGGGCCAAATGTTGCCTAACTTTTAATTGAATGTTCCTTTGGGAATCTGGTTTTAAAACTATCCAGGGATTTGATCCATCAATAAACATGACCACTTGCTAAACGTAGAACATATAAGTAAAATTGCAGTTTTTAGGCAGTTAAGCTGCCTTATGCGAGCACCCTAGATTTGTGTTCTACCCAATAAATGCTGAAATACGTGCCAATGTTATTATCTAGCTGGCTATTATGTTATTTATAACTAATTGGACATTTTTTTAATACTTTTATTTCTGGAATACAAAAAATATGACCAGAAAAACCTTAAATGATCGTCGAACTACCCAAAACTTTTGAAGTTGCACATAGGAAGTAGTGCTCAATAGAAATCCGTACGTAGTTTATTATCCCCTGTGCTTTAGGCTACGATGTCAAAGAACAATTGTATGAAATATTTCATTGCCAAAAATCGGTAATTACAAGTCGTTTATATTTCCCAAATGGCAAAATGCGCAGGAATATTGTTCATGTACAACAAATCTCTATGATAGAGGAAATAAAGTTATATAAGTGGGTGGTAATTTCTAACTTATCTTGCCAAATAAGGTTGTTATTGGCTGTGTTTGGATATACGCCTAAGGCAGCCTATGGTTACCCATAGGTATCTTTGGGTACCCATGGTTTGATATTTTGATATATAGAATATCAAACCAAAGGTACCCATGGATAACCATAGGCAGAGACATATAATGTATTATATGTCTCTGCCATAGGCCACCTCTGGCGTATATCCAAACACAGCCGTTATTTATGAATGAAACGAGGTCTTGAAAACAGTAGTCTCGATCATCCAGCCGCTTTATTTTTCAAAGTATAGCGTCTGGATGACAAGTGATATAAAAATGGTAATTTATGACATTCGGAATAGTATCGGCTTTTTTAGCTTGTTGTTAGAGATAATGTCCAAGACGAATAACCAAGAAGTTGGTTATTGACTTCGGAAGAAATGACATTACGATAATATTATTGAAAAGCCCGAGTGTACCGATTGTTGTTTAAAGCTATTTATATATTTTTGTGACGACATACAATTCATGGAAAACACCATACAGCATGGCCGCGAAGGAAAAAAATCAGCACATCCAACCTTAGTAAGATTTTATAACACACACTGTAACATATATTTCAATGCAACCTGCTACACTGAGTATTTATATTCGTTCATGCATGTCTGTGCTACGAACGAGTTTATAATTATACAATAAATGTCAATTTGTGTGTTGACTGGGACCACTCGAACAGTCATATACGCTATAAATACATTTTGGGGTTGATGTGTAGTATCTTTAACTTTATAAATACTTGATGGAAAAGTGCTATGACGCCGAAACATTACCTTCATTTAAGATAAGACTGTTGTATCTATCTAAATATAAGAGTTTACATCTTGATATGCGTAAAAGAAAAAAAGGGGAGGAGAGGAGGGATACACAATGATGTACACATTCAAAGAAAGTGTATCTAGAAGATGCCATTTTTTACATAGTACACTAAACGGTCAAAATGATTTATGATCGATTTTTTTTTTAAAAACAAATGCATTTAGCTTATACAATACAGATCAGTAAAAAGTGGGACACGTTGTTATGAAAAATAATTTCGTTTAACTCATATAACACTATCTAAAAATGTATATATATACTGTTAGTTAACAAAGTCTGAACTGGTCAACTTAAAATAGAAAAATAAATTTTTTTGCACTTTTATTGCACTATCAAAAGGCATTTTGTCACACACAAATCTCATTTATGAATAAAAATGTTGTCAGGGAAGATACCAAGTGGCTATCTTAACCTGTTTCTTTGTTGTTAATGTTGAACAAAACCATGTCAAGAGAAAAACACTGATCATTCAATTTTCTGCAAAACAAAAGACAGTAAAACAATAGATTCAGCATCAATGAAAGGAGTTGTTAATGAGGCAGCAACCGGTGAACCCAATGACATAAATTACCAAAAGTAGACATCATCATGATTAAGAGTTTATCATGTAGACTAAAACAAAAAGTGAAGATAAAAGTACCAAAATGTCAACATTACACAAATAAGGAGATGCGGTATGAATACCAATGAGACAAAATATCCACCGAAGTTCAAATGAAGTGAATGTGAGCAATTATAGGCAACTGTATGGCCCTCAACAATGAGAAAAATCCATGCATGGTTTGGATAGAGAATACAAACAGGGAATGTGTCAAAGAGACACCAACTCAACAAAAGAGCATGAAACAACCCAATGCCACCAATGGGTCGTGTCTTCAACGCAGCGAAATAATCTTGCATCCTGAAGCGGGATTCAGCTTGCCCCAGGACAATTATTTATACAATATATTTCTATGATGTTTTTTTTTTCAAACAATTTGTTTTTCATATATGCTATGCTGGTGACCAAAAATTAATATGATTTTAATATTTACTTTCTTTTGTAGACAAGCCAATGATGATTTCTGGACACAGATTTTATGTGAAAAATGTGAAGAATTAAAAAAAATATGTAATATTCAGGATTTTCATTGTATCATAAACATGCTTCAATTCTATAAGAACAAGATTTAAACTGAAAGATTTTTTTTTTAATTACTGAAGCATCAATCAGTTTAAATAAATCACAGTACCAAAAATGTTGGCTAAACATTATTTTGACAGCAACCATCAAGTGAAAAAGCTACACAGACGTATATTGAGTAAATAAAACAAAAATCGAGAAACACATTGTTGTTAGATATGTCAGGAAAATTTGATTTGTATTAACAAATTAAAAACCATATACAATGTAAACAATTAAACAGTTAGTTTTCACGGTTTGAATTGTATCTCATTTTCATGTCGCACCCTTTTATAGTTGACTATATGGTAGGGAGTTTTCTCAATATTGAATGCCATGCAGTGATTACATTTGCGTATATCCATGTCATTTAAACTCTGCTTGGTTGTTGCCTCGTTAGCAATCATACCAATTTCCTTATTTTTATATAAAGGTTCACAGGAGAAGTTATTGTTATTGGGAAGCTGTCCTTTATTGCATGCTAATACATGATGGATATTATAAGAGTTGGAGAAGAAGAATACACCTTTGAGTTATTATATTATTTTTTTACAAGTCACCATGCAATACGGGATAAATCCCATTCAATCTTTTCCATGTGCATGATTCAAACATGCATTCAAAGAGTATATATATATATATATATATATATATTGAGTTTCATGAATGACTAGTTAAGTCCTGTATTTCTCTTATAGACACGGGGTACACTGGCAAAGTTGTATTGTGTGAAGGTTGGTTCCTAAATATTTTCTTTCCGAACGGATTAGGCGATTATTGGTGTAACAGCTAAGAAACATTCAGACTATTCTGTCGTTTGCAGTTTTAAGATCAGTTAATTCTGTAAATGAAAATTGAGTTGGCTCATTGTGTGATCTCACTGATCTGCCAGTTATAGTTAAGAAAGTTTTTCTACATTGTAATCTTAGTATTTGTATGAGATGTTTTTCTCTACATAGACGTAACTTGATGTGTGGCTTTTTTGTAAGGTAAGTGCATCAGATATCTGAAAGAATATACAAAAAGGACAGCATAAATTATACCAGGAATTTACAGAAATGAGAATAATGAGATAAAACTAAGAAAAATGGATAACCAAATAAAGAATAGAGACTAGCGGAGATACAATATACTGACGGTTGCTTGCTTAATGTCCAGTGGCAAATATTGCATGCATGGTTAGGACGATGTGATACAATATAAAGAATAGAGAAAAGTGGTGTGCTATAATATGAAAAATAGAGAATAATGGTATTTTATAGTATGAAGATAAGAGAATAAAGTGGACAAGTGTGCAATAATATAAGAATAGATTGATTTTGGGTTGCTTGTTTATCGCCGTCTTGTGGTAAATAATGGTAATGTTAAGAACAGAAAAGAAATTAACAATAAATATACTGAAAAAGGAGGTCCTAAATTATAGCCCGTTCGGGATACAGGTCGGAGAAATTATGACTCACTAAAACATAAGGCTATATTGTAATGGGGCAGAAATATAGATTTAAGTACAACGGTCCACCTACGGACCCCTCTTTTAGCGCGCAGAGAGCGTGGTATCCTCTATACATGAACAGTGGCTGGATCCAGAACTTGTTATTTGGGGGGAGGGGGCACTACACTCACTCATGCTACAGTGTATCCCTATATAATCCACCTAAATTTTTCCTACGAAAAAAAGGGGGCTGGATCCGCCTATGACGAGTGCTATAAGATTTAGGCAGCCGTAACGAGGCAGGCGTTTAAGTGCCGCCGTCTGCGGTACCCAGGTAATGGGGAACAGCCGGTGACACCCCAGACAGAAAATTGTAATATTATGGGTCGAATAATTTTACATCCGTTTTTGTATCATATTTGCCGTTTTTGTAACGAAAACTGCATTAGGCTTGCTTTCAGAGCAGGCTGACAGATATTTGCCTAGAATCTTGTTCCATCAAACATGTATCCATTTACAGAAGAGGTTCATTTGAACGTAGAAAAAGCGGGAGCCCGGACAAGTGTGTGTGGTCAACGTTTCATTTAAAAATAACACAAATTTTCAAAAACACTTTATAAATAAAGCCTATACAGAGTGGAACCTAGTTATTGTTTGTGATTGCTACTTTTTTTTTTACCAATTCATGTTTGTCTGTTAAAATAAAAATGTACATGGACAAAATTTAGGAAAAAAGATCACCGTTAATTACAGTTTTTGATCGTTTTTTTTTTTAGAAATTTAAACTAGAAAAGTAGTTATTGATCAAGACTTCGATAAAAAATCATGACAAAAAAGATTAGAACTTATATAAAAGTACTTTAAATCAACGAAAAAAATGTCCGAAATCTGAATATTTATAAGTACGGCCAATTAAAGATTAATTTTGACTATAGATCTTTTTTTACATGTTTATATAAAATCACTCAGACAAGAACTCTGAGTACAGGAATACGTGTGAAATGGTTTTTGAAGCAGTTTTATTTATTTGACATCATGTTTGTATTAAAATTGCCCATCAGCAAGTTGGCCAACAATAAAGTGAGCTACAAGAATGTCATATACATGTACATATACTACTACATTAACTGGTTTTTTTTAAAATTATATTGGGGATAACGGAAGTGCTATTTATAGATTGTTCTATATTTAATTATTTGTTACGCCCCCTATAAATATCTGACCAGTCCGGTTAATCACCCCAGACGCTATATTTAAATATGCGTCTGTGTAATCGAGACTATGAAAACAGATGCAGAAATCGACGTTGATGGGATGTTTTAAGTAATGTGGACAACTCGTCCCCGAGACAAGTCGGACCGAATCCACTCAAACCGTCTAAGAGGACAACTTTGACCGTTTGTCAGATTTACTTATAGTCTCGCTGCACCAGAGTTATCGTTCTTACTGCGAACAATAACGTCTGGTAGCAATTGTTGAGATATATGTTATATTCATGAGCCTCTACTACGATCTGTAGGTTTTTTTCCTAATACGCGATTGGATGGCATTTACATGTTGAATAATAAACTCCTCCCATACTTCAATAACAACAACATGGTCGAAGAGCACATGTATCGTGCTGTTTTATTTTAAAGACGAGAGTTTTATCTTTTATTTAGATGCATTTAGTAATGATTTGTTTTAAAAGGGAGATGAACAAAATATTTTCAATGAATGTGTAAAACTCCTGTTTTTAGATATAAAAGAATCTTAAACTAGGATTTAAAAAATATTTCTATATAAATCTTGGTTAAAAAATAATATATTTTGTTTTTTGGTATAAAAAAAAAAGCATTATAAATCTCGAATCCATTCTCCACCTTATCAAAAATTAAGATGAATGATCGAACTATTTATTAATAGCAAGTTTTGATTTCAGCTTATTGACACCCCTCTCGGATTTTTTTTGTGGGAAAAAATGGGCTGATTATACTAGGGAATCGATAGAGCAGACTGCAGCGGGCACCTCTTAGGCAATCAGTGAAAATTTCTAGATACGCCATTGCCACTTCATGTAAAATTACGTACACGCTTTGTTTATTCTATCAACAAAATTGGGTTTTCGTGGGGTGGGGTGGTACACGAATCTTTTATCAGGATCAATACAATAGCGAATATTGTGTTTTAATAGCTTGACAACAACTGAACTGAGTGCTTTTACTTCCCCCTTTTCTATTTTTCTTTTTTTTTAGTTTGGGAAGTTGATTGATTTGTTGCTCGAAAAATAGTTTATTCATATTCTAGAAGACTGCAAGCTGTATACCAAGCAGCTATATATATTAACAGATTGATCACTATTGGTATCAAACATATATTAAATGTTTTACATTTGATTTATTTATTTTGTTTCTTTCAAATTTCTAGATTTGTATAATTTGAACGCTGAACCAAGGATTTGTATAGTTACTATACAAATCCTTGGTTAAACCTCATAGATTTAATCATACCTTTATTTAATTTTCAGCTCTGCTCTTATCCTGACACGGTAGAAATTGGACATAACTGCTCAAATTAAACATGATGCTTTTTTGTATATAATCAAGTGAAAATAATCCGACCGGGGAGGTTGGTTGCATTTGAAAATGCATATTTTTCACATTAACATATATATTATAAAGATTTAATATAACTCCTCAATATTGTAAATCTTTAATACTAACATTGTCTCGCTGTTTTACACGGCTAATAGTTTCATGCGATGGTAAAGACCCCTGTCTATTTCTTTGGAAAGAACGAGGGGGCTTTCCCATCGCAAGAAACATGCCTTTGTTGCTTCTTGTTGACGGTGTCACTGGTTTTGAAACGAAAAAAGCGCTGTCCATTTGTTTTTATATGTGTGTAGTTATTTTGCAAAAAAAAAAAAAAAAAACATAGAGAAAAAGTAACTGAAATTTGTCAATGATGACCACGGAGACAGAGTAGGGAAGTCATAAACAAGACACATTGGTGGTCTTTGGCTGCTTTATGCTCTTTGGTCGGGTTGTTGTCTCTTTGACACATTCCCCATTTCTATTCTCAATTTTATCAAAATAAATCAGTATGACTGCTGTGGATAGTAAACTTGAAATTGATAGTAAATAGCAAATACAAGTTATTTGTAGTATATTCATGACACAGAAAAACGGGAAAATTTTGATATTTTTAGGGAAAAAATTTACGGGTATTGGAAAAAGGGCGGGGGCTAAAAAATTGTCCTGTCCCCAATTACCTATGAAATGACGTGGGTTAAAGCAATTGTAGTCCACCATACGGCCTTCACTGAACTATCGGAGCAAAACCATTTCCGTATAGTCATCTAAACCATGCCGGACATAACCAAATGTATAACTTGAAATTCAAAAGGAAAGCCCAACGGCATAATGAATGACAAAATAATAAACGAGAAAAAAATTACAGGCAGCAACCTTCAACTACTGAATTACATGTTCCTAGCTTTCATTAGCTAGTGGCGTACATAATCGTGCTGTGGATTGCAAGACACACATATATAAGAGCTTATCTAAAAGTGCTGAAGCATCACAAAGTAAGAATAAAATGTAGAAATCAGTTGGACATTGCTGAACTCGTTAAGATCGACACGATACATAAAAATTCTGCTAGTCATATCATCATTGATAAGTCTAAAGATTAAATTAGTGAAAATTGTTGCTGTAACAATTAAGAAAACCACACCAGTGTCATTTTTATAGATGAAGATCAATGAATGGAAGTATGGGGCACTGAGACTGGTCAGAATGTTAATATGTATATGGTGACACTCTTAATACAGTTGCAGATCCAGACCTCTTTTTTTTTGGACGATCAATGCATTTTAATGGGTACATATGGAACCCACCTATTTAAAATGGCTGGATCCGCCCCTCTAATGTGTACCTATAGATGGTTGTTATATTTGATGCTGCACAGCCATACATTAGACTGTTAATGACGTCTTTACACTTAATCCATTGGATGTTGGATGTGTGCTTATTGATCCTCGTCTTAGATACAGATTTTTTTACAAGTTGTTATTGGCTTTGAACTAGCTGTCAGTAACTGCCAGTACTATTATATCTGTACTTGGTTTCTTTTTTGTTGTAGGGATGTATAAATACAATATGAGTTCAGCCCTAATCAACTGATTTTCATTGTTTGTTCATATATTGTACTGTTAAACCGCTGTCTCAGGTTAGAAGGAGGGTTGGGCGCTGACCAACATGTTTAAGCCCGCCACATTCTGAATGTGCCTGTCCCAAGTCAAGAGCCTGTAATTCAGTGGCTGTATATCATATTTGTATTTCGTTAATTGTGTTTTTTTTTTTACATAAATCAGGCTGTTAGTTTTCTCTCTGGAATTGTTTTACATTTCTCATTTTGTGGCCTTTAATAACTCATTATGCAATATAGGTTTTGCTCATTGTTAAAGGCCATATGGTCACATATAGTTGTTAACTTCCATGTCATTTGCTCTCTAGTGGAAAGTTGTCTCATTGGCAATTATAAGCACATCTTTTTATCTTTATATTAACTAACTTATTGATGTCTAAAGAATGTAAGTCCAGACTGTATTGTATGTAAATGTTCACTGCAAAAATGAAAAGACTGAACAATGGAAAGATATATTTGTAAAAGAGGGACGAAAGATACCAGAGGGACAGTCAAACTCATAGATTGAAAACAAACTGACAACGTCATGGCCAAAAATAAAAAGACAAACAGACAAATAATAGTACAGATGACACAACATAGAAAACTAAAGACTAAGCAACACGAACCCCACCAAAAACTGGGGGTGATCTCAGGTGCTCCGGAAGGGTAAGCAGATGTAAAGTTTGCTTCAAACAATATCTTCCATACATCAATTTTAAGCAAATCTGCCCAAGTTTCTTTACATTCTAGGAATGTTTGACTTGTTTTTTTATGCATAAACCCAAGAATGTAATCTTTATCATGTTTATATAAAAATTGCCAAAAAATCAGTCCCTATCAGAAAAATACAGCAACATTAAATAAAATATTTTGCACTGAATACTTTCTTTTGATCGTAGAAAAATTCTGTTAAAGATTTGAAAAAAAATTAAGAAAGTTTCACCAAGTTATTGATGTCTAAAACAAGCTGAAATGTGTTGCCTGCTTGAATGATTTACATTATTAGCCTTAAAGATAAAAGTTTATTACAAGTTAAATATTACTAATGATCCATGACAATGAGGTCAAGGTCAGATAAACCAAGCTAGACAGACTAGTACACCTTACAATCATACCATAAACCAAATAGACATTTATAGACATTTTGTTTATAGTATCTTCGAAGAGGATCCAACATTTGAAACATTACACTGACTTATGATCCATGAACATGAGTTCAAGGGCAGATAAAACATGCCAGTCAGACATGTAAACTTTACAATCAATCCAAATGATAGCATCTTTGGTGTTCATTATATTTCATTAGGTAAATGTTGTCACTTTTTAAACAAATTGAAAACTCAACACAGTTTTAATCATTTTATAGTTCATTATAACTTGTTTGTTTTGCACCATTGAAAATATTTACAGCTTTTTCTTGTTCAATGAAGTAACTGTCATCGCTATATGAATTTCATCAATGCATCCAAATTTGATTTAGTCATCATCCACAGCAAATTGCAAAGATCATTCATAGTGCTGAATCTCCTCTCTTCTCCTGCTATTGATGGTAGAATTAGCAAGCAATAGTAGTGTAATGTAATCTAAAGGGCTGGAGTTTTAGCTCTGCAGAACATTGTAAATATCAGTATCATATATATACTTCATGAATGGTTCTCTGCATCTTATTTTCCCTAAAAAGATATGACACAAGATCAGATTTATTAATTGGAGACACACATTATGTATTTGAAGAATTACTGCATGCTTTTACTCTTTTAATTGCTTGGAATTTGACTATATGGAGCATTAGGTTTAGACTGTTAAAACTGTATATTGATATGTTCCTTTGGTTATTTTTGTAGTTGAGTTGCTGTCTCATAGGACCCCACATCTCTTCAAACAGTGTTAGCTCCATTTAATGATCTTCAAAAAGATTCATATAAAAGCTAAAATCAAAAAGGTTATTGTGTATAAATTAAGTGCTTTACTTCTTCCAATTAAAGAGAGGTGTATCAAAATGCATTGAACAAAGTTAAAACATTATATTCTTCATAAAATATGTCTAAATAAAAAAGTTAAAGACTTAAATTATATTAAATGTTTTTATGGAAACTTAAGACAGGACCATATGTATATACATTAATTTCTTAAAGCCTTACAATTTCAGCTTTTAAAATCTTAGGGCATGGAAAGTCTCCTGTCCTTTGACAAATGAAATTATTCTCCTTCAGTTGTTCTTTGACAAATGAAATTATTCTCCTTTAGTTGTCCTTTGACAAATGAAACTATTCTCCTTTAGTTGCCCATCATGTCCATAGAACTGTGGTAACTTTTTGCAACTCCATCATGTTAAAAAGAAGTGCTAGAAAAATACAAGTAATGGAATAATCAAGTTATAAAATGTAGAATTTTGAGTCACAATTTATCATTATAAATGGTTAATTTTAATAAGTATACAATGAATAAGGTCTCTGTTCTAATTTGCATGGTGGCAAAATAATGAATAATAGCCCACAGCCATAATATTGATGGTAATTATAAACAAATGAAATTATATTCACTCATTGTCAATCATGGTTGTGGTTGGAACAAAAAAAAAAAAATTACATAATTACTACGGTAATATTTCTTTAATCGATAAGTTCATCATAAATATTTTACAACTCTCTATGATCTAGAATACCAAAATATCACTAACCAGTGAGTTGTGGAATGCATGCTTGTAGAGTTCTCGAAATCTTTTTTTCCCTGGTGGTCCTACAAGAAAACCTGTTGGTCCTCACTATAATTTCTGTTGCAAAATAATAACCAAAGTTGTGACGGTCCTTTAAAAAGTTTGGTGGTCAAATCTTTGGACCACCAGTTTTTCGAGAATTCTGTGCTTGGTTACATTACATTTGATTATAAATGATTAAATCAAATGTAAATGAAATGAACTACATGTTGTTATTGAAATTCTATTGGTTATTTCAAAGTCATTTAATCAAGTATAGATTCACCATATCATTAAATTTATCAAAAAAAAGCAACATGAAATATATTGGGAGTCCCTGGGGTCACCCCAACCCCTCCTGTTTGAGAACTTGGAAATGGTTGAGATCCCCACCCCTAAACCATATATATTCATGTATGGGACAATAAAACAAATCAAATGAAATATAGGGGGAGTCCCTGGGGACAACCACGCCCCTCCTGTTTGAGAACTTGTAAACAGTCAAGATCCCCACCCCTAAACCATATATATTCAGGTATGGGACAATATCACAAATCAAATGAAATATATGGGGAGTTCCTCGGGTCACCACACCCCTCCTGTTTGAGAACTTGGAAATGGTCGACATCCCCACCCCTAAACCATATATATTCATGTATGGGACAATAAAACAAATCAAATCAAATATAGGGGGAGTCCATGGGGACACCCCAACCCCTCTTGTTTGAGAACTTGTAAACAGTCAAGATCCCCACCCCTAAACCATATGTATTCATGTATGGGACAATATAACAAATCAAATGAAATATAGGGTGAGTCCCTGGGGTCACCCACCCCCTCCTGTTTGAGAACTTGTAAACGGTCGAGATACCCACACCTAAACCATATTTATTCCTGTTCATCATTTCAAAAAGATTTGAATGACATACAGGGTCAATCTCCTTGGTGTCACATATGCATATCACTTTACTAGATCAAACCAATATGAACTGGACTTTGCCCAATGTCAGGAGACCATGGGAATGACGAATTATGGGGGCTTTGTTTGGGAGACTTCGACCGTAACGGCATCTTGTTACAATTATTTCTTGTTAATTATAAATTTTTTTTTATCCAAAAAATGAGTCTAGATTATTGAATTTACTTTAATTGTTTATTAAATTATTTCTGGGCCTATACTAATTTTCATTTATGGCTCATTTTAAAGAAAACATATAAATCTTTCGAGCAGTGTAAAGCCCGAGAATAATTGACCAACTGTTTTATAATCACCTGTCATTTTATTCCAACCTTGGAGTAACATCATGCACTTGGGGGTGAAGATGTGAGTCATTTACATTGATATACGAGTTGCTTTTGAAAACCTTGATGAAATATTAATTAATTTGCCTTAATAATCAATTCATTTAATGAACATAAATGTACAATATACGAATGTTTAATGTTTGTTCTTTCAAATCTTAAAAAAAATTTGAAGCAACATTGCCACAGTTTTCATAATTACGTTTGCCTTGGTTTTTGGTTAACTGACTACAGCGCTTACAGTGCTTTGATTGGAGAATATCTTTTAAACTAGAGCCATTAGATCCAAACTGACATGAGTAAAAATGATATGCAAAACGTCTATCTCCTTTGAAAATTTCACACAAATAGGACAACTCATTTTGCCCTTGAAATGTCTATTTTTGTATCGCCTGAGACTTTTGTCGCAGTGTGCAACATAGGGATTACTATCTGGTGGCAGCGTACACTATCTGTATAAAGCTTTATAGTTCAGAAGGTAGAAGACCTGGATGCTTCATACCTTGTATGCAGATACCTATATTACGAAGTTTCCATCTGTCATATGTCAATTATCCTTGGCCTCATTTCAGGGACTGCTTGAAAAAGGTTTTTTTTGTCATGTGAATTTCTCACTTGTGTGTAATAGGATAACTATATTTGGTATATTGGTTCCTTGCAACGTCTTATGTCCGTGAGACAGAATTCACCTGACCTCCACCTCATTTCATGATTAGGTCTAATTCTCAGATACTATAAGCAGTAGGTCAACTATATTTGGTGTATGGAATGATTGTAAGGGGTACATGTCAGTCTGGCGGGTATCATTGGTTAATGTAACGTTTTTTGTTTGTTTGTCTGTTTTTCTTGCTATAACCAGTTGGTCAACTATATTTGGTGTATGTAATGATTGACCTTGACCTGAATTTCATGGTTCATTAGTCAATTTTAAGTTTTTGTGATAATGTCTGTTTTCAATTACCATAAGCAATACTATTAGGTTAACTATATTTGGTGTATGGAATAATTGCAGGGTGTACGCATGTCTGTCTGACAGGATTTTTCCGACCTTGACCTCATTGTCATGGATATTTAATGATGTTAAGTTTATGTGATACTTCTAGTAAAACTTTCAACATAAAATCAATGGTCAGCGTATACACTCTGGTTAGAAATTTTGCAGTTTTTGGTTATATCTTGAAAACTTATAGTCATTTTAAATAGTAAAAATTAACAACAATTACTCAACATTGCTGCCGAAATCATCAATTGACCCCTATAAGAGTTATTGGGTGATTTTAACCCATTTTTTTGCAGAAACTAAAGCATATACATATAATATTTTAGTTGTAAGAATAATCAGCTAAGTTAACATCCAAAATCGCACATTGATCCGTTATAAGAGTTATTGCCCTTGCCCGTAAGAAACGAAAGAAATAAGTGAACATGGCCTAAAGAGTCAATTGATATATAAATAAAAATTGGTATCATTGCCAATGAGACAACTCTCCACCAGAGAACAAATAACATAGAAGTAAGCAACTTATATGTATTAAATGCAAAAATGACGGAAATCATTTGATTGGTTACTCCAAATAAAGGTTAATGACGATTTATTTCCAGATCTCTCCAGTTTTTATACGACCGCAAAAATTGAAAATTTTTTGGTCGTATATTGGTATGACGTTGGCGTCGTCGTTGTCGTCGTCGTCCGGCGTCGTCCTGCGTCGTCCGAAGACACATTGGTTTTCGCACTCTAACTTTAGTTTAAGTGAATGGATCTCTATGAAATTTTACCATAAGGTTCAATACCACGAAAGGAAGGTTGGGATTGAATTTGGGGGTATGGTAACAACAGTTAAGGAATTAGGGGCCAAAAAGGGGCCAAAAATAAGCATTTTTGTAACTTCCAGACAATAACTTGTGTGTAAGTGTATGGATCTCTCTGACATTGTACCACAAGGTTCCATTTCACAAAGGGAAGGCTGTAATTGATTTTGGGGGTAATTGCCTCAAAATTTTAGGAATTAGGGGCCAAAAAAGGGGCAAAAAACAAGCATTTTTCTAGTTTCATGACAATAACTTGTGTGTAAGTGTTTGGATATTTCTGAAATTGTACTACAAGGTTCCATATCACAAAGGGAAAGCTGGAATTGAGTTTGGGGGTAATTGCCCTAAACGTTTAGGAATTGGGGGCCAAAAAGGGGCCAAAAATAAGCATTTTTCTAGTTTCCAGACTATAACTTGTGTTCAAGTGTATGGATCTCTCTGAAATTGTACTGCAAGGTACCATACCACAAAGGGAAGGCTGGGATTGAGTTTGGGGGTGATGAATCACAAGGGGGTTCAAAAAATTTGGGGGGGGGGATTTTTTTTTTCTTTTTTTTTTCTTTTTTTCCTTTTTTTTTTCTTTTAAAATTTTCCATTTTAAGTTGGTTATTTCTGATTTATATTTAAAAGCAAATAATAATGATATGGTAGGAGATACACACCAAACAGGATGTGTAAATTATTATATAATAAGTATTGTGCAATAGCAAGAAATTTTCAATTCCACAGTATTGCACAATAGCAAGAAATCTTCAATTGCACAGTATTGCGCAATAGCAAGAAATCTTCAATTGCACAGTATTGCGCAATAGCAAGAAATATCCAATAGCACAATATTGCGCAATAGCAAGAAATTGTCAATTGTACAGTATTGCGCAATAGCAAGAAATATTCAATTGCACAGTATTGTGCAAAAGAAGATACTTCGTATAAATTGCTTATTTCTTGATCAATTTCAATGGGGTTTTATTCTTGAATTCTCGGGGTTCTTTAATATGCTGAATCTAACCGTGTATTAAGTTTTTGGATTTTGGGCCCTGTTTTTAAATTGGCCCACATTGAGGTCCAAAGGGTCCAAAATTTAACTTTGTTTGATTTCATCAAAAATTGAATTATTAGGGTTCTTTGATATGCCGAATCTAACCGTGTATTTAGATTCTTAATTTTTGGTTCCGTTTTCAAATTGGTCTACATTAAGGTCCAAAGGGTCCAAAATTAAACTTAGTTTGATTTTAACAAAAATTGAATTTTTAGGGTTCTTTGATATGCTGAATCTAAATATGTATTTAGATTTTTGATTATGGGCCTAGTTTTCAAGTTGGTCCAAATCGGGGTCCAAAATTAAACTTTGTTTGATTTCAACAAAAATTGAATATATGGGGTTCTTTGATATGCTGAATCTAACCATGTATTAAGATTTTTGATTTTTGGGCCCCGTTATCAACTTTGTCCACATTGAGGTCAAAAGGGTCTAAAATAAAACTTTGTTTGATTTCATCAAAAATTGAATTCTTGGGGTTCTTTGATATGCTGAATCTAACCATGTATTTAGATTTTGGATATTGGACCATAATAGGTGAATGTCCTATTTAAAATTTTTAAGTTCTTAGACCACATTCATTCTGTGTCAGAAACCTATGCTGTGTCAAATATTTAATCACAATCCAAATTCAGAGCTGTATCAAGCTTGAATGTTGTGTCCATACTTGCCCCAACTGTTCAGGGTTCGACCTCTGCGGTCGTATCAAGCTGTGCCCTGCGGAGCATTTTATTTGCCTGTCATCTCGAAAACTAAAAAAAGGGTTGAAACTATTATTAGCAAAAATTTTTGACAGATTACTTAATCATGCTCTTATGAGCCGGTATTTAATCTGCAATTGTGTGGGACTAGCTCATTGTTAGAAACCAAACAAATCTCCACACAAACTCTTGCAGCA
This sequence comes from Mytilus californianus, assembly GCF_021869535.1. NCBI lineage: Eukaryota > Metazoa > Mollusca > Bivalvia > Mytilida > Mytilidae > Mytilus > Mytilus californianus. The sequence goes on along the minus strand of NW_026262690.1, from coordinate 116,475,435 downwards.
AGTAAAGGTGTATACTGCCTATTGTAACAGGAATTTTTCTGGACTTTCAGTATTGTTTAAATAGCGAACTTCTTATCCGCATCTCGTACGATAATTGGTGTTTTCTCTACTTCCAGTGGCAAATATTTCATGTATAGTACACTTGAAAGAATATAACAAATATTTAACAGAATTTGCAATAAGTGAAATTTTCACCTTATGCTAACAAAATATCACGATGCTTTGTTGTACAAAAATGGGTTTTCAGTGTTCATTTAATGATGCAATAAAGGGTGGTATTTCTACTGAATAGGTTAAATCAACCACTGGATCACATATGCACCTAGGTTTGAACCTTACTTAGTATGTGAAAATCAACTTGGCGCGTCAGTGGTCCTTTGATATTCGTTGTAACAAATATGCTAAACTAGACACCTGTATATTGTTAGAAGACTATATATATGATGCCCTCTAGAAGTATTTTGGTTACTTTTTACATCGGATGTGACCTTGAGAGGTCATACCGGTGTTATGTTGCCGCAGAAATTTCCTTGCGCTTTGACTGATAACTTGCCGAACGTATTTCGTATAAATACGCGGATATTATCGAGTGCAAAATAACTTTCCTTATCGCTTGTTATAACTTCATTTCTTCAATGAATACTCATGAAATTATTTGTTAAGAACATAAATAAATGATATGAAAATGTTTTGTTGTGAGAAATATATAAATCAGTAACAAATCATGAATACCGAAAATTTGTGTTAACGCATGCGGAAGAATATCTCGAGAGATGATATGCTATATATATATAACTGTTATACAGATATTAATATAATATATAACAACAAACCAGAATATACTGGTAACAAATGATTATATCTCTACAATATAATAATTATTACGGTGAGGTTAAATTCCCTATCATTTATTCATCATCCACACAGGAACAAAATATATCTATATATGTACCTTAACCTAACTTTCAGGTATAGAGATATGATTTTTTTTCTGAGACCATTCACCAGAACTTGCGGTCATCCGATGTTCAGTTCTTCAGTACTTTGATTTTATTTGGTTACTGCCCTTTGATTTTAACCACTACTTTTTTTTATTAATATCCAAGGGAGTTTGAAATTTATTTGAATCACTTGTATTTTTCTTACAGAAATTAGTTGACAATGATGATGGTATCTTTGGTTAGTTTTTACAACCAAATGGCTTGATGCATGCCATTTCTGGTAGAAGTGTCGTCCCCGTGGGTATCACCATTCCGGTAATCACCTTGGACTGCCGGCACTTACTGTTTTGATTCGAGCGCCCATTGATGAGTCTTTTGCATATTTGATCATATATGAAATTGCTTACATATTTTTCATGTTTTTTTTTAAATTTACTACTTTTTTCAACATAACAGGTTACTGTACTTAATTTTTTTGTGAAAAGTTTATAATAAAATATTTTCTATAAGATTTGATTTTAGCGTCTGTTTGAATATTTTTTTCCTAATTATAACGGTCGTTGATCATAGAAAAATATGAATTTGACGTCCTATTTTCTGAATTGACTGGACGTTTTTCAGATAATATGATGTTTTTGGGGTATTCAGTTGTGTAATGAACGGTTGAATTATACTTCAGTTAACATTTTCTACTTGTTCTTGTTAATGTTGGCACATGTCCGGAGACAGTATTATGTAAATGGTGGTTTTAAGTAATCTTTCCATTTTTTCGCTCTCTGAATTTGACTGATTTTTTTCTACATATACATCATAGTCTCCTAAGTGAAAGATAGTGTATCATTTTTGCCACGGAAGTCGAAAAGGACGATACAACAGGTCAAATTATCGACAAACGTAGTTTGTCGATACCCCCACCCCCACACCCCCTCCACCCCTACCGAATTTTTTCTCGCAATCACATCAAGTGAAGATTTTCCGGAGTTATGACTCTTAAACTAAAAGAGTATTGCATTTCATGGATTTTTTTTTAAAACGGATAGAGATATTGACCTGATTGTGACGCTTGTTCATGATATGATTATTTACTGACCCGGTTCGAGTTTGTGTATTACTGAAAAATATCTCTGCTTTGAGAAGTTGAAAGACCTACAACAGTTCAAATCGAACCGGAACTAATCGATCCCTAGAGTGTAATTACTTGAAACTTAATAGTTCATGAAATATATATTTCGTTCAGCCAGCTTTTCAAGAGAGAGATTTCACTAAAGAAAAATGTCAGTATCTGCATCAAGTAGAAACAACAGGACCAATTTTTACGATAGGCGTCAGAAGACACTTATATGAGAGAAGAAACGTTCTGTAATAGGCTAATATACATAGTAATCAGTTTAAAAATAGAGAAGGGGTGGAGGTAATCATGTTTGTCCCCTTTACGGTTGCTCATAGACTCTTGAAGGAACAATTTATGCCTTGTCTCCTTTTTCCCCTTCTCCTGTTAGATCATTTTTGGGCTAATAGTATGGTTGTGAAAAAAGAAAATAACAGATGCGAAGGTTCAAAACCACCATTGAAAATGCGAAAACGCTTATATTATCTGATTAACAAATGGATAACTTCAGATGCAATAATTCCTGACTTGAAACTATCTTTCCATCGACAACAGCTAATGGAAAGTTGTTCACAGTGCTCAATTTCATTTTACATACCGATATTGTGATTAAGAAGAAACGATACCAATAATAAATGAACGAGAAAAAAACATATAGCATTTAAATACTTTATTTACTAGTGTGTATAAATAACTTAGGATCTGAACAAGCTAATTTCACAGGGCTGAGCAATATCACAGAATATTTTGAGATTGACTAGGGTCTTCTATATAATTTTATAAATAACATAACTATATACAAAAAGTTCTTTAAAATGGATCTGGTCAGATCTGTCATCTGAGCAAATATGACAATTTTACAATAATTTGCATTGTCTTGTTGTTTATTTCTCAAAATCAATTATTTACGTAGTTTAATAAATTTCTTCCATGTTACGTCCTGTTATCCGAAGACTGGATGCCACTGAAAAATATTGAAATGATAAATTTGTGAAAATAGATCATTAACAGTTTTATAAGTAATTACAATTATAAGTAATTACAGTAAGTATATGCATTCAGTTTTTAACCTAAATCTCCTTTATTATATATCCGCAACTATGAATAAACACAAGCACAGCTTAAAAAATACTAGTGTTATCTAAAAACTGTATTTAATAACATCATTTTTCAACTTTTGATGATTCTTGACAATTCAATACTGCTTTTTCCAAGATGTAAAAAAAGATTGTAATGATAATGTAATGTGGATTAATACATTTTTTTCTCCTCAGGTAAATCTAGGGGGAATATTTCAGATTGCTTCATCGGCCCTTATATATATATATATATATATATATATACCATATATATATAAGGGCCGATGAATCATATCGAAATGAACAAAAATACATTTAAGGTATAACATTCCATTTGTATAGCCCTTTCCGCGATTGTTTTGCCTATATGTCTTTTCGTCCAAATGTACGGCACACCCAGCTCGATCAGCTTGTTGTTTTTTTAAGCTTGAAACTTTGTTTGCTTAATATTTGCTCATATGTGAAACGTTCGCATATTGTCTGGATTTTTCTATCTTCAACCTCTTTCACAAAATTATACTTTTATGTGAAATTGAATTTATGATCTATGGATTATTCGCTTAACTCCTTAAGTTTTCAAGCTAAAACAATTTTAATTTGCACCATATTTGTATATATATATATATACAAAAGATGCACTTATGGTCAGGATCTTTTGTTTCCATCATTTTTTTTTCTCACAAAAATGGGGGTTAATGAACTTTGCAACTATTTGGGTACACTTTGACAATGAAGATGTCTTACTCTTCTTGCCGCTTGAAAATCTGCAAGATTATTGATGTTATCTTCTGTGAAAAACATTTTTTTAAATTCTTTTTAATTTAAACCCATCAGAAATATAAAATGAGATATGGAAAATGATTCGTCAACTGGTGGTTACTGTTTTGTATTCAACCTTGTTAAATTACCTTTGCTGGAAATTGCATTATACAATAAAGCATACATGCATGCGAACTTCAAAAACAGCAGTTTCAATGTGAAAATCGGTTATTTCCTTGACGGATGACCATTAATATGATATTATACATGCAATATATAATAGAACACACCATGCAGTCAAGTTTCTTACAAGTAAATTCTTCCTTACGTAATTCATTTCATTGTTAGCTAGCAAAACATTCCATCTATACATATAAAACTCGGATATTAAGATTTAACTGTTTATATATTAGTTCATAAAACACATCAAGCATTCCCTTTACCAAAATCAGTTCAATCCAGAAAGAGGATTTGGGAGTGTTCCAGCCACTCCCAGCCAGGTACCTTTGGCTCCAATAGATTTCCTTAATCCAACTGTTAATAGCCAATCAAATGCATTATACCATAAATACAACCAATCAACATTGCCTCTCTAACTAAATACTACCGTTATGTATCTATCATTAACTAAACTATCTAGTAAGGTTTCGTCACTTTCCGCTAAAATTTGAAGATTTTAAATTTTAAATTGCAAAATTAAATACAATCTGTAGATCTTAATATCAGATATTGTTTTCTTTTTTTTTTTTTAGTTTTTTCTGTTTCCAGAGACAGAGACATGTAATACATGTATTAAATATGTCTGATGTTTTATTTCCCCCTAAAAATCATTTTTCAAATTCATTTCCTTTTTCAAAAAAAATATACCCGCTATCTCTGTTCTGTACATCAATCATGTCTGAAACTGTGTACAATAGTCTAGTTTGTACTTATAAAAATACATGCTAAAATGCTTTAAATAAATGGTGACATTTGAGGCCATAAAAAATTGGAATAAAAATGTATACTGTGTGTCATGTACAACTTAAAGAAAGTGATTTCCGAACCAATCGACCAGTAATAAAATATTGTTGTTTTAACAAATTTAGGGAATCACATTTTTTCCAATTTTTATATACATGTATTTTAAATATTGTGTATTTATCAGAGAACACAGTTTTACAAGAATTGGAAGGTGCAAATAAATTAAATGCATGCTGTGAAATCAACACCTCTCCCAGTTCTAATCTACAGTCCTTTCCCGTGATAACGTCCCACAAAATACGGTGAACAATATACAGGTATCTAAAAGGTGGGATATACCTGACAGTTTAACAGGAATATAATAATGGGGCTCTAGTGCGACCTGTTTTAAAATGATAAAATGATAAATAAATATTTAGTTTGTACAGGATTTTAATTAAGGAAAGAAGTAGTATGTATCCTTTGATCTAATGAAAGGATGTGCAAAAACATAAAAATACACAAATACACAAATTCAGTGTAACCACTAAAAGGTTCGTCGAAGTTCAAATTATCTTTTTTTTATATGATTTTCGTGAATTCAAATTTATATAAATTCAGGAAAAGCAAGGGAAAAACACAATATCGTCATTGACTTAATTAACATTCAAATTCAGCTTGGCGCAGTTTATAAACATCAAGATATTGCTTTCAACAATTTGATCTATCAAACATTAAATTAGTATAAAAGGTTTTTATTTTGAACGAAATAATGATTTAAGACATATATGTGACAAAAGTTTAAGTAAACCCTTATAAATTGAAAACCTTCACGCAAGTGGGCGTTAAACAAAGACAAACATAACTTCGGCCTCATTAAACTTGATGATACTGTGCATATTGTTTAATATATAATTAAGATATAAGATATGCATATTGGTACTCTATGTTGTTAACTGGGTAAAACATGTAATGACATTTATTATAATTAAATGATAACTGTTTGATGATATTGCTCTTCTTAATCAAAATTTGGGAACTGAAGGAAGATGATGATGATGGATGGCTGCTTAACATCCAGCGGCAAATAATAATATGCATATTCAGGACGAGAACATGTTATTGTAATAGGAAGAGAAAACATTCGCGCCCTCGCAAACTGCTACGAAAGTTCTTTCAATCTGACCTTGAGAGCAACTAGCCGTCAATCTGACCTTGAGAACAAGTAGCCGTTCAATCTGACCTTGAGAGCAAGTACCCAACAATACGACAATGGCTTTTCAATGGTATATATTTTAACGTAATTTTTAAGCAAAAACTGATCATAAACAGAATACACCAATCGGTTTGAATGATTAAAATGAGTAAAAACCCGTTCGACAATCATTAAACATAAACGGGCTTCACTGACGCAACGAAGGCGAGAAAAAATTCTTATAACGAATTACTCACTAGTTTGTCAATTTAAAGGTATCATTATGAGTTTTGAAACATGATTTGTTAGTTAAAGAGACTTACGATCCATTGGTTTATTTTGCTCTTGGTACCAATATTTAAATCCGTTTTTGGCGTGATCGTAGTAAGTAGAATTGTATTTCGGTTTCCGTTTCGTGGCAGATGGAGCTCTGTACATTGTCCTTGGATTAGCCATACTATTTGAAAAACTTATTTTTTGAGCTGGTTGTCTCTTTGGTAACATAAAGTTGTTGTCTACCTGTTTGACAGTACCTGAAACATAGTTTTCAATCCTTTAAATAAACTTATTCTAAAAGGTTGCCAATTCAACACTGTAATTAAATCTTTGAATATTGTTTTTATTTGTATAAATATTGATTTTGTTATTAATAAATTAAAACCATACTTAATATTATTGTTATACACATATGTACTGTCACGGTACTACAATCTGTACGATACCTATATTTTGGCATTGTACAAGGTCATGTTTTCTCTGACAGTAATGACGTCTTTACACTAAATCCATTGGATGTTGGATGTGTACTGATTGATATTTCAGTCTTCGATATATGATTTTTTTATTAGTTGTTATTGGTATGAACTAGCTGTCAGTAACTGCGAGTACTCTCAGATCTGTACTTTATGTCTTTTTGTTACTAGCGATGAAAGATGGATAAATACCCAGCCACGTCCTGTCTGTGTTTTTGATTGATAATTTTCTGCTTTGCATCGATCTGATGAGTTAGGCCTTTTTCAATTGATTTTTATAGTTTGTTTTTATGTTCTGCTGTTACACCACTGTCCCAGGTTAGGGGAAGGTTGAGCGCTCACAAACATGTCTAACCCCGCCACACTCTTTATGTGTCTGTACCAAGTCATGAGCCTGTAGTTCAGTGGTTGTCGTTGGTTCATGTCTGTAATATTTGTTTTTCGTAAATTGTTTTGTTAAAAATTAGACCGTTAGTTTTCTCAATTGAATTGTTTCATATTTTAAATTTCATGTCGGGCCTTTTATAGCCGACTATTCGGTATGGATTTTTCTCATTGTTGAAAGCTGCACGGTTGCCTATAATTGCTTACATCCACTTCATTTGAACTTTGGTGGATTATCTCATTGGCAATCATACTACATCTCCTTATTTTTATATTCTTAAAATAAAAATAGACAAAAAAAGCTCTTGGTGGTTCTGTAAAATTCAAGGTTTAAAGGTATGTAATATTCTTTTTCTGTCGAAAGGTGTGAGCCTTTGAAGCTAATCATATTTTTAGACTGATAATAAGCAGTTTCAATTAAGATACTTTTACTTAAGTTTTAACTTTTTACAGTTATCAACGATTCTAAGACTATCAAACTATACAGTCATTTTACATTAGAAATGAATGCTGACATTTATTGCAAAAAACTAACACCCATTTGATTATGTTTTCAATAGGTAAATCACGGTTGGTACTGTGTATAAATTAAGCACAATTTTACCTTCTACAAAAGCCATATGTGATCCTGTGTTTGCAAAACAAGATGTTATATGACGCCATCTACCACCAGCTCGCCCCATTCGGTTTAGATTCCTAAAATACAAGTACAATTTTCGATAACCTTGAGCGAGTTTTTCCTTAATTCTACACAAATAAATGTATGTTTATCACTGACTTGTGTTACCAACAAATGACTTTTAATCTATCCATGTCCAGCTTTAGTACAATTATAATCTGACTTGACAATATTCTAAACACAAATAAATTTCTTTTTTTCAAAAAAATTAGTCACTATACTGTAAGTATAAAGTTACGTCCTTAAAAATACAACGGTAAACTATATATATGGTTATTTTGTGTATATTTTAGATGTCACAATATTTATCAAAGTAACTGATGAAAGACGGTTATAGGCAATATAACCTATCACACATTTAATTGAAAAAGAAGAAATGTGGGGGAAATTCAGCACTTCCATACCCCCACACCACTGTATATAATTTTGGTCATATAGCTCCTATCGTTACAGTGTATTTATGCATTCCTGGATTTCAAATGTTTAAGTTTAGACTTTCCTGATGAAGGTAAATCCAGAAAAGCGCTTCGGACACACGAAATTTAGAGTGTTCATTTCATTTAAAAGAGGTCTCTTGAGAAACCTCATTACGAACATTACAAGCGCTGTTATTTCTTTTTTCGTTGTTGGTAAAATCATTCTCTTACGATTCTTCCATTATGATGATTTTATATGTATGTATAATAATTTATATACGTATAGACTATACAATGTAGATTATGTTGCTTGTTGAGAAATCTCTCATACCACAATAGATCATATTGACAATGAAAACAATATAGCAATAAGTTAAATAGCCATTACATGTCTGGACTTTGTGATCTGTGAAACAGCCGATTATAATACTGTCTTGTGATTGGATCTAGGGATTCCTCTGTCCTTGCAGGCATGGTCATCTCTCTCTGTAGTCTCATTGGGGGTGGGGAGGAATACCGGAAGTCGTTATTATATCCTAATCTGGATTCTGTCTGTAACACAAGTAAGAAAGTACGTTAAGTTAATGAGAAAGAAACAAAAAAACAAAGGTTCACCAGAATAAGATATCGTAAGGGGGGGGGGGGGGGGGGGGTCCACCACCATACACTCTAATTCGCGGGTCAAGCATTCACACGATAGTATGATCTTTCGCTGTATAAAAAATAAGGCGATGTGGTATGAATGACAGTAAGACAACTATTCAACAGAATCAAAGAGAGGAGAAGGATGCCATAGGGACATTTAAACTCATAAGTCGATAATAAACTGATAACGCCATGGCTAAAAAAAAAAGACAAACAGACAGACAGACAAACAAAAACAGTACGCAAACACAACATAGATAACTAATGACTGAGCAACACGAACCCAACCAAAAATTGGGGGTGATCTCAGGTGCTTCGGAAGGGTAAGCAGATCCTGCTTTACATATGGCACCCGTCGTGTTGCTCATGTATGTACAAACCAGGTGATAAGTCTAATTCGGTAGGTCACATTCGGCGGAAAGGGGACGGGATTGTAGTTACGACAATTGGAACATATCCGATGTCATCTGTGAAACAGATATTCCATAACGGTCAACCAACCGTAAAATTGCGTCCGTAATTACGAAGGGACGATTTCACCACTTGGAACTCTTGGTTTAATAGCTTCCTTGTGAGCAGCAACCCTCTGTCAAGGAAATTATGATAGGAAATACAACCCCTAGAATATCGTATCAACTGGGAGATATATAATCCGTATGCAGGTGCTGCCGTGAAATTTTGCTACATAGAAATCACAATTGGGAAGCTGAAATCATCTCTTTTGTCGTAAAGTTTTGTTTTCAACCAACCATCATTGTCAATTTCTAGATGTAAGTCAGGATACGAGACAGATTTAACTGTATCTGTTGTATCCTTTATACTAAGTTCGATGGTATAGGCATGATTATGAATAAACCCAATACCGTATAGAAAGCTACAAAACGCCTCGGGATTGCAAAATGTTATAACAATACAAAACCGAAAACGAACGATCTAATTCCAGCTAATGACTCATCCAATTAATGTCGATATGCAATATACTTCAGTTAAAGCATTGTCCCAATGGTTTTTAGAATGATACGCCGATTATACATGTAAGTTTCTACATTTGTTCTTGGAGGTTTTGACAGATTTTGTTCATCAATAAAACTAACCATTGTCAAGTGTATGTGTGGAAAATTAGGCTAAAAATATTTAGCAAATAACATTGAAAAATCATATACATAAGTATAGGTTACATATAAAGTTGTACGTCGTTGTTTGCATGAAACCAAAAAAAAACATTTAAACGACAAAGGAACCTAGCTGTTACTAGCTGCTAAAGCAAAAATCTTTTATGATAGTTGTGATCGTTCATATGGTGTTGATATTAAAAATTCATGCATATATAGGTGTTAGATCGTTATGAATGTTTAATGAGTAATACCAATTATAGGTGACAATAAGGCAGCAACCAAACGACACAAAATAAACTTTGATATGCATATGTGAATATATTTCATTTTATTTGTTACATCTGAAGTTAAACTTGAAAAAATGCTGTAAAGACTTTGATTTATTTTTAGAGATGTAGAACACAGCAAATGCTTAAAGTTTTAGTATATAATGCGTTATATGGCCATAGCTTTGAATCTTCGGCATAAAAGTACAAAGAAATTCTTTAATCATTTCCTTAGACAACGTTTAAATTGTACATCTAAATGACATGAATAAAACGAAATGGTATTTTACCGTATTCGAAGGACTTAAATTTGTGACTAATTTTCATTAAAAATGTTATCATCCGATGTGGCATTGTGTCCCATTCGGGAAGAAGTGGATAAGTAATTAGGTGTACAAATCTAAACAACTTAAGACTTATGCATTTTTCACCCTATAACATGCCATTTGTCCAAGTTTTTTACTGTAATGGTAGATTTGTATCTATGTATTGACTGCAATATGCATTCAATATATTTTTAATGCGGTTGCTAAGTATAGTGAAACCACAACCAATTCCTCAGATGACTGATAGAAGCTTATTTAAAGAGAAGATGTCTCCACCAGAACAGAGTGGGTAGAAAATGAAACAATATACACTAAGTTCTATATTTTCTTTTTCAGATTGCAATTATTATTGTCTAGTGTGGGTTTTTTCGAGAGAAAAAAAATTAACTTATGTATTTTAAAAGCTGCAAATTAAAGTCCACACATTATGCCACTAAATACCAAAATGCACAAGACACATACCTGATCCTGGTAATCCTGAAACAAGACATAATCTCATGGAAAACAGACACACATATATAACATAGACATTCCAACATTAAAAAAAAAATTAAATATAGTAACGTATATTTCACGAATTAAAGTTGTAAACTCAGCAGATTGGAAATTACCCATTTGAAAATTAAACATTCAGAAACTTTGAAAGCGTTCATTCAATCATAAAATAATTATATTTACCTGTGTTGCGTGGTTAATCCTTGATCCCGGCCTCCCTGGCGTAACACGTCCGGGGGTATAAGCACCATATCTGCCTGTAGGGTCTGGAGGAGGTGATGGGCAATTAACATCTCCATACTGGTCTTCTTCATATACATCAGATGGATATCTATAGACAGATATATAAAACTTTTATCAGTCTACATTTGATGCTATGCAATTTTATATCTGAGTTTGTGGTTATTGATGCAGTTGATATGATAAGTACAACTACTAGTGGTCAGTTGAGAACGAGAATTCAGCCCAATTCTGGTCTCCTTATCTTGTAAGCGAATTATCCTAGCTAATTCCAAATTTTAAAGGAAATTACTAGTAAAATAGACTCCAAACTGGACTTACAACGTCAACAATGGACAAGCAACCCGTCGCAAGAAAGCTCGAAATGGCCCCAACAGTCTAGACAGGGTGTTAATATATCCCACTGATAAATTCAACATAGCGAACCAAACAACTGACATGGAGTTATCAATGAAATAAAATATGAAAAAACAAGGAGAAACACTGACAAAATTCCCGAACGGAACATAAACATGTGGTAGGCTTAAACTTGTTTTCCATATAATAACCCCCCCCCCCCCCTCCCTTTTATCTCTGTCAGTCGTAGAATAAAAGCTTACCTGCACGTACTAGTAGTTTGATGAAGAGTAAAAACTTTACCTGAATGTACCAGTCGTTTGGTAGGTAACAGAACTAGCTCTGTGGATTGGGTCATATTCCATCATCTCTATCAGATTTAAGAAATGTTAGTAATTTTGATATATATCCCCTGTCAATATGTTAGATTTGTATAGCATGGCTGATTACTTATTTATGCTGGAAGCTTGTTAATTATTAGGTTTTGTAATACGGAATACACCAGGGAATACCTGGACTAACTATTATATCTTCACCTATGTATATGGTTTTTATATACTAGTAGAATAGGACTAAAATGGAAAAGTTCGTATCAAGAAACTCATTTATTTGACAATAATACAGTGTGTTACTATTCAATTATGGTCCTTAAAGGATATGATACATGAAGCATTTTTATGAGCTACATACCTCATTTAATAGAGAGTTGGAATGAAGCTATCAGCTGTGAGCAAATTTGGGAAATTCCAAAAAAGGCAACCACCCTCTTTTCTCAAAGGACCCAGAGACGATTATTTTCAAACACCAAATATCGTTTTTTCTCACCTGACAACTCGCGGTTTGGATATTTTCAATATAAATATTTTTTTAAATAACAATAAGTAACGCCACAGCAGGTATTCATTCCACAAGAGTGTCACACAAACTTTACATCTTCTTTAACAAGGCCAAACTAATATAATTTCGTGTTCTCAAAACAAGGCCACACAAATCTGATTCTTAGTGAATTGGATAAAGACGGATGTGTTGTTCCGATTGGATAAGGCCTCGCCAATCCAAGCACAAGAACTTTCAATAAGGCTACATTAATCTGATTCTTAGTACATTGGATAAAGACGGATGTGTTGTTTATTGGACAAGGCCTCGCCAATCCAAGCACTAGAACTTTCAATAAGGTCACACAAATCTGATTCTTGTTGCATTGGATAAAGACGGATATGTTGTTTATTGGACAAGGCCTCGCATTCCAAGCACTAGAACTTTCAATAAGGCCATATTAATCTGATTCCTGTGGTTTTTTATTTGTTTGTTTTTGTTTTTGTTTTTTTTTTCACAGGGGCCACATTAGTTTAATTCCTTGTTCTTTGGGCGAGGCAACGCATTAAGACTGATTATTGTTCTTTGGAGAACATTCTACAATCAGACTCTTGTTTAAACCCTGATCCATGCATATGATTACTATTTTGGTGTTTTCAAAGCTATCCCTCGTCCCAAATATCCCTTAAACCAATGTGGGACACATATAAAAGCTTTTATCCCATATTATTTGTACAAAAAAGGAAAAAAATCGTCCCCCCCCTTTTAAAACAAAACAGCTAAAATATATTATTGTTGTTGCCTAAATACATAAACAATCTTATTAAGTATTTACATTTATGAATTTATCACACAACCCCCTATAAATCAGAGATCGAGATTAAATCTATAGAGTATTTACATAGTAGGAGCCCTGTGTTTTTGTACTTTAAATTTATCATATAAACATATCATTGTCGCATTCTTTAATATTTTGGAACAATTATTACAAAAGATATGGTATTGTCACAGTTGTAAGATTGTACAAATACAACATAGATAACCCTCAATGACATAACAGTACGGTGTCCATTAATACGGATTAATTTTCAATGATGTTTGTACAGTTGGTAGGCACGAGCACAAAAGATCGATTTTCCATGTTGTATTTAAGGACAGAAGGTCGGCTACCTAACCGACAGTCAGTCATATGGATTTGATAAATCTGTCAACACCTACTTCCAAATTCGGAATTATTCCAAATACAGAATATGAAATTCGGTCTGTGTTTTTACAAGTCATACAAGAACTTCGACTCGATCTACACAAAGCTTTACTGCGTCCCACGTGTTGCCGATACAAGCTTGTATAAAATTACCCTTTCATATTTGTAATATTTTTCAGAGGCACGGTCCCTACTTGTTAACATTAATTAACATGGCAATTTGAATATGCTACAATTTTAACACCAAATGTCTTTTATTTATGGCGTTGCTTAGGGAATGACGATAATTATAGCGTATCAAAGTCTGAACCTATGTTAGATCTTTAACTCGAGGCATGCAATTAAATTAAAACCATTATAAACTTTTAGTCGAACTTTAATATACACTATTGAAATAATTTTAAATGAGTAATAAAACTAATTGTTTGATTTATCACACAGGTGTTTTTATGAAAGAAATAAACCACTTTTTGATTTCTTATACATGAATAAAAAGAGATGTGGGGTATAGTTCAATGAGAAAACAGCTTAACGAAAATAAGGCATCGAGAGCTAGGGCAACCTACGGTCTTCAATGAAACACAGGAATGTATACAATATGCTAATTAAGCTGTAAATCGTCCCGAATTTATAAAAAAATATATGAATCAATTTAACAGAAACAATCAATTAACTGAGATCTGCCACCGACACCCAATTGTGCAAATAATGAAAAGCGTTAAGATATGACGTATGAAAACTTCTGATGAGGTTCATGACGTAAGTCAAAAATCTACATGTATGCACAAACTTTTATCTTTAAAACTCTTGATAATTTAGATGTCAGATGTACTATATGACTGTTGAACCGTTATTTGGTGTGTTCGATCAGTAGAGGACTGCATATGCAAGACGTTGTGTCACACGTGCGTACGGGCACGCCCACACACACAGACAGACGTGTTATCGGTTTGTATCATACCTATAATTGGTATTTTGATATAGCATCGCGATCGCCATTGACAGTATAACGTACCATATCGGATTCTACTAAACGAGCCATTTGGTTGCTCCTGCTTCAAACCCTTTTTGGACAGTGCAATGTTATCCTTGTAGCAGGCGGCTGAAACGAACCTACCGAATACGGTATTTCACGAGTTCAAACAAATATTGCATGCTTTAAATTGGAAAAAACCTAATTCGCAAACCATTGTGTAAATATTTAATGTAAAAATTGATATTTTAGTCTGTTATGAAATTGATCTTTAGAACTCAACATGGTTTATAATAATAAACTTGTCCAATCAATTCAACACGTCATCAGAAACAAAATGTTGAATAATATGTTTATTTGAAGTGTTTATATAGCGCTTAACATGCAGACAGTGAATGTAAATTTTACTTTCATACATAACTGTACAAGAAAAGTGTCGAACGTTTTTTTTTAAGTATATTCAATACTTCCAATCCATTAACTCTTACAGTCTGATAAGTGTTTATTCAAAACATTTCTATTTGAATTATATAAATTAAAATTGCTTTGTAGACTTTAAACTCTATCAAGTGTTGAATTAAAAAAAGTTTGAAAAAAATACTTGTAATTGCTGTACCATGAAAAATAAAGGTGAAACATATTGTATAATAACACTGGAACTTTAATTAGTTTTATTTATCTTTGATCTTTTCCGAATTTAGCATGAACGATATTTTTCTGAGCTTCAATTTCATTTTCTTGATCTTTTTTCAGATAGCAATAATGCAGATTAATGCACGGTGCAAATATTGCAGACGGTATGACAACTTGTATTTATAAATGACTATTATGAGTCGAATGTATGCGAACATACATTACATTGTAGGCATGATTTTTATAGCAACAGATCAAGGACTTCCATGCAGTTGCCATGATCATTCTTTAATTAAGTATTGTTTTACAAGTGTTTTTCGTTTGTAATACTTATATTACCTCGGTTTTTAGTTTAAACATGTTTGAAAATTGTATAGTGCATTTTTATCCCTATAGTTTCGTTAATCCATTGATTGAGATATAGAAAAGGGGAAGTCTTGTACAAGTAAAATTAGTCTAGGCCGGCGACTTGTAAACGTACTTACATCCAAATGACTATCTATTTTCTGACCATCCTGCCATATACAACCGAGTCACATACTGACAAACCTCTCCATTGAATACAATTTAGTCATTATTCAGCCACAAATATTTCCCTAAACCACCAAGTCCCTACCTCGTACTCCTACACCATACATATCACACCGCTTTACCACGTAATAACTATCTCGTACTACTACCAATTCGTTTCCCCGTACGACAAATTCCTAACTTTACTTACTTTAAACATATTTTATTGTCAAAACAAGAAAAATGACAACGTGTAAGACACAAGTTTTAATCTAAGGATAGACTTCGTAAGATTTTTACCAGTTCTCCTTTAAGTTTTAAACTTAGGAGGACCACGTTCCAATTCCACACCACCTTAAACTCCTCCCAAACTTATTTTCCAGGGGAACTTCTGTTAGGCAGAACAAATATATGTTGACACTACTACCCGAAACACCACCCCATATACCAAGTTACCACCTTGTACTTCTACCAAAAACAATATTACACATACCAAATAACTATCTCGTACTCCTACATAAAATCTCACCCCATATACCAATCGACTTGTAATTTTACCAAAAACACTATCCCATAAACCAAGTCACTATCTAAAACTCCATCATACCCCTGAGATACTATGTGTTATAGTAGTCTCAGCACACCCTTTCCGTCCAATTTGTTCTCTAGCTGCCATACATTAAATGTTCCACATAGAAAAGGTGTACATAGGATTGATGAAAATGATCTTAAGTTATAACAGTTAAAGGAACTTACATGTCATAGCCTCTCATTTCATATGAAGTATACGGTCGTCGAATTTGTCCCGGCATCTTGTTAAAGTTCTGTGTTGTCAAATGCGAGTTTAATTTCAATTAATATCCAATGTTTTCAATCAATCTTCACGCTTCGTTGTTTATCATTTGTCCAGTGAAAGTTTTCTTCTTATATCATAAATATACCTTTTATTGTTGTAGATTTTTAGTTGAATTTATCAACACAATTTAAACCTCCCAGATTATTCATAGTTCTCTATACTATAGTAGAAATATACGATTATTTGGGCCAGTTTATTAATTTTAGGGGGCTTTGAGACCGGATAAAAGTTATTAGGACAATGATTAAAGCGAAGAAGAATAACTTTATTGATGTATTGGCGTATATTTCTTTAATAAACGACAGACTTCAGGAAAAATTGACAAATTTAAATTTGATTTTTGGTTCAATTTAGTAAATATTTAACTTGAATACGACTCCATTTTACCTTTAGATTAAATTTCAATAGATCTTAACTACCGTTATAGAAAGGTATTCAAGCGGGTATTACAAAAGCTAGCTTAAACCTTTTTACGGATTAATCTCCGACCGTTCCTCTTGTCATTAATTAGGTGCAACATACATATGCACAACGCAAACATGAAAAGGAGATTAATTTTTATTAAAAGGGATTTTTATTTTAATAATGTTTAAGTCGATTTGTCTGGTGGTCTTGCACATAGACTTAAATTTTCCAATAGGACAAAAGGCGTGGAATGCACACTTGCAAGCATTATTATTTTTAACTTTCAATTTTGAAACACCTTTTAGTGCATCTGATCAATCAGTATCATATTAAACTGTCTTTTTATCCATATTTTAATTCTGCTTCTTTCTTTGTGTCTAATAATTAAAACTGTTCATGCTAATACAGAAAGGAAAGGAGAGCGCTACGGGTAGTATGGTTCGATTGTTATGGGAATTATACATATACTGAAAAATAACACAATATGAATATCTTTTATTGAAAATAATAATGCACTATTATACCCCAATGGGGTTGATTGCATACACGAAAATTAACAAAACAACACATTATAATACATCACAAAAATGATTAAAAAAAAAGACATGAATTTATAATTTTTTATATGTAAGTATCAAAATTGTGGGTTAAGACTAAGATGAAACAATAACAGTCTGAATTTTTAAGAGTACGAATACTCAACCATTATTGTCATAGAAAAGGGTCTGAATGCATGGGTTTCTTCAATTGTGTGTTTTTTCTTTACTTTTAGGGTTAATTGTCTCTACTGTGTATTTTTATGAATTATTCTGTAAACCATTACATTAATGCGCCTCATCATGCTCTATTCTCTCTGGACCATTTTCTTTTATTACTCTTCAAATATTCAAAAATTTGAAAATAAAATGAACATCATAATTCTAAATGAAAATATGTGGTATGATTGCTAATGAGACATCTCTCCACTAGAGACCAAATGACATAGATCGAAATTAACAACTATAGGTCACCGTACGGCTTTCAATGAGCAAAACCCATAACACATAGTCAGCTATAGAATTTGTCATTTGAAAGGATTCCGCGGAACCGTGTGTCTCGCGTGCGATTGCTGCTGTCAATGTAAAAGTGTAATGAATGTTGACTTAAAAAGTGATTCCATAAAATACAGAATTTTAAAAAAATCATACTTTTTCTTAAGATATTATTTCTTGGTCTTGAGGATTAGCTTTTGTCAAAGTTTCAAAACAATCCATGAGGGTTTACACAAAAAATTATCCCATGCAGACTGTCCGTAAATGTTAACTGAAAAAAATTAAGTCCATCTATCAGAAAAATACTGAAAATGAACAAAAAAATATTTTCAAAAATTTGCTCTGGATACTGTATTTAGGTTACTAGTAGTAAACAAGCTTTTGTCCAAATTTCATAATTCCATGAAGGTTTGACAAAGTAATTGATGACTATAAAACTGTAACCTCAGATTGAATCTGAATGTTGACTGTAAAAAAAAAATTATCAGTAAAATACGGGAAAATGAAAATAAATATTTTCAAAATTTTCCTCCAGATACTGTATTTTAGTCATAAAATTCTATGAAGGTTTGGTAAAATTATTGGTGTCTAAAAGAATCTTTCACCACAGACTGAATCTGAATATTGACGACGCCGACGCCGGAAGCTAGAATGTCTATGTCTCGCTTTCGCGACATAAATCTCACAGGCTCGACAATAGGTCCCGAAAGGACATATGTAAAACAATTCAAACAAGAAAACTAACGGCCTGATTTATGTACAAAAACAATGAACGAAAAACAAATATCATATACAGCAACAAACCAAAACCACTAAATTACACGCCTCTTACTTGGGACAGGCACATACAGAATGTTGCGAGGTTAAACATATTTGATGGCGCCAGCCAAACCCCTAACTAGCTAGGACAGTGGTGGAACGGCACAACACAAGAACAAACTACTAGTATACAAAATACAATGAACGAAAAATAAATATGAGAAACAGCAAAGAACGACAACCACTTCATTGATTGTCTCTAAACTGGAGTTATTAGCAGTTTCATCTTGTACAACTGTGTAGATACAACGTAGATAATGACGATGAACGATACATCAAGGTGCTTCATGTGATCTCTGGTGGATAGTTGGCAACCATACCACATTTTTTTATAATACGTGTAATACTTTTGAGAAAAGTAAGAATGCTTAAATGAGAAAGTGTCACCAGAAACCTTATTCCTGCAATTGTGGTTGAGACTGGCAATGTAGTCCTATGTGCTACGCTGATTCACCACAAAATAAGGACCCTTTTGATATTTTATAACATTAAATAGATATAGGAATAGTATGCTTAAAACGGGCGATTTATATAACTTCGTATACACGATATAGCTGTCTCCTGGCACACTACAGACTATTTCAGTCTGCAACGATAAAAAGTATGCATATCCCGGACTGGGAAGCGATTCATTCTACACTTTTAACGATCATTCGACAGAAAAAAAAAAACATAAAAATAAACAGCTATGCATGCGTTTTACGATGATATGCAGAAATAAGGAATTTCGGAAATTGAGAATCATCATGAAACGACAAATTGACGGTCTTTCTTTTTATCTGCCTTGAGCAAAATATGACATTCCGTGCATGATTTACTATACAAATTTGGGATATGACCTACTAGCGCATTCTTCGTAATCTAATAATCTTCGTCCCACTTTAATTTCCTAAACCTCGTTTCAAGTTGAATTTATGAGACATTGTAGTTCACGTGCATTGGAAGTTTTTTTCTTACACAAATTTATCGTATACTCGTGCATGTTGGAGGAAACGTAAGGTACATTTGGAATTTCTGAAATCAAGCTCGAAGTACGTCCTTTTTATTGACAAACAAACTTTTAGGCTATTGGACAAATATGGTATTATATGTCTGGATTTTGTGCTTTTAATCGTCAGGAAAAAAATATGAAATCGTTTTTAAGAAGATGAACGTTTCGAATTACTTTTTCAACACTGTATATCTTGGTCTTAATTTACTTTTTTTATTCTAATTAACCCATGTAATTTAAGAATCCGTAGAAAAAAGAAGCACACAGAGTAGATGCTTAAGAAAAGTGTACAAAAAAAAGAAACATCCAAATACAATTTACATGTATATATATATATATATAATCATTTAAATGCATTTTCGTTAATGAACGAAATGTGCAATCTAATTAAAATATGTATCTCTGATTTCTTTATACTCATATGAGTAAGTTACAATTGATCGATATTTTAATTAGATTACGAAATGTGATAATACGTCAATGAGACAGCAACCCAAAAGCACGAAAAAACAACAAACATCCAAAGTTCAATGAAAAGCATGTATCTATACAATATGTCAAGCACTAAACCGCAACGAGTCTAAAAAGTTATGATTACATCAAATAGATACTATATCAAAGATCTGTCATGAACACCATGTTCTTTAATTGACAAAAACATAAAGACATGACAAAGACAGCCACTGAATAAGTTCCAGACTTTGGACAGGTACATGAAAAATGTGACGGGTTAAACTAGTTTTCGAGATCTCAGTCAGTTTATCAGTTCGGCGAATTGCTGATTTCAGCGGACACACATATAAATTTTACATTGAGCAAAAAACAGATTCGCAAATATTTTCCAACTTACCTTGACCATTTCATTGTTTCCATTAATCTTTGCATTCGGTTTTTTCCCCTCCCCATAGCTATAGCACATTTCTCAAAAACGCTGTTACCACCAACAAAGTCAGTTAAAATACTGGCGATGACAACTGGATAAAAGAATTGTTCTTTTTATCTTATATCTTGCACACCTTAATTACAAAATACTTAAATGAACAAGTGTTAATAAACGGTTAAAGGGATTAATTTGAATCGGATATGCATGGAACGCTTAATTTTATTGAACATTACCCAAATGCAGAACTTGGCTCAAAAAGTAGATTAGTAACTTTGGAATCGATGTGCATATAAAGCCGCACCAGTCTGATTTACGGTTCATAAGATTTGTTGCACTAATTTTTGGATCGAACAAAGTTTTGATAAAGAAATGTTTTCCCGGTATGTAAAACCTTTATAAAGCAACGATTTCCGCAAATCGTCACCCTATCAAACTGAAATTAATATCGTGGTCAATAATGGAGCAATACTACATTTGAAACAATAATT
Organism: Mytilus californianus; assembly: GCF_021869535.1. Taxonomy (NCBI): domain Eukaryota; kingdom Metazoa; phylum Mollusca; class Bivalvia; order Mytilida; family Mytilidae; genus Mytilus; species Mytilus californianus. Next base: position 116,454,148 of record NW_026262690.1, on the reverse strand, counting down.
ATGTTACACAAACCAAATACTAATAGTGCCAGACATGCCAACATGTTGCCTTTTGTTGTTCATCTGTTTGTTTTCTTTTTGACGAGTAGGTTATTTCGGGTTGATGCCGTTGGCGTTATGAGTTTGTACTGATGTCTTGTTATATTTATAGTTTGTAAATGGGGGATATCGTAGTACCACGGCTTCCACTTCCTCTTCACACATTGTAGCTAGTTAAAAGTAAGAACTTGAAGTATGGGTTTTAATTGATAAGACTGTAGACATCTCTTTGAAAGTTTACAGGACTCCAGCCGTGAGCTTGTGTCGAGATAGCTGTAGCTTGTCCGTCTTTTTTGACATGGTGTTGTTTGTCATTTTGAACTTTACGGTTTTTGATTGTATCCTTGGTATCTTATCCTCTTGTTTTTGTATAGGTTGAATATCAAGTGAACCACCATTAGCAAACTATACTGCATGCATCATACTTACTCTATCCCGGGACATACTATATTGACAGTATAATAGTCCCACCTTTAGCGTATATATTCTTTATTGCCCATGCCAATTACCTTATACAGTGTTAAATGTTTATGTTTTTTTTTTAAGTTTCCCGAGATTATGACATTTTACGCTTATAATGGTAATGTATATTCTTCCCCTTCACGGGTTCAAAGAAATTGGACCAAGTTCCCCTAAACATATTTCACAAGAGGGCCATTTTCAGATAATCTTTCAATCTTTATTTAAACGCACAGTACCGCTAATTTGAAGTTCTAACAATATTGCGGCTTATATTTCTAAACATATGCCCAAATTATGAATTATAAAGATAGCTGTAAACTGTGATTTTGATAAATTTTGATAAATTTTGAGTACAATATCGTCATCAATATCAGAGACGTACAAAAAGGACGCCCTTAACCAAAACCACCATACTTTTGAAAGTAATTAACTCAGGAATATCTCGTCGTTAAGATATTTTTGGTTTTGTCCTTAGATGCAATTTTTTACAAAAACATGTGAAATTTTTAGTAATGTATCAGAATAATATCCCATTAAAATGTTTCAAAACATTTTAATTTTATGGAAATATGTACAATTGTTGAACTTGATGTGATGAAGTATCCAGAATCTTTATGATATACAATTCCAGTATCTTCAACTTCTACAGGGGAAATTGACCTCACCTCTTTGACAATCAATGATCTTTTCTTCGTCTAAAACTGTGAATCACTTGAAATGACTGAACATGACGTCGATTTGCCTTATTACCCAAAAGATTTAAGTAGATTAACTGTATACCGCCATCTTAGATTGTAAAATAGCAGTACACTATCGGTCTAGTTCTTTGCTTAAATTTGAGACAGATTTGCAATTAATGTGTGGGCTGTTTATTTGAATACAGAAAAATAAGTGATTTATTGCATTATTTAGACTTTTTGAACAAATATCAGTTATTTGTGTTTGTTTGAATCAATTTTTCGACTAAGTCATTTAAGGGGAGATAACTCTTCCAGTAATTTTTTTACTAAGGAATGTTTAAGGTTTAAGAATTTTTTTAATATTTACTTGTAGCAAGAAAACAAATTCTGCGAAACCATAATTTCTTTTTATTTCTTAAAGCATATTATAAAAACATCATCTGATATTTTATTACAAAATTCTATCTCATAGATTTCTTTTTATTCACGAAAAAGTGTGTTTTTTCATTAATAATCATTGAAAATTTGACAATTTTGCACATCTTGAAGTTTGATAAATAACACCGTGACCCTTGCTTTTTATTAATTTTATGAAAAAAACATGGTAAAATATACATTTTGGCGAAGTATAATAAAATTTTATCTGAGGAATATATACCAAGGATCCACCTTAATTAAGCAAGGGAAAATTTAAAATTTGACATATTATAGCATAGTATGATAAGCGCTCAACTATGTTTCCTAGACCTTTCAAAAGAATAAAATCTGTAAAATTTTCGTATAAAAGCTTCTGGCATGAGCTCCTCGAATTCCGTGGAAAAACCCTGCTTTACTTCCAGCTTTGTTCCGAGTTTTAGAAATTAGGAAATTATCTCCCCTTTTACAACAAAATTTGCGGGAAATCACTTTGCCAGTGTACAAACTTAAACTAATAACACGTTTAAACAATTGAAAATGGGTGTAAGTTTAATTATGATTATTGTTTTAAATTTTTTGAGATGAAATAATGTTGACCTCATTGAAAACATTACATTCTTCTTCCCTATGGCTATTGAACTAAAGACATCACTCACCAGGCCAAAGTGAAACAAAAAAATAATTTCTCATCGTGTGTTTAGGGTTTCCTCCTTTAGAAAAATAGGATAGGCACTGGTAGGTAGTATCGTTTTTTACTTTGCTCTATTCATTTAACCCTTAGTATATGTGGACCCCTGCTATTTTTGTAGGGATACACTATCAAAATCTTTTACATAATAAAACTTTAAAGACTACGCATACACATAGGATAGTCCAGATAATAACGTCTTGAAATTGCTTTTTTCTGCACGAAGGAAGGCTTAACAGGAAAAAAAAATTAAAATAGCCTTTCAAGATGTCATAATTTTTTAGACTAACATATAGCAAATATATAGGGCTGCCTTCCGACAGTTGAACTAACCAACCAGCTCTTCTTCTAGTGCACATGATATATGTGCACTAGAAGAAGAGCTGGTTGGTTAGTTCAACTGTCGGAAGGCAGCCCTATAATCCTATTAGATCGGATCCTGCACGGTGTAACATACAGAGCAGGTAGCCGTAGGGGAACCCTCCACACATTAATTTTTAATTTTGGCTTTAATGGGGTGTTATTCTGTTATTGTATTCTCTGATATACAGTAATTTTGCAGGGTTTTCAAAATGGTAGTTGTATCGCGTTACATTTATCAAGGCATCTACATGTACCTAGTTTGTCTCATTAACTAATTCAACCAGTATTATGATACCCCCAAAAACTCCCCAAAACTGATTAAAAATCAGAGAACTGATAGATACTACTGCTTACATCATTTTGTATATTGACATTATAAACGACTAAAATTTTTAGATATGTGTCACTTTTACTCAATTTATAAGTACAACTTAACTTTGGAAATACAATTTTCGAGTCATGTTTGCAAGTTGCTTGAAAACAATAAAGCACATGTAATTATTCAAAAGGTAGCTAACTCTATCATGCCATATTTCCCAAAATAAAAGGTAAACTGCAATTGGTGAACTTTATTCTTGAAAGTGATCTATCTAATAACAGGAATAAGGAACACTTAGATTACATGTAACAACCCAAATAATGCACCACATATTATATATAATAGTTTCACAATTTTCTGTTTTTTCCACAAATTTGTGGAATTATACTATATTGTAAGCATAACCTTGAGATGAATACAGTGTTTACAGAGAAAAAAAATTCTATGCAATAGAAATTTTTACTCAAAGAAATTAATGGAGGTGGTGCATTTCTTTTGTTTTTGAATATATTTAAACTTTATTTCTCTCTTCTAATCATTTTTCTTGTGATGTCAATGTCATTAATGTAAAGATTTTATTTTTCAGAGAAAATCAGTAAAGTCAAAAGAAAAGAAGATGAAGAGAAAAGAGGTAAATTTCATATTTACATTTTTATTTACAGAATTATGCAGAATTAGTTATATGAAGCTAAAAAATATCTGTGGTTTTACAGTAATGTCCTATGTTTATCAATAAATTCAATGCTTACCAGTACTTTTTACATAGATTTGATAGGAAATTGTTTTGTCTTGAATTCTTATGAAAAATCCTGAAATCATTGATAATGCATATATACCTGTGACTGGTATGCAGTTAAATTGAGTTTCAAAAGGGCCTTCAGCCACAATACAATTAAGTTAAAGTGTATCATCTGTAGAGGAACTTTTGTTTGTGTTTTATATGCTTGTAATATAATGATTTTTTGTCGAGCCTGCGACTTTTGTCGCAGAAAGCTCGACTTAGGGATAGTGATGCGGCGGCGGCGTTAGCTAACTTCTTAAAAGCTTTATATTTTAGAAGGTGGAAGGTCTGGATGCTTCATACTTTGTATATGGATGCCTCATGTTACGTAGTTTCCGTCAGTCACATATCCAATGTCCTTGACCTCATTTTCATGGTTCAGTGACTACTTGAAAAAAAAGTTAAGATTTTTTGTAATGTTAAATTCTCTCTTATTATAAGTAATAGGATAACTATATTTGGTATGTGCGTACCTTGCAAGGTCCTCATGCCCGTCAGACAGTTTTCACTTGACCTCGACCTCATTTCATGGATCAGTGAACAAGGTTAAGTTTTGGTGGTCAAGTCCATATCTCAGATACTATAAGCAATAGGTCTAGTATATTCGGTGTATGGAAGGACTGTAAGGTGTACATGTCCAACTGGCAGGTGTCATCTGACCTTGACCTCATTTTCATGGTTCAGTGGTCAAAGTTAAGTTTTTGAGTTTTGGTCTTTTTTTCTAATACTATATGCAATAGTTCAACTATATTGGGTGTATGGAAATATTTTATGATCTATTTGTCAGTCACGCAGGTTTTTTTTTACCTTGACCTCATTTTCAAGGTTCATTGCTCAGTGTTAAGTTTTTGTGTTTTGGTCTATTTTTCTTTTACTGTATACAATAGGTCTACTATATTTGGTGTATGGAATGATTGTAAGGTGTACATGTCTAGCTGGCAGGTGTCATCTGACCTTGACCTCATTTTCATGGTTCAGTGGTCAATGTTTAGTTTACTTGGTTAATGTTAAGTTTATGTGACAGTTGTAATAAAGCTTTATATTTAGGACTATCAACATAAAATCAATGATTAGTAAAAAAGGCGAGACATTTCAGTGTGTACACTCTTGTTTTAGGAATCAGCAAAAATGGCAGTGTCATTGGAAAAAGTTGATAAAGCAAATAAAGTAAGTAATATAGATTATAATACAGAATTTTGATCATAGTCCATTAAATTTATTTACAAATTTTAAAGACTGTATAGGGAATTTAGGATCCATTGTTTACATGTAAGTCGTATCTTAACTTTCTTCTTGGATTTGTTTTTTAAATCACATGAGAATGTAAAACAGTAGGCTGGAAATCCTTTTTTATGTTTTCTTGAGACAGTGTACTCAATTTTAAGTTACCAATTATACAGGGACTAAACTGAACGCTTGCCCAGTCGCCCAAGGCGACCAGATTTTCGGCTGGGCAAATATATTTTATCATCCTGATCGCCCAGCTGGCGACTAAAATATTTTGAAGTGAATCCCATTTTTACCCTTTCCCCCGCGATATAAACAAAAACTGTTCCCAAATGGAAACCTGCTTGTCTAATCAAAGCAGGATAATTAAAGAGAGAATTTCCGAAAACCAGTAAGTTCATTTTAATAAACCAAACCTGGTCGGACAACTATGTTTTCAATACGAAGTCACGATTTGACATATACCTCCTTCTCTAAGCACATGTTCATGGTGTTCTTAACCCTCTTTTAAATCGTCTACAATTATTTCATTATTGTTTAGTGTTTTCTTTTGAACTGTGCAATATGCATCGCGAAAGGGATGCATTCCAGTTGTCCAGGGAGTCATTACAAGCCTGTATTAGACGGTAACTTGTCCAGGAATCGCTATTTACAAAATCTTCAATGAAAAAACGAAACGCAAAATCTCGTTAATAAATATCGTAATATCTAGTTTGATATCCAATCTTCAATAAAAAGTAATTGAATAATAATTTTGATCAACACTATTAGAGGATGGCTTGGATTTGAAATAGCGTTAAAAAATTATAGAAACAGCCATATTGTCAAAAGGTCAACAGGAAGTTGAAATTGAAGGGAGACAATTTTGGTAGAAAATGTACTAAAATCAGTATTGTCAAATCTTATGATATATTTATGGTGGCAATAATTCAAATATTATAAAGTTATCACACAAAATCTTTACCAGACTCAGAAGTAGGAACACCTAATAAGGCTTTATTAGTATATGAAAAGTACATTTCAGTTTTATTTTATTTGTATAAAAATTGGATGGGCTCCTGAAATTTCAACTGGGCCCCTGAAAAAAATATTTTAGGGGCCCAGCTGGCCCCTGGAGGAAAACAGTTAAGTTAAGTCCCTGTTATATTGTGTGTTTTTGTCAATTTACCCATTATTATCAGTTGTTTAACATTATATATTAAAGTAGTTTTTATATTTAGAAAAATAGTTGTATTTTTTTTCTAATACAGGTGCCAGACCCAATGGATTTTGTGAAACCATTCAGAAAATTTGACAGAAATGGGTAAATTAATTAATCTAAAAGATTTGTGTTATTTCCCTTGCTAACTTAACTTTGTTCATCACATTTATAAATGATCTGTTTAATTAATTATAAGCTACCAATTTATGTTTTTCTTTGTCTGTAAAATTTTCTTTCTTATTTCTGTTCTACAATTAAGATAGTTTTCAGGCTCATTTTGATGCTTCATTACCAGTCATAGTCTTGTAGAACCGCCAACAACCTGTTGTCTTTATTTTGATCTGAACTTGCTTTTTAAATTTTTTAACATAACTCAGAAATCTGAAGAAGTAATATTACATACATTATATTCTACTCATACATGTACCAAGAAAAATAAAACTGGCTACTTGAACAATTTTAACAAAAAAGTGATCTGCTTTAAAATACAATCGTTGGACCTGCATGAATACACAAACTAACAAAATAGATATACAAAAACCCACAGAAACTCCCAATTCTAATTGAAACCATTTTCTTTGAAAATGAGATAACTTTTGCCAGTGTTCCATAGAAACTTATATAAGATATATGGTATAATTGTATGTATTCTGTATGAGGAATATATAGAAATACCGGGTGTTCATCTGTCCTTTGTGTATCCTTCCATTCCTGTGTATACAAAAACAGATAAAGTAAAATTTCTGCTAATATTCCTTTTTTTCTGTAGTAATGAACAGAATTTCCTACAATTCACTTTTGAACAAAGTTAACTTGAAAGACAGAAAGCTTTTAATAATATTTGTTTTGTATGGCGTACTTTTAGGGATATTAAGAATTTTTTTACCATAATATACAGTCAAATCTCGCTAAGCCGAAGTCAAAGGGGCCAAATGAAAGTATTTGACTTATCTGAGGTTCAACTCACCAGAGTCTTCAACACAACAGGGTTCGACTGTAGTTATGGTCATTTATTACTTTATACATTCTTTTTCAGATTGAGTTTGACCATTGAGTTTAAACGTATAGCAGATATGAGTGAAGAAGAAATAGAATGGGCATTTGATCTCACAAAGAAAAATATGCAAACATTGTAAGACATTAATAGAACATCTTCACTACATCTTGGGTAGATTTTGTCTTGTCTATCTGCCCACGAAGGACTGTCCAATCAAATTTAAATGCAGATTTAAAAAAAATATTGATTACAAAGTTTAAATCATTCAGTCCATTGCCAGCACTTGGCATCCACTGGTTATCTTCTTTCAAAATTATTTTGATTATATAACTTGACCAGCAATCATTGCCACTGTTAAATTGAATAGAGCATAGGGGTAGAACTACAGTTTTTGTTTTTTTTCTCAAAAACAAGTGCAAATCTATTTAGGGTAAACATGATCATCTACCATCAAATTTTAAGAAAAAATCTGGCAAACCATTTTTGAGTTGTTGCTCCTGAAATATAAATTTTTAGCAAATTTCACAGTTGTTTGCAATTATTAAATAATAAACAGTACTTGAAGCTTGAGAAAAAGATATAAAAAATTACAATAAGTATTACTGGTGTATATAATGCTTATACTGAAAAAGAATCGTTTATATTATATCTTGAAAGTATTAGAGGGCATTTCCACCAGCTAATCTGAAGTGCTTACTTTACAGATATGAAGAAAGTGAATGGGGATGGAAAGATAAGGACAAGAGAGAAGAAATGACAGAAGATAAAGCACTGTATCTGATAGCAAGATACACAAATAATAAACCTGTAGCATTTACACATTTTAGATTTGATATGGAGTTTGATGAAGAAGTGTTATATTGGTAAGAGTTAATACTGTCAGTTTTTTGTTTTTATATGCCTTGCTTAGAGGGGACATATTTGATATAATGTAGTTTGAATGCATATGTCAACACTTTGTGCAATAACTCAAATTCGCTTTAACCAATTCTTGTGAAATTTTAACACAATATCAGGATTGATGGAAGAAAGCACCATTTCAATTTTGACAATTTCAAATTTTGTCTTTCTAGAGTTATTGGACTTTACACATGGCAAAATGGACAATGTTTTATAAATAACTCAACTTTGCTCTGATACTTTAGCCTGAAATTTTATCACAAGGCTACAATTAAAAGAAAACTCCATTTAAAATTTCTTGATTGTTACTTTTGTCACTCCATAGTTATGGGACCTTATTCATGAAAAGTCGAACCGTTTTCACACATTGTACATTAAATCCAATATGTTTGTACTGATTTCATCAAAACATTACACTATTTATGAAATTGATAAAAGGAACTACCTTTTGATTGTGAACATTTTCTGGTTTGTATCCAGAGTTGCATGACTTTTAATTGTCAGATTTAAGTACATTTTTCACATGTTGTCTGTTACATGAGTATGCATGAATATATTTCCTGGCAGTTGTTGGAATTTGTGAAAGTAAGATACCTTTTGATTTGGAAATTTTATGATTTGTCATTCCAGAGTTGTGGGAATTGAACCCCTGTTTTAAAGCAATTTTTACATGTCACACAATAGCTCTATCATACTTGGATCAAATTACTATAAACTTAATACTGTTGAATGGGTTGGTGAATGCAGGCTTACTTTTGATTTTGTCATTCCAGAGAGATCAGATTTTTTAACAGTAATATTTATGGCAATATTCATACACTAATGGCTATCCTCATGCAAGTTTTTCTACAGAAACATTTTCCCAACTTGTGAAAAGATGCCTCATAAATATTCAATTTTATGCTGGCAACAAGACATTAATATCACTTGCTTTTGTTGCAGCTGCTTATTATCCCCCACGGAACGTGGGGAACAAAGTTCCGTTATGTATAATGTTTTTGACCCTTCCATCAGTCCATCTGTCAGTCCTATTCTTGTCATCTTAACTCCTCTGAAACCAAACAACAGAATTTCATGAAACTTTGTAGATAACAAGGACATACTATGTAAATGTGCATATCAACAGGAAATTATGATTCAATTTTTAAGTCGCGCCATATCTCAAAAACGATTTATGATTATTGCTTAAAATTTTACACACTTCTTAGTTATATTAATCTAAAGATCTGTATCCTTTTTGGTTTTGATTCAATTTTTTCGTGTAAAAAAAAGGAGGGTTTTCCCATGTCGCGTAGTATGTCAGAAACTATTTATGATTATTGCATAAAAATTCACACACAAGACGACAGGCGTATCATGCGCTCATGGCGCAGCTGTTTATTCTAGAAGTAATGCCCCTTTGAACATAGAATTTTGGCCTAAATATACTACTGCAACAGTTTGTCATTGCAACTACTCTAAATCCACACAACAGAATTTCATGAAACTTTGTAGATAATTAGGACACACTACAGAGATATGCATATCGACAGGAAATAATGATTCAATTTTTATAGGTGTTATGCCCCTTTGAATTTTTGTAGGAGTTAAGAGTCTTTGAACTTTGGAATAATGAATTTTATTCAAAATTTAAGTTTTGGCCCTACATTTCTTGCATTAGCTTTGCATTGGGGTTCATTCATGCTTAAAAACATTATTGCAGACAGTATGTACAAGGTGATTCAGTTGTTAAAAAATATTTTTTTCACATTGAATGCTGATGATTTTAAATGATTCACTCTAAAAAATTGTTGTGCATTCAATAATGATATAAATAAAGATGTTTTAAGTCTGAGATATCACTTAGAAGCACATTACTCCTCCATGAAAGATTTTAAACTGATTCACCCTGTTCGCAACATCTGGGTTACTGGAGACCTTCATTTTATGCTCAAAGATTCGGATCTACCAATTACATCTTCTTTAAATTTGATTTACTTTTACCATGGTAAAATCTTTGAAATTAGCCAAAAAAATGGGGTTACAACCTCTTTTTTCAATTTATACCGCCATCTTTTCCCCATAATTTGGAAATTATGACTGAGTTATTTACAGTGTAATATTTTATAAAAAGTCCAAATCACATTAAAGTTGTTTGTTTTGTTAACCTTGTTTGAAGAAATTGTTAGCTCTCCTGGCCCTGGTGTGAATTTTTGCCATCACTTTGTGCTGTCATCTGTTGTTGTTCGTTAACTTTTACAACAGTCTTTTACTCTGAATCTACTTGGCTAAATTAAACCAAACTTGGTCGCAACCATCCTTGGGTATCTTGTTTAAGAAATGTGTCTGATAACCCTGCTTGCCAACCAACATAGCAGACATGGCTATTAATAGAACATAGGGGTAAGATGCAAGTTTTGTCTATCTCTTGGAAATCGAAATAAATAGAGATAATCTGACAGGACTAAAAAGTTCAAAATGTTGAGATTAACCTATCGTCCATTCACATCAAAACTTATCTGCCTTGTCAGATTTTCTCTATCTATAGCGGTTTTTAAGATAATAGACAAACCTTGCACTTGACCCCTATGTTCTATTTTTTATCTCGCTTTCGTCGCAGTATGAGAGACATAGGGATTACTATCCAGCTGCGGCTGCAGTGTAAACTATTTGTATAAAGTTTTATATTTCAGAAAGTTGAAGACCTTGATGCTTCATACCTTGTATGCAGATACCTTATGTTTCAAAGTCTCCGTCTGTCATATGTCCATTGTCAATGACCTCATTTTCATGGTTCAGTGACTGCTTGAAAAAAAATTATGTCATGTGAACTTCTCACTTATTTTTAGTAATAGGATAATCATATTTGGAATATGGGTTCCTCGCAATGTCTTCATGTCCGTCAGACAGGGTTCACCTGACCTCGACCTCATTATATGGATCAGTGATCAAGGTTAAAGTTACATGATTAGTTTTCGTTTCTCAGATACTATAAGCAGTAGGTCAACTATATGAGGTAAAATTGAGAATGGAAATGGGGAATGTGTCAAAGAGACAACAACCCGACCATAGAACAGACAACAGCAGACCAGGTGTATGGAATGATTGTAAGGGTACATGTTAGTCTGGCAGGTTTCATCTCACCTTGACCTAGTATTCATGGTTCATTGGTTAGTGTTAAGTTTTTGTGTTTTGGTCTGTTTTTCAATTATCATAAGCAATTGGTCTACTAGATTTGGTCCCTTTTATAGCCAACTATACTGTATTGGTTTATCTTATTGTTGAAAGGCGGTATGGTTGCCTATAATTGCTTACATCCACTTTATTTGAACTTTGATGGATAGTTGTCTCGTTGGCAATCATACCACATCTCCTTATTAGTCGAAGGGGACTTTAGGTTTGCTCTCTGTCCGTCTGTCTGTCTGTCCATCCGTCAATCCGGCAAATCAGTTTTCCACACTTTTTTTCTTCGATCCCGTGCTTGAAGATATTGAAGATATTGATTTGATGATTGGTACATGTATATAGTTTTATCATGACAAGTTACAAATTAAGTTCGAATTTTGTTCCGGTCTAATGATTTTGTGCAGAGTTATGGTCTTTGGACTTAGAAAATTCACTCAATCAATTTTCCAAATTTTTTTTGTCATGCTTGAAGTTATTGACTTGATATTTGTTAAATAGTTTACACCATGGCAAGTTATAGATCAAGTTAGCATTTTTTTCCAGTACAGTGAATTTTTAGCTGGTAGGGGACTACGTATTGCCGGGACTACATATTGCCAGGCAATACTCACAGAATGCTTGTTTTATATTGGTGCATGGAATAATTGTAAGGCGTACATGTCTGTCTGACAGGATTGATCTGACCTTGACCTCATTGTCATAGATCTTTAAAAATGTTGAGTTTATGTGATACCTAAAGTAAAACCTTTTTCTTTAAGACTTTCAACATAAAATCAATGGTCAGTAAAGCAGGGGAGACATTTCAGCATGTGCAATCTTGTTAGTCATATCTGCCATGTTGGTAGGCAGGCAGGGTCATCAGACACATTTTTTAAATGAGATCAACAAAAATTGAGATTTTAGTCATGAGTTATATTCTAGTCTACAATGTTGGAAAGTGGCCCTTGTGGTGGATGCACATAAATAGAGATGAGTGACACATGCTCTTTAGAGCCTCTAGTTTAGTTTTTCAAATGGAAATTAAAGTGATTGTTTATTGTTGCATAGTACATGTCTTTAGGGCTATGATTTTTATCTGTAAATCCATTAGATATGAAATGATTTTAATAGTATTTTTATGTGTTTAGCAAGAAGGTTGAAAGAAATTCTCTGCCAGTAACATGGAGATGGTATATCCGATATATTACCATTTCATTTACCTTGCTTTTTGATATATTTTTCCTGCATTAGATTTTGTTTCTGTGAGTCATGGCTGATGATGCATGCATAGCAAAAGATGCTTACCTTGTAGTCTCATCTCTCTATTAAGAGTTCATGAGATTATTTTTTGTTTTTATGCCCCATTTACGATAGTAGAGGGGCATTATGTTTTTCGGTCTGTGTGTCCGTTCATTCCTCCGTCTGTCCCGCTTCAGGTTAAAGTTTTTGGTCAAGGTAGTTTTTGATGAAGTTGAAGTCCAATCAACTTGAAACTTAGTACACATGTTCCCTATGATATGATCTTTTTAATTTTAATGCCAAATTAGAGTTTTGACCCCAATTTCACAGTCCACTGAACATAGAAAATGATAATGTGAGTGGGGCATCCATGTACTATGGACACATTCTTGTTTTATCTTGATTTGATTTGTCCTCATAATTGATTTGTGATCTTTAAACATCTGGTAAACTTTTGTTGCCTTAATTTATTTATGCAGCAACTCCTAAATTACAATTCAGTATTCTGTGAATGAAGGGAGACATAAGATGTACACCAACCAAACATAACAATAAAATTAAGATCTAAAGGTCAATTCATGGTCTTAAAAAAAACAACTATGCAATATGTCAATCTCAGACTTTCCACAAGGCTTGGAAAATTGTGAGTAGATTCAATAGACACTTTATAAGAGCTGCCTATTTTCAGTTGTTCAGTTGTGGCTTTAAAATAATCCAAACAATAATTTATGAATATGAAATACAGTATATTGTAAGTAAAATCATGAATATTAGGAAGTAATCAAATCCGAATCCAGACACAAGAACAGTAATATATATTTTGACCTTGTCAGTTTTGGTTCTGTATTTGTATGTACTACAGTAAAGCTATGTACAATGTACCAGTATTGTCAATGTCTACACAGTATGGTTACTTAGTGTTCAGGTAATAAATACACTGTCCTAAAGTGTTCATGTGAATGTCAGCCTTTGTATTTCAATATTGTTTAATTTTAATTATAGACAAATTACCCAAATCACAACTTCAGAATCCTGAAACCTCAACTGTATATATTTTGGCCTTGTCCGGTTCACTTTTGTATGTACTACAGCCTATGTACAATGTACCTGTATTGTCAATGTATACAGAGTTTGGTAACACAATTCCTAACTGATCCTTAGTATTCAGGTAATGAATGCACTGTCCTGAAGTATTGAGGATATGAATCATGTGTTGCTCAATATCTGTAACTATGATATTGTCAGATTTTGTAGCCACTAAATCTGAAGGTGTTAATGTTTGTTGTTTGTTTACATCTGGATCCGGATTACCACTATACACCCATCTCATTCCATTGGTTTTGTTTATTGCCACTATCCTACCATCAAAATCTGCATTGAGACGATCTAGAACAAAAATGTTATTGTCATTGTCTGTAGTTATTCTTGCAGGAACTGTGAAGATAGATTTACTATTATTGTCTAAATGGTATAGTTTTTCTTTCCTTCCATTCATATCCATCACAATGACCTGTCTAGGACCCTTGACTGGAAATGGTTCTCCTTTTTCTCTTACCCCTACAATGATTTGGTTACTTTTGGTGACATGAACAGCTATGGTTTGAAGAGGTGCAAAGCTGTATGTTGACTGTTTGATTTCTCCAGATGCATTGGAAAGTATTTGTAGAATAGGTTCCATTAAAGATATCAGTAAATCTCCTGTTGGTAATAAAGCCATGTTAAATGATAATGCATTTAGTTTGTAAATTACTTGTACTGGTACTGATCCATTGTTTAGTTGTATCTTCTGTAATGTTTTAGTAAAACAGCTGTTTATCCACAAGGTTCCATCTTCATTACATACTAAATTTTCTATAATTGGTAGTTTAGTTTTAAATGTCTGTAGCACTTGAAATTCAAATTTGTCCAGTTCCTTATCATCTCCAAGCTCAGCCATTTCTCCATGCTGTGCTACCAAAATTGGTTGTTTTCCTGGTACATATTGTGGCAATCCCTTAAACATAGTGTTTACTGGTTCTACCTTCTGTTTCCTGTCTGCTCTAAGTGCTCTTTCCTGTTTAAATATATTGAAAACTTTATTTGCATTGTTCTGACTAAGGGAATTACTTAGGCTCTCTCTACGATTTTCTAAATCTTTTTTTATCTTCTGTGAACGGTTTTCTTCATCATGTACTGATTTCCTGAGAAAATCCCTTTGTTGATCAAGTTCAGTCAAAAGATTCTGTGTATGCTTTTCAACTTCATTCTTTAATACTCTTTCCCTGTTCAGAATTTTCTGCCTCTCTGTTTCATATTTGGATTCTTCAGATGATTCCTTTAAACCCAGTTTAGATAAACCTTTTTCAATTTGTGAAATGTTGTCTTCAACTTCAGTATGAAAATTAGTGACAGCTTTCACTGTCAACTTATATCCTTCATCTAATCCTGTCATATTGTGTTTGTTATGGGCTTTAAGAATACATAAGGGACATATAGCTTCCTCACATGTATGGCAATACAGACAACAGTTTTGTCCATTATGAACACTACATGGGATATTACTTATGTCTGGTTGATCGTTGACTTCTTGTTGATATGTAGCAATGTCCTTTGTGTCTATGATTGTATGTTGGTCAGTAGATTTCACTTTCTGATGAAGTTTCTGACATTTTGTACACAAGAGAAAGTCACATTGTATACATTTCCATTTGATCTCATTAGATTCCTCACACATTTGGCATGACAGTGGAACTTGTCCACTCTGAAGAGATTTTGATAATGCCATCATGTAGATCTAAGTCCATAAAACTTTTGCTTTTTGTTCTCATTATAACTGGAAAATACTATGGCACATGATTGTTCAAGTATTTACAGTGTCATTTGAATCCTTGATACAATTAATTGTTATCAAAGAAATAATCTTTCATATATAATATACTAACAGATAACAATTAATTCAAATTTGAGGACTGTATTGTAAATAGGATATTACTACTCAGACATGTTCTTGTGTTTATATCCTGTGCTAACTATATCTTCCTGATGTCAGATTTTTCTCATACAGAAGACTTTTAAGTAAAAGATATTAGTAACTGGTACACACATGTGTTTTACTCCTAGGCGAATCTGTTTGGAGTTGATGAGGCTGATCCTACTCATTTGATTGACAGTACTTTGGGAGATTTTGACCTCACAGATAACATTTAAAAAAGGAAGAGACCTCCATCTCTTGATGCAAAAATCAGAATTAAAGTGCACTGCGCATGCCTATTTCCTAATTAAATTTTTTTTTCTTGTTTTTTGGGGGCTTTTTTGTTGTTGGATTGATGTCTAATTGACTTATACCCCTTATTTCCTTTTATTCATATAAAAAAGAAGACCCTTTCAATCCATAAGTCTGCTTAATCCTTCCTATAGACAAAATCTACTTCCTGTAGGGTATTTGTTTTTTGCTCTTGCTATTTCCTTGTATACATCTTTTTATGTTTCATTTCTTATTTTTCCAAAACTTTTTTCTTTGTTGTTTTCTGAAAACATTTGGAAAAGGGAAACAAACAAAATATTTTTCCCAATTGAGAAACACGTCAATAATCAGCAGACAAATTTCATGCTCTTCTTGGAAAATCAACCTGTCAAAATGGTTGTCATTGTATTCATCTCATCAAACAAATATCTCTCATAACACTGATCCAGTGTTGTGGAAATCATAATGTCCTAAATGGTCAATGGCATAAGACTGTTGTGCATAAACAATAGAGGGATTTGTCTCTAAGTAACTTAAAAGTTTTGCATGCATGTCAATTTGTCATTAACGTACAGCTAGACACTAATATAGTTTGAATGGTAAAAGTAATACATGAATGATGTGTAATTGAACAGGGTTTTGTCCAGAAGTGACAATTGTTTTCTGTAACTAGCACATATTTTTTTCCTTTTTGGAGCATGAACACATTTTTTTGTTAATCATGATATAGTAATAATTGAATCTTTAATCATTTCAGCTATGAAATCCAAGTTATAGATGATGTCAGAAGAAAAGGCATAGGGAAATTTATTGTACAGATATTAGAATTAATTGCATATCAGTAAGTATAACTATTCTGATGTGAACAAGAAAATAAGAGCTGTTTGAGTCAGTTAAAACAAGAACCAAAATATATTGGTTTTCAAAATTTTCAAAAGTTGTCTCACATTAGTTAATACCATATATGCACATCTATAATGTTACAAGAGCACCTTTATTCGTAACACATTTTCCATAGGGTACCAGTGGTGTTCCATATTTTATTTCTTGAAGGCTACACACAAACTAGAAAAATATGGGAAGCAGTTCATTTTACAAGAAATGTCAGCGTTATATAACAGCCATCAGTGGTTCCCATGGCTTTGAGAATTCAACTGGACATTTGGTCCAGTAACCATTCGTCTTAACTGGACCAGACTCTTTTTTACAGGACATTTTCACTTATGATTTGGACAAAATTTGATCCATAAATTCATATCACTTAACTGGACCAAACCAATTTTTATCGGCCTTTGCCAAATGTCTGGAGACCTTTGGAATGACTGAGCCAAAAAAATATATATGGTCATGGGGCAAAAGTTTACTTAAAATGCATTTTTTTTGCTAAATGGGAAAAGCATTTTATTAATGGCTCCTTCATATATACATAAATTGAATGTATTTTCTACAGTTTGTACAATATGAATTGATTTTTTTTTATTTTTTAAACCTAAATGGATAAGTTTTTGATGAGAAGTAATTCCAACCCAGAATCATCCACTCAGGAGCCGCACACGATTTTATTCTAAGTACCATCTTGCCATGATCTTGGGGTTGAATACTTGCTGGTAAAATGTAAATAAATAATAGGCTCTGGTACAGGATGGGGAGGATCCTCATAAATGGGTACTATCCTCATTTATGGGTATTATACCTCAAAACGGGTATCAATTTTCAGTGATAAAAATATAAACTTTGGATTTACAGATATTTTCTGTCATGGCACAAACTTTCAGTTAAAGGACAACATTTTGCCTCAAGACAGTCACACCATGACTGAAATATCATCAGGATAAAAGTTAACAGCCTTTAAAAATAAGGATTTTTGGAGGCCATTATCCTTGTATTCAGTTCTCATTTAAACTATGGTCTTACAGGAAAAAATGTTGCCATTCATATAAATATTTGCGCCATGACAGCTATCATGATGAACTACAAAATTTGATATTTTGTCACTGTAAACTGATACCTGATTTTGAGTATAATTCCCATCAATGGGGATAGTACCCATTTATGAGGATCTTCCCCAACTTGTTGTAACCATAAGTACCAAGTGTCAATGGAGTTGAGGTTTGACATATCAAAAAATTTTAATACTAGTACAAGCTGTATTGAAATATGTAGGAGAGAACTAAAGAATTTTTATTGGATCATACATCTCATTCAATTGCAATAAATGACATTGTAGAATGGTTATGACTTGGTTGGTATTTATAGGTTTCATGATAATGAGTTAGAATTGGATATTACTTGATATGAACTCAAGTTATTTAATTTCAATATAATAATACTACAGTAAAGTTTATTTTTACTATTTGAATTAAATAACGATAGTAGATGTCAAGCGATATCCAATTTTGATGACTTGTTAAACCTATTTCTCTTATGGAAAAAATTTTCTTTGACTGATTGAGGCAAAATAAAATATATGTCTGTTTAGAGGTTACATCATAAAAAAAGATAGGTAGGTAGATCGGTATTTCTATTTTATTTCTTGCGACATGATTTTGAGTGTGCGGTTCATATTGTCGTGGATCGAGTTGTCCATGGCCCGAGTTGACCCATATTTTTAATGATTTTATTATTCCCTTGGTTATTGGTTGGAAAAAAATGGTGACAAAGTGTTCATTTCATCAAACGAGTCGCGAGTTTCTTTAAGGAAACGGCTGTCATATTCACGATTGGGATGTATCAGGCAATTGATTAAATTTATTGGCAACACTTTGCTCTTTACAACAGAAAATAAAATGACTTAGGGTCGGTTGGGTAACCGTAAACAGACATATATTTTTTTTTTTTGCCTGATCTTGTCTTTTACACATACCAGTATGACGTCATATATCCTGTTCCAGCGTCAAGCTTTTATTTTATTTAAAGGTTTCATAACGAATTGGAATTGAACATCAATTGATATCAACTCAAGTTATTTAATTTCAATATAATAATAAATGAGCCTAATGCAAGTTTATTATTACTATTTGAATTGAATAACTATAGTTGATATCAAGTGATATCCAATTCTCAATTCTCTTATGGTGAACATTGTCTTTGTGTTAAATAGAGAAGTCTGACTCATTGATCTTTTGCACATAACAGTATGACGTCATATGTCCTGTTCCGGCATCAAAATTTAACCTCAGACATTTTATAACTTTTTGCACGCTTTAGAATGTAATAAAATTTGACAAAAATAAGATTTTCTGGTGATAGGTGTGAGTGTTTTGTATATTATTGAAGAAATAACCTATCTGGGTTGCCATGGGGGAAAATAAATCGTTTTGACCTTTGAAAGTCATCAATGACCTAACGAATAACAAATGGAAATGTTGCAATTTTGTTTCATGATGCTGGATATGCCAATCAAATTAACACATATTTTCCTACCACTCTTTCGTATCACACTTGGTGCAGTGTGATACAAGAAATATCTCTTCATGTGAGAAATAGGTTACATGCTACGACCATAAGAGAAAGACATTTTCATGATTAAAATGTCTTGAAGCAGTCTTTACTCTTTTAACAATAGAATATGATATTATTATGATTTTGGTTTTTGGTGGAAGAAGACTTCAAGTCTTCTGAGAGCCTTTACTGCCGGCTGTAAAATCATTGAACCGTCACCAGGACGTATGCCGTGTCCCTTTCTGTGCTTTACAATTTCATAATAACTTCCGTGCCATATCTTGACACCGATGTTTACACATGATCTAAGCATCTGCATCATTTAATTTATTAGTTAGGCTTGAAAAACGATCACTATCGTTAGTGTTATAATTTCTCATGTTTTAATGTATAAATATCAACCCTTTTATTTATGTAAATTATTAGATTTCATCTGATCTTACATGAACGTTATTTATTTACTGTAACCGCCCTGATTACATGTTCGCCCTTGGTCCGTTCGCCCTGAGTTCGTCCCCATAGAGTACATTCACCCTGGGTTCCTTCTCCTTACTTTTATCGTGGAAGTATTATATTGACTGCTTTTATCAAGGACGTTTTATACGTTCTTGCAATTATTAAAAAATAATAATATTATGGGTATCAAAGTTTAATAAACTTATTCGGATATTTATATGGTATAAATTCTCGAAATTCAGAACCACGTTGGTTACGTATCTGCGCATGTGCACAAATGGGAAATTTAACTGTGCATCTGAAAGTTTCAAAATAATGATAAACAGAATTGTCATATATTCATACAATCCATCTTGAGTTAAAGTCAAGTATATACGTGGAGAGTACGACTTCAAATCAATGATGCTTGAAAAAATACACGGATTTAGTTGTTCCGTCTGCGTTCAGATCTTTAATGCAATCAATTAAATCATATTCCAGTTTTAGACAACATGTGCTTTTTAAAACGAAAGTTAGAATATTTAAGCATGTTATTGTGATAATAAAGAGTCAAGCGCACACGTGAATCTGCTGGTGTTTTACACATCAAACGATGCACCGTCTGTTGACAGAAATATCAATGTACAAACTAATGTCTGTTGACGGATTCCATTTCGAAAGTACGTAGTTTTCATGTCGATCATTGTCGGAATGTCCCCACTATGATTGCCTTTATTGCCTTAATACGTTTCAAAGTTTTAGAAGTGATAAAAAACGGGATTTAAGAACTGAATAGTCCAGCTCTTTACCATTATTCGTCATTAAGGTACACACATTATTGAGGCTCGAGTACGGAACTAGTAATTCGTTACTGTCAATAGTTTTATTTTCATGAAAAATTTCAGAAAAGGCCTGTGTGACTCCTGACGGAAAATGCCATTCCTACCCTCATATTTTTGTGTAAAAATATTAGACGAAAAACAAATATCATATATATGGGTCAAGCACTTTAAATGAAGGGGTTTGAAATGCTAAAAGAGTCAAGCGCACACGTGATTCTGTCAACTGACGGTGCATCGTTTGATGTGTAAAACACCAGCAGATTCACGTGTGCGCTTGACTCTAAATTATCGCTATAACATAGCAAGGTCATCACCTGACATGACCAGTCAATCCGTGGCCTGACACATATCTGTATTGGATATATTTAGAATTTTTCAATATTTGTTTATAATGAAAAACCCTAGTTTAAGCAAAGTTGACTAAAATCTTGGTGGCCAGTTTTTTTTCAAGTTAACTATCTGCCTTTGACAGAAAACTTTCAAGTGAAACCAAATCAATTACTGTTATAATTGCTTGGCGAAATTGCATTGCATCAAGTTGACCATGCTGAGACGAATGTATGGAATTTAGTTATAGAAAATTTAATTTGAATCAACAGTATTTGCAGATTTTTATGTTAAGTATAGTGAGTTTTGGTTGAGTTATGAGTATTATTATTTTTGGAAGAAAAAAATACGTCGAAAGCAATAATGGGACAAAGCAGGCTGGGTTGGTGGGGGCTGCTTTTATTGTAATTCAAGTTACCTTTTATGCATCTTCTTCCACCTCAGAGCAATCAGCTCTTTGATTAATATGTATTAGGTCCTCTTTCCCATAAAATCCCCCATGGAGGTTTTGAAAATTTGGTAGGTATTCATATATTGATATTTCTTATTCTTATTTTTTTCAGAACAGAGATGGTAAAGGTGATGTTAACAACATTTAAACATAACAAAGTTGCTCAGGGTTTCTTTAAAAACACAATGAAGTAAGTTAACAACATTTAAACATAACAAAGTGGCTCAGGGTTTCTTTAAAAACACAATGAAGTAAGTTAACAACATTTAAACATAACAAAGTGGCTCAGGGTTTCTTTAAAAACACAATGAAGTAAGTTAACAACATTTAAACGTAACAAAGTGGCTCAGGGTTTCTTTAATTTTAACTTAAAAAAGTTTAAAAACACAATGAAGTAAGTTAACATGTTAGTCTAATCAATTACTATTGGATGTCTCAAAATTTGATATTTTCTGAAATTGATATCATTATCATATGCTTGATGGATGGTTTTTGTCTCCGTATGCAAGACTAAGGTATTACTATCCGGCAGCGGCGTAAACTATTTGTATAAAGCTTTATATTTCAGAAGGTAGAAGACCTGGATGCTTCATATCTTGTATGCAGATACCTTATGTTACAAAGTTTCCATCTGTCATATGTCCATTGTCCTTGACCTCATTTTTATGGTCCAGGGAATGTATGAAAAAAAATTATAGTTTTTTTGTCATGTGAATTTCTCATTTATTATGAGTAATAGGATATGAAACTATATTTGGTATATGGGTTCCTTGCAACACCTACATGTCTGCCAGACAGGGTTCACCTGACCTTGACTTCATTTCATGGATCAGTCATCAAGGTTAAAGTTATGTGATTAGGTCTGTTTCTCAAATACTATAAGCAGTACTAGTAGGTCAACTATATGTGGTGTATGGAATGATTTTAGTGGGTACATGTCAGTCTGGCAAGTTTCATCTCACCTTGACCTCATTTTCATGGTTCATTGGCCATTGCTAAGTTTTTTTGCTTTGGCCTGTTTTTCAAGTACTATAAGCAATAGGTCAATTATATTTGGTGTATGGAACGATTGTAAGTTGTAGATGTCTGTCTGGCAGATATCTTTGACCTTGACCTCATTTTCATGGTTCATTGGTCAATGTTAAGTATTTGTGTTTCTGTCTGTTTTTCAAATAATAATAGTAATAGGTCAACTATATTTACTGTATGGAATAACTGTAAGGTGTACATGTATGTCTGGCAGGTATAATCTGACCTTGACCCCATTTTCATGGTTCATTGGTCAATGTTATGTTTTTAACCGGATTTTCGAAGGAAAAATCGGTTATTGATTTGGGGATGTACGGCCGGCGGGCGGCTGCCAAACTGTGTCCGTTAATTATCATTCAAACCCTTTGACGATTTTTTTTTCAAATTTTGATATGTTGTTTCCTGTGACTAAATGAAGGTCAAGTTCAATTTTCACAATTTTAGCTTTTCTCGTTTTTGAGTTGTCGACTTTTTAGTATCCAGAAGTTATAATTATTATGTGATTGAGTTATTTCCCTTTGAACAGAAATTGTGATTTGCAAATATCATTTTCGTTAGATAATAATCTATTTTTATTAAAGGATATATTTCATTACATTACATTGTGTAGCTAAAATTGTTGCCATTGATAGATAAGTTGCAGATCTATATTAATTAGTTTGTGACAAATGAAAGAAAAAATATTGGGAACTGTTAATTATATATATAAAGTTTGTTTACACTAAGTGTTTTTAAATAATTTTCACCTGTTAATAGATAACAAAGCATCTGGTAAATATCTTATCACACAATTATAATTGGAGTGACAGATTTATTTGAAAATTTTCTGTTTCCTTAGTGTTAATGATAAGATCTGTAGGACTGTATAAATAAAGTTTGAAATTTACTGTTCATTATAAGACATTTTGAAGATAATTACAGATAAGTTTTATAGATTTTTAATAGATATTGTATGATGATAAATGACATTTTGTATTTTTTTCTTCTTTTCTTTTGTAAATTGTTTGAAGAATTTTGTGGTTGGTTTGTTTGTTATTCTGTATAAACTTATTTTCTGAATGCTATATATATTTGATTATAATTTGAAAATATATAACATCATATCTAATTTTAGAGAACTATTTGTTTATAATTTATTCAGTTTGAGTTATTTCCCTTTGATTAGAAAATTAATAAGTATATGGATAACATTAAACTGTCTTTCATTTCAACATAAATTAAATATATATAGGGTTCTTTCAAATGCTGAATCTAAACCTGTATTTAAATATTGGATTTTTGGGCCCAGTTTTCAAGTCGGTCCAAATTAGGGTCCAAAGTTAAACTTTGTTTGATTTCAACAAAAATTAAATTTATGGGGTTTTTTGAAATGCTGAATCTAACCATGTATTTAGAGATTTTGGATTTTGGGCTCCTTTATCAAATTGGTCAACATTGAGGTCCAAAGGGTTCTAAATTAAACTTTTGTTTGATTTCATCAAAAATTGAATTCTTGGGGTTCTTTGATATGCTGATTCTAACAATGTACTTAGATTTTGGATATTGGACCATAATAGGTAAATGTCCAATTTCAAATTTTTCAGTTCTTTGACCACATTCATTTTTGTGTTTTGGATTGTTTTTCAATTACCTTAAGCAATAGGTCAACTATATTTGGTTTTTAAAAATACCATTGTCGCAGGCGAGACAAAAACCATCCATCAAACATATTCATATCAATTTCAGAAAATATTAAATTTTGAGACATCCAATAGTAATTCTGGAACAACAGAGACATATATAAGTTGTATTGTAAGGTGTATATGTCTGTCTGACTGGATTTATCTGACCTTGACCTCATCTCATAGATCTTCAAAAATGTTAAGCTTATGTGATACTTTCAAAATAAAATCAATGGTCAGTAAAGCCGGCGAGACATTTCAGCATGTGCATTCTTGTATGTTACCTGTTGGGAGAAAAACTATTTACACATTGAGTTTGAGCATACTGAGCCATGTTGCAACATCGTATTGATTTTCAGTTTGAAAATAAAGGGTGTGTGGATAGAATAAAAACACCATTAATTTGGGAGAGAATAGTTTCATTTTTAAAATGATTGGATTCCTTATAAATAATTTATTTTTTACAGCTTTTCATCTTTGTCTTTCATACATAACTTATAACTTATAATTATACCTTCCACAAGCAAAGTTGTGTGGGGTATATAGGAATCAGCCTGTCTGTCTGTGTATATGTCCAAACTAACTTTTGAGCCCTTTTTAGCTCACCTAGCCCGAAGGGCCAAGTGAGCTTTTCTCATCACTTGGCGTCCGTCGTCGTTAGCTTTTTACAAAAATCTTCTCCTCTGAAACCACTGGGCCAAATTTAACCAAACTTGGCCACAATCATCATTAGGGTATCTAGTTTTAAAAATGTGTCCGATGACCCCGCCAACCAACCAAGATGGCGGCCATAGCTAAAAATAGAACATAGGGGTAAAATGTAGATTTTGGCTTATATCTCTGAAACCAAAGCATTTAGAGTAAATCTGACATAGGATAAAACTGATTATCAGGTCAAGATCTATCTGCCCTGAAATTTTCAGACAAATCTGACAACCTGTTGTTGGGTTGCTGCCCCTGAATTGGTAATTTTAAGGAAATTTTGCCGTTTTTGGTTATTATCTTGAATATTATTATAGATAGAGATAAACTGTAAACAGCAATAATGTTCAGCAAAGTAAGATCTACAAATAAGTTGTCATGACCAAAATTGTCAGTCGACCCCTTTAGGAGTTATTGCCCTTTATAGTCAATTTTTAACAATTTTTTGTAAATGTTTGTAATCTTTTACAAAAATCTTCTTCTCTGAAACTACTGAGACAAATTTAAACATACTTGGCCATAATCATTATTAGGGTATCTAGTTTAAAAAATTTGTCCGATGACCCCGCCTTCTAACCATCATGGCTGACTTGGTTAAAAATAGAACATAGGGGTAAAATGCAGTTTTTGGTTTATATCTCTGAAACTAAAGCATTTAGAGCAAATCTGACAGGTGGCAAAATGTTCATCAGATTTAGATTTATCTGCCCTGAAATTTTCAGACGAATCCGCCAACCCGTTGTTGGGTTGCTGCCCTCGAGTTAGTAATTTTACAGAAATTTTACAGTTTTTTGTTATTAATTTAGATATCATTAAAATATCTAATATCTAATACTATTAATTATGATTTTAACCTTATTTTGCATGATTTCCAAAGCATCAGTAAATACAGGTGAGCGACACAGGCTCTTGAGAGCCTCTAGTTTCAATTTAGACCAACTTTGTACAAGTACAGATTACTATGGTCAACTTTGAAGCACAAATGATTCTTTTGGTCTCTTTAGTACTTCCAGAATTGGGCCGCCTAATTATACTATTCAGTATGCACTTTGTAGATGCAACATCTCCTGCGTGCTTTATTAGATGTTCATTAAACTTTGTACAGTGTAAGATCGTAACATTTTTCATGTACAATTTAGAATGGCATTCTGGAGTTATGCCTATTTGAACTTTATAATTTTTTTATACTATTCACCATGCACTTTGTGGACACAATTCATCCTATGTGCTTCATCAGATGTTCGTGAAACTTTGTACAAGCTCCTAACATGAAGATGCACATCACAATTTTCACAATAATGAATATATTTCAAAAAAATTATGAATTTTTAGTATTGTGATATAATTTTACAGGTATATTAGAAAAATAAATCATCTTAATGCATATTGTGTTATAATTTTACAGGTACTCAAAAGGGTAATTAACTTAATGCTTATTGTGTTATAATTAAACGGGTACATAACAAAATAAATAATCTTTATGCATCTATTGTGTTACAATTTTACAGGTACGTCATAGATGAAATCTCACCAGAAGATCCATTATTTGAGGAGGGCTATCATTATGAAATACTCAGTAAACCAATCAAACAGAAACCAAACAAGACAGGTGATGCCAGTAACGCCCAATCAAATAAAGCTGTTGTAGAACCAATGCAGACATCACCTGTCAAAGCATCGTAGCAGACGCATAAAGGCCTGATCTGATTGGACAAGAATTTGAATGAATATTCATTCCATGAACAAAATTCACTCAATATTAAACATCTATAGATGGTTGTGATATTCCACATACATTGAGATACAATTTTGTAAGAGCTGTGTATTTCATTGATCATGTACATTTCAAAAATAAAATTGTTACATTTTCATGATGGTTTGGAAGTTAATAGGTCAATCACATTACAAAGGTATTTTCAATTTACTGATTGACAAGATTCTATTAGAGAGTGCAATGATGACTATACCACCAATCCCCCCCCCCCCAACCCCCCCCCCCTTCCCCCCCCCCCTCCCCCCCCCCCCCCCCCCCCCCCCCCCCCCCCAAAAAAAAAAAAACACAAAACAAAACAAGCAAAAAAACTGCTGAATTATGACATTTATGAGTTAGCTATTAATTTTTTGTAAGGGGGTATCATAGTCTTTGGTAAAACAAATAAATTTTTTTGTTAATTTTTTAATTCCAAATATTAATGTGACATGAGCTGCCAAATTCATGCCCACTGAATGACTCAATTCCTCAGATTTGAGTTTACAACATACTGTCTGGCCGGTTTCACTTTACATTTACCTCGTTTAAATAGTAATTGATAAACAAGTTTTCCTGATTGCACCAGATGCTCAGTTTAAGTTACAGCGGTCATCTATATGTGTTGTATACAATCACGTTACGTTGTACATGTCCATCTTGCATGACTTAATTTTCATGGATCATTGATTATGTTAAGTTTCTGTGATATATGTGGTAAGACCTTAATAGAGACTTTCAGCATAAAATTAGACCTAAGCATGCGAGTCATTTCAGCGTGTGCATTCTTGATTTATATATATATATAAACAAAACCATTATACGATACGGTTTTCAAGGGGGAAATTTTAGGACTCGATATTGACCATTGAATGTTCTGATAATGGAATTTTGTTGCAGAAGTAACAATTTGAGTGTCCAAAATAATCCAAATCAGTTATAAAACCTATGTTTTGCAAATGAAACAGAAGACAAATATTTGTACTTGGTCAGAGCTGTTACCTCTAACTGATCTGTATATGAAATAATCGGAAAACCTTGTTAAGCTTTTTCGAAATGTTTGAAAATGATTTTCCCGCGACATAGGAGGCAATAATTGGGAAATCTTGTTTTCTCGAGCTATTTTAAGAGTTTTCTTTGAAAAAAACATAACACACACTTTTAATGTATTCATTTCAAAATATTTATTTGTAAGAGGTATACTCGAATGAAAATATTCGAAAAAATCAGAACCTTGTAATACTAGTATAATTAAATAGTGCACATGTATGGTGAAAGTTTTTAAAATCAAGGAACCGCCTTGGTGGTAGTGTGCTTACCTCGAGTGTGAAGGTCTTTGGTTTTATCCCAGCCAGGTTCAAATGGTGTTTGCAGGTAAGTTCGGATTGAGTTGCATTTCTTTCTGCATACAACTTGTGGACTTACAAAATCTTACAACAAGTTTCAGCTGAACTTAACAGCTACACTATCAATGATCCGTGAAGATGACGTCAAAGACAGTCGGACATGCCTTTTTTATACACCTTGCATTCATTCTTGAATATTCCAAATATAGTGGTCCAATTGTTTATAGTGTCTGAGAAACGTATCTAATCATTAAATCTGAAAATTGACAATGAACCATGAAAATAAGGCCATGGTTACATGAATCCCACCAGACAGACATTGAGTACGCTATACCAACTAAAGTTTACTTACTGCTAAAGTTTCTGAGAAACAAACCTAATTCAAAACGGTCTTATATTCCGGACATTTATAAATTTACCGGACATTGTCTGTCTGGGAAAAGCCTGAAACGGTCATCTACTTTTAGTTTTTAAGGCTTCCTTAAGAGACGGTCATTTTAACAGAATTTAAAAAAAATTGGAAGTTCGATCTTTTTGACCCGACCTTTTGCCTTAAACAGTCACACATTTCAGGTCATTAAAATGACATGATGATTAAGTACTATCAAAACAAACCCTACTTTAATACCTTATAATATAGAAGGTCAAATGAAGTCTGTCAGACACAAATATATGCTTTGCAATGCTTCTTTATATCAAATATAGAAAATGTGCATGATTAAAAAATACCCAAACAGCTTTCAATTAGTCACTGAACCGACCATGAAATGAGGTCACAGTCAAATGACTGACTTATATAGTGTTACATGGATGGATACCCCATATCCATTCTTTTCTATTGTAATATGAAATATCCAGGTCTTGCACCTTCTAAAGAATAAAGTTTTCTACAGAAAAAGGTTAATGCCATTGCTGCCAGATTAGCACCCATGTGTTTCGCATCTGCCGCTTTCGTCGCAGGTGAAACAAAAAGGAAATATGTGATTGCCAATGAACCACTATGAATCAGAGACCAAAGGACAATGAAGTGTACACTTACAGGATACTGTACGGTCTTCAACAATAAGTAAAAATCATGCTGTTTAGTAATTATAAAAGACCCTGAGATCACAAAAAATGTTAAACTATTCAAAAGCTCGAGAGATTCTTAAAATTATGCCATTAAAACCAATGATAATCATTGGATTGCATGCCTCATAAAGAATGTGATAGGGTTTTTAGTATGTTTGTGAGCCTCCAACACTCCCTTCAGACTTCGGACAGTTGTGTATCAGCACTTAAAAGGAACATTAAAAGTAAGTTTAAAATGGCTGGACTCATCAGATAGGTACTACAAGTAAGAAACAATAAAAAGTCTACACAGTAACAATACGGTCCGTGTTTGGTTTATGAATTCATCATAAATGCACAGGCAGTTGTCATTGGAATTGAATATTGCTCGTCAAATAACGTTACTTTCGGATGCTTTTTGTCTTGCCTGCGCAGAATGAGCAACAAAAGGGTGACTATCCGCGGCGGCGTAAATTATTTGTATGAAGCTTTATATTTCAGAGGGTAGAATACCTGGAAGCTTCATACTTTGTATACAGATGCATAATGTTACGAAGTTTTCATCTGTCATATGTCCATTGTACTTGACCTTATTTTCATGGTTAAGCGACTGTTTAAAAAATATATATTTTTTTTGTCATGTGAATTTCTCACTTATTATAAGTAATAGAATAACTATATTTGGTATATGGGTTCCTTGCAAGGTTTACATGTCCGTCAGACATAGTTCAATTCACCCTCAATATTAGGTTTTCATGGTTTGGTCTGTTTCTTGGATGCTATAAAAGTGAGACGAAAGATACCAAAGGGGCATTTTAACTCATAAAGTCGAAAATAAACTGTCAAGGCAAAAAATAAAAGACTAAAAGACAAACATCAGTATACAAAACAACATATAAGCAATATGTCAACTATATTTGGTGTATCGAATGATTGTACGGTATATAGGTCTGTCTGGCAGGGATTATCAGAACTTGACCTCATAGTCATGGATCATTAATAAATGTGCGTTTATGGAATGTTTGTAGTGAAACTTTATTTCTAAGACTTTCAACAGAAAACCAATCATTGTCAGTAAAGCAGGCGAGACATTTCACCGTGTGCACTATTGTTATATGTAAATCCATTAGATATGAAATGATTTTGATAGTTTTGTATGTGTGCAGCAGAAGGTTGAATGAAATTCTCTGCCAGTAGCATTGAGATGTTATATCCGAAATAACCATTTCATAGATCCTGCTTTTTAATATATTTCTCATGCATTACATTTTGTTTCTGTGAGTCATATCCTGGGATGCATGCATAGCAAAAGATGCCTACCTTGTAGACGCGCACAGTCTTGCTATTCTTAAAGTTCATTTTATTCCCTTAGATTTTGTCTTGATTTAACTATATATAATTGTCTTCATAAATGATTTGTAAGCTTTAAACATTGGTAAAATTGTGTTGCCTAAATTTATTAATGCAAAATATACAGATCCATTTTAAATTCTGATAACATTATTGGTATGTATAGCAATTCCTAAATTACAGTTTATTATTCTGTGAATGAAGGGAGATACATCAACCAAATATAACCAAAAAAATAAAGATCTAAGGGTCTATACATGGTCTTAAAAAAAACAATTGTATAATATGTCAATCTCGGACTTTTCCAAATTCTTGGAAAATTGTGAATAGATTCATCAGACACTTTATAAGATCAGCCTTTTTTCAGTTGTTCAGTTGTAGCTTTTAAACTCAGCTTTTAAATAACCCACATAATACTTTATGAATATGAAATACAGTTTATTGTAAGTAAAAACATTAATACAAGGGAGTAATCAAAATCAGAATCCAAACACAAGTACACATTTTAACCTTTTCTGACAGTTTAGGTTTTATATTTGTATTTATCGCTTTTTTGTGTATTTTTCCTTTCATCGTTTTTTGTGATCTTTTTTTTATTATGCCTTTCGCTTGAGATGGAAAATTTTGTCAGAAACTAAGGGTGCATGTGCCGTTATCAATGTAAACATCAACAATGTCATTCCAATTGGCAAAATAGTGATAAACAGATTATCAATGGTCTTTCAAACTCGAGAATGTTTCTCGGCCACATCTCGCCTTGGGATGAGATTGTAGCTTAGAAACACCCTCTCATTGAAAACCATCATTAGTCTTGAAGTACTACAGTAAAGCTATGTACAGTGTACCTGTATTGTCAATGTCTGCAGAGTATGGTACTGTAAATTCAGAAATCATTGCGTGCATTCATCATTGCTCTTTTGTCATTTTAGACCAATATGCGATTATCATTTTTTGCAATTCTGGGAAAAATTCGGCTCCATTCATATAAAAAAAATCCAAAATGCGAGCTTAAATTATTGGAATTACAACCCTGTCGCATTTTTCGCAATAATAAAAACATCTCATTAATTTCTGAATTTACAGTAAAATAATGTTTAGGTAATGAATTCACTGTCCTGAAGTGTTAATGTGAATGTCAGTCTCTGTATTTATAAAATTGTTTAATTTTAAATATAGTCAAATTACCACACTCACAATTTCAGAATCCTGAAACTTGAACAGTATATAATTTTGCCTCAGGTTTACTGTTGTATGTACTACAGCCTATGTATAATGAACCTTTATTGTCAATATCTAAAGAGAATGGTAACTCAAAACCTAACTGATCTTTGGTGTTCAAGTAATGAATGCACTGTCCTGAAGTATTGAGGATATGAATCAAGTGATTATCTCTATCTGTAATTATAATATTGTCTGATTTGGTCACCACTAAATCTCCAGGCTGAAATGTTTTTTGTTTTTTTTATATCTAACTGACCACTATACACCCATCTTATTCCATTGGTTTTATTTAATGCCACTATTCTACCACTTACGTCTGCCTTGAGACAATCTAGAACAAAAATGTTATTGTCATTGTCTGAAATTATTCTTATGGGAACTGTAAAGATGGATTGCCTATCATTGTCTAAATGGTACACTTTTTCTTTCCTCCCGTCCATATCCATCACAATGACCTGTCTAGGACCCTTGACTGGAAATGGTTCTCCTTTTTCTCTTACCCCTACTATGATTTGGTTAGCTTTGGTTACATGAACAGCTGTGGTTTGAAGAGGTGTAAAACTGTATGTTGCCTGTTTTATTTCTCCAGTTGCATTGGAAAGTATTTACAGGACAGGTTCCATTGAGGATATCAGTAAATCTCCTGTTGGTAATAAAGCCATGTCCAATGAATTTTCTTTTAGTTTCTTAAGGACCTGTACTGGTACCGATCCTTTGTTTAGTTGCATCTTCTGTACTGTATAAGTAAAGCAGTAGGATATCTACAGTGTTCCATCTTCACAGCATACTACACTTTCTACAATTGGTAGTTTAGTTTTAAATTGCTGTAGCACTTTAAATCGAAATTTGTCCTGTTTGTTTTCATCTTTAAACTCAATTAATTCTCCATGTTGAGTTTTCAAAATTGGTTGATTTCCTGGTACATATTGGGGCAATCCCTTAAACATAGTGTTTACTGGTTCTACCTTCTGTTTCCTGTCTGCTCTAAGTGCTCTTTCCTGTTTAAATATATTGAAAACCTTATTTGCATTGTTTTGACTAAGGGATTTACTTAGGCTCTCTCTACGATTTTCTAAATCTTTTTTAATCTTCTGTGATCGGTGTTGTTCATCATGCACTGATTTCATTAGAAGATCCCTTCGTTGATCAAGGTCAATCAAAAGATTGTGTGTATGCTTTTCAACTTCATTCTTTAAAACTTTTTCCCTGTTCAGAATTTTCTGCCTTTCTGTTTCGTATTTTGATTCATCAGAAGTTTGCTTTAAACCCAGTTTTGATAATCCTTTCTCAACTTGTAAAATGTTTTCTTCAACTTCAGTATGCGAATTTTTGACAGCTTTCACTGTCAACTTGTAGCCTTCACCTAATCCTGTCATGTTGTGTTTATTATGGGCTTTAAGAATACATAAAGGGCAGATAACTTCTTCACATGTCTGGCAAAACAGGCAACAATTTTGTCCAACATGAACACTACATGGGTTCTTATTTATATCTGGTTGATCATTGACTTCTTGTTGATATGTAGCAATGTCTTTAATGTCTACAATTGTATGCTGGTCGGTAGATTTCACTTTTTTATGAAGTTTTTGACATTTTGTACACAAAAGAAAGTCACACTGTATACATTTCCACTTGATCTCATTAGATTCCTCACACATCTGGCAGGACAACGGAACTTGTCCCCTCTGAAGAGATTTTGATAGTGCCATTATTAGAATCTAAATTTATAAATTTCAGCTTTTCTTTCTCATTATAACTGGAAAATACTATCTCACATGATTATTCAAGTATTTACCATGGTTATCAATGAAATAATCTTTCATATATAATTTACAAACAGGGAACAATAAATGAAATTTTGAGGAATGTTCTGTAAATAGGATATTACGACTCAGACATGTCCATGTGTTTATATCCTATTCTAACACTACTTCCTGATGTTAGAAATTTTTCATACGGAAGACTTTCAAAATAATGATATTTGTAATACACACATGTTGTATACTCCAAGCACATCTGTTTTCAGTTTTTGAGGCTGATTAGGGGAGATGGGGTGAAATTTGACCTTACAGATAACATTTACATAAGGAACAGACCTTCACATGATGCAAAAATCAGAATTAAAGTGCACTGCCTTACATCATTTTTTTTTTCAAAACTACTAATTGAATTTGTATTGACAAACAATTTTTGTAACATTGTATTGACAAAACATTATTATTTCTGCAATTAGGTGATATCATAAAAATTTTTAAAAAAAGAACTGCCAAGTTTTTGAGGTTTTAAGTCCAAAAATTCTGAAATGACTTATCTGCAAATCATCAACGTTATTCCATAATATAACAGTTTGAAAGACCCATCTTATTGACGTATTTCCTTTTTTTTTTTTTGACTTGACTTTCTCTTTTGGTTTTTTTTTGTTGTTGGGTCGATGTCAAATAACATGTACCTCATATTTCCTTTTATTTGTATAAAAAGAAGACCCTTTCCATCCATTTGTCTGCTTTATAATTCTTCCTATGGACAAAAAACACCTGCTCTAGGATGTTTATTTGCTTTTTTTATATTTCTTCCCTTTCCTTTTTCCTTTTTCCTTGTATGCATCTTTTTTATGTTTATTTCTTATTTTTCCTAAACTTTTTTCCAAATTGAGAAACACTGCTGATTCTTCAATAATCAGCAGACAAATTTTATGCTGTTCTTGGCAAATCAACATTTCAAGATGATTGTAATTGCTCTTCATCTTTTCAAACAGAAATAACTCTTATAAAACATTTTCAGTTTTCGTCGAAATCACAATGTCCTAAACTGTTGATGGCATATATTAGACTGTTGTTCATAAACAATAGAGGGGTTTTGTCTTTAAGTAACTTAGTTTTGCATGCAGGTCAATTTCTCATAAACGTACAGCTAGACACTACACGAATAGTAAAAGTAATACATGACTTATGTGTAGTTCAGCAGGGTTTTAATCAGGAGGAACAATTGTTTTCTCAAACTAGCACATCTTTGTTTCATTTTGGAGCATGAACACATTTTTTAAAAACCATGATATAGTAATAATTGAATCTTTCATGTTTTTAACTGTGAAATCCAAGTTATAGATGATGTCAGAAGAAAAGGCACAGGGAAATTTAATGTACAGATATTAGAATTAATTGCATATCAGTAAGTATAGATATTCTAATGTGAAAATGAAAATAAGAGCTGTTTAAGTCAGTTAATATAAGAACCAAAATATGTTCGTTTTCAAAATTTTCAAAAGTTGTCTCCCATTAGTTGATAACTTATAGACACATCTATAAGGTTACAAGGGCACAATTATTCGTATTGCATTTTTTATAGGGCACCAGTGGTGTTCCATATTTTATTTCTTGTTTCTACACAAACTACACAAATATGGGTAGCTGTTCATGTTACTAGAACTATCAGCGTTATATAACAGCCAAAACAATATATATGATCATTCAGCAAAAGTTAACTTAAAATGTAGTTGAAAAAACGTCTATTTTTTTCGCTTAATGGTAAAGGCATTTTTAATAGATCCTTCGTACATAAAAATAAATGTATTTTCTACACTTTGTAGAATTTGAATTTATTTTTTTTGATATTTTAAACCTAAATAGATATGCTTTTGATGAGAAAAAATTCAGTGGTAAAATGAAAACAAATAGTTGCGCTCTTGTAACCATAAGTACCAGGTGTCAATGGAGTTAAGGTTTGACATGTAAAAACATTCTAATACTGTGGATTCATTTGTTTTTCGTGGGTATCAGTTTTAGTGAATTGAGGAAAACTTGTATTCATGGATATTTGATTTCGTGGTTTTGCCAATCTGTGCATACAAAGCCTATAGAAAATTTGTAATTTGTGTTTCACCTATATCTACGAAATCTACGAAAATTTGTATCCAATGAATAATAATGAGTCCACAGTACAAGCTATATCGAAATATGTAGGAGAGAACAAAAGAATTATAATTGGATCAGACATCTCATTCCTCAGTCTCATTCAATTGCAATAATTAGATGTCATCTTATGACTTAGTTGCTATTTATATGTTTCATAACGAGTTAGAATTGGATATCACTTGATATTAACTTGAGTTATTTAATTTCAATATAACAATAAACGAGCCTTATGCAAATTTAATATTACTAGCTAAATTGAATAACGATAGTTGATGTCAAGCAATATACAATGTTCATGAGTTGTTAAACCTATTTATCTAATGGTAAACATTCTCTTTGTGTTAAATATAGAAGTTTGACTCATTGATCTTGTGTTTTGCACATACCAGTATAACGTCATATATCATGTTCCAGAGTCAAACTTTAACATCAGACATTTTATAACTTAATTTTTGTACACTTTAGAATTTAATAAAATTTGACAAAAATAAGATTTTCAAGTAAAAGGTGTGTGTGTTTTGTATATTATTGAAGAAAACACCTATCTGGCTTGTCATGGAGGAAAGGAACATCGTTTTGACCTTTGAAATTCATCAATGACCTAACGAATAACTAATGGAAATGTTTCAATACTGTTTCATGATGTTGGATACGCTAATCTATTTAACACATTTTTTCATATGACTTTTTTATATCATACTTCATGCAGTGTGATACAAGAAATATTTCTTCATGTGAGAAATAGGTAACAGCTGGCTACGACTATAAGAGAAGGACAATTTTCATGATTGAAATGTCCTGAAGCAGTCTTTACTCTTTTTAACAATAGAATATTATTATGGTTTTTAATATGTTTTACTGGTTACATTATCATATGATACAGACCTGCCAACTTACACAATTTATAGGGATTTTTACCATTAAGGGTGTTGATCTGAATTTTGAAATTCTTTATTATATAAATTAAACACCTCAAAACAAGCATTCAAAATATTTAAAAGGGTACTTAAGTACGTACATACTTTAAACATAAAAAAGAGGCTCAGGGTTTCTTTAAAAACACAATGAAGTAAGGTAACAACATTTAAATATAACAAAGTGGCTCGGGGTTTCTTTGAAAACTCAATGAAGTAAGTTAATATGTTAATCTAATCAATTACTATTTTATGTCTCAAAATTTGATATTTTCTGAAATTGATATGATTATGTTTGATGGATGGTTTTCTGTTACCTGTTAGGAAAAAAACTGTTTACACATTGAGTTTGAGAATACTGAGCCATGTTGCAACATCGTATTGACTTTCAGCTTGAAAGTAAAGGGTGTATGGATAGAATAAAACACTATTAATATGAGAGAAAATAGTCTCATTTTTAGCTCACCTGGCCCAAAGGACCAAGTGAGCTTTCCTCATCACTTGGTGTCCGTCGTTTGTTGTCGTCTGTCGTCGTCCGTCGCCGTTAACTTTGACAAAAATCTTCTCCTCTGAAACTACTGGACCAAATTTTACCAAACTTTGCCACAATCATCATTGCGGTATAATTTTTAAAATATGTGTCCGATGACCCCGCCCGCCAACCAAGATGGCTAATAAATGAACGTAGATGTAAAATGCAAGTTTTGAAAACTGTTATAAAAAGAGGAAATTTGACAAGGGAAGAAATATTCAGAATGTTGATTTTTTTTGGTTTTGTTTTATACTGTGTTCTGTTTACATTGTTGCAGTGAAAGAAATTATTTCTCCATTCAGTCATAGGCATGAAGAGAATGTTATTACTTATTATCATTTCATGAATTTGTATTACTAGGATGGTTAGTAACAACCTTGACTGGCTGAATAGACCAGACTTGGTTGGTACAATGTCTATATAGTACTGGTTTGATTTCATTGGAAGTATTGGAGAGAGTACCTCTCATTTACATAGAAATTTTTCTTTATGTATACAGAATTTGAATTTTTATTAAATTACATTCCATTTTAATAATTAACAATTATTTGTATACTTATAAAAATTCATAAAATTTATAATTAAGCAAGTACATAACAAAATAAATCATCTTTATGCATCTATTGTGTTACAATTTTACAGGTACGTCATAGATGAAATCTCACCAGAAGATCCATTGTTTGAGGAGGGCTATCATTATAAAATACTCAGTAAACCAATCAAACAGAAACCAAACAAGACAGGTGATGCCAGTAACGCCCAATCAAATAAAGCTGTTGTAGAACCAATGCAGACGTCACCTGTCAAAGCATCATAGCAGACGCATAAAGGCCTGATCTGATTGGACAAGAATATGAATGAATATTCATTCAAAAGACAAAATTCACTCAATATTTAACATCTATAGATGGTTGTGATATTCCACATACATTGAGATACAATTTTGTAAGAGCTGTGTATTTCATTGATCATGTACATTTCAAAAATAAAATTGTTACATTTTCATGATGGTTTGGAAGTTAATAGGTCAATCACATTACAAAGGTATTTTCAATTTACTGATTGACAAGATTCTATTAGAGAGTGCAATGATGACTATACCACAAATCCCCCCCCCCCCCACACCCCCTCCCCCCCCCCCAAAAAAAACACAAAACAAAACAAGCAAAAAAACTGCTGAATTATGACATTTATGAGTTAGCTATTAATTTTTTGTAAGGGGTATCATAGTCTTTGGTAAACAAATAATTTTTTTTGTTAATTTTTTAATTCCAAATATTAATGTGACATTAGCTGCCAAATTCATGCCCACTGAATTGACTCAATTTCTCAGATTTGAGTTTACAACATACTGTCTGGCCTGTTTCACTTTACATTTACCTCGTTTAAATAGTCATTGATAAACAGGTTTTCCTGATTACACCAGATGCTCAGTTTAAGTTACAGCTGTCATCTATATGTTTTGTATAAAATCACTTTACGTTGTACATGTCCATCTTTCATGACTTAATTTTCATAGATCATTGGTTATGTTAAGTTTGTGTGATATATGTGGTAAGACCTTGATAGAGGCTTTCAGCATAAAATTAGTCCTAAGCATGCGAGTCATTTCAGCATGTGCATTCTTGATTTATATATATTTATATATATACAAGTCTAAATTGAAAACAACGTTCAAACCTATGATTGCGTTGGATAAAAACCGCAATTTTTATACGTGTGCATGCCAAACAAATTTCTTGGTAGAGGGGTCTAAATACAGCACAAACAACATTTTCCAAAAGAACAAAAAAGTGAAAAGTATATTTTAACAACACGCATTTGACTAGCAGGTCAAACAACGGATGTTCTTAAACACTGCGGACTGCCATGGCGATTGCCAAATAAACGGATCTTAATTATTGATTTAATACCAAAGAGAAAACAATAAACTTGCGGAAAAAATGGTATACAATATATATATATATATAAACAAAAACATTGACCATTGAATGTTCTGTTAATGGAATTTTGTTGCAGAAGTAACAATTTGAGTGTCCAAAATAATCCAAATCGGTTATAATACCAATGTTTTGCAAATAAAACAGAAGACAAATATTTGTACTTGGTCAGAGCTGTTACCTCTATTTGCTCTGTATATGAAATAATCGGAAAACCTTGTTAAGCTTTTTAGAAATGTTTGAAAATGATTTTCCCGCAAAAAAGGAGGCAACAAATGGGAAATCTTGTTTTCTCGAGCTATTTTTAGAGTTTTCTTTGAAAAAAACATAACACACACTGGTATGTATTTATTTCAAAATATTTATTTGTAAGAGGTAAACTCGAATGAAAATATTCGAAAAATTCAGTACCTTGTAATACTAGTATAATTCAATAGTGCACATGTATGCTGAAAGTTTTTAAAATCAAGGAACCATCTTGGTGGTAGTGTGCTTACCTCGAGTGTGAAGGTCTTTGGTTTTATCCCAGCCAGTTTCAAAAAGTGTTTGCTGGTAAACTCGGATTGAGTTGCATTTCTTTCTGCAGACAACTTGTGGACTTCAAAAATCTTACAACAAGTTTCAACTGAACTGAATTAACACTATCAATGATCCGTGAAGATGAAGTCAAAGACAGTCGGAAATGCCTTTTTTGTACACCTTGCATTCTTTCTTGACACCAAATATAGTGGTCCAATTGTTTATAGTGTCTGAGAAACGGATCTAATCATTACATCTGAAAATTGACAATGAACCATGAAAATAAGGCCATGGTTACATAAATCCTACCAGACGGACATTGAGTATGCTACACCAACTATAGTTTACTTACTGCTAAATATCTGAGAAACAACCTAAGGGAGCAACCATTTAACTTCAATGGGGGGGATCTGGATTCAGAATATTTTTTTTTTTGTCATCTGGTTGACCACAATATTTTTTTTCATGAAATTGGGGATCAGAATATTTTTTTAGGAAAAACCATAACACCCCCCACCTTGAAGTTAAATGGTTGTTCCCTAATCAGGAAAATATTGACCAACAAATTAAAAGGAAGGTCGGATGAAGTCCGTCAGACACAAATATATGCTTTGCAATGCTTCTTTATATCAATATAGAAAATGTGCATGATTTAAAACTACCTTAACAGCTTTCAATCAGTTGCTGAACCGACCATGAAATGAGGGCACGGTCAAATGACTTGACTTGTATATTGTGTCATGGATGGATACCCCATATCCTTTCTTTTCTATTGTAATATGAAATATCCAGGTCTTGCACCTTCTAAAGAATAAAGTTTTCTACAAAAAATGGTTTATGCTATCGCCACCAGATGAGCATCCCTGTGTTTTGCATTCTGCCGCTTTTGTCACAGGCGAAACAAAAAGGAAATATGTGATTGCCAATAAGCCACTATAAATCAGAGACCAAAGGAAAATGACGTGTACAATTACAGGATACCGTACGGTCTTCAACAATAAGTTAAACTCGTTCTGTATAGTAATTATAAAAGACCCTGAGATCACAAAATGTGAAACTATTCAAAAGCTTGAGAGATTCTTACAATTATGCCATAAAAACCAATGATAACCACTGGATTGCATGCCTCGTAAAGAATGTGGTAGGGTTTTTAGTATGTTTGTGAGCGCCCAACACTCCCTTCGGACTTCGGACAGTTGTGTATCAGCACTAAAAAGGAACAATAAAAATCAGTTTAAAATGGCTGGACTCATCAGATAGGTACTACACGTAAGAAACAATAAAAAATCTACGCAGTGACAATACAGTCCATGTTTGGTTTGTGAATTCATCATAAATGCACAGGCAGTTGTCATTGGAATTGAATATTGCTTGTCAAATAATGTTACTTTTGAATGGTTTTTGTCTTGCCTTC
Organism: Mytilus californianus; assembly: GCF_021869535.1. Taxonomy (NCBI): domain Eukaryota; kingdom Metazoa; phylum Mollusca; class Bivalvia; order Mytilida; family Mytilidae; genus Mytilus; species Mytilus californianus. Next base: position 116,413,636 of record NW_026262690.1, on the reverse strand, counting down.
GCAGAATGAGCGACAAAGGGGTTACTATCCGTGGCGGCGTAAATTATTTGTATGAAGCTTTATATTTCAGAGGGTAGAATACCTGGAAGCTTCAAACTTTCTATACAGATGCATTATGTTACGAAGTTTCCATCTGTTATATGTCCATTGTTCTTGACCTAATTTTCATCGTTTAGCGACTGTTTAAAAAATGTATAGTTTTTTTGTCATGTGAATTTCTCACTTATAAGTATATTTAGTATATGGGTTCCTTGCAAGGTTTACATGTCCGTCAGACATAGTTCAATTGACCCTGACCTCAATATTAGGTTTTCATGGTTTGGTCTGTTTCTTGCTTGTACATGTCCAAGGCATACCAAGGTGTCGATATCGTCGATATCGACAATGTCGACACAATATCGAATCGATATCGATGAACTTATACACTCATATCATAACCAGATGTAGATTTTAATGACGACATCAATGACAAAACCTGATGTTGATATCGTCAATATCGACAATGTCGACTCGATTTTGACTCGATATCGATGATGACTTAAGATAATGAATAAAAATAAGACATAACAAGCTGATTATATAATTATATAAATTAAGACCGAAGATTGATATAGGGATAGATGATGGCTGAATTGTAATGTATTTATTTTTTTAAAAGACAATCAGGTGGTCACATCTCTAAAGTAATGTACCCTTTAAAACACATTAATGTATTCTTCAAAAAAACAAAAACAAAATGTTTGCTTGAATTACATTGACAATGGCTGACATGGTAATTTAGGTGTTAACTAAGTGAGATATGGTTGCATACAAAGATCTAAAAATGCAGATATAGTACAAACATGACTTGCTATGTAAAATTCAAATCCATGAGATGTGAACTGGTTCCCATTTCAAACAGAGAAAACATGGTTTATCTATTGGTTGAAATTAGATTTTAACTATATTTGAATAGTTTCGAGTACTCTTAGATTGGTACTTTGTGATTTTGTCTATTTGTTTAATTTTATGAATTGATGCTATACCACCGTCATAGATTTAAGGGAAGTTTTAACGCACAAGTTTAACCTCGCCACATCCTTATTGTGATTGACCCTTCTCGCGAGCTCTTTGATTAAGTGGTTGTCGTCCGTTGCTGTCGGTCATATTTGATTTTTTTTCCCTTTTGAAATATTTGATATTTTGTTATGTCGGTATTATTGTTAATCTTTGTTGTGAAGACTGTTACGTGACGTATAGTTGTTAACATCCTCATTCTTTTTGTGTATTGTGGTCTGTTGTCTTATTGCAAATCGTGCAACATCCCCTTATCTTAGTGTGTAATTAAGGTACGTATACTAAACTAAACGAAATAAAAAGAGAAACAAATTATGAAGAAAATGTTTAAATGTTGATATGGAATTGATATCGTCGACAAATATAAACAGACGAACCAGGAGAAACTAAATTGTCTATATAGATAATTGTAGCAGATAAACATTTGGAACATGTGTCGATATCGACTCGATATCGTCGATATCGACATGTTAAAACAGACGAAACAGGAGAAACTAAATTGTCTATATAGATAACTGTAGGAGATAAACATTTGGAACATAATTTTTCGATATCGACACGATATCGTCGATATCGTCGATATCGACATCTAAAATAAACGATATGGGAGAAACTAAAATTGTTTATATACATAACTGTAAAACAGATAGACAGTTGGAACATAATTTGTCGATATCGATTCGATATCGTCGATATCGACATCTTAAAACAGACGAACCAGGAGAAACCAAAACAGACGAACCAGGAGAATCCAAATTGTCTATATAGATTATCGTAGTAGATAGTCATTTGAAACATAATGTGTCCATATCGACTTGATATCGTCGATGTCGTCGATATCGACATCTTTATTAGACGAACCAGGAGAAACTATAAATTGTCTATATAGAAAAATGTAGCAGATAAACATTTGGATCATTATTTGTCGATATCGACTCGATATCGTTGAAGTCGTCGATATCGAGACTACATTGTGTCTTGGACATACCTCGTTTCTTGAATGCTATAAAAGAGAGAGATACCAATGGGGCATTTAAACTCATAAAGTTGAAAATAAACTGACAACGCCAAGGCAAAAAAATAAAAAGACCAAAAGACACATCAGTATACAAAACAACATATAAGCAATTGGTCAACTATATTTGGTGTATCGAATTATTGTACGGTATATAGGTCTGTCTGGCAGGGATTATCAGAACTTGACCTCATAGTCAGGGATCATTAATAAATGTTAAGTTTATGGAATGTTTGTAGTGAAACTTTATTTTTAAGACTTTCAATAGAAAACCAATCATGGTCAGTAAATTAAAGCAGGCGAGACATTTCAGCGTGTGCACTCTTGTTATCTGTAAATCCATTAGATCTGAAATGATTTTGATAGCATTTGTATGTGTGTAGCAAAATGTTGCATGAAATTTTTCTGCCAGTAGCACGGAGATGTTATATCCGAAATAACCATGCTGTTTTCTGCTGTTTGGTCGGGTTGTTGTCTCTTTGACACATTCCCCTTTTCCATTCTCAATTTTATTTCATAGATCCTGCTTTTTAATATATTTTTCATGCGTTACATTTTGTTTCTGTGAGTCATATCCTGGGATGCATGCATAGCAAAAGATGCTTACCTTGTAGACGCACACAGTCCTGCTATTTTAAAGTTCATTTTATTCCCTTAGGTTTTGTCTTGATTTGTCTTCGTAATTGATTTATAGGCTTTAAACATTGATCAAATTTTGTTGCCTCAATTTATTAATGCAAAATATACAGATCCATTTTAAATTCTGATAACATTATTGGTTTGTAGCAATTCCTAAATTACAATTCATTATTCTGTGAATGAAGGGAGATATAAGATGTATATCAACCAAATATAACAAAAGAATAAAGAGCTAAAGGTCAATTCATGGTCTTTAAAAAAAACAATTATACAATATGTCAATCTCGGACTTTCCCAAAGTCTTGGAAAATTGTAAGTAGATTCAAAAGACACTTTATAAGATCGGCCTTTTAAAGTTGTTCAGTTGTGGCTTTAAAATAAACCAAACAAAAATTTATAAATATTAAGCTTAGTATATAATAGTATTGTAAGTAAAACATGAATACAAGGGAGTAATCAAAATCCGAATCCAGACACATGAATGGTATATATTTTGACCTTATCAGTTTTGATCATGTATTTGTATGTACTACAGTAAAGATATATACCATATACCTTTAATGTCAATGTCTACAGAGTAAGGTAACTTAGTGTTCAAGTAATGAATACACTGTCCTGAAGTGTTCACGTGAATGTCAGCTTCTGTAATTATTAAATGGTTTCATTTTGAATAGACAAATTACCACAATCACAATTGCAGAATCCTGAAACCTGAACTGTATATAGTTTGGCCTCATCAGATCCGCTTTTGTATGTACCACACCCTATGTACAGTGTTCCTGTATTGTCAAAGTCTAAAGAGAATGGTAACTGAATACCTAACTGAACCTTAGTGTTCAGGTAATAAAAACATTGTCCATAATAAGTGTCAATGATATGAATTATGTGATGCGTACTATCTGCAACTATAATATTGTCTGATTTTGTAGCCACTAAATCTTTAGGGGTGAATGTTTGTTGTTTGTTGATGCGTTGATGATCACTATACACCCATCTTTTTCCATTGGTTTTATTTAATGCAACTATTCTACCATCAAAATCTGCATTGAGACGATCTAAAACAAAAATGTTATTGTCATTGTCTGAAGTTATTCTTGCAGGAACTGTAAAGATAGATTGCCCATCATTGTCTAAATGGTACACTTTTTCTTTCCTTCCATTCATATCCATCACAATGACCTGTCTAGGACCTTTGACTGGAAATTGTTCTCCTTTTTCTCTTACCCCTACAATGATTTGGTTACTTTTGGTGACATGAACAGCAGTTTGAAGAGATGCAGAGCTGAATATAGACCGTTTTATTTCTCCAGTAGCCTTAGAAAGTATTTGCAGAGCATCTGTCTTTGAAGATATCAGTAAATCTCCTGTCGGTAATAACGCCATGTTATATAAAAATGTTTAGTTTCTTAAGGACCTGTACTGGTACTGATCCTTTGTTTAGTTGTATCTTCTGTAATTTATTAGTAATACTGTGGTTTATCCACAGAGTTCCATCTTCACAGCAAACTAAATTTTCTACAATTGTTAATTTAGTTTTAAATTGCTGTAACACTTGGAATTCAAATTTGTACTGTTCCTTATCTCCAAGCTCAGTCAATACTCCGTGTTGTGATATCAAAATTGGTTGTTTTCCTGGTACATATTGTGGCAATCCCTTAATCTTAGTGTTCACTGGTGCTACTCTCTGTTTACTGTCTGCTCTAAGTTCTCTTTCCTGTTTGAATATGTTGAAAACTTCAGTTGCATTGTTTTGTCTCTCTACGAATTTCTAAATCTTTTTTTAACTTCTTTGATCTGTTTTCTTCATCTTGGACTGATTTCTTTAGAAAATTCCTTCGTTGATCAAGTTTCATCAAAAGATTCTGTGCATGCATTTCAACTTCATTCTTTAAAGCTCTTTCCCTGTTCAGAATTTTCTGCTTCTCTGATTCATATAATGATTCTTCAGAGGTTTTCCTAATACCTAGTTTAGATAATCCTTTCTCAATTTGTAAAATGTTTTCTCCAACTTCAGTATGAAAATTAGTGACAGCTTTCACTGTCAACTTATATTCTTTAGCTAATCCTATCATGTCGTGGGTGTTATGGGCTTTAAGAAAACATAAAGGACAGATAATTTCCTCACATGTTTTGCAAAACTGGCAACAGTTCTGTCCATTATGAACACTACATGGAATATAATTTATGTCTGGTTGATCATTGACTTCTTGTTGATATGTAGTTATGTCTTTAATGTCTATAATTATATGCTGGTCGGTAGATTTCACTTTTTTATGAAGTTGTTGACATTTTGTACACAAGAGAAAGTCACACTGTAAACATTTCCATTTGATCTCATTTGATTCCTCACACATCTGACAGAGCATTGGAACTTGTCCCCTCTGAGGATAATTTGATAATGCCATCATGTGAATCTACGTTTAGATCATTTTGTTCACATTATACCTGGGAAATCCTCTCTCACCTGATTATTCAAGACTATTAATAGTAACATCGTCATTATCTAATATACTTTGTGTTTATGTTATATAGGGAGAGGATCGACGTCACTAATGTTGCTATTTGCAAATAAAATATCTTTAAACTAACAGTTAAAAACCTGATACCATGCCTTTAAATAAAATAAATAAGATGATGTGGTATGAGTGCCAACGAAACAAATCTCTATCAAAGTCACAATGTTAAAATATAAAAAGAAATTAATTAATCACAATAAAAAGAGTACGGCCTTTAAAAATAACTCCAATGTTTTCTTTTTGTTTTGATTCGATGGCTATTAGACTATTTATTCCTATTGCATCAAATATTAAACACTAAAAAAATGAAATTAACATTGAGACCTAAAGGATAACTTTTTTTGTATTTAGACAAAAATTATGAAACTAATAGTCATAGTTCTCGTTTATAAGGTATATTAACATGTATCCAAAAAAAAAAGATGATCTGAAAAAATGGATTTCTTTCTGCAAATATAACTTTATATTTCCTATTATTCATTTCAAATTTAAAAGAAACACCCTTTCCATATGTCTGCTTTATTATCTTTCCTATAGACAACAACCACCTCCTCTAAGGTATTTGTTTATCTGCTTTTGTGTATATTTCTTCCTTTTTCCTTGACTACATCATTTTATGTTTGTTTCTTATTTTTCCCAAACTTTTTTTCTTTGTTGTTTTAGAAAAGGGAAACAGTTATGTGGAAATCTTGACGTCCTAAAGCGTATAAACAATAGAAAGATATGTTTTAAAATACCTTGAAGTTTTGTATGCAGGTCAATTTCTCATAAGTGTAGAGCTAGAAACTAAAATGGTATAAATAGTAAGAGTAATAAATGCACGATGTATAGTTCCTCAGGGTTTTGGTCAGGGTTTTATGTGGTGAGTAATGTAAGAGTGGAATACCAAAGTGTCAAAAGAGGAAAATTGGTTGATAAATACACAGACGTGTACACCAAGAACGGTGACAGACGAAGAAGTTATGGTATTTTATTGACCTTATCATATATTTTTGATAGTTTTCCCGACTTTTTCACATATTTTCAAGCTTGAAAATGTGACCTATTCCAGCGGCACGTCCTATCACCTTGTATATAGGAAGTCCCCCCCCCCCCTCCGAGGGTAAACTATTTAAAAAATATCATTTAACATTTTTTTATTCCTACCAAGTACTTATTATCGCATTATAGCTACATGATTAACAAAGTTGAAATAGCTCTGACAATTTGAAAATTTGAGGTCTATATATAGGTAGAGGTTCAACTTTCCATGGCTGAGTAAAAAAAATAAAAACATGTTTTATTCCTACCAAGTATTTATAAACGCATTATAAATATATAACATAGCTGTAATAGCTATAACAATTTGAAAATCTGAGGTCTATAGAGAGGGGTTCAGTTTTCCATGGAAGGGGTTAAATTTTCCATGGTTGAGTACAACATTATCAAAATACTTTCAAATTGTTTTATTCCCACCACGTAATTATTAATGCATTCATAACATTGCATACTTGTTGAAGTTGTGCACCTGTTGTTATGGAATTGTTTAAAGAATTTTTCCAGACATGGGAATTTAGAAAAGAATTTCAGCAAAATGTTCAAACGATAGTATCAATATCTATTTTGAACCCAGATCAATGGAACTATTTGTTTGATGTGCACCTTTTATCATTGATTTGTTTAAACTTAATGAATCTCTTCCCATTGTTCATTTGAAATATTCATACTTTTGAATGTTCAGTATATATAGACCATTATCCATTGTTTAAGAAACATTTTGAACAACCCAACATTTCGAGACTTTGGTCCATTTTTTTAATATTTTGAATACAATAAGTTGCAATATGTTAGTGGACATACAAACACATTATGCAATGCATCCTACACTAAGTTACTGTTTTTCAATTTGCTCATCAATTACTAACCCAATTAAATTTATAAAAAAAACAAGGTGAAAAGATTGAAAATTCTAAGGTTGTTTTTGGTATCTTTAAATATACTTTGTCTGCCTTACAAAATCCAGTTTGTCATTTTAGAGGAAAACAATGGGATTCATTGTTGATTGAACATGTACTTGGAAATGTTACTTCCAATGATGGATAACTGTCTATACTGACATACAAATTATCATTATGTAAGTTGCAACTTATTTATGAACTGAATTTGAAAAACTTATCACAGCATATTAGGATAATCTTGGAGAAAAAACTTCTCTACTGATGGTTAATTTTTTACAAGAAAATTAACAGAACACCACAACAGAAGGCTCTATAGCTTGGTGCCAGTTTTTTTTCTAAGCAATCCACCAGTGACTGTCTTGCTGATAGTTAGTCCATTTTTTTGGTGGAGTTCATGACAATGAAGGATGGATGACTGATTAACGTTTCGTGACAAATTAAATGTATATTCAGATTTAGTACATGCTGATGTAATTTGAATAGACCCTGCTTTGTACTAAAGAGATACCATGAGGAGGATTATTGAATATGCTTGTTGACAACGTATTAGTTTGCAGGAAGACATGTCACTCTACCTAGACATACTATTCTTACTCAGAGCAGATCAGTCTCTGCTCTTACTCTTGTATGCCGCATGCTTAGCAGAGAATCAACAAATACCAATTATAAAGTCTTTGATTTGACATTCATCGAGATTGAATCCATGACCGCCCATACTCTAGACTATCAAAAGAACATGAAAAAGAAGAAAGGATATAATGCAGACTTTCATGGCGAAATTCCAACATGTTTGAAAGAGACTCTAAGCAAAAGAATGTCACTTTTATTGATTATCTTCAAATAAAAAGTCACACTGAGGCTTACAAAATGGATGAGAGGGATTCACTTACTGCAACAATTACCACGAGCACCAGTCTGAGTATTTTAATCTAAATGTTGATAGTGCCACATTTGTTTATTGAGGAACACTGATTTGAGGTAATATCAACTGAAACATGCAAATAGATCCCCAAAATATCATTGAGACAACTACCTCAAACATCAAGGTATGTATAAATAAAGGCAACAGTGGTATACCGCTGTTCAAAAGTCATAAATCGATTGAGAGAAAACAAATCCGGGTTACAAACTAAAACTGAGGGAAACACATCAGCTATTAGAGGAAAACAACAGAAACAGAAACAGAAACACTGAAGTGCAACAAAAACAAACACCAACCTTTTGTGTCTGTTTGTTTTGCTCACACATCGTTGTTAATATAATAGAATTTTATGCGACTGTCATACAAGTGAGAGGTTTTGCTAGCTATAAAACCAGGTTTAATCCACCATTTTCTACAGAAGAAAATGTCTGTACCAAGTCAGGAATATGACTGTTGTTATCCATTCGTTTGATGTGTTTGAGCTTTTGATTTTGCCATTTGACTAAGAACTTTCCGTGTTGAATTTTCCACGGAGTTCGGTATTTTTGTGATTTTACTGAATACATATAGAGACCGACTATTTGATAACAACTGCCATATTCCTAACTTGGAAAAGGACATGTACAGTAAAATAATAATAAACTGTTGACACAGACAAATGTCGTGATTGTCCATAGAAATTTACAAAATGACAATCTGATGGACATCAACAGTACCAATTAATTCAAAGTTGCTGGACCATGACAGAGAGGGCAGCATGTCAAAATGATCTTCTGACTGATAGATAAATACTGATAATAATGCAACTTTATAGAAAATATCAGCCTTTCATAAGTAATTCCTATCAAACTAATCTAAGCAGAAAACTTAACATTGCCAATTGGTAATTGATTAAGTCATTGGACCATGGCCTCGAAATAGTTGTCAAACTGTTAGTAATGCTACTTTATAGACAATATCGTTGATCTATCACAAGTAGTTTCTATCAAACTTCACAATTGATGACTACACCGATGCCGCGGGAAAAAGAATCAGTCACCAAAGTTTCATGAAAAATCCTCAAAGCATTTTCGAGTTATTGTACGAAAACTGAAAAATCCAACCTTTAAATGAGTAAAATCCCATAAATCTGCAACGTAAAATCTAAAATTTATAAAAATCGAAAGGGATCTAACGTCAATAATTATAAACAATTCATCAACGTTTCATTAAATTGGTTTGTTATTAAAGGTACCAGGCTTATAATTTGATACACCAGACGCCGTCCGTTTCGTCTACATAAGACTCATCAGTGACGCTCAGATCAAAAAAGTTAGAAAGCCAAACAAGTATAAAGTTAAAGAGCAGAGCATTGAGGACCCAAAATTTCTAAAAGTTGTGCTTTTGAGTTATTGTCCGACATATTGAAGACGGACGGACAAACGGACAATGGTATACCAATCCATAATACGTCCTGTAAACGGGCGTAAAAAAAAGTTGTTAAAGACTGTTTGGATCTAGGAAAATGGACTGAAGTTTTCCAGCATATAAAGACATCACACTACACTTCTTACAAGGAAACTCCTTTAACAGACAATAGTGGCATTCCTTTATGTTGTACCTGATGCAATATAAATTGATAATCTTTAATATGATAACTACCACTTGCTGGTGAAATGTTAGTCTTAAAACTTTGGTACCTGACATGGAAATATGGAAATTGTGTTATTGGAATTTGCTGTTTTAAACTTGCATTATTCAAGTTCATCAAGCGTCTGAGATCGTCATTATGCAGGATAAACTAGAAATAATGTTGGTTATGTAGGTACTTCATCATAATTCCCTAATGACAGCATTGCTGTTTATCTATTATATTTGATTTTGATTTTTGATGTTTTAACGCCACTTTTTAGAACCGCTTTTGGGCTATTTCGTGGCGGCCAGTTTTTATTGGCGGAGTAAGCCGGAGTGCCCGGAGAAAACCATCGACCTTCGATTGGAAAATTGACAATCCTAGTCAATTAAAATTGAAGTCGAGTCAATTATAAGAATTTAATTTGCCAAATAATTCATGCAATATAGCATCATATTTTTTCAACCGCTTGGTCAACATGGGAAGGAAGTGACGATGCCCTTAAACGCACAAATGATGTTCACTAAAACCAGTTTTTGACTGAAATGCAACGAAATCGAAAATGGTCTATTATATCACCTCTATATTGTTGCCATATGAACGATTATCTAATACTTTTGTCCTTGAGCATCAATTAAGACATTAATTGTCAGAATGTGCATCTGGTGCAGAAACAAATGGTACATTTTAAAGTCATATGAAACGAGTGACTGGTGAAAAATAATGTTTATATAATTCTTGAACCAATGCATGTATATATCATAAACTTAGTCTTCTCTGCACAATTTTTTCATTTATTACGCATCCATATCGTATAATCGTCAAAAAAAAAAATCTCTCGGTCTGTTATGATGTGAAAATATGGCAGCTAATTAATTGTCGTGTTTTGAAGCCGTAGTTTACCGATTGTCACCTTATAATATAATAATAATAACATAAGCAACACGACGGGTGCATGTGGAGCAGGATCTGCCTACCTTTCCGGAGCACCTGAGATCACCCCCAGTTTTTGGTGGGGTTCGTGTTGCTTAGTCTTTAGTGTTCTATGTTGTGTCTTGTATACTATTATTTGTCTGTTTGTCTTTTTCTTTTTTAGCCATGACGTTGTCAGTTTATTTTCGATCTATGAGTTTGACTGTCCCTTTGGTATCTTTCGCCCCTTCTTTATAAGGTATATATAGTAAACAATCAACAAAGAAGCATGGGTATTGAGCACGTGTATACCATGTACAATAAGATAATAGTTTATTTCAATGACAGATCCATGCGCATTGCGATCACCGGATTTTTAGGAGAAAGGTCAAGTTGAGTTCACTGCATACTGAAATCATATCGGCGAATTGTTTACTGGAAGCAAACAATTAAAAAAAAGAAATTTCTTCTAAATTTGGACAAATTAAAGAATTTTCTTGAGAAAAAAGTATATGTTCATAAGTTTTATAATAAAAACTAGCCATCTAGTTATAAAAAACATATGCATCATTTTTTTTTTAATTTGAAGTTTCATATGACTTTAAAGTGCTTATTTTTTTATTTTGAAAAAAAAAGTACCTAAAAACAGAGATCCAGAGATTGGAGTCCAATGAGTTCAAACTCACAGAATTTTTGTATTCTTGTCTTTCATTTTTGCTAATGTGCTTTGTCTATATGCCTTTTTGTGATTCTTTGTTGCATATTTGTTTGTTTTTATAGTGATTAAGATTATAACACAATGTTGACTGCTGTACCCTTATTTTTGACATTGTTACCTATTATGTCTGTTTGTTTTGTTCACACATCGTTGTCACTATAAAGGAATTTTATGCGTCTGTCATACAAGTAAGAGGTTAAGCTAGCGCTTTTGAAACTAGGTTTAATCCACCATTTTCTACATAACAAAATGCCTGTACCAAGTCAGGAATATGACAGTGGTTATCTATTCGTTTGATGTGTTTGAGCTTTTTATTTTGCCATTTGATTAATGACTTTCCATTTCGAATTTTCCTCTGAGTTTGTTAATTTTGTTATTTTACTTTTCACAACCTCACTGCTGACAGGCTAGTGATACAGCAGATAAACTACTTAGACCACTGGGCCATTGAGGCCACTGTAAGTTAATAAAAGTGAACACAAATTAAGTTTTGTATAAATAATTTATTATCATGAAAATATGAGCAGTTATTCTGTTTAGCAACAGATAATGCATAGATAATCTTAATGTACAAATTGCATAGCACTTTATCAAGTATAAAAATTCTTTAAAAAAATGTGTTTCATACAGCTTAAGTTACACAACACAATCACAAAATATATAAGCTTTTACAAACATGATCATTAATCTTTCATATTGTGTATAATCTTTTTCATCACAAATCTTGAAACACAAACTTATATTGTATTAACAATCTGACCCCAAAAAAATATGTAACGAGTACTGTAAATTCAGAAAATCATGTGTGAATTTTAATATTAAAGTGAATTATTATGAAAGGATAATTGAAATTCTATATCTTGCAGATCAGGAACTGTTTTGGATGGAAAGAGAACTTTATATTTATTCAAAATTGTCCAAAATAAACTATGTCAACTGGTTTAGAATAAACCTGTGTGGAATGTCTAAAATATAGCAAAAGAACAAGTTCATACTCGCATTTTAAATGGCACTTGTATTCAATGATAATAACACGAAAATATAGGACTCTGGGAACTTAAGGAAAGAAAAGTATCATGATTTATGCATGGTCCAAATCTTCATTAAAAGGAATGCTATTTACAAATTGTTATAATTATGCCCCTTTGCATGATATGTTTAAAACAAATATACATGTCATGTAATTGTTCTATATACTTACTTATATAGACTAAAAATAAAACATATACCTCTGAATATCAAAGGTATGGTGATATGTATCTTTCAACCCCAAAAGACAGAAAAAGTTACTTATTTTGTTAATACCAATTTTCACGATCAATAGGAAATGCTTCTTTGATCATAGATTTCAAATAAAATGCTTTGTTTTGAGAAATAATATACAGTTTTATGTTATGCACTTCCCACCCTGTTGTTAATCAATGCTAAAGACTGACATTTAAGGAATAACAGTACTTTAGTTGAAGATTTGCTGCCATCAATTGGGATTTGACGGGTGCAAATGCAGTTTTACTAGTGAAGACTGCTGATGGGATGTGATCTTTGTGACATTTTTTTAATCTATTTTAATGAAGAACAGAGGAGAAACATTTCAAGACAGAAAACCTAAAACATCTGACATTAGCAGTGTAAGAGATCATAGTAGAATCTCTGTATATCTATAGCTATCTCATTCTTGCAATCTTGCTAAATATTAAACACAACAGACCAACACTATAATAAAATAGTACCAAGAAAATGTGATCATGTGACAGAGAGGTGATATTAAATATGAACTTTTAGAAGACATGAAAATTGGTTTCAACAAAAATTCATACTTTTTCTTAATATAGAACAACCATTTGTCATATCATTTCTTAAATTGTATGCCTAAAATTTAACATCAATTAAAATAAATGAAACTGACCAAATTTTACAGGCAATATAATTTAAATATGAAACATCATAAATTAATGTATGTCTGTTACTGAAAGGATAAACATCTTTGGCAATTAAATTAAGCTGAACACTTTTCAGATTAAAACTGGATGCTCAAAGGCAAGCAGATATTTTTTATCAATATATATTATATTTATACAAAATCACTTTTACACAGTTGAAGCAAATATCTGTCACTTTTATCATGCAAACAGATCACATAAAATAACCATTTCTCTCCAGTATATATACACAAAGAACACATCATTTACAACACACACAAGCAGCACATATTTGGCACATGTATTACATTTTATTGTAACTGATTTGAAAATAGGAAGAGGGGAGTGTAGTTTGAGTATAATCATTCACTAACCTCAATTATCTCCCTTTAGTAAAGGTACAGAATAAAATTATTTACAATAGTTTCACAAATGAGGTAATCAATTGCATGTTCAAAAAAAATACTGTAAACCAACTTATTTTTATCGCAGATACATTATTTCACGTTTAGCCCTTTTTATGTGACTTCGTGGTGATTTAATTTCGCAAGTTTTAAAATTTTCTTGTAGTATCTATGTGAGGGGAAATCCAAATTTTACATATTGCTTATTTTTATACTTGCGAAATTCGTAAAAAATAAATTTCTTGTGAAAATAAGTTGGTTATGTCATTTCTAACTACTTTATACATATATTATATGTAATTTAATGATATAGGGTACATGCCAATGAGACAGCAACCTAACACAAAATGAAAAAAAATATAGCACATATACTAGGCCACATCAAATAAATGTTTCCTGTACTGATTTTTTTTTAAAAATAAATAAGTGTGTGAAGTCATAATTTTTCAATTCTTTTTTATGTTTTAAAAGAATAGTGTCTTCAAAAGAGATGTAGAATTCACCTATTCAGAATTTTTAAGTTAGGCACCATATATGTGCAAGCAGCTAGGTCATTTTCTTTAAAATTTTCAAAACCAGCACCAATTGTGGTAGAATGATAGGACTTGTGCACTGGATACTGGGAAAATCCTTTTTTACAAAAATATTTCTTGTTTCAAAATTCCAATAGGGAACACATATTACATTATTGTAGTAATTAAACCATTCTTAAGAAGTTTTGGCCACTGGCCTTCTCAAGTTTTTTTACTGTAATTATATATAAAATATTTCTTTCAAAACTTAGTGTTTCAAAAATCTAATGATTAATAATTCTCTATCTGATGTGGCCCTATGTTATCTGTCTCAAAGAGATGAAAGCATGAAATACTCGAACAGATCTACTTCCCCACTACAATGATTGGCAAGACAAAAATCGATAAAATATACATCATAATCTCATAAAATTCCCATTATTTACAAAAATATGCAAAAGATGTGCAATAAACAATTGATTAAGGGCATTTTATGTATTAATGTTACAAAAAAAATTCACTGGTACACATCGCAAACAAAAATAATCTGTAGTTGCCATTAATCTCTGGAATGTCGTTTGTGCAATCAATAAAAATTGTATCAAGCAAAAATTATTTGGCACATATAGGAAAATATAAAGACAATGGTCAAATAAGAGATGAAAAAGCTGGAAACTACCAGCTTTCCTGGTAAAACGTGTGAGCTTTCCACTTATCCTAGTAAAATTTCACACTGGAATTGTAATGAAACTAGATCAGAGAAAATGTCTGCTAACTCCAATTACTTAGGATAAGAATAAGAGTATTTGTGAGGGTCTGAATAGGGTTTGCAGAATAGAGAATAAAGGGCCCACAAATAAATAAATAAAGTTGCCTTACAATTACAGAATAGAGATATGAAGACCACCCCCTCCATTCCAGACCCTCATTTGTGTTCTGAAGTCTTTCATTTATTTCATAAAAGTTATTCACAATCAAATCTATTTTTACCTTATCTAAAGACGAAAAGTCAAGTGAAAATAAATTGCTGTGAACTTGTTCTTATTTTTTCTTGATAGGAACATAACTTCTGTTAGTATATTTTGCATACAAATTAGTTTAAAGATAAAACAAAGTTTTCTGAAATTTTGAGGGCTCAAGCAGTACTCAATAACTATCATTTCAATACAACACTGTATTAAATCAAGCACTTTGGGTAAATTTTAAGTTTTAGCAACCTTCAGAAACTGAACTGAAAATTGAATAATGGTTGTCGAATAAAAAGTAAATTCAACAACATTTTAAAAACAGACTCATGTAGACTGAAACAGAATTAGCTAATTAGGCTAATATAAAGATTTCTTGTTCTGTTTGTTAAGGAATTTTTGTTTCAGTTTAGAGAACATTACAAAACAATCAATTGAAATTCAATGCCATACAATTTCCTATGGATCCTTCCACTGTGGTTATTAACCAATTACCCCAATTTTGGGAAAGGACTATTATAATGTTTTCTGGACTAGGTAAATGAAGGTCTTTCGACCAATCAATGCCCAGAATTACAAAATTTTTGTCTTTGTTTGTGATAACAAGTGTTCCCTGTAAAAAAATAGTTATAAATTAAATGATAAATCTCTTGGCATTTTTCTCTTCCATGGATACCATAATCAGTGCTGATTTTAGACAGTTACATCCTCAAAGGTTAAATTTCTAGTTTCAATGTCAATTATCTGCAAAGAAATTCACAACTGATTAAGAGTACATTCAATAAAATAAAGTATTTATACATTCCTACTGATAAAAGAACTCTACATATTGTACATTTATGGATAACTGTATTGTTTACTAGTTATTTCCATGATTAATCATCTCCCACATGTGTACCTTCTTAAACATTTGAAGCATTTATTGAGATACCAAAGAATGTCACTAAAATCAACTGTCTATGGGTAAGTGTTACCTCGATCCTGCCTAGGGTTGATATTATTGATATAGGCAGAATCTATAATTGTTTACATTCTCATCCTTTGGTCTCTGGTGAATAGTTGTCTCATTGACAATCATACATCTCCTTTGTTTTTTACAGTATATCTTTGCTTCAAGCCCTCTGACACTCCTTTCTACTATTATATATCATTATACTTCTTACAAAAATTGTTTTTACCTATAAACTGTCTGATCTGAGCTTCTAGGTGACCTATCCTTTCATTTTTCTGAAAATAAATAAAATGCTTTCTTAGTAAATAAATATTTAATCACCAAAATATGTATTATTTGTTAAATATTACATTTACTCTTTATTTTTACGAAAATCTTAGTCTGATAATAAAACATCTTTTTGTTTTGAACCATTTTCTTCCTTTACTGAAAAAATCCACATCTTTCTCAAATTTTCTTTCTTCTTGAAAAAAATTCTACAAGTGCAAACTAACCTTTTCTCCTTCCTCTTCTAAAAATGTTACTCTTTTTTCTAAAACTTGAACCTGAAATATAAATGGCATTTAATACAACAAGAATAACAATTGTCAAATAAATTCCTTCTGAACTTTATAAACTTTAATATTTTCAACTGCATCATGCAATATAATTTTCTTAGGTATATAATAAACAGCTTTTGTCTGACAGATCTGTCCCCTAATGTAAAATATCATCTTTTCTTCAAGGGAACTTTCAATTTTATCATCATCATACAAATATTCTATAAGAATTTGTGGCTGACGGAATAATGGACAAACAGACACACAGACCAGGAAACATATTGCCTCCTACTATAGAAGGTGGGGCAGAAATACGCCAGCGCAAAATATAGGAAACTAATGACTTTATTGAATTAAAGTCTGTAATATTGAACAAAATATTAACAAATAGTATATAAAGTAGGAATACAAGATCCACTGGGTGTGTGTTTTGTAACTTACCGGTATTTCAGTTTCTAAATTCTATATATAATACAAATCTTACCTTTTTCAAAATTTCTACAAGATCAATGGATTTCCTGAAAAATGAAAATGCATGATGTTAGATATCTAATTCGTCAAACAGTTTTCTTAAAATTAAAATGCAAAGCAAACTTTGATCAACCTTCATTTAATTCATCAAACAGTTTTCTTAAAATAAAACAAAGCAAACACCAATCAATCTTCAATCTTAAAATAAACTGAACAAAGTTACCAGAATTTTAGCCTTTATATTCATTCTTCACGGCTTGTATGTAGATATTGTTGATGAAAATGATATGTGCTCAAATTTTACCCAAAAATGACATTAACTGTTTTATTGACCTCTGACCTTTGTAAGACACATAAACACCATAAAATAATGTGTAAGAGGACTTTCTTTCAGGATATGTTAAATGACCTTTTTATAAATGGTTCCTTTCTTCCAATGAAAAATTCAAAACATGGTTCCCTACCAAAATTTTTATTTTCAAATGCATGTATCTAAAAAAAAAAAAATAGAACACAGTCCTATAGCCTTATGTACTTGACATTTTTTTATTTAAAAAGAAATAACTCATGAAAATGTTATTTTGAATCTATGCAATTCATGAAAATGTTATTTTGAATCTATGCAATTCATGAAAATGTTAATTTGAATCTATGCAATTCATGAAAATGTTATTTTGAATCTATGCAATTCATGAAAATGTTATTTTGAATCTATGCAATTCATGAAAATGTTATTTTGAATCTATACAATTCATGAAAATGTTATTTTGGATCTATGCAGTGAGAATATTCTTACTCTGATATGGTAGTTGTTGTTGATTCTGTTTTATCTGAGATCTCATCATTACAACTAGGTGGACTAAGGGCTTCACTTGATGAAAACATCTTTGCTGCTGTGTCAGAATCTAGACTTGAACCAATTCCTGATGAGTTAGGAGGACTCAGATTTAAGCCTGCTGGCTGACTCAAATTTGTTGGGTTTGAATGACTGTTAGATACTACTTTTGTTTGATGTTTTGTAGAAGAATTGAGGTTTATTTTGGTAGAACTTGTTATCCGTGGACTAGAACATCTTGGAGATGAACCATCAGAGCGAGGAGAAGAATGAGCATTTAACATGGCAATACGTTCACGTACACCTAAAGAAATGTCCTCCTCAGATAGTCCTGTATTGGAATCTTTGGATGAATTTATAGCACTATTGTCTTTGGAATGGGATGAAGAATTAGAAGGAATATTGTCATGAGAATCAGTGGAATTATTAAATTTCACTTGTCTTGGTGAACTATCCCTTTCCGGAATATCATAAGGACTAGCATCTAAATCAGTTAACTTCTGAAAGGCTTGGTCAATAATACTCTTTCTCCTTAATTCTGACACTGTTGTCTCTATTTCAGTAGCAATACCCACTAATTTGGGATCACTTAAATGATCCTGGTTTGACGAAAATTCTGGATATGTTGGAGAACTGGAATGTAAGGGGAATGAAGAGTTAGAATGATTCACTGGAACTTTGTCAACAGTCACAGTAGTTTCTTTTGATTTTTTATCTTCCAAAATACCAGACTTGCCCATGAGTATACTTTTAGCCTGGTCTAAAGTCAAATCATTAGAATTCTGCCTCTTTGCCATGGTAGCCCTTTTTAAGAAAATGTCCTGTTTTGCATTTTTAGCTTGTTCTTGTTTTAATTTGGATGGCAAATTTTGAGGAGGTGGCATCAGGTCTTTATCATTTTTCGAAAATTTTGATTTTGCAGAATCTTTCGGTGGATTAGCAGGCAATGACAACCTGCCGCTACCTCTTAACACACTGCCTTCCCCGCGAGAGGATGAGGACGACCTTGGAGGTCGTTTAGGTGTACCTGTAGAGTATCTCGAAGGTGGCGTGTCTATATCTAACAAATCAGGTGTGCTACTAGATAAATTTAGACGAGCAGACGACAATAGATTTGACTTATTCCCCCTTGATTCCACATCTATGTCCATCAAATTAGGCGATGACGCATGAAATCCTTTTTTCTTTATAAAATTACTCCTCCTTTTGGCAACTGGTCCCTTTGATTTTGAAGTGTCTGAACTATCAGATAATTCGCTACTTTTGGGAGTATTTAATATATTTGAAGAAGATGGTGTTTTGGTTATTTTGGCTTTTGAACTTTCTGTTTTTTTCATGTAACGATGAGCACCACTCTGTGACTGAGATCTTAGTTCTCGTTTAGGAGTTTCATTCAATGTTTTAGAGCTTTCTGATCTTCCTAAGCGTAGGGTAGATGGTCTTGAAGACTTCTTATCAGATTTAGTGCTTCGTCCAGAACTGGACGTTTCACTTCCAGTTTCTGAATCTCTATCCCAAGCTGGAGACCCTGAAAAATGAAATGAAAAAAACATATTACTGTTAAATAAGACATCACTAAGCATCCACAAATTATCTATACAGTTACAAAGATACATGAATTAATAAAAATCAAAAACTTATCTTACTTAGTACAGACTAATGGTGACTAAATGTTGAACTTTCAAGAAATTTGATTGATGCTAGATTCATGCTTCTACTGCCATGTCAATGTCTGATAAATGATTAATAACTTCTCCCAATTATAAACTTGCAATGATTAATTACCTGAAAGTCTCCTGGTTACTCCCCCTATACTTTATAAAAATAAGGAGATGTGGTATGGTTGCCAATGAGACAACTATCCACCAAAGTTCAAATGAAGTGAATTTGTTTATCTTTTGCCATTAAATAAAACTGTAATCGTGATTTCCAACTTGGTTTCAATATTTTTGGGATAATTTTCAAATTTAACTTGAACAGACTGTTGTATCGCACCTCTTTGTAAGTGAATTTTTCATTCTACAATGTTCAACTTACATATTAAAAAAAATTCTTGATGTGGAAGACTATACAAGTATTAAATACAATCTATATTATTGTTTTCCAAAAAACACATTTTTCAAATGCACAATAAAATATTCATTTGATTTTTAAAATGTTTAATTTATTTCTATGAATAATGAGTGCATTTAAATATTTTGTATACACGTTTAAATAAAATATCCTTCACCGCGTGTCTAGCACACTGAAAAGTTGGAAGCAAAACTATTCTATGAATATATATAATGTTAGGTGAAGATTTTTTTTTACTAAGAAATGAATATATATATATATATAGATTTAATACAAACAATATGGATATCACCAATTCTAAACAATTTTGGAGATCTTTATTTTTTTCATATAAAACAACTAAATGAAAAATGCATTACAAATAAATTTTGTTTTTTTGCAGTGTAAGAAAGAAAATGTTTCATTTCTGAGGTAAGAGTTCAATGGTAATAATTAAATCTACTAAAATAACATTTGAAACTCGAAATATCAATCTTTTTAAAGAAATTTTACAGATAATAGCACTAATAAATTGATCCCCAGCATTATAAAGTATGGATAAGTTATTTCCTATATAAAGATTTTATGGTAATGTCTGTAATAGAAGGAAAAACATGGCAAAACAGGTAGATTTTTACTGGTAAAAAAATAATTTAAACGAATCAACCACTTGCATTTTACAACATCTATTTATTAATTTGTGACTATTACTCAACTGAACAAAGGATACTCAACATTAACTACGGGTAAAATATGTCTTTTTTAGCAGACATGGAAAGTCATTAAGACATTAAGAAAGTGCTAAAACTATTGGTAACAAATAAAAAACACAAACATTGAAACTCAAATATAATTTGTGTCAAACAACCCTTTTCTCAAAGCTGACAAGTCATTAAGGCCACATGAAGTTAAGTCTTTGAATCTCATCCTCATATTCAAAAATAAAAAGAGTAAGAGAGGAACTTTTTAAAAAAATGTTTGGTTGATTTTCACCAAAATGACTCAGAATTTATAGATATTAAATCTTTTTTTATTCATAAACTGTGGATTCATTTATTTTTGTGGGTAACAATTTTCATGGATGGAGGAGAACTTGCATTTTCAAGTATATTTGATTTTCCTTGTTTTAAACAATGTATGCATACATTCTTATAGAAATTTTTATTTCGTTGAACATTTAAATTCGTGATTCCCCTACACCCACAAAAAATTGGTATCCAATGAATAATAATGAATCTACAGTACGATTGAAAATAAATAATCCATCGAAGTGAGGGAACAATCTAAAATTTATACATGTGGCCTAATGCTAAAAATATGCTGAAATGCCATAACATTGCATGTACACGTATACAAGTACTACATAAAATACATCAAAGATGTTAGAAATATATATTTGATAATAGGTATTATGAAAAAATCTGGGTAATGTTGCCATTCGCAAATATTTCTTTTTGTCTGAATAACATCTGCAACAAATGCAAACATAACAATTTGCAATTAGTAGAAGCTTAACTTCAATGCTTAACTATCTATGTGTTAATTATTGAACAGGGGACAAGTTCAAACTTTCGAACTGTTTCCATGCTTTTGGCAACTTTACCCCTGTGAAGTCTACTAATAAAAGCAGGTGTTGGAATCTGACTACGCCACTGTGGTCTGTGTGTGCCAGAAGGCAATATAGTTTTACCAATGCTTTTTCTGATAGGCGTGCTAGGCGTGGATCTACTTTTGAATGGAGGCATTTTCTCTTCTATGATTGGTTGCTTTGGCAAGTCAAAGTTTGACCAGCTCATGCGTAAAGTGTTTGGTGTTCTTGGGCCTTAAATGCAATGGAAATATTATAGCACTAGCATATATATATATGTATGTTATCATTTGTATGACAAATTCATGTTTCCTTATATGGTCTGACATGCATCATTGCCTACAGCATGCCTAACTTAGCGTTTTTATTTCAAAGTCATATTCACTAATTATAAAAAAAATATGTGGTAACTTGCATCTTCCATACAAAAATATGTGGTTATGGCTTCTGTAAATGCCATTTAGTAAAACAGCAGAAACCATGTACATGTTGAACAATTTTCTCGTAAGTGGTCAGGGCTAATTAAACTGTTACAACCAAAATTTGCATACAAGATCTTTCATAATGCTATCTTAATAAAATGAAGATCTGTTTGGAATAATTTCAGTTATTCAAACCCTAGTTGTCAAAGTGGAAGTGAGGTATTTAAGAAAAAAGTCATATGAAGCACTCAGTTTCCCTGAACAATACTGGTTAAGATATCTAATAAATGTTAAAATAGCTCTAGATAAAATGTATATGTTATTAACTGTAACTGGTTCCAAGAAAATAAGTTTAAGAACACTTGTATCAGTAAGTGTCTATAAGAGCTAAAAACTGACATCTGTTAAAATCTAAGACCTCCATGAAGCAATATTATGTTTTTTTTATTTAAGTAAATTTGTTTAAAAAGCCTTTAGAGCAAAACTAAATAGAATTGACCCTTGTAAAAAATGCTTTGTAAATAAATATTTTCTTTAGAAGTCCTCTTTGTCTAGATATTGAGAAAATATTTATTCAGATTTTTAGTACCATCCTAATATAACAGTTCAAAGGAGAAAAAGAGCAATACATTTAAAAAACGTGAATTAGTTATAATGGTGCCAAAAAGGAATGTGTGAAGGTAATTTTAATATATAAGTGATTTATCAAAAAGGTGAATGTGAATTTATATACTGTAAAATAATTTTTATTCCTTGTGTACCAGTTTTGTTGGTTCTTTAATTATCCTAGTTGACCATGTGTTTTTAAAGTTTAAAAACGTCACCTGATTTTAAAGGTAAAAGTCTGAAACTAGACATTTTTTTAGTTGAGGGCTTCGAAGCCACAATTATTATCAGTGATTATAATAACTAATGTAATAAATCTACACTATACTAAACTTTGTATTTTCCCTAAATACCGATTGTAAAAATTTCTTGTATTAATTTTCCGTGTTAAATCTTGTAGGTAAAAAATTATAAATGAACAAGAATGTGTCCATATAACACGGATGCCCCACTCGCACAATCATTTTCTATGTTCAGTGGACCGTGTAATTGGGGTCAAAACTCTAATTTGGCATTTAAATTAGAAAGATCATATCATAGGGAACATGTGTACTAAGTTTCAAGTTGTTTGGACTTCAACTTCATCAAAAACTACCGACCAAAAACTTTAACCTGAAGCGGGACAGACAGACGGGCGGACGGACGAACAGACCAAAAAACATAATGCCCATAAATGGGGCATTAAACTACTTCCTCATTAAAACACATAAATGAAAATGTCCTTATTATAAAATGTCCTCATTAAAAATTGTCTAGGATAAAAAATCTAATTTTTTCTTACGTTTATGAATGTCCTCTTCCTTTGGCAAGAAGCTATTCGTCACTTTTGTATCCTAAAAAAATAAAAAATTAAGATATCCACATTTCCTTTTTCTTGCAAATTCTGTGGTGCTTATGTAGCGTTTTGATATAGAATTTGTGTATAAAATAGCGTGCTGTGGAGAATATATGAACTTATTTTTTATGTTTGCTACATGAATCAAACTGTTTCACTTGAGTAATTTTATTTCAACAGCTAAAATTTTTTTAAATAGCATCTACTGTGGGTCCAAATTTTCTTAAATTGGAATTGGAAAATCACATTTTCATGGAACCTTGAATTCGTGGATTTGCCAAAGTTTCCAAACAAGCCTACAGGAAATTCATATTTTGTTGAACATTTAAATTTGAGGTTTGCCTCAACCAATGAAATCCACAAAAAATTGGTAGTCAACAAATAATAATGAATCCACAGTTTAACAAAATAGAATTGACCAACTGCAATAAAATGAGCAGATATATGAATGGTATCAGTACTTACATGACATGGTGATGACAGGGCACTCTCTACCTGTTCTGATTCTGGACTATCATCCTTCCATGCCATCTAAATCATAAAACACATCAATATGTTAAATTAAGAAGCCATTTAATCACAATTTTACCTTCTAATCCATTCTCATATTTTGTTAAATGTTGTAATTGGTTGATAAAAAAAAACCAATTATATATTTTTATTTTGATAAAGAAAGTTATGGATATACCAAAAATAGAAATACCCACATTTCTTGAGACAGTTAGGAAGAAATTACATTTAAGTTAAGAGATAACCAAAAGTTTTGGCTATAAAGTATACCTTTCATTCAATTTTTCTGATTTTCAGATTTCAATTTCATGATTTTACTAGCTTTAGAGAGAGTAGACCAAATCTGACCAAACAAGGATTATAAAACATAATGTGACATCGATCTTAAATTACTGCAAAGGCATTATTTATTGGCTGGATGTCATTAAAATGTAATCTACATCTGAAATTGAAACTTAAATTTCAATGCTTTTGGAGAAACCTGTACAATTATTTAGTTTGACCTCATCTCCTGATATTTTAAATTCATGTAAAATTTTACATATGTCCAGTCAGCACCAAAAACTATTTTTACACATGAAATTTAGTAAACCTTGTATTTTTGTGGAATCATACATTATGAATATTTCCACTACCTTTAATTACCAGTATATTTTTTCAATTAACTAAGCATATGTAAAATAGAGAATGTCAAATAGGTTTTTTATATATATAAATCCGTATCAACTGGAGACACCAATATTTTCCCATGAACTCTGCTCGAGGGGTTATATTGTTAGAGGGTTGATATTGGGTTTGATAAATCCTTTGTAACCAAGACTGATATTGATAACATGATGTCACACAGATTAGGATATCATCATGGATGGCTGATACAGAATCATTGCCATTGATTGTATTACACATATAAGTTATTTGCATAAAATACTAAGCATATGCTAAGATTGTGTATCTTACAGCTTGGTATTGACAGTTCAGAATGTCAGACAGGTTTTAGAATGGTGTGAACAAACTTAACTTCCTTTTTAAAACATTGCTGTGATGACTTAAACTGGAATCTTAAATTGTAACATTTCCTCATTTCTGAAACTTATTCTAAAGTAATCACATTCTTTTTCTATAAAAACACTTTTTAAAAATAAAATTGCATGAAACAAAAAAAATATATAGTTATTTGTTAAATCAAAATGTTTATTCAAAAAAGCACATGCAAAATAAGAACAATATTAGAGCAATATAACATGCATTGTAATTTCAAATTTTAGTTAACAGTGAAAAAGTGTAAAACAAATAAAACCAATATTTTTCATCAATATTTTTTTATCAAAATCCAATGCATCAGAAAAGCTGGTTAAAGTTTTAATTGAAGCTATACACAGAGTATAGGAATAAAACTGTTATGTCACAATTAAGTACAACAATTGATACTTCAGGATCAAAATGTACAAAATCCTTTTCAACTGATCTTAGGAAAGTAAGTGAATAACTCTATTGAATACTGGTATAATGAACAAGTTCTTCAATTTTTCAGAAGTCCTGATAGGCTGCAGCAACCAACAACTTGACCTAACGGCAAATGAACCACATTTTAAACTTCATATTTAATGGCTAGTAATAAATAATGTTATGAAAAAGACAACATCTGCAGATATAGGTAGAATCAGATCCTGCTGCAAGATTTCAAAGCTGAAAATGGTCTATTTATAGAACGTATGAAACAGATAATTCGACTTTCACTTACAGCTTCAATTTTCTTCCTGGTTTCATCAACAGTACGAGCCATTTCAGACTTTCTTCTTTGAAAAGACTATAAATAAACATAGGTGCAGTCTTGAATTTTCATTACATAATAAAATAAAATTTAAGTTGCAATTATTTTAAGCTAAAACATTCAGTTTCATAACTATAAAAAATTGATATCAGTATATGAATTCAATAATGAAAATTATCCTACAATTCATACAAGTTTTTGCTGTCCAAGTTCCAAATAATTTTATATTCATAAGCCAAAATTATTTGTGATGTACTACACAACATCTGTCATCCAGGAAACCTCTAAAAAATAAGGATAGAACATGAAAAAAAATCTGCAAAATAAACAGGTTATCCTAAAACTATATACAAGCCATTCCATAAAACAAATAAACAAATGTTGAACAAAAAATGTGACCAAAACAAACCATGTGAACAACAGATATGAACTACTACATGAATCCACGACAAACAAAAAAGGTGGTGCTCCTCCATTGGAGGACCATATAATATCCCACAATATGAAATTAAAAAATAACTCCCTCTCCAATACCTTTGGCCTTTTTATCTGAAAGGTTTCCTTAAATGCTTTCAGTTCAGATAACATGTGCTGAAAACAAAACGTTTTATCTTAAAACTCATATATTTCATTCGTCTTTAAACTAATTTTTATATTATAACTACATGTTTATTATTTTGTATTACGTCTTTGTTTAGCAGAAACCCTGCATGGGGATACATTGTAATTACAATTTATTCAGAGCTTTAACCACAGCCAGTAGGAACTGTTTGTATAATAGTGATCCTAAAAAAAGAGTCATATTCAGGTACTTGTCATTAACTGATCATGACATTTGAGTCAGTGATCACATTTAAACAAGACCCAGTAATCACAGTCAGGACCTCCATGCAGAGTCTCATTAAAATCTAATCATTTGTTCACTCATATAAATAGCTGTAAGAAAACCATATGTTATCATGTTAAGGTTTTAATCAAAGCTATTACTGGAATATTTTGATATAAGATATCAAGTTTAAATATATGACTCCAGATACTGACTTTTCTGATTGGCTGAGGTCCTTAGTTACAGTTATTTTTTATCTAATTCTTTACATAATGTAATGCAAGGTGCCCAAAATGTTCCTACACCTTTACAAAGCCAAATAAAGTAAACTGTCAAACTGAAAGCTTATTTCAACATTAAAAACAAGAGTTACAGAAGTTGGTACTGATTTTGTCAAACATACTAAAAAAATCATATAAACCTCAGCGTTTGGCCTCTCTAAATGTTATATTCTTAGACTAAAAAACCTTGTATCTACCTTTTCAAAAGTCACTAACTGAATAATGTCTCAATGGACCATAACTTTTGAAAGGAGAGTTCTGTGGTTTATACCTAAGGTAAAGGAGAATATTTTCACCATTTTTTTGCATGATTTCTAAAACCAATTTATGAAGAAAGACCCATGATCCTACTCATATGTCTTTCTTCACAAAAAACACTGACTTATCACTGTGTCTTTCTAAAGGAAGCAAATATCAAATTTATATATTTGAAGCATCTCCAAAAAAAATCTCATTTTGATCAAAAAATTATCTTGAATTTCTTGGCAAATTGAGTCTAAATTAGAACATTCTTTGGCATAGAATTCGAACGTGACATGCAACGTTATGTTATGTGTTACGATTTCATGCAGTAACTGTTCAGTAAATGGGATACTTACATCATACCAATTGTCTGACTTCTGTTGTACTGCCATATTCCTGTAAAATAGTTCATTTTCACTTATAAAAATAAATACAGAAAACAAATATTTATGTCAGACATAGGACAACATATGAATGATTGAAGATTTCCTTTTTTTTTAAATTAAATATCAGCTGATATAACAAATATATTCCTGGTTTACTCCCAACTGAGAATTTTGTAAATTGATAACAATCTTAAAAGTACAGTAAATTCAGAAATTATCGTGTGCATTTATTATTGCGAGTTTGAAGAATGGACAAAATGTGAAATTAATTATTGCAATTCAAAGAAAATCTGTATACAGATACATATATATATCAGATATGAGAATGTGAGTTCTTATCATTGTGATACTCACCCAGTTTCTTTATTAGCAATACTAAAATCCTTGCAATAATTTCTGAATTTACAGTACTTAAATTTGCCGATTTATGTAGCTTGGATTATCCTATATTTTGAATACTGAAATGATTACTTGTGAAATCAGACATGTAACTGCAAACAATAATTAATTCTGTTCACTGATATAATACTGCATTGATCTTTTTTGATAGTTTCCTAAGAATGCAATATAAACAAGAATGTGTCCATAGTACACGGACGCCCCACTCGCACTATCATTTTCTATGTTCAGTGGACCATGAAATTGGGGTCAAAACTCTAATTTGGCATTAAAATTAGAAAGATCATATCATAGGGAACATGTGTACTAAGTTTCAAGTTTATTGGACTTCAACTTCATCAAAAACTACCTTGACCAAAACCTTTAACCTGAAGCGGGACAGACAGACAAAGGGACGGACGGACGAACAAACGGACGCAGAGACCGAAAAACATAATGCCCCTCTACTATCGTAGGTGGGGCATAAAAAAAAGTTTACAGTAATGGCATTTCTTTAGTAATATACCCTGAACTTTACTGCATTTCACATGATTTTTTCATGGTGTAGATACATTTACTGCAGCTTTCATATTTTCTTTTTGTCTTAACCTCTTAAATCTCTTACAGTAGCATGTTTGTCTTCAGTGCTGAAAGGCCATGGGTTATATTTCCAGGAAAAGCAAAAATATTGAATGAAATTAGTTTTTGGTTTTTCTCCCTAAGCAATGTGCATTTAGGACTGAAAGTAAGTAGTTGGGTTTGGAGTCAGAAAAATGTGTCTAGGTAGTGTTATGTTCTCCTGTAGAATGTTGCCTCGTAAGCAATAGCATCAGAAATCCAGGTCAGTTTATAACCTAAAATAGAGTATGTTCATCTGACATTAACATGTTATTGTCCTGAATATTTATGTAATATTTGCTGCACGATATAAATCAACCACATATCAATCAATTCAATATTAATTCACTCATACAGATCTTGTATACAATAATTATTCAATAGTAGTAGAAGTTGATTTTACAGAGGAAAAAAATACCTTGGATTTTTAGACTGAAATCTTGCAGATAGGCTCATTCTGAGATCTGGCTGACAGCCAGTCTGTTTCTCCAAGTCTTCCAAACTTCTCTCAAATCTGTCCTTTGGGATGGGGGAAAATGCCAAATTTTCAAATGTATCCTGCAGGAATTTTTCCTAATAAAAGAGAATGTTTAAAAGACATTTATAAAAAGGCAATCAAAATCAGTAAATACAAAAATAAAAACTCTCCTTCCATTTCTTATGAAAGTAAGAATATTATTTGCTGTTTACTTTTCTCAATTTTTCTTGTTACTACATATTCTTTGTCAGTGTGTTTGTGCTTATTCAAGATGTTCACAATCTTGATTTTATGGTAGAGGCTTGTACATTGGGTTTTTGACTTGAAGAATGTTATTCTAACTTTCAAAGTATTAACCATGATTTAAAACTGTATAGCAATGGTCAAAGACTTCCTAAATCAATAGGTGTTTCTTTGTATCCTTCATTAAGTTAAACTGTAGATCTACCTACTCATTTATTTTCAGATACCATTAATCTGATATGTAGCTGTATTTGAAGAAGAGTTACATATCCTGTTCTAAGATATCTGATACCATCTGGCTGTCATAATCTGAGTATTGTGTTTAAAGGAACTGAACAGTTACCTACCCTTATATGTGATTTCTACACCTGAAAGTGTGTTTGTATTTCACTGATTTTTTGTTTTCTTATGTGCCTTCATCTGAATTGCAGTGCTTCATTTGTATAGAGTTAGCTATCCATTTTTCTTTGTTTCTGATACCTTTCATATGAAAGTGTGATTGGATTTTAAAATTTGTAAAATTTTTGTGTTTTCTGATGTGCCTTCATCAAAATAAGGTGCTTGATTTGTATCGAGTTACCTACCCTTTTAATTGTTTTTTATTACCCTTAATCTGAAAGTGTGATTGCATTTTATTGATTTTGTGTTTTCTGATGTCCTTTATCTAAATAAGGTGATTGATTTGTATAGAGTTAACAACCCTTTTCTCTGTTTTTTAATAACTTTCACCTGAAGGTGTTGTTGATTTAACTGATTATATGTGTTCTGTTATCCTTCATCTGAATGGGTAGCTTTGTTTAAAAGGAGTTACCTAACCTGTTCTGCGTTTCCTAAATATCCTTCATCTGAATGTGTAGCTTCATTCAAATTAAGTTACCTACACTGTTCTGTGTTTCCTAATATCCTTCATTTAAATGGGTAGCTTTGTTTAAATGGAGTTACCTACCCTGTTTTCTAATATCCTACATCTGAACTGTTAGCTTGGTCTAAATGGAGTAACCTACCCTGTTCTGTGTTTTCTGGTATCCTTCATCTGAAGGTGTAACTGGATTTGATGGAAAAGAATCATTATCATTTTCATTTTCAATGTCTTCTAATGATACAGGATCTGTCAGGTCTGATTCTGAAATAAATTTGATATGCAGTCAATATGCAAGTATATCTTTCATTTGTATTGACCAAAGAACAAGATATTGCAGATATACTGTAAAAGTATTATTGTTGTGGGGGATACCTATTTCAGTGGACTTCCTTGTTTCCTCAAAACACAAAGTTTAGGACCCAAAGACATAGATATTTTCCATTGAGTCTGCTTGCTTAAAGTATCACATTTCCATGTTCAGTGAATCCTTCATTTGGCAAATATTTCAAATAAAAAGCTGCGCCATGAGCGCATGATACACCCGTCGTTTTTTCAAAGAATAAAGTTCCATAACTCCTCAATGTCATATCAGAAATTTATAAAAACTAAAGGAAGGTTATTTTAATAGATATAAACCAGTCACCATATTTCATGAAAACTGCTCAAAGAACTTTTGAGTTATTGTCCCAAAACTGGAAAATCCCACTTTTTTAATGAAAAAACTCCAAAACTCAGAAACATATAATCTAAATTTTATAAAAATCAAAAGGGAGCTCACGTCAATAGATATAAACAATTCACCAAAGTTTCATGAAAACTGCTCAAAGCATTTTTGAGTAATTCTTCGATAACTGGAAAACCTCCCTTTTTTAATGAATAAAACCCCACAACTCAAAACGAAAATGCAAAATTTATAAAACTTGAAAGGGAGCTCACGTCAATAGATATAAACAATTCACCAGTTTCATGCAAATTGGTTAAAGCATTTTTTAGTTATTGTCCGACATGTTGAAGACGGACGGACAGAGGTATACCATATTACTTCCCGTAAATGGGCGCATAAAAATTAATATCATAATGAACTTGTGTTCTAAGTTTCAAGCCAAGTTTAAGAGTGACCACAACTTCTTGGTAAACTATCTTAATTCAAAACTCTAACCTAATACCGGATGGCAATAAATATCAACTTAATTCAAATGTAAAAGTAAGTTTTTAATTCTCACATTAAAAAAAATGTCACACTTAACTTGGGCATTTTGCTTGCCAGATTCAATGACATTTTTTTTTTGCATTAATTAAAAAACTTAGACTCTGCAGCAAATTAAAAAAAAAATTTTTTGGCAAGTTTATTGAGATTTTATTATTTGTTTTACCTGCATCTTGACTCTTGTTGGTCAAACTACGTCTCCTATTCTCTCCTAAGCCAGGAAATATTGTGAAAGCACTACAATTAAAAGAAGATCTATTGAACACAAAATATATCCATTAGAATGTAACTGTCAGAACCATTATATGTAAACCATATATTAATAAATATGTATTTGTGTGTTTATGTATATCTAATGTATATGGTGAAATTTTGGTAACAATCTTGTAATTATATAAAAATAAATGGAGAATGTATCCATGGGACACAGATGATGACCCCCCCCCCCCCCCTTTGGCAAATAACTTTAAAAAGGGACATAACTAGAGAAATGTAACAGTGACGCCACCCAAATCAAACATGATCTGTGTTTTATGGTAATAAACATTGTGTAAAAGTTTCATAATATTTGGTTGAAGCAAACTAAAGTTAGAGAATGGAAACCAATTTTGGGACAGACAAAGGTAACA
Organism: Mytilus californianus; assembly: GCF_021869535.1. Classification (NCBI taxonomy): domain Eukaryota; kingdom Metazoa; phylum Mollusca; class Bivalvia; order Mytilida; family Mytilidae; genus Mytilus; species Mytilus californianus. The sequence goes on along the minus strand of NW_026262690.1, from coordinate 116,381,777 downwards.
CTTAATGCCCCCTTTGCCTAGTGGCTGGGGCATAAAAAAAAACATGAAATCAAGTATCAACAAAAGTGTAACTTTTATGCAAACCACAAAAACTAATATCAATGGAATCATATGAAACTGAGCATACTATACTGAATTGATAACAAATAAAATCCAAGTGAGTTTTTGATTGAAAACAAGTGCCATAGTTATTCTTGAAATAGCGCTAGCATTGGTGAATGTTTGGATGGTGTTCAAAGAATGTTGTGTATAAACTGCAATATGTCCCCCCCCTCCCTTTTCTTTTCTTCTCTTCTTTGAACATCATCAAAAACCTATTTGAAAATTTGAAGAATTGAATGAGATTAAATGAATTGCACATGTTCATTTCCATTATAAAAGTCGGGAGTAGGCTGTTGTAAGAGTTACTGTATGACTGACAGGGCCAATACATGCTGACATATATTTATCCCTATGTGTTGACATTGTTATGCATGAGGCACAATTACCTTTCATTATTACTGGATGAATCTTCACTAGGCAGATATATAACATCGCCTTCTTGTAGTTCATCCATACTGTCACTTCTCTGAATGGCTGTCTATAACATTCAAAACAGAAATCTTCATTAACAATTGGCACGTGCAAGCAATTTTTTTTTTTCATATATTTGACTCATTTTTCAAAGTTTCATTGTTTTTTTTTTGTTGGATTACTATAAAGATATGATTAAAAGTATCTTTTAAAATTGCCAGATACAATTCTATAAACAAATTCTGATAAGTGGAAAATAAACTAAAGCTGTCCACATAGTTGGAATATACCCCTTGAACAATGCCTTTCCATTATACATATGGATACCAAGTTTGGTCAACCTAAGTTTTACAGTACAACAGTTGTGTCCAAGACACAAAGTGTGACAGATGGACAGACAGACACTCATATTCCTATATACCCTCCAAATACAAAGTACAGGGATTTTATATTCATTTATTATTAAAATATGACAGTGAACATCGCAATAATAAAAGTTTGAGTCTTAATTTTTACAAACAGTAATACTAATCTATAATAGCACTCCAGTTGCTGGAATTAAACTGTAAATTGTTTTGCTTAATATTACATTACAGAAATTCAAGGCCTTTTAAATGACCAGTGCATGCTGACCACTACATTTCAAGTTCACAGTTTGACTTAAAGACTTTCAAGTCCACCACTAAAATTAAAGATTTTAAATCTTAATGAATACGTCTTTCTTCTAGGTCATAAGATTACTTAATATTATTGGTTTACATAATTTTTCTAAGGATTTTTTTCTGAGTTGTGGAGTAATGAGATAGTAACCAAACGACACATGTACAAAAATAAATGTGGAATGTGTCCATGGGACACAGATGATGCCACCGCTTGCATATCATATAAAGTTATAAAGGGACATAACTGAAGAACAGTAAAAGAGACGCTACCCAAATTTGTACTTGATCTGAGTTTTGTGGTAATAAGTATTGTGTATAAGTTTCATAAAATTTTGTTGAGGCAAACTTAAGTTAAAGAACGGAAACAAAAAAATCAGCAATTTTTCCATTTGTAAAGGGGCATAATTCTAGAACAGTTGAAGTGACGCCACCAAAATTCAAACTTGATCTGTATTTTGTGGTAATAAGCATTTTGTATAAGTTTCATAGCATTTGGTTGAGGCAAACTAAAGGTAGAGAACGGAAACGAAAAATTCAGCAATTTTTCCATTTGTAAAGGGGCATAACTCTAGAACGGTTAAAGTGACGCCACCAAAATTCAAACTTGATCTGTGTTTTGTGGTATTAAGCATTGTGTACAAGTTTCATAACATTTGATTGAGGCAAACTAAAGTTAGAGAACGGAAACCAACTTTTGGACGTACGTACGGACGCATGTACGAACGTATGTACGAACGTACAGAAGGACAAGGGTAAAACTTAAAGCTACGGCGGGGGCATAAAAAACAACTAAACATACCATCTTCAACAATATATTAAGCCTTAAACAATATGTAACGCTATCCCCTGTGACTAAAAAGGTGGGAATAAATTTAACAGACTATAAACATCAAAATCTGCTGAAGACCAAAAAACATTAAGATATAACACTACAACAACCTGGTTCCTAACTTGCAACACTACAACAACCTGGTTCCTAACTTGAAACACTACAACAACCTGGTTCTTGACTTGTAACACTACAACAACCTGGTTCCAAACTTGCAACACTACAACAACCTGGTTCCTAACTTGCAACACTACAACAACCTGGTTCCTAACTTGCAACACTACAACAACCTGGTTCCTAACTTGCAACACCACAACAACCTGGTTCCTAACTTGCAACACTACAACAACCTGGTTCCTAACTTGCAAGTGCCACATGTGGAGCAGGATCTGCTTACCCTTCCGGAGCACCTGAGATCACCCCCAGTTTTTAGTGGGGTTCGTGTTGCTTAGTCTTTAGTTTTCTATGTTGTGTCATCTGTACTATTATTTGTCTGTTTGTCTTTTTATTTTTGGCCATGGCGTTGTCAGTTTGTTTTCGATCTATGAGTTTGACTGCCCCTCTGGTATCTTTCGTCCCTCTTTTGCAACCTGGTTCCTGACTTGCAACACTACAACAACCTGGTTCCTGACTTGCAACACTACCACAACCTGGTTCCTAACTTGCAACACTACAACAACCTGGTTCCTAACTTGCAACACTACAACAACCTGGTTCCTGACTTGCAAAAGGCACTTTTTTTTACTTTGTTGCTGTTTTCTTTAGATCCAAAAAGAAACAAGAATGTGTCCATAGTACACGGATGCCCCACTCGCACTATCATTTTCTATGTTCAGTGGACCATGAAATTGGCGACAAAACTCTAAATTTGGCATTAAAATTAGAAAGATCATATCATAGGGAACATGTGTATAAAGTTTCAAGTTGATTGGACTTCAATTTCATCAAAAACTACCTTGACCAAAAACTTTAACCTGAAGCGGGACGGATGGACGAACGAATGAATGGACGCACAGACCGAAAAACATAAGGGCATAAAAAAATAAACCAACTAATCAACCAACCATAGTGAATACACCAAACCCAACATACTTCTAAGAGTCATCTGCTTAGTACTACTATAACAAAATTGTCCTCCTCAAAAGAGGCCTTACAAAAGCCAAATATTCATGGAGTGATGACAGAAGAGAACCCTTTTTCTGAACATATTTTCATATATTTTCAGTAATGGACAATTTTTTAGGACATCATGTGGTATTGACCAAATATTTTCATTATACTTTCCCCTAGATTGCATTTATTGTAACTGATCACTGCTAAAATGTCCCAAAAAGCTGTCTGTTTCAAGTCTTATATATATTATAATTACTAAGTAAAATAAAATAAACTTTTTTCAGTGATCAATTCTAAATTTTCAAAAAAAAATCATTATGAAATGAACTTAATAAAATTGTCAAACAAACCTCATCCCATGTAGTATGACTTTCATCTTCTCTGTGGAATGATGGGAAAAAATCTTCATCATCTTCACCTTGGTTGCTTTCATCATCAAATATAACTGGTATTTTCTGTAAATAGCAATTGTTTATCTTAATTGGTCATGATAAGAATTGTTCAACGATAGTCTAGTTAAAATTCTCCTGACTAATGATGTGATATTAAATATCTTATGTTATAGACATTATCAATACATAATAAATCTGGTTAACTTCCTAAAGAATATTTTTTTTAGGAAGCAATTTTCTAAATTCATGTTCTTTCTTAAGGAGAGAGGGCTGTGAAGACTTCATATGTACAACCTGAAGAAAAAAATGAGTAGATTCGAAGGTGTAACAGTAATCTATAATTCAAATCAATAAGCACACTTTAAAATTCAAAGAAATTTCAGATTTTACTTGTTACAAAAAAGTAAATATCCTAAAATAAATTTCATTTGGGTGTCAAAATAATATTCTAAAACCTTAAGAAGTTATGGTGAGGTTCTCATAAAGACTATGACTTTCAAGCAAAAAACTTCCAAATTAATAAATTTAAATCATAATAAAGTTAAAATAAAAGAAGAATGTGTTTTAGGACACGAATGCCCCTGCTCAAGCTTCAACAAATGAAAATGGGACGGACGGAAAGACAGAAGGTCAAGGGTAACACTTAATGCCCCCGTCACCTACAGCAGGGGCATAAAAAAAAACAAGAAGTCCTAAAAATATCATTAGAGAATATCAAAATCTATTCAAAGCAACAAAAATTATGCATTATTTTATCTGTATAAGAAACAGCAAGAACTATGTGTTATAAGATTATAACAGGTAAATTAACCTAATTGCCTTCTGACTAACAGCGAATAACTGAAGAATTTATCAAAGTCAATAAATCAAGTGTCAACAAATTAATTTTCATCAATCCTTATTCTATTACATAATTATAACAGTAGGTTCCATGTCACTTGCAGTCTTTCCTATGAACCCTTACCCTATTGGTGAAGACTAAATTAATCTATACAGGTAAATGTTGACCAAATTCTTATGACTATCTCAAAACTGAATAATATTTTTAATAAAGATATACATGTATGGTGTAAACTTTGCCATTTGTGTAAATTTAAAGCTATCATTTGTTTAGGACAAACTTGTATATTAAAAAGCATTGTTTAGGATTTAGGGAATACATTGACAGCGAAAATCCTGAAGCATTCCCATTGATAGAGACAGTAATGTTAAGAAACAGATAAGTAAATCCGTATAAACCCATCTATAAAGGCATTGATTGACAAGGATGACACTTAAACCACTACTGACAGATAAAATATGCACTCTAATCCACGACAAATCAAATGTTAAATTCAATAGGCAATTTATATCTGACGGTCAACAACTCGTCTGCATTATTGACAGAAAACATTCATATTTCACTTGGAATTTCTAACATGTAGGTCCCATACATTGTTCTACACATGCCTGCATTACCGAAGATTTGAAATATTCCAATATTAAAATATATTTAATGCAGCAGAAATGATAAGAAGACAGATATGTTATAAGTGAATAGATTATGACAGTTAAGCATCTAAAAATTAATTGAATAGAAGACATATTTCTGACTAGGTCTTGTGTCCTAAGAACAGCATGTAAAAATCACTCACACTTAATAATAACAGCCACAGCCCATAAATTAATACTGGTACACTTCAATTTAATAAATTATGCTTATCTGAGACAGAGTGACAAAAAATCATAGATCAATATAATTTCCTTTCCAAATATCCATTTTTTTGTCTTAAATTAGGTATATCTGGGACAGAGTAAATTGTAATCATGATAACAGATCAAATACAATTTTTCCATCTAAATTTTTACAGGTCTTACTAATTTTGTCAAAAAAAATAAATCTCAATAAATTTCTTCTTTTAAATTATCTGCCATTTTCAGTCTAATAATTATTTTTTTATCTTGAATTGGGAAACCAGTCACTGGATTTAAAACCTGCACATAAGTCAATACAATTTTTTCAATTTCAATAAATTTTCATATCTTCTAATGTCTTTTTTGGTTCTAATTATGTTCATTATTCATAATTCAAATCAAGTTCATTATTTTTGGTGCAAATCAAGTTCATTATTTTTAGGTGCAAACCAAGTTCATTAGTTTTGTTCAAATCAAGTTCTTTATTTTTGTTATTTTTCTATTTAGAAATAAATTCTGGATCAAAAGCATCCCCCCACATTATTGTCAATAGATGTAGCTACGAAATCAAAATATATCAAATATTGGATACAGCAATGTACTGTAATGGTTTCTGTAAATTTGTAAATTTCTGTGATTTTTTTGGTTTTTAGCAATAGCATTTTTAAAATAATTTACTTGCATGTATTCAATGTTTTTTTCCCTAATTGTCAACAGATACAGAAATCCAGACTTAATTCTGTTCAGTATCCTGATTTTTAAGAAATCACACTGGTGGGTCTATTATAAGTAAACTAAGGTTAAGACGGATATATTTTGAGAGTAAAAGTATGAAATATTAAACCAACAAGATTTATTAGCTTTGAATTGGCCCCGATGTAGAATTTATAGCTAGAAATGAACAGATAACTACAATACTTTTAAGACTTTTTGATAATTTTTTTCAATTTAGTCAGATTTATACTTATTATTACTAGACACTCGGTCATGTATTACATCAATATGCTTAAATGAACTATAATTTTCCACTGGTGTCATAAAATTTTTAATTAAAAAAAGGATAATAAATATATCAAATATAATGCTTAAGATGTTTTTTTTTTAAAGATATGTGTCAGTATTTTCATCAATGAATTTGGTAATACATAACTTCAGAGATTCAAACTTTTGCCTCATAATGCAAAAAAAAAAAAATAAACTGTCAAAATTCTATATTTTAAGATCTTATTATTAACATTTATATCTGATAATTTGCAGAAAGATGTTTTATTCTAATAGCTAAATATGGGTAAAACATCTTTTTGAATAAGGCTTTTAAAAATATCTTTTGGTTAATTAGGCTTTAGCTTGTTTATATTTTGCCAAAAACTTCACCAACGTAATTTATGTGTAAAGGTACAGATTATATATCATTGTATACATGTACCATTAAAATTGAAATAATTGAAAATTCAGTTTTAAGCTAATGCAGGTATCATTTTTTTTTTTTCAAATACAAGAAAAAAACACTTACCCTTGGGGTATTTTCCGGATGTGGCATAACCATCGTCTCCCTCCTAATGTTGGGGATATCATCTTCTTCATCATCTCCTGCAGGTAATTTCCGTATGTTCCGGTCTAAAATGTAGAGAATTTGTAAATACACCAAGTCAGATTTATCCATTATTATTTCTTTAATTACAATTAGATTGTGAACTGATTCTGCACCATTTCATGTCTATAAAAATTATACAACTCTTTTTGCTGGCTTCTTTTTTTTAACTATATCATAGCAATCTCCCTGAGGTGCATTAATTCACATCTCCTTTGATTAAATCATCCTTTAAATCATGCTTTTTATCAACATCTGGCACAAGTCAATTCCAATTATTTAGGTGCTTTTTCTCTTCAATTCAATTCCTTTTTTTCAAATATTTTCCTGTCAGTATTGAGTAATTCTCAATAAAACAGAAGTACTAACTTAGTCATTAATTATAAATCCAATTGGAATTCTTTATTTCCACCGTCTCTTTGATCTCTAGAATTATCATTGCAGTAAGTACTTGCACTTCACATAAAACTTAACTCGGAGTATCTTTTCCCAATCTTTCATGACTTTTTACAATCATGCTGTAGATAAGATTTCATTACAATTAAATCTCCTTTGCAAAGGTAAGTTACTTAATCAGACCAACTTATCAAAGTCCAGGTGAAAATCTTCACAGATCATTTCACAGATTAACTTTTACTTAATAAGTGTTCCTCCCAGATTTCAAAAAACGAACACAGTGCTTTGGTAGTTGGAAGACTTTATGAAAATTTGTTTTATCTTAAAAGACTCTACAGCTTTTGTTAGAAACCTTTTTTAATTTTAGTTTCTCTGATAAAATTCTATAAAATATCCATTGTATTATCATTTGAAGAACATAACTTTTCATGCATTTCATTTAGATACACATAGAAAAGGGTCAAGTATTCAAAACCTTAATTTAAACTTTTCTTTGCATTGTCTGTAACAAATGCAAACAACAATCTAACTAAATACCATGAAAATAGCAGTTTCCCAAAAACGTGAAATAAGGAACCATGGGTAAGGCCATTTACATGTATATACAAATTTTCTATCTACAGGTATGATAGTTATCCTTGTTTGCTGATAAGTCTCTCAAGGCATGCTTTAAAGGAAGTACCTTTGAAAGTACATTTTAAGTAACATCTGGCTTAATTGTTTCTTGCATTAATGCTTTGCTTCTGGGTTTGACTTAGGAGATAAAAGTATTGTAAATGAAGATTTGGAAGCATCAATTGCCGATTTGATGGTTGCAAATTGAGGTTACTTAAAACAACTGTGATAATAACAAGCATTCTGAGAGTATTGCATGGCAATATGTAGTCCCCTACCGGTAAAACATTAATTGTACTGGAACAAAATGTTAACTTGATCTATAACTTGTCATGGTGTAAACTATATAACAAATATCAAGTCAATATCTTCAAGCATGACGAAAAAAAGTGTGGAAAACTGATTATTTGAGTGAATTTTCTAAGTCCAAGGACCATAACTCTGCACAAAATCATCACACCAAAACAAAATTCTAACTCGATCTGTAACTTGTCATAATAAAACTAATATACCAATTATCAAATCAATATCATCAAGCATGAGGAAAAAAAGTGTGGAAAACAGATTATTTGAGTGAATTTTTTAAGTCCAAGGACCATAACTCTACCCAAAATCATCAGACCAGAACAAAATTCTATCTTGATCTGTAACTTGTCATGATAAAACTATAAACCAATTATTAAATCAGTATCTTCAAGCATGACGAAAAAAAGTGCGGAAAACTGATTATTTGAGTGAATTTTCTATGTTCAAGGACCATAACTCTGGACAAAATCATCAGACCGGAACAAAATTCGAACTTGATCTGTAACTTGTCATGATAAAACTATAAACCAATTATTAAATCAGTATCTTCAAGCATGACGAAAAAAAGTGTGGAAAACTGATTATTTGAGTGAATTTTCTAAGTCCAAGGACCATAACTCTGCACAAAATCATCACACCAAAACAAAATTCTAACTCGATCTGTAACTTGTCATAATAAAACTAATATACCAATTATCAAATCAATATCATCAAGCATGAGGAAAAAAAGTGTGGAAAACAGATTATTTGAGTGAATTTTTTAAGTCCAAGGACCATAACTCTACCCAAAATCATCAGACCGGAACAAAATTCTATCTTGATCTGTAACTTGTCATGATAAAACTATAAACCAATTATTAAATCAGTATCTTCAAGCATGACGAAAAAAAGTGCGGAAAACTGATTATTTGAGTGAATTTTCTATGTTCAAGGACCATAACTCTGGACAAAATCATCAGACCGGAACAAAATTCGAACTTGATCTGTAACTTTTCATGACTAAACTATATACCAAATATCAATTCAATATCTTCAAGCAGGAAGAAAAAAAGTGTGGAAAACTGATTTGCATGATTGACGGATGGACAGACAGACAGACGGAGTGCAAACCTAAAGTCCCCTTCACTTCATCGGTAGGGGACTAATTAAAAATGTACACATATATATATAAATATGAAGATAAATATATTTGACTTTCATTTCAATCCAAGGAAAATTATAGGAGAAATTGCCCACACAAAAACTTATACAAAGAATTTGAGCTTTAAGGTCATCAAAAATCTTTATCCTGGAATAAGATTTTGGTGATGCTAAAAAAGCTACCGAGGTATGTAAAATTTTGCTGACATCAAGTTTTGAAGTTCTTCCAGAATTGTAAAACCAAATAACTAAATACTTGTAGATCATGATTACATTTCATAAGAGGCATTTTAATACTGTGTAAAAAGTCAAGCTGTTTAATATTCTGAGGACTATTTCCAACAGTGGTTTAAGAGCCTCTTTTAAACACTTGAAACAATGGTGATTAAGTAAAGTTTGTGAGCTTCTTTATTTAACACTGAAACTTGTATACCGAAAATTAGAACTTGTTATTTTGGACCAAATTTTAAACTCGCATATTTTAAACTGCTTTACTTATCAGTAAATATAATCACAGACAGATGGCTGTACAGTTAATGACTTTGGATTAACTTTAATCCTTTAAGTATTTAACAAGTTCTATTTGTTAGGTTTAATCATACTTGAGATCACAAATTAAGAGATTAACAGCATGGGGAACATGTTTTATCCAATTACGTTTTGAAGCGAGAATAATCCCTCCCCATAGGTGAGAAACAGACTTCTAAATTGTCATTTATAATGTTAAATGTGTTTTATGTAATCATTTTACATAAATTCTGACAGCTATACTTAATTAACCTAAATAAACACAGTAGGATTTCAACCTTAATATCATTGTTTGAATTGTATCTTTAGCAGAAAAAAATCATATTACAGGCATTGTGTGACATTATTTACCAGTTAGTACATCAACACTGTTTAAGGTTTGATAACACAGATATCATTTTACCAACAGAAAAGTATACAAATATGTTAGACTCTATAAATACATCTACATTATTTAATGTTTTGATAACAAAAGTATAATTTTAACAACAGAAAAAGAATATGAATATTTCAGACTGTATAAATGCCTAAGTCAATTCTCAATATAAACAAGAATGTGTCCATAGTACACGGATGCCCCACTCACACTATCATTTTCTATGTTCAGTGGACCATGAAATTGGGGTCAAAACTCTAATTTGGCATTAAAATTAGAAAGATCATATCATAGGGAACATGTGTACTAAGTTTCAAGTTGATTGGACTCCAACTTCATCAAAAACTACCTTCACCAAAAACTTCAACCTGAAGCAGGATAGACAGACGAACAGATGGACAGACGGACGGACGAATGAACGAACGAACAGACGCACAGACCAAAAAACATAATGCCCCTCTGCTATCGTAGATTGGGCATAAAAAAACTTTAATATCTCAAATTTGTTATTACAAGTTTGACTGATGGTTTCTATGTGGATCATATCTTTCCTTTGCTCTACATTTGTTATTAACTTTCAACCATTTTTATGATGATATTTTGGGCAATTCAAATGATGATGATGGATGGCTGTTTAACATCAAGCGGCATAATAAATGCACATTCAGGATGAGAACATGTTAATGTAATATGAATATTAACCCTGCTTTGTACTAGGCCGACATACTGAGTAGTTCACTGATACAGTCCAGAAGAAAACATGTCACCCTACCCAGACACATTATTCTGACTGGGAGACAACCAATCTTTGCTCTTACTCCTTGATGATGCGTGCTTAGCCGAAATGCAGCAAATACCAATTTTGAAGTCTTTGATTTGACCCTCCTGCACTCAAGGGGAACACGCTACCACAAGCAATTCAAATGACTGTAAACAAAATTTTTTGAGGAAAATGAAGTTATTAATAGCATAAGCTTTGCTGTTTACTTCCTGGTCTTTTGCTCATTGGTGGCTAGTTTCTTAATTACAACATATATTGTCTAAATAATATACATTTAGAATGTTGTTCAACATCAACAATCCTTACATTAAATTGTTGATTCTTTGGTTTATTCTGTGAAAAGATCACCTGATCTTATGTTCTCAAATATTTTGTCAATATGCTGAATCCAAATAAAGTTTTACTTACTTACTTATTGATATGCATGGCTTTTGAAGAGCTTTTATCATCTAAATAGTTAACAGGACATTGTCCTGGCAAAACTCATTTTGGTACATTCAAACTTTTGTAAAGTAGTCATTATTGGGAATACCAAACATGACCTCAAAAGAGGGGGTACCTATTAAGGGCATAAATACAATAGAGATCTTACATTGATTTTCCTTCAAATTCTGACACTAAGTAAATGTTGATATGATTTCTTGAAATAAGCCAAGACAAATTTAACTTCATGACTAGAATTTCCAGATATCTTAGTTTTGAAGAATTCCCAATTTCATTAAAGAGGGTGGTAAAGGGTTATTTTCGTGCAACGTGTTTTGCCATTTTTATTTCACGTGCAACCGTGAAAAAGGTTCGTTATTCACCGTGTTTCGTGAAATCGGTAAAAAGATCAACGCGCAAGAAATTTTTAATTGTTCGTTCATCGTGAAATGGCAATTTTATTTCGCGTTCTTCCGTACAGATACCCCCTTTTACGCCCCTCATTTAATTCTTAAGTTTCATCATAATAATTAATTCTCAGTTAAAATGCAAAGAGCGGAAAATTTGGACCATTTACTCAGACAATCATCCACTTTACTCTAAATTCATTATTATTCGTTGGATACCAATTTTTGTGGGTTTCTTTGGTACAGATGAACAACGAATTTAAATGTTCAACGAAATACAAATTTCTATCAGGTTGTATGCAGACTTTGGCAAAACCACGAAATCAGGTATCAATGAAAAGGCAAGTTTTTCTGCAATCCACAAAAATTGGTACCCACGAAAATAAATGAATCCAGAGTATTCATTTCAGAGTCACACAAAATTATAAAAAATAGCACCTGATAGTTTAACGAATACCCTTTGAATATACTACAAATTTAAGCACCTTTACATAATTTTCATTTAGGTACAATAACCCATTTACAAGATGGCCGATATTATTAAGGGGTTTCATTTGTGGGTACTGGATTGGTATCCTATATAAAAGAAGATCCTATTCCACATGCACATCTACATTTTAGGATCTTACAATGTACAAAGTTTCATATAGATGCCATAAACCATATAGGAGGGGTTGCGATGACAAGGTTGGTTTTGTAAAAGGTAAACATTTCTAAGGTGAAAGGGGCATAATTCTGGATAAACTAATCAGAATAAAAATTCCTTCACATGGTAATGGTTGCATATCATCATCTTTAATTCTACAGAGTTTGAAGTGAATCATACAAAAGATAAAGTTGGTCTGAAGAGACAGATGGACAGACATGCATGTTGTTTCCTATATACCCCCCAAACTTGGTTTGAGGGGTAAAATAAGACAAAGAACCATAATCAATCCTAAGCAACAACAAACCATAACAAAAAACAAGAATGTGTCCATAGTACACGGATGCCCCACTCGCACTATCATTTTCTATGTTCAGTGGACCGTGAAATAGGGGTCAAAACTCTAATTTGGCATTAAAATTAGAAAGATCATATCGTAGGGAACGTGTGTACTAAGTTTCAAGTTGATTGGATTTCAACTTCATCAAAAACTACCTTGACCAAAAACTTTAACCTGAAGCGGGACAGACGGACAAACAGAGGGATGAACGAACGGACGCACAGACCAGAAAACATGATGCTCCTACTACTATCGTAGGTGGGGCATAATAACCTTGGTACCACTCTATAAGTTAAAGCAAAAGTACACAATAGCCAGAAATAAGTTAATCATGGATTCCTTTGTATTCATTTATTTTCAAGGGTACCAATTTTTGTGAATTGAGGAAAAATTGGTTTCCGTGGATATTCGATTTCTTCGTTTTGCGAAAATCTGCATACAAGCCTACAGCAAATTTATTGTTCTTAGAGCATTTAAATTAGTTGTTCACATATATCAACAAAAATAGGTATCCCACAAATAATAATGAATCCACAGCAACAAAAGTTCCTATCATCAACAGCTGCACAATTTCGTGTTTGGAGCTAATATTTGACATTTTTTTTTCAGCACTAATAAGTAACCCTTTTTCTATACATGATTATTTTGCTAAGGTCAAAATTTGTATCCTCAAATACAGCAATGGCAAAGTCCATGATTTGGGATGGGAAACCCCTAAAATAGTTTGAACCAAAAAACAAAAAAGGAGGTGCACAATAACATTACATTGTTAAGATTGCGAGAAAGTTTCACTTAATTGTAATAAGGAGTTTTGGAGGAGTTGCAGATACAAAATGGATACCCACAAAATAAATCAATGGAAAATTCCATGCTTAGGTAAGAGTAACCAAAAAAAAACGAAATGAAAGGTGCACAATGACATCATATGGTAAAAGTTCTGAGAAAGTTTCATTAAATCATGATTAGGGGTTTAGAAGAAGCCGCAATACAAATGTGAACTAAAGTGTGCAGATATGACCATCATGTGAGTAAGATTCTGTGAACGTTTCACAAAACTCTGCCAAGCAGTTCAGGATCAGTTTTGGATGCAAAGGAGAGAGCAGAAAAAAGAAAAAAAAACATAACAGTGGAAGGCCCAACACTATATACTGCTACCTTTAGAAGGCGGTGGGTATAATAAAAGTAAGACTCACCAATTTTTGTATTAATTTCCACCTTCTTTCCATCAATCTGTGCTAGTATAGTTTTCTGTTCTGATCTCTCAGCCCATTTTCCTTTTGGCTGACCAGATGTGTGCTCAGGACTTTTGGATTTCTCATTTCCAAACTATAAAAAATAATGAAATATTAATTGAAAATATTTTTCTGGGTCAAATTTTGGTTTTACAAACTTATTGAATAAAGCTACTAAGTGTTTTAAGTATTCATTTATTCTCTTAAGTTACATATAGTCATACAGGTCCGTTTTAAGAACAACAGATTTGTTTTCCATGCTAATATCTACATGATGTTTTCTGTCTACAACTTTATTAATAGCATTTCTTCAGACTGCATTTTCTGATTTTAGTAACACTTTCCTGGAAAACTTAAATGTTTCCTCAAATATACTATAATTATCTTTGCTTTCCAAACTTTCCCCTGTCAAACAATTTCGCCTTTTTAGAATCTAAAGGACTGAGTAATTTCATTGTTGGTACCCTAAAATGAAAACAGTGTAACACATTGGTTGAATTTCCATTGTTTAGGAGGCTGTTTAGCCAATCACAATGCTCTGGTGTACACGGTTAAAAATATTACCCTGAAACAGTGTATTATAGATAAGGTCATGAACTATGACACAAAGATAACTATTTACCTTATTTTTCGCCCATTTAGGTAGTTGTCCGATACTAAATCTGTAGTCTAATGGAGCTTTAGCTTTCTGTTGTTCTGAATGTTGTTTAGTAGGCTGCTGCTGCTGCTTTTGGTTGTATTCATTCAGCTCAGCTAATATCTTACTTGGTGTTTTAAACTCTGATTCTACTGGCACAGGTATGCTTGTTTTAGAACTGTAAACAATACAATAGAAAAAGACTAAATTATATACAGGTGTTCAATTTTTGCTGGAAAATGCATGGTTGCTACAAAATAAAGGATTCTTATATGAATCAATCATAAAGATAATTAGAATTGTCTCTTTTTTTTTTCCCAAATGTATGCAGCTTAAAGAGGGCAATGACATTCAATTTCCTTCAAGAGTGGAATATATTTGATTTAAATGTTTTTTTAAAACTTAAATTCATGAACCTATCTGGTGAAATAGAATCCCTCCTTACAGAGTCTTATCCCGAATTTACAGTATACAGTGTTCTCCCCAGGATTTTTTTAAGGCGCAAAATTCAAGGGCGCGTAACTCTTTTTTTAGAGTGAACGTTTGTGATCTGAAGCAATAAGTCATAAATCATGACATGCAATATGAATTATAATGCTTTGTGTTATGTGTTTAATAATGCAGAGTATTAATGAATTACAAGAATATATATATGAAATAAATTGATTTTAAACACAAAAGTTATTTATATTCAGTCAATTAAAGAAGTCAAAATATAAATATTCATCTCTACTCTCTGCTCCTTCTAGGGATATTGTTTCAAGTTAGTGTTATTTTGTTGGACAGTCTGTTCCCCAACTTTGTCTTTATCCTCTTCAGGGTTAAAAATTAAACCCCCACTCACAATAACTTTTGCTTATACCCCCTTTAACATTTCTAAGCCATGAAAACTCAGTCAGCCACTTGTCATTGAAACCAGAAACATGGTGCTTGCTTTTATCAATTGCTAAAACTTGAGCTTGGTTGGGATTAGGAGAAGCAATGAAATCTACTTATACTGACAGTGTAGACGGAGGTGTATTCCACTTTTCATTAGAAGTCATTGGTGTGGAAAAAAACTTCTACTTCCATCATCTACCTTTTGCTTATAATTCACCCCTTTGTTATTTGCAGAGAACATGTTCATTCAGAATTAATAAAATCGAATATGGTTAAGATATTTGGTATACAACTTTTTAAAACAAATTTTTTTTATAAATGAACAGCTGACCAGTTTCCGTAGTTTCACATTACGCTTCCGTGCGTATTATTGTTTAATCCTATCTTTGGCAGATAGATATAAACGAAACTTTACAAATTCGTTAAAGTTAAAACCATTGAAATTATTTACCAGTGACATTATACAGAAGCTGCGGCGATTCTGTACCCGTGTTGATTGTCACATATTTCCCGACGCACGGATTCACGATCGATGTTCAATGATCATTTTATTTCTAAAAATATGACAGTTTCAGACGAATTTACCTTGCAAGCAACATTTTTTCACTTTCTATTAAAGTAAATCACTCCTCGTTATCTTTAATCAAACTTTATTTTAATTTTTTCAACTACTAATACTTTCATTCATAGTTTTCATCGTAAATATCTTTAGCAATGTGTATTCAAATTTATCATGTGTATTCAACACGTTCATTGGTCGTGTTTAAATAGATTCTTCTTCTAGACCAATGAAAAAATTCGTTATATAAATGGTCAAGTGATCACACACACGATGCGTAAATACAATGTATTTGCGATCTATTTCTTCAATTTCTGCACTGAAGTTTTTAAAATTTTTAATTTTCTTCAAAAAATATCTATCTTCTTGATGATCATTTAAGCTATTACCTGATAACATAGTCCGATAAGGCTGAGATAAGCGTGGCTCAGGTAAAACTAATTATCAGTTATTGCGTAACACTGACCGACCCATCAGCGGTGATCAGTAACTTGACAATTTTAACCAACATTTATAATGAAAATGTGAAAATTAACACGCTGCGGGATCAAGTATCAAGGGACAGCGGCCAATTAAGACGCTGCGGGATTTACAAAAATATTATGAAGGCGCTGCGGCACCGCAGCGTCATATCAGCCTGGGGAGAACACTGGTATAAAGTCACAGACCCATATACTAAATTTTAATCAAAGTGCTTTTTGAAAATTAAAGGGTAAAAGTTGCTATCATTTTGCAATGTGAACTTGAAATCACACATTGAATTGTATTTAAAATAGACGGTGTAAAGCAATCACCAATCAATCAATTTAAAATAGAACACATAATTTGAACTGGAGTTATCTTCCATTGTTCATAATTGTAACCTATTTTTATAACAGATTCATACACCATGCACAACTTTTGGGTATCACCACAGGCTATTTAAGGGTGATGCTCCTCCATCCTTGAATTATTAGCATGACTCATGATTTTCTGACAGAATATACTTTAAATTTTGAGATTATATGAGATAAACTCGGAAAATAATTCTAATTCACTATAACTTTGAAAGACTAAGTAGGGTTTTTTTGGCCATAAATTTAAGATACATACATTTTTTTAGTATTTAAGATAGTTGCAAAAGATTTAAAATCTATAAACATTTTCCAACGATCAAGATAATAATTTTGCAAACTCAACCCTTGGAAAAATATTCTGTGGTGATTCCTGGGCATCTAGTCACAAAACTTTTCTCAGTACTAGTATAAAATTTGTGCACAAAACACAAATCAAGTAATTTGATTGGTTCATTTCCAAGTCTGAGTATGAAAATCGTGGTATATAAATATCTCAAAACTCTCAAACAGAATTACATATGAGCTACAAACTTACGTTTCATTATTGTTATTGTTAGTTGCTACTTCAGCCTCCTGATACATATTACCAAGGTCTTGTAATCTGTTTTGCATCATGTTCGTCATCTCTGGCGGTAATCTCCAAACAAATATACACCTAGGTATAAATCAATTATTAATATCAATTATTTATTTTGGCATGATGGAAAAATGTTGTACAAAGAAAGTAATTACAATATCATTATTAATTTATGAGGTAATTTTCTTCAATATTGATTATAATATTTGTCATATAATGTGGATTCATATATTTTCGTGTGTTCCAATTTTCGTGAATTGAAGATAATTGTATTTCATTAGGTATTTGATTTAATGGTTTTACCAAAGTTTACATAAAAACCATTACAAAATTTGTCCTTCTTTGAACGTAAAAATTTACCCATGAATCAAAGAAAATTGGTATCCCATTAAAATTGATAAATCTATATAAGGGATCTTTAAAAACAGACAGTTTTCATATAATTATTTGTAACCAATTTCCAACAGACATTTTTTGTGTACATCAATGGATTTCTCCTGAGGCATAGCTAAATGGGCAAATAAATCTACCTCCCACAAATCAATACTAACCCATCAGCTGATACAGATATCAGATGTTTGAGATTATTGGTGAACTTAATACTGGTGATAAACTCTGCATGTCCGATCATAGAGGCTTGGATTTCTCCCGTGGCATAATCAATTATAGTTATACTCTTATCAACAGTACAACTAGTGGCAAAGTAAGTACCAGAGGGATCTAATGATAACTTCATCAGAACGCCATCATCTCCTATGGTTCCTTTGTAGTTCTTCCTTTGTTTGGATGTCTTTATTGAATATATCCTGATAAATAAATTCATTATCATATTGAGCAACAAGAATGTGTATCCTTAGGACACCATGCTCCTGGCCCTATGTACTTTTATTCATTTAGCATCTTTCTATAACGCTTATTTTCTTATGGTCAATAAATGTATAACGGAATGTGAGGATCATATATATTTGTCATACTGAAATATTTTTATAGCTTTATAAGATTATGACCCGCCACTCAATGGCCAATGGGGTAAAGCAATCACCAACCAACCAATCAATCAATTAATGGCCAATGCAGAACATTTTTTCCTAATCCTCTTATGAAATACAGCAGTTGTCTAATTTTTGCCTTCAGAAGCTAACTGATTTTTGGTATGAAGTTATACTATGTAATAAATTACAGATCAAGTTTGTATTTTCTTTCAGTTGTTTTCATATGTATTTCGTAATT
Organism: Mytilus californianus; assembly: GCF_021869535.1. NCBI lineage: Eukaryota > Metazoa > Mollusca > Bivalvia > Mytilida > Mytilidae > Mytilus > Mytilus californianus. Next base: position 116,363,095 of record NW_026262690.1, on the reverse strand, counting down.
TATTTCTGTTTTTTCACCTTACCTTATATTCCTATCCTGACAGGCTGTAGCTGCAAACTTTTCCGTGGGGTCTATGACCATATCATAGATTGTAGTTTTACCAACAAGATGTTGGTCTAGACTGAACTGTAGGTCTGGATCCTTCAAAAATATGAGTGAAAACTTACAAATAGGTTATTACATGAATTTCTGTAACATACATAACAGGTAGGGTGGATTTTTCATGTGGACAGTGAGTTTCCTTATACAAATTCCACATTGAAATATTTACATACTGTGCACAAAGTAATAAAACAAAAAAAAAGCAAATGTTTATTACATTAAATTTATAGGTGGACCAGATTGACAAGAAGTTTAGAAAATAAAGGGTCCAATCAATGTCCATTTCTACAGTGGCAGTGTTAAAAAATCTAATACCATGTGAGTTGGAATTTAAAAAGAATTGAAAGAAATTTGTTCCTCACTATATGAACATTTCTAAAGGATGCAGATTAACTGTAAGAACATTTTTACTCACCATTTGAGCATTTTTGAAGAGTAAAGCTTCATTTACTTCACAACTGACAGAACATTTTTACTCACCATTGATCATTTCTAAAGAGTAAAGAGTTTACAATCCACAGCTATCAGAACATTTTTACACATCAATTCATGATTTCAGCAGTTAAAAGAGTAAAGATTGGTTTGGTCCACAACAAGTTAGAACATTTTTACTCACCATTTGAGCATTTCTGAAGAGTAATGATTTGTCTGCTCCACAACTGAGCATCTTTAATTGTTTCTCTGTCTGTGTAAATCTGACAGCAGTTATAGATGATGAATGGTCATCTAGTGTCTGTAACAGTTTATAATTCTGTTCTACATCAAAAACATGAAGCATTCGGTCTCTACTGCTGGTCGCCAACAACTTTGGACCTGAAAAACAATAACAACAAATGATAGAATTTGTAGGTATACTTTACCAGTTTAATATGCAATTTACTGATTATTCTTGCAGATATAGGTAGTACTTATCAATGAATATCATGAGTATCACTTAAGTCAAGGTCATGGTCCATTTTGATCTTGATGTTAGGCATAAGCTTGTCAGTACATCACTTAAAACCTTCCAGCAACAGTCAAGATGAAAAACAGCAATAAAAGACATTCCTTTATTTGATAATGATTGTATAAACAAGTAATATTGCATTCTTGTTTTGTGCAATAGCTGGAAAAATGCTTATTGCATGCTTATTTTGGGGTATGTTCTTCAGGAGATATTTTTCACTGGTACTTGAATACTATGTACCAGGTATTTAATACAGTGATATTGCCAGTGATGAAAGTCAGCTGTTTAGTTTTAATCTTTATTGTTATATTTTTATTTGTATACTAATGAAATACTGAAAAAGAAAATGATACTACACGTTTTTTTCCCACGTATAACCTATGCAATACCTGCCTTAGTCCTATCATGTTAAGCTGATACCCAAGAAAGGTCAGTTTTCTAATCCTGCTAAAGTGACTAGCTTAAACCTTGATTTGATAGCATTTTATTTACCTAATTTAAAGTTACTATACTGCAAACACAATACTTCCTGATCATGGGCCTCTATTGTAGCTATTTCTTGCAGGGTTTCTAAATCATGTATTCTGAAAAATAAATTTATATTTGGATTCAACATATGTAGTCAAATAACAATCTATAATATGAAGTGAGCTTTCTTGCCAAAGTGAGCCCAGAATTTGTGTGTATTTCCAAAGCAAATTCACCTACTGTGGATTCATGATCATTTCTTGGATACTGTTTTTGTGGATTTCGTGGATATGGATGAACCACAAATTTAAATGTTCAACGAAGTACAATTTTTTATTGTATTGGCATATATGCAGACTTTGACAAAACCATGAAAACAAATATCGAAGAAAATACTGTTTCACTCACTCCATGAAAATTGGTAACCACAAAAATTTATAAATCAACAATATTAAGCAAATTATCAGGAACAAGACCAACTTTATCAAATTACCAAACACAAAGTTTAGAATCATACCTTATATTGCTCCATTACGGTCACCAAAATTAAGTCATTTTTTGTATAAACACTTCTGTGATCAGACACCTAGTGTTTACAATTATACTTAACATTACAAATACTCTCACAAGAGACTACACGTTAAGAAGCACAAAGGGTCCACAAAAATCCTTTTGGAACTAACAATAATTTTTTGAAAAATTTGTATCTCATCAAATCCATATACAAATAATCAAATAGCAAATCTTACCTTATATTACCAATTCTGTCACCAGAGGCTAAGTGTTTAGTATCAGGACTGATACATAAAGATCTAATGCCATTTTTATCATCATAATTTGTATCTGTTTTATCTGTACCTCCAGCTGAAATATATATCAAATGTTAACGTAAACACATTATACCTTTTTAACTAATCTAAATACAATTTTTTTTAAATACTTGTTAGCTACATTGCATTTAAAAAAGTGTCAATACATTTTTTTGCACTATCTGGCTAAATATAGAATTTATAGACTTCCAAGTTTTGTATTTGATTAAGATATCATGGATGTCTTTTTTTTATGTTAACTTTGTCTGGACCATGGTATATTTTAGATTCATACAGTGTGTGAGCATTGTCAATTGTACTACATGTTGAAATTATGGTGCAGCTGGAATGGTAACCTCTAAATGTCTATTTTTCTTAAACTGTATTGTTAGGTTGCTGTCTCATTGATGTTTATCCCACATCTCTTTTGTTCATAACTGACAACTATTTTTTTAAACAATTGGATGTCAGAAGAAAGAAAAATAATTAATTCATCAATTTTTTGTGCATTGTATTAAATTGAGGAGCTGCGTGAATCTTTATCATGTTAATAGAAGGTTAAGCAAGGAGTTGTTTTGTCTGTCAGACAATGAATACATGACTTACCTGGATTATAATTTACATCCCTCAAGTAATTTAATGATGGATCGGTATAAATAACTTTTAGCAGTTCCTGAAAATCAAAACAAATTATTATTAGTTAATACATGAGACAAAGAAAAACAAACCTTACTATGTAGCCTATATAGTTTCTTTCGCAACAATGCAACATTTCTAATTAGGAGATAACTGTATTCAAAGCTTGGCCTAACTAAAAGGTAGGTTAAATTTACTGTGCACGATTGCCAAATAGTTTTATATAGGCCAAGATTAAAATACAATACAGTTATCTCAATTCCAATGCAAAATAAACATAACATTCCATCTCAATCATTATTTTAATTTTATAAATCTTATGAATCCAGCTAAATGTTGTTCTTATCTTTGGCACCTAAACTGAGTGATGTCATAGGTTTGCTCCCATATGTAGAAAAACATACAAAATAGGATTGTTCAGGTTTCCATTAAACTAGTGCATGCTAACTGTTCTGTCTTGTTCTGAACTTATAGTTTATATTGCTCATATTTATATTGAATTGATCAACAGTTAACACATCTAATTAGGTGCAGAAATCTATTTGTATTAAACACTATAAATGCCTTTTTCAAATCCTATGCCAAATTGAAGCACCACTGCTTAGCTCTGCATTACAATTACAAAGAATTTTGTCACAATAACAAGCAACTTTATTTCAAAAAGTTGGACCACAGTATTATATATAGCTTGTAACAGGCAGAATTTGTGAACTGAAGAAAACAATTATTGTGATTCACATAAATCTAGACAGAATTACCAATTTACAGAGTTTATGAGAAAAGTTTATCAATTTGTTGTCCACTCCAACAGTTCTTTATGTATGAGTTTCAAATGGTCAAATTCAGATAATGTTTTAAATTATTTTAAATATCTTTTTTTGATCAAGTTATCATTTTTTTTAATAAATTTTACACCATAATTGTGTTTTTATTCAAATCTTAATAATTTAGTTAAGTATCACATCAATACTTGCACTGATACAACTCATGGTAAAATCATTATCATTTTAGTATCATGATTTACCTGTGAAAATATATTCCTTTTATAAATGTTCATATCTTTCATATGTGGGTCTAGATTCCAGATCCTGACTGTATCATCACTAGAACATGTTATAAATGATCCTGGTGGAAGAATCTGTTTCTGTCCTTCCATAATGGGTGGACTTGTCTGAAATAATAATCAAATGTAATTTTTTCTTACTAAATACAACTTAAATATAGTTTTCTTCATACATTGTAGAATCTTTATAAAATACAGAAGAAAAGAGTACATTTGAAATGGTTAATTATAAGGATGTATCCAGGATCATAACATACAAGATTTGATCTTGAGCTTTTGTAAACAGGGTGAGTATAATACCCCTTATGAACATCAACACAGGTCTATCAAATAACTTTGGAACAACTGAAATTTGTACATGAATGAGAATGAAAATTGTGATGGAAAATTGTTTGTAACAGTCATTTTGACTGGATAAAGCCACTAATTTCAAGGCATCAATTCCATGATTGATGGTCTAAATTGTGAGAACTAGCAAAGACATTGTATGACTGATGTTAAAATGTATTATTATGATTAATGTATTTCAGTTGCAAAGTTAGAATGGAGATATCAGTATTTACATGTATTTGAAGATTCGCAGGCATCATTTTTTTATTTGATGGTTGCCAATTGATGCCTGCAAATGCAAATCTTCCAATGCAATACTTATCTCCTAATTTTATGTAGGATGAAGTTATACATAAATACTTACTTCTATACTGTAAATGAAAGAACTATGGAACAAAAAACTTCTTGATTTTCCAATTTTTTTCACATCATGGACATCCCAAATATACATACTATGATCATTATAAATACAGGTAACCTACAACATAAGTAAAAACATGAACTAACATGGGTGAATCATTAAGTTAAACTTTTTACAATAAAAAGGAAAGATTATGATTGATTGATTGTTGTTTCTAATAACAGTTCTCTTTTGACCAAGAAGAAATATTCAAATGAAAAAAATTATCGGTGGCCTGCATTCATCAAAAACATAACATTTTCATTTTTGTATTTATAACCATTGGAGAGCCCACACAACAGCTGCTAAATGAAGTCTATAACAATACCATTTTTCCCATTAAAAGTCTATAACGATACCATATTTCCCATTTAAAAGTCTATAATGATACCATTTTTCCCATTTAAAAGTCTATAACGATATCATTTTCCCATTTAAAAGTCTATAACGATATCATTTTTCCCATTTAAAAGTCTATAACGATATCATTTTCCCATTTAAAAGTCTATAACGATATCATTTTCCCATTTAAAAGTCTATAACGATACCATTTTTCCCATTTAAAAGTCTATAACGATATCATTTTCCTTATTTAAAAGTCTATAACGATATCATTTTCCCATTTAAAAGTCTATAACGATATCATTTTCCTTATTTAAAAGTCTATAACGATACCATTTTTCCCATTTAAAAGTCTATAACGATATCATTTTCCCATTTAAAAGTCTATAACGATATCATTTTCCTTATTTAAAAGTCTATAACAATACCATTTTTCCCATTTAAAAGTCTATAACGATATCATTTTTCCCATTTAAAAGTCTATAACGATATCATTTTCCCATTTAAAAGTCTATAACGATATCATTTTCCCATTTAAAAGTCTATAACGATATCATTTTTCCCATTTAAAAGTCTATAACGATATCATTTTCCCATTTAAAAGTCTATAACGATATCATTTTCCCATTTAAAAGTCTATAACGATACCATTTTTCCCATTTAAAAGTCTATAACGATATCATTTTTCCCATTTAAAAGTCTATAACGATATCATTTTTCCCATTTAAAAGTCTATAACGATATCATTTTCCTTATTTAAAAGTCTATAACGATACCATTTTTCCCATTTAAAAGTCTATAACGATATCATTTTCCCCATTTAAAAGTCTATAACGATATCATTTTCCCCATTTAAAAGTCTATAACGATATCATTTTCCCATTTAAAAGTCTATAACGATATCATTTTCCCATTTAAAAGTCTATAACGATACCATTTTTTCCATTTAAAAGTCTATAACGATACCATTTTTCCCATTTAAAAGTCTATAACGATATCATTTTCCCATTTAAAAGTCTATAACGATATCATTTTTCCCATTTAAAAGTCTATAACGATACCATTTTTCCCATTTAAAAGTCTATAACGATATCATTTTCCCATTTAAAAGTCTATAACGATATCATTTTCCCATTTAAAAGTCTATAACGATATCATTTTTCCCATTTAAAAGTCTATAACGATACCATTTTTCCCATTTAAAAGTCTATAACGATACCATTTTTCCCATTTAAAAGTCTATAACGATATCATTTTCCCATTTAAAAGTCTATAACGATATCATTTTTCCCATTTAAAAGTCTATAACGATACCATTTTTCCCATTTAAAAGTCTATAACGATATCATTTTCCCATTTAAAAGTCTATAACGATATCATTTTTCCCATTTAAAAGTCTATAACGATATCATTTTCCTTATTTAAAAGTCTATAACGATACCATTTTTCCCATTTAAAAGTCTATAACGATATCATTTTCCCATTTAAAAGTCTATAACGATATCATTTTCCCATTTAAAAGTCTATAACAATACCATTTTTCCCATTTAAAAGTCTATAACGATATCATTTTCCCATTTAAAAGTCTATAACGATACCATTTTTCCCATTTAAAAGTCTATAACGATATCATTTTCCCATTTAAAAGTCTATAACGATATCATTTTCCCATTTAAAAGTCTATAACGATACCATTTTTTCCATTTAAAAGTCTATAACGATACCATTTTCCCCATTTAAAAGTCTATAACGATATCATTTTCCCCATTTAAAAGTCTATAACGATATCATTTTCCCCATTTAAAAGTCTATAACGATATCATTTTCCTTATTTAAAAGTCTATAACGATACCATTTTTCCCATTTAAAAGTCTATAACGATATCATTTTCCCATTTAAAAGTCTATAACGATACCATTTTTCCCATTTAAAAGTCTATAACGATATCATTTTCCCCATTTAAAAGTCTATAACGATATCATTTTCCCCATTTAAAAGTCTATAACGATATCATTTTCCCATTTAAAATTTTCCCCATTTAAAAGTCTATAACGATATCATTTTCCCCATTTAAAAGTCTATAACGATATCATTTTCCCATTTAAAAGTCTATAACGATATCATTTTCCCATTTAAAAGTCTATAACGATATCATTTTCCCATTAATAGTCTATAACGATATCATTTTTCCCATTTAAAAGTCTATAACGATATCATTTTCCCATTTAAAAGTCTATAACGATATCCTTTTTCCCATTTAAAAGTCTATAACGATATCATTTTCCCATTTAAAAGTCTATAACGATATCATTTTTCCCATTTAAAAGTCTATAACGATATCATTTTTCCCATTTAAAAGTCTATAACGATATCATTTTCCCATTTAAAAGTCTATAACGATATCATTTTTCCCATTTAAAAGTCTATAACGATATCATTTTTCCCATTTAAAAGTCTATAACGATATCATTTTCCCATTTAAAAGTCTATAACGATATCATTTTCCCATTTAAAAGTCTATAACGATATCATTTTCCCATTAATAGTCTATAACGATATCATTTTTCCCATTTAAAAGTCTATAACGATATCATTTTCCCATTTAAAAGTCTATAACGATATCCTTTTTCCCATTTAAAAGTCTATAACGATATCATTTTCCCATTTAAAAGTCTATAACGATATCATTTTTCCCATTTAAAAGTCTATAACGATATCATTTTTCCCATTTAAAAGTCTATAACGATATCATTTTCCCATTTAAAAGTCTATAACGATATCATTTTTCCCATTTAAAAGTCTATAACGATATCATTTTTCCCATTTAAAAGTCTATAACGATATCATTTTCCCATTTAAAAGTCTATAACGATATCATTTTCCCATTTCACTACTAACAACAATGATGGCATACATTTTGACCGACTCAGTAATTACAAAAAACATTAAAACCCAAACTGCCTGACAGAAAAAAATGATCTAAAGTGGGTAAGTGGGTGTTTCTGAAGTTAAATTTTCATGCCAGACATTTTTTATTGTAGACAAAAAATAGTATCATAAAGCTTTATACTAAACAAGAAATGAAGTGACTATTGTGTTTAACCTTATTATTCCAGTCATCATACACTATACCAATGGTATCAGGATATTTAGCATCTGTTTTCTGGCTAACCATTTGACTGAAACAGACATTTTATATTTATATATACATTGAAATGTTTATTCAGAGAATGTATAAGAGTACAGCAAATCTTAAGAAATACATGAAAAATATCAAACCATCAAATTTAGTATTTAAGAAATGATAAATTTATAGCATATTGCTTCACACACAATTCTAATGAACAAAATGATCAAATGACATCAATATACTTTTGTATGACAGAAACAGATAGCTTTTTCCATGGTTTTTTTCCCACTTAGATACATGTAAATTGAACTTTGATGAAAATGGAAGGCAACATGAATATTTAGGAATTACAATAAAAATTAAATCTCCAAAATATGTTTTACCTTGGATTAAGAGCTGATGCAACATCTACACCTAAATAATGAGGATGTGGTAGATTGGCTATATAATGTAAATTCTGAGCACTAAACACTCTCACAACACCATTGGCACAACCAATAAATATATAATCACCGGCAGCAGTTACACAATTGGCGCAAGTCGTCTGTAATCAAATATATATAAATAAATGAGTTATTCTCTTACTGGGCATTGTCTGTAATACAACATGAACTTAAATAATATATCCTTTAATCTTCCAATATTTAGAGTGCAAATACTTTTCAAATATTTCAACTGTTATTCCAGTATCTACAATTTTTTATACCAATCTAATGTAAGGCAAAAAAAATGAAGAAAAAAATGGCTAGAAAGAGCTTAGTGTCAAATAAAGTATCTGCAAAAATAAGTTAGTTTACAGAAGATTAACACTATCCATTTTTTTTACAAAATGACATACCCTAAGTTCTGCCCATTTCTCCAGCAATCTTTTTTCATTAAAGTTACATAAATAACCTGACTGTGTTATACAGAAAACTGATTTGTTCTTCCCACAAACAACATCCGTAAAGAAATTATTCTTTAATTCTCCCAAGATGCCTGACCTTCCTGATAATGGCACTGTCTCGTTTAATATCTGAAGAGAAAAAAATATCAAATCATAATGAATGTATATAAATTTGTCCTCCTAAGCTGTGCTAATGTCTTCAAATAATCCAATTTTTTTTCTTCAACTGATCAATTTCTTTTTATAATGTATCATACAAGTATTAATCTTTCATATTAATATTGTCTTGTTGTACACATCTAGTGTTAAATGTTAATATAGCTCTCTTGTCTTGTCTTCATATTCTGATTACCTTAAATTTGGTTTTATCAATATCCAGTAAATTTATTTCTTTTAAATTTTTCTTTTTATCATTTTAACAATATTTTTATCACCAAAAGCAATCCTATGGTTGTTCAGAAAGAACATGTGATATTGTACTAGAAATAGCAACCATTCCTTTGTCTTATGTAAAAACTATATATTATGGATTTTGTTTTGTTTTCTGGGAACCTTGCTACTTCATTTGGAATATCCTTGCTAGTTATTGACAACAGATTAATATGTTTCAGACAAAAAAACTATTGTGTAAAAAAACCTCCAAAAAATGTAAATGATATCTTTTGTATGATATACATTTTTCGTTGCATAAAAATGCTTTTACTTTCCCACAACTTTCAAGGGTTAGTTGCAAAGTGAAAATATTTGCAGTTTCTGATAATCATAACATTCTAAATGTCTATTCAAGTTAGTGTGTGTTGTTGGATTACCATTTTATTGATGAAATGCTACCACATCTTTGATTCAATTACATAGACCCCTAAAAAATGTCCACCTTTTTATTCCTTTGTCCTCACCTTAGATTTACTACTCTCAAGGTACCAGAATTTAACATGTCTATTGCCTACTGTCACAAACATGGAACCATCCTCTGAGAATGCTACAGCACTAACCTGAAAATAAATAATCAATATACAACTATGGAAACAAAATTGGACACAATGTCGTGCTATTATTCAAACAATTTGAAAACAGGAAATAGTAGTATGACAGATCCAATAAACTGCTTCGCTGAGCGCAGCTGGATACGCCCGCAGAGGTCCAACCCTGAACAGTTGGGGCAAAAATGGACACAATATTCAAACTTGATACAGGTCTGAATTTGGATTGTAATTAAATATTTGACATATTACAGGTTTCTGAATAAATGTAGTCAAAGAACTTGAAATTGGTTATATGAATTGAATTTATATTCAATTAAAGATTTCTTGCTGTTGTGCAATACACTGTGCTGTTGCGCAATACTTAGTAAATCTGTTGTCAGACTATAAACAAATAAAGTTCAATTAATTCTCAATGTCATATTAGAAAATTATGAAAATCAAAAGGAGCTTACATCAATAAATATAAACAATTCACCAAAGTTTCATGGGAATTGCTGACAGCATTTTTGAGTTATTGTCAGAAAACTGGAAAATCCCCCTTTTTCAATGAATAAAACCCCATAACTCAGAAATGTAAAATGTAAAATTTATAAAATTCTAAAGGGAGCTTACATCAATAGATATAAACAATTCACCAAAGTTTCATAAGAACTGCTGAAAACATTTTTGAGTATTTGTCCGAAAACTGGAAAATCCCCCTTTTTTTTAATAAAACCCTGCAACTCGGAAACGTAAATCTAAAATTTATAAAAATCGAAAGGGAGCTCATGTCAATAGATATAAACAATTCACCACAATTTTTTTGCAAGTTGATGAAAGTATTATTCGAGTTATTGTCCGAAAATTGGAAAATCCCCCTTTTTTTAATGAATAAAACCCCACAACTCTGAAACATAAAATCTAAAATTTATAAAAAACGAAAGGGAGCTCACGTCAATAGATATAAACAATTCACCAAAGTTTTATGCAAATTGGTTAAAGCATTTTTGAGTTAATGTCCGACATGTTGACGACGGACGGACAGACGGACAGACTGACGGACGGACAGACGGACGGACAGACGGACAACGGTATACCATAATACGTCCCGTAAACGGGCGTATAAAAAGTGCTCACACATTACAACTCATCACTGTCAAAAACCTGATGACTAAATATTAGTGTTGTCAAATCGAGCAGTTTTGCCTAACTGGTTACTCGGATAATCTTTCGACCGTTAAGTTGATGTTTAAAGACCTTATCTATTATAGTACCCTACAAATGTACGTTTTTATGATATGATAAATTGAAGTTTATCCTTGGGCATTATAAGGCTAGGTTTTGAGCATTCCTGGTGACGTTTACTTTTAATAATCCAATTCTACCGTATCTACTATGAAGTTCGTTACTTCAGATTGAGAAGATGAAAATATTCTTGATCTCATCGAATTTACATTGTCTGAAACCATTGATATTTTCATTTTCTCTGGTGTCTCAGATGTTTCATTTTGAGATGATTAAGTGTGTTACTCTTACCACCATATATACATTAAGTCAATTCAGACACATGATTTGCATTTTACCAATTTTGAGTCGGCATTAACTTCTAGTGTGACAAAACCTTGGACGATGGAAGTGGCATATTTACATGTAGCTCAATATACTGGACAATTGATCTGTCAAATTAATTACCACAACTATCATTTTAAAATTCAACAAAATGTATGAATGATTTCATTACACGTTTATATCAAATCTATTAAAATTGAAAAAAGGTCAGGTTAACCGGTTAGCGTTTTTGGTATTCGATATTCGGTCCTTCCGACAGATAACCGGTTAATCGTTGACTAAATCACTACTAAATATGAAGTTATTCCGTTTAGTATAAACCAAGAAAAACGTGATGTAAATATTCATCAGACACTGAGACGGACAGACAGACAGACAAGGTGAATGCAATATGGCCTAGAGTTGGGGTATGATACATAGGCATCTAGATTCTCCTTCTTTTGAGAATGAGTCTTGACATTTCTACATTCAAGATGGTTAAATTTTAGTTTTCAACATGCAATTTATCTCGACTATAATATAGTGAACCAAAAAGTACAGTAATTTGTATATTTAACAGTTTCTTTTTACTTCTGTTATTGGTAAATTTGTAATATGCTCAATCATTTTATCGAAAAATAAGTTATTTTTTTATATAATTGAAGACTCTTCCTATTTAAAGCCATCACTCATCTGTCCGTGACACACTTTAAAATTCCTGACTAGAACTTAACTTACAATATATTTCATTTGTTGCCAAGGATGTTCTGTTTTGAACTAGAACTTCATTTTTTCAAGATATCTTAATTGTCTATGCTAAGGTTCCTTTTTTTTTAAGCAAGACTAAATATTTCATTTGTTGCCACTTAAAATTCATGTTCTGTTATTAGACATATTGAACTAGATGTTTTATTTGTTGCCAATTGAGTTCCTGCTTTGATTCAGGATTTATTGGACTAGATATTTTATGTGTTGCTACTTGATGTCCTATTTTGACCCGCAACTCACTTTACTAGATATTTAAATTTTTTGCCACTTGAGTTCCTATTTTGACCCACAACTTACTTTACTAGATATTTTATTTGTTGCCACTTTATTGCCAGTTTTCCAGTTCCAGACTGCAGCCATCATATCATGCTGAGATCCAATGGATACTATGTATTTGTTATTTGGAGAAAATGCCTGAAAGAAGCGTCAGAATACATTAAAACATAGCATGTATGTCATAAATAAATAAATTATATCACAGAAAATCAACAGAACATTTCTCAATGTGTGATTCTAGGATACAATATGGTTTATTTGAAATTTACTCATATTATATGTATTGGTAGAAAGTTTTAAAAATGTATAATTCAAGATATTTTCAAAGAAACTAATGAATTGCTTAGGTTGAAATTATTTATGTGTCAGAATATACTGACATTTCAACATTTTTCAAATTAAATAAACCAATCAAATGCAGCTATATATTTTCTTTACATTTCAAATGGTGTGATTTTGGAAATTTAACCGTCATATAATATTACCACACAGTTAATGCCAAATTTGTGTCCATAAAATTCGGCCACTTGTATTTTTTCTTCAACATCCCATACACGTACTGCAGGCTGATGACCACACTGAAAAAATAAACAGATTAAATTTAATAAGGAAAATCAAAACCACTTAATGAAATAGTTATTTAACTACCTTTTGTAACTTTTAACCTTTTCTTGACTTGAGATAGTTTGTTGATTGAAATAATGTCCCAAGTCAGGAGCCTGTAATTCAGTGGTTGTTTTTGTCTGTCATATTTTTTTCAACTAAATTATATTGTATAAATTAGGCTATTAGTTTTTTGTTTGAATTGTTTCACATTTTTCATGCTAGCTGACTATCAGGTATAGGTTTTTCTCATTGTTGGAAGGCTGTACGGTGACCTATACCGTTAAAAGGCTTGTATAGTCCGCGTTTTTATTCTCCAAAATTGACCCTGACAGCAGGGGTGCGGACTATAGAGTACAATAAGCAAGAAATAAGAGAGAAAATTTCAATTTCTCGATGTGGTTTGTTTACGTTCCGCCATGTTTGTTATTGACATTGTAGCTCTTATCATTTTTCAAACCAATAATTTTACCCAATCCATATTAATAAGTTATCTTTATTCAATATCAAATTAATCCTGATAAATTTAAAAAATTAAATGCTTCATTACAAAATTCTCGTTTCGTTTAAATGCATTGTTAAATATAAACTGGTATCTGCTTGAATGAAATTGTACAAAAAAAGTAAAAAAAGACAACCATAAACCAGCTTACGATGTGTAAACTACAAAACGTAATCGGTTATTATTCGTTCCGTTTTGGTGTTTCCTATTGACAAATATGTTTTGTATTGGCTTAAGAAGACCCTTCAAACATTCATGTTATAGATATATTAAACACTGTTTTACATAAGGAGGAAACTGTTTTACTTTCAAAGTCGTATTATAGTGATATCTATTATGTACAGATTTCGACTCTCACCAGGTTTTTTCATCTTTTACACGTGCTTATACACAAGTTTCAAATTGTTTTTTGTGTGATTTAGACTTATTTTAACCAGCGTGAAGTGTTTTAGAACCATTTACAAGCAGTTTCAGCTTCTGTTTGGTGATGGAAAATAGGTTTTTCCAAGAAAATACCGCAAACGACCACACACGATTTAAAATTACCGGAGTTTCATTAGACCTTTTCTAACAGTTACAAAAAGTTTTTTTAACTGAAATTTCGTGCCGAGAAGGGGGTGCGGACTATGTACCAGTGCGAACTATACAAGCCCGATTACGGTAATTGCTTTTATCTTCGTCATTTGAACTCAAGTGGATCAAAGTCTCATTGGCAATCATACCACATTTCCATATTTTTATATAGTAAAAAAAATTGTCACAATCATACCACAGTACATATGCACTTTTTTTTATAATTACAATTTACATGTGGAGATGATATTTGCAGCTTTTTTCAGTAACATCTTGTAGTTTTAGTACAGTAAATGTTTTTCAAGAGGTGGTAACCGGCAGTATATATGACAATTAGAGCAAATTTTCATAAAGTAAAGTTCACAGTAATATTAATTTGTTCCTTCAATTTAATGTCAATAGGTCCTTTACATAAGTTTGATAAATCACACTAGAATTTCATCTTGACTTGCTAGTAAAGAGCTGAAGAAAGGTATCTAAGATCAAACTGTCAATGGCATTATCACTTTCTTGTAATAAAAGTTCAATCCTAATGATTGAAAATTAAAAGCATCTGTGAAATCAATCACCACAGAGACATGAAAAAAATGACTTACCTCCCCTGTGACAATATTTTTGCCATCTTTAGAGAACTTGACGGCTGTGATTGTCTTTTTACAAGAGTTTATGATATGTGATTGTTTCTTTCCATTTAGAAGCACTACCACACATCTGAAATGTAAACATATCTTTTAATTATCAAGTTGCTAAAATGCTTAACTATCAAATATATGCATTTCTTATATTTATCAATATTAACATATATGTATTTTTTTGGCTGCTGTTTTCATTCATGATCCCTCCATATTTCCCATTTACTAATTAATAAAAAATACTCTCCAATCATCCATGTAGTAAACACACATCATATGCAAGGACACACAAATGGACACATGTGAAAGTATCAGGTTCACAATAATAAAAACTTGCATTCATAAATTCAGATGTAATTTTCCTCCATAACATTTTTGCAATTGCATTTATTAGATTTCACTTTTTTTCCAGAGGTCAAGGATTAATAAAATTAATTTGTGAATTTACAGTATATCAATATCCAGAGACAATGCGTGATTACTACCTTTAGAATATAACACTTTAAAATATTGAAAAGATATTGAAGTAGAGCAGAATATATTGGTACAACAGTGCCAGCATTCTGAAAATCTATAGGTATGATAATTTGGTGTAAAATTGTGTCATAAATAAAACCGTACTGAAGCATAATGAAAATGTGACTGACAAGCCGTCTGTCCAACTCATAGAAATAACCTTAAATGAACACCATATTATTGAGATTGAAGATGAAACCCATTTTTTGTAAACATGTAAAATTAATAAATCTTTAAGAAAACTACTTGAAAAAGACATAAATGATATTCAGTCTTTTGCACTGAGGAGAGTGGACACCACAACTGCATAATCATTTCTAGTTTTTTTTTTTACTATTGGTATATGATGTTAACTATTTATAATGTTTGCATTGTGTTTATTGCTGTATTGCTCGACTTCAACCCCTCAGAGTATAAATGTGCATTTCTTAATAATAAAAATTATTAAAGGATGACCCAAATTACCATAACACGTTCTCATCTAAAATTAGAAATTCTCATTAACGGTCATTTGCCATAATTCGTACTCAAATAGGTCGAATTATCGCTCATAAGACAAACTTGTGCAAAAACGAGAAAAATAAAAGAAAAACACGTTTTTTTTTTTATCAAGCACTTGAAAATCGTGAATCTGACATATTGAACACCTGGTGTATGCTGAACTGAATTGTAATAAATTAACTTGCATTTCTCAGGCCTGTATGCCAGCATACGAACCTGGTGTATGCTAAAGTCTACATTTGATTTATACATTGTATTTCTCAGGTCTGTATGCCTGCATACGAACCTGGTGTATGCAGAACGGCAAATATTGAATCAAATGTTGTATTTCGCAGGTCTGTATGCTAGCATACGAACCTGGGTGTTTCCAAAAAATCCTTTACTTCAGTAGTTGTGTTTTAACGCTGATTTCGATTTTTTTTTTAAACTAAAAGCCTACCACTGACCTCTATATTTTCTCCCGATAGGTAAACAGAAAAGCGTTAATTTGCAGGGCAAACCGGTAAAGCGTTTACTGTTGTAAATCTAAAAATGAAAACCGATTCACAAGTTCCACGACTATGATCACTTTATTGACATGACAGTTATCTGTTTGTTTGCAAATTAAAATTACGGAAAAATGAGGCGATCATAATTTGTACAAGGTTCCAAGTTGTTGACAAAATTTTAAATGACGTCAGGGACCTTCTGACGTAAGGCGGAGGGAATTATAGACGGATAGCACTTGACTTACGCGAGTTACTTTTTACCAGTACACTTAATTAAAATAATAGCAATTGATTACAAAACAAAATGTTTTTTTTATACTTTGTATTGGTAAATGATAAAAAGTCAAAGAACAAATGGACTATTTATCTGCGTTGAATGACCTAATAACACCTTATGTCACGCACTCCTATATGACGTCATTTACAAATGTAAACAATGTGAATGATCAATGAAGGAGTTCCCGTCACGGAGAAGAAAATGGACAATTCATTGAAAAATACGCTCTATTATCTAAATTTTAATATACCAGAAGCAAAACAGAATGTCAGATACATTTACGGTAAGTAAACCTAGCTGTTTTTGTACATTTTCCACGAATTCCATAGAACACCCTCTTTTTTTAGAAGTGACTGACTGATTTAATCCGGCTTGAAAACTATAATACAAGATTATTGATTACGCTAAGTTTGTTTTCTCAAGAGGTTTGTTCACTTCAATCAATTTCATGCTAGACATCATGTGGCGAAATTTACTGCTGTTTTACTATCAAGCTACCCCACCCCAAAAAAAAAATAGCCTTGCAAGACGTCATAAGTCCAAGGTAAAAAGGGGGGGGGGTGAGCGCTCACATGTTAAAACCGGCCACACTAGTCTTTATGTGCCTGTCCCAAGTCAGGAGCCTGTAGTTGAAGTTGTCATTGGTTCATGTATGTCGTATTTCTTTTTCGTAAATTGTTTTGCTATAAATTATTGTTTCTTATTTTTCATGTTGGGTCCTTTTATCATCTGACTATACAGTATTGGTTTTTCTCATTGTTGAAGTCCGTACAGTTGCCTATACTTGCTTACATCCACTTCATTTTGGACTTTGGTGTACAGTTGTCTCATTTGCAATCATCCCACATCTCCTTTTTTTTACAAGGAGGTTGTATGATGTGTCCTTGTTTTGGAAAACTGTACAGTACATTTGTCACATGATCACTGCAGCATTTTGTGATGTGTGTATGTAAGAAGCTGTTACTGTAACAGGGTAATATGAAAAGCTATCAACAAAATCGAAAGACAGACAGAAAATTTTAAAATATAGTGAGCAATAAAAAACAAAAAAAGAAGTAATTCAAACAAATTAAACATACATTTATTGCGAAAGGATCAGAACAGCACATTTCAAGAGTGTTCAATTGGAAAAATGAATGTTAATAAGGAAATGACATATTTCATTGATCTTCAATCAGATGCATGGCGACAAAAATACTTTCAACTTCAAGGGAACGACTTCAATTCAACCACTAAGAACCCTTAGTTCATATACATTCTAAAATCAGTAATTGTGATAATGTTAAAGTTGTGAAGTGTATAATATTCACACATATATATATATGTATATAATATGTAGTTTCCATTTCTCGTTTCAGCATTTTTCAAACAGTGGCTATACCTTTCATGTAACTATTTATGTGTTGCTTATGAATTGAATTGTAACACTTCTTAGTGACTGGATAGGTTAAACCAATGCCTTCCTAGAAAACTACGACATCAATGAACAACACCTGACCTTTTGCTGTTCCTGCTAATAAAGTAAAAATGGCTTCACTAGAAAAGGACGACACCTAGAACATGTAGAAAAAGCATCAATTCTTTGGCTTTCCTGATTGAAGGATTTATTTTTACAACTCCAGTGTATAATATGCCATTATAAACAATTTTTACCATAGTATAATGCTATAAATTCACTAATTTCCATATCTATTAGCTAATACAGTTAGATATCGACTTATGATATGCAGTGAAGACAGATCATTGCAAATTGTTTACATTACCGATAATTAAAATAAATGTATGCATGTTTGGCATACATCTTTGTAAAGCAAATTGTATACAGACATCCCCCTAAAAGCATTAAAAAAAAAACAAGAACTTTGGCATACACCATGTTGACAGGCAGAGATGCAAACACAATGACTTAAACACTTTGTTGTATCACTGTCTATTTAGTATGCATATTGCCAACTATATCAGATTTTAAGACAGTTTCATTTTCTCTCCATCAATTTCTAACCAAGAGTTCCAAATGGTGAAGTTGAAATCATCCCTTCGTAAATTATACGGACGCCATCACGAGTTGGTTGACCGTTATGGAATAACCGTTTCACAGATGATATCGGATATGTTTCTTACGTCGTAACTACAATCCCCTTCCCTTTTCATGAATGTGACTAACCGAATTAGACTATTTACCGGGTTTGTAATAACATGAGCAACACGACGGGTGCCACATGTGGAGTAGGATCTGCTTACCCTTCCGGAGCACCTGAGATCACCCCCAGTTTTTGGTGGGGTTCGTGTTGCTCAGACTTTAGTTTTCTATGTTGTTTCTTGTGTACTATTAATATTTGTCTGTTTGTCTTTTTCTTGCCATGGTGTTGTCAGTTTATTTTCGATTTATGAGTTTGACTGTTCCTCTGGTATCTTTCGCCCCTCTTGACACAATGCTTGAAGTTACTAACTTAGAGCATGATGAAAAATAATAGTTTTACAATTTAAAATATGAATACATGTACAACATACAGCTGGTTAGAATGCAAACCATTCAGCTTGCTAAATATCCAATAAGTGCCACAAAATATGCAGAAATTTTAGACTGGAGGCAAACCCTACACAAATACACTAGCTCAATGAACACCAGCTTGGTTTGACAATACTAAAATGTATGTAAAACTATAATTTAATAGAACATAGGTGGGTATACAGACAATCAAATCTTGTATATATCCAAGTAAAAAAAAAATAAGTGTTCACCGTACACCAGTGTTGTATGCAAGAATACCGTGAACTGAAAATGTCAAACAAATATGCAAACTTTTATGTTCCAATGTGTATAGGACTATAGGTCGGTATGCCGACAATCAAACCTATGAATTCCATTTTTTTACAAGAGTTTATTGAAAAGCGGGTTGATATACAGGAATAAACCCCTGAGTGTTGCAGTTAAGAATTGAGAGCTTTCTTTCAAATTCAAACGAAGTTGAAGGCTATACATAAGTAATTCCTTACATCGATGTAATTCGGCCTTTGACATGTTTGATGGAGATACATTTGTATGTCTCTTTCAAAATCATACACATCTCCTTATTTTCTAGGGGGGGGGGGGGGGGGGGGGGGGGGGGGGGGGGGTTGGTTATGCAAACATAAGTAAATAAGAAATGTTACTACACAGTAAATGCTTAGCATTCAGGCAGACAGACTTGCCAATACAAACATGAATCCAGAATAAAATTTTAGAATCCATGCAGGCATACAAGTACCTGGCAGAAAAATGCCAAAATAAATAATAATTTGAGTCTATATGCAGGCATACAGACCTGACAAATACTAATATACGCAGAAAGTGAGAGTTTAGCATACGCCAGGTCGGTATGCAGGCATACAGACTTGACAAATACTAGTATACGCATACAGTGAGAGTTTGGCACACACCAAGTCAGTATGCTGGCATACAGACCTGACAAATTCTAGTATACATTTGTACACATAGAGTAAGAGTTAAGCATACACCAGGTCAGTATGCAGGCATACAGACCTGACAAAAACTAGTATATGAATAGAGTGAGAGTTTAGCATACACCAGGTCGGTATGCTGGCATACCGACCTGACAAATTCTAGTATACACATAGATTCAGGGTTTGGCATACACCAGGTCAGTATGCAGGCATACAGACCTGACAAATACTAGTATATGAATAGAGTGAGAGTTTAGCATACACCAGGTCGGTATGCTAGCATACCGACCTGACAAATTCTAGTATACACATAGAGTGAGGGTTTAGCATACACCAGGTCGGTATGCAGGCATACAGACCTGACAAATACAAGTAAGAGAAAAAAGACTGAATTTAGCATACTTTTCATTGAAACATCTGAAATAAAGATGGGCAAATGCTATGTTATGTATATATTTCAAAAATGGCATAAAAGTATAACAAAAATGCAGAATGAGTAATTTTTTAAGGTTTATTTGCTTCAACTATTTCCTGGGTGTTGAAATAGTTCATTCTAGCATCCTATGAAAAAGGTTTATGATAAAATGATGAAGTTTTGGATTCGCATTTACAAAAAAAGACCACAAATCTTGCAAAAAAATGACAGACAAATATTAATAATGCTATACAGTGACTTTTTAACGCGAAATATATCAATCACCCCAAAAGATGTAGCTTTTTCACACAAAAATCAGTTAAGTGGCATATGAGAATTTCTAATTTTAGATGAGAACGTGTTCCATATATATTACTGTATATTGACAGTAAGTGTATATCACAAATATTTATTCAGTCAATACATTTGACTAACCAAATAACATAGTTCAACTGTTGCAGTATAAAATCAAATTTAGTTATCCTTGTTGCAGTTTGAAGATTCACAATTAAGATGGTTAACTTTTTCATCAATGGGAAGTATAGATCAAAGACTTAATTTGATTTTCAACATTTATCTGTCAATAATACAAAATCTCTATGTGATAATTTGTAAGTGATAAAATAAATCTCATAAAAAGATGCTGTTAAAAACACAGATTCACAAAAAATAAAAATCTAGAAATAATCTAATTATAATCATCTTTATCTGAGACAAAGACATAAAAAAAACATATCTCTTAACGGTACCCTCTCAACAAATTACCAAATTAATAGCACTTAATTAAAAAAAATGTACAAAAATCTGCATACAGTTCTTAATATCAATATTATATATATTGATGAAAAGGAACTACAAAAGGCATAATAATAATAGATCCTTCTTGATCATGCCATTACATTAATTAATTGTGTACTGATGTAATTATCATTGTCAATGTCATGCTACAATGAAAGGAATACATGAATGCAGGAATTAACTGTGTCTGGGAAATAAATTATCTTTCATCACAATTATACACCAGGCTATAACAAACTATATGTCTGTTTAGATTGGCTATAAAAAAAAATATTTGTATGTTAAAATTATATTACTCTTAGAAAGGAAGTACCAGTGGTGAATTACTTATATTTCTAATTACTGTGACTTGACTGTAAGTGTTGCTCTCCACTTATTGCAGTTTATTCAAAATTCTGACCAAATTGCAATTTGTTTTATCAAACCAAACTGTTCAACTGATCAGAAATTCTAACAAATTGCTATAGAAAACCACAGTCAAGTTGTGAATGAGCAAGGTGATAAAATTAAGCATACTAACAATCCTATTAGACTATAATTCTACTTCATTGATATTATGAAAATGTTTATATTAAAGAATTGCTATACATACTTTTATTGTAATTGTCATTCGAAAGGTGATAGGGAGTAATTTTTTAAATTGCTAAAAAAAATGTCTTTTCAAACAAATTGCAGTTTGGTCAGAATTTTGAATTAACTGCAATAGGTGGAGAGCAACACTTACAGTCAAGCCACAGTAATTCAAAATTAAAGAACTAAATAAAATTCCTCAACAAAGTCAATAAAAATTGAGAAGTCCCCTCCAAAAAATTGGAAGGTTACCCATTTCTACCTTTAGGATAATGAAATTAGGTCAAAACATTTTACCCCTTCAAATTTTGTTGAATGTGGTACATTTTTTAACAAATCAGAAGATGGAGCATTTAACCATTTGATTTTTACACCTCTTTAAATATTTAAAATTTCTGATCAATTATTGTTGCAGTGTTCTGTTACAAGTAATAACAAGAATCATGGTCCAAAGGACAGGCACACCCCACTCAATCTATATTTCTATGTTCAGTGACTATGAGATTAAGGTCAATACCCTAATTTGACATATAATTTATAAAGAGTTAACATCATCATGAACAAGTAAGTGTACTAAGTTTCAAGCTGTTGTGACCATAATTTCATGGAAAACTACTGTAATCAAAACCTTTAATATGAGACTGTACTGATTTCACACTATCACATTTCTGTGTTCAGTGAACCATGCAATCAGGGTCAAAACCGTAATTTGGCATATAATTGAAAAAGTTCACCTCATAATGAAAAAATAATTAAGTTTTAAGTTGATATGACCACAACTTCATGGAAAGTAGTACTACCTTAACCTTCAAGTTTTTAGCCTGATACAGGACAGATAAACCACAGAACAGACACACAACCAAGAAACCATATTCCCCCCAACCACCATGTACGTAGACAGGACATAAAAGTCCACATATCTCACATAATCTACCCGAGTACAACATACAATTTTTTCTCATGGCCTTAAAACAGTGCACATGGACGAATGCATTCAGGTAATAATTTTTGGGTTTTACATTATCACACAAACATATGCAAGTGAAATTCTTAATTAAATCACTACACCCTTTTTTCTTTGTATGACATGTTCAAAGTAAATTTTAAAGAAACAATTAAATTAAACTGGTAATTTCTACTTCAATGAACTTTATGTATACCTTCTTATTCATGCTCCATTATGTTACAGCTTTATAAAAACTTTAAAGATGGGAAAAACATTAAATCACTTATATCTGCCTCTCAAATTTTAATCTTCATCTGACCTACGTCACTTCAATGGTTGTATATTGATATAGAATTACTCATCTTTTAGCCATAAATGCATTCATATAATGCTTTTCAAAGTATTCAAGTGATCTTATGAATATGTTGTAATATAGTTACAACAGCAATATCAAATAAATATAGAATTTTTTTTCTTGCGAACACAAAGTTAGAAATTTGTTATCTGGTTGCCCTTTTGAAGATTTACAAGTCATCTTCATTTGTACGTGACAATCTTCAGTTAACAACAAAACTTGATCAGCCCTCAAAATAGCAATCTATCAGTTAACCACCAAAGACCTAGAGCTAACAAATCTGACTGGTCCTTGGACTCCTAATCTAACTAGAATTGACGGTAGATTGAAACAATCAAGCAGGTGCAAATTTGATGTCTGTACAGTTGCTAAAGGTAAAATGTTAGTCGAAATATGGATGGATGGCCAATTGGTTATCTTTCAAGGATAATATGTATGAATATGAAGCCTCTTTTAATTCAAGATGAACACACTAAGCCAGAGTTTATGTTTGCTCACATGGTTCTGTCTGCAGAAAGACACGTCCAACTACCACAACACATTTTTGAATTCAAATCATTGCCTAAATTACTCTTACTTTTAAATGTCATTTGCTCGGCAGGGAAAAAGACAATACCATTTTTTTCATAACTTGTTGAAGTCCTTTGCCTAGCAGAAAAGCATCAAATGCCAAATTAGCAATTCTGAAATATTTGGATGGACATTGAGAGGGAACTTATCTGTAAACTTCCACAGCTAACACAAGGCAGTCAGTGTAGGTAAAAGTCACCCAGACTGTGTTGTACTAATTCAAAGAATTATGATAGTGAAATATCGTTGATACATTTGTACATGAATGTAGCAAGGAAAATTGGAGGAAAAAATCAACACAAAAAACTAAAAGTGCAGATCGATTGAAGTTAAATATCACTTCAAAAAGGACAATGTAAATCTGTTCACCAACTATATCTAAATAAACTATCTAAAGACAATGTAAACCTGTTCACCAAATATATCTAACTAAACTATCTAAAGACAATGTAAACCTGTTCACCAAATATATCTAAATAAACTATCTAAAGACAATGTAAACCTGTTCACCAAATATATCTAAATAAACTATCTAAAGACAATGTAAACCTGTTCACCAAATATATCTAACTAAACTATCTAAAGACAATGTAAACCTGTTCACCAAATATATCTAAATAAACTATCTAAAGACAATGTAAACCTGTTCACCAAATATGTCTAAATAAACTATCTAAAGACAATGTAAACCTGTTCACCAAATATATCTAAATAAACTATCTAAAGACAATGTAAACCTGTTCACCAAATATGTCTAAATAAACTATCTAAAGACAATGTAAACCTGTTCACCAAATATATCTAAATAAACTATCTAAAGACAATGTAAACCTGTTCACCAAATATATCTAAATAAACTATCTAAAGAAAATATTTTAGTCTTCTGTCATTAATAATCAAGACTGAAGTTAAATTTATGGAATGCTTCAAAAAGAGTTTGACAGTGAAAATGTTTGTCAAAGGGGTTGAAAAATCACATCTATAAATTATATTTACTTTTGTAATTCATGTAAACTGTACATGTTATAAAAGGCAATACATATATCATAAATATCTATATCACCTGGTTGTTAATTAGATATCTAAACATTTATTGACCTAAAGATTATGATACACATGTTCTAAGATAACCCAAAAACACAATATATACTTAAACATGAAATGGTTTACACATTTGTCAAAATTCTATCGGAAGTTCATCAATATATCCAACAAAACCAACAATTAGAGTTTAAATTTGATTGACTTGTTAAGGTAAATAACCTCAACGATTAAAAGAAACAAAACAAACATAAGGCCTTTTATTGGTCATTCAGGTATGCAAACAAACCCTTAAAACGTTAAATATTTGTACATATAATGTTCAAATCACATTCTTTTATAATTCGAAGATGTATGTTAAATTAAGGTCAATTTCTCCATTACATGTAAACTGACCAGAACTTTAAATAACTTCTCTCCATGCTGAATTTTTTTTTAATTGCAGATGGGTATTTTTTTGTCCTAATTTTGACCTAAGATCGATGTATCTTAAGAATACATTACAGATTATTACCCCTCAAATGATAATAGGTATTTTGTCATGGCTGTCTGTCCATTTTGTTCTTCAGCTCTATCGATCTAAACCAGACAATATATGAATTTGTTTCAGGAAGCTGTCATGATCAAACTACACCAAAAACAAGTATCCAAAAGAAAGTACACAAATATCACATTTTCAGTATGATGTTTAAACAAAAATTTATCATCAAATGATTTAACTATCAACTTTCTACAAGTTTCATCTTATACTGAACAGATATTTCAAAATAAACAGCTTCTAAGATTAAAAGTATTTTATCTCTTTCCAATTTGAAAGATGCATACTGAAATTTTAATATTATATGCACCAAAATTTATTCTTTTATGTGCAAATTCATCAAAAAAGTTTTATTTTCATGAAATTGGTTTTATTGTTAAAAGATATAAATAATTCATATCTTTCAAAAAATAAATAATAAGTTTTAGACATTGTGTGCAGCAAAATATTCAGGACACACCAGATCAACTTAACATTACAACACTTTCACACATACAAAAACATACTGCAAAAGAGATTAGATCTTTGCCAGGTGTAACAGTAACAATTACAAGCCGGTTTCTATGTCAGCTGGATCCACCACAGGACTTTAATTGCTATCTATCATTATCTACCGACATATACTACTTCTAAACTATTATATTGAAAACTCAAGGTCCTTCAAAGACAACTGGTAACATATGAAACTCATTATAACAATATCTTCTTTACATACCAAATACCTAACCACCGCTCATCTATCTCTCGAAAAAAAAGCAAATCTAGTATTCCTATCATTCACTTGACATATCAACAAGAAGCAGAGGAATTAACTTATTTCTCAAACCAAGAAATCCAGAGAAATTTGCACAGTATCAGACATAAAATTATAGAGAAAAAGCAGAAATTACTGATCTCAATAAAACAAAGACAATTTAAATGCCAAAGGAACAAGAAAGCAATTAAATGTATCTTTATTATGCAGCAGAAATATAGCTCCCATAGAGATTACATAAACCTATAGTTTACCTTGGTTTACTAAGAAACTAAATATCTATAAGATGGTATTATTTCAAGTTAGTATATCTTTCTAATAAAATCTTTTTCTGTGACATTTAAATTAGTTTGCTACTCACAGGGAAACTTACTGAAAACTTGAAAACAGAATAAATGGTTTGCCAATAATGTGCATTGTCAGGTAAATTTCAAAGAAATGCATTCCTGTGTGCAACGTAGGATTGTCAATAATTTGCATTAGATTCCTTGTAACAATGAAAAGTTCTGTTAGTAAAAAAATGTAGTTTCTAAAAATAATCACTTCCAGTGTTTTCTTGATGCAGCTGAACAAAAACTGATCAAAGATACACGTCAAAGATACCAGGTGGACTCAAGGTTGCACAAATGTCAATAAATGTTAAATAATTTTATATCATAACTTCATTCATAAGTGTTAAATAAGATATTAAATCTGTTGTATTTGTTAATGATTTAATTTACAGTGAAATTATTTGAATTATGAATTTTTTATGCTAAACATTAATTGATGTTTTAGCAACCAATTCTCCACTTATAATTCAGTTTAAGAATGACAAACATTTTCATCAGTACAACCAAGTCCTCACTTATGATGTTTAAGGCAGACACACATTTTCATCAGTACAACCAAGTCCTGACTTATGATTCAGTTTAAGGCTGACACACATTTTCATCAGTACAACCAAGTCCTGACTTATGATCCAGTTTAAGACAGAAACACATTTTCATCAGTACAACCAAGTCCTGACTTATGATTCAGTTTAAGGTAGACACACATTTTCATCAGTACAACCAAGTCCTGACTTATGATTCAGTTTAAGGTAGACACATATTGTCATCAGTACAACCAAGTCCTGACTTATGATTCAGTTTAAGGTAGACACACATTTTCATCAGTACAACCAAGTCCCCACTTATGATTCAGTTTAAGACAGACACACATTTTCATCAGTACAACCAAGTCCTGACTTATGATTCAGTTTAAGGCAGACACACATTTTCATCAGTACAACCAAGTCCTGACTTATGATCCAGTTTAAGACGGAAACACATTTTCATCAGTACAACCAAGTCCTGACTTGTGATTCAGTTTAAGGTAGACACACATTTTCATCAGTACAACCAAGTCCTGACTTATGATTCAGTTTAAGGCAGACACACATTTTCATCAGTACAACCAAGTCCTGACTTATGATTCAGTTTAAGGCAGACACACATTTTCATCAGTACAACCAAGTCCTGACTTATGATCCAGTTTAAGACAGAAACACATTTTCATCAGTACAACCAAGTCCTGACTTATGATTCAGTTTAAGGTAGACACACATTTTCATCAGTACAACCAAGTCCTGACTTATGATTCAGTTTAAGGTAGACACACATTTTCATCAGTACAACCAAGTCCTGACTTATGATTCAGTTTAAGGTAGACACACATTTTCATCAGTACAACCAAGTCCCCACTTATGATTCAGTTTAAGACAGACACACATTTTCATCAGTACAACCAAGTCCTGACTTATGATTCAGTTTAAGGCAGACACACATTTTCATCAGTACAACCAAGTCCACACTTATGATTCAGTTTAAGGTAGACACACATTTTCATCAGTACAACCAAGTCCTGACTTATGATTCAGTTTAAGGTAGACACACATTTTCATCAGTACAACCAAGTCCTGACTTATGATTCAGTTTAAGGTAGACACACATTTTCATCAGTACAACCAAGTCCCCACTTATGATTCAGTTTAAGACAGACACACATTTTCATCAGTACAACCAAGTCCTGACTTATGATTCAGTTTAAGGCAGACACACATTTTCATCAGTACAACCAAGTCCTGACTTATGATTCAGTTTAAGGTAGACACACATTTTCATCAGTACAACCAAGTCCCCACTTATGATTCAGTTTAAGACAGACACACATTTTCATCAGTACAACCAAGTCCTGACTTATGATTCAGTTTAAGGCAGACACACATTTTCATCAGTACAACCAAGTCCCCACTTATGATTCAGTTTAAGGTAGACACACATTTTCATCAGTACAACCGAGTCCTGACTTATGATTCAGTTTAAGGTAGACACACATTTTCATCAGTACAACCAAGTCCCCACTTATGATTCAGTTTAAGACAGACACACATTTTCATCAGTACAACCAAGTCCTGACTTATGATTCAGTTTAAGGCAGACACACATTTTCATCAGTACAACCAAGTCCTGACTTATGGTTCAGTTTAAGACAGAAACACATTTTCATCAGTAAAACCAAGTCCTGACTTATGATTCAGTTTAAGGTAGACACATATTTTCATCAGTACAACCAAGTCCTGACTTATGATTCAGTTTAAGACAGACACACAATTTCATCAGTACAACCAAGTCACGACTTATAATTCAGTTTAAGACAGAAACACATTTTCATCAGTGGCACTCAAAACAAAACAGTGGGAAGGCCAAACCAATAAGGAAGTTGAAGTCCATTGAAAACAAAAACAAAAAATAATTGTGCCTAACAAAATCTAGATCAGGGGTAGAAAAACCTTAGTGTTCTAAATGCTTTTAACAATTCATGAACATTTAAAAGGAAAACCAAGGGATGAAAAGGAAATGGCTAACCAACTCGCAAGAAGCAGACAGAAGTGTCTCATACTGGAAAATATAAAATATCTCTTCCCTATGAATTTATATCTGCACCCATTTGACACGTCTTTTCTTGGCATGTTATGTTGTTGGGTTAATGTCTCATTGATGAGTACCTCACATTTACTTTTTTATTCTCTCTAATCATATGCAATATTCAGTTACACAGTAAACCTTGTAACTTATTAGTTAATTAAAACTGCCTTGGAAACATCTCAATATAAGTGCAAATCAATATAGCCCTGAGTCAATACAAACAAAAGTTATAAGTTAGATCTGGCTGCTGTTCTTTTACAAATGTTCAGCACCTCTATTCAAGTTTAGGTTAGAGGATACTGCTTCTAATAGCATATGAACTAAGTCAAATATTCAAAGCAAGAAAAGCTTTTCTCTCATCTTGTTTTTGAAATTTCTTTTATTTCAACTGACATCATGGACAAATTTATTATTTTTTCACAATGGAGCCAATTTCATTTCAAGGGTTAATGAGTAGATATTTTTCCTAGATAAGTGTAAGGATGGAAATATGAACTATGAATACTTGCATGCAAGTTGAAATTGAAGAGTAAAATTATGGATGCCAGAACAGTTAATATTTCATTTAAGTTGGTTATTTGGGAGTAAGACTATGGAACCTCGAATAGGTACGGACTTATTCTTATGTTGTAAGGTTACACTACTGTCCAAGGTTAGGGGGAGGGTTTGGCACCAGCAAACATGTTTAACCCTGCTACATTCTGTATGTGCCTGTCCCAAGTCAGGAGCCTGTTATTCAGTGGTTGTCGTTGTCGTTTGTTGCTGTATATCTTTTGTTTTTTGTTTATTGTTTTGTACAAATATCAGGCCATTAGTTTTCTCGTTTGAATCATTTCTGGGCCTTTTATAGCTTACTATGCCATATGGGTTTTGCTCATTGTTGAAGCAATGAAATAAAAATCACTTTGAATTAATTTGAATGTACTGAGGATACAATTAACCCTAATCTAATGAGATTTTAATATACTGGTAAAAAACACTGATGAAGTAATAAGACAGGTCTTACTGGAAAAGAGAGAACCAATTATGTTGACAGTTTTGGTCCAAATAACTATTCTAGTCTTGACATATTCGTTTATGCATACCGGGTATGTTTATTTAACATCATTGAAACAGGCAAGAAACTTAATTAATGTTTTCATTAGAAAGACTAACTATATTATTCAACTGATAAGACTAAACATTTATGTGTTTAAAAGATTTGAATGAGGGCAGTTTAAAATTTTCTACTTCATCTTGACTTCTGAATGCATTTTACAAAATTATATATACATAATACAATGTATACAGTGAGAGCTTCGATTCAACGAACAAACTGTGTCTTATGAATGTTATCTACATTAAATGTTAATAAATATTACATAAATATTATGCACATCATTAAACTTGAATTGAATTAAATTAAAATTCAGGTGGTTTGTTATCACTTCATCTTGAGTGACCTGTGGCGATGAAAAGCATGTCTTTGTAGGAAGTCTAAAGATGTATGAGGGGTACAAGCAAAATAAACATTTGACTCGACCTTGAAAAATAGACTTCGTTCCATGTATAGTATACAAATGTAATTGTATACATATTTAGTCACTTTATATGTATACAATTACACTTGGATACATGTAATACATGGCAGAGATCTTATAACCTTATTTCGACTTCACAAAAATCAACACCGTGAAAAATTTAGTACAGCAAACTGAATGTAAGCTAAAACTGGAGAAAACTGGATCAAATTATGAACTTAACAGGAGGGAATGTGCTTGATTTTCATATGATGAAAACATAATCTTTCAATCAGTTTAATTGAGGTCTGGAGCTGGCATGTCAGTAACTGCTAGTAGTCCTTTGTTAATTTGTGCATCATTGTCATTTTGCTTAGTTTCTTTTGTTGCCTATTCTGACATCAGACTCGGACTTCTTTTGAACTGAAAATTACTGTGCATATTGCTGTGTGTTTGTTTATTCTACATTGGCTAGAGGTATAGGGGGAGGGTCAAGATCTCACAAAACATGTTTAACCCCGCCGCATTTTTGAACCTGTCCCATGTCAGGAGCCTCTGGCCTTTGTTAGTCTTGTATGTTTTTTAATTTTAGTTCATTTATATGTTTCAGAGTTTAGTGTGACGTCCATTTTCATTGAACTAGTACACATTTTTGTTTAGGGGCGAGATTTTCTCGCTGTGTTGAAGACCCATTGTTGGCCTTCAGCTGTTTTCTGCTCTTTGGTCGGGTTGTTGTCTCTTTGACACATTCCCCATTTCCATTCTCAATTTTATCTATGAACAATTTTACAATATTACACATATTTACAAATCAATTGCAATTTGAGATGTTTTAAACAGTTGTTAACTTTCATTTGTAGTGCCTGTGCAAAAGTTCCCTTTTAATGAAACCTTAATCACTGTAATTCGGTTTAAATTTTTTACCAAATACTTTCAAGCATGAGAATTACTGTACATATGTACCTTTGTAAATTTAAAATTGTTATTTCTATTCAAGAAAGTTTCACTTAAAAATGTATTCTTGTTGACGTTAATAAGTAGTTTTTTAGAACTTTAACAATGAGAACAATGCAAATTAGTTCATTAACAACTGTAAATTGTTTGACCTCACATAATAACTTGTGTTTTAAAAATGTCCTTAAGCAATCATATATTACAAAAGATTTGAATCGAAAAACAACCGAGTTGACAACATACAAATGTTTTAAATTTCTTATGTAAATGTGAACCAGCCCGATTTATCAAATATAAAAGTCTACCCTATGGTGAAAGCATAATTATGGGATGTCAACATAAAACATTTTTTCATTTTACCCACTTACACACAATAAATTCTCCTTGAAACTTCAAAACACCTTAAATGAAGACTTAAAAATCTTTTACTACCATCCATTTACAATAAAGCACCTGGTTATTTTCAATAATTTATACCGTATTTAGAAATGCGTAATATGGTGTTGGTTTTTTTCATATTTCTAGGTTGCATTACAAAGAGCAGTACACCATTTTTGAATTTATAATTTGTTAGGTTAATGTTGTTTTACATTATTTCTCCTTAAAAACACACCTACACGGTATAAATATCTAGTACAATGTACATTTCTTTAGGCAGTGGTATGAGACAGACATATGTATGTAAGACCCACAGGCTCTGTTTATATAACTAGTTTTGTGTGTCTAACAAAACAATTGTATAGGAATACTTTATACTTGTTACTATAAAATGTTCAATTGAAATCTCACATCCATTCATTCTTATACATATAAAAAAGAAGATGTGGTATGATTGCCAATGAGACAACTCTCCACAAGAGACCAAATGACACAGAAATTAACAACTATAGGTCACTGTACGGCCTTCAACAATGAGCAAAGCCCATACTGCACAGTCAGCATGTACTCTTGCAAGCATTTAGAGGGAACAAAATGTGGGTTATTAGCCATCTTATGGGACTTTAACATAGATCATCGATTTATATTTGAAGGATATTAGCTACATTTTGGGGTCAGGGCTTCCCTTTTGAAATTCCTGAATCAACAACTGGCTAGTATTAAGTTGAGTGATTTGCAACAACAACAAAAACAACAAAAGAGTAAGACAAACTCATACTTACAGATGTATATATCAAACTGATGTTTGTCCATTAATTTCTCATTGTAAAATCTTTCAAGAGTTTGAAACTTGATAGGCAGATTTGAAACATAAAGGCAATCAGATGCCACCTTTTCAAAAAGGGTTTTCAATTTTAGGAGCAAGACAATAATGTTCAAAATACAAAAATTTTCAAATATCACATTTGTTATGTTGAAATAAGTAAACTGCAAATAGACATAGGTCGGCATATCTTTTTGTATAATCAGCATTAATCATATTAGGTTTATACTTAGTTACATGAACTAGAACTCCATAACAGCCTTTTGACAATTTAAACTTTTCCCCTTCTGCAGTAATCAGAAAGCATAGACTGAAAATCTAAAAGTATCAAATGTTGAACAGCAAACAATATCAAGTCCTTCAAAATAGTGTTATACTGCAAATTGATACAGACATAAGGAAGCACTCTGTTAGAAGTGAGAAGTTTAGTATTATTGTTTGTACCAGAAGTAGATTAATTTGTACTAAAAATCACACTACATACAACAATGGAACAGATAATTGTATTATAAGTTACAATACACATAACAGACATTATTTGTACCATCATGACCATAAAGAGAAGCTTAATTGCTGCTGCACACAGACAATATGATATGATTACTTTCATTTACATCTCTATTGTCACATTTCGGTCTATGAAGATTTTTTTACATTTTAGCACCTACTTGTCAAGCACACTGGAGTTGACCAATGATTATTATTTAGCTTCATATTGTTCAATCTTTAGATTTTTTTATATTTCAGTCTTTAGGATTTCTAAAATTTCTTTAATCTTTAGGATTTTTAAAATTTCATTTATCTTTAGTTTTCTAAAATTTCCCTAATTAAGCATGTTGAAAGCATTTCATTTGTGGAATTATGCATTATTTTTAGATTGCAAAAAAATTCTACCGGCTCATTGAAAAACATGAATAAAGGAGATGTTGGGTATATTTCAATGAGACAGCAAACAAACAGCTGAAAAAGCCAAAAGACATCTAGAGAGCAAAACAGTCTTCAACAATAGACAAGTGTCTATACAATATAAAAAGCCCAAATTCACCCTAAGTCTAGTTAATTTGTGATTAAATATAACAGAGACTAGCAAAGATTTGACATCAATAGTATATTCCCTAACAAAAACATTAAATTATAGCAAAAGATCATACATGAATAGGTTCCCGACTTGAGACAGACACATGGATATGGTGGGGTGCCTGTGGTGACCTCTTTATGTTCATTTCAGGCCTAATGTCTCATTGACAGTTACCCCATATGGTGTTTATTCATACAGTTATTACAGCATACATTTTACAAATGTGGTATTATATACTATATATCTATTACATCCCCAACTGATTTAATCAATTGAGATTCTAGTACAACCAACTTCATCCTTCCAATAACTTCCGAAAAATACAGAGATAAAAAAAAAAACAGAAAAAGAGCCATTACTGGACAACCAATATTGTATCTATAACATCCAACAAACAGATATAATCAATTCTACCATCATCATCCTCCCAATAAATTCCAAAAGAATACAGAAATACAAAAAAAAAGCCATTACTGGACAACCTCAGTCAGGTCAATCCCATTTCCCAATATATATAGCCATAATGATGTATTAAATTCTGTCATAAAGGATCTATTTGTTAATGTGATTGTATGATACCTGTAGTGTCATTGTAATAGAAAGCTTATTATCTGAACCAGATAAACACTCTACAATTATGGTATGATGGATTTACTTAATTTGGAGAAGATTTGATTTAAATGTCCATAATATCACCTGTCAGTGTAATGTTTATCACACCCACACTAAACTCTTCCTCAAGATAAAGGGAAAGTGATAGACTTATCTTCAACATGGTAGTTAAACTCACATGAATACAAAAATTGTAAAACTTTCCATGTTTATTTGTAAATTTTCACAACCTTGGCCCAATTATCAAATATCACCGTAAAGGTTTTCAATAAAAATAAAATGACAAGACTATAATGTACCCATCATTACACTTGATATTCTGTACTGAGCTTAATATATTATATCATTGGCCCTATTGTCCCTTTAAAGGTTTTTCAAACCTGGTTCTACCTTCGTGAATCTCAAAACGAGTACAAAAAAAATAATAAATTGATAACCCACACACGAAGAAATGATTTTTATAGAAATGATTGACTATCACCTTGCTTCTGAATTACTTGTACTGTAACAGTAGAGGATTTTTACTCCCTAAATTATCAATGTACTACCACAAATTAGTGGCGTCTTGGTAGCATGCTTGACTCGAATGCGGGAGGTTGTGGGTTCAATCCCTGGCCAGGGTCAACCCAGACTTTAAAATTTGTATTTGCCACTTCTCCTTCTAGCATGTGGCACTAAGGAGTAATAAAGACTGGTTGGCTCTGAGTCTGAATAATATGTCTGGGTTGATTGACATGTCTTTAAGTGGACTGTTACCTTGTGTACTAGTACATTAAAAATCCTGCTTAGGTGTTGGTCTAATACAAAGCAGGGTTCATATACATATTGAAATAATATGTTCTCGTCCAGAATATAAATCTAACTTGCTGCTTGTGATAAACAGCCATTCATCATCATCAACAATTAAATACATGCATCTGTCACACTGAACACTGCAGTACAAATGAGCTTAAGGAGTACTAGAACCTCACAAGAATGTTATGGAGGTCTATTAATAGGAGCTTTAATGTTATTAAATCATTACGTAATTACAATTCTTAACATTACTTCACTATACTAAGGAACAAAATATGTGTACAAGTCTAGTATTTCCAACTTTTTCATAGACATTTCTCAAGTACATGTATAAGTGAACAGCTTATCTACAGCATCAAAAACCTATCAGAAACTTTGTATTCTTCATACTTCTTTACTAATCATTCATCACTTCCTCATCAATAAACAACCACTGTGCTCTTGACAAGTTTTATTTAGCATTTCAGACTTTCATATTCATGTTTCAGTGATAGATAAGAAAATCACTATCAAAATAAGATATATCTTATCATGCTTATCCAGCAAAACTATTTTGAATTATAATGATGTGGATGGGGTTACCTGTTACCCAGCATACATCAATGAGACAGCAACCCAATGACACATGAATCAAACTACATTCAGATGTCAACATACAGGCTTCATTAACAGATAAGTGTACAAACAATATATATCAAGCATAAAAAAATCTTGCCTAGAAAAAATGCAGAATTTTTTCTTGTTTCAATATGTTTATTTGTTGCCTTCACAATGACTTACTATACAGATGGGTATTCAACAGGAAAACACTGCTGCTGGTGTTGAGTAAATCACCCCAAATCACCAGTATTTACAGTGAAAATCTCCAACAAAAGTGATTTTTAACTAAAATGAGTGGTATATCATGCATCTCCTTTCATTCTTATTTCCTATTTTAACTGGTAATTAACTGGAATCATTGAAGGATCTATAGAATACTTGAAAACCCATTTTATAAATGGAAAAAAATAATAGAGTCAAAATCTGAAATGAATTTTTAGGGTCTCTGCATAATTGGACCATGTCTATTTTTTTGCTGTTCTGGTGGCTTGTGCAATCCAATCACAATATAGCACGGTACACTTACCCTGCAGGATAGGCGATAGTTCCTGTGTTGATATCACAATCAAGGGTAGCATTAGAACTTCCAGTAAGTCCAATAACACGCTCAAGTTGAACCTAAAAGTAAAAAAAAAACTACCTTAAACAAAACACTTGACTTAGTCATGTTAGTGAATCTTGCTAATTTACCATTCTGCTTTGCTTTTTTACATGAAACAATGCAACTACATGTAGCTCTTTCTAGAAAAATGCAGGAATCACTTACTATTTAGCTATACTCTTGTATTATAAAACAAATATGGCAGTAACTCTCAGAAATGAAAAAGAATTATTGTGGTGTATTAATTCATGACAAAACATCTCATCCTGTACTTATGATTTAACCTACGTGTACAGCACTTTTATTGCTATTCTTTAACTTGGTTACAGTGAGATCTTAAACATAGAGCAAAACTGAACCCTTAATGCAAGTTCGAATTTACATGGTTCCTAAAACCAGTATGAGCAAAATCTTTGTTCAATGTCTAATATAACCTTGTAAGCTTTGCAACGCACAGATGTAGAATACTGTCATATCAACAATAATTACAGACTATAAAAGGCAAAGAATAATTGCCTTTATCCACTTCATTTAAACTCTGGTGGATACTTGTCTCATTGGCAATCATACTACACCTCCTAATTTTTATAAAGAAATGGGTGAGACATCAGGTTTGAATTTGACACCTGCATTTACACATGTACATGTATATAGATCAATTAGAACATGTAGAAGGTTAAGTGTTAAATAAAGTCAAAATTGATGTTTGGATAGGAAAAATTTAACATCTTGAGGTAAATATACAATCTCAACAAGCTTCAAATTTATGTTACCTTTGAAAATGGTGAAAAGAAATTTGAACTATTCTGTGGTCGTTGACATCACATGACATGTCACCATTTTTTAAATTTTTTTTAATTATATAAACTGCTGACAAAATAATTACATCTTTCTCTGATTAACTTCAGCAATGTGCAATACAATAATAATATAGGTCAACCTTAAAATAGCATCATGTATAAAGAACATTTTTAATTTATGCATCTGCATGTATTCACTAAAGATTTCTTGTTGTTTATTATGTTTGACAAAAAAAATAATTACGTTATAAAAAACTTACTGATATTGGAATAGTTTTTCGATTAAGCTTTGCCATAATCAAATATTCTAAGTCCCAATATAGTACTACATGTGTAAGTCCGTGATAATATCATATTGTAGTACTGTTTTTAGACAGGAGATTTTACAACATGATGTAAGGCCCCGGGCCACCTCGTCATCAATTAATAACATCACTCAATATTAATAAACATGATCGCCATCTTAAAAATATGGAAAACATTTAGATGGAAAGAAAAAAATCTTTATACAGTTGTTTGGGATTAATTCTAATTTATGTACATTATATATATCTGCTATTCAGAAACAGGTAAATGGATCATTTTTCTTTTATAAATTTAGATGCAACCTGTTTGAGGGCAGTGCCTCATATACAACTGATATATATGTACATGTACATGTATTTTTTTTCATTTTTCCCATAGGTACATTGTAACTTCATTCAATTCATTCAGATCGAAATTATAGATAACCAGAATGTTTCCATAGTACATGGATGCCCCACTCGCACTATCATTTTCTATGTTCAGTGGACAGTGATATTGGGGTCAAAACTCTAATTTGGCATTAAAACTAGAAGGATCATATCATAGGGAACATGTGTACTAAGTTTCAAGTTGATTGGACTTCAACTTCATCAAAAACTACCCTGACCAAAAACTTTAACATGAAGTGGGACAGACTGACTAACGGACGGATGGACAAACCATCGTAGGTGGGGCATAAAAATATGTATGTCATCAACAATTTTTCCAAATAACTGAGTTTAAAGCAAACTATTAGCAATATCTTTTTAATAATCATATATTTTTATTCAGCATTATATGACAGAGAAAAACCATGCATACTTAAATTCAAATGGAAATTTAAAAGTAAATATTCATAGTCAAACCGAAAAATAAAATCTTTTCCCAAACATGTAAGAAAAAAATAATTTTATACTGTGGAAAACCAGTATACTTTTAACTTAGTTTTAAGTAAAATGGATTTTGGAAAATTTTGAGTACTTTACAAACTGTCGATTTTTTCATATATGTTAAGGAAAATAATATTCAGCAAATGTAAACTGTATGTGTTACTGAGCTTGTTTTCATGGAAAAATGGATAATATACTTAAAGTAATATCCCCACCTTGGACCTCAAAGTGTATGACAAATCAATCAAAGCTGAAACTTCTATTTACTAATAGCGCAGAGGTAAAAACAAATTCTTTACATATATGACAAATTATTTTCAATGTTAAATTTTGTGAAAACATAACCAATAAAAAAAAATTGCAAAATATTATCTCCCCTGAAACTGGTGGACACTGTCTGATTTACCTGAATGCATGTGCATTTAATCAAGAGGTAAAAGACTGGAACACGAACATATTAAAAGGGATTCTCAATAAGCATGATGAGGTTTGGTTCTAGAAAAATCTTCAATTTGATCAACCCCTCCATACAGCCTACAACATCATTATGTCTACATGTTCAGTTTACTGGAGCTTAAATTAATCAAGGGATCTTTGGAGCTTGTTTCAGACACAACTATGAACAGTAAACAACAATGTTGCAGTTGAAAGTTAAATGATCCCTATGATATGATCTTTCTAATGATGCCAAATTAGTGTTTTGACCCCAATTTCACGGTCCACTGAACATAGAAAATGATAGTGTGAGTGGGGCATCCATGTACCATGGACACATTCTTGTTTATGAATAATTTATAATAAATAGATAAAGCTCCATGTTTTCACCTCATACACACCAAGTTTATAATGAAATGATAGTCATAGAAATATACATTAGCACAACCAGTGATGCTTTCAATCCTTAATGAATCAGTATCTCAACCGATGTCTACAATTTCTAGTTAAAAGGTGATCCTCTTTTAGGTTTGGTTCTAGACAATCTTTATATCAACTCTCCCTACCATTCTTCTACAATCAACATACACTGGACTGAAGTGTAAAAAGCCAAAGGACTTATCTTAATCCAACTAGAGGATTTGATGATAGCAACACCATTCAAAATACATTTAATAGCTTGTATAAGTTGGTAATTTGATAGATGTTTTATTATCTTCTACAAATAAACATTATTTATACTGTCAATATTGTTGACCCCTAAATCACCTTAACAAATACTTAAAACAAAGGCAAATGTCTAAAAGTAGAAAGTTTCATTTAAAATCAGCTTTCTTTTACAAACTGTAATTGTCAATATTGCCTCTTAATATATTATATACACTAAAATGCCTTTTTTTAAATGTCCCACACTTTCTGTTCTGGTTATAAGCTAGTTGATTTATCAAATTAATTGCACATTGTAGTACCATATATATATATATTTGTTTTGCATGCACACGTATAAAAATTGTGGTTTTTATCCAACGCAATCATAGGTTTGAACGTTGTTTTCAATTTAGACTTGTATATATATATATATATATATATGTATATTCATCCCTAAAACACTAACACTTTTTGTGCTCTGTGCAGAGAGTGGTCTTTTGAGAGCAATATGACCAACTAAGCTCTTGCTAAAGTGGTCCATGGATAACCAATGATTGCACGTCAAAATTTGACAAAATTAAAATTTCATTCAACTTTTCGACTAGCTTAGTCTTCAGACCAGAAGCATGAGAAGTAGTCATTAAATAGCTTGCTGTTCGGTGTGAGCCAATGCTCCGTGTGGAAGGCCGTACCTTGACCTATAATGGTTTACTTTTATAAATTGTTACTTGGATCGAGAGATGTCTCATTGGCACTCATACCACATCTTCCTATATCTATTACTTAGCCCTAATATTGTCAAAAAACTTTTAAATGATGTATTTATTTATGGAACTTTTCTGGGCTTCTTTCTGCCTTGCCTTACAAAAGTTCAGCCTGCATCCTTTTCACCAAAAAGCCATAGGACATCCCTTTACTCCCTTTTGAAGTCTATTAGTACAAATGTAGCTGTTGGCTAATAAACAAATTGTAGACATCTAGACAATTTTAAACTGAAGAAAAGTGTGAGATTGGAAAATTTTGATCATGAAAAAATACAAATTGTTCAGTTAAAAATGTCTTGTGTTTCTAAATTCTGGAGTTCACCAAATTCAGTCATGTCAGTTAGAAAATATCAAATTATTGAAAATTAAGACAGATTAATAGTTGGTGTTTAAGGCCACTTTCAGTACTATTGGTTATGTCATGGTTGTTAGTTTTTATTCCTGGAGGAAAACTGGTGCACCTGGAGTCCGTAGAGAATCATGACCTTCAATAAAAACTGACAATGCTAGACAATTAAGATCAGAGTCAAAAGCACCTGCCACATGTGCAATTCCAACTCTGTATGTCTGAACTACTTAGACCACTTGGCCTCAGAGGCCCCATGGAAATAAGAACAGCCAGTTACATGATGCAGTATAGGACCTAAAAGTCCCACAGTCATGACAGTTATACATGTACAATGTACCTGAATTGACTTACAAATGAACAACTTATTTTCAGAATTACTTCAATGAAATAAAGTTTTTCCATTATTTCTGTGTACACAATGTTAATGAACAAACAAAAAAAGATAAACAAATCTGATGTTATAAAACCATTGAACCATGAAAATGATGGCTATCATGCTAACGGTAAGGAACTGTTGGTACAATTACTACAAATGTATCTTTGGTATGTTCAGAAATATTAGCTTTGTACTACATGTACCAGTTATTGTTTATGCCATCACTTCCACTTCTTAAACTGCTGGATTAGCATATCATGCCTTGCTTTTATCAACACTTGTAGCAGGCCAATAAAAATGTTATATTTGTTGATCTGATTTATACATGTAAAAGGTACTCAAAAAAAAAAATTCTTTGGAAGGACTTGTTGTCTTGTAAACTATAAGAACTCTGTGTATGCACCTTTGAGTAGCATTTCAACAAACTTATAAAAAAGAATCAAGTTCAGGTGACAACTATTGTAACATTTTTATCCTACATACAATCATTCAATACACCAAATGTAAAATGATGTATACATAGTTAACCAATTGCTTATAGTTTGTGAGAAATGGACCTAATCACAAAAAAACTAATGTTGTCCAATAAACAACGAATCTGATCTCAGTTTCATATAAACCCTGCCAGACAAACATGTACACCAAATATACATTTGTAGTTGACCAATTGCTTATGGTATTTGAGAAAAGGACCGAATTCTGAAAACCTTACATTGTCATATAAACCATGAAAATTATTTCAATGTTACATACATGTACATAAACCCTACCAGACAGACACGTTCACCTTACAAACATTCCCTTACATGTATGTCAATTATAATCAGTGATCGGGAAGGACGTGCGCCTTGCGCCAATTGCGCTTATCGACCAGAAATGGTGCATAGAGTGACCAATTGCTTATGGTATTTGAGAAAAGGACCGAATTCTGAAAACCTTACATTGTCATATAAACCATGAAAATTATTTCAATGTTACATACATGTACATAAACCCTACCAGACAGACACGTTCACCTTACAAACATTCCCTTACATGTATGTCAATTATAATCAGTGATCGGGAAGGATGTGCGCCTTGCGCCAATTGCGCTTATCGACCAGAAATGGCGCATAGAGTGACAAATGTAAGCGCCCGCGTGGCGCATGATATTTTTCACTTCGTTTTGAAACGTTGAGATATCGTCAAATGGATTTCCGATCGTATTTCGTGCCGCCATGTGCGAATACACAACTCCAATGATAGGAGCACCTATATATTTTTGGGACGTCTTGGGTGTTTTCCTATGGTAATAATAGCAACATGCGGTATGACTGATTACCCCAAAAACGTAATTAACCATCATTCATATAATTTTTTATAAACTACTTTAAATTTGTGAAAATTGGCTAGTACAGTCGAGAATTCTTCTCTAATTATAATTTTTTAAGTAAGCTTGCTATTATTTCGATTGAAAAATCCAAAAGCCTTTTTATGAATAGCGTAGTATTTGTCTCCATAAAAGGGGCTTAACTGTCCTTGTCAATTTTTTTGGTCTTTGGCTCGTTTTGACATTAAACATGCCTTCAGCGAATTGTTGTCGTGTCTTTTCAATTAACGTTGCTCTCTACTGTTATTCTTGTCATCGTGATGAAGTAATAATAATACAAGTGCAGAGGAAATGCCAGAAACGTCCTCTAATACGGAACGTCTGGAAT
Organism: Mytilus californianus; assembly: GCF_021869535.1. Classification (NCBI taxonomy): domain Eukaryota; kingdom Metazoa; phylum Mollusca; class Bivalvia; order Mytilida; family Mytilidae; genus Mytilus; species Mytilus californianus. The sequence goes on along the minus strand of NW_026262690.1, from coordinate 116,320,374 downwards.
AAGTATGGTATCGACGAAGACCCAAATTTAATGTAAAAAAAACATGAACATGAACAAGGGAACAGTACCAGTTTTAACATTGTAAATAAAGGTTATCGTAAATATTGCCCGGTTTGGAAGAAGTTATTGTATATTCATTGAAATTGAAATAACAAAATCACAGGAACAATTTCCATGATATTAATTAGAATCATACTTGTAAGTACAGTGAAATATACACTTTTTTTATTTTTTTTTATTGTTAACGAATGGCCCACTCATTTGACAACATGGCCCATTAATTCTAAAAATGGCCCATTGAATTTATTTTTGGGGGGCCCTGGGCCCATAGAGAAAAAATCCTTCCAGATCACTGTATAATTGACATACATTTGTAAGTACATGTACATGTATTGCTTCTAGTACATGTAAAATGTATCTGAGAAACAGACATAATCACAACAAATAAAAGTGGATCAGTGATACATTTAGGTCAAGGTCAGGTGACCTTGTCTGTCAGGCAGCCATGCATATCTTGCAATGATTCTACAAGATGTACAAATGTATATTTCATTGTATGTGTCGTACCAAATAAAAGTCTCACTCTTCCCATTATTCATAAGTGAGAAAATCATGTGATAAAAAAACATTTAGTTTTTTAAAACACATTTTTTAAGCAGCCACTAAACCAAATGTGGTAAGAAATTGTCCTGTCATTCGGTGAATTTTGAAATTTTTACATTGTTTTTGGATCGAAAAATATCTCCTTATATTTATAGAGTGACCAGGACAATAATTGTTTAGTACTTTAGGTAATTTCGATGTTCTTTCACCAAAATGAACATGATGAATATACAGGTCAGATTATTGGTCAAGTTTCATTGTTTTAATAGGACGTTTTGAATCAATCACAACATTTTGATGTACATGTACGCTAACTTGAAAAAATTACCCAGCATGAACTAGGTTCCGAAACTGCAATTTGCTGGTTACATGTAACTATTGACTATAGCTAGCGAATGTTAAAATGGGATGATATGAGATATTAAGGTTCCTCTGAGACAGGAAATTTTATCCTGGACGGGATTTCAAATGATAACACACTCTACAGTGGACATGTAAGATCCTTACTAACCCATATCATATGCAGACAAGTTAGTCTGGTCACTCGTGTTTAACAAGATATTACCTTTCCTTCAAAGTTTGTCAACATTTCTCTGATGTCAGTGTATTAATCTTTCAGTTTACAAATTTAAGGAATTAGTCATAATTGAATGTGATTAAATGATGAGTAAACAATTGATTTTACAATACATGCAGCATCGGAAAAATGATTGACATACAGGTAAACAAACAGTACTGTCCATGTAGCATGCATGGTCATTTACAAGAAGTGCATTATCTACTTACACGTTGATTTAATGGGATAACACGACTCCTCCTCTTCAACGAGGGGGAACGAACTACCCTCTGAGTTTTTCTCTCCATTTATTCATGATCCAGACCCATTTTCAGTCTGCTTTCAAACTGCTAAGATCCATTAAGTTTAGTAACATGTAAAACGCTTTCTGATTGGTCAAAAGTTTTAGATTTAGGAATATTTTGTTTCAGTGTATTATTAATTTCATCAATATACATCAATGAATTACTGTTTATTGAATTCTACTTTCAATTCGTGTGATTCAGTTTATAGTTTTTCAGGTCTGAGTCTGTACGAAAGAAAATTTTGAAGGAAAAGCACACCTGTCAGTTTCTGGAAGACCAATCAGAAAAGGCCTTTCATGATAGACTAAGACATTTTGAGGTCCCATGCAGGTTTCCAGTTCAAAGTCTGGGAAAAGGGAAATAACCCGTGTGAAAAATAATGAAGTGAGATACTGGGAATGATTTGTTTTCAAACTAGGAAAATTAACATTTTTAGGATTTCCATATGTTTACACTTCCTCAAAAATACATATTTTTTTCTTTTGTGTTTTTTTCTCACTGTCAAAAAAATGTACTAGTATATACATATAACAATGACATATATAATATTGATTTAAATTTATTTTGAAACTAGAATTATCTTTATATATTTGAATTATCTGATAAACAGGGTTTTCAAAACTGTCTTCAATTTAAATCATTTGTCTCTAGAATAGAAGCTTATCACATTTCAATGAGCAACAACAACACTGAAAACCGTTGATGAAAAATGAGAAAGGTAAATGTGCTAGATATACTTACTGGAGGTGTGATGAGATGATTAAATTCGTAAATTTTCTCATTGACAATATTTATGTACGTTTCGGCAATAAAGTTCATCGACAGGTTGTAGGTATTCCTATAGGCACCAATTGTGTCCCTTTAATAGCAGACTTGTTCCTGTAATGTTATGAATCACAGTTTATGGACAAACTCAGTAAAGACCTGTCTAAATTCCATTTAATTGATAAATTCAACAACACTTACCGTTATCTTGATGATATTTTTTCGTTAAAAAATCAAGAATTCTCTAAAGACACTGCCGAAATTTACCCAAAGGAACTTACTTTAAATAAATCAATTATTAACAAAAATACCTGTCCTTTCCTAGATTTCATGAGATATTTCAGTTTTACACCAGAAACTCTACACAAAAATTACGACAAAACGGATGATTTTTCTTTTTCTATTGTTAATTTTCCTTTTTTGGACGGTGATGTTCCTTTGGCACCATCTTACGGTGTTTATATACCCCAGCTCGTTCGCTATGCTATATTTTGTTTTTCGTAAATTGTTTTGTTATAAATTAGGTCTTTAGTTTTTCAATTGATTGTCTATACTTACTATCTTTTGAACTGAATTTTTACTGTGCGTATTGCTATGTGTTTCTTTATTCTACATTGGCTAGAGGTTTAGGGGCAGGGTTGAGATCTCACAATACATGTTTAACCCCGCCGCATTTTTGCGCCTGTCCCAAGTCAGGAGCCTCTGGCCTTTGTTAGTCTTGTATGTTTTTTTAATTTTAGTCCATTTATTAGTTTTGGAGTTTAGTGTGACGTCCATTTTAACTGAACTAGTACACAATTTTATTTAGGGGCCAGCTGAGGACCAACTCCGGGTGCGGGATTTTCTCGCTGTGTTGAAGACCCATTGGTGGCCTTCGGCTGTTGTCTGCTCTTTGGTCGGGTTGTTGTCTCTTTGACATATTCCCCATTTCCATTCTCAATTTTACACCCACTTCATTTGAAATGTTGTCGCTGATGGATAGTTGTCTCATTGGCAATTTCCGAGGTTCGAACTACTGTCGCCTTGATTTTGCCAGAGGGCGCTTTTGATTTTTTTTACGGCTAAATCAAGTGCCCGTTTATGCGATGTACAGCTAAATAGTTATTACTGAAAAAAATTTAAAAACGAATAAAACAATACACATTAAAAGCATAGTTGAAAACAAGCAATGTTCAGAGCTTTAGCTCAGATAATTATGTGTAAGTGTGTTTGTGAATTTTGCATATAGACTAGATACTATTTTAGGGATAAGAAATCATTTATATTTCCAGGGAAATTTGGTGCGAATATTTTGGGATGTTGGATCTTGAACACTTTACTTAAACAAAACTTAGGCGAGGGACTGTTAGAGCTACACAACTACATGTATAACTGATTCTTTACAATTTCAGATGAAAAAAAGAAAAGAAAAAGAAAACATATAATAATAAAAAAAAAGAATATAACCAAAAGAAAAAATATAATACAAAGAAAAGAGAAAAACATTTTTTTTCATCGAACAAATATAAAATTGAGAATGGAAATGTGGAATATGTCAAAGAGACAACAACCCGACCAAAGAGCAGACAACAGCCGAAGGCCACCAATGGGTCTTCAACGCAGCGAGAAAATCCCGTACCCGGAGGTGGTCCTCAGCTGGTGTTTATTTATTCTTTATCCATTTTCAAACAAAAAAAAATATAGTAAGTTATACTAAAATTTCTTTACTTACAAGTATTTATCCGTCTAGCTTGTGTTTTTCATCAGTTTAATTTGTGTGAAAACAGTGAATGGTCTACATATTTGGTAAATCGATATACAGTATTTGGACTTTGGAATGGAAAGCAAGTAGAATAGTAAAAATCAAAACAAAAACCCTAATAAACCCCAATAAAAAATAAACAAACAACAGCAAACGCGTGTTACGGAAATAACATCAACCAGAGTTTTTTTTCACTGCTATTGATCTGTGTTTTTTTATATTTCTTTTTTCCGTTTGATAACTGAAAAAGAATATAAAAATACAAATGAATTTTAGTCAATTGAAAACCGCATTTCCGTTTTTTTTTAATGCAATTTTGTAAGATTTTAATCAATGTAATGTCTTATTATCATTATTACTATTATCTTGCACAACGAGCATAATTATTTATGGGAATGAAAGGTGGGGGGTTGTTATAGTAAATAAATAGGTTGGTTCTAGGTTTCTTCAGAAAAAGAAATATGTTTGGTTTAAAAAAAAATAACACCAACAATGATGTTTTAGAGAATAATTTCTCCTTTCAGTCTAGCTATTATTCAACGATAAATGGTTGGAGGCTATTCCTTACCTTTTTCATGATCTTAATATCTTTTATTTCTGCATCAATAATTTTAAAAGTTTGTCACCAACCTTTTCATAAGTAGCAGGGAAGAGAGGCTCTTTTCTGATCCTAATCTTTGGTAAAATAAAAGGTTATGTCTTCAGTAGGATAAAAAATATGTATGCCTTCATATTATTCCTCAACTCTGCTTACAAATATAAGAAGACGTGGTATGATTTCCAATAAATAACGCTCCACCACCAACAACAACAACACCAGAGACAAAATGACACAGAAGTTAACAACTATAGGTCACCGAACGTCCTTCAACAATGACCAAAACCCATACCGCATAGTCAGCTATAAAAGGCCCCGAAATAACAAATCATGTAAAACAATTCAAAAGAGAAAACTAACGACCTGCTTTAGGTACAAACATTAAACAAAAAACAAATATGATAAACAGCAACAAACGACAACCACTGAATTACAGGCTCCTGACTTCAGACAGGCACTAACATAATGTGGCGGGGTTAAACATGTTTGCAGGCGCCTAACTCTCCATTTCTGCATGTATTTGTATGCTAGCATATCACATTGTGTGCCTATACCTTGCTTTGTTTGTTGTTATATTTGTCTTGTTTGTACATCTGTGTTTTTCAAGAAGTCGATGTTGGTGGTTGCTGTTGTCCATTTTACTGTCCAGTATTATTGTCGATTCCTCTTTTATTTTCATGTTTTATATAGAACCATTTCTCTTGAGGGAACCTCTTGGATTCCATTTTATTTTGCTTGTGTGAAGAAATGTCTTTTTGTACCTGATATATTTCTACACTTACACCTTTCTACGTCCTAGCAAAACGGAAAGTTTTGAATAGGATCTTTTTCTGAATATACAGTATCAGGAGATACAAAATATTCAAGTATTCATACATCCTTTGCTTTCGAATTTATGATTCTGAGTGTTCCTCGTGAACATTGATAAAAAAATAATAATTTAAAAAACGCTTTGGACACGCTAGTTTTCATGCATACAGTGTTCTTTTCATTTTTATTATTACCTTAAACTTCCCTTTGTAAATACTGTTGTCTATGTAAAGTTAATAGTTACAAAAATCAAATTTATTTCATGCAAAAAGTGAACAAATATTTATTCTAATAAAAAAAATGGGGACGCCTTAATAAGGACGATATCACACATTTGATACCATTTTACATATGAACATATAACATTTGTATTAACCTTTATTTATTAATTTAGGCAAATAATATTCTCGATTTTATAAACGAAAGCTGTTTGATAGGATGCATCACTCCCATCACTTAGGGAGCTACCATTTGATTTTTATGGGGAAAGGGGGGGGGGGGGGGGGGGGGGGCTAGGATTAAATTTGAAAAAAATAGGCAGGACAGGAGTTTTGAGTAAAAAAAAGGCAGGATGAGTCATTTGCAAAAAAAAAAAAAATTTCATCCGCCCCCCCCCCCCCCCCCCCCCCATAAAAATCAAATGGTAGCTCCCTTATTTTACTTGACACTATCATAATTCCTGTATCTCTGTTGATGTCTATTGCATACGTGGATATAACTCTATCATCCTTTGATATTATTGTCTTACAGGTTTTACCATCGGGTGACACTACCACGATATTGTTGTTTCGTCGAGAAACTAAATAAACAAAGCCATTCATGTACTGTAATTCCTGCTGGGCATGTACTATCTTGGTGTTGAAATGTCCACAGATGTTCACCAGTACTTTTGTAGCAGCAGCCTTTGCTTTCATAGTAAATGGCGCAATATATATTTTCTTGGAACAATGGAATACAATCAGCCCCAAACACATCTAAGATTGTATGAGACATGTCATTCAGATTCACTGTAGTACTTTTATCACCCTGCATGCTGACGACCAAAGTTTTACCATCACTTGCTGCTCCATAACAATTATGAGAAAGTTTATTTTTTTTAATAATTGTATTCTTTTCTTCATCCAACAGTGATGTTTGGTTTGCTTTGCCTAACGTGACAGCCACTGTATTATTTCTGACAAAACAAGCACCATATGGATACTCTGTAAATGTAACTATTTGTCTGACAAAGATGCCCTCATTACTGAACAACATTAGTTGTTTTTTTGTTGTTGTGATCACTTATCATAAATTTACCATCTGATAATACAAGACAGGCATATATTTCAAAAGGCCGCATATCATCTGGAATTGTGAGTCTTTAAAATAAGGATGGCTTGATATGTTCTATTCAAGGAAATTTTAGAACCAAATGCTTGATCTTTTCCTCCGGTCCTTATTTGTAGAGTAAATGAGGTGGTGTTGATATTAATATCTCCAAATGATTTAACATCATGTGAAATTGATTGAAGAGCAGACGAAATATTTATTATTAATTCTAGATTCTTTTCACTGAAGTGGCCTCTACTTTCTAGATGTTCAATGTATTTTTCTGCTTCTGATGTAGCTTTCTCAATTTCTCTCAGACCAATATACATCTGTAACTCAGTTGCATATTGTGTCATTTCGGTATACTCTCTCTGCAATTGGTCAATCTTATTGACCCGCTGGTCCATTTATTCTACTAGAGTTGCCATGTTTAATTCAGCTTCGAATGTTTAGACTCTAAGTCATCGAGTATTGTTTCCTCCAACTTGTTTAAGTAATCAGTCATCGACTACCACATCAGCCGGATTTCCTCAATGGCTTTTGTTTTCTGAGTATTTATGGTACTGATCATTGTTTTCAAGTATTTAATAGCTTTATCAAAGTTTTTCTTCACATCCCTCAAATCTTTTTCAAAAAGCTGAACTGAGTTTACTTGCTTTAGGATATCTGACAGAGGTTTCATGTCTTGACATTTCTGGTGTTTATCAGTGATGCACTGAACACAGCATGGACAGGCATGGAAAGAACAATAAAGTTCAAACTTCTTCTTATGGTCTCTGCACTGACTAGATATGTCTTGCATGAATGCAGGTAACGTTTGATAATCTTCAGCTGGCATGGTTTTATGGTTCTTAGACAGTCTTGACTTGCTGTGGTGTTTTTCACAGTCTCCACAAAAGAAAACCTCACATTATGTGCACCATGTGACTGCTGCATTGGAGATTCCATCATTATGACAAATTGTACAAAAGTGCTTGACCAATGAAGCCATTAATTTTCTCTTTATTTTCTGAAATTTAGTAAAAAAGTTTCCAAAATAAGTCTATTGAGTTATACATAAAATACTTTGCATAAAACATTACTGTTAGATTAAATTACGGGTATTATGAATGAATGCTTTATATTCAGATATGTAATGACAAATATACTACATGCTACATATCATACATGTATACATGTATATGAAGTAACACTGTTTTACACTTGTGACATGCTTAAAGTCAGACGTGTAAGATCTTTACTGAAACGGTTTAATTCAATTCAAAATGATTTTACCCATGTTTTTTTCACTACACAACTCTAGTTATCAATGTAGGGTTGTAAGGCGGACAGGCGGCTCCAGCTGCTTGAACAGTTTAACCAAAATTTGTATATGGGTCATTATAAAAAAACATGCAAATTTCGATGAAGTAATATTTGGAAAAACGATGTCATTGTTTAAAACATTTAATGTGTCCCTCTATTCTATAGTATGGTAGCAACTATTTTCAGAAATATGCAATGGGAAAAATGAAGGGTTCCTTCAATTTTAACAATTTTAGGTCATCCTTTGATAGAATCGTGTCAATGGTGTTACCAATTTAAAACATGCATTTAGGTACTAAATATTATTGTTAAACATCAAACAACTGTTCCAATGTGTTGTTAAGGTTTAAATTACTACTTATTGACATTATTCCTCTAGCTATACATTCTTTTTAAACATAAATTTCAGAATACATTGTCGTAAAAAAGTTGGCTGTCCTAATTATGGCTGTTGTAAATACTAAAAAATACACTTAAATTGAATACTAGTATATGTATAATGTATAAGATGAAATGATAAGAATATGCTTAATCCTTCGTATACAACCTAAAACGCTTTCATTTATGAATAAAAATTAAAAAGTATCGCATTTTTATATAGTAACACCACTGACTCTTCAGTAACTCCAATGACACAAAAGTATCACCATTGACAACACATTTCAAATTTTACTTTTATTAAGTACTGAACACAAAACAGAGAACACTGAGCAAAAGAAAAAAGAAGAAAAAATAATTCTTTGGCTTAAAAATCTCAAATTATATAACACAATATCAATAACTAAAAATGTCAGTAGTGTTACTAAATAGTGTCATTGGTGTTACCAGCATACACCAGTTTTTGAAAACTTTGTATATGTAATACATGATATTGTTAAAACATTGTTAAATAAGTATTGTTTGTTATAAATAATATGATGTTTCGCTTGTTAAACATGAAAGAAACACCAAAAAATGCTGATTGTCATAATATATTCAGTGGTGTTACTAAGCTGGTCAATGGTGTTATTTTATTAAAATGGTCTCACCATTGACAGTAACACCATTGATTTTCAGGTGTATTTTAAGGTTTAGTTACAAAATAAGGGCTCCATTCCCCTATTTTATATGGTGTTCCTGGTGCATGTTTCTACAATCAATATATTTCATAATTCAAAGTTCAGGAATTTAAAAACAAAAAGATTTTTATAAGGGTACACCATGGACACTATTTTCAATTACGATATAGCTTGTACTTACTTTTAATATTTTTTTACTTAATTTTCAACATAAATGTTTGTTTTCTTTTGCATAACATGCTTACAGGTAACATTGCTAAGGGAGAAACTATTGTAAATGCTGAAATATTGAGAAAGATAACTCTTACCCTACCAATTTGTCTTTTGGTTACACCATTGACTTAAAAAATGAGACTTTTCCTTTTGGTTAAATTTTTTATTATAAAACCAACATACACCTTCCAAATCATTAAAAAAATGTTTGTATGTATCAAATGCAATAAAAAGTGATAATTTCTAATAACAAATGATATGAATAATAGCCCTATTTCAGGTCTGAAGGGATTTATAGTAAAAAAAAACAGTTGATTCTGGCTATATCCAAGGGTTTGAGAAAAAATTAAGAATGTTTTTACAACATTTCATACTGTAAACTGTGTATAGTGTATCACAAAACATTCATATCTTTCATATGCAATAGTTATTTTGATACATTTTGATATAGCTTCATGTCTTTTGACTTGAAAAGACCAAATAACATAGTTTTGCATGTTTTTTTTTATAATGACCCATATATAGGTACTGATGACACGTTGAAAGTCAAGTTTTCACTTTTGCTCTCTGGAGTTGTGTTCCTTTTTGTTCCAAAAATGGCACTTTTTGTCGTTTCCTTGCAATAACTATTGAACCGTTTAGCAAATGATTTTTACAATTTTAAATGTTGTTACTGATGAAAAAAGTGGAGTCATTGCCAGTTCGATATTGACGAATTTCAAATTTGTTGTTCATGGGTTATTGCCCTGCAATGCTTTAACAACAACACTTATAAATGCAACAAAAACATATTTTGCTTTCATCTTGACAGTCTCTTGCTTATCACGATTTAGAGCTTGAAATGATTGTAAAGAGATGTTCTTAAGGGTTTTTTTATGTGTTGCTGTCTCACTGACGCGTCGGAACCCGACTTCTATCTCGCTCTCTTTATTCATAATACACAAACAGAGGGAGAAGATAACATACTATGGCAAATATTAAACAACAATGAAATCTTGTAGTTCTTGTGTCATAATAGTAGGATGCTGTTTCGTTGACATAATATATTACATCTCCTTTATACTATTAATGTTCGAAAAAGTTATCCTTATGATTTTTATATAAATTTTCCACGGCAAACAAACACAAAATATTTTTGTTAAAAAAAAGATGTTTTGTATTGAAATATAATTATAATTATCGCCCCCGAAAATAAGATACTGAGTGGGAATATTACCTACTTCAAAACTTTGAACATAGTCAGAATGAGCAATAATTGAAGAATGAGCAATAATTAATCAAAGAGGATACATTCTTTTGTTCCTGTGTTTTCCAACCACTATAGAATTTAGTATGTTCCTACTTCTGTTTCAACAAAGATTTCTCGGGTTTTTTTTTTTAGTTATCATGGATTGTTGCCAGTTTTATAAATTATGAATTTGAGTAATAAAATAAATGAGCAATTGAATTGTTTCATCATTCTTACCATGAACATTGTGACAGATAGGAATTTGCAAAGGGATGAAAAAAGTCCAATATCTGGGACACTTACGTACAAATTTAGATACTTGTCTCAACAGTTTGATTTGACTGAAAGACAATAGACAATATATATTTAAACATTTACATTAAATGGTTATGACATGATCAAATACAAACAAGACGTATAATTATAAATCATGATGTTACTGAATGCGATTAAGTACAATATAGATATGTGTTTATTTTATTTTTTTGAATAGGTATCTTTTGATAAGGTTTAGCATGGGCATTCTGAAAAGAAATGATATTCATCTTCAATTTCTTCACTGTGGCAAGACAGGCAAAAACGTTGTTTTCTTTCAATATTACAATACCACCCTCTCTCAATTGCTAGTTCTAAATTTACTGAGAACTGATCTGTCAGATTTTGTTTAACAAATATCAATATATTTGGATCGGTTTCCAACTTTATGGATGTTATGTAATAAATTTAACTTTTCCCATCATAGTTTTGGATTATATCTATTGATTAAATGCACGAGGAGGTGACATGGGTTGCTTAATTCCCAAGTCCTTTTTTTTTTTTGTAATGTTTTCCTACTTCCCATTTTTTTCTCTCTTTTTAACAGTTCCTATTTTTTTTACCCCCTGTATCCAACATTTTCACTTTTTTTACCCCTTATATCTTACATCTTAAAAGCGTATATTTATAGGCGTAAGAAAGGAAAGAAGATGCCAAGGAGCAATCAAAAACAATAAGACGAAGAAAAACAGACAACACCATGACCAAAGAAAACCGAAAAATCAAAACACTGTACGAGAAACTGAGCCATGATTGTGCAACACAAACACGACCAATTAAAACCGAGACGAACTCATGTGTCCCGAAAGGTTCAGCAGCTTCTGACAAACTAATGACACCAACCATGTTACTCCTATTCAAAAACAAAAGATGGATATCTATATAGATTGAATCAGTTTGGTTACTCACAAGAAGTTTACTATAAAAAATGAAAACAACACGTTAAATAATTGCATGCGTCCGAAGCGCTTTTCTGGATTTACCTTCATCAGGAACGCTCAAAGCCGAATATTTGAAAGCCGAGGATGTATAAGTACTGAAACAGTTGAGGAGCTTTATGACATAAATACATAAGAAAAATAGCCAAATACATGTAAGGTCAACTTTGCTTGAGGGAGTTGAAACCTTAGCTTCTTTATAATTTCAAAATTTATAAACAGACAATTTTAGAAACGTTTGTCATAAATCATGTCAGTACCGAAGTACTGACTACTGAGTTGATGATACCCTCGGGGACTGATAGTCCACCAGCAGAAGTAGCGACCCAGTGCTGTAAAAAATGAAAACAACACGTTAAATAATTGCATGCGTCCGAATCGCTATTCTGGACTTACCTACATCAGGAACGCTCAAAGCCGAATATTTGAAAACCGAGGATGTATAAGTACCGAAACAGTTAAGGAGCTTTATGACAAAAAATACCTTAAAAAAATAGCCAAATCCATCTAAGGTCAACTTTGCTTGAGGGAGTTGAAACCTTAGTTTCTTTATAATTTCAAAATTTATAAACGGACAATTTTAGAAAGGTTTGTTATAAATCATGTCAGTACTGAAGTACTGACAACTGAGCTGATGATACCCTCGGGGACTGATAGTCCACCAGCAGAGGTATCGACCCAGTGATGTAAAAAATGAAAACAACACGTTAAATAATTTCATGCGTCCGACGCGCTTTCCTGGATTTACCTTCATCAGGAACGCTCAAAGCCGAATATTTGTAAGCCGAGGATGTATAAGTACGAAACAGTTGCCTTGAAGAGCATTTATGACAAAAAATACCTAAAAAAATAGCCAAATCCATCTTAGGTCAACTTTGCTTGAGGGAGTTATAACAAATATCAAAATGCATGCCCCGTTCTATACTGTACGTTTTGATAGCCATTGACACGAATGTTAAAATTCCCCATGCAAAAATGTGTAAACTGTAGATTGAGTAATACAACACAAATCCAAGCACCAGTGGTACACGCTGTATTGTTTATACAAAGGGAAAATCTGGCGATCAGGCATATTAGATGATGTTACAATACAGAAAATAGGAGTGAACATGATGTTAAAGAATAGACTTCTACTTCTTCTTCTTGAAAAGCCCCCGTGTGAGATCTGTCTTGTACGAAAAAGGAAGCATATCGGACAAAGGGGAAGCACAGTTGATTCCAAAAGGAATGCCGACTAAATGTTGAAAAAGACACCTATCGTAACAAATAGCTCTTCATTTCAAAAACAAGTATCATGACGATATCAGTTTCACAGGTGCTCGGGGCATGGACTCCCCTTTTAAGTGCTTAAGATTTTTCATTAGATTTTCTTTAATATTTCAAAAGTTATTTCCCTTGTTCTACGTTTTTTTGCTCTTTTCCATACAATAATACAATAACTACAGTTTATATTTGCTGCTTAACTACCACGTGTTAACTACCCTTATTATCTAAATAAAACAAAGAATAAGGGAATATAAGTAGAAATATAAAAAATATGTAATAAAAAAATCTTAAACATGCAGAAAAACAGAAAAATGCCCTCAGCGCTATATGCATGGTCAGTTTTTGTTTTGAATCAGAGCTATTTACATAGTATGATTTGTGTTTTCCTTAAAGAAGATATTTGTATCTACATTGGAAGTTTTTTATCTAACTAAGATGGTATCATTATTACCACTGCCTTTGGTATTTCGACATTGCACGAGAAGGGGACTTTGAATGTATGTACTCTAACAGATCTCAGGATTTTATTTCCGCTGAAGATATGACCGCAACAAACATTCTCAGAGAATTGTCAGTAAAGCATATACATTTTCATCCAACGTGCTGCCATTCGTTGTCTGACCGTAAAACAGCCATCTACAGTGATTAATAAGCTGGGAAAAATAGAAATATTTATAGAAAGACTTGGTTTAAAATTGTAAATTGTATAGGTGAAATGATTTAATAATTTGCCAAACATATAAAACAAGAAGTTCCATCGAAAATGATTTGCAAAACAGTATATATAGTCTTGAAATATTTGTTCGGACAAAAAAAAGTTTGCGATTTCCTGTCGGAATCTTTTTATAAGCTTGAGATATCCTTTCAGACAAAAAAGTCCGATCGAAAAGTATTTACAAAAAAAAAATAAAAGCTTGCTATGAAAAACTGGCCAATTTAAGAATAAGTTTTATTTCATTAAACAGAATGCTCAAAATGTAAATACACATATCTTGAATGCATGGAAAAATTGTACTATGTTATAAACGAAACCTTATAAACCACGTTGGAAAAATTCTCTGAAACAGAAACTGAAATCATCATAATTTTATTGACAACATCAATATAATTTTCTCGGCATTTTAATGGGAATTAGCCGTGTCTTTTTTTTAACCGACTTGTTCTTTGATTCATACGAGGCAGACTTAATTAATAAAAAAAAAATTATGACTTTAGGTTAACAGATTTTATTGTCTGTTCTGACTAGGACTATAATACTCACGATATATTATATCCCAGGGGCCTGGTTTTCGAAAGTATCTTATGAATAAGACATGTCTTATGATGGTCTTAGGACATGTCATAGTCGTAATATATATGTTTTCGAAAGTGTCCCAAGTTACAATATGTCATAACTTTTGTCGTAAACTTAAGACTTCTCGCGACATGACTTATGATGGTCTTATGATTATCAACAAAAAATTTAATTACTTTCCATGTATAATTTCATGTTATTAAAGTACAATAAAATAGTTGTGTTGCTCGGTCGGCTAAATAGTAAAGATTTATTCTTCTCCACTTCGTCAATTAAAATTTGAATCTCCTGGGGCCTGGTTTTCGGGAGACCTAGGATATGTCTTAGTATATGTAAGAGAATGATAATCCCTTTCTTCATGATTAAGTACGAGCGTTAGCGAGTACTTATCATGAAGTAAGGGATTATCATTCTCTTACAAACTTAGAATATTGTAAAGTGCTTAAGGCTTAAATGATCTCTTGATTGGTTTTATTCAAGAATTAGTTTCTCTGTCAGTGCAATGTTTATAATTGATGCATGACTTCCTTTTTCGGCATGTTATTTATGGATTAGTTTTAGTGATGTAAGGACTTTCTTATCATTTGGGAAATATTTTTAACAAAAATGCGTTATAGATATAAGTTGACACGTACAACAGTACAAAGAAAATGTTGGAATTGTATATATTTACTGATTGTGAGTATGAATGTAAATCATGTAATATTTTAGTGAGGAATTATCCTTTTTTTATTATTTACAGTTTAAATCAATTAATACATTTGAGTTACAACTAAATTTTATTTCACAGCCAATATTTTGGTCCGGCTTTTTACATCAAATACTATTTCATTATGTCAGGGAAATGTTCAAATAAAATGCCTTTAAAAGTTTTTAATTTGTTCAAAACTTAAATTCCTTTTTTTTTTTTTTTTATTTTATCGGACTATTGGAAATAACTAATCTTCCCGACAGCTGATCCAGTAATCAAAGTTTTGGAAAGCTAAAGATTTAGGTTATTTTTCATTTTAAACTTTTTTTTTTCTTTTTTTGCATGAGATTCAAAGTTTAATAGACGAAGTGGAGAAGAATAAATCTTTACTTTTTAGCAGACTGAGTAACACTAGTATTATTTTTATTGTAATGAACAAAAAATTATATATGAAAAGTAATTAAATGATTTGAGTTGATAGTCAAAAGACCATCATAAGTCATGTCGCGAAGTGTCTTAAGTTTACGATAAAATTTATGACATATCGTAACTTGGGACACCTTCGAAAACATGTCCTACGACTAAGACATGTCATAAGACCATCATAAGACATGTCTTAGTCATAAGATACTTTCGAAAACCAGGCCCCAGATTCTAAAGATTTTGATGGCGGTTCACAGTGCAGAACATGCATGAACTTTCTTTCCCCCGGCTACTAATGTATATGTAAATCCTTAATTACTCGCGACTCGTGACTGACACAACAGTGACATTGTGTATCGAACTGTCATCTACTGATAATCTCAGCAGGGATTTGTATACTATACAGTACAAATCCTTGATCTCAGAATTCAAATGGATTTTTTTCTCTCCTTTTTCTCATTATCAAAAGAAAGACGAAACCTTTGTAATTCGACTAACCGATCTAATAATATTTTAATAAGTTTTTAGAGGTGTGGGTCTGAAATGACTTTCAGTCTAGTTTTAAGAATTTAAAAAAATCGCAGTCTTTATATAGTAATCTATTTTTGTTTAATTTGTCATCAGGCATGAGTCATCAATTATCCTCATAATTTTGCTATCTTTTTCTAATGTCTACCTTCATGAGTGGTTTGAAAAACGGAAAAACGAACAAAATTATTTATTTCGGAAAACAAACGCAGTCCGCATCTGTGCACGTATTACTTTATTTTGTGGGAATCATTTAGGTGTTTATAATGGAGTGAAATTACATTCACACGTAAATAAACTGATTAACATTGAAAATACGTTTTTGGAAACAAATTGCATTTTGATTTTGCAGAAAAAAACTGAAATTGAAGAAAAATTGTCATTGATATTGATTTAAAATGAATAGAATTACTGATAGGGACTACGACTACTATGACTTTGAAGATGACAGTGATCACGAGCCTTGCGATAGGTACTATCATACAAATATAGATTATTTATTAAGATAGTTTAATAATTTTTACCAACAAATTTATATAGGCGCCCACTGAAGGAATGACAACTCAGCCAAACTTAAAAAATGAAATTTTGCATAACATTACAAACAAACTTAAACTAGTTAACAGGTTGGGGACAAGTCAGGAAATGTGGGGTATTCCCTGTTTTCAGGGAACACCCCAGTTTTCTGGTGTTAAAAAACCCCAGTTTACAAGGACTTCCTTTTTCTATTTCAATTTAAAGCATGACATCTACAAAAGCGCACATTTTAACTGCATCAGTAGTATCTGTAAATACTTAAAGTATTTCAGGAACAACAAAACATGAATAAGTGAAGCCTTGTTTTTTCTAAAACTCAAAAACATACAAATCTTTTGTTTAGGAGTCAATTGACCAAGTTGCATGCTCCAGGTGTAACTGACCATAACTGAATTATATTCACTTCTATTGAAAATTTCTATTCATTGAATTTAAATGCCCAAGTGATTAACTTATCTTTTTGTCATCTCATAATTGATGATCAAGGTATGAATTGGTGAACAAAGGAATTGTTTTGTTGTGAGTTTAGCATCAAATTAGACTTGAAATAAGCTTGATTTTTGAACTAATAAAAACACTTGCTATCATAAAGCATTGTTATCACATGTAGAATGTGCGCTTTTGTAGATTTCATACCATAAATTGAATAGGAAAAAAGAAGTCCCAGTATACTGGGGTTTTTAAACACCAGAAAACTGGGGTGTACCCTGAAAACAGGGAATACCCCACTTTTCCTGCCTTGAGCCCAACCTGGTTAAGCAATAGTGGTTCATATATATATATCCCCTTGTAAGTTGTAGTTGTACATCCTAGACTTATAGTTTTCTGTCTGGCCATACCAGAAATATTCTAGTTACATTTTCTCAGGCCTATCATCATTGATACTGTTCTTTAGCTGATAAAAAGATTCCAAAAATGTGCTTACATCCTCTTCATATGAACTCTTGTGGACTATATAGTTATCTTGGCAATCATACCATGCTCCTTATTTTTATATTGGCAATATCTTGACTGGAAATTGCCTTCTCTTTTCATGCATTGCTTGCAGTAAAGGTTAAATCAAAGAGATTTAAAAAATAAATGATGTAATGGGTCATGTGATCGACCAATGGTAATGTGATAAAAGCTGAGGAAATTGAAATTTACTTACCTTTTAACCACATGTTTTCTGTCAATACAATAGACTATTTTCAAATTGCCGACTTTTGACTCTGTTGTATATAGTTCGACAGGTTACCTACTCTGTGGAAGGCATTTTGGTACTCGTCATGTAAGAGCAACTTAAAGAAGTTAGTTTAAGCTTACAATGGGTGCAAGTTGGGTAAAAAATTCACTCTTTTATGTTTCCTATATACGACAAAATCATTGGAAATTAAAGGTTGTGACTTTGGATGGACAAATAAAGAATTTGACAGGGTTAAACAAGTTTGAGAGTTTCCAACCCTCCCCTAACCTGTGATAATGGTGTGACAACATAAGAACAAACTATATAAATCAGTTGAAAATGGCTTGACTCATCAAATTGATTCAAAGCACACAAAAAACAACTAACAAAAGGACTGTTCTGAGAATACATGTACTTGCAGTTACTGAAAGCTTGCTAGTTCAAAGCCAATAACAAATTAATTAAAAAAAAAATCATGTGTTCTGTCCAAGACTAAAATATCAATCAGCACAAATCCTATGGATTTAGTGTAAAGATGTAAGACAGAGTCAGGAATGTTGGTGGTTCTCTCCGGCTTCCTCCACTAATAAAAATTGACTGCAAGGAAATAGTGCAATAGCGCTGAAAGTGACGTTAAACACCAATCAATCAATCATCAGATAAAGTAAGAAAAAACATGATCTTGTGCAATATTAATGCCATATACATGCAGAAGTATGATATATTAATATATCTATGTTGATTTATGTCAGACATATCCTTTTTGAAATGATTAATTCTCTTACCAGCTCAGATGATGATTTAGAGGTTATTTTACATGGAACACCTGAACAGAAGCGTAAATTGCAGACCAAAGTCCAACAAAGACATGATTCTTCAAGTGAAGATGACTTTGAGAAGGAAATGAATAATGAACTGAACAAACATATTAAAGGACTGGAACACGAAAGATCAAAAAGTAATGTCACAGAAACTGTTCAAGGTAAAGATTAATCAAGTCCAAAATTTGTATTGAGAAATTATTAACATGATTAGGTACATATACAAGGAAGGGATAATTTAATTTGCACTAAAATGAAAACCCTGCTCCTTAAAATAATTATCTGCTTTCTCTAAGAAAAATTAGCTTTACTCCAAAAATTGTATTGATGTTTTGAAAAAAAATGTAAATTTTATATTCAGTTTGTCAGGAAGCACTTATAAAAAGTAATTGGTGGTTGGTTGAATAAATCTGTAACATGTGTAAGATTAGTATAGAATCTTGAACACTTTTTATTGTGTGTGGTTGAGATTGTATCCCTTCCCTCTACCAAACATAGTATTTTGGATCAGCAGTTAGAAATTACTGCAAAATTTTGCCTTAAGAGACATAGAAAGATTATTTTGCCATGGAACCATCTGGCCTGGGATTTTATCATTCTAATACAGGAAACTGAGGAACAGAAAATTTATTTGCTATTGTGGTGGTAAGCCTTTACAGTGATGTATCTTCATGATCTTATTCATGTCATATGACATTGCAACTTTTGTAGGTCTTTATGTAGGTGATCAAATGTTTCCTATTATATATTTGTTCATATTATAGAACCACAACTGTCCAGCAAAGATATTTACTGTAATGTATATATTGCATGTATTAATGACATTTCTGCAAATAATTATCTGAAGAAAAAACTATAATACAACAAACAGAACTAGTTTTGATAGAAGTTTCTATTCCAAATTTAAATTGATTACTCATCCAAATATCCAAGATGGTGATGGGTGCTATAGGACCTTGAAGAGAAAGGGACATTAAAAATCTTCTCCTCTGAAAATTAGTTCCATCAGAATAAATCTTAGCAGCAATTGTCCTTTATATTAAAGATGACAGTTATGTCTACCAACTATTTCTAAAATGGCTACATCTTAGTTTCTGAGTAATAATAATGCAAATTAAGATCTAAATTTGGTGAATAAATTCTGTGACGATCTTGTTTCAGAGATAAATTCAACCACTAGTTGAATTGGTATTAAAATTGTCTTTAAGAAAAAGGTACCATGGTAACAAACAATACATCTACAAACTTCTAGGCCATTCATTATAATCTTGGGCCAACAGGAATATAACCACTGTACTAGACTATAGCTACTAGTAAGACTTTGTTGGTAAGATTATCAAATACAGTATTCAACTGAACACTGTGTCAAAATACATAAACAGGGCTTTTAATGGGCATTTTTTTTTTGGTAATGCTTTGATGGGGTTCCTAACATCTTCTCCAGTTTTCTATGCAAGTATTTAATTGCAATAAATGTCAATAGCAAGTTAAAATACAGGTACAGTGACAATGTGATAGTGAAAAAAAATCAATGGGAGTATCTTCTTGTCATTTTAGATAGTAGCGAAGCTCAGGACCAAGAGAAACCTACAGAACAACAAAAGTTTTATGATGATATTTATTATGATTCGGAAGAAGAGGAAATGGTTTTACAAGGTAGGGAAAAAAATCGCAATATTAATCTTTACAAACCAGTGAACCACAATTTTCATTAAAAACATTTTAAGCTAACTTTGGGACAACTTACCAAAAAATACAACTGCACTGCCTAATCTGTAATCCAAAAATAAAATTTCAATGTTATTTTTTATATGACTGCAAAAATTATAATGTTATGACGTCAGCGTCGTATTTGTCGTCGTCAGAAGACATTTGGTTTCCAGACAATAACTTGAGTAAAGGTATATGGATCTCTATGAAATTGTATCACATGGTTCCATACCATAAAAGGAAGGTTGGGATTCATTTTTTGGGTAATTGTCCTTACTGTTTAGGAATGAGGGGCCAAAAACTATACAGTTTTTATACGACCGCAAACAATTTTTTGGGATCGTATAATGGTATGATGTCGTCGTCGTCGTCTGCTGCGTTGTCTGAAGACACATTTGGTTTCCGGACAATAACTTTAGTTTAAGTGAATGGATCTCTATGAAATTTTTAAAAAAGGTTCAATACCACAAAAGGAAGGTTGGGATTGATTTTGGGGATGATGGTCCCAACCGTTTAGGAATTAAGGGCCCAAAAGGGGCCCAAAACAAGCATTTTACTAGTTTCAGGATAATTACTTGTGTATAAGTATTTTGATTGCTCTGAAATTGTACCACAATGTTTAATACCACAAGTAGAAGGTTGGGAGTCATTTTTAGGGTTAAGGTGCCAACAGTTTAGGAATTAAGGGCCAAAAAGGGGCCAAAAACAAGCATTTTTGTAGTTTCCAGACAATAACTTGTGTGTGAGTGTATGGATCACTCTGACATTGTACCACAAGGTTCCATATTACAAAGGGAAGTCTGGGATTGAGTTTGGGGGTAATTGCCCCAAACATGGAGGAATAAGGGACCAAAAAAGGGCCAAAAACAAGCATTTTTCTAGTTTCCAGACAACAAGTTGTGTTTAAGTGAATGGATCTCTCTGAAATTGTACTACAAGGTTCCATACTACAAAGGAAAGGCTGGGATTGAGTTTGGGTGTAATTGCTCTAAGGAGGGATTCAAAAAGTTTGGGGGGGGGGATTTTTTTTCTAATTTTTTTAAGGGGTTCATATTTTTTTTCAAAATTTTTCAAATTTCAAATTTTTGAAAAGTTTCAAGAAGAAAGAAGAAACCTTCAATTGCACAGTATTGCGCAATAGATTTGTAAGATCTTTGACCACATTTATTTTGTGTCAGAAACCTATATTATGTCAAAAATGTGATCACAATCCAAATTCAGACAGTATCAAGCTTGAATATTGTGTCCAAATTTGCCCCAACTGTTCAGGGTTTGACCTCTGCGGTCGTATCAGGCTGCGCTCAGCGAAGCATTTTATTCTGGTTTCAGAACAATTATTTGTGTATAAGTGTATGGATCTCTATGAAATTGTACCACAAGGTTCCATACCTCAAAATGAAGATTGCTTGATTTTGTGGGCTACATGGCCCAAACTGTTTAGGAATAAGGGGCCAAAAAGTGACAAAAAAATTAAGATTTTCTGGTTTCCGGACAACTACTTGAATATAGGTCTATGGATCTCTATGAAATTTAACCACTAGGTTCATTCATGTACCAAAAAAGGAAGGTTGGGATTGATTTTGGGGGTTATGGCCCTAACTGTTTAGGGAGAAAGGGGCTAAAAACGATACTTTTCTAATACCTTGTATAAATTGCTTATATCTTGACCAATTTCAATTGGGTTTAAGTCAAAGTCTTGAATTCTTGGGGTTCTTTAATATGCTGAATCTAACCATGTATTTAGATTTTGGGCTCCATTTTTAGATAGGTCCACATTGAGGTCCAAAGGGTAAAGAAATTAACTATGTTTGATTTCATAAAAAATTGAATTATTTGGTTTCTTTTATATGGTGAATCTAACATATATTTATATTTTTAATTTTGGGGCCTGTTTTCAAATTGGTTCACCTTAAGGTCCAAAGGGACCAAAATTAAACTTTGTTCGATTTCAACAAAAAATTAATTCTTGGGGTTCTTTGATATGCTGAATGTAACCGTGTATTTAGAATTTTGATTTTGGCCCAGTTTTCAAGTTGGACCAAATTGGAACCAAAATTAAACTTTTTTGTTTGTTTTCAACAAAAATTGAATATATGGAGTTCTTTGATATGCTGAATCTGGGTCAAGACTCAAGATGTGCAATTCATTTTCCATAGGCGACAATGGTAGCCTTTTTTTCCATTCCTCTGTCCATAACATAAACTTGGATATATGTTTGATGGCCCATTTCGATGCTGAGACATTTTCACACATGTGGTTAAATTTTTGGGGTACGAAGTGAGATAAATTTTTTTTACAAATTGGGCAACCCCTTAAGGCCCTATGCGTTGCTACTCCAGCAAGTGAAAAGTCCTTATTTTCACACAGTTAAATTTTCTGAAAATTCAGTATTGTACAAACAGACATCGTGGATTCAAACTCCGGCCAGGTCAAACCAAAGACTTTAAATTGGTATTTGCTGCTTCTCCACTAAGCACGCAGCATTAAGGAGTAAGAGCAAAGACTGGTCGTCTTGAAATCAGAATAATGTGTCTGGGTAAGGTGACATGTCTTCCTGCGGACTGTTACCTTGTGAACTAGCACGTTAAAAAATCTGACTCAGCGCGTTGGTCTAGTACAAAGCAGAGTAAATATTCATATTACATTAACATGTTCTCGTCCTGAATATGCATATCAATTTGTCGTTGGATGTTAAGCAGCCTATCATCATCATCAATTACTTAAAATAGTATCATGTCCAATTTCATTGCATACAGGGTTTTTTATTTCTATTCATAGTTCAGTACCTCACTCTGAGGCGCATTAGGGATATTGACCCATCTTACTGTGTATTTAGATTTTGGATTTTTGGGCCCTGTTATCAAATTTGTCAACATTGAGATCCAAAGGGTCCAAAATTAAACCTTGTTTGATTTCATCTAAAATTGAATTCTTGGGGTTCTTTGATATGGATATTGGACATTAATAGGTAAATGTCCAATTTAAAATTTCTTAGACCACATTCCTCCTGTGTCAGAAACCTATGCTATGTCAGCCTATGTCAAATATTTAATCACAATTTAAATTAAAAGCTGTATTGCACGATTAATAGAAATTGAAAATAGATTCATAGTTAAAAATAGATACAGCATAATTTTATTTTTTGAGAAGAAATTAAGTATAAATATAGTTTGAAATTTACTGTTCATTACCGGTATTAGATATTTTGAAAATGATAAAAGGTAAGTTTTTTCTTTAGATATTTTAAAGACATTGTATTAATGATGAATGATATTTGGAAACTGTTATTTTCATTTTATTTGTAAATTTTTTTGAAGAACTTCATGGTAGGTTTGTTTGTTATTTGGTATAAATTAATTTTTCGAATGCTATATATTTATATATATTTTTTTTTTGATGAAGAGAACCCTTTTAAAACCTAAGCTAATATTGTCCATAAATAAATAAATAAATTCAATTCATGGTGTACTTGGATATGCTGAATCAAACTATGTATTTAGATTTGGATATTGGACCATAATAGGTAAAAGTCCAATTTCAAATTTTTCTGTTCTTTGACCACATTCATTCTGTTTCAGAAACCTATGCTGTGTCAAATATTTAATCACAATCCAAATTCAGAGCTGTATCAAGCTTGAATGTAGTATCCATACTTGCCCCAACTGTTCAGGGTTTGACCTCTACGGTCGTATCAATCTGCATCCAGCGGATCATTTTATTTTTCTATACTATTAATTCAGAAATTTTTGCAATGTTTTTGATATAGCAAAAGTTGTGACAGGGGATTAAAGGTTTCACAAAATAAAAACACACATTTTGAATTTTGATAGCATTAATTTACTTATAAGCAGCATTTCCTGAAATTGCGATAATAAAGATCACATTTTTGTCCATTATTCAACATTAACAATAATAAAAGACCTCAAAAATATCTAAATTTACACATAACTTGTGTCAGTTAAAATTCATACTGCATCTACAGATTTCATAATTACTAATATTTTTTGCAGGTGATGAACGTGTGAAAAGAAGACCACCAGTTCAAAGCAATGATGACTTACTGTACGATCCTGACCTTGACGATGAAGACCAGCGATGGGTGGATGCTGAACGACAAGCTTATCAGCCGGCTGTACCCTCAGGATCTAAATCAAAACGTCTAGCTAACAGTGATGCAGTTTTAAACTGTCCAGCCTGTATGACATTACTGTGTCTTGATTGTCAGGGGTAAGCTGCTTTAATTTTGATTTATTGCTTGGGTCACAATCCCCTAATGAGAAGTGGCTTAACAGAGGGTAGACCTGGGTAAAGCTAGATAATTCTTAAATTAGTAATGAGGGTGCTCATTTCCAAAATCTGGCTTTTTGGTAATTTTTTCCACTTTTTATGGCCCCCACAACAAAGCTGTGGGGGCCATATAGTTTTACACTTATCCGTCATTCCGTCATTCTGCAACATACAGTTATACAGACTTTTTTTCTAAACGCCTTCACATATTGAGCTGATTTTTATACGACCGCAAAAAATTTTTGCGGTCATATATTGGTATGACGTTGGCGTCGTCGTCGTCCGAAGACACATTGATTTTCGCACTCTTACTTTAGTTTAAGTGAATGGATCTCTTTGAAATTTTACCATAAGGTTCAATACCACAAAAGGAAGGTGGGGATTGATTTTGGGGGTTATGGTACCAACAGTTAAGGAATTAGGGGCCAAAAATAAGCATTTTCTAGTTTCCAGACAATATTGTGGAACGGTGTATGGATCTCTCTGAAATTATACTACAAGTTTCCATACCACAAAGGGATGGTTAGGATTTGCTTTGGGGGGTTATGGCTCAAACCGTTTTGGAATTAGGGGCAAAAAAGGGGGAAAAACAAGGTTGTCCTTGTTAATGGACAAATACTTTAGTACAAAACATAATTTAAAGCAGTGTAAGGGAGATAAATCAAATACATCATTGAAATTATCTCCCTTACACTGCTTTTAAATTATGTATAAAGTAATGGTTAATGAACAATTAAGATAATTTAAAACAGTGTAAGGGAGGTAATCCAAATACAACGTTTTGGTTATTTCCCTTACACTGCTTTTAAATTATGTTTAAAGAAATGCATATTTATAAAGGAATACCAGTAAAAATATCTGCAAATGTTGCATCTTTTTTTTTTTACAAAAAAATCCATATGAAAGATTTGACACTATATTTTAAATTCTATTATAAAATAGATTAAGTTAGTACTATGGTAAATTTAAATGGGTAATTATGGTTGCGAACTCCATTGGAAATTTAAATTGAGATTATGACCATATCTTGAGGGAAAGAATTTTTTGGGAGAAAAAAAGGGGGGGGGGGGGTATAAAGAAATTGTGGGGGTCAATTTTTTCTCATTTCAGATTTCAGAAATAAAAAAGAATTATTCTTCAAATATTTTTTTTTTTTCAAATTTCAAATATTGAAAAATTTCAAGAAGTAATCTTTAATTGCACAGTATGGCGCATTAGATTTGTAAAATCTTTGACCACATTTATTTATTTGTTATGCCGAATCTAACCGTGTATTTAGATTTTTATTTTTGGGTCCAGTTATCAAATTGGTCTACATTAAGGTCCAAAGGGTCCAAAATTAAACTTTGTTTGATTTTAACAAAAATTGAATATATTGGGTTCTTTGATATGCTGAATCTAAACATGTATTTAGATTTTTGATTTTTGGCCCAGTTTTCAAGTTGGTCCAATTTGGGGTCCAAAATAAAACTTTGTTTGATTTCAACAAAAATTGAATATATGGGGTTCTTTGATATGCTGAATCTAACCATGTATTTAGATTTTTTATTTGTGGTCCCCGCTATCAAATTGGTTCATATTGAGGTCAAAAGGGTCCAAAATTAAACTTTGTTTGATTTCATCAAGAATTGAATTATTGGGGTTCTTTGATATGCCAAATCTAACCGTGTATTTAGATTTTTAATTTTGGGTCCCGTTTTTTAAATTGGTCTACATTAAGGTCCAAAGGGTCCAAAATTAAACTTTGTTTGATTTTAACAAAAATTGAATTCTTGGGGTTCTTTGATATGCTGAATCTAAACATGTATTTAGATTTTAGATTTTTGGCCCAGTTTTCAAGTTGGTCCAAATTGGGGTCCAAAATTAAACTTTGTTTGATTTCAACAAAAATTTAATATATGGGGTTCTTTGATATGCTGAATCTAACCATGTATTTAGATTTTTTATTTGTGGGCCTGCTATCAAATTGGTTCATATTGAGGTCAAAAGGGTCCAAAATTAAACTTTGTTTGATTTCATCAAAAATTGAATTATTGGGGTTCTTTGATATGCCAAATCTAACCGTGTTTTTAGATTTTTAATTTTGAGTCCCGTTTTTTAAATTGGTCTACATTAAGGTCCAAAGGGTCCAAAATTAAACTTAATTGATTTTAACAAAAATTGAATTCTTGGGGTTCTTTGATATGCTGAATCTAAACATGTGTCTATATTTTTTATTATGGGCCCAGTTTTCAACTTGGTCCAAATTGGGGTCCAAAATTAAACTTTTTTTGATTTTAACAAAAATTGAATTCTTGGGGTTCTTTGATATGCTGAATCTAAACATGTGTTTAGATTTTTTATTATGGGCCCAGTTTTCAAGTTTGTCCAAGTTGGGGTCCAAAATTAAACTTTGTTTGATTTCAACAAAAATTTAATATATGGGGTTCTTTGATATGCTGAATCTAACCATGTATTTTGATTTTGGACATTGGACCATAATAGGTAAATTAAAAAAATTCAAGTTCTTAGACCACATTCTTTCTGTGTCAGAAACCTATGCTGTGTCAAATATTTAATCACAATCCAAATTCAGAGCTGTATCAAGCTTGAATGTTATGTCCATACTTGCCCCAACTGTTCAGGGTTCGACCTCTGCGGTCGTATCAAGCTGCGCCCAGCGAAGCATTTTATTGTAGTATGTGAGTCTACTATGTTCAGTTACAGATCGAGTTTACGTTTGGTTCCATTCCACTGATTTTTGCCAAAACAACAGACTTTGGACGTTGAACATTTTTTGAAAATAACAGTTACACAGACTTTTTTTCTAAACTTCTTCACATAATGAGCTAATTTTTAGAATGTGAGTCAACTATGATGAGTTACAGATCATGTTTACGTTTGGTTCTGCACCACTGATTTTTGCAGAAACAACAGGCTTTGGACATTTTGTGAAAATAACTGTTAAACAGACTTTTTTTCTAAACTCCTTCACATATTGAGTTGGTTTTTGTCTCGCCGGCTGGAAAACGAGACATAGGCATTGCTTTTCTGGCTCTGGCTCTGGCTCCAGCGACTGCTGTGGTGATGGCGTCAACAATTGTTAAGTTTTCTGCTTAAGTTAGTTTGATAGGAACTACTTATGATAGATCATTGATATTTAATATAAAGTTGCATTACTATCAGTACATATCAGTTTGATGACTATTTCGAGGCCCTGACCCCTAGGTCATGGTCCAGCGACTTTGAATTAAGGAGCAATTTTCAATGTTTAGTTTTGTGCTTAAGTTAGTTTGATAGGATCTACTTGTGATAGATCAATGATATTTTGTATGAAGTCGCATATCAGTTCATATCAGTTTGTCGACTATTTTGAGGCCCTGCCCCCTAGGTCATGGTCCAGTGACTTTGAATTAATTAGCAATTTTCAATGTTAAGTTTTCTGCTTAAGTCAGTTTAATAGATCAACTATATTTTGTAGAAAGTTGTATTACTATCAGTACATATCAGTTTAACGATTATTTTCATGCCCTGCCCACTAGATAATGGTCCACAGACAATTAATAAACCATGTTGCTGTCCATAAGATTGTCTTTTTCTGAATTTTATGCCGACAGGCGAGACATATCTCTGTGTCAACAGTTTATTAGTATGTGAGTCTACTATGATGAGTTACAGATTGAGTTTATTTCTTGTGCTGCTCCACTGATTTGTGCCGAAAGTACGGGATTTGGACTTTCGTGAAAATAACCTTTTGGGAGCTACCATTTGATTTTTATGGGGGGGCTAGGATGAAAAATTTTGTCCTGCATTTTTTTTTAGTTGTAATCTCTGTCCTGCCTTTTTATTTTTTTCTCTATTCGGTCCTGCCTTTTTTTTTTGCCAAGCTGCTCATCCTGCCTTTTTTTTTACTCAAAACTCCTGTCCTGCCTTTTTTTTTTAATTTCATCCTAGCCCCCACCCACCCACCCACCATAAAAATCAAATGGTAGCTCCCTTATACAGACATTCAAATTTCTACTCCTGAAAATGGCTTCAAGCTTTTTTTGTGAGCAAGGTCATTAGTGTCATTCTGACACATCTAGTTTTCCTAGTTTTTCCCAGATCACACTTTTTTTACCCCCTATATCCCACACCCCTACTTTTTTATACCCACATCCAAAAAGTGTAGACTTGAAATTGGAGATTTGATGAATTAAAGACAAATTTAAAAATGTTTTTCGCTTATTTTATGTTCTTTCTATACAATTGTTCACCTATTTTGAAAGAATTTAATCCGTAATATTTCAGACTATTAAAGAGATGAATGCATTATTTTTTTAATTTTCTGTTATAGTTCATAGAGCTAAAGTTGTATGCAAAAATCTAAAATTCGATTTTTCATGTATACATCCATCTTTCAAAACTACTTTATTTTTATAGACTGGTATCAGTTATAAAACATTGAAATTTCTGATGATTATTTTCCTTACCAAATGTACAAGTTTGTTTAAATTAAATCAAAATGATATGCTTTGCTTCATGGTATGATAATTTGATAAAAATAAATCTTACTGGAACCAACATCAAGAACACATTAATTTCTAAATATGGTTGAAATACAACTAATGTTCTCCAGCTGAGCCTAGCAATATTCAAGGTAATTTATACACTGTCCAACAGTGAGTGCCCTTACAATCTGGGTTATTGCGGTAAAGTGCCCTTTCAAACAACTAGCACCTTTCTGCCCTGAGATTCAAGCTGGACCATTGAAAATATTACGAAAATCTGTGACATAGCCCATTTACTGTTCCTTGAACTTAAATTTGAATAGAAAGCAAGTTGATAAAATTATTGTATACATAATATATAAAACAATACATGGACTTCTAATTTTCAAAATGTTAAAAAAAAATCTCATTAAGAATCTACAGTTTACTTTTGCATTGAACAAAAGATGTTTAATAAAATTTTTGAATTACCAAGTTTTTAATGTTGATTTGTTGGTTTACTTAAGAGTAGGTTCACTTTGTAACTGTCAGGTAGAAAAAAGGGGGATATATGTTTTATTTTAACGAAAAACAAACTTTAATCATTTCATTTATCTTTTAGGCATGATATTTATGAACACCAATATAGAGCTATGTTTGTTAAGAACTGTCGTGTTGATACAACAGAGATATTAAAACAGCCGTTACAGAAGAAAAAACGTACCAAAAAACAGAAGACATTAGACACTACAAATAATGAAACAGAGGACAATTTTCATCCTGTTAAATGTACAGAATGTTCCACGGTTGTTGGAGTATTTGACGATGATGAAGTTTATCATTTCTTTAATGTACTAGCTAGTCATACATGAAATTCCATTCTTCAGTATTGAGTGCATTCTATATAAATATTTTCATGAGACTTCACTGAAACTTGGTAATTGGCGAATGAGGTCCTAAACAATGTATATTTTACTAATGATAAACTTTATTTCATTTTTTGGTGTACTAACAGTGAAAAAAACATATCTTTAGATAATTTAAAAACTGAAAAATTGAAATAAATATGTTTACAGTTTTAGTACAAAAATTATACCAGCATCAAGAGAAGTTCTAAGCTCAGGTTAAAATAATATGAACAACCTAGCGTTTCATCCTTTTAAGAATTGCCTGCATGTGTTATTGTATCAATGGATCAAGATGCAAGAATAATTATTGTGCCATATGATGAAATTCCACATACAAGTGTATTATTTTTCAATATGATAAAAACTTTGCAATAAATTCAGATGAAAATACTATATAATTATAGCTTTTGTAGAGATCATTATGAGTTTTTATCAACTCGGAATCAAGGTCTGTTGATATTGATTCTTGTGGTGATATAAACTCATATCGACCTGTACAAAAGATGTAAAGTCCTATGATCCTTCACATTTAACAAAAAAGATGAATATTGTTTCATTTACTTGAATGCCTAAGTTTTACTATAAAACACAAGTCCATGTTCTTTTATAAGAAAATATTTTATTTTATGTTAATTTTCAGAAATGTACTGCTTTTGAATTATTGTCTTCTTGTGCTCTAACTTGCCGACAGCATTTCAGTAATATGCAGTGACCTCAACTATGACACCTCTCGCTAAAAATTTAGCAATGGCATGGTGCAAATGTGAAGGGAAAAACTGTTAAAGAAGAAAAGTAAATTAAAACAAATGTGGAAGGAAGATAGTATTAACTGATTCTTATTGAAAATATGAACACACCAAATTCTTAACAACTGTTATGACAAAGTTTAATTTATAAATAGGAACACATGGAAAATATAAAAAAAAAATTAATAAACATTGCTCTATTATCTCGCTTGTTATACACATGCTTCATGATTCTGTGTTGATTGTTGATCATTAAAATCAGAAACCTGAAGGTTAATTAGCAGCCTAAAATTTCAATCAATAATCACAGAAAGAAATATTTCTTGTTGATTGTATGTTATGGATTCCTAATAAATGTAAAAACATGCACAGAGGTATATGCATGCATTGGATCATTAATTTCCTTAACATTAATATCACCAGACTTTAATTACAACAATTCAAACCAGAAAACTTACCGCCTGATTTATGTACAAAACAATAAACGAAAACCAACTATGATATACAGCAACAAAGGACAACCACTGAATTACATTCTCCTGACTTGGGACGATGCACATACAGAATGTGATGGGGTTAAACATGTTTGTGGGCGCTCCAACCGTCCACTTACCTGGGACAGGGGTGTAACTACATAACATAATAGGAACAAACTATAAAAATCAGCTGAATAGGCCTTAACTTATCAGATCGATACAAAGCACAAAACAACTAGCAAATGCACAAAAACAAATAAAATGCAGATCTGAAAGTACAACTAATTAAAAAAATCATGCATCTAAGAATAAAATAGCAATCAGTACACATCAAACTTCCAATGGAGTTAGTGTAAAGACGTCATTAATAGTCAGAGAAAACATGACATTATGTAATGACAAAATAAGGGTATCAACATCTTGTAGGACCATGAATGTAAATATGTGTATAACACTAATATTTAGTTTGGTTTTAATTTATTGATAACAAAATCAATATTTATACCGATAAAAACAATATTCAACGATCTAATAACTTTTAGAATACGTTTATTTAAAGGATCGATAAGTTTACCCGGATTGTATCTAAATTTACAGGCTCGGTAAACATCATTGTGTAATTAGGATGTACTTTCTATGCATGAATTTGTTTGAGGGCCTCAAGGAAAATTACACAAGTTCTAATTGGGGAACCCTCTTTAAATAAAAAAACATCCTTAATAATTATCGAACCACTATTCTAACCATTTAAACTTGCTATTCTTAATGACATGCATGTAAATATAGCACCTTCCTGAGGTTTGCCGTATACTAAATGTCTGTTTGATCTTGACCTTTGACAGAAAAATCAAATTTATAGTTTGGCAGACATTCTAGATCATTATATCAATCAATTGTATTCATCAGGTAGGTATATCGTACAATGAATACTTTGTTGTATGTTCTTCAAAGTGAACTGATCATTGCATTTGTCCTAAGATGAAAGGGTTTAATTTTTTACTAAAGAACCTTGCCCGTTTACACAAGTAGTAATGGGCAGATGTCTGCCAGTGCATCTGGGTAGAGAAAATTCTGACCAAACTGTTTGATTTTTTTAATTCTAAAAGGGGCTGTATTTAATACAGTTTACGTTCAAATTGATTGAAGTTTATAAAATTGTATTTATCTCAATATCTATTTTCAGAACCACAGACACTAGGGGTATGGACCAATTTTTCTTTTGGGGTTTATTTTTTTTAGAAAATATTCGTTAATAATTAACTCATTATCACTTATTTAATGTGTTGATGCATTTATCCATGCAATATTTCAATAACAGTGATTTATATATTCTGCCTCTTTATTTTTATACATATATTTTTTCGTTTGGGCTTGTATTATATTTGCCTTCGGGTTTATATGATCCGTTCATCCTATTTTGACTCTTTCAAAATTTAAGAGTCTATCCTAAATTGAGGTAAATTATATGGCCTTCCAAATACAATTTCGTTTCCTAACATCACTGAAGAGACATTAATTGTCGAAATCTGGATATGGTGTACA
Source organism: Mytilus californianus (assembly GCF_021869535.1). Taxonomy (NCBI): domain Eukaryota; kingdom Metazoa; phylum Mollusca; class Bivalvia; order Mytilida; family Mytilidae; genus Mytilus; species Mytilus californianus. The sequence continues at coordinate 116,287,789 of NW_026262690.1, read as the reverse complement.
AATTTTTGCACCTCATGTTTGCGGTATACCATCTTTTTCGCAAGTTTATTAATCTGTTTGGTAATAAATTAATAATAAGATCTATTTTGTTACATCTTGTGATCCGTTTATTTGGCAATCACCAATGGCAGTCAGCAGGGTTTAAGAACATCAGTTGTTCGACCTGCTTGTCAAATGCGTTTTGTTAATATATACTTTTTCACTCATTTGGTCTTTTGGAAAATGTTGTTTGTGCTGTATTTAGACCCCTGTACCAAGAAATTTGATTGCATGCACACGTATAAAAATTGCGGTTTTATCCAACGCAATCATAGGTTTGAACGTTGTTTTCAATCTAGACTTGTTTATATTTTTTCGTTTGGGCTTGTATTATATTTGCCTTCGGGTTTTTATGATCCGTTCATCCTAATTTGACTCTTTCAAAATTTAAGAGTCTATTCTAAATTGAGGTAAATTATATGGCCTTCCAAATACCGTTTCGATTCCTAACATCACTGAAGAGACATTAATTGTCGAAATCCGGATATGGTGTACACATTTTTGCACCTCATGTTTGCAGTATACCATCTTTTCCGCAAGTTTATTGTTTTCTGTTTGGTAATACATTAATAATAAGATCTATTTTGTTACATCTTGTGATCCGTTTATTTGGCAATCACCAATGGCAGTCAGCAGGGTTTAAGAACATCAGTTGTTCGACCTGCTAGTCAAATGCGTTTTGTTAATATATACTTTTTCACTGATTTGGTCTTTTGGAAAATGTTGTTTGTGCTGTATTTAGACCCCTGTACCAAGAAATTTGATTGCATTTGTTTTCAATTTAGACTTGTTTATATAATAATATATACACTACTGTTGCTCTTGCTTAAGTTTAAGGTGTTCTTTGTGCTTTTTGATTATTCAATGTATGTGTTGTTTTTAATGGTAACAGTGTCTTCTATCCTTTGTCATGAAATACGTGTTTCTATTTCAATTTTACATTCGGCCACGTTTCACGGTTAGAACATTTATTTCCCGGTTAGAACATTTACTTGACTGATGGTTTATTAATAATTACCAATCCGCTATTGTGTGATTCTATTCAGTTGACCTGCGATCGTCTCCGCTTTTTAAGGGGTTCGTTCGTTTTGCTCAGTCTTTAGTTTTCTATGTTATGTTTTGTGTACTTCTGTTTGTCTTTCTGGTCGTATTTCGTTTTTTGCCATGGCATTGTCAATTTGTTTTCGACTTGTGAGTTTGAATATCCCTTTGGTATCTTTCTCCCATCTTTTTTTGTTATTTTGTAAATAAGTTAAAATATTAGAGAATATTTATTAAAACCAGAAACACCAACAAAAAAAAAAACAACCCAAAAAAACAGGAAAAGAAGGGTCAATGCCCACCAGCACCTGCGTTCAAGGCACTAATTTACAACTTTGTTAGAAGCATTTTTGAGTATTTTCCCATAGATGCAATATTTCATGTTTTTTCATTAATTTTTCTTAAGAAGAAGAGCCTTTGGTCAAGAAAGGATGTTACAGATCAACTATCTATGAAACTGTATTAAAGACTGATATTTTATTAAAGTCGTTAAACAAAACAACAATTTTGCACATTTATTCAATCTATTGTGATTTTTTAAAGAAAAACAATGGTGGTATGCACAGAAATCATGGACATTAATTTGTTTTTTGTGTATTTTTATTATAAGGAAAATGTCTTACGGAATGCAGTTATGATCCATACGTATAAAATCAGTCAGAAATTGTTTTTTCGTTGAGTATTGTAATAAGATTCCTTACCAACATCTTGCGAGAAATGCAACAACATAAACAAGTCGAATGAAAATGTTTTGATTTCTTTACACTATTACAGACCAATATATGAAAGTAAATATTATGGGTACTATACCTATATTTATTTTCCGTTTAGACACAATGCGCCTCAGATTTTATGGCATGTTTAACATAAAAACGCTTTCTGTTGATTTATTAGTAGAAAGGCATATCAGAAATTGCGGCACCCGGGACTAACATTGGTCCTTCTTAAAAAAACTTCCTAAATTTACCATTTTACGATTTTTGTATACTTCTGAATTATCGATATGAGTATATCGTTATGGGTCCATAGAATTACACAAGAAGACCACAGAATACCCGCAAAAAGTTAAAAGTAGAAGTTACGTTTATCTATTAGACTTCAAAAATTCATAATTGGAAAATATACTAAATAGTTTTTATTTAAAAAAAATAGGGCGTTGTATGACATTCTTGTGTCTTTCTATGTTTCGATCCATGTCCTGGTGACCGTTCATTAATTATTGCAATAAAATGAAAATTGGGATTATTTCATATTTTATAATTAAGGGAGACATGACACGATTTTTTTATTTTTTTTTATTATTAAATTAAATAATATTAGTCTTAAAACATATTTTGTACAATTTTGCTGGTCAAAACCTGATAAATCAGCATTTTTCTGGTCCAAGAATCTAGCGCTTGTCATAATGACTGAATTTTAATTAGATAACGATCACGTGATCGTGCTTACGTCAGTGGTTACAAGCTGGGAAAATGTCTCTTAACTGGACGATGTCGATACACTATGGACGGTATTGACAGCACTTTTCCCGATTACTGACAAACTATAAAGACATTGTGTGTGAAAAATAACAAAGAAAAGGATGCGAAGAGTCAAAAAACGACGATTTTTCAGACAATACCGATCGGATTGTTACAATACATATTTGGTTTGTCTGATGAATAAAATTAATAGACCGCTTTCTGCATTTTTTCATTTAAATAAAACTAGTTTTTAATCATGATTGAAAATATAAATTTCTAATTATTGATGATCAAATTGTTCTTTTTTTTTTCTCTCTGTTACGGTAATGTTATAATTATGTGTGCGCCAGAAGCAGAAAAAAAAGATAGTAAAAGTCAAATTAGGCGTTCGCAAAGTGTCCTTTTTATACGACCGCAAATATTAAAAATTTTTTGGTCGTATATTGGTATGACGTTGGCGTCGTCGTCGTCGTCGTCGTCGTCCGAAGACACATTGGTTTTCGCACTCTAACTTTAGTTTAAGTCAATGGATCTCCATGAAATTTTACCATAAGGTTCAAGACCACGAAAGGAAGGTTGGGATTGATTTTGGGGGTTATGATACCAACAGTTAAGGAATTAGGGGCCAAAAATAAGCATTTTTGTAACTTCCAGACAATAACTTGTGTGTAAGTGTATGGATCTCTCTGACATTGTACCACAAGGTTCCATATCACAAAGGGAAGGCTGTAATTGATTTTGGGGGTAATTGCCTCAAAATTTTAGGAATTAGGGGCCAAAAAAGGGGCAAAAAACAAGCATTTTTCTAGTTTCATGACAATAACTTGTGTGTAAGTGTTTGGATATTTCTGAAATTGTACTACAAGGTTCCATATCACAAAGGGAAAGCTGGAATTGAGTTTGGGGGTAATTGCCTAAAACGTTTAGGAATTGGGGGCCAAAAAGGGGCCAAAAATAAGCATTTTTTCTAGTTTCCAGACAATAACTTGTGTTCAAGTGTATGGATCTCTCTGAAATTGTACTGCAAGGTACCATACCACAAAGGGATGGCTGGGATTGAGTTTGGGGGTGATGAATCATAAGGGGTTCAAAATATTTGAGGGGGGGGGGGATTTTTTTTTTTTTTTTTTTTTTCTTTTTTTCCTTTTTTTTTTCTTTTCAAATTTTCCATTTTAAGTTGGTTAATTCTGATTTATATTTAAAAGCAAATAATAATGATATGGTAGGAGATACACACCAAACAGGATGTGTAAATTATTATATAAGTATTGTGCAATAGCAAGAAATTTTCAATTGCACAGTATTGCACAATAGCAAGAAATCTTCAATTGCACAGTATTGCGCAATAGCAAGAAATCTTCAATTGCACAGTATTGCGCAATAGCAAGAAATATCCAATAGCACAATATTGCGCAATAGCAAGAAATTGTCAATTGTACAGTATTGCGCAATAGCAAGAAATATTCAATTGCACAGTATTGTGCAAAAGAAGATACTTCGTATAAATTGCTTATTTCTTGATCAATTTCAATGGGGTTTTATTCTTGAATTCTTGGGGTTCTTTAATATGCTGAATCTAACCGTGTATTAAGTTTTTGGATTTTGGGCCCCATTTTTAAATTGGTCCACATTGAGGTCCAAAGGGTCCAAAATTTAACTTTGTTTGATTTCATCAAAAATTTAATTATTGGGGTTCTTTATATGCCGAATCTAACCGTGTATTTAGATCCTTAATTTTTGGTTCCGTTTTCAAATTGGTCTACATTAAGGTCCAAAGGGTCCAAAACTAAACTTAGTTTGATTTTAACAAAAATTGAATTTTTAGGGTTCTTTGATATGCTGAATCTAACCATGTATTTAGATTTTGGATATTGGACCATAATAGGTGAATGTCCAATTTAAAATTTTTAAGTTCTTAGACCACATTCATTCTGTGTCAGAAACCTATGCTGTGTCAAATATTTAATCACAATCCAAATTCAGAGCTGTATCAAGCTTGAATGTTGTGTCCATACTTGCCCCAACTGTTCAGGGTTCGACCTCTGCGGTCGTATCAAGCTGCGCCCTGCGGAGCATTTTATTTAATTTTTTTTTATTACATAGAGACTTTTAATATGTATAAATTATCACCAAAAGTTATGCTTATAATTTTTTTGGTTGGAAACCATACATCACACAAGGGATTTGTATAGTGAAAAATCCTTTATTACACTATTTCTGCATTAGGATATTCAATTAACAATTTTATTACTTTCCCCCTTTTATGACAATTCAATTCAATATTTAATTTACGTCTCATCGGTGTCTTCACCTAATGTATAAAATTACACAATACAAAACATTTATTGGAGGCTGTTGTTTTAGTGATTAAATGTTGACACCTATAGCATACTTGACCAGGTGAAAGGTAAGAAGGCACCTGCAGTGTGATTTAGTCACGTGTTATGTTATTTACCTTTTAAAATCATACATTTCTAAGAAAAACTATCTTATGTTGAAATAATTAATATAGTTATACTACACATCCAAAGTATGCTATTCCATCCAGACCCTTATAAATCTAACTTCAAATTTAAGGAATTACACAGAGTAAATTCAAATTCACTTATTTCCACCCCTCTCTTCCAAATATCATTTAGTAATCAATTTGTTTATTGCTACCAGCAAAACGCTTGAGTCCAGGAAAATATTAGCAACACATACTGTTCTTTTTCAAAATATTTTTTTTTTTCTAAAAGGGGTCATTTGAATAAATGTTAGATTTTCAATCGGACTGAGCAGGAAAATGTTTACATGTAACATACTTCAGTCTTCAAGAACATGAGTTGTGTATTAGCTGTATTTGGCTTTGTATGATCTAGCTAACAGTATTTGTGCGTTGTCTCTATTGTTTTAACGTTAGTGGTTTCTTTACTTCGTACCGATCTTTTGGTCCGAGTACAGTTATTTCGTAGTGCATTTCTTTTAGACACATAAATGAAAATTTAAAAAATCCCACCTGCGCTTTCTCAATAATTTTTTTACAGTGTGTTGTACTACTTTTGAGACAAATTATATCAAAATTATAGAAAACTTCATCGGCTCTAACTCAAAATATGGACAATTTTATGTTAAGGGGATCTTGAAATCTTTTGACAGCTTCCGAAGTGCTAATTTTTAACATTTTTCAGCCAAATTTTTTTACAGTGTCATTTCCCCCCCCTCCTTTTACTTGCTATTTTTGTCATACATATACCACTGACATATTTTGATTGTGCCTGTCTTAAATCAGGAGCATATAGATCAGTGGTTGTCGCGTTGATTCATGTCTGTCATTTTTTTTCTACGGTAATTATTTTGTTGTAAATAAGTTAGTTTTCTCGTTAAAATTGTTTCACATTTTCACGTTGAGAACTTTTATAGCCAAATATACGGTATGGGGTTTCTCATTTTTGGAGGCCGTACGGTAAACGACACTCTCTTCATTTATAATAAAGTTTCCATTTTAAAAAGAAATGTTTTTCATCATCTGAATCTTTACCAACTAAATAGTTGTCAATAATTATATTCGATGTTCAATATAAAAAAATTGAGAATGGAAATAGGGAATGTGTCAGAAAAAGAATGTAAAAGACTTATGATTCACATTCTCGTATCATTTCCTTGTTTGCTTTTTATGCTTTTTGTCTAACAATTTCTTATGAAGTTATAGACTTGCAAGCATACAAGAATATTACTTTTCCATCTCAAGAAGTCAATTAAAAAATGCATCTGTTATAAACCTTTTTATATCTGCATATTCTTAAAAGCAATAAAAATAAGATCTATATACAGGTTGTCTACTTTTATTAGTTAGCAACACGGGTTAGCCTCAGGTATTTAATTGGTAGTACATAGGGTATTGTATGGTCGTACTACAGGTATTCATTAAACATATATGATCAGGTAGTTGTACCTGTTTTACTGTACACAACAATAATATATTCCAATCTCACCTGTGCCCTTGGCAAAACCAACATCCATGATGTGCACAAAGAGCTTATGAAGTAATATTGCGTAATCACTATACATGTCTTATAAATCCCCCATGTGGAGTGACACCTGAAGTTTGCAACTTCAAACGAGACCTGAAATTGCGAAACTCAATCATCTGTACCGTATACCTGTGACCTATGATGAACTCATGGCATGGCACCCGAGACCCCAACTCTGAATTCCATATGAAAGTGGGCGGAAAGAAGTGTAGTTTGGGCTTGTTAAAAAGTCCCATCTTTACACCTTCTAAGTCTGCGTGTCATTCAAAAAACAGAAAATATCATGTCAATATTTTTTTAAATTATATTGTTGAATCCATCGGCATCACACACAATCATTATTTATCACTGTCATGCGTTTTGTTGGATAATAATCGAAACTAAGTGTGTGCTGTACCCATATGTCAATATGAATGAATGTAACCACTGACGTAGTAGCCTTGTTCTGAGTGACTTCCGGGATGGAAATATGCATATTTGACAGGTCGATAAATCGTTGCATTAAAATCTCATTAAAATACATATTTTCCTAAATAGTTGACACTTATATTGCTATCGATGTATTTTTTGGGAAAGTTAAGTATAAATAAACATTTTGAAACACAAATTGAAAATCGTGTCATGTCTCCTTTAATGAGTGATGTCAGAATCTCAAAGTACATACACGGGGCTGTGATAGTGTAGATGTAAGCGGAGACTACTAAATAACACTGTGGTGTAGCAGTCTCACGTTAAAGTAATTAGAGACAGAAAATCTTCTTGAAAGTGGACCTGGCGTAAAATTACTTTAGGGGAAATTAGCCATACCTCACTGTTTAGCAACAGAATTGCCGGTAGAATCTAGCAATATACTAAAGAGAAAAAACATTAAAACCCCAGGAATGCGCTATATTACTTCTTTTAAAACTCACGATACAAGATACCAGGCTTTTTGATTGAGTTAAGCCATTTCAATTGATATTTTATAGTGTGTCTTTCTATGTTGTAATGTTACACTAATATTTCAGGTTAGGGCGAAGGTTGGCGCCTGTTACAACGTTTAATCCTGCTGCATTTGTTTGCACCTGTCCTAAGTCAGGAACCTGTTTCAGTGGTTGTTGTTTGTTGGTATGGTTCTTAAGTGTTTCTCGTTTTTTATATAGATTAGACCGTTGGTTTTCCTGTTTGAATTGTTTTACACTAGACATTTTGGGGCCCTTTATAGCTTGCTGTTCGGTGTGAGCCAAGGCTCCGTGTTGAAGACCGTACTTTGACCTATAATTGTTTACTTTTTAGACATTGTGACTTGGATGGAGACTTTTCTCATTGGCACTCATACCACATCTTCTTATTTCTATTATAATTTTGTACACCAGACGCGCGTTTCGTCTTCACAAGACTCGCTAGTGACGCTCGAATAAAAATAGTTGACCAAGAATTATAAAAATCATGTTTGCCCCGAAATGATAAATATAAAACAATTCAAACGAGAAAACTAACGGTCCGATTTATATACAGAACAATAAACGAAAAACAAATATGATATACAGCAGCAAATGGCAAGCACTGAATTACATGCTCCTGATTGGGACAGACACATACAGAGTTTGGCGGGTATAACATGTTTGCTAGCGCCAAATCCTCCCCCGAATCTGGGGCAATGGTGTAACAGTACAACATAAGAACAAATTCTTAAAAATCATTTGAAAAGGGCTTAACTCATCAGATCGATACAAAGCAAAACAAAAAACTAACAAAAGCACAAAAGACAAAAAATGCAGATCTGAGAGTACTCGCAGTTATTAAAAGCTAGTTCAATGCCAATAACAACTGATAAAAAATCATGAATCTAAGACTAAAAAACCAATGAGTACGCATTCAACATCCAATGGAATAGTGTAAAGACCGTCATATAAAAAGATGACCTTGTGTCAAAATATAGGTATCGACATAGTAGGACCGTGAATGTACATATGTGCATAACAATAATGTTTATTTGGGTTTTAATTTAAAGGGGTGCAATAGGAATACCTACAACCTATCGATAAACTTTATTGCCGAAACGTTCATTAATGTTGTCAAGGAGACATCTTCAATCATCTCTTCACAATTCCAGTTTTAGTATATCTAGTATATTTACCTTTCTCGTTAAAGAAAAGGCTTTATATGAGTCGCAGAAAATATAAATTTGCAATATGATTTTTCAAAAGACCACTTAATTATATAGGAAAACGTTTGTTTGATAAGATTGTGTGGAAGTGAAGTGTGAAAAGTTGACAAGTAAAAATTGTCAACCGAATTAAAATGACCATTAAAAGTTAAACAAACAAAGATTTTTTTACACTCCAAAAATAGCTTATTCCGCTATTTTCAAATGCTTTATTACAAAAGTTAGACAAGTTCTTTGATAGTAGTTATGGAACTAGTTAAAAGCACTGAAAGATTAGTTGTAGAACACTTACTAGAGGCCGCATTTTTGTATTATCAAAATTTTTATGAATATAGGTTGCTACAGCTGTTTCACAAACCATGCACGCCTCTTTTGGGGAGAATTATAATATTCATAGATTTTTGTATTGTTTACCTACTGGTTCCCAGATATGTTTCATCTCGTGGAGACATAACTTTGGAATGTTACCAGTATAAACACATGAATAGCGGCCAAATTGATATCTTTGGAAGACCCAAAGTGAAGGGAGGGGTAGTACAGAATTTTAGTATAAGTTTAAACTCTTAGAAGTTTGGGGCATATAAATGTTGAAAATATGCCGCACAGCCCTATATTTTGACCTTTGAAAAAAATAGTAGTGCATATGAGCTTTCCATTCTAGGATATAATCTTTTACGAAACTTCCTAGTAAAAGTGGTACAGTTTTAGCCGTAAAAGGAGTTCCTATGGGAAATTCCATTGTCTATATTTACAGAATTGCAACCTATATCACTATTTGTTGTGTAGTTTAGGTAACCAATACATAGCAGGTACCTTCAAATGTTCAGAAGAGGCCTTTAACTAAGATGTGTTAATGATATGATTGTTTTTATATGACTCTCTGTGGAGCACACGGACCTGAATATAGAAGAACTAATAATGTCAATCTTAAGAACTTCGGTGAAGTATTCATTTCATGCCACCACCATATTGTTTGCTGCTTTGTCGACCGGTACGAACGCACACCGCTTTGCGAGTACTTGAAGTTTGTTTCTTATTTTAGTAATATGCGTATTGTGTACCCTTTCATTACACCCATTTTACAATAGAATGAAAGAGCGCGACTGTTTGCAATCTATTTTTGACGGAGGGCGATATTTTGGTCCTTAAAAAAAAAGAAAAGAACATGTCTATATAGATCATATCTAAAATTCAATGATTCACAATCTCAAGTTGAAGGAGCTTCATTTTGTATACGAACGTCTGATGTAACTGACGTATAACTAAAAATTAAACTTCTAATTTTTTTTTGTATGTATACGATATAATAGGCGGAGGGATAAAGTTTTGAATGGTAGAGTCATTTATGAGTATTGTTAAACAACATAATCCTAGGAGTGACAGATGCTCTTGTGTAGGTCGAAGTTCAACGAAACAATTTATGTTTTTAAATAAACATAGCTTTTCTGTTGATTGATTGATCTATAGTGATTAACGGTAAGTTTTTATTGGTGGAGGAAACAAGAAGGCCCGGAGAGAACCACTGACCTTCGGAAGGAAAACTGACAATCCTTGTCAATCAAGGTTGGAGTCAAACGCTCCTGCCACTAGGAGTAACAGAAGCTATTTTGTAGGTTAAAAATACTATACAGTGCAATTAATTATTTTTGGAATGTATGGTTGGGTAAAATTTTTTAAACATACGTTATTCCCAAGAAAATGCGACTATTCCAAACAGATGTGTTTTAATAGGGTTGAAACCACAGATGTGTGATAACCTAAACTAAAAACTTTCTACAACCACGAAACATTCATGAGTAATAATAAAAATAAGAAGATGTGGTATAATTGCCAACGAGACAACTCTCCACAAGTGACCAAATGTCACAGAAATTAACAACTACAGGTCACCGTACGGCCTTCAACAATGAGCAAAACCCACACCGCACAACGTAAAAGTTCCTTTACGTTATAATAAATAATGGTTTCATCCACCAATATCACATTTTTATTGGTTTTCAATATGAGAATGTCATCTGAGAACAGTATACTTAAGTAACAGTGTATATTAACAAAACATATTTAAATGTTTATGCAATATCCACTTCTTTCTGTTTTTCAGACACAACATAGGCAACATTATATTTTTCATTAAAACTGCTTTGTGTACTATGTGGTATATTGGTGGCACTAGTTTCATCCTGAAAAAAAAATAAGCGTTTTAAAGTAAGATATCTGCAAAAAGTGCAACATCATCAATTAAATCTAAATTGTTGGTTGTTAACAATTGTAGTGTTGCATAAAGTTGGAATTCCCAAAATGACAAATGTCGGTTCCACTGGCATCCAAGTCATTTGAACGCTGTTGGAATGATAGAAAGAAATGGACATCAGTTTAATTGAGGTCTGGAGCTGGCATGTCAGTAACTGCTAGTAGGCCTTTGTTTGATTTATGTTGATCATTGTCATTTTGCTTAGTTTCTTCTGTTACCTATTCTGACCTCGGACTCGGACTTCTTTTAAACTGAGTTTAAATGTACGTTTTTCTGTGTGTTTGTTTATTTTATATTTACTACAGGTATGCGAGATTTTCTCGTTGCGTTGAAGACCTATTTGTGGCCTTGGGCGATTTTCTGCTCTATGATCGGGTTGTTGTCTCTTTGACACATTCCCCGTTTCCATTCTCAATTATATTTAACAATACTTCTGGATGCATCAAGCAGACTCACTTGTAGATCGGTACTTCTAGTAACATTCCAGCAGCGTATGCATAATTATAGAGTATATATATCTCCCAGTTGATAACATATTTCAGGGCTTGCGCTTCGTAATATGATTTCTTTGATAGAAGATGGGTTCTGCCAAGGAAGGTATTGAACCAAGGATTCCTATTGGTAAAGATGAAGTGATCTTTCGAAAGATTTGCGGACATCATCGTAATTTTGTTGACCATTATCGCATATATCTGTTTTACAGATGACCTCAGATATATTTCACTTGTAAGCACCATCGCCTCCTTTTTTCCTCGATTGTGACAACATTGATCGAATCACGATTTGTTTTTGCCATAAACACCACGACGGGTGCCACTAGTGGAGCAGGATCTGTTTATCCTTCGGGAGCACCTGAGTTCACCTTTGGTTTTGTTTAAAGGGGTAAGTGTTGCTTTTGCTGAAGTTTTCAGTGTCGTTTTGTGCTATTTTTTTTTAATGTGTGCATTGCTTCTATCGGTGACAGTCTTGTTTGTCGTTTATCCGGAAAATCATTTTCTTTTCATTGACAAACTGTTACATTCGGTCAAGGTTATAGGTTAGATAATGTACATGTATCGAATTGCACGGGGCTTTTTTTCCTTGAAATAAACATTAAAATCACAATTTAAATTCTTGATGTATAAATAATTTTCTACCTTTTATGATATCAAATATATAAGTTTTAGACGAAGTAAAAAATATGATTTCAGTTCGCACAACACTTGTTTCTCGAATAACTTCATTATGTACGTTCGAGACACGTGTTTTTTTGTGAATAACCTTCACCTTCATCAGCTTATAAGAAAAGGTTACCCCCCTAAAAAAGCAAAAACTAAACAAAACAATGGGTACAGAACCTCTATGTCTGTTGAAGGTCTTTACCCGATAGAGTTGAAACCCATAAGGTTTAGCATAGTTAACTGGAAATTTATAGACACAATATGTGAGAATGTGTGGCCAATTCACCTAGCTTTTCTATTGTCATGTTTCAATATCATTCGATTATCGTGTTCTTGCTTTGTCATAACATTTTATTGGTATCTACCTTATCAGAAAAGTCTCTATTATCTCTAGGCTTTGTTCTAAATATACAGCTGAAAATATAAATACAATGATAACGTGACTTCGTGTTCGTTACTTGTTAAATTTCAAAGGGAACATATTTGTATAATTATTGGTATTGTATCAAATCGTGATCATAAAATCTGGATTTAACAAGATCGTGGAAAACTATCATTTATTTATTTATTATTGATACAAATGTCTCAAATGTCTAAGGTAACATAAAGTTGTTTTTCCCGTCTTCAAATATCAAAATGATGCAAGCGATATTTCAATATTACTTTTTGAATTGAAAAGAATTTGGATTTCATATTTCTAAAAGAGATATTTCACTGAATTGGCATTTATACAGTAGCTGACTAGCGGATTCAGGATTCCTAAAAAGAGTGAAGGGCGAGGATGTCCATGAAATTTGTTTAAATTATCAGAAAAATACAAATTTTCGGTCATATTATTATTGTTTTCTGTTAAAGTCATAATAAAAAGTATATTTTAACGAGCTGGTTTTTGCCAATTTCGTATTATATATTTTTTAGGATTGTGTAAAGGCAAAAACCTATTTCATGTGCCAAGAAGTATTTACGTGCCAGGAACATTTCCAAATATGGTTACCCCAAGGGGTGACTGGGGTATAGAAATATGATCATACATTGGACATTCCCGTCCGGCAGCAAAACCCGTCAACGGCTAAAAAGAGTCGTCCGTTTGGCTGTTCTGTATGTTTAAATGTACACAGCATGCGAATAGTCATGCATGTGCATTGCATTTTCTTCATTACAATTTGCTTATTCAGTAAAGAATTATAACGATTATTTGATGCAGTGCAAGATGGGGGCACTTTTTAAAGTAGCTTGTAAACGTCCCGTAAAAGAATTTAATATTTGCCGCTGGATTAAAATGACCATTAATCAATCAATTATTATATACTAAATCGAATAAAGGGACTAAAGTTTGAGTGCTATAGAGGAAATGGTGAGAAGGTGGAAGATGGTACCCTTTCTATCCCTTACTATTCAAAGAAAGTTTGAAACACTTCAATCAAGATTAATGGGTGTCAAACACTGAGGGCCCATATCTTTGTAGAAAACGCTCAAAATGAACCTTCATTAACATCCTTCCTGTTTTAAAGGATGTTTAATTGATTAAAGAAGAAAACTACAAAAATATCATTTAAATTTGATGGTAAGAATTAGTGCCTATCCCAATTTTCTCTCATTTTGTTTGCGAGGGAAATGTTAATTTCTGTTTATATGTAATCAATTATGCCATCAGGTTCACCACTTTATCAATTTTGTGCGTTTTGTGCATTTTTTTAAACAAGAACATGTTCAAAGAATTGTTAAAATTGTGACTTTCAATTTCGAACCCTTCCCTCACAGAATGCAGCTTTCTCAATTTGACTAACATAACTGTAGTACTTTTGGATGCACAAATAATTGAATTAAAACAACACAAACATGAAAGATAATCGAGATTTTTTAAACTTTATTTGCAATCAGAAACTGTGTTGCCAAAGCTTTTTTTATGAGTATATCAAATGTAAATAAAGCAGCACCATGAGCAGGTGAGAAAAAAAGACAACAAAATATTACATAGCAACACATTGAAGATTGAAGACACTCAACCGGCTATTTCAGCAATACTCTTGATTTTTTCCAGTAAGAGTCAAACATACCTTAGAAATATTGACATTTAGAGAATGATATACCAGATCAAAGTCAAATGTTTTTTTTTTAATCTCACAGAAAAGTTCTAGCCTTTGTCGAAAGATAAACATGCACCCATCAAATGCTGGATGAAAAATGTCCAAACATATGTATAGGTCGTGTTGTTCAATATTCAAATGTCTGGACTTATCACAAAACTTAAATGAAATCATCATGCAAGATATATGCTGATGTGGGCTCTTCACTAGGAGCACTTTGAGCTATGTTTAGAGTGAAGCACCTTAAAAAGTGAAAATTAGTCTTGATATGAAACCTACATTTTTCATCACAATTACGTTTTTTGTCCATTTAGATTTATCACAAATCATCCAACTTTAATAGCCCATAGGGGAAAGCGGTCTGCCATTCACCTTGTTATATTTGTTTTATTTATAGGGATGCAGTAACAAAAACTCAGTTTTATACTATACAAGGAATCGAGTTAAGATAACACCAGGCAAATGACATTTTTGTGCTATTATGCCTTTCTTGTAATACATTTTGAAATGATGTTGGCGGGAAAAGGGAAAGTCCAGTCGATGAATACTGTAACAGTGAATGTTTCGCGATTTAAAGGCAGAAACTTATGAGCAGAAAAGGGGGTTGTGGGTACAGTCGCGTGTCCAATTATAAACTTTTCCCTTCAATCAATGTTGATGGTTTTCACAATCTCGTCTCGAGGATGATGTTTTCATGCAATTTAGGCGATCGCGAAATAAGCGAAAATAATCACCGCCCATAGTGAAGATAATGTAGCGCTTACACCGCTGAAAAAAATGTATTTTAACTTGTTACATTTGTTGTACTTACGCTAACAGCAATATTATGGAGGAGAAAGCCGCTACTGCCACCAAGATAATAATAACACAGGCTCCATCACATTTGTCAGGTTGGTCTTGATCCGTAAAAGGCGTCGTATCTGATGTCGCAAAAACTGTATTTTTCAAATGAGATGTAACTTTTTCCGTGAAATTATCCAAAAGAGTCGACATATGTGTATTTTATATACTACCAACATATATGTGTGATAAACGTCAATGAGACAGCTAGCAAAACAACAACACGTCAACTAAAATATCATATAAACTACTTTTCCTGTTCTTTATAGACGAGTTCTTCAAACACTGAAACATGAAGGGCGTGGCGTAATGTGGTCTATTGTTGACAGAAAGATGTTTCTCTCTGTTAATGGTTCCAGATATCCTGTTTTACCTTTACATGTATACATATTGATTTTTATAAAGATGATGAATCGTCAATAATCTGCATAAAGTCTCATTAATTTGATACCTATATGATATCTTTATCAAAGCGGAAATAATATATATATATTGAATTCATATGTACCAGTCGTAACAAATGGCCTTTGATGAACTTGAATCGTGTAACGTATGAAATTCTATATCGATAATCAGAGTAACGAACTAAACCGGTTCTAATCAACACTCCCCGATGACGCGGGAATTTGTCTCTAAACATTATTTTCGGTTATACGTGCCTGTGTTCGAGGATATTAATTCATTCAATTGACCATTATGAACACAGTAAAATTTACAATGCCGGCTGAAGTTGAACTTGAGGGCAAAAGAAGTTGAAGGACAAGAAGAATTTCAGGTTATCATAACGGTTGGTGCACAGTATATACATATCTTTAAACAAGTATTATCTTAAAAAAAAGATATTCGACGCCTTACGATGGAAGCAAAATCTTTTTGATCATGTTTAAATGTACTAATTAAAAGACGTTAATATCCTGACAATTCTAAAAATTGAGCACACGCACTCGTCTCAAACAAAAATACCGTGATATTAACTTGTAAAAGTATGTATAGAGTATTTTCTCAGAGTCGATACAAGCGACTGTAAAATTAAGATAGAACAAAATATATACATTGTAAAACCTAACAAATTGAATATAAAACGGGTTAAGAACAGGGAAGAAATGTAAATGATAACTATACAAGCATAAATTTAACAATTAGAGACGCAAACCCTTTCGGCGCGTATAACGGACGGACGAACGGACGCGGGAGGGAGGTGATCTATATCACATTTTCTATATGTATTTTGAGACCCCCCCTTTTGACACTCTTTATTTTGTACCTATAAATATTCATACATGTACACAAACTTGTCACGGTGATGATTAATGTGAAAACTGAAATTTCCCTTGAAAAGAGTCAATGAAAGATATTTTTATAGCATTCGAGCTAATAAAACTTCAATGGTCACATTCAGTAGATTAACTGAACCTGGTATAAAACCAAGATTTACATGTACAGATGAACAAGTATGGAAATAATTTCGCATGTGTGATAACAAAATATTAACAAACGTTAACATCGACTATGACATTTTCGTCCAATCAGAGAACAGATCAGCGACAACACCCATACTGTTACCATAGTTAAGCATCGTTAAGGTCAAAGCTCAAAGGTAACGAATTCGAAACTATTAACGACTGCGTCAATAACATTCTCGTCTCCCGTACCTGTGAGTTATTGTTGCAGATTCTCAATCACAAGAATAAGAATAAAAAAAAAGTAATGTTTACATATCGACTCACTAATGAAAATAATCTTGTTCGCACCCGTACCATCTAATAGCATGCATATGTACTCCTACTCAAACACTTCATCATATACGTTCAAAACGAAATAGACCTAAACTGAATAGTTTTAGGGGTCAAATAATCTAGGGGTAAAATAACGGTTCTAATGTGTCATCTTCTCACATGACAGTCACTTATATATGCCCTTTAGGACTAAGCAGAATCAACACACTTTGGCTCATGATTTTTTAAATGACTTTCCTAAAAGTTGCCAGTGGATATTGACATATTTTTTCTACTAATTTATATTTTGACCCTTATTTTTGTATGTTTTCTTATTTTAGTTTTTTTAACATTCAGCACTGACTCTTTATATCTATAACATGCTGTATAACTTCTATTTTCCTAATAACAAAATTAAAGACATCTATTCTAAAATATGCTGATTTTTCAATTATAAACAATCTGCTGTTTATAAAAATCAATATATCTTGTGTTTGTTTTAGGTATCTAACTCAATTTGATTTAATAGGCACATTTTTGTAGCATTGATATGTCTAATTTTATAGCTAAACTTATCCAAGGTTATTCGTTGAATAGTGTCAAAGAGGTCATTAACCCATTTAATTAGAACGACCTATTACAATAATTAACAAGCTGTCTTTTTTCTCATTTTGCACACATTTGTTACATTTGAATATATTCTCTTTTCATTCATTGCCGAAGACACTCTGCACGACATAGGTATGCATTTATCATTGATATTGTTTAAATAATGTTTAATACTGCATTAGCCAACAGGAATATGTGGCGTGGGGAAACCTTGTCAATTTTAACCACACAAAAGGAAACAGGAGGGGTATAAAATTGGAAACCCGTAATCCTCCTGAAAATATTATCGAGTTTACCCAATAATCATATTATGAGAATTTCAATGTCTTAATTTTATTTTATCTTTAAATTATTTCAACAAAATGAGGTTGCAAGAAACTATGTCTTTGTCCATGCCATAAGATATTTTGACCAACTGGGTGTAGTCTCTTACTTGTGATTTCAAAAAGATCTACAAGTATGTTGTCGTCTTAATGTGACCTTTTTGACAAATGTTAGCATTTTTGCTTATTTTGAAACTATTATAAAAGGAAATAAATTTAAACAGCAAATGTGACCAGCAATGCAAAATCTATTAATTTTTATATTTTTCTTGAAATACTATTTTATGAACTATATTAACATCTGAGATTTATCTTACAACATACATATTTACGATCAAAGATGCTCTCAAACGTTTTATCATTCTTTTGAGATAAAAGTTGCCAGATATATATGTCTTATCCAACAATTGTCAAGAAACGGAAATAAGGTTTCATACATTTATACCAAAAATGAAACGAAACAAAATAAAACATTTTGCATGAAAACATATTGCAATATATTTATAAATTACAAAAGAACAACAACAAAGAAAAAAGGTAATGTTTACATATCGACTAACTAATAGACGTGTTAGGAAAGGGGTTTAAATACTGCGCTGATGTTAAATACCAATACCGATATAAGATTTAAGTGAGGACTTTCTCAAAATACAATTGCATTGAAAAGTATCCCGGCGTAGTATAGTTTAGCTTTGTGGTGTGTTTGATACAATATGAAGTGAACAGTTAACGTCGACTCCAATTTTTTAGACGTGCATTGGCCTTACGTAGATCTTCATACATTCATTTGTATTTGTTTGATTTGGGAGTGCAAAACAAAACTTAAAAAATATATGTAAGGGTCAAGAATGGGAATGGCGGATTTTACGGCCACAAGTTCAAATATATACATTAAATGATATAAGTAGAATGTGTTTAATAGTCAAATAACTCAGTTTGCCTCTCCATACGTCCAGTACACAATTCAACAATTTGATTGGATTCGTGTCTTGGATGTCTCCACAAACTTCCGACAACCCTAAATGTTTTTAAACATCTGATGGCGTGTTCGACATAAGCTTGACATTCTAAATTTCTTCTATTTAGTTTTTTGCATTTTCTGTTTTTCCCTTTGTTGTTTTGTCTTATTTGGTGTGTCCTACTATGGCGTATGTGATTCGTATTGTCTACTACTATCTGGAGATGAATGCAATAAATGGACAGAAGGACGAAAGAACGGTCGGATGGACCCATCCACCCATCACTATATACCGTCCAATTTAGAAAGCGGAGAGTATAGTGAATATTACGCAAAACAAAAATGAATGAAATCGAAAAACAAAATGCCCGACATATAATTTAGCAGGCTTTGCAAGAGGTAAAAATGAACATTCCATTTTCAAAATATCCTTCTGACCCAAAGATAATAAAATCAACGTCTCCATATGAAAAGTTTAACGCCACTTTCAACAGTATCTCAATTAAATCGTGGTGTTTTGTTGGTGGAGGAAGCCGTGATACCAAGAAAAAAACAACTTCCGACCCTTCACCGAAACGTAAATTTAACATGCTTGAATAATAACCAAATGTGGTAGTCTTTTAAAACTTAATTCGATAACCACTTTTGTCTGAAAAACTAACAGACAAAAATTGATAGTCCCTTTTCAGCATTAGATTAAATTGCCAGAGTGACCTTTCTAGATAAAATAAAAAGACAAAGATAATCAAATTGAAAAAGTTTTTGTTTCATGCTTTTATTTTTTTTTTTAATTGTCAAGTACACAAATTTCTAGTTTTTTTTCACTAGAATTTTAAGCTACACATTTCTCTTAGAAAATGATATAATATAAGGAGATGTGGTATGATTGTCAAAGAAGACAACTATCTACCAGAGACCAAATGACGTAAATGTTTGCAACTATAGGTCACCGTATGACCCCCAACAAGTAGCAAAACCCATCCTGCATAAAAGCTATGAAAGGCCCCGACATGAAAAGTATATCTTAAATTTTTTTCAAATAAACGAACATTTTGAACAAAGATTGATGTAGAGTAAAAAATAGGATTCGGATGTGATTTGATTGCAGTGATTTTTTTTATTTATTTATTTTGATCACTTTGAAGATTTTCCTTAATTGTCGTTCAACAACATAGTAAGAAATGGGGGAACAACGATCTTAAACTTATTCGATCACTACTATGAAACAATGCAATTTTATGATAATAATATTAATAATGATCGTGTTGTTTTGCTGGATCCTCCTCGGTGTATTGCGGAATAAATTGTTATTATCTAATTGTATAAAAGTCATCTCAGCATTATCAAACAAACCCATACAGGAAACTATAATGAATGATTATCTGTGCTTTTTGAGATGGTCCCCACAATAGCCTGTAGTGGTATTGGTATTTAACATCAGCGTCAAAATCGTATTGACTTTCCTAACACGTCTAATGGAAACAATCCTGTTCGCATCCGTTCCACCTGACCGTATGTATATGAACTCCTATGTATACACTTTATTAGGTACGTTCAAAAATCAAATTTTTAGTGTTAAAATTTAGTTTTATTAATTATATACTCACCTTCATTAATTTAGATATTAGTCCACTCGCTGCATTATTCAACCGGAAACCAGCCAGAAAAAAAAAAGAAAAAAAGAACCATACCTTTGACAACCTTTCCCACCTGCCGCATGCGCGCCATAAACCTTCATCATTTGTTCCTTGAATTGCCAGGCACCAATCGGGATGAAGTGTACAGGGGGGGGGGGACCTCTGATTTATGAAGGTGAGTACTTAATCTACAAAACTAGATTTTAATTCTAGAAATTTGATTTTTATTACATTAAATACCTCACCTTCATAAATTTAGATAAACAGAATTTAACGAAGCGCTGAATCCCCCTCACTAGGAGGAGGAAAAACAACCTGTTGAGCAGCAACTAAAGGTCCTAAAGAATAGAGGTTGTCACAATGATGGGGAATGGAGCGTAAATAATGGTTATAAAAGGCACTATCTGACCTCCAAAAACCAGCTGACATTATCGCCGACATAGAGGAGGAATTCAAAACATTCCAAGAAGAAGCTAAGGCTCTTACTTCATGAGCTTTAACTTGATGTCTGGCTAAAACTTCAGATGAAGCAGACTTATAGGCCAACATGACAGTATTGCAAATCCAGGTAGAAATGGTTTTCGCAGAAATGTCAGAAATTCCTTTTTTAATAGGAATAAACAACTTAGAAGAACCAGCAGGTCTTAATTTTGTTGACGAAGCTAGGTACAAAAGCAAACTTCTCACAGGACACAACACCTGATTACCTGCAGAAGCAGGTATGGCTGGAATAGTGATTAAACCAGAACCTTTATCAGGTAATTGATTCTTAACTAGAAAAGAAGGATCAGCGAGAAGTGTAACTGAGGTCTTAACAGCCGCAAAGCAGAGACAAGACTCAGAAATAGACAAGGCATGAATCTCGCTCCTTCTACGGCCAGTCGCCAAAGCTACAAGAAAACAACATTTATAAGATAAATGTTTGAAGGAGGCTGAATGCAAAGGTTCAAAAGGCGGAAACTGAAGAACCTTCAAGACTAAACCCAAGTCCACAAGGACAAAAAGTCATTATCGCCAAAGTCTGAGCCTCCTGAAAGACATATAGTTCTGGCTATGGTAGATATATATATCCCTTTAAGGTAGACGGAGCGTAACCTTTTTCTTCAAAAATATATAGGAAAAAATCCGCTAACTGTTGCGCAGTAACTGAGAGAGGATAAATTTGTTTCGGCTGACACCAAGAACAGAACATTGACTATTTGGAGTCATAAACGGCTCCTATAGATTGCCTGACTGGCCCTGAGAATCGCTTGGTTGCTTCTTCAGAAAAGCCTCCCTTTCTGAGGGAATTCCTGACAGTAACCAAGCGTGTAGATGAAGATTTTCTAGATCCTGATGAATCTTTCTTCCCTTGAACTGAGAAAGTAGAACGTCCCGTAGAGGAAGTCGAAATGGCTTTGCATAACACAGAAGAAGATGTTCTGGGAAACAAGACTGTCTTGGCCAAGCCGGAGCAATACGAATGGTCTTGCAACGATCCCTCTGAATTTTGTGCAATATCTTTTGAAGAAGACGAAAGTGGGAAACATATAACTGAACATTCCCTTCCAAGATAGGGTCATAGCATCTACTGCCCAAGCTTTTTTGTCTGGAATGGGGGAAACGTAAGTCTCCAATTTGCGATTCAGACTGGTGGCAAAAAGATTTATATGAGAACGATCCCAACGAATAGTGATCTCCTGAAACACTGATGGATGAAGTTCCCATTCTGTGTTCACTGGAACACGCGAACGGGATAGAGTACCCGCCAGAAGATTTTGACTGCCTGGAACATTTCTCACTGACAAAATTATATCGAGACTGTGACACAGAAGAAGAATTTCCTTGCTCAGAAGATACAGAAAAAAGGAACGAGTTCCCCCTTGATTCTGAAAAGCCACTACTGTGGATTTGTCCGAGTCAACCAGAGGTAACTGACCCTGAATCACAGTCTGAAAATGAAGTAGAGAAAGTAACACAGAATTATATCGAGACTGTGACACAGAGAAGAATTTCCTTGCTCAGAAGATACAGAGAAAAGGAACGAGTTCCCCCTTGATTCTGAAGATAAGCCACTACATTGGATTTGTCGGTGGCAACCAGAAGTAATTGACCCTGAATCACAGCCTGAAAATGAAGTAGAGAAAGTAACACAGCTCTCACCTCTAGGAGATTGATGTGTTCCTCCAACTGAGCACCTGACCAAAGACCTGAAACTGTTCTGCCCTCTAGATAAGCTCCCCAACCCAACAAGCTTGCTTCTGTGAACAGAGATAGAATGGGGTCTTGATAATCCAACAATACTTCCTTCAGAAGATTTTTCTCGTGAAGCCACCACTGCAGATGTGGAACCGAGGAAGAATTGGAACAGTTGCCTCCCACAGTTGAGAAATTGGGTGCCAAAAACTCAGACAAATACCACTGGATTGGACGAATATGTAGACGTCCTAGTGGATGACGTCCATGATTGAAATCAAGAAACCTACCAGCTGAAGAAATTGACGAGCTGGGACAATTGAAAACGGCATCAGAGCACTGACTAACTGATGTACCTTGATTACCTTCTCTTCTGGAGGAAGAACTAGACCCATATCTGTCCCGAAAATGTTCTCCCAGGAAAATTAAATTCTGAGTGGGAATTATCTCTAATTTTTCCAATGAAATCAAAAATCAAAGAACCCAGTCTCAGGAGTAATTGGATAGCCAAATCGGTGTGTTCCTCCAGAAGAGATCGGCAATGATTCTTGATTACAGAATCGTCTAGGTAGGAGTGAAGGAATACCTGCCTGAGTATGAAGATAAGACACCACAGTCTGAAAAATCCTGGTAAAACTAGGAGAGCAGTTGAAAGGCCAAAAAGGCATAGCCTTGAAGCTGTACATTTTGTTTTGCCCTAACCAGTCTCAGGAAATGACGAAACTTAGGAGAAATCGGGATGTGAAAATAAGCATTCATTAAATCTAGAGAGGTCGTCCTAATTCCTGAATGAAGTGTCGACCTGATTGACCTGTTGGTTTCCATTTTGAAATGTGGGACCACCAGATACTGATTCAGAACAGAAAGGTATAGAACCGGTCTCATTTTCCCGTTCTTCTTGGGAACAAAGAACAGCCGGGGATAAAACCCTAGATTAAAAGGAGGATTTACCTCCTCCAACACACCCTTCTGAACTAGAATGTTCACTTCGTCTTGTAACAACTGATTCTTATGAGAATCCTTTATCAGAGACAGATAAATTGGAACAGGAGAAAGAGGAGGCTGTTCCAAAAACTGTAGCTCAAACCCCCTCCGTAAAATCGAAAGAACCCACTTGTCTGAAGTTATCAGAGACCATTGATCTAGAAAGTGGGAAAGCCTGCCCCACTGGAAGATGAGGAAGAGGAGTTGTAAAATGTTCCTCTTCCAGTGGGGATGGATCTAACGGAGGGGACAACACATCACTTACCCTGCTTCTTACCCTTTACATCTTTGGCTTTCTTGCCACCTGAAAGGTTAGGACGAGAAACAGCTGATCTCTTCATAGACTGTGAAGAAGAAGAGGAAGAAGACGCCTTGGGCTGATGCGAGGAAGCAGACTTGTTAGACTGAGTAGTCTTGACAAATCTTTTCCCATCAGTGACCTTAACATCCAACTTGACAACAGGAGGAGCCTTATTCACCTCATCCTGTAGCTGATTCAAGTAAACAGAACAACTTGTCCTCCGCCACATAGTGTTCAGCTGTCTCAAGAACGTAAGCTAGAAACCTCAGATTATTCTCCGACTTTACATATGAAGACTGAGAAAGTCTGAGGCCCTCAACAGGTTTCGAACCCCAAAAAGCCTTATCAAATACTGGAGCAGACATACCCAAGAAAGATTCATGAATCTCAAAGTCCCTAGATCTAGATTTCCCTGGGTAAGAGAGGCAGGTCCGAAACTAGAGAACTTACTACCACTAGGTTTGCTAGTGTTAGCAAAGACGAGTTAACAAAAGCCAAAGCTGTTGTGAAATGACCCGACTCTTGAAAAGAATTATACCCCTTCAAATTGGCTTGTCCAAACCAGAGCAAGCCATAAAATCTGAAGGGACAGAAGAAACCCTTGGTGGAGAAGACATGGGCATATCCGACAAATCCCTACGAATGGAATAAACTATACTCCTAAGAGATTCAGAGGGGTTGCCTGAAGAAGGCTCCTGAGAGTTCATAGCATCTCCCTCTGTTCTCCCAATACTGTCATTATCAGAGGATGCACCTTGGTCATCAAGAAAGTTACCTTCTTGGCTTCTGGGAGCCAAGGAAACAGTATCATCTTCCACTAGATGTCTAGGAGGTCTTGGAGAATCCTGTGAAGGATCCCGAGACAGACCCCTAGACTAGATAAGGGCAAGCCTGTTACCAAATTCAAGGAATTTGGCATTTACAGACGCTTGCATCTTATGGATAAAAGAGGTAAGAGTCTTCATCTCATCCTTAAAAGAGGATGATTCTGAAGATGGCTTTTCACGGAACCCCTGACCAGATCAGACCGACTAAGCCGAATACGGATCAAAGGGCTTAGGATAAGGAGGCAAATTGGGCATACCCATAGGCATGAGAGGGTATGCAAAATTCATAGGCCACATAGTCCTGGAAAGGGGATCACTCATGATACCAGCTGGAAGAGTCTCCTGCATACTTGTTGTGCAAGAAACAGGAGACATTGGTATCTCAGTAGGCCTAGTTATGGTATGTGATACCCTGCTAGGCCTAGATAACCTGAACTGACTAGCACCAGAAGTGAAGGGCAAAGTCCTAACACAGTCTAGGTCCTGTTCCAGACACACTAGAAACACCAGGGATAAACTGAGAGTCCATACCTCTATCCCAAAACTCATCAGAATGAGTGGTCGAACGCCATGGGGACACCAAACCACCTGTGTGTGTGTGTCACATACCTCTTGCGTTGACGATTTTGGTATTCTACCGTCCATTATTCAGATAAATTAAATTAAATCATATAACCTGAATTAAACAAATTAATACATGTATTCAGGGTTCTCACTAGGAATTTTTCATGGTGAGTCCTGGGACTCATCACTTTTAGAAATTGTGAGTCCCAATAGATTTTGATGAGTCCAGGATGCATGTAATTTTTTGTGTCTTAACATCATGAAATATGATGAAATAAAACTAAAACGATGCGTGTTATAAGCTCATTAGAGCTTATGTTATGTCCTTATTTATATACTATGCCGACTGTAAATAAAGCTTATTTATTATTATTTATTTATTTAATTGGATTGGTAGTTGTTATTATATCAATAAAAGTTATGATCTTTTAATAGTCGTAACCATATAAATTCTGTCTCCTAGATCATGTAGACTGCCATTTCCTCTCTTCCTTTGGTTTAGTTGGTGTAGTGACTGAAGTAACTGAAGTTGATGTTTCTGAAGATCCTTCTATGTCTATCAATTCTTGGTGTAGTGGGTCATTGACTCTTGGTCTTTTACTTGGTACTGACGACTCATCAGAATTCCTTTTGAAGGACTTTAACTTTGACTGACTCATTGTGATACTGATGTCATTTAGTTGGAACAAGCCAGTATTTATAAGAAATTCGGACTGTTTATTTAATTAGCAATTATGCTTTACTCATTTTTCAATCGGATAATCCGATTTGTTTTTCACCTTTGTTTACGATCGCGATGTTCAACATGCACATTACGAGAAAAATATTAAATCATATGAAGACCAGTAAAATCATTTTTATTCGTAAAATTTTTAGTCTACACTGTTCTACGATTTATTTTATGCATTGTAGCAACAGTTATGACATATTATATCATTTCATTTTAAGTTCTCCAAATAATTTAATTTTTTTGTTTCAATCGATAAGTACGTGATGTTCAACACGTGGAAACATTTAAGCTTTTCAAATACTCTTAAGATTTTTAAAAATCGGTAACTATTACATATTTATTAATCAGTTTGAACAGAATTATAATATTTAAGGATGAAATACGTTTAATTTAAAAAAAATAGTTATCTGTCAACAAAAATATTGATCTACGCATTACATACATTTTTTAACATCGACTTCCGGTTTAGTTTCCTATCAAAACAATGTCGACGATTATGAATCTTCTAGGCAAAACGATGCGTTTTGGGACTCAGGGGATACAACGAGGACGCGTCCCAGGGACTCACGGGTTTCAAAAATGACGCGTCCAGCTCGATTTTCATGCGTCCAGGAAAAATAATTAATAACTATAATTTTTCTATTAAGAAAACGTGGTTTTGAAAAAAACTTTTTCTTTCTCAGAGAAAGCGTTCAGCAAACACCATGGAACCGGAAAAAATGAAAGTTTATGGCGCGCATGCGTCAGGTGGGATAGGATGTCAAAGGGGTATGGTTCTTTTTTTCTGGCTGGTTTCCGGTTGAATAATGCAGCGAGTGGACTAATATCTTAATTTATGAAGATGAGGTATTTAATGTAATAAAACCAAATAGACCTAAACTAAATGTTCTCATTGTGTGCTCCTATTGTTTAAACCTGGGTAAAGGAAACACTATCATTTGCAAAGACTGTTTTGACCAATTTAGCAATGTTCCAATAATGTTTTTTTTAAATGATTTTCCTGCAAAGTAGCCAGTGGATATAACTTGCCATTAAACAATCTGTTGTTATTAAAAATCAATATAACTTGTGTTTGTTTAAGGTATCTAGCTGAATTTGATTTAATATGCATGTTTTTGTAGCATTGATATGTCTGAAATTAATAGCTAAACTTATCCAAGGTTATTCGTTGATCAATGTCGAATTTCTAGAGGTCATTAACTCATTTAATTATAACGACCTATTACAATTAACAAGCTGTTTTTTTCTAAATTTGCACACATTTGTTACATTTGAATATATTTTCTTTTCATTAATGCTGAAGAAACTCTGCACAACATAGGTATGCATTTATCATTAATATTGTTTAAATAATGTAATACTGTATAAGCCTACAGGAATAATGTGGCGTAGGTAAATCTTGTCATTTTAACCACACAAAAGGAAGCAGGAGGAAAATAAACTTGTTAACCAGTAATCCTCCTAAACATATCAACGAGTTTACCCAATACCATAAATTATATTATCAGACTGAGTCTTTCAATGTCCTAATTTTGTTTTATCTTTAAAGTATTTCAACAAAATGATTTTGCAAGAAACTATGTCTTTTTCCATGCCATATGATTGATATTTTACACCTACTGGGTGTAGTCTCTTACTTCTGATTTCAGGAAAATCTACAAGTATGTTGTTGCCCTTATATGACCTTTTTGACAAATATTAGTATTTTTGCTTATTTTGAAAACTATTGTAGAAGAACATACATTGAAACAACAAATATGATCAGCAATGCAAGATCTATCAATTTTAATAGAAAAATTAATATGTATTTTGATTTGTCCTTTAATTTATGTAAAAATCGCTTTGATATTTCACGTTTAAGAAGTCCGCGATTCAGATTCCTTGGAGCCTCAATTTATTGGTCTATGCCAATCTATAATATGACTTCTTAACTATTTTGTAGTTCTTTCTCTGTTGAGGGTAGTATATTCAATCCATTAACGAATCTATTGTATGCCCTTTGTTTCATAATTTTTATATTTTCCTTGAAATACTACTTTATGAATTATCTTAACATCTGAGATTTAGCTTCTAACATATATATGTACAATCAAAGATGCTTTCAAACGTTATTATACTTTTGATATAAAGGTTGCCAGATATATTTCTTATCGAACACTTGTCAAGTCACGGAAATACGGTTTCATACATTTATACCAAAATAAGACGAAACAAAATACATCATTTTGCACGAAAACATTCTGCAATATATTTATAAATTAATTATAAAAGAACAACAACAACAACAAAAAAAGAAAGTTTACATATAGACTAACTACTGAAAACAATCTTGTTCGCACCCGTACCATCCGATCCGATGCATATGTACTCCTATGCATACACTTCATCATATACGTTCAAAACTAAATAGACCTAAACAGAATAATTTAAGGGGGTCAACTAATTTAGGGGACAAATAATTTAGGGGTCAAATAACGGTTCTATTGTGTTTTCTTCTCGCATGACATTTACTTATATATATATATATACCTTAGAACACAATTGCTTTATGGCACAGGATCTCAGACCCAGCTTTATATTGTGCTGAAAATCTATATGGTCTCATTGTGTGTTCGTATTGTTAATAGAGAGGCGAAAGATACCAAAGGGACATTTAAACTCATAAGTCGAAAATAAACTGACAACGCCACGGCTAAAAAAGAAACAGACAAACAGACAAACAACAGTGCATAAAACACAAGATAAAAAAATAAAGACTGGGCAACACGAATCCCACCAAAAACTCAGGTATCCGTTGTCATCTGTGAAACAGATATTTCATAACGGTCAACCAACTCGTGATGGCGTCCGTAAAATTTAAGAAGGGATGATTTCAAATTCACCACTTGAAACTCATAAGTCGAAAATAAACTGACAACGCCATGGCTAAAAAAGAAAAAAAGACAAACAGACAAACAATAGTACACAAAAACACAATATAGAAAACTAAAGATTGAGCAACACGAAACCCACCAAAAACTGGGGGTGATCTCAGGTGCTCCGGAAGGGTAAACAGATCCTGCTCCACATGTGGCACCCGTCGTGTTGCTCATGTTAGTACAAACCCGGTAATAAGTCTAATTCGATAGGTCACATTCGGGGTAAAGGGAACGGGATTGTAGTTACGACATTCGGAACATATCCGCTATTATCTGTGAAACGGATATTTCATAACGGTCAAACAACTCGTGATAGCGTCCGTAAAATTTACGAAGGGATTATTTCAACTTCTTCACTTGGAACTCTTGGTTTAATAGATTCCTTGTGAGCAGCAACCCTCTATCAAGGAAATCATGATAGGAAATAGAAGCCCTGGAATATCGTATCAACTAGGAGATATATACTCCGTATGCAGGCGCTGCTGGAATGTTGAAACATAGAAATGGAAAGTTCACAATTGGGAAGCTGAAATCATCTCTTTTGTCGTAAAGTTTTGTTTTCAACCGACCCTCATTGTCAATTTCTATATGTAAGTCAAGATATGAGGCAGACTTAACTGTATCTGTTGTATCCTTTATCTTAAGTTCGATGGATAGGTGCGTTCAACATAGTCACCAAATTCTGAATTATTTAGTTAGAGAACATCATCTATATAGCGGAAAGTGGAGTTAAAGGACGCTGCTAACTTTTCTTTCTTCCTAAGAAGTTCATGTATGAAGTCAGCCTCATATGAATAAAGGGACAAGTCAGCAAGAAGAGCACAGTTGGTTCCAATGGGAATGCCGATTGTTTGTTGAAAAACATGTCCTTCAAACATAACAAATAGCTTGTCAATCAAGAAATCAAGCATCTTGATAATATCAGTTTCAGAGAATAAACGAAACACTTTTTCTGCAAAGACTGTGATAACCAATTAGGCAATGTTTCAATAAAGATTTTGTTTAATGATTTTTCTTAAAAAGTTGCCAGTGAATATGAGTCGGAGTTCCTTCAGACACTTGTCAAAAACAAGAAGATCAAAGAAGCCAGAACATTTAATTTCACATTCAGATATATTGATGATGTTCTTTCCATTAACAATCCAAACTTTTCTGATTGGGTTCCATTAATATATCCTTTAGAACTAAAAATTAAAGAAACAACAGACACGGCTTCCTCCGTCTCATTTATAGACTTAATATACCTCGAATTTGACATAAGCGGTCATCTCAGTACCAGAATCTATGACAAACGAGACGATTTTAATTTTCAAATTATCAATTTCCCACACCTTAGTAGCAATATACCAACTTCACCTGCATATGGGATATACATTTCCCAGCTCATTCGTTATTCAAGAGCTTGCAGCTGCTACTCGGACTTTATAAAACGTCACCAGTGTCTGAGCAGAAAGTTGATGAACCAGGGTTATGTCAAAGATCGTCTTGTCCTTTTTCTAAAAAAGGTCATCGGAAGATAACAAGACGTTATTGATAAATATTCCGTATCAACTTCACAAATAATGCATGATGGTCTTGAAGTATAGATTATAGGTACTGACGTTGTTTTCATCTTAATTACGTGATATAGTACGTGTTCTTTTATTTGTCTTTGTGAATTATTAACCTTTACTATTTAGTCCATTTTTGGTAATATCCTTTTGGCGTGGCTCGGTACTTATACATCCTGCCATTGTTATTGTGCTATGGTCATTTTTACAGCGGATGACCTTGAGGGCATTCCGTTGTTATGTTGCCGCAGACATTTCTACCCACGTGACTTGCGTTTTTGACTGATAACCGAACGTATTTCGTATAAATACGCGGTTATTATCGAGTGCAAAATAATTTACCGACCGTGCGAGGGCTGAACAGACAGTCAAGGTCGTTAAACACTTCCAGTAGTGCAAAATAACATTCCTTATCGCTTGTTATAAATTCATTTCTTCAATGAATACTCATGAAAATATTTTTTAAGAACATAAATAAATAATATGAAAATGTTTTGTCGTGAGAAATATATATATATATATATATATAAGTAAAAAATAATTAATAGCTATGCACACATACCGAAAAATTGTGTTTGCGGATGAATATCTCTTATCGCTTGTCATATATTAATTTCAATACATATTCATTAGCGGGAGAAATATGAATGCCTACTCAAATCAAACCTATTAGAAAAACGAATTATTACAGAAGAGTGTACACCATGCACTTGCACTGCACTATCATTAGAGTAGTAGAATAAAATGATGGTATAAATGGATGAAAATTTGCCGCTAGAGTTATTAAGATGATCTGCTATATATATAACTGTTGTTAACAAACTCTATAACAATATATTAAAAATTCAGTCAGTGGCGCGCGGAAGTAGTCAAGAAGACAGTAATTTTTTTAGAGGTTGACAGGATATATCGTCATCGTTCGTAGTTTCAACTTCAAGGTTCTTATGCAAGCAAATTTAATAAACGATGATTCAATTCGGGTGTTTTTTTGGTTTTCGCTTTACATAGGTCTTTATCTCTTATTTCTTTGTGCACAATTCTGAATCTACCTATTTCACCTTTATCAATATTAGGAAACCTGTTTCGGACGATTCCATATACCATTATATTTTAGGGGTTTTTAGATTCAGAGTCGAGGTAATGTATATTATTTAGCGTTGTTTGCGAGAGAAAAAAATTTGGATAAAGTGACTACATTCAAAACCATGATATTTATAGTTGACATTTATATTTCATTTTACTGTGTCAAAATAAAATTAATATGAACGACAGTATAGCCCTAAAAATGGTATATCCCGTTTAACGAATGACATTTACGCGGGAAAGAATTCCATTGACCTTCCATTCACCATTGCAATTAATTTGTTTCTGGATTGTAATTTACTGACTGTCATCTAATTTGATATCAAACATCCCTCTTTTAGAAAAATTGTTCCAAATTTAATGAATTTTCCCCCTTTTAAGTTAAAACGGCTACATTTTTCTTTTTCTTTTTCCTTTTCTACAACAACAAAATAACACCTTGTCTGATGGACAGTCCCTCATTTAAGGGATATCCCTCATTTGGGGGGTTGTTCCAAACCTGTTAATTGTTTTGTTGTAAATTATGCCAATTGAATTGTTGCATACCTTGAGTGTCGGGGCCTTTCACAGCCGGACTAGGGTTTTTTTCTCATTTTATGGTTGCCTATAATTGCTTACATTGACTTCATTTGAACTTATACAGTATGGGGTTTCTCATTTTATAACAAAAAAATAATATTTACTGGCTCACGGCAGGGGTTGACACGAAACACAATCATATTAAATTAGGCCTGTATCGCTGAACTGATGTTTTTGTTGCAAAAATCTTAACTTTACACCTGTGACTCAAATTGTTTTGTGTGGGACTGGCCTGGACACCTGAGACATTTTCCTGGATGTTCTATCTATACATTCCGGAAATTCAGCTCCGTGAAATTTGATGGTTAGGTCATCGTATCTCAGCAGGACATTTTATCATTTCTTTTGGATATTTTGTATCAAAGAAAAGGTAAGAATTAGTATATATGCATACATTTCTAGCCGTCAGTGAAATTGGGTCTCCGACAATGGACCAGTCGAATAACCCCCCCCCCTCCTCCCCTTTACTTTATCAACCACATATGCCTAATGACCCCGCTTAAAACAAAATTTCAAAATTTCGACCACCCAAACAAAAATCTATATCGATTGTGAAGGGAAATTCTCACTATAGTTGAACATTTCCCTGATGAGGGGTCTGTCTGTAGACATGGTAGAAGCTAAACTTGATATACACTGTATGTCATGTATGTGCTTGAACAAAACCAGGGGGCAAGAGGATTTGACCCGAAGACAAAGGTACAGAATTAGTACATGTAGGTATAAAGTTGAAAGAGTACCATTTGATTTTGTGGGATTAGGATTTTGAAAATGAATATCGTACCCACTGAATAAAATAAGCAACAGATGAAAATGAATAGTCATAAGGCAATCTGCAAAAATTCCTTCTGGCCCCCAAAAATATCAAATGGTCATAGGGCAAATAATTATGACGTCACGAACATGTTGAAGGGCTATTTTAATTTTTTTTTCTGTGACACCTTCCTTTGGACAAATGGTCGTCTAATTATTTGTCAATTTGTTATACCTTGCATAAACGGGGAGACCTCCAATTACTTCACAATTCATAAGTACAACAAGAGTGCACACGCTCAAATGTCTCGCCTGTTTTACTTATTGAATTTATCATGTTTATGTTGAAAATCTGTAACAGGAAGGGTTTACTACAAGTATCACATAAACTTAAAATTATAAAAAATGAGGTCTTGGTCAGATGAACCAGGCCAGACAGACATGTACACCTTACAATCATTCCATACAACAAATATAGTTGACCTGTTGCTTAGACTTACAGTATCTGATAAACTGGCAAAATTAAGAAAACTTATCATAGACCAATGAACCATGAAAATGAGGTCAAGGTCAGATAATACCTGCCAGACAGGCATGTACATCTTGCAATTGTTCCATTACACCCAACATTGCTGACCTATTGCTACATTATATTAGTATTTGGAAAACTGACCAAAACACAAAAACCTAACATTGACCAATGAACCATAAAAATGAGGTCGAGGTCAAATGAAACCTGCTAGACTGACATGTACTCCTTACAATCCTTCCATACACCACATATATAATTGACCTTCTGATTATAGTATCTGAGAAACAGACCTAATCATGTAACTTTAAACTTGATCACTGATCAATGAAATGAGGTCGAGGTCAGGTGAACCCTGTCTGACTGACATGTAGGGGTTGCAAGGAACCCATTTATCAAATATAGTTATCTGACATGTAGGGGTTGCAAGGAACCCATTTATCAAATATAGTTATCCTACTACTAAGTGAGAAATACACATAACAAAATAACTAAATTTGTTTTCAGACAGTTGCTGAACCATGAAAATGAGGTGGGGTGACCGTGTCTAGTCTGTTAAAGGTACCCAGAAGAGTGTTCAGGGCATCTCTTTCTGAACAAATGAATTTGGATTGTATTATGTGTGGATGTTAATTATAAGGATATATCGACATAAAAAACTGTGACGGAAATGTGTTTTGCACGAAAGGACAAGGTGAATGCAACATATTCCAACTGTAGGTATAATAAAAACATATTTACA
Source organism: Mytilus californianus (assembly GCF_021869535.1). Lineage (NCBI taxonomy): Eukaryota > Metazoa > Mollusca > Bivalvia > Mytilida > Mytilidae > Mytilus > Mytilus californianus. Next base: position 116,253,769 of record NW_026262690.1, on the reverse strand, counting down.
TAATTTACATTTTATCCATGTTAGATGTTCTTTTTGGAAATAAGTCATTCATTAAATAAGGTATTAAAAGCATGAAAAGCAACTAAAGTTTTATTTTTGTATTGACAGAAATGTAAATATCTGCTGCAGTGACTGCACTGTTTTAATTTGCTTGGTTCTGAAACTCCTGAGCAAATGATGTGTTTAGATAATGATTAAATTGTATCATACAGTTGTTTTTCTTACTCTACCAGATTACATGTATATTCACTGCTGCCCCCTCCCCCCTTATTTTTTAATAGTTAAAATTTACCATGCAGGAAAAGGGAAACCATCTACATATTTTAATTATGTCTGAATTAATTGAAGTTTATTGTCTCTACATGTTTTTTTGAAAGTTCTCCACTACTAGGGTAGTTTTGAATGCATTTCACAGTACTTGCTAGATTTTTTTTCCAGCTTTTTTGTTTGTGCATGTGTATTTATATATACATATATATATATATAACTCGTCTAAACAACAGCCACAACAATTTAGATCTGTAAATTTGCTTTCGCAAATTTTTTGTTCTTCCCTCGCCGGGATTCGAACTCATGCTACTGAGATATCGTGACACCAAATCGCCTGCACTATATATATCAAAATTGCGGACATTATGCCTAGATGTAGTCCACTCGTCCACAACAGCCTCGTGTATATATATATATTTATCCACAGGAAAACATTTCACTGCTATGAATATTGATGTACAACAATGTCTTTTTTATGTAGGTGCAAAATAAATAGCATACAGTGCGAAATAAATAGCATACAGCCATACAACAATGTTTAATATGTGGAGAATATACATTAAAAAAAACCCTGCTTTTTGGCACATTTTCACACTTATGCAAATACATGTACTAATACAAATGTATTGATTCAGTTGTGAAGGTAATAGACACTGAAAACAGTTTTTAGTTTTGAATGTTTTTTTCACCTGTTTACTATAGTCAGGTGGAAGTTTGTTTCTTATTTCAAAGAGAAGGGCACTAATGATCAAGATATATTTATTTTTGCATATAGTGACATCTACTTGCTTTTTACTGACTGTTTTTATCAGTAATTTGTATAAGTTTTATGTGCATGTGCTGTACATTTTATTTACATATAATATGTTTAATATAATTTATTGACATGTCTATTTTCAGGACATCCGATCCGTGCAGTAAGTGTGTTTGTAGTGGTGTTCAAGAAGTATATCACTGGATTGAGCTCTCTGTCTAAGTGTATTATTAAAGTGCTTTGCATTAAGCTCAGTTCATTGTTATGCCAATGCCTTCTTTGTTAAAATGAGATTCATAAACAGACAACCATATCTACATATGAAAAACTAAGGTAAGATTATTGAAATTGTCAATACAGGAATTATTGAAGCTGCATCCACAGATTGAACGCAGTTAAAGGGGGGATTAAAGCATTTTATTTTAATTCGAACCAAACATTTTGCATCCAGATAGCCAAATAAAAAAAACACATTGAAATATACCAAACATTGCTACATGGAAAATGATGCCAAGTGGTTAGTAACACTTTTTTTAACCATTTGTACTGCCTACTGAAGAGTCCAGAGTGCAACTGGTCATTCTTTCATACATATGGAAAAAACTCATAATGCTTAGTCAGTCCCTAAATTATCTTTCATTGTTCAACTTTTATCATTCATTCGTTATTTTTAAATTTGTGTTAATGTTATTTACCAGATTATAGCACTGTTTATTTTTATACCACAACAAAACTGCATCCCACAGGTTTCATTTATATTTTTATCCACATAACAAAAACCTTAAAACAAGAATAATTCTGCAATACTTTTTTCAAATCTCTTTTAGTCTACACTATTGTCATAATTTATTTATAGAAATTAAGAATCATAATCAAATAAATTGGATATATACCATCTTATTAAAATTATATCATACTGGTAAATTTGTCTGTTATCGTGTTCATATAACTACAACCAGGTCTTGGAGAATATAAGAAAAAGAAATTTTCAAAGAAAGAATTAAAATACATGTGTAATACAACAAAAGTGTACTTTCTTGCTCATCTAGCCTGGCAGATATTATCATCAATTTGAACTATTAGACATCTTCTAAGAAACAATTTCGTACATGTAAACGATATGTTTTACTAATGATACTCAGATGATCCTTTAAGCTTAACTACAGTGTTCCAAATAAGAAATGCCCACCAAAACGGACAGAATTAGAACCATACGAGGAGAAAATACATACAGGTTCTTATAAACCATCTTGCATATTTAAATCACATATAATGCAGAAATGCAGCTTATGTGTTCCTCTACTAATTTTGAGTTTTTGCTTTTATCCAAAAGCAAAATAGTGGAACATATTTTAACAGAATCTGTTGGAAATCCATATAACATGATAAAAAATGTTTCCTCCATGATAATCTTTAACATAAAACCCAAATATTGAATAACAGACACTACAATTTTTTAGTGTTTGGTTGTGGTCTGATATTGATGATGGCTGTCACTGTGGAACACAGTTTAACGTAGAACACTATGGGAAAAAACCCATAGAAAACTTTTTTGTCAGAAAACACTGTCAAACATTCAAACATACTATCCATACTGAACTGTGTCCACACTTGTACAAATATTAATATAATATATAACAACAAACCAGATTACACTGATAACAAATGATTGTCCCATGATTATATCACTACAATATAATAATTATTACGGTGACGTTGAATTCTCTGTCATTTGTTCATCATCCACACAGGAACTTGTCTAAAAAAAAAAAAAATATGTACCTTAACCTTACTTTCAGGTATAGAGATATTTTATTCTTTCTGAGACAAGAGCCTGGGACTATCCACTAGAACTTGCGGTCATCCGATGTTCAGTATTTCAGTACTTTGATTTGTATTCTTGTCCCTCATTTTTGCTTATGTGCTTTGTCTATATGCCATTTTGTTTTTCTTTGTTAAGATATTTGTTTGTTTTTTATAGTGATTAAAATTATAACACAATGTTGGCTGCTGTTCCCCTATTTTTGACAACTTTACCTATTATGTCTGTTTGTTTTGTTTTCACACATTGTTGTCAATATAATGGAATTGTATGCGACTGTGAGAGGATTAGCTAGCTATAAAACCAGGTTTAATCCACCATTTTCTACATAAGGAAATGTCTGAACCAAGTCAGGAATATGACAGTTGTTTTCCATTCGTTTGATGTGTTTGAGCTTTAGATTTTGCCATTTGATAAGGGACTTTCTGTTTTTAATTTTCATTGAAGTTCGGTATTTTTGTTATTTTACTTTATAAAGTATTTTGTCTACTAATTTATATTTTCGACTCTTATTTTTTGTTTGTTATCTTATTTTAGTGGTTTTAACATCCAGCACAGACTCTTGCTATCTACAACATACTTTATAACTTCTATTTTCTTAATAACAAAATCAAAGAAATTTATCGGTTCTTTTCAATCATTTCTTTACATTTTTTACAAAGATATAAAAGTGCTTCATACTTGAGGCATTTATGCATCAACACAGATTGATGGTATGATCTTGTTATTTATTGTCATGCACCCAACCTTTTTAAACAGTGGTGCCTTAGGTAGCAATACACAGTTAGGTACAAAAAGATTAAAATTGACACTCATAACTTAAAAAACCTCTTACCTTACTTTCTAACAAAAAAGGCATACTGTTTGTGTCATATATGTGCCTATATATGGAAACAAGATCTTCCATAGATTTGCTTTCCAATAGTTTAAATGGTGAAATATTACCTCTTTTTGGTGTAACCATATGGCAGCAATCTGCATTTATTTTATACAAAATATTGCAAAAAGGGGGATGAAAATGTCACAAAAGTCCTCAACATTTATACCTCAGTAGAATTTCAATCCGTTTGAGTGAAACCTTTTCTGAAACCATTTACATTTATCTATCCAGAGTTCAATAAAAATGATATGCATTTCATCTCATTTTCCATAAATTTGCCATAAAGGTGAAATGAAAAGTTTTGTTGGAAAACAGTACAATAATTTCTGGACATATGTTGGGTGATGGTTGGCACCTATTAAACCCGCTGCATTTGTTTGCACCTGTCCTAAGTCAGGCACCTGATGTTCAGTGGTTGTTGTTTGTTGAAGTGTTTCTCGTTTCTCGTTTTTTATATAGATTAAATCGTTGGTTTTCTTGTTTGAATGGTTTTACGGTAGTTATTTTTCGGGCCCTTTATAGCTTGCTGTTCGGTGTGAGCCAAGGCTCCGTGTTGAAGGCCTACTTTGACCTATAATGGTTTACTTTTACAAATTGTGACTTGGATGGAGAGTTGTCTCATTTGCACTCATACCACACACATCTTCTTATATCTATATATGGGCGGTACAGATGTGAAAATATGGACAGTCAGACCAAATATGGCATATAAAACATGCAAAAAACAATCTTGATGTTCATATAAACCTACTTTAAAGGCTCTATTATTCTTCAGCTATCTAAATAAATATCAGTTTTACTGAACAAAAACTTTCATTTTTGAAAAATTCACCGTTGCCAAAATGCGACACCAAACTTTTAACTGAATATTGCAACATGAGGCTGAACATGGATCAGCATCTAAAATAAATCTTGTCTTCAATTATTCTCACTAGGTAATTAATTAGGTGAGTTAGCACAATCACTCCAAACAACACTAACTTTAATAAATCAGTTGGAGAATGCAACCATAATAAAATAACTTTTTGGAACCAATATTTAAAAATTTCTTAATTTAGTAACTTATGTTCATCTATTTCATCTAAACTCTTTTAAAATTTATATTAGAAAGTAAATAGAGTCAAGGTGAAATAGATGTATAATAAATTCCCTGTACATGAGAGATTAGCGTCAATTCTAACACCTAAAAGTTTTTTTCTATTTATAAGTGACCACCGTCATTAGGTTGACTATCCTGTCACTGTTTGGTGTATGTGCACTAGCATAATTAATAATTAATTACAGAAAGAAAAATGAAATTTTGCTGTACTTAACATTTATACGTAGTACTGCGAATAAACACATGAAACTTGAAACGAGTCGAGACTTTCTGCCGCAGTCACCGAGACAGTAAGATGTGCCAATCTCTTATCTTTTTGGGTAGATGGACTCTTTCCTCATGCTGGTCTTGCAAGATAGTATTTGGAAAGAGTGAATTTGTGTATGTCTTGATAATCTGTCTGGTGGTATAAGTATGCCACCGGCGTTGATCTTCACTTCTTTGTTTGAAATTTTGACTCAATGATTTTTGAAGAACATTGTTTTTTTAATATTTAGTACCGGTTCTTCATACTGGAAACAGTCTTTTGTCTTGTACCTACCACTACACTTAGTTTTATTAATATATGTGAACATCTAATTTTCATAACACCATTTGTCAACACACCGGAGATCATCTTGTACATGTCAGTATTATTCTTTCCTAATGTATTCATAGTTGTGTCGTCTGAATTTAAGTTTCTAAAAGTTCACATTTCAGATTTTATAAACAAAAGCTGTTTGGTATATTTTATAATCCCAATCATCAGTCTCATCACTTGTTTCCCTTATTTTACTTGACACAATCATCATTCCTGTTTCTCTGTGTATGTCTATATTTACAGGATAATTGATGCCGTCAGCCTCTGATAGTATTTTCTTACAGGTTTTACCATCTGGTGATACTACCACGAAGTTGTTGTTTCCACGAGAAGTTATATAAACAAAGCCATACTTGTCTAATGCAATTCCTTCTGGACTGTCAATGTCATGATGCTGAAATGTCCACAGAGGTTCTCCAGTTTCTTTGTAGCAGCAGACTTTGTTGTCAGAGAAAACAGTACCATAGATATTTCCTCCAAATAATGATATACCTGTTATTCCTACACCTTCTAAGATTGTTTGAGACACATCATTCAGATTAACAATAGTACTTTTCTCCGCATTGCTGATCATCAATATTTGACCATCACTTGCTACTCCACAACAGGAATGAGACAGTTTAATTGTTTGAATAATTGTATTCTTTTCTATATCCACCAGTGCTGTCTGGTATTCTGATCCTAATGTGACAGCCACTGTATTATTTCTGACAAAGCAAGCATCATGAATATATTCTGTGAATGTAATTACTTTTCTTTCAAAGATGCCATCATTACCAAATAGGAGGAGGGCATGACTATTATAATTTTTACTGTTAAGTGTTAGATACTTTCCATCAGGTAATATCCTACAAGCAGTTAAACCCATATATTTCATATCTTCTGGAATTTTCAGAGTTCTCAACATTGATGGTTTAATTTCTTCAATTCTAGGAACAGTTGATACTAAGTTCTGTGCTTGATTTTTTCTTCCAGACTTAGTTCGAAGAGTAGATTGGCTGGTATTTATGTTGATATCACCAAACGATTTGACATCTTGTAAAATTGATTGCATGGCATATGAAATGATTACCTCTAAGTTATTTTCTTTTAAATTGTCTCCACTTTTTAATTCATCTATGTATTTTTCTACTTTGGATGTAGTTTTCTCAATTTCTCTCAGACCAAAATACATTTGTAGCTCAGTTGCAGATTGTGTCATTTTAGAAAACTCACTTTGTAATTGGCTGATCTCATTGGCTTGCTGTGTCACTTGTTGTAGTAAGAAGGTCATCTTAGATTTAAGCTGTGATTGCTTTGATTCTAGGTCATCAAGCATTTCTTGTTCTAATTTGTATAAGAAATCATCTATAGACTTCCTCATGGATCGAATTTGTTCAGCAGCTTTTGTTTTCTGTCTTTTGTTTGTATCAATCCTACTGAATAAATGTTTAATAATCTCCTCTAAGTTTTCCTTCACATTCTTCAAATCTTTTTCAAAAAGTTGTACAGAGGCAGATGATTTTACTTGCTTTAAGATATGTGACAGTGGTTTCAGGTCTTGACATTTTTTGTGTTTATCTGTGATGCATGTGATACAGCAGGGACAGTCGTGGAAAGAACAGTAAAGTTCAAACCTTTTCTTGTGGTCTCGGCACTGGCTACTTATTTCTAGCATGAATTTTGGCAATTTATGGTAGTCTTTAGTTGACATGGTTTTATGGTCTTTAGATGTTCTTGATTTTGTGTGGTGTTTTTCACAGTCTGTACATAGGAACACCTCACATTCTATACACCATGTGACAGCATCTGTAGACGATCTATCATTATCATAACAGAGGGTACAAAAGTACCTACCTGATGAGGCCATATTTTCTCTTTTAATTTCTGAAATATAGAGGAGAAAATGTTTTTGAAAAATATAAAATGATACATGCAAACTGCACTATCACCAAGAATCAAGTTGGCAAAGAGAGAAAATGAACTAACATAAAAGAATTAAGTCTACTTCATATCTTGACTTACATCTAGATATTGACAATGAGGGTCAGTTGAAAACAAAACTTTATGACAAAACGGATAATTTCTGCATCCAAATTGTGAACTTTCCATTTCCGTGTAGCAATATTTCAGCAATGCCTACCTAAATATAGTCTAGAGTATATATCTCCTAATTGATATAATATTCCAGAGCTTGCCTTTCCTATTAAGATATCCCTTCGAAAACTAAAAAGTTTTAAAATGAGATGCAAATGATTTTTATACGACTGCAAATGTTTGCGTTGTATCATGATATGACACTGCCGTCTGCATCGTCGTCTGAAGACACATGGTAACCAGACAATAACTTGAGTATACATGTATGGATCTCTATGAAATTGTACTACAAGGTTTCATACCGCAAAAGGATGGTTGGGATTGATTTTGGGGGTTAGTGTCCTAACTGATTAGGAATTAAGCCAAAAACAAGTATTTTTCTTGTTTCAGGACAATTACTTTTGTATAAGTGTATGAAACTTTATGAGATTGTACCACAAGGTTCCAGACATCAAAGAAAGGTTTGGATTGAGTTTGGGGTTATGACCATATCTTTTTAGGAAAAGGGGGCCAAAACAATATTTTTCTAATACTTTGTATAAATTGCTTGTTTCTAGACCAATTTCAATGGAGTTTAATTCAAAGTCTTGAATTCTTGGGGTTCTTTAAATGCCAATCTAACCATTTATTTAGATTTTTTATTTCAGTGGTTTCAAATTGGTCCACATTAATGTTCAAAGGGTCCAAAATTAAACTTTGATTTCAACAAATATTGAATTCTTGGGGTTCTTTCATATGTTTAATCCAACTGTGTATTTAGAGTTTTAATTTTGGGCCCGGCTTTTCAAATTGGTCAACATTAATGTTCAAAGGGTCCAAAATTAAACTTTGATTTCAATCAAATTGAAATCTTCGGGTTCTCTCATATGCTGAATCTAACTGTGTGTTAAGAGTTTTGATTTTGGGCCGGGTTTCCAAATTGGTCCACATAAAGGTCCAAATGGTCCAAAGTTTAACTATGTTTGATTTAAACAAAAAGGGAATTCATGGGGTTCTTTCATATACTGAATCTAACTGTGTATTTAGAGTTTTGATTTTGGGCCCGGTTTTCAAATTGTTCCACATTAAGGTTCAAATGGTCCAAAGTTAAGTTTTATTTTAACAAAAAGTGAATTCAGGTGTTCTTTGATATGCTGAATCTAAACATGTACCTTGACCTATAATGGTTTACTTTTATAAATTGTTACTTGGATGGAGAGTTGTCTCATTGGCACTCATACCACATCTTCCTATATCTATTTAGATTTTTGAATTTAGGCCAAGTTTTCAAGTTGGTTCAAAACAGAGTTTAAAATTAAACTTTTGTTTGATTTCAACGAAAAATGAATATATGCAGTTCTTTGATAAGCTGAATCTAAACCATGTATTTAGATTTTGGATTTTGGGCCCAGTTGACAAATTGATACAGGTTGAGGTCCCAAGGATTTGAAATTTGACTTTGTTTGATTTCATCATAAATTGAATTGTTGTCGTTATTTGATATGCTGAATCTAACCATGTATTTAGATTTAGACATTGGACCAATTTAAAGATGAATGTTCAATTTTAAATCTTTAAGTTCTTTGACTACATTTGTTCCCTGTCAGAAACCTATGCTGTGTCGAATATTTAATCACAATCCAAATTCAGAGCTGTATCAAGCTTTAATATTGTGTCCATACTTCCCCCAACTATTCAGGGTTCAATCTTGGGGTCGTATTAGGCTGTGCCCTGCATATCATTTTATGTTATTTATTATGTTAACAAGTATTACATCAAACAAGTCATTTTATATGAAAAACTTTTATTGTTCAGAGATTGCCTGAACATAATGTATCAGTCTTTAAATCTGCCAACACGATTCTGTTTAATCAAGAAAAATTACTGCATACTTTTAAGTAAGAAGTTCAGAAAGGCTTGCTTCCCAATCCTTTTTTGGTCCAAATTTTTAGCTCGCCTGGCCAAAAGGGCCAAGTGAGGTTTTCTCATCACTTGGCGTCCGTCGTCCTTCGTCCGTCGTCGTCGTTAACTTTTTACATTTTGAACTTCTTCTAGAGAACCACTGAATAGAATGAAACCAAACATGGCATGAATGTTCCTTATGAGGTGTTGACCAAGTGTCGTTACTTTCAAGCCGATCCATCATCCAAGATGGCCGCCAGCGTGGGACTTAGGTTAACATTGGACCCTATGGGAAATACATACAAATGTCTTCTTTTAGAGAACCACTGAATGGAATGCTTCCAAACATGGCATGAATGTTCCTTATGAGGTGCTGACCAATTCTTGTTAATTTAAAGCCGATCCATCATCCAATATGGCCGCCAGCGGGGGACTTAGGTTAACATAGGACCCTATGGGAAATACATACAAATGTCTTCTTTTAGAGAACCACTGAATGGAATGAAATCAAACATTGCATGAATGTTCCTTATGAGGTGCTGACCAAATGTCGTTACTTTGAAGCCGATCCATCATCCAAGATGGCCGCCAAGGGGGGGGGGACTTAGTTTAACATAGGACCCTACGGGAAATACATACAAATGTCTTCTTTTAGAGAACCACTGAATGGAATGCTTCCAAACATGGCATGAATATTCCTTATGAGGTGCTAACCAAGTGTCGTTACTTTGAGGCGATCCATCTTCCAAGATGGCCGCCAGCGGGGGACTTAGTTTAACATAGGACCCTATGGGAAATACATACAAATGTCTTCTTTTAGAGAACCACTGAATGGAATGAAACCAAAAATGGCATGAATGTTCCTTATGAGGTGCTGACCAAGTGTTGTTACTTTCAAACCGATCCATCATCCAAGATGGCCGCCAACATGGGTACTTAGTTTAACATAGGACCCTATGTGAAATACATACAAATGTCTTCTTTTAGAGAACCACTGAATGGAATGAAACCAAACATGGCATGAATGTTCCTTATGAGGTTCTGACCAAGTGTTGTTTCTTTGAAGCCGATCCATCATCCAAGATGGCCGCCAGCGGGGGACTTTTTTTAACATAGGACCCAAAGGGAAATACATACAAATGTCTTCGTTTAAAGGACCACTGAATGGAATGAAACCAAACATGGCATGAATGTTCCTTATGAGGTGCCGACCAAGTGTCGTTACTTTGAAGCCGATCCATCATCCAATATGGCCGCCAGCGGGGGACTTAGTTTAACAAAGGACCCTATGGCAAATACATATTTATAAGTGTCGTTTTATAGAGAACCACTAAATGGAATGAAACCAAACATGGCATGAATGTTCATTATGAGGTGCTGACCAAGTGTCGTTACTTTGAAGCCGATCCATTATCCAAGATGGCCGCCAGCGGGGGGGGGGGACTTAGTTTAACATAGGATCCTACGGGAAATACATACAAATGTCTTCTTTTAGAGAACCACTTAATGGAATGAAACCAAACAACATGGCATGAATGTTACTTATGAGGTGCTGACCAAGTGTTGTTACTTTGAAATCGATCCATCATCCAAGATGGCCGCCAGCGGGGGATTTAGTTTAAAATAGGACCCTATGGGAAATACATACAAATGTCTTCTTTAAGAGAACTACTGAATGGAATGAAACCCAACATGGCATGAAAATTCCTTATGAGGTGCTGACCAAGTGTTGTTACTTTGAAACCGATCCATCATCCAAGATGGTTGCCAGCGGGGGATTTAGTTTAACATAGGACCCTATGGGAAATACATACAAATGTCTTCTTTTAGAGAACCACTGAATGGAATGAAACCAAACATGGCATGAATGTTCCTTATGAGGTGCTCACCAAGTGTTGTTACTTTGAAGCCGATCCATCATCCAATATGGCCGCCAGCGGGGGACTTAGTTTAACATAGGACCCTATGGGAAATACATACAAATGTCTTCTTTTAGAGAACCACTGAATGGAATGAAACCAAACATGGCATGAATGTTCCTTATGAGGTGCTGACCAAGTGTTGTTACTTTGAAGCCGATCCATCATCCAAGATGGCCGCAAGCAGAGGACTTAGTTTAACGTAGGACCCTATGGGAAATACATACAAATGTTTTCTTTTAGAGAACCATTGAATGGAATGAAACCAAACATGGCATGAATGTTCCTTATGAGGTGCTGACCAAGTGTTGTTACTTTGAAGCCGATCCATCATCCAAGATGGCCGCCAGGGAGGGGGACTTAGTTTAACATAGGACCCTATGGGAAATACATACAAATGTCTCCTTTTAAAGAACCACTGAATGGAATGAAACCAAACATGGCATGAATGTTCCTTATGAGGTGCTGACCAAGTGTTGTTACTTTAAAGCTAATCCATCATCCAATATGGCCGCCAGCGGGGGACTTATTTTATCATAGGACCCTACGGGAAATACATACAAATGTCTTCTTTTAGAGAACCACTGAATGGAATGAATCCAAACATGACATGAATGTTCTTTATGAGGTGGTGACCAAGTGTCGTTACTTTGAAGCCGATCCATCTTTCAAGATGGCCGCCAGGGGGGGGGGACCTAGTTTAACATAGGACCCTATGGGAAATACATACAAATGTCTTCTTTTAGAGAACTACTGAATCGAATGAATCCACACGTGGCATGAATGTTCCTTATGAGGTGCTGATCAAGTGTCGTTACTTTGAAGCCGATCCATCTTCCAAGATGGCCGCCAGCGGGGGACTTAGTTTAACATAGGACCCTACGGGAAATACATACAAATGTCTTCTTTTAGAGAACCACTGAATGGAATGAAACCAAACATGGCATGAATGTTCCTTATGAGGTGCTGACCAAGTGTTAGTACTTTGAAGCCAATCCATCATCCAAGATGGCCGCCGGCGGGGGACTTAGTTTAACATAGGACCCTATGGGAAATACATACAAATGTCTTTTTTTATAGAACCACTGAATGGAATGAAAATAAACATGGCATGAATGTTCCTTATGAGGTTCTGACCAAGTGTTGTTACTTTGAAGCCAATCCATCATCCAAGATGGCATCCAGCGGGGGACTAAGTTTAACATAGGACCCTATGGGAAATACATACAAATGTCTTCTTTTAAAGAACCACTGAATGGAATGAAACGAAACATGGCATGAATGTTCCTTATGAGGTGCTGACCAAGTGTTGTTACTTTGAAGATGATCCATCATCCAATATGGCCGCCAGCGGGGGACTGAGTTTAACATAGGACCCTATGGGAAATACATACAAATGTCTTCTTTTAGAGAACCACTGAATGGAATGAAAACAAACATGGCATGAATGTTCCTTATGAGGTGCTGACCAATTGTTGTTACTTTGAAGCCGATCCATCATCCAAGATGGCCGCCAGGAGGGGGGGAACTTAGTTTAACATAGGACCCTACGGGAAATACATACAAATGTCTTCTTTTAGAGAACCACTGAATGGAATGAAACCAAACATGGCATGAATGTTCTTTATGAGGTGCTGACCAAGTGTTGTTACTTTGAAGCCGATCCATCATCCAAGATGGCCGCCAGGGGGGGGGACTTAGTTTAAAATAGGACCCTATGGGAAATACATACAAATGTCTTCTTTTAGAGAACCACTGAATGGAATGAAACCAAACATGGCACGAATGTTCCTTATGAGGTGCTGACCAAGTGTCGTTACTTTGAAGCCGATCCATCATCCAAGATGGCCGCCAGCGGGGAATTTAGTTTAACATAGGACCCTATGGGAAATACATACAAAAGTCTTCTTTTAGAGAACCACTGAATGGAATGAAACCAAACATGGCATGAATGTTCTTTATGAGGTGCTGACCAAATGTTGTTACTTTGAAGCTGATCCATCATCCAAGATGGCCGCCAGGGGGGGGACTTAGTTTAAGATAGGACCCTATGGGAAATACATACAAATGTCTTCTTTTAGAGAACCAATGAATTGAATGAAACCAAACATGGCATGAATGTTCTTTATGAGGTGCTGACCAAGTGTTGTTACTTTGAAGCCAATCCATCATCCAAGATGGCCGCCAGGGGGGGGGGGGACTTAGTTTAAAATAGGACCCTATGGGAAATACATACAAATGTCTTCTTTTAGAGAACCACTGAATGGAATGAAACCAAACATGGCACGAATGTTCCTTATCAGGTGCTGACCAAGTGTTGTTACTTTGAAGCTGATCCATCATCCAATATATTCGCCACCGGGGGACTTAGTTTAACATAGGACCCTACGGGAAATACATACAAATGTCTTCTTTTAGAGAACCACTGAATGGAATGAAACCAAACATGGCATGAATGTTCCTTATGAGTAGCTGACCAAGTGTTGGGAATTTGAAGCCATTCCATCATCCAAGATGGCCGCCAGGGGGGACTTAGTTTAACATAGGACCCTATGGGAAATACATACAAATGTCTTCTTTTAGAGAACCACTGAATGGAATGAAACCAAACATGGCATGAATGTTCTTTATGAGCTGCTGACCAAGTGTTGTTACTTTGAAGCCGATCAATCATCCAAGATGGCCGCCAGGGGGGGGGGACATAGTTTAAAATAGGACCCTATGGGAAATACATACAAATGTCTTCTTTTAGAGAACCACTGAATGGAATGAAACCAAACATGACATGAATGTTCCTTATGAGGTGCTGACCAAGTGTCGTTACTTTGAAGCCGATCCATCATCCAAGATGGCCGCCAGCGGGGGACTAAGTTTAACATAGGACCCTATGGGAAATATATACAAATGTCCTCTTTCAAAGAACCACTAAATGGAATGAAACCAAACATGGCATAAATGTTCCTTATGAGGTGGTGACCAAGTGTTGTTACTTTGAAGCCGATCCATCATCCAAGATGGCCGCCAGGAGGGACTTAGTTTAACATAGGACCCTATGGGAAATACATACAAATGTCTTCTTTTAGAGAACCACTAAATGGAATAAAACCAAACATGGAATGAATGTTCCTTATGAGGTGCTGACCAAGTGTTGTTACTTTGAAGCCGATCCATCATCCAATATAGCCGCTAGCGGGGCACTTAGTTTAACATAGGACCCTATGGGAAATACATATTTATAAATGTAGTTTTATAGAGAACCACTGAATGGAATGAAACCAAACATGGCATGAATGTTCCTTATGAGGTGCTTACCAAGTGTTGTTACTTTGAAGCCGATCCATCATCCAAGATGGCCGCCAGCGGGGGACTAAGTTTAACATAGGACCCTATGGGAAATATATACAAATGTCCTCTTTCAAAGAACCACTAAATGGAATGAAACCAAACATGGCATAAATGTTCCTTATGAGGTGCTTACCAAGTGTTGTTACTTTGAAGCCGATCCATCATCCAAGATGGCCGCCAGGAGGGACTTAGTTTAACATAGGACCCTATGGGAAATACATACAAATGTCTTCTTTTAGAGAACCACTAAATGGAATAAAACCAAACATGGAATGAATGTTCCTTATGAGGTGCTGACCAAGTGTTGTTACTTTGAAGCCGATCCATCATCCAATATAGCCGCTAGCGGGGCACTTAGTTTAACATAGGACCCTATGGGAAATACATATTTATAAATGTAGTTTTATAGAGAACCACTGAATGGAATGAAACCAAACATGGCATGAATGTTCCTTATGAGGTGCTTACCAAGTGTTGTTACTTTGAAGCCGATCCATCATCCAAGACGGCCGCCAGGGGGGGGGGGGGGCTTAGTTTAACATAGGACCCTATGGGAAATACATACAAAAGTCTTCATTTAGAGAACCACTGAATGCAATGAATCCAAACATGGCATGAATGTTCCTTATGAGGTGCTTACCAAGTGTCGTTACTTTGAAGCCGATCCATCATCCAAGATGGCAGCCAGAGGGGGACTTAGTTTAACATAGGACCCTACGGGAAATACATACAAATGTCTTCTTTTGAGAACCACTGAATGGAATGAAACCAAACATGGCATGAATGTTCCTTATGAGTAGCTGACCAAGTATTGGGAATTTGAAGCCATTCCATCATCCAAGATGGCCGCCAGGGGGGACTTAGTTTAACATAGGACCCTATGGGTAATATATACAAATGTCTTCTTTTAAAGAACCACTGAATGGAATGAAACCAAACATGGCATGAATGTTTTTTATGAGCTGTTGACCAAGTGTTGTTACTTTGAAGCCGATCCATCATCCAAGATGGCCGCCAGCGGGGGACTAAGTTTAGCATAGGACCCTATGGGTAATATATACAAATGTCTTCTTTTAAAGAACCACTGAATGGAATGAAACCAAACATGGCATGAATGTTCTTTATGAGCTGCTGACCAAGTGTTGTTACTTTGAAGCCGATCAATCATCCAAGATGGCCGCCAGGGGGGGGGACATAGTTTAAAATAGGACCCTATGGGAAATACATACAAATGTCTTCTTTTAGAGAACCACTGAATGGAATGAAACCAAACATGGTATGAATGTTCCTTATGAGGTGCTGACCAAGTGTTGTTACTTTGAAGCTGATCCATCATCCAATATATCCGCCACCGGGGGACTTAGTTTAACATAGGACCCTATGGGAAATACATACAAATGTCTTCTTTTAGAGAACCACTGAATGGAATGAAACCAAACATGACATGAATGTTCCTTATGAGGTGCTGACCAAGTGTCGTTACTTTGAAGCCGATCCATCATCCAAGATGGCCGCCAGCGGGGGACTAAGTTTAACATAGGACCCTAACGGAAATATATACAAATGTCCTCTTTCAAAGAACCACTAAATGGAATGAAACCAAACATGGCATAAATGTTCCTTATGAGGTGGTGACTAAGTGTTGTTACTTTGAAGCCGATCCATCATCCAAGATGGCCGCCAGGAGGGACTTAGTTTAACATAGGACCCTATGGGAAATATATACAAATGTTTTCTTTTAGAGAACCACTGAATGGAATGAAACCAAACATGGCATGAATGTTCTTTATGAGCTGCTGACCAAGTGTTGTTACTTTTAAACCGATCCATCATCCAAGATGGCCGCCAGCGGGGTACTAAGTTTAGAATAGGACCCAATGGGAAATACATACAAATGTCTTCTTTTAAAGAACCACTAAATGGAATGAAACCAAACATGGCATGAATGTTCCTTATGAGGTGCTGACCAAGTGTCGTTACTTTTAAGCCGATCCATCATTCAAGATGGCCGCCAGGCAGGGGGGGACTTAGTTTAACATAGGACCCTATGGGAAATACATACAAATGTCTTCTTTTAGAGAACCACTAAATGGAATAAAACCAAACATGGAATGAATGTTCCTTATGAGGTGCTGACCAAGTGTTGTTACTTTGAAGCCGATCCATCATCCAATATAGCCGCCAGGGGGGACTTAGTTTAACATAGGACCCTATGGGAAATACATACAAATGTCTTCTTTTAGAGAACCACTGAATGGAATGAAACCAAACATGGCATGAATGTTCTTTATGAGCTGTTGACCAAGTGTTGTTACTTTGAAGCCGATCCATCATCCAAGATGGCCGCCAGCGGGGGACTAAGTTTAGCATAGGACCCTATGGGAAATATATACAAATGTCTTCTTTTAAAGAACCACTGAATGGAATGAAACCAAACATGGCATAAATGTTCCTTATGAGGTGGTGACCAAGTGTTGTTACTTTGAAGCCGATCCATCATCCAAGATGGCCCCCAGCGGGGGGACTTAGTTTAACATAGGACCCTATGGGAAATACATACAAATGTCTTCTGTTAGAGAACCACTGAATGGAATGAAACCAAACATGGCATAAATGTTCCTTATGAGGTGCTGACCAAGTGTTGTTACTTTGAAGCTGATCCATCATCCAATATGGCCGCCAGCGGGGGACTTAGTTTAACATAGGACCCTATTGGAAATACATATTTATAAATGTCGTTTTTTAGAGAACCACTGAATGGAATGAAACCAAACATGGCATGAATGTTCCTTATGAGGTGCTGACCAAGTGTCGTTACTTTGAAGCCGATCCGTCATCCAAGATGGTCGCTAGCGGGGGACTTAATTTAACATAGGACCCTACGGGAAATACATACAAATGTCTTCTTTTAGAGAACTACTGAATGGAATGAAACCAAACACGGCATGAATGTTCCTTATGAGTTGCTGACCAAGTGTTGTTACTTTGAAGCCGATCCATCATCCAAGATGGCCGCCAGCGGGGGACTTGATTAACATAGGACCCTAAGGGAAATACATACAATTGTCTTCTTTTAGAGAACCACTGAATGGAATGAAACCAAACATGGCATGAATGTTCCGTATGAGGTGCTGACGAAGTGTTGTTACTTTGAAGCCGATCCATCATCCAGGATGGCCGCCAGCGGGGGATTTAGTTTAACATAGGACCCTAAGGGAAATACATACAAATGTCTTCTTTTAGAGAACCACTAAATGGAATGAAACCAAACATAGCATGAATGTTCCTTATGAGGTGTTGACCAAGTGTTGTTACTTTGAAGCTGATCTATCATCCAATATGGCCGCCAGCGGGGGACTTAGTTTAACATAGGACCCTATGGGAAATACATACAAATGTCTTCTTTTAGAGAACCACTAAATGGAATGAAACCAAACATGGCATGAATGTTCCTTATGAGGTGTTGACCAAGTGTTGTTACTTTGAAGCCGATCCATCATCCAAGATGGCCGCAAGGAGGGACTAAGTTTAACATTGGACCCTATGGGTAATATATACAAATGTCTTCTTTTAGAGAACCACTGAATGGAATGAAACCAAACATGACATGAATGTTCCTTATGAGGTGCTGACCAAGTGTTGTTACTTTGAAGCCGATCCATCATCCAAGATGGCCGCCAGCGGGGGATTTAGTTTAACATAGGACCCTATGGGAAATACTTACAAATGTCTTCTTTTAGAGAACCACTGAATGGAATGAAACCAAACATGGCATGAATGTTCCGTATGAGTTGCTGACCAAGTGTTGTTACTTTGAAGCCGATCCATCATCCAATATGGCCGCCAGCGGTTGACTTAGTTTAACATAGGACCCTATGGGAAATACATATTTATAAATGTCGTTTTTTAGAGAACCACTGAATGGAATGAAACCAAACATGGCATGAATGTTCCTTATGAGGTGCTGACCAAGTGTTGTTACTTTGAAGCCGATCCATCATCCAATATGGCCGCCAGCGGGGGACTTAGTTTAACATAGGACCCTATGGGAAATACATATTTATAAATGTCGTTTTTAGAGAACCACTGAATGGAATGAAACCAAACATGGCATGAATGTTCCTTATGAGGTGCTGACCAAGTGTTGTTACTTTGAAGCCGATCCATCATCCAAGATGGCCGCCAGCGGGGGACTAAGGTTAACATAGGACGCTATGGGAAATACATACAAAAGAGGGACGAAAGATACCAGAGGGACAGTCAAACTCATAGATCGAAAACAAACTGACAACGCCATGGCCAAAAATAAAAAAGACAAACAGACAAATAATAGTACAGATGACACAACATAGAAAACTAAAGACTAAGCAACACGAACCCCACCAAAAACTGGGGGTGATCTCAGGTGCTCCGGAAGGGTAAGCAGATCCATGGCCGCCAGCGGAGGACTTAGTTTATCATAGGACCCTATGGGAAATACATACAAATGTCTTCTTTTAGAGAACCACTGAATGGAATGAAACCAAACATGGCACGAATGTTCCTTATCAGGTGCTGACCAAGTGTTGTTACTTTGAAGCTGATCCATCATCCAATATATTCGCCACCGGGGGACTTAGTTTAACATAGGACCCTACGGGAAATACATACAAATGTCTTCTTTTAGAGAACCACTGAATGGAATGAAACCAAACATGGCATGAATGTTCCTTATGAGTAGCTGACCAAGTGTTGGGAATTTGAAGCCATTCCATCATCCAAGATGGCCGCCAGGGGGGACTTAGTTTAACATAGGACCCTATGGGAAATACATACAAATGTCTTCTTTTAGAGAACCACTGAATGGAATGAAACCAAACATGGCATGAATGTTCTTTATGAGCTGCTGACCAAGTGTTGTTACTTTGAAGCCGATCAATCATCCAAGATGGCCGCCAGGGGGGGGGGACATAGTTTAAAATAGGACCCTATGGGAAATACATACAAATGTCTTCTTTTAGAGAACCACTGAATGGAATGAAACCAAACATGACATGAATGTTCCTTATGAGGTGCTGACCAAGTGTCGTTACTTTGAAGCCGATCCATCATCCAAGATGGCCGCCAGCGGGGGACTAAGTTTAACATAGGACCCTATGGGAAATATATACAAATGTCCTCTTTCAAAGAACCACTAAATGGAATGAAACCAAACATGGCATAAATGTTCCTTATGAGGTGGTGACCAAGTGTTGTTACTTTGAAGCCGATCCATCATCCAAGATGGCCGCCAGGAGGGACTTAGTTTAACATAGGACCCTATGGGAAATACATACAAATGTCTTCTTTTAGAGAACCACTAAATGGAATAAAACCAAACATGGAATGAATGTTCCTTATGAGGTGCTGACCAAGTGTTGTTACTTTGAAGCCGATCCATCATCCAATATAGCCGCTAGCGGGGCACTTAGTTTAACATAGGACCCTATGGGAAATACATATTTATAAATGTAGTTTTATAGAGAACCACTGAATGGAATGAAACCAAACATGGCATGAATGTTCCTTATGAGGTGCTTACCAAGTGTTGTTACTTTGAAGCCGATCCATCATCCAAGACGGCCGCCAGGGGGGGGGGCTTAGTTTAACATAGGACCCTATGGGAAATACATACAAAAGTCTTCATTTAGAGAACCACTGAATGCAATGAATCCAAACATGGCATGAATGTTCCTTATGAGATGCTGACCAAGTGTCGTTACTTTGAAGCCGATCCATCATCCAAGATGGCAGCCAGAGGGGGACTTAGTTTAACATAGGACCCTACGGGAAATACATACAAATGTCTTCTTTTGAGAACCACTGAATGGAATGAAACCAAACATGGCATGAATGTTCCTTATGAGTAGCTGACCAAGTATTTGGAATTTGAAGCCATTCCATCATCCAAGATGGCCGCCAGGGGGGACTTAGTTTAACATAGGACCCTATGGGTAATATATACAAATGTCTTCTTTTAAAGAACCACTGAATGGAATGAAACCAAACATGGCATGAATGTTTTTTATGAGCTGTTGACCAAGTGTTGTTACTTTGAAGCCGATCCATCATCCAAGATGGCCGCCAGCGGGGGACTAAGTTTAGCATAGGACCCTATGGGTAATATATACAAATGTCTTCTTTTAAAGAACCACTGAATGGAATGAAACCAAACATGGCATGAATGTTCTTTATGAGCTGCTGACCAAGTGTTGTTACTTTGAAGCCGATCAATCATCCAAGATGGCCGCCAGGGGGGGGGGACATAGTTTAAAATAGGACCCTATGGGAAATACATACAAATGTCTTCTTTTAGAGAACCACTGAATGGAATGAAACCAAACATGGTATGAATGTTCCTTATGAGGTGCTGACCAAGTGTTGTTACTTTGAAGCTGATCCATCATCCAATATATCCGCCACCGGGGGACTTAGTTTAACATAGGACCCTATGGGAAATACATACAAATGTCTTCTTTTAGAGAACCACTGAATGGAATGAAACCAAACATGACATGAATGTTCCTTATGAGGTGCTGACCAAGTGTCGTTACTTTGAAGCCGATCCATCATCCAAGATGGCCGCCAGCGGGGGACTAAGTTTAACATAGGACCCTAACGGAAATATATACAAATGTCCTCTTTCAAAGAACCACTAAATGGAATGAAACCAAACATGGCATAAATGTTCCTTATGAGGTGGTGACTAAGTGTTGTTACTTTGAAGCCGATCCATCATCCAAGATGGCCGCCAGGAGGGACTTAGTTTAACATAGGACCCTATGGGAAATATATACAAATGTTTTCTTTTAGAGAACCACTGAATGGAATGAAACCAAACATGGCATGAATGTTCTTTATGAGCTGCTGACCAAGTGTTGTTACTTTTAAACCGATCCATCATCCAAGATGGCCGCCAGCGGGGTACTAAGTTTAGAATAGGACCCAATGGGAAATACATACAAATGTCTTCTTTTAAAGAACCACTAAATGGAATGAAACCAAACATGGCATGAATGTTCCTTATGAGGTGCTGACCAAGTGTCGTTACTTTTAAGCCGATCCATCATTCAAGATGGCCGCCAGGCAGGGGGGGACTTAGTTTAACATAGGACCCTATGGGAAATACATACAAATGTCTTCTTTTAGAGAACCACTAAATGGAATAAAACCAAACATGGAATGAATGTTCCTTATGAGGTGCTGACCAAGTGTTGTTACTTTGAAGCCGATCCATCATCCAATATAGCCGCCAGGGGGGACTTAGTTTAACATAGGACCCTATGGGAAATACATACAAATGTCTTCTTTTAGAGAACCACTGAATGGAATGAAACCAAACATGGCATGAATGTTCTTTATGAGCTGTTGACCAAGTGTTGTTACTTTGAAGCCGATCCATCATCCAAGATGGCCGCCAGCGGGGGACTAAGTTTAGCATAGGACCCTATGGGAAATATATACAAATGTCTTCTTTTAAAGAACCACTGAATGGAATGAAACCAAACATGGCATAAATGTTCCTTATGAGGTGGTGACCAAGTGTTGTTACTTTGAAGCCGATCCATCATCCAAGATGGCCCCCAGCGGGGGACTTAGTTTAACATAGGACCCTATGGGAAATACATACAAATGTCTTCTGTTAGAGAACCACTGAATGGAATGAAACCAAACATGGCATAAATGTTCCTTATGAGGTGCTGACCAAGTGTTGTTACTTTGAAGCTGATCCATCATCCAATATGGCCGCCAGCGGGGGACTTAGTTTAACATAGGACCCTATTGGAAATACATATTTATAAATGTCGTTTTTTAGAGAACCACTGAATGGAATGAAACCAAACATGGCATGAATGTTCCTTATGAGGTGCTGACCAAGTGTCGTTACTTTGAAGCCGATCCGTCATCCAAGATGGTCGCTAGCGGGGGACTTAATTTAACATAGGACCCTACGGGAAATACATACAAATGTCTTCTTTTAGAGAACTACTGAATGGAATGAAACCAAACACGGCATGAATGTTCCTTATGAGTTGCTGACCAAGTGTTGTTACTTTGAAGCCGATCCATCATCCAAGATGGCCGCCAGCGGGGGACTTGATTAACATAGGACCCTAAGGGAAATACATACAATTGTCTTCTTTTAGAGAACCACTGAATGGAATGAAACCAAACATGGCATGAATGTTCCGTATGAGGTGCTGACGAAGTGTTGTTACTTTGAAGCCGATCCATCATCCAGGATGGCCGCCAGCGGGGGATTTAGTTTAACATAGGACCCTAAGGGAAATACATACAAATGTCTTCTTTTAGAGAACCACTAAATGGAATGAAACCAAACATAGCATGAATGTTCCTTATGAGGTGTTGACCAAGTGTTGTTACTTTGAAGCTGATCTATCATCCAATATGGCCGCCAGCGGGGGACTTAGTTTAACATAGGACCCTATGGGAAATACATACAAATGTCTTCTTTTAGAGAACCACTAAATGGAATGAAACCAAACATGGCATGAATGTTCCTTATGAGGTGTTGACCAAGTGTTGTTACTTTGAAGCCGATCCATCATCCAAGATGGCCGCAAGGAGGGACTAAGTTTAACATTGGACCCTATGGGTAATATATACAAATGTCTTCTTTTAGAGAACCACTGAATGGAATGAAACCAAACATGACATGAATGTTCCTTATGAGGTGCTGACCAAGTGTTGTTACTTTGAAGCCGATCCATCATCCAAGATGGCCGCCAGCGGGGGATTTAGTTTAACATAGGACCCTATGGGAAATACTTACAAATGTCTTCTTTTAGAGAACCACTGAATGGAATGAAACCAAACATGGCATGAATGTTCCGTATGAGTTGCTGACCAAGTGTTGTTACTTTGAAGCCGATCCATCATCCAATATGGCCGCCAGCGGTTGACTTAGTTTAACATAGGACCCTATGGGAAATACATATTTATAAATGTCGTTTTTTAGAGAACCACTGAATGGAATGAAACCAAACATGGCATGAATGTTCCTTATGAGGTGCTGACCAAGTGTTGTTACTTTGAAGCCGATCCATCATCCAATATGGCCGCCAGCGGGGGACTTAGTTTAACATAGGACCCTATGGGAAATACATATTTATAAATGTCGTTTTTAGAGAACCACTGAATGGAATGAAACCAAACATGGCATGAATGTTCCTTATGAGGTGCTGACCAAGTGTTGTTACTTTGAAGCCGATCCATCATCCAAGATGGCCGCCAGCGGGGGACTAAGGTTAACATAGGACGCTATGGGAAATACATACAAAAGAGGGACGAAAGATACCAGAGGGACAGTCAAACTCATAGATCGAAAACAAACTGACAACGCCATGGCCAAAAATAAAAAAGACAAACAGACAAATAATAGTACAGATGACACAACATAGAAAACTAAAGACTAAGCAACACGAACCCCACCAAAAACTGGGGGTGATCTCAGGTGCTCCGGAAGGGTAAGCAGATCCATGGCCGCCAGCGGAGGACTTAGTTTATCATAGGACCCTATGGGAAATACATACAAATGTCTTCTTTTAGAGAACCACTGAATGGAATGAAACCAAACATGGCATGAATGTTCTTTATGAGCTGTTGACCAAGTGTTGTTACTTTGAAGCCGATCCATCATCCAAGATGGCCGCCAGCGGGGGACTAAGTTTAGCATAGGACCCTATGGGAAATATATACAAATGTCTTCTTTTAAAGAACCACTGAATGGAATGAAACCAAACATGGCATAAATGTTCCTTATGAGGTGGTGACCAAGTGTTGTTACTTTGAAGCCGATCCATCATCCAAGATGGCCCCCAGCGGGGGACTTAGTTTAACATAGGACCCTATGGGAAATACATACAAATGTCTTCTGTTAGAGAACCACTGAATGGACTGAAACCAAACATGGCATAAATGTTCCTTATGAGGTGCTGACCAAGTGTTGTTACTTTGAAGCTGATCCATCATCCAATATGG
Organism: Mytilus californianus; assembly: GCF_021869535.1. Lineage (NCBI taxonomy): Eukaryota > Metazoa > Mollusca > Bivalvia > Mytilida > Mytilidae > Mytilus > Mytilus californianus. The sequence continues at coordinate 116,229,123 of NW_026262690.1, read as the reverse complement.
CCGCCAGCGGGGGACTTAGTTTAACATAGGACCCTATTGGAAATACATATTTATAAATGTCGTTTTTTAGAGAACCACTAAATGGAATAAAACCAAACATGGCATGAATGTTCCTTATGAGGTGCTGACCAAGTGTCGTTACTTTGAAGCCGATCCGTCATCCAAGATGGCCGCTAGCGGGGGACTTAATTTAACATAGGACCCTACGGGAAATACATACAAATGTCTTCTTTAAGAGAACTACTGAATGGAATGAAACCAAACACGGCATGAATGTTCCTTATGAGTTGCTGACCAAGTGTTGTTACTTTGAGGCCGATCCATCATCCAAGATGGCCGCCAGCGGGGGACTTGATTAACATAGGACCCTAAGGGAAATACATACAAATGTCTTCTTTTAGAGAACCACTGAATGGAATGAAACCAAACATGGCATGTATGTTCCTTCTGAGGTGTTGACCAAGTGTTGTTACTTTGAAGCCGATCCATCATCCAAGATGGCCGCCAGCGGGGGATTTAGTTTAACATAGGACCCTATGGGAAATACATACAAATGTCTTCTTTTAGAGAACCACTGAATGGAATGAATCCAAACATGGCATGAATGTTCCGTATGAGGTGCTGACCAATTGTTGTTACTTTGAAGCCGATCCATCATCCAGGATGGCCGCCAGCGGGGGATTTAGTTTAACATAGGACCCTAAGGGAAATACATACAAATGTCTTCTTTTAGAGAACCACTAAATGGAATGAAACGAAACATGGCATGAATGTTCCTTATGAGGTGTTGACCAAGTGTTGTTACTTTGAAGCTGATCTATCATCCAATATGGCCGCCAGCGGGGGACTTAGTTTAACATAGGACCCTATGGGAAATACATACAAATGTCTTCTTTTAGAGAACCACTAAATGGAATGAAACCAAACATGGCATGAATGTTCCTTATGAGGTGTTGACCAAGTGTTGTTACTTTGAAGCCGATCCATCATCCAAGATGGCCGCACGGAGGGACTAAGTTTAACATGGGACCCTATGGGTAATATATACAAATGTCTTCTTTTAGAGAACCACTGAATGGAATGAAACCAAACATGACATGAATGTTCCTTATGAGGTGCTGACCAAGTGTTGTTACTTTGAAGCCGATCCATCATCCAAGATGGCCGCCAGCGGGGGATTTAGTTTAACATAGGACCCTATGGGAAATACTTACAAATGTCTTCTTTTAGAGAACCACTGAATGGAATGAAACCAAACATGGCATGAATGTTCCGTATGAGTTGCTGACCAAGTGTTGTTACTTTGAAGCCGATCCATCATCCAATATGGCCGCCAGCGGGGGACTTAGTTTAACATAGGACCCTATGGGAAATACATATTTATAAATGTCGTTTTTAGAGAACCACTGAATGGAATGAAACCAAACATGGCATGAATGTTCCTTATGAGGTGCTGACCAAGTGTTGTTAATTTGAAGCCGATCCATCATCCAAGATGGCCGCCAGCGGGGGACTAAGGTTAACATAGGACGCTATGGGAAATACATACAAAAGAGGGACGAAAGATACCAGAGGGACAGTCAAACTCATAGATCGAAAACAAACTGACAACGCCATGGCCAAAAATAAAAAGACAAACAGACAAATAATAGTACAGATGACACAACATAGAAAACTAAAGACTAAGCAACACGAACCCCACCAAAAACTGGGGGTGATCTCAGGTGCTCCGGAAGGGTAAGCAGATCCGTGGCCGCCAGCGGAGGACTTAGTTTATCATAGGACCCTATGGGAAATACATACAAATGTCTTCTTTTAGAGAACTACTGAATGGAATGAAACCAAACATGACATGAATGTTCCTTATGAGGTGCTGACCAAGTGTCGTTACTTTGAAGCCGATCCATCATTCAAGATGGCTACCAGCGGGGGATTTAGTTTAACATAGGACCCTATGGGAAATACATACAAATGTCTTCTTTTAGAGAACCACTGAATTGAATGAAACCAAACATGGCATGAATGTTCCTTCTGAGGTGTTGACCAAGTGTTGTTACTTTGAAGCCGATCCATCATCCAAGATGGCCGCCAGCGGGGGATTTAGTTTAACATAGGACCCTATGGGAAATACATACAAATGTCTTCTTATAGAGAACCACTGAATGGAATGAAACCAAACATGGCATGAATGTTCCGTATGAGGTGCTGACCAAGTGTTGTTACTTTGAAGCCGATCCATCATCCAATATGGCCGCCAGCGGGGGACTTAGTTTAACATAGGACCCTATGGGAAATACATATTTATAAATGTCGTTTTTTAGAGAACCACTGAATGGAATGAAACCAAACATGGCATGAATGTTCCTTATGAGGTGCTGACCAAGTGTTGTTACTTTGAAGCCGATCCATCATCCAGGATGGCCGCCAGCGGGGGATTTAGTTTAACATAGGACCCTATGGGAAATACATACAAATGTCTTCTTTTAGAGAACCACTGAATGGAATGAAACCAAACATGGCATGAATGTTCCTTATGAGGTGTTGACCAAGTGTTGTTACTTTGAAGCTGATCCATCATCCAATATGGCCGCCAGCGGGGGACTTAGTTTAACATAGGACCCTACGGGAAATACATACAAATGTCTTCTTTTAGAGAACCACTGAATGGAATGAAACCAAACATGGCATGAATGTTCCTTATGAGGTGCTGACCAAGTGTTGTTACTTTGAAGCCGATCCATCATCCAAGATGGCCGCAAGGAGGGACTAAGTTTAACATGGGACCCTATGGGAAATATATACAAATGTCTTCTTTTAGAGAACCACTAAATGGAATGAAACCAAACATGGCATGAATGTTCCTTATGAGGTGCTGACCAAGTGTCGTTACTTTGAAACCGATCCACCATCCAAGATGGCCGCCAGGGGGGGGGGACTTAGTTTAACATAGGACCCTATGGGAAATACATACAAATGTCTTCTTATAGAGAACCACTGAATGGAATGAAACCAAACATGGCATGAATGTTCCGTATGAGTAGCTGACCAAGTGTTGTTACTTTGAAGCCGATCCATCATCCAATATGGCCGCCAGCGGGGGACTTAGTTTAAAATAGGACCCTATGGGAAATACATACAAATGTATTATTTTAGAGAACCACTAAATGGAATGAAACCAAACATGGCATGAATGTTCCTTATGAGGTGTTGACCAAGTGTTGTTACTTTGAAGCTGATCCATCATCCAATATGGCCGCCAGCGGGGGACTTAGTTTAACATAGGACCCTATGGGAAATACATACAAATGTCTTCTTTTAGAGAACCACTGAATGGAATGAAACCAAACATGGTATGAATGTTCCTTATGAAGTGCTGACCAAGTGTTGTTACTTTGAAGCCGTTCCATCATCCAAGATGGCCACCAGCTGGGGGACAGTGTTTAACAAAGGATCCTATGGACAACACATACAAATGTCTTCTTTTAGAGAACCACTGAATTGATTGAAACCAAACATAGTATAATGTTCCTTATGAGGTGCTGACTAAGTGTTGTTACTTTGAAGCTGATCCTTCATCAACGATGGCCGCCAGCGGGGGGGGGGGGGACTTCCTTTAACATAAGACCCTATTTAAAATACATACAGGTGCACTGAATGGAATGAAACCAAACATGGCATAAATGTTTCTTATGAGGTGCTGATGAAGTGTTGCTACTTTGTTGCTGATTTACTGTTTAAGATGGCCACCAGGAGTTTTTATTAAATTACAGGGCCAATATTAAACCAAGTTTGGCCTCACTCATTATTAGGGTATCTGTTATGATTTTAATCTATTTTAACATGATTTCAAAAACCAAATTGAATCAGGTGAGCGACACAGGCTCTTGAGAACCTTTAGTTTTTTTATTTATTTAAATTTTTTAATTCAATTTTCTTTTTTTGGCTGTTCCTAGTTGTTTCTCCTTTTCTAAGCATTATTTTGGGTAGGCTCCTCAGGGGCACCCTTTTTAAAGATCCTTGTGCAGCTAAAAAAAACTTGAATAAACTTAACAGTTTATGCCAACAATTTTTTTTCTCCTTTTTCTGGCATTTCCTTGACTTCAAAATCTTGATCTGGCATTTATAATACTTGACCATCACTTTAAATCACTTTGACAGTCATTTTGAACATTATTGATACAAGAAGGGTATATCTTTAGGAGTTATGCTTTAATTAGGTGTCATTATTCAAACGAGGAATTTAGTTTGGAAAGATGAAGCAGACGATTAAAATGTTTTGCTCCCGTTTGTCTTTTTAATCGTGTCAGAGGCTCACTTTTTCGTCCTGTTTGATAATACTCAACCGATTTAACAATGGCCTTACAAATGTGATAACAAGATCTGTCAAAATGACAGCAAACCAGGTTTCTATTACATTTTTACATTTATTGCTTTAATTGTGTTGCCCTGCGGATATCTTTTGTTTGTATATTGTTGGATTGCTGTCTCATTCTTTAATACCTCGAATCTCAAAACACATTCTTACCCCAAATATTTTGATTGCCGCGGTACTCTGGAAAAGGAATTTCTACAGGTAAGTAAAATACCTAATAGCTGGTACACTTACCTGGGATTATCGATTTATTTATAGGGTTAACATGACACTGTCCCGGAATAGAAGTTCCTTCATAATAAAAGTTCCAAAAGGAAAATATATTCTGGAATATTATTTCCACGGGAATAAATATTACAGTATATGTTCCTAACGGAATAAATGGTATAGAATATTTGTTCCAACAGGAATAGATATTATGACATTGTTTATAACAAAGTTTCCAGTGGAACTTCTGTTAGGCGGAACAAATATACGTTGACAACACGCTTCATTTAAAACATATTAGATGGCTTTAAATGTGGAGGTTTTTAAGATTAAATTCTTGTGATATTTTGCAAGTAGTAGTGACAGAGAGTCATTTAAAATTGCACATGTACACAAAAACAATATAAAGATTATTTTTACTTTAAATTTGATATGGGAAATTCTTGCTTATTTTTATTTACTCATTTTCTAGGTCAATTTTGCTGTTCAAAGTTTTCTTTCAATTTACATTTGTAGTATAGTTTTCAACTTCCATATATTCAAATGGGTCAATTTAATTCATTTTCTATGACCTTTTTTTTCATTAATTACATTTGTACAAGATATGGTAATAAAAACTGCTCTGTTAATTTTTAGCTCACCAGGCCCAATGGGACAAGAAAGCTTTTCTCATCACTTGGCGTCCGTCGTCCGTCGTCGATATTCGTTAACTTTAAACAAAAATCTTCTTCTCTGAAAGTACTGGGCCAAATTTAACCAAACTTGGTCACAATCATAATTGGGGTATCAAGTTTAAAATTGTGTCCGATGACCCGGCCCGCCAACCAAGATGCACGCCATGGCTAAAAATGGAACATAGGGGTAAAATGTAGATTTTGGCTTTTATCTCTGAAACCATAGCATTTAGATCAAATCTGTCAATGGGTAAAATAGTTTTTCAGGTCAAGTTCTATCTTCCCTGAAATTGTCAGACAAATCAGACAACCTGGTGTTGGCTTGCTACCCTTGAATTGGTAATTTTTAGAAAACTTTGCAGTTTTTGGTTATTATCTTCAATATTATCATAGATAGAGATAAACTGTAAACATCAATAATGTACATGAGGGTAAGATCTACAAATAAGTCAACATGACCAAAATCGTCAAAACAGTCAGATGACTTCTTACAGGAGTTATTGCCCTTAAATGACAAATTTTAATTATTTTTTTCATGTTTGCATATCATTTTGAAAACAATTACAGATATTTAAAAATTTTAATAAGCAATAATCATCAGATGAACAAGATCTCCAAATAAATCAAACATGGCCGAAATCACGCTTGTTAGAACTACTACTAGTAGATCTCTGTGGCTCTCTTCTTGTTCGATTAAAGTAATACCTATGAATTTTAAATCTTAATTAGAGGTCAAGTCACCACTCTTAAAAGATGCTAATCTTGGGCTCTTGGGTCCAGGAAAAAAATATAGAAAAAGATTGACACAATTCTGTTGTCAGTCTCCATAATAATCAGTAACTTTGCTGTGACAAACAATTGAAAAACTTATAATAAACAAGGCAAAATTAAGTAAAGTTTCTTATAAACCTGGTACCTTTGATAAATATTTACACCACTGGGTCGATGCCACTGCTTGTGGACGTTTCGTCCCCAGGGGTATCACCAGCCCAGTAGTCAGCACTTCGGTGTTGACATGAATATCAATTATATTGTCATTTTTATAAATTTACTGTTTGCAAAAGTATGATTATTCGAAATACTAAGGATTTTCTTATCCCAGGCATAGATTACCTTAGCCGTATTTGGCACATTTTTTTGTAGGAATTTTGGTTCCTGAATGCTCTTCAACTTTTTACTTGTTTTGGCTTTCTAACTATTTTGATCTGAGCGTCACTGATGAGTCTTATGTAGACGAAACGCGCTTCTGGCGTATCAATTTATAAGCCTGGTACTTTTGATAACTATTTGATGATCCTTTACCAGTAATAATTTACTAAAAATATATAAAAAATAATGTATGTTCATGAAACAGCAGCACGGCATACTTGTAATGTGTGTTTTAACATTGAAAACTTAAAATGATAAATGGGTTGAAAGCAGTTAAATCAAACGAAAGATTAAATTTTGATCCACACAGATTCATTTAAAAAAGTATGATTGTTGCATTGTTTCATGCCTCAATTGTGAACAAAAATATCAGGTGAGCGGCACAGGCTCCTTGGAGCCTCAAGTTTTAACTAAAACATGTTTAATATAAAAAATGAGGAGAAATTAAGATTGCCACTTGAAATGGAGCAGGTAGGGACTGTAATTTTGCCTATCAACAGGCCACCTACGGACCCCTCCGAAGAGTTGTTGATAGGGTTATTTATCGTTCGAAGAGCGTGGCTTCTCTCTCAACACGGAACTTCGGATTTCAACTAGAATTCAAAACGTTTTCTTCCACCGAAGACAACTAATAGGCGGAATATACATCATGATACTGAACACATGATAGGAAAACAATTTTTGCTTTCCTTCTCATAGGAAAACAAATATTTTGTCGAAGGAAGGTTTCGAAAAAAAATTAAGAGCACAGTGAAAATCGCAGCCCCCCCCCCCCCCCCCCGATAAGAAATGGTTGTTGCCTTAAACAACAACTTTTTTTATTAAGCAACACATACTAGGTGACAGACACTTTGCTATACATATTTGCATCTTAGTGGGTGTCCCCTGGTTTTAAACAAATATATCTGGAATCGACAAACTCAGTTGACATACGGGATGGCCTAGCTCTGAGGAGGGTTGCCCTGAAAAATCTCCTAAAAAACCCGAAACATTGAATAAAATACATGTAATACAAAACACAATGTAAGGTAAAAGTTGCGATCTATTAAGTAAATGGTGGGGGGGGGGGGGGGTGGGGGGGGGGGGTTATAATAATTTAAAAAAAAGAATGTGCATATATAGAAAAATTACAAAGAAAAAGTATGTGCATATATAGACAAAGTATGTGCATATATAGACAAAGTATGTACATATATAGACAAAGTATGTGCATATATAGACAAAGTATGTGCATATATAGACAAAGTATGAGCATATATAGAAAAAGTATGTGCATATATAGACAAGTATGTGCATATATAGACAAGTATGTGCATATATAGATAAAGTATGTGCATATATAGACAAGTGCATATATAGAAAAAGTATATGCATATATAGAAAAAGTATGTGCATATATAGAAAAAGTATGTGCATATATAGACAAGTATGTGCATACATAGAAATAAGTACATATAAGGCAGCTATGGCGTTCCATATTTTTACATATAACTGAACTACACAAGACAAGGGTTTTTCTGTCTAAGGATGGTATCTAATTATGTATTCAAGAAACCTTGGAAGATTTCATTTGAAAATTGTTCAATCTTGAGTTATATATAGAAACTCGAGTAGACATTTTATTATTTGGAATGTATGAACAGTATTCCCTTACATATTTTAGCTTAAATTATTATCAATAAATGCTTTTTGAATGGAGTTTATTTGATTCCCTCATGTGTTGTTTTCTTTAATTTTTACAAGGGTTGACCGTGAGGGCATTCCGATATAATGTTGCCACAGACATTTCTACCCACGTGACTTGTGTTTTTTTACTGATAACCGAACATATTTCGTATAATTACGCGGATATCGAGTGCAAAATAACATTCCTTATCCAGTGGCGGATCCCAAAGGGGGGGGGGTCCGTGGGTTTGAACACCCCTTTTTATGGACGATCAATGCATTTGAATGGGGACATATAGTTGGAACCCCCCTTCTAAAAATGGCTGGATCCGCCCCTGTTATCGCTTGTTATATATTAATTTCATCAATAAATATTCATGAAAAATATTTTTAAGAACATAGATAAATGATATGAAAATGTTTTGTTATGAGAAATATTTATATCAATAACAAATCAAGAATACCGAAAATTTGTGTAAACGCATGCGGAAGAATATCTCAAGAACGTTTTGCAACAAACGCGGGAAAATATAAATGCCTACTCAAATCCAATCTATTAAAAAAACGAATTATTACAGAAGATTGTCCACCATGCACTTGTACTGCATTATCATTAGAATAGTAGAATAGAATGATATACAAATGGATGAAAATTTGACTAGAGTTATTAAGATGATCTGCTATATCTGAGACTACTATAACACAGAGATTGGTCACTTCCCGTACTGACCAGTCAAATAGTAATTAATTGTAAGTCTTCGATCACGTGACTCGGCACGTGACTCGCAATGATTGACAAGAAGGATTCGACCGCCATTTTTGACAGCGAAAGAGAAAATAATAATTAACAAATGTGGATTTATAAAGAGTGTTATGTTCCGGTAAGTGTGAATATAAGATTTGACATGTTCATAAATGTTGGTTTATAAGCACTTTAAATAAAATAAGTGCAGTTATAGACTTGAATTTACCGACCAAACCGGAAAGTAACCTCGAGTTATTACCAGTCCGTGGGACAGGGTCAATGAGCAACTCACCCATAACTTACATTCAGATGAACAATCTGTTTTCCGGATAATGTATGTGCAAGCCTTAGTAATTAACCGATGTAATGATGTAAAATTTGTAATTATATGAAATTCCAATTTTTCTGTATCAGTAAGTTCCCGCTGCAGAACTGAGAAACACACGAGACAAGTTGCACACACACAACATGAGGTATGATAGGTGAATTTGTATTGTTAGTGAAAGAAATTTAGATTTATATTTGGTTCCCTTGATAATATATATGCAGTCTATACATGCTAGTATAATAATATTATGCAATGAAAATGTGTCACCATGTGAAATACCAGTACATCATGAGTTCCTAAATAGACGTATTTTTTTTAAATAATTGACCCAAACATGATGTAAAAAGTACGTACACCTTTGGTCTGCATCCTTTATCAGTTTAACTATTTTGATCCATATTGACATGATTGGTCAATTACTGCTGAGTCTCAAGTCTCAGATTACTGTCTTAAAAATTAATGAATTGCCTATGCTATAAACTTGACAAACATTATTTCTTTTTATTTATAATATATTCTTTATTGTAGGAATACCCCCAGAAAGAAATCACGCATTAAAAGAAGGGAGAAGTACTACAGGAGAAAATGACTTTTTTTAGTATTTTTTTTAATTTCATTGAATTTGTCATGCTTGTCTTACATGGAGAAATAAATATTTAAGTCTTTGAATATACATTTTTATTATTATATACATTAAAACTAAGACAGGAATGCAGAAATTCACTACATTGTGTAACACGCTCAGTTTGGATAACAGTTCAATGAAAGAAAAAAAACAAGTAACCACACATCTTTATATATTAAAGGAATAGCCACTTGAAGCAAACTTTAAGGAGATTTTTATATATTTTTGCTAATGATCATCAGACAACTCCTTTAGTCCAAATGAAGTTCAATGAAGTGGATGTAAGTTATTGGAATGCACCGTAATTACCTTCAACAATGAGAAAACCTATAACGTGCAGTCAGCTTCAAAAGTCCCCGACATGGAAAATATATAACAATTCACTAGAGAAAACGAAGTGTCTACAATAACAAAGCAATTTACGAAAATTCAAATATGACGGACATGAACCAACAGCAACCACTGAATTACAGGCTCCTGACTTGAGACGGGCACATAAAGAATGACAATGTTAAATATTTTTAGGCGCTGATCACCACCACTAGCATGGGACATTGGTGTAACGACATAACATAAAAACAAACTTTAAACACAATTTGAAAATAGTTCATTTCGGTTTAATCAGACTGACTGTATATGAAATATTTGCCACTGACAAGCAGTTGTGAATCGAAGTTGAATTTACAGAAAGGTGATATCAATATATGCTATCATATTTAACATTCTTGTTTAGATCTGACATTGCTACTTATTTATACATTTCGCATTATTTTTGGCTTCTCAGAATTTTCACACGGTAAACTGTCATTAGTTACCCAACAAAAAAATGTTATAGGAAACCTTTTTACAAAGCATCATGCAGACAACAATTAACATGGTATGATACCAAACATTGAACAAGCACATTTATATTTGCTTTGGCTAAAAAAACTAAAGCAAATCACAACTCTTTTCATCTGAGTTGCTCAATTATTAGGGTTACAAAAAGCATAGCGATATAACTAAAACATACGACACTTTAACAATAGACAATATTCAAATTTTCAAAAACTTTACGGCTCTGTATTGAAGCACAATTTCTTGTCTGGGATTTTGAAAGAGGGCACACATTTCTGGTGTTGAAAAAATGTCATCGTAAATTACCCTAATGTGGTTCTATTTATGTTAACATAGAGATAATTTGATTATTCAGTCACATAATTTTGAAGCTTCGTCGTTCTGATTTACATGTTCTTGCGGTTGATGCTTCTTTTGGAGTTTTTGTAGTTTTTGCAGTCTTTGCAGCAGAGACGTATAGTCATCCTCAGATTCAAAATCTGATGCAGTATATTCACCACGTAAAAGATCAAGATTGAGATCACTATCATCCCAAGATAAAAAATCAATGTTACTGGACATTGTGAATTGAAAAATGAAAATGCCAGCGATATTTTGGGAACATATATATAATTTGTAGGGCTTATGTTTGCTTTATGTATCCATTGCAGTTATAACCTCTTTGCTGATCTGTTACGTAAGGAAATTACTCATTTACCTTTAATGAAATTTGTTCTCTCTTCTGTGATCGCCGCTTATTACATTGTTTGCAAAAACTTGACCTAATTATCAGACGAAAATTTAAAAAAAGTGGGTGGGGGGGTTGAAACTTGTTTGAAAAAAAAAATTTACGTTTGATAATCTGAATGAGGGTCTGGATGGGGGTTCTTTATTTCCTATAATTTCTATGCCATTTTTCTCTATTCTTTAAATCTTAATAACTTATTATTTTCTATTCTTTATTTGTCGGTCCATTTTTCTTCATTCTATACCTTTTTGCCCCTATTTCTCCATTCTATAAAACCCCATCCACACCCTCCTGAATCCTACCACAAGTGCACCGACGATATTTGACAAGGTTTACTACAATAAACATGTATATTGGGCACTCAGCAGTGAATTACCTTACAAGTATAGAATAAAAGTTTACTGCAATAAACGGAACCTTGGGCACCCAGCTGTGAAACAAAATTCATCTCCCATGCTTTTGAGACTACCTGTCTTTACAGGTAAAATATTTGTATATTAGATACAATTAACGGACGTGTAGCAAAACAATGTAACTGTAAGATTGATAAGATTAATCACATTCACATTTTCAAGAGTGGCCGCATAATAACAAACTATTAACAAATTATTAATGATTAAAAACAAAAATTTAAATATGAATAGAGATAACTGCATTTGAAAGATAAAAACTATATTCTTTTTTTTTTTTTATTAATTCAATTTTGTTTTTAAATTATTTTTAAAAGAAAAATAATATGCCAGCTTTAGCTGGCACTTATGGTAGAAGCATCGAATTGGAATAAAGAACGATAACTCTCTCTACATGAGCAATCTAAAAAGTTTCGTCACTCTCGTTAAATCTCGTACGATTTTTTTTTTTTAATTTTCGAAGTAGATCAAGTCAAGTTATCTAACTCTTAAAAATATTTGTTTTCTTTTTTTTCATTATATTTATTAAATAAACATTGTATTCTTGCTTGGCTCCAAATATAAGGTCAATTCTTCAAATAATGAAAACGAAATTAGCATTGGAATATCCGTAAGGACAATTTCAGGACATTAGTTTAACCCTTATATTTTTAATGGCTGCCAGATTCTCGTTTAATCGCGATCTTGAAAAAACGGGACAAAACGGAATAAATTCGATGTTAAATAAGACATGAATTCTTATTTGTTTACAAAAACAAGAATTTAGAAATTTTAGTAACTTGTGCAGTTTATTTAAATTTTATTGTACCACGGAAATAACCGAAGTTTGGACAACAACATCTTACGCCATGTTTCGTCGTCTGCTTCATCTTTCCATTATCAGTGACAAATCTCCTAAATTACCACAGGTACTTCATTTAAAAGTCACAATATCATAATTAATGATAACATTTGAGTGTAAAAGTTCCGTCCAGCCATGGGAACACAGAAAAACCCTCTGCAAGCAATAAATTTTGGGAGAAACGTAGCCGGAGGCGGAGGTGAAGGTAGTAAAATCTGCTACAGAATTTCCCATATCAAGTTACAGTGATAATGAAGTTGGTTATACTGTGGAATGTGGTCACTGTTATTCCTAGCTAACAGACAAATGCAGGTGTAATTCAAAACTTAACAAAAGTTAAAAAAAATATATATATATTCAAATTCACAATCTTCTAATTTTGTAGACTGTCACTGACACTGTACTTCCTTTGACAAACTCTCAACAAATCTTGTCATTAATTATGACACATATCTACCATAAACAGTCCCAGGAGATGGAGACTGTTTTTTTTCACTCTCTAAGTTTAATCATAGTAAAAGGAGACTTGAGTCTGAGTGATACATTTAAGTATATATTGTATGCTCCCATATTGTCCAAAATTGGATTTTATGGGAATTACAATTGAGTTATAATAACCCATGATAATACCATGGCTTTTGATAGGTATAGTCTATAGAGCATGTTACTTGGAAGTATGTGGGCTACATACATCCTTTGAATTAAATTTGCAGACACATTATTTGGAGGCAATATAAATATTTGCCTCCCGCAGTCACCAGTATATTTTATGCGTCAGTTTAAACCTGATCAAAACATTTTTACTTTACCGAATACTTTTATCAGGTGCACATTTCAACCTATTATAGCAATAAACAATTAATTATGGCTATAACGTCACAGTACCCAAATTGCACCAAGTACCCAATTTTCACCCTATGTGTATGTATGTAATGTATTCAACAAAAATAACTGCAGAAATCTTACAAGTTTTTTTTGAGACACAAATCGTTCACAGTGAGAATATACATGTATCAACAGATGAAGCATTCCTGGGAAAAGTAAATCTACGAAAACATCAGTGTCGTCACCATGCGAAGTTATCTAATTATCATCTTTTAAAAATGTTAGCAACTTCACAACTACAAGTTAATTTTCATGACCAAAATAAAATAAAGTACAAACAAAACAGCAATAAAATGCTTCGCCAAGCACAGCCTGATACAACCACAGATGTAGATTTAGCATATAAAAAACACCAAAAATTTTATGTCAGTTGAAATCAAACATATTTTAATTTTGGACCCTTCAAACTTTAATATGGACTTATTTGAAAACAGGTATCAGGTGAGCCCAAACATTTCTTTTCAGCAGCAGTCTCCAACTACATATCTCCTTAATTTTATATGATAGTCCCACAAAAATGTTGAAAATGTGTACATTTAATTTTTTTTCTAGATTCTCTCATGTCATACATGTGAAAGCGGTACCTTTTTGGTCACTATTGATGTGTTGCGTCTTAATATGAATTGTAACACTTTATAGTGACTGACCAGGTCAAACAAATACTTCTCAAGAAACATGCAGCAAAAGAAGACAACTTGGAACAGCACCAGCCATGCCAGACTATGTAGGAATAAAAACTCAAATCGGAATAGCATGGACGATATGTTAGTGATATGTCCTTGTGAATAGTAAGGAAAGCTATCAATAATTTCGCAATTTTATCAGGTTTATCGTACGTTTTCTGTTCAAATTTTCACACAATCAGTGAATCGTTCAAAAAGGCTAAACTAAAGTTTTATTACCAGCTGATTACTGAAAGTTTCAAACAATGACAAGTGTTTCATTCATGAAATAACGTGTGCGTTTCTGTGAAAAAAATCATGTGCAATTTTGTGAATTAAAGGGAAAGAAGATCCTTTTGCGGTACACTTGTGCATGTCAATTGCGAACTAACCACTTATATTTTCTTTATCATGACCAGTCCACTGATAATGACGTCGACATTATCAAGGACAAGGAGTACACATCAAAGGAAAAATGCACAAATTACCGATAAAATTATTTACACACACTGTTTCTTGTGTATCACCTGCCATATCAGTATTTGTTGCATTTATATATAAATGAGAAATAATCAATGTAAAACTGGTAAATTTTTGGAGAAAAAACCCAAAAATTATGGAAAAAAACCAACCCAAAAATGTTGTTTTTGACCACTGACTCCTAAACTGTTGGTACCATAACCCCCAAAATCAATTCTAACCTTCCTTTTGTGTATTGAACCTTCTGGTACAATTTCATACATTGTCATAGAGATCCATTAACTTAAACTAAAGTTATTGTCCAGAAACCAAATGTGTCTTCGGACAGCAACAGCGACATGATAGCATTACTCGAAAGCAAATTTTTGACATATTCCCCATTTCGATTCTCAATTTTATATTGCCGTTTGTATAAAAACTTGAAAAGTAAGCTAATAAAACAAATTATGCCAGAAATGACATAAAACCGACTCTGAATTAGTACATGAAATTGATGTAGAAACCCACAAACAGAAGATGATCAGGAATACATTTATACTGCTGAGCAGTGTCCTCCCCTCAAATTTTAAATAGCATCCTAGAAAATAGCAAAATCTTTAGATTATCAACTTAACAATCTTATTTATGGTTCCTTATATGCTTAGATGAAAATGAAAAACCTGATCAAAACATTATTCTAAGCAGGCTCACTGTAAATTCAAACTCTTCTTTTAACAATCAGAATGATCCTCTTGCTGATCACATATATATGAGATGCAGGAAACTGGGAATACAATATGAACAACCAGCTAATTTAGAAAGTAAAAATAATTCAACAAACAGAAAGCGTTGTTTGCAATACTAAATAAAAAAAAACGCTACAACTTTTAGATAATGATATTGATGAAAAAGATATTCCAAATCCTCCACCTTTTCATGAAAATCAACAAAAAATTAATTTAATAAAGTTATGGATTGTATAACTGTAAAGTATTCATAGTTTTGAAATTAAACAAATGTCTAATTGTTTTAAATTTTATAAAATTTGCAAAGAAAGAAAAATGGATATGAAAATGCACAAGATAATGAATGTAAGCATTGTCATTTATATAAATCACCAATAAATTCATTTTCAGCAGAACACAATAAGGGAGCAACCATTTAGCTTCAAAGGGGGGTATGGTTTTTTGTTTGAGTCAGATTTTTTACACGTGAAGCACTTCAATGCTATCAATCAACATTATTTGGTCAAAATATAACACTAGAAGGTATGGGGAAAATCTGGATTCAGAATATTTTTTTTTGTCCTCTGCTTGAACAGAGTATTTTTTGTCATCAATTTTTAAAGAAAAATACTAGTCCAAATAATTATGACGTCCAGGAAGGCTATTTTAAATTTTTGCTTTGATGCTTCCTGCGACACACCAAAAAAAAAATACCATACCTCCTTCTCCCTTTTGAAGTTCAATGATCTTTCCCTAAACATTTTCCATCTAAACTTATTATTTTATTTTAGACAAAAACTATATGTAGGACATTCGTCCTGAACATGCATGAAATATTTGCCACTGGGCTTTCAGCAAACCAACAATCAATCAATATGTAGGACATAGTTTTGGTAAGCTGGCATTCAAGGTAGCGCCTTCCTCATATTAATATCCGATACTGTTATAGTATTCTCAGTGATAGGTGATATATGTCGTCTGCTACGGTCGAATACGAAACTACGTTAAAATAACGTAGCTAACTACCGGAGACTCAGATAATCCGATAAATCTATAGTGACCAATCTCTGTGTTATAGTAGTCTCAGGCTATATATATAACTGCTATACAAATATTAATATAATATATAACAACAAACCAGAGTAAACTGATAACAAATGATTATATCGCTACAATATAATAGTTATTGCGGTGAGGTTGGATTCCCTGTCATTTTATAATGTTCATCATCCACACAAGAACTTGTCTCAGAAAAAAATATATATCTATGTACCTTAACTCAACTTCAGGTATAGAGATATGATTTTTTTCTGAGGCAAGTGCTTGTGATCCACCAGAACTTGCGGTCATCCGATGTTCAGTACTTCAGTACTTTGATTGATTTTGTTACGATCGAGTTCCAGCATCATCAGTTCGCACTCTATACCCGGAATTCGCACTTATGGTAACCGAGTTGATTTGACATTTTATTTTTGTGTTCAATTTCCGGTTGTCAACCGCAAACAGATTAAACTAAAAGTAAATAAATGTAATGTGTCATGTTGAACATTGCATCCTAGCTAATATGTTTTTATAATAACAAGCTTTTGAAAATAACTGATGTTTCAAGATCAAAATCGCCAGAGCCTGAGGTCATGGGTTCAAACCCCGACTGGGTCAAACAAAGTCTTGCATGCTTGAACAGTAAAGCCTATATGGACCCTTTGGCTAAAATTGTTGTTTTCACCTCAAAATTTACTCAGAGTACAAACCTGTGCATATGAAAAAGTTTTAATTCATAGCATGCCCTAGGTAAATAAAATTCAAATCCATTTTATGTTTTAGAAAATTAAAAACTTAACTGCAGGCCTCTACAATAACTTTTTTTTCAACTTGCACAATAGGACAAATACATACCAAAACTTACTTGTCCGAATAGAATTGTAACTTGTCCAAAAAAATAACCTTTATATTAACCTTTTTTGCATTTTAGGTTGATTCAATGAACGAAATGAATTAAAACAATACAACAGAATTTGATTTATATCACTTACATCCTTTTCAAAAATATGAGTGAGAACAACTGAATCTAGTCATGTCTAGTCACAGTCACTATGTTGATAAAATATTGATTATTATGATTAATGCATTAACTACAATCAGTTTGATTTGATTTATTAAAATGTTTATTCAAACACAAATATTGTTTGTCCAAATATGACCAAATATAACTTTCTGAATTCTATGGTCAATAATTTCTTCATTTTTTATTTTTTTAAATATTTTTGTTAAATAAAATTTATCATAAATTTATTTTAAAGCAACAGAATAACGTCATCCTACCCCCCCCCCCCCCCCCCCCCCCCCCATAAAAATCAAATGGTAGCTCCCTTACACAGGTATACCATTTCTAATTGTTTTACAACCTCAATTACATTTGACTTCTCTGTTTTTAGGTTATAGAAGTTTTATATATCCATGGCAGAGTCCGACTTCATCCAATTGTCCATGTTATGGAGGTTTTATGTGTATGCCATTCATGGTTATGTTACAGAAATCATGTTCACAGCTACATGGGAATTCGTTATAAATCTGAACTGGAAATTCCCTGGTAACACTAGCGTGTGGGCTTTACCTATTTATGGATTTTCTACTCTTATGATAGAACAGATGTATTTAAGGCTTGTTGAGAGGAAGGTTCCGTTATTAGGCAGAGCTGTAATTTATACAATCTGGACATACTCCTGGGAATTCAGTACAGGGTATATTCTGAAGAATTTCGATGCCTGTCCATGGGACTACACACCTTTTGAAGGAGATTTTATGGGACTAGTGACACTCGAGTATGCCCCATTATGGTTTTTTGGGAGTGTATTTTGTGAGCTTGTTATAATTAAGTATACAAGAATGGTGTATTGGGGTGCTCCTGTAAAAGCTGACAAAACTAAACAGAGTTGATAAAAGCACATTTTAGGTTTATTAATATTTTAGTATTTAAGTAAAAAATTTGCCTTGTTACAATGTATTTGTATGCTTTACATGCATGTTAATTTGACAATCGTTAGGAGACATGTATTTTTTTTTTAAGCAAAGCTCAATTCTTATGAACAAAGCTCAATTCTTGGAAGTAGTTTTTTAATGGTGGAAGATATAGATTTTTTATTTTTATACTGTAATTTCACTTCATACATGTAGGATACTAATTTTTCATTGATTTAGAAGTTTGACCAAGTCACTAATCTAAATCATAAAACTGACATGATTGAGTTGAAAAATTTTCCTTTTCCTTTCAGATTACACAATTTATAAATACACAATGTTACTCCACAATTTACAACAACTTTAAGTGGTATGCATTGAAGTTCAAGTTTAAATAAATCTCAATAAAAACTTGCATCCTTTTGGGTATTTAAGTAACAGAATTTTAACAGTATTACAAATATCTAGCGGTACACCTGTATCATGTGTTTTGAAATACTCATACATGTAGGTGATTTTTTAAGACTTCTGGAAGCTCTCTGCTAATCTACCCTCTTGCAGGTATGTAAATGTATAAAACGCACCAAAAAACATTGATATGAAGGAAATTATGAAGAAATAAACATACAAAGTTATGAAAATTATTCCTTAAATCATAACCTTTTTTTTCATGAAAATTGAATGAATTTACAGTGCTTTTTTATTATTTTTTATTATTTCAATTTTACATATAGTTTGAAGGATCTCAAACAATTTAGCTTTCTAGTTTTAATAATGTTATATATCAGGTGTAAGTGGTGTAAGTGTTTTATTTGAGATATTTTTATATTTATATTTCAAGTCTTCAAGAGTGATATTATGTTTGCACTCATCCACTTCAAATAATAAATGCAACAAAATGAATTAAGTGGACCTATGAATATTAATATTTTACATAATTAAAAGGGTAATTTGTATGGCAACAAAATATTCATTGAAAGGAAAATTAAATGGACTAATTTTAGAAGAATAGGTGTTTCAGATAATTTTGAGACCATTCTCAAAAATTTGAGGTGCATTCTATACAAATTATTATACATTAATTCATTCATATAATTTCAGTTAAAAATTATCTTTAATCATCGCCACAGGAAATTGAGGGGGGAAAAAGTAAACAACCTTTCCCCAAAATAGGTTGATGTTTACCCTGGCATTTAAATTTTTGTAACAGTCACATTAAAATAAATTTTAATACAATAGCTACATGTATTGTTCTCTGTGGAGTTCATTTTCCTTGAACAGGTTGAAAAACCAATCATTCATTGACATGTTGATTTATTTGGTTTAAAACTAGAGGCTCTAAAGAACATGTGTCGGTTGTATTAATGTCAATATATATTTATTCTTCTAAACAGAAGTTTCTCTGGAATTTTTATTATAAACAATGCTGTATAATTTGTAAATGTTGGAACAAATATTCTATACCCTTTATTCTGTCAGGCAAAAAACTGATCTTTCTTCTTGTTGAAATATTATTCCAAAATATTTTTTCCATTTGAAACTAATGTTATAAAGGAACTTATGTTCCATAACAGTACATGTACATTGTATATGTTTGCCATACAATGATACATTTCCGAAGTTTCCATTTTATCATATCACATGTTTACAATAAATTCAAATGTTTGTCTGAGAATAGGGCATTAATTATATTATGGCAGGGAGAAAAAACAGTTAAAGGAACATATATTTTAACTCTTTTTGACCTCATTTTATCAAAGAATTTCATCCTAAATTTGTATGTTAATTGAATGTACAAAACAATGAATCTTAAAAGGTCAACAATTGAAAAAAAGATTCTTTGGTTTGGATACAAACAATGCATTGCCATTATTTAATATACTGATTAATTTGGATTCATTTAAACTCATGTGATACCAATGTTTGTTGACTGTATGTTGATGAAAATTACTAATTTAAATACTCACTGAAATACAATTCTTTGGTTACTTTGATACATGTATGAGCATGAAATTAAGGACCCTTGAGAAAGCAAATTGTTCACACATAAATTGATACCAATGAAAAAAATGAATCAACAGTTGTATACAAAATAATTTACATTCCCACAATAATCTGTCTCAGTATTTTGAAACTAATGTTATATTTTGTTATACAGTTTTGGGAGCATCGGTTGGCAGTTCAGCTTTGTACTTGTTTTTTTTATATATTTGTTGACATAGATGTTGTATTATTCCAAAATATTTTTTCCATTTGAAACTAATGTTATAAAGGAACTTATGTGCCATGACAGTATATGTTTGCCATACATAGTTTAATTTTTACATAAGGAAATGCCTGTACCAAGTAAGGAATATGACAGTTGTTTTCCATTCGCTTGATGTGTTTGAGCTTTTAATTTTGTCATTTAATAAGGGACTTTCCGTTTTGAATTTTCCTTAGAGTTCGTTATTTTGTTATTTTACTTTTTTTGAAGCTAATGCACAATTTGTGATCAATATGCTGTGGTATTAATGTTTTTCTTTATTTGTTTTTATTTTTAGTTATTGAAAACAGTCATGACAGTATTGATTTAAAGCGATATTTACACTTTGTGTGCCAAATCTAAAGAAAAAAATTGAAATCAGTTTACGTGTACATATATATATACAGGTTATTTTTTTGTGATGGCTTTTTATAATTGAAGTGATGTTGTAAATTTCTTCAACATTTCTTTATGGACCATTAGAAGGGTTGTAAAGGTATATAACCACTAATTTGGGGCCGGTCAGAAAGAACAGAAAAGAAAGTAGTACATATTTTAAATAAAATAGTTCCTATACCATAGCTGTAACTTTGTCAATAAGTAAAATATTTGGGTAATTTTGGGATCACAGTAGAACCCTTGTTGAAAACTTCTTTTGAATAATAAAAATAATAATAAGAGGGCACATTTGCCCTGTTGTTCAGGTCAAAGTACCTGTTTTGTACTACCAAACATCCAGGAACCAGTGCGCTCTATAAATATGCAATTAAAGGTACTGGTGTGTTGAATTTTTCAGACTGACACTTTATTTGAATTTAAGACAAAGTAGCCATTAATGCTTGAATTTGCAGAATAAAAAGCAATGGGGCTATGAATTAGTGGTTTTATTCCTAAAAAGGGTAATCTCCTTGAAATAAAGTGAAATTAAAAAGTTCTTTCACAATGAACTGAAACTCATTTTTAGATTGAACAGTGCATTAATATTACTGCCTCTTTGCATGAGACATGGTGAGTATTGTTATTTCAGCACAAAAACACATGTTATTGAAAAAATAACCCTTGGCTTAACCACTCTTGTTATATTGTAATCATTTCTTGAAAAATCATTCAAGTGAAGCAAAATAATAATTAACAGGAGTGTTGACTTTTCAAGGGGTCTTAAGTAAAAAAAAAATAATACCTATGACTTATCTCTGCACACAAAATGGAAGACCAAAACTTTGGTTATTATAAGCATATGATAAAGGACTAGCCTTCAAACAAAATGATGTATGAAAATAGGAGGAAGGGGGGTCTATTATTTCCACTTTGAATAGACTATGTGTATTTTTTCTACATTTTTCAGGTCAATTTTTGACAAATCTATATGATGTGCATGACCTGTTTTTGTTCAGAACAAAAATGTTAATGTTTCACGTTTTTTGTTTTTTTTTTAATTACATGTATATACTATAGTAATAAGCTCTTCACAAATTAAGATCTCTTAGTTTTTTTTTGATTATTTTATGATTTTTGTGTGGGTGCTTGAATGGTTAAACACATTCTTTGATAACTTTGATCTCTAATTTTTGGGTATTTTTATGATTTTTATGTGGGTGCTTAAACAGTAACCAACACATTACTTATAGCTCTAGTTTTTGATATTTTTATGATTTTTGTGTGGATGCTTAAATAGTTAACTATACTGTGATATGAGTTATTTTAAATACCGGTAATTACATATATTTATACAAAACAAATATTTACATATAAATACTGGGACATTATTCAAATGAAATACGGTGTTATAATACCATTATATTTTAGAGGTATTGATTATATATTTTTTTGTATTTATTTTGTCTATTTGAATTCAACAATAAAACAATTCATACAAAAAATTTATATTTATGGAAGGCTACTTAACCTTTTATATGCCTGTTTATGGTACATATTATGGTATATCGTCTGTCCGTCCATCATCAACACTTCAGACAATAACATGATTAGTCTAAAACGCTTTTACCAATTTTCATGAAACTTTGGTGAATTGCTTATATCTATTGACATAAGCTCCCTTTCAATTTTTATAAATTTTAGGATTCACAATAATGGGAATTCTATTCTTACATAAAAAAATCGAGAATTTCCCAGTTTTTTTACTATAACTCAAAAATGCTTTGAAAATGAATCCTGAAACTTTGGTGAATTGTTTAGATAGACATAAGTTCCCTTCTAATTTAAAAAAAACAAATATTCACTCTGTGGTTAAAGTTTTTGAAATTTTAATAACTTTCTCAAACTATCCTGGATTTCTACCAAACTTGGACAGAAGCTTGTTTATGAACATAAGATAGTATCCAGAAGTAAATTTTGTAAAAAAAAAATTCCTGTTTTTCCGTATTTTACTTATAAATGGACTTAGTTTTTCTGCCAGGAAACATTATTCACTCTGTGGTTAAAGTTTTTGAAATTTTAATAACTTTCTTAAACTATCCTGGATTTCTACCAAATTTGGACAGAAGCTTGTTTATGATCATAAGATAGTATCCAGAAGTAAATTTTGTAAAAAAAAAAATCCTGTTTTTCCGTATTTTACTTACAAATGGGCTTAGTTTTTCTGCCAGGAAACATTACATTCACTCTGTGGTTAAAGTTTTTAAAATTTTAATAACTTTCTCAAACTATCCTGGATTTCTACCAAACTTGGACAGAAGCTTGTTTATGAACATAAGATAGTATCCAGAAGTAAATTTAAAAAAAAAAAATTCCTGTTTTTCCGTATTTTACTTATAAATGGACTTAGTTTTTCTGCCAGGAAACATTACATTCACTCTGTGGTTAAAGTTTTTAAAATTTTAATAACTTTCTTAAACTATCCTGGATTTGTACCATACATGAACAGAAGTTTGTTTTAATCAAAAGCTAGTATCTAGAAGGAAATTTTTATTAAAATTTTGTACTGTTTATCCATATTTTACTTATAAATGGACTTAGTTTTTCTTCCAGTTAACATTAGATACCTTATGCAGTTAAATTTTTAAAACATTTATTAGATTCATAAACTATCCTGGATTTTTACCAAACTTGGACAGAAGCTTCTTGCAATAAAAAAATTGTATCGAGAGGAATATTTTTATTAAATTTTTTCCTCATCTCATTTTTGTTGAGCCTGCGATTAACAGCAAAAGTAGGCGAGACACTGGGTTCCGCGGAACCCTTACAAATTTTTTCACATTTCGGACATTTATAGAATTATATTCATTCAAAAATCGAGTCCACAAACTTAGTTAAACTTGAGATAGCCTTAATAGTGCCAAATTATTCATGTTTTGTGTCAATGGGTACCACTGTGTCTATTTGAGCGGTATTTCTAGTTGATCATACAAATTCATTTAAAGCATAAAGACGAGTTAAAAGGGCAACAGGCGTATCATGCGCTCATGGCGCAGCTCTTTATTCTCCATAATGACGCCTTTTGCCACCTAACCCTTTCTTCCATAATGACACCTTTTGATGCCTCTATGCGGTACCACCAAAATTTTGCTTTAAAAAAATATGCATGTCTTCATCAAATTGGTATATCCAATATTATCAAATTGGTATATCCAATATTATCAAATTGGTATATCCAATATTAAAAGGATATCTGACATGAATTTCCTTGACGAAATAATTTTTTTTGCTGTCATGTTTTGAGACTTTCTCCATGGGAAAGGGGAACTGAACAATTTGAATCAATTTCCCATTGTTAGTTATGGTAATTATGCCATCCAGAACAGTTGTCGGGTGACATAGTGAAATTCCTCCATTTCTTTTTATTATTATCATTATCTCACCCCGAACAAATGTCGGGTGACAAAATGCTT
Organism: Mytilus californianus; assembly: GCF_021869535.1. NCBI lineage: Eukaryota > Metazoa > Mollusca > Bivalvia > Mytilida > Mytilidae > Mytilus > Mytilus californianus. The sequence goes on along the minus strand of NW_026262690.1, from coordinate 116,204,761 downwards.
GTCATCCGTCTTTTTTCCTATTATTAGCTCACCTGTCCGAAAGTGAGCATACTTTGACCTATAATTGTTAACTTATTATACATTGTGACTTGGATGGAGAGTTGTCTCATTGGCACTCATACCACATCTTCTCATTTATATTTTCTCATCACTTGGCTTCCGTCATTGTCCAAATTTAACCTATCTTGGCCACAATCATCATTGAGGTATCTTCTTATTCAAATGTATCCAATGACCCTGCCTGCCAACCAACATTGCTTAAATAGAACATAGGGGTAAAATGCAACATTTGTCTATTATCTTAAAAACTGCTATCAATAGAGAAAATCTAACTCGGCAGAAATGGTAAGAATGTTGTGATTTACCTTTTGTCCATATAAATCCATTAAATTTTTTTGTGTTTGCGTTATATCTTAAAAACAATAATGGATAGCTACAAACATTAAAAAGCAAAAATGATTAACAAGACAAGATCTACAAATAAGTCAACATGGCCGATATTGTCAGTCGATTCCTTATTTGAGTTTTTGTCCTTAAGGACGATTTTTACAAATTTTTGGTGTTTTTGCCTATTACCTTGAAAACTATAAAAGATAGACACTTAAAATAGCAAAAATGACCACCAAGACGAGATCTACAAATGGTCAAATTTTGCCAAAATTGTTAGTAGACTCTTTATGAGGGTGGGAATGCCCTTTACTATCAGGCGTCAAACAGTTATTTTAGGCTACTGTTAGCGTCAAATTGGTTAAAATTTTACTGTAAAATATCCTTATCATGATTCGTCAGAGGTCTCAAATAATTATCGTTGCCGTTATTTTTGGAAAAAATTTAACGTGATTCGTCAAAATCAGTTGATTTTTTATCGTCTTAAAGAAAGTGTACATTTTATCATCATGCACCAAAAATTACCGTTAACGTCATTTGGCAGATTTTTTACCGTGACGTCATGAAGGTACCCCCATTACTACCCTCCTTTATAGGATTGATTACACTTAAATAACAACTTTTTAACCTTTTAAGGCAAACACTAAAGAAGATAGAGAGAAACTGTAAACAAAAATAATTAACAGCAATACAAGATCAACAAGATATTCTTGTCCACAATCTTGGAAAGTGTCCATTGTTGAAGATGCACATAGACCCAGCTATTTTGTCCATAATTTAAATAGTTTTTCTATTACTGTCTTTTGTCTGTTCAAATAAGATGTCAAATTTTGCAGTTTTGTGGAGTGCAGGTCCTATGATATCACCATGTCTAAGCATTTTATTTAGTTTACAAATACATCTCACAATATGGGTACCACATTTTCATCCTGATTTGTATAGTGATTGATTGATTGTTGTTTGCTTAATGTCCAGTGGCAAATATTTAACGCATATTTAGGACCATAAAAAATTGTTGATGACCATGCCTCATCCATCACATATGCTAGGTTTGAGAAGTCTCATATTGGCATGCCTGCTTATACTAAGTTTGGTGTGACCTTGAAATTTTGTCATGATTAGCAGTAGACTTTTTTTTAAATAACAGATTTAATTTACCACATTATAAATACATTGTCATGGCTTGCTACCCAATGCATGTACATGGTTGTAATGAAAACTAAGTCAACTCACAATTATTATTTCCTTTAATGAGCACAAATAATAGTCTACTTATAGTAGTACTACAACAACAACAACAACTAATATATAAAATATTTCAATGACTCAAGGAGTACTGATTATGTATTAGTAAAGAAAATCAACAATAAAAAATGCAAGCTAGTTATCTCCCTTCTAGATTTCTTCAATTGGGAGACAACTGCACCTATTTATTTATTTATTTCTTAGTTTTGAACTAAGTTAGGGGGGGATAACTCACCTTTTGCTCAAGATAATTTGAAACTATTTACCAGAAACAAATTGATTTAATTTAAGAGTCAATCAATGCACCAAAACTACATTTAACAACAAATAGACATTTGAAAAATTTAATTAATTATTAGTAATTTTAAAGTTTGTGTACACATTAAAGAGATGTATAAACATTTGTTTTTTTATCGTCCTCAAAACCCCCAGGATTCATACAATTGCATTTACTCCAATCACCACTGATCTTTGGAACAAAAAAGAAGGTTTTGATTGTAACTCATAATTGGACTGATACTGGAATATTGTCAAGAAAAAACCTTAGAACATTAAATCAGCCTTATTAATCTTTTTAATATGCATTTAATGAATTGTGCCATTGCTTGTAGCTAATTCACAAATACAAGATATTCAGTCCTAATTGACCATTGGTACTGGAGTAATGCAACATGACTGAATTAATCCTGGGTTCCCTAAAAAAAAGTATAAAAATATATTTTTATGTGTATATTTCATACAAAATCTGAAGCTGTTAATCAAAAATATATTAATCTAAAAAAAAAGCTGAATTAATTACATGAAACAATTTATCAAAAGGAGATTTTTAGCTGCAGGTAAAATAAAAAGATCCAAACAGTCAATTTCAAAAATGTAAAAAAAAATCGGAGTTATTACCTACAAATGCTGATATCGGTGGTATAAGGAATAATCAGGAATGTACAATACAAATTCATGATATCTTGTTCAAAATATAAAACAGTAAATAACAAAAACATTGTTCTATATGCACCAATTGACACAACATAAACATACATATATGTAAATGACCAGATCCCAGTATTACAGATACATGTAAAAACATAACTTTTTTACAGGCAAAACCATCCTCGTGTTAACTAATTTTCTTGCAGGTAGTCAATTCTACTTAATTTAATTTCTATATATCTTTAAAAAATGAATAATTAAAAATCCAAGAATCTGAAACCGTGTCACATGGTATATAAAGCATGTTCACATGAAGCTGGAGTACAATTTTCTGGGAGCTATTTGTAGTTCCCTAGAAAAATGAGATGAAAATTTCATACGTGGCCATTGGGCTTAAAATATTTAAGTATTCAGTAAACAGGAAGTTGATGAGCGATTAATCTGTCACACCATATAGCATGCCGACACAAAGTCTGATAACAATTTCAGGAAGCTTATATTTATAGTTCCTTAGAAAAATGTAACAGAAAACAGAAGATATGATAAGGCCACTTTTTTTGGCCCCTTGAATTTGAAATTCAAAAAGTTGTTAAAAAATGTATTTTACAAAGGTTTTAATGTGTGATCAATGTCTTTTGGTTAAAGCTGTTGCTTGTATATATTTAAACCCAGCATTTGTATTTCACCTATCATGAAAATGTGATAGTTTGAGGTAGGCATGGCAATTGAATTGTTTCATAATTTTCATGTCGGGGCCTTTTATAGCTGACTATACGGTATGGGTTTTTCTCATTGTTGAAGGCCGTACGGTTGCCTATAATTGTTTACATCCACTTTATTTGAACTTTGGTGGATAGTTGTCTCATTGGCAATCATACCTCATCTCCTTATTTTTATATGGTGTTCCATGGACAAGTATTCTTGTCAATAATTTATTTTTGAAGATTTATATAACTAAAAGACTATACAAGAGCTTCTAAGGAAATATTTATCAAAGCAAAAACTGTTCAGGTGGAAATCAGGTGAACTGTTGGAAAGTTCCCTGAAATATACTGTTTCACTTTTTAGATTTAATTCAATTCCAACACTTTTTTTAAAAGCTCCTGTAACAATCCAAATAGAAATTGACCAATTGCAAGGCATAAATTATCAACAATACTTTTATGCAGTAATAAAAAGAATCTCAGACTTTAATATACAAATTATCTTAAAAGAGATTTATCCTTTCAGATTGTTACAAGAGCAATTAGAAAAGATGTTGAAATCTAAAATTGCTCAAGCAGAAATATTGGTGTGCCAACAATCAAGCTACTTGATCTGAATAATAGTTTTAAGAACGTATCATTGTTACAAGATTACACTTGATATTTTTACAAATATACTGAGTAAAACAAGTTTTGCAACATATATTCTAATATAAAAACTTCAGAATAAAAATTTACAAAGTTTAGTTTATAAATTTTTTTTATATTTTTTGTCAATCAAGAATTTGTGTCTTTTGGTTTATTTTCTTTTTTACAATAATTTATTGTAATGTTTAGAAGTATAATTAATTATTGAAATACATTAAAACTATTTGTTGCTAAACTTTTTCTACTCAGTATACATCAAAAAAGTTTTTGATTCTACTTTCTCCAATTTGACTAAAAATAACTTTTCTTGTCGGAGCAAGGCCTCTTATTTCTTTGACTTCTTGAAAACTTTCGACTTTCTGGTAGGGTCCTGATAACAGATAAGTGAAAGGGCACCTGTTGGTCTGGTCGCTGAGTATCTGAGAACAATAAAACATTACATTATTACTTCAGAACGATTTATACTGTGAGTGTAATATTCCCTGTAACTTATTAAAATACTATTTATTGTCATGTTTTGATGTGCACGAGTTTTCTCATGATGTTTGAAAAATTCTGATGTAATCCTTTTGCTAAAACAGTGAATTTTTGTATTCGACAGTTTTCAATTTAAATACCCCTCAGTATTTAATATCATATATTACAAGCATAATAGTGTAAATAACATACTCTTGCTTTTTTCCCAAAGACCATTAGGGCTATTCCATTAAAATGTATGTGGGAGGGTAGGAAGAGAAGTTTAATTATTGAATGTGGGTCATGGGTCTTTTTTCAGTATGCGTCTATTACCATTATGCAAAATTATCTAAAAAATGGTTCTTGGTTGTAGGGATATTTTGAAAGTCCCTTCCTACCCTCCCACATACATTTTAATGGAATAGCCCTTATGTGGACTTTAAACAGGTAACATGTTGTATACATTTTATAAGTGCCATAGTGTATACTTCACAAGTGACTCCTTATGAACATGCTGTATCCTATGTATAAATGACATCTTATGAGCCTGAAAGACTAATTTTTGCCCACATTTTATAAGCGATTTGTATGAATACAAGTTCATCCAATAATTTCCTCTTGTTTGTTTGCCTAATGGTGTTTAATTTATATACATTAATACAAATTTGGCAGTCAATTACAATGGTTGAACTACTTTTTTACAATTTAAACTTTCCATTTATGCAGAGCTTGATCAAACCTTAGACTAAGAGGGTGTGTACAACTAGAGTTCCTTGTGTCAGTAATATTTTTTGTCTTGCTTATATTTTCAAGAATGTTCTTTTGATATGTTTTACTTAGTTTTGTCTGCATCTATAACAGCACAAAGCTGTTAGCTGTGTAGAATTTAATTTCAATTTGAGGTCAAAGTAAAGGTCAATAGGTTATAATAAGATAACCTCACAGGGCAAATATCATAAAGCCAGTGAAAAGACTAAAATAATCTGCCCTGAACAATAAATTTTTATGTATAAAGTGATTGCACTGCAACCTTGACCTTTGACCTAGTGACCTATACTATTTTTGACTTACTCTTGTCCACATCTTATGAGCATTGTATCGTTGTGGTGAAGTTCATAATCTTTACCATCTACTGTCACTGTAGATGTTCCTTCCTAAAATGATTAATGATTAATACTATATGTAAATCTCATGGATTTTTGATTTTTTTTATTATTTTCTTTAATTTCAGGAATTATTGCAATTTATTCCTTCACTGGGAAAAAACAAGTTGAACTGCTAGCTCTTTCTCACTAATGATACCACAACTATAAGTATTTGGTAAACAGGAAGATGATGAAAAAATGATTGAACAATGCACCATCCAGTATAACATGATCACACGAAGTCTGATACCAAATTTCAGAACGGTGGGATCCTTATTTCCTGGGGGAAATGTGACAAAAATTTCATACATAGTCATTATGTATTATATAAGAATTTAATAAACAGGAAGTTGATAAGTGATGAATCTGAAAACGCATCATACGGGATAGATAGCATGCTCACATGAAGCTTGATCCCAAATATCAGAAATTCTGATACATAGTTTTGAGAAAAAATATGACAATAATGTCATGGGACTGACAGGGGTAAAACAGTATACCGCCCCTCCTTTGGAGCTGGGGTATAATTATATTTCAACTTCATTGAGAAACACCAAATACTGGTAAACACAAAATACTGGTATTGATTGAAACACATATAAAAACTTATCCTTATATAACAAGGACAACCTGTAAACATAAACTTTAAGTTTAAAAGATTATAGCTGATAGCAAGATATTTATAGATTATCATTGGTTATCTCAACGAGATTGATTTTCTTGCTTGAGCCGGTAATGCGAAAGTGAAAAAAGCAATCGAGTTGAAATGACCAATGATAATCTGTTTATCGCTATTTTACCTATGAAGACGTCGTTAATTTCCTTGACAACGGCACGTGTTCCATTAGTTTCTAACGATAATTTTCATATCACTCGACTCCGCTGAGAACGGAAATTATCAGTCAGCAAGATCAAAGGAAAAATTCGTAAAATAGTGATAAAAACTAATAATACATGTGTATGCATACCAACATCCATATGAAAGTTTCTGCACTGGCACATTTCCCTGTGTTTGATCCTGTACCATATACATCCACCTACAAAAATAAACAGCCAGTAGTATATAAATCATATCATTGCTTGCCTAAATTGTAAAGATCTGAACTCTAGTGTGTAGTTAGTAAAAACAAAATTAAAGAACCCAATGTCAGCATTTGACATCAGTGATTTAGACAGGATGGTCCAAATAATGATTAGAGTAGATATTTTAAAACTAGAGACTCTAAAGAGCCTGTGTCGCTCACCTGCATCTTCAACACTGGCCACTTTTTTTGAAAATCATCATAAATGGGGAATAACTCTTTTAAGAGTTAACTGAAAATTTCAGTCATGTTGACATGTTCGAATGCATAAAAATGTTAAGAATTATCATTTAAGGGCAATAACTCAAATAACGAGTCGACTGAAGATTTCGACCATTGTAGCACATTTGTAGATCTTGTCTTGCTGATCATTTGTGCCATTTAAAGTTTCTATAGATCTATCTATTACAGTTTTCAAGAAAATAGGCAAAAATGGGAAAAATCATCATTAAAGAGCAATAACTTCAATAAGGAGTTGACTTACTATTTCATTTATGTTGACTTATTTGTAAACCTTGTCTTGCTGATCATTATTGCTATTTAAAGATTCTATTTATCCATAACAGTTTTTAAAATATTATGCACATACGAAAAAAATTGGTAAAAATTGTCATTAAAGGGCAATAAATCTAAAAAGGAGTCAACTGAAGATTTTGGCTATATTGACTTATTTGTAGATCCTAGTGTCTTGCTGATCATTTTTGTTTTATAAAGTTTCTATTTATTTATCATAGGTTTTAAGATATTAGGCGATAATGCAAAAAATTGGTAAAATATCTGCATTAAAGGGCAATAAGTCTCATAAGGAGTCGCTTGACAAGTTTCTATCTATCTATTATAATTTTTGAGAATAAAAGGCTAAAAAAATTTAAAATGGTAAATTTAAGGGGAATAACTCCTATAAGAAGTCATCTGACAGTTTTGAATTAAATGGATTTATAGCAGTTTTCGAAATAAAAGCAAAACTTGCATTTTACCCCTATGTTCTATTTTTAGCCATGTCGGTCATCTTGGTTGACAGCCAGGGTCATTGGACACATTTTTCAAACTAGATACCCCAATAACGATTGTGGCCAAACTTGGTTAAATTTAACACAGTAGTTTCAGAGGAGAAAATATTTGTAAAAGGTTAACGGACAACGATGATGACGGACGCCAAGTGATTCATGAGAAAAGTTCACTTGGCCTTTCGGCAAGGTGAGCTAAAAAGCATCTATAATAAGTAATATGTAGACAATTTACCTCAAGGTAGATTTAGGGATTGACATTGTTGAAGACTGTATGTTTCATTGAGTTGCTGACTCATTGACCTGTTAGAAAAAATTGAACAATATCACTAATGCACCTCAAGGTGAGGAACACAATTAAACAGTAAACAAAAAATCTCTATGCAATGACTGAGCTTCACCTTTTGTGCTATTTTGAAGAGCAGAGAACCATTGAATAATAAAATGCTTCGCTGGGGCGCAGCTTGATACGACCGCAGAGGTCGAACCCTGAACAGTTGGGGCAAGTATGGACACAAAATTCAAGCTTGATACAGCTATGACTTTGGATTGTCATTAAATATTTGACACAGCATAGGTTTCTGACACAGGATGAATGTGGTGTAAGAACTGGAAAAAATTTAATTTACCTATTATGGTGGAATATCCATAAACTAAATTGTTTGTTAATTTCAATATATCAAAGAATATGTAGAATTCAATGTTTGATGTAATGTAATAAAGTTGAAATTTGGACCGTTTTTGTTCAATGTGGACCAATTTGGTAACATGTATAAATAATCAAAAATCTAAATACATGGGAGCCCATTTAAATACATCATAAAGGTATTAAAATAGAAAGTGACATCATAGTCATGGCTAAAAATAAACAAAAATCCTTAATCAGCAACATTTAAAGTAATATCTAAAAATAAAATTCCTTTGTAACCATAAAAGCCCATTTAAATACATCATAAAGATATTAAAATAGAAAATGACATCATAGTCATGGCTAAACATAGCAAAAACCTTAATCAGCATCATTTAACAGTAATATCTAAAAATGGAAATTACATCATAAAGGTATTAAAATAGAAAATGACATCATAGTCATGGCTAAAAATAAACAAAATCCTTAATCAGCATCAGCAACATTTTATAGTAATATCTAAAAATAAAATTCCTTTGTAACCATAAAAGCCCATTTAAATACATCATAACAGATATTAAAATAGAAAATGACATCATAGTCATGGCTAAACATAGCAAAAACCTTAATCAGCACCATTTAACAGTAATATCTAAAAATAAAAATTTCTTTGCAACCATAAAAGTAAAATAGAAAATGACATCATAATCATAGCTAAAAATAAACAAAAATTTTTTTTATTGGCAAATTTTAAATGGAGTTTATTATACTAAAACAATAAATTTGCAACCATAAACATGATAAAGCCCCATTTAAACACATCATAAAAGTATTAAATAATTCAACTACATCATAAGGCTATAAAAATAGATAAAATGCTCCGCAGGGCGCAGCTTGATACGACCGCAGAGGTCGAACCCTGAACAGTTGGGGCAAGTATGGACACAACATTCAAGCTTGATACAGCTCTGAATTTGGATTGTGATTAAATATTTGACACAGCATAGGTTTCTGACACAGAATGAATGTGGTCTAAGAACTTAAAAATTTTAAATTGGACATTCACCTATTATGGTCCAATATCCAAAATCTAAATACATGGTTAGATTCAGCATATCAAAGAACCCCAAGAATTCAATTTTTGATGAAATCAAACAAAGTTTAATTTTGGAACCTTTTGACCTCAATGTGGACAAAGTTGATAACGGGGCCCAAAAATCAAAAATCTAAATACATGGTTAGATTCAGCATATCAAAGAACCCCATATATTCAATTTTTGTTGAAATCAAACAAAGTTTAATTTTGGACCAGATTTGGACCAACTTGAAAACTGGGCCCATAATCAAAAATCTAAATACATGTTTAGATTCAGCATATCAAAGAACCCTAAAAATTCAATTTTTGTTAAAATCAAACTAAGTTTAATTTTGGACCCTTTGGACCTTAATGTAGACCAATTTGAAAACGGAACCAAAAATTAAGAATCTAAATACACGGTTAGATTCGGCATATCAAGGAACCCCAATAATTCAATTTTTGATGAAATCAAACAAAGTTAAATTTTGAACCCTTTGGACCTCAATGTGGACCAATTTAAAAACGGGGCCCAAAATCCAAAAACCTAATACACGGTTAGATTCAGCATATTAAAGAACCCCAAGAATTCAAGAATAAAACCCCATTGAAATTGATCAAGAAATAAGCAATTTATACGAAGTATCTTCTTTTGCACAATACTGTGCAATTGAAGATTTCTTGCCATTGTGCAATACTGTGCAATTGAAAATTTCTTGCTATTGCACAATACTTATTATATAATAATTTACACATCCTGTTTGGTGTGTATCTCCTACCATATCATTATTATATGCTTTTAAATATAAATCAGAAATAACCAACTTAAAATGGAAAATTTTAAAAGAAAAAAAAAAAGGAAAAAAAGAAAAATTCCCCCCCCCCAAATTTTTTGAACCCCCTTATGATTCATCACCCCCAAACTCAATCCCAGCCTTCCCTTTGTGGTATGGTACCTTGCAGTACAATTTCAGAGAGATCCATACACTTGAACACAAGTTATTGTCTGGAAACTAGAAAAATGCTTATTTTTGGCCCCTTTTTGGCCCCTTTTTGGCCCCCCAATTCCTAAACGTTTCGGGCAATAACCCCCAAACTCAATTCCAGCTTTCCCTCTGTGATATGGAACCTTGTAGTACAATTTCAGAAATATCCAAACACTTACACACAAGTTATTGTCATGAAACTAGAAAAATGCTTGTTTTTTGCCCCTTTTTTTGCCCCTAATTCCTAAAATTTTGAGGCAATTACCGCCAAAATCAATTACAGCCTTCTCTTTGTGATATGGAACCTTGTGGTACAATGTCAGAGAGATCCATACACTTACACACAAGTTATTGTCTGGAAGTTACAAAAATGCTTATTTTTGGCCCCTTTTTGGCCCCCAATTCCTTAACTGTTGGTACCATAACCCCCAAAATCAATCCCAACCTTCCTTTCGTGGTATTGAACCTTATGGTAAAATTTCATGGAGATCCATTCACTTAAACTAAAGTTAGAGTGCGAAAACCAATGTGTCTTCGGACGACGCCGGACGACGATGACGACGCCAACGTCATACCAATATACGACCAAAAAATTTTTAATTTTTGCGGTCGTATAAAAATGACTTCATAGTCAAGGCTAAAGGTAAACAAAAAACCTTCATCAGCAAAATTTTATATTGGCAAATTTCCAATGAAGTTTATTACACTAAAATTGTTGGCAAATTTCCAATGCATTTATTAACAATAAAGTTATTGGCAAATTTCCAATTTACATAATTTAAAAGCAGTGTAGATGAGATATTTAAATGAGTTTGAATTACCAACCTTACACTGCTTTTAAATAATGTTCTTTACTCAATTATTTGTCTATTAAAATGGAAACCCTTGTTTTTTAACCTTTTTTCCCCTTATTCCTTAAACATTAGAGCCATAACCACCACACCCCCCCCCCCCCCCCCCCCCCACCAAAGCCAATTATTACTTTCCAATGTAACCTAAATTTCCAATATACATAATTTTAAATTTCAATTCCTCATGATATATAACCGTATCATTATTATTTTCTTTCATATATAAATCTGAAACAACCATCTTTAAATGGAAAATTTTAAAGAAAAAAAAAAGAAAAAAAAAAATCCTACCCCCCACACATATTTTCAACTTCCTTTTGATTCATCATCCCCCACCTCAATCACAACCTTCAATTTGTGGTATGGTACATTGCAATACAATTTCACAGAGATCCATACACTTGAACACAAGTTTTTGTTGCAAACTAAAAAAATCCTTATTTTCGACCAATATTTGGCCCCTTATTCATAAATGTTTGAGCAATTAACCCCAAAACTCAATTCCTACTTTCTCTTCGTGATAAAAAATAACTAACTTAAAATGTAAATTTTAAACAAAAAAAAAAGGGAAAAAAAAAATTACCCCTTTTTTGACCCCCGCCCCCCTTATGATTCATCACCCCCACCCCCCTTTCCCTCCAAACCAAGCTCAATAACAGCCTTGCCTTTGTGGTATGGTACCTTGTAATACAATTTTAGAGAGATCCATACACTTGAACACAAGTTATTGTCTAGAAACTAAAAAATGCTTATTTTAAACCCCTTTTTAGGCCCCTTATTACTAAACGTTTTGGGCAATTACCACAACACTCAATTCCAGCTTTCCCTTTGTGAAATGGAACCTTGTACTAAAATTTCAGAAAGATCCATACACTTACACACAAGTTATTGTCATGAAACTAGAAAAATGCTTGTTTTTTGCCCCCTTTTGGCCCCTTATTCCTAAAATTTTGAGGCAATTAACCCCAAAATCAATCCCAGCATTGACCCTTTGTGATATGGAATCTTGTGGTACAATGTCAAAGAGATCCATATGCTAACACACAAGTTATGTCTGGAAGTTACAAAAATGCTTATTTTCGGCCCCTTTTTGGCCCCTAATTCCTTAACTGTTGGTACCATAACCCCCAAAATCAATCCCCACCTTCCTATTGTGGTATTGAACCTTATGGTAAAATTTCATAGAGATCCATTCACTTAAACTAAAGTTAGAGTGCGAAAACCATTGTGTATTCGGACGACGACGCCGGACGACGACGACGACGCCAACGTCATACCAATATACGACCTCAAAATTTTTTTGCGGTCGTATAAAAATGTAAAAAAATTATAGAGATATTAATTGTTTGCAAACTGAACTTCCAGAGAATTTCATTGTGTGAAAAAAGTTCCTTTTTTTCACATTGAGAAAAAACATCACAAAGGGCCCTTCAGGGTTTGCTAGATTGTGGCAATTGAATTTCATATGGTTACCTTAAAATTTAACCACACATGTTAAAATGCCTCAGCTTAAAAAACAAGCATCATAACATATCCAAATTTAAGATATAGACTGAGGAATTTTTACTATTATTGCCTACCTAAAATAAATTACGCATATTTACCAAAAAGGTGGTTTGCAATCCAGAAAGTCAGCAGCTCTGGTTGGAAGATAACCTTACCAAAAAGATGTACTTTAGTAGACAATTTTCTAACCCTATGCATACTTACTTTGAATTGATAATTTGCTTCTTCTCCAAATATATTCAAGTGTCCTTCTCTCTCAATCATTGTTCTATTTTCTGCCAACCACTGATTCAAACTAAACGGATCCTCCAACAATTTATGTTTATCTGGTATTATTGGAGGTTTCTCTGGAATCGTGCCTATAACAAACATAAATGGATGTAATATTTCATCGGTACTCAAACCTCTTGATACATTTGTGAATGAATTTTAAGAAAACTTATAATCATGAGTGCCTAGCTAGTGTGACATCCCTGTGCAACTTAAAACCAAATTAATTATCTTTTACTATTGTGTAATCAATGAGCATCTCTCATCCTCAATTCTTCCTGTCAGAACTAATTAATAGATATCATTGAAACTTTCATTGACTATTCAGTACTTAGAAGGTAGGAATGCCCTTTACTGTCAGGCATCAAACAGTCATTTTCGGCTACTGTTAGCGTCCAATTGGTTAAAATTTCACCGTGATTCGTTTGAATGTCCTTATCGTGATTCTTAAGAGGTCTCAAATAATTATCGTTACTGTTATTTTTGGAAAAAATTAATGTGATTCATCAAAATCAGTCGATTTTTTTATCGTCTAAAAGAAAGTGTACATTTTATCGTCATGCACCAAAAATTACCATTAACATCATTTGGCAAGAATTTTTACCGTTATTTGTCTGACATGAAGGTACTCCCATTACCACCCTCTACTAAGTACATTTTTAAAAAGTTATTTCTTAATAATTGAACTGCTTTCAGTAAATATTAAATATATCATGCTAAATTAGGATCTACATACACATATTATAGAAAATAAAATAAAATTGGGTTATGGTGTTTTCATGTCAACAAATTCCCTACACAAACTTAACAATACCCAAATCAAAGTGTGCTTTTATTACTGTTCTCTATCTCAAAGCAGCAGTAAGGCCTTCATCAGGGAGCAAATCCTCACTACAAATTCAAGTTGTGGAATTGTTTACTAGAGAAATAATGAGACATTTGTGCAATTAGAACTTAGATGTAGGGTAATATCAACAAATTAAGACTATAACAGGCTCAAAATCTACAAAACTTAATCAATGAAATGTGAAAATTTATGCATATTAATTTTTTATTGCTTAAATTTTTCATCTTTTTTTTTATAACTGAGGTTACAAAAATAAAGAAAGTTTATTTTGGAAAGTATTCCAATAAAAAAAATCAAGAGCACCATATGTTGTAGTTAGCCGGGATAACGCAGCTAGCAAGAAAGACTTATTCTGCCAGCATTGTTAACATGGAGAATTAAAGTGGGCACACTTTTATCAGAAAAAAATAGTCCAAGTTTCATGGAACTCTTGTCTGTTAAAAACTAGCATCAGTAAGTTAAATATTCATTTTATGGATCCTTTTCATATAATTAGTGAAAATATTAAATTTGCAACTCTGACACAATATCATAATACGTTGCTAATTTATCTAATAAGTATTTTGATATTTGCTTCTGGAATTGTATATCAAAATGAAAAGGGATACATGTAATAGTACACTCAAGTAGACACAATAAATTTTTTCAGTGCCAGTGAACAGTTTTCCTCGTGTATAAAATTAATTATGTTGCCAGGTTTAGCTTTATACCCAGTGGTATCATAATGCTGTCATTTTAGCCTACAAATTACATGACATAAACTTTCTTACCAGGAATTGGTTTTCCTGTTTTATGTTGTTCTGATGCAAAATATCTGAAAGAGAAGAAAAGTTAGTATGACATTCTTATATCCAAGATAATATGAAGGAACAGTTTTATAATATACTGTGAATTCTTTAATATAGTAGGGTACCATATTTCATGGAATTCGTGGGTAAAGGTAAACCACAAATTAAATATTCAACAAAGTATCAATTTTCTTTCAGGTTTTATGTAGATTTTTTTGCAAATCCACAAGGAATTAGTTGATATCAGATCTGTGTTTGTGTCAGTCGAAACCAAGTGTGTGTGTGTCTTTCGAAACCAAGTGTGTGTGTGTGTCTTTCAAAACCAAATGTGTGTGTGTCTTTCGAAACCAAGTGTGTGTGGGTGTCTTTTGAAACCAAGTGTGTGTGTCTTTCAAAACCAAGTGTGTGTGGGTGTCTTTCGAAACCAAGCTTGTGTGTCTTTCAAAACCAAGTGTGTGTGTCTTTCGAAACCAAATGTGTGTGTGTCTTTTGAAACCATGTGTGTGTGTCTTTTGAAACCAAGCAGGTGTGTGTCTTTCGAAACCAAGCATGTGTGTCTTTCGAAACCACGAATTGGGTGTTAATATTAGATCTGTGATTGTGTCTGTTGAAACCAAGTGTGAGTGTGTGTGTCTTTCGAAACCAAATGTATGTGTGTCTTTTGAAACCAAGTGTGTGTGTGTGTCTTTCGAAACCAAAAATTGGGTGTTGATATCAGAACTGTAATTGTGTCTGTTGAAACCAAGTGTTTGTGTGTCTTTTGAAACCGAGCGTGTGTGTCTTTCAAAACCAAGCGTGTGTGTCTTTCGAAACCAAGAATTGGGAGCTGATATCAGATCTGTGATTGTGTCTGTTGAAACCAAGTGTGTGTGTGACGTGTGTGTCTTTTGAAACCAAGAATTGGGTGTTAACATCAGAACTGTAATTGTGTCTATTGAAACCAAGTGTTTGTGTGTCTTTTAAATAAACTGCTTCGCTGAGCGCAGCTAGATACGCCCGCAGAGGTCCAACCCTGAACAGTTGGGGCAAAAATGGACACAATATTCAAGCTTGATTCAGGTCTGAATTTGGATTGTAATTAAATATTTGACATATTATAGGTTTCTGAATAAATGTAGTCAAAGAACTTGAAATTGGTTATATGAATTGAATTTATATTCAATTAAAGATTTCTTGCTGTTGTGCAATACTTAGTAAATCTGTTGTCAGACTATAAACAAATAAAGTTCAATAAATTCTCAATGTCATATTCGAAAATAGAAATTTATGAAAATAAAAAGGGAGCTTACATCAATAGATATAAACAATTCACCAACGTTTCATGGGAATTGGTGACAGCATTTTCTAGTTATTGTCCGAAAACTGGAAAATCACCCCTTTTTTAATGAATAAAACCCCATAACTCAAAAATGTAAAACGTAAAATTTATAAAATTCTAAAGGGAGCTTATATCAATACATACAAACAATTCACCAAAGTTTCATAAGAATTGCTGGAAGTTTTGTCCGAAAACTGGAAAATCCCCCCTTTTTTTATGAATAAAACTCTGTAACTGGGAAACGTAAAATCTAAAATTTATAAAAATAGAAAGGGAGCTTATGTCAATAGATATAAACAATTCACCACAATTTCTTGCAAGTTGGTGAAAGCATTCTTGACTTATTGTCCGAAAACTGGAAAATCCCCCTTTTTTTAATGAATAAAACCCCATAACTCGGAAACGTAAAATCTAAATTTTATAAAAAACGAAAGGGAGCTCATGTCAATAGATATAAACAATTCACCAAAATTTTATGCAAATTGGTTAAAGCATTTTTGAGTTAATGTCCGACATGTTGACGACGGACAGACGGACGGACAAACGGACGGACGGACGGACGGACAGACAGACAACGGTATGCCATAATACGTCCCGTAAACGGGCGTATAAAAAACCAAGGAATAAGGAGTTGATATCAGACCTGTGTTTGTTTCTGTCGAAATCATACATAAGTATCTACACTCGGGGGGATTCAGTGCATTCCATATATATGTTTGGGTACTTAAAATTTTTTTTAAATTGTCATCTGAACACTTATATATTGAGAGGACATAGAATTTTATTGAAGATGTTTATCAACCTATAGATGTGTTGTGTGACTGGGTTGCTGTGTCATTGATGTTTACCTGGTAACTCTTTTTATTCATACATATATGCTGATATTACCTTTTTATAACCTAAGTAATTACCTCTTTATAATTGGTCCAAGCTGTGATCCAAGGTCTTCACAATGGAACCACTCCTCATACAGAGATTCTAATGTTGGTTTACCATCCTTTTCAACATAATACCTAAATAAAATGTTAAGAAAATTGAAGATTATCCCTTTCTTTTGCCAATAGTACAAAACTTAAAATATTTCATCACAGCATAGTTTTTCTTTGTTCTCTACAATCAATATAAATGTACAGGGAACCAAGAAAGAACTGTAAAAACAAGGAAATATAAAATATGTGAGTTTTCCAAGGAAGGTCGGTGTCACCTGTCATCCAAAGAAAGTAGAAATGTTTTGGATTTGGAGTCTCAACAAATTAGTCAGATAAATAAGTGATATAGCAGGTGTATAAATTGATGCCCTGTAGATGATTCAGTGCAAATTTGTCTGAATTCTGTAAAGCGATATTCAAGGAGTTGTGGATTAACAAATTAATATTGGTAGAAAGTCCAAGCAAGATATCAGATGCGATTCCTTTGTAGTCGGTTGAAAGCAACAAAATGTATCACATACAAGCACAGTAGCTAGGGACAATGACTGTTATAACAAATCAATTTTTGGTACTATCAAAATCAGAATTGTAAAATGAAAACTCAAACTAATTGTCAGAAGGAAAAAACAAGGAACTATTCTCAGTGCAAGTTTTTTGCAAAACTTGAAAAATTTGAAGAAAAAAAAATCCCATATTAAAAATAACAAACTACAATATGGTATGAATGCCAATGAGACAACTAACAGAAATCTTATTCACCAAACTTTTTTCAGTTATTTGTATCTTAAATAAGTCATGACTGGAAAATATGACAATTTCTGGAACCCTGGTCATATATTTTTGGTTATTTCTGTTATCCTTTTCATATATTACTGAATGAATTTTTTCTTTCTGGCCAAAGATCTGACGCCAGTTTTGAGAAAGATACCTCTTCATTCCATAGAAATTTTCGAGTGTTGTGTATGACTATTCAATCCCCATACCTTAATCCATCCTTTTCATCTTCTGCTCTTTCCCTCTCTATCACTAAACCAATAGTATCAGCTTTTCTCTGTGGTGAATGAGGGATCCTACCTGGCAGCAAGAAAATCTGTAAAACAAGGCATGATGTTATAAATTTTACTGGACTTTCCTTTCTTTGTTAAGTCAGATCCTTCATGTCCTTTAGATACTTGGAATTTACAAAATCAAAAAATATGTATCCATATACCGGTATATATATATACCGGTATATTTAGAGTAATTATGAATATAATATGTGCTTTCAGCCGTGTATCACCTTCACTGGTGATCTAATGGATGGATCTGTCGTAGAGTTGTCACTTGTTTAGACGTATTTATCAAATAATCATTTCTGTGACTGCATCTTATGATCCTTTACGACAGATAATTTAGCTAATCTGCTAAATCAATTCCATCTTCATGCCTAATATATCATGTACTGTGTTACAACTCTAGATTCTACTGACGAGGAAAGGTAACACTAGGCCACCGAAAGCTGATGAAAAACAGAAAAACTGGGATATTGATTTATGTTGGATCAGAATTTTTTGTTCAGTCTAGGTGGCCGAGTGGTCTAGAGCGCTGGACACAGTGCAGGTGGTGTTGTCACGATATCCCAATTGCATGAGTTTGAATCCCAGCAAGGGGAGAACAAAAATTTGCCTTCGCAAATTTGCAGATTTAACATTGTTGTGCTGATATTTAGAGTAATTATGAATATAAAATGTGTTTTCAGCCATGTATCACCTTCACTGGTGATCCAATGAATGGATCTGTCGCAGAGTTGTCACTTGTTTAGATGCACTTATATATATATATATATATATATAGAAGGACAACATGCCCAGCTCACACTATCAGATTTCCAGGTTCAGTGAATTTCAAAATCTGGTTCTAATTCTTATATTGGCATATCTTCAGTCTTAGATACATGATTTTTTTATTATTTTTTATTGGCTTTGAACTGCAAGTATTCTCAGATCTGTACTTAGTGTCTTTTTTGTTGTATTGATGTATAAATAACCTGCCACGTTCTGTCTGTTTTTGTTGCTTGTTTTCCTGCTTTGTATCGATCTGATGAGTAAAGTCCTTTTCAACTGATTTTAATAGTTTGTTCAAAGTTGTACTGTTACACCACTGTCCCAGGTTAGGGTTGGACGCCCACTAACATGTTTAACTCTACCACATTCTGTATGTACCTGTCCCAAGTCGGGAGCCTGAAATTCAGTGATTGTCGTTTGTAGCTGTATATCATATTTGTAATTCGTTTATTGTTTTTTTACATAAATTAGGCTGTTAGTTTTCTCGTTTGCATTGTATTACATTTGTCATTTCGGGGCCTTTTATAGCTGACTATGCGGTATGGGTTTTGCTCATTGTTGACGGACGTACAGTGACCTATAGTTGTTAACTTCTATGTCATTTGGTCTTTGGTGGCAGTGTTCTCCCCAGGCCGTTTTAGCGTCGCGGTACCGCGACGCTATATTTTTTCCCGTGATGCTATAATAATTTCCGCGACGCTATAATTATTTTGAGGATGCTATTTTTCTTGTTTCTATATCGTAAATCCATGTCCTAAATTTTGAACTTTCATCTAATTACCGCGTATGATCATAAAAATTATATCACCTTTAAGTGTAATCCCTTCAAATCGGACAAAAGAGACATTTAAGAGTGATTAAATAGGTTTTAATTGCCCTTTGGGTGATAACTGTTTGGATACGAATACCCCAAGCTGACACTTGTGACATGATTAATACCACAGGGTCTGTCTGCAATCGCAAATTCAGACATGGAAAAAATGTAATCATAAAACAATTCGAAATCTACGTTTTGCATTACGGAAATTCAAAGATACAAACGATTTTTCTCTTTAAAAATGAGGTTTGGTCGTTTATTTTTACAACTTTCATAAAATTTCTTTCTTTCTCTTCCGCCGGTACTACTTGTTAATCGAGAGCGAACATATCGGTTTTGGGCTAAATAAGTTGGATTAAGTTTATGTTTCATCCATTTAATACATCAAAAGCGTCACATTCGTTCCCAATCTCTTGTCAAACATTGTTTATTTTTCGTTAATTTTTCTTCAGCCGCCATTGACTACTTTTGTGTAAACTACCGATCGGAACCAGACCAGATATGACAAAAATCCGCATTTTTACGATAATAACTACAGATGCACAAATGGCACCGTGAGCAGACAGAAAAAAATATACCAAAAAGAGAAAACTATGCATTAACAGACTATTTGTTAGATAACTTTGTTAAACATATCTATCACCTTGATATAAAGAAACAACTGGGACTAATTCATCGAGTACCATGAAACAATGAATTTTTAGACATGAAAAAATTTTTTAATTGAAATTTAATTGCTATATGATACTTTCTCTTTTTTTACTTGATATTTAGTATTGTATATATATATATAAAGATTGCACTATAATAAACCCTTCACTCATTCATTTAGTTGGGTAGGTAGGGTAACTAGAACCAGAGACATATATTGTATTATATGTCTCTGCTAGAACCACACATATATTGTTATATGGCCCAAGAGGAAAACAATAATTCTGTACAGTAACTATGAATGAATATAGAAAACATAAACTGAAACAACTGTTATCATGGTTATATTTTAATTGTATTCTCAGTTATGAATTGAACAATATAAACATATATACCATAAAGGAAATAGAGCATCACCGCGACGCGACAAATGACATTGAAAAAAATAGTTTTTTTTTTTTACGCTAAATGTGATGCTATCCAAAATATCTGGGGAGAACACTGGGTGGAGAGTTGTCTCATTGTCAATTATACCACAACTTCTTATTTTTATCTATATATACCGGTATATATATAAAGTTACACCTGTTTAAAGGTCACTGTCGAGAACAGAGAAAACTGACATTATACAAAAGGAGACCTTTCAATTGTGGTTCAAAATGCATAGGTATTACTAAAGCGAGAAAATAAGAGGGTGACCCGACAAGACCAGTTTTTGCTTAATAGAAGTGACCTTAATAGCAGGTGTTACTGTATTTTAAAAAGTTCACATTATTATGAATATGTGTTTTAAGTATGTGTTATAAGCATGGTAAACTACATTTAGCAAAAACATTAAACTAATACAGGACAGATATATGGATGGACATATGCACAGACCAGAATACATAATGCAGAAAGTTCATTGGCTTCGTTGCCTCTTTCAATTCAAAATGGTCCACAAGATTTCCAAACAATGCATACTATCTTCTCTTTTAGTATTTTTAAATTGAACAAATGTAGCTTTTAGCTATTTTTTATTTGTCTGATCTATTTTTGGGGGTTTTAATTCCTTCTTTCTATTATTGAACTTTTGTTGTTTTGTTGTTATTTATGCCATACAATTTCTCCTCTTGCTCCTTTGAATTTGTTCATGGTCATTTAATCTAAAATGTTTGTTTGAAATTTTCAGTGATATTTTTTTATGACACAGTTTATCTATTTTTTAATTAAAGAATTCATAATGTTTAAAGGAACCTGACTAATTTTGCCTAAAAAAACCCCCATGAATTTCACTTTATTATCTACTTTCATGTATTTTGTTCTGATTGAAATTCGTACAAAGTTAACGATACAAGCTAGAACTTGAGCTTAGGGGTGAGATTTTATTTTAAAGGGAGTTCAAATTTCAATTAATTTTTGAAAATGATCATATAATAAAAATAATTTTCCAAAGAATATTATGAAACAGAATGGTAGTATCTATCATACAAACAGACATAAACATGCATTATTACCTCTCCCTCATTAATTGGAACGTCTCTATGTTCTCCTCGTTCAATCACTTTAAGCACCATATCCCCTTTGATCATGTAGAATAGCTGCAAAATAAAATAAAATCTTAAACATCTGAAAAATTTTTGTATCCTAAAATACTGTGAAAGTACTTTTATCCGTGGTTTTCGTGGATGGCTTTATCCATGAATTTAAGTGTCCAACTAAATATAAGAACTATTGTCTAAATCAAAACATGGAAAGATCTTCATTACCATAGGTTTGACTACATGGATCATGTAAATTTAGTTTTGATCGATTAAAGTCAGACCTCCGATGATGATATGGGATGAT
Organism: Mytilus californianus; assembly: GCF_021869535.1. Lineage (NCBI taxonomy): Eukaryota > Metazoa > Mollusca > Bivalvia > Mytilida > Mytilidae > Mytilus > Mytilus californianus. The sequence goes on along the minus strand of NW_026262690.1, from coordinate 116,182,844 downwards.
GAAGTGTTCATTTTATCCCCTCATAATTCTCATACGAACAAAAAATAATTTCATATTGGGCTTCCTTTTTTTAATTCATATCAGAATTAATTCTACAATCATGACAATTCAAAGTAAATTTGTAGCATTTTTTAAGTAACCTTTTTCTCTAAATGACATGTTTATGGCCCAATTAACACCTTTGGTGATCATTAAATCTGTTGATCAATCGATCTTGGGTTAATTAGTGTCATTACTTCTGATTACACGTGTGCAACAATTAAAATGTTTACTTTGAAATTTCCTTGAATCAAGAACATTTTGTAAGCATAGATGAATCAGCCTATTTCCAAAAGCAATTATTTTTTTTAAAGTTTGATGAATGTTGTCAATAATGAAAGACGAACAAGTAAGGGAAAATGAACAACTTATTTTGCAATGTCTCACAAATTATCATAAAACAAAATATAATTATTTTCACGAGTAATCATTAAAGATGGCTTCAATTTCTTCACATGATTTTTTTTTCTTCAAAAAACTAAAATCCATGAATTTAAGAACCCACGACCATGTAACTTTTGCTTAAACCACAAAAATTGATAACCACGAATAAAAGTACTTTTACAGTACAAGACTTTTGTGGATTCATTATTATCCATGGGACAAATTACTTATTGTTCAATAATATGTCATAGGCCCTTTCATTTTATCTTATTCCTTTTCAAAACAAACTTAAATAAACCTAATAAAATATTGTGGCTACGGTTGAAGTGGCAATGGCCTAACAGGTATGTTGTCAAAACCACCTGTATGCTTGCATATTGAATAACTGTAAAACAGAATAGAACCATAAAATATTCACTGTGTAGCATAACCGGATATAGGTACTTCAGAAGTAGTGGAAAATATAAATGTGAAGTCAGGTAAGGTCAAATTCTTGTTATTTTCATTATATTCTACGTTTTGCTGACAAGTAAAGCTTTTTGATAGTTGTTTTTTAATGATGTAGCTACATGTACCATTTAGGGCTGATTATGATCCTTAATTGGCGGTCTCTCCCTACAAATCGTCAGAATCAGGTATGGTGGTACCCGTTCAACAAAGCATGTGACAGGTTTAAACTTGATAAAAACACATTTATCCTTCAACTATTCATTTGAAATAAACTATTTTTTTCCACAGAGAAATTCATGTAAATAAAGCAGATAAACTGTACCAGAAATAGTGGCAAATTGTTGTTTACTGTATGGGGATTAGAATAGGTACTTTTACTATCATTGTTTCTTTGCTTCAGGGATGATGCTACACAGTGACAATTCTCATCTAATGTATGTATACCTCTTCTCCTTCTTCAATATGATAGTCCTTTCTTTGGTTTGGTCCTCCCACATAAAATGATTTCATCTGTCCATCATTGTGCCTACAATTTATACAATATATATACTATTTATGACATAGTCACATGTACTAAGAAATAAGCAGGGATTAAAAAATCCACTAGCCTGGCGCCCGTGACAAGAGCATTTCAACCTCGGGCAATCAAAGCTTGTAACCCAATATGCCCGACGGACTAGTAACAAAAAATTCTTGGCGTTTTCAAAATAGAAAGTGGAAAATCCCTTCATCACTATTCTATCTTAGCCAATCAGATTTAGTTACGTCATCCGGGATTCCAAGAATTTGAACTAATTTTGTACATGTTTTAAAAATATAACAACTAACTCTGGGTTGAATAGTATCATGTATTGATCGCAATTCACGTACTTTCAATATCGATTTCTCAGTACAGGGGGTATTGTACAATTGCTTATGTCGAGATTTTCAATTAACGGTACTGGGGGTATGATGCATTAATCGATACTGAGATGTTTTGTTGCACAGCTGTTGAGCATAAAACCATGCAACAAAACATTTCTAAATATTTTAGTACGGGCTCCAGAATGAAGATGAAGGAGGTGATGAGGCTGAAAATACATCCTCAAAAAATGCCAAATACGACCGGGAAAAGTGGAAAAGAACATTTATAGTGTCATGGACAGAAAGATTCCCTGAGCAAGGTCGGCTGTTGCTGATGATAAACCATAGACGATGTTTTGTGAATATTGCCGTTATTTCCCCTATCATGCTAATAAAAAATCGGCTTTGTATGCAGGTATGTGAGAACAACAAATTTACGAATTGAACCACTGGCTTCACATGACAAGACCAATGAACATGTTTTCTGTGCCTGAAAATATTTAACAACCCATAGTACAACGGAAATCCAAAAAGATGTCTTAAGATCCATGTTATAATTAATAATACAAAAATTTCTTTGATTTAATTTATTAAATACAGTGTATAACGCCACCTTCGAAACAAGGGACACCAACTTTGTATTATGCAGCAAACTCTGAATTTGTAAGGCATACTCTGGCTAGCAGGTCAGTTTTGATGGGCTAGCAGTTTTTTCAACAGGGCTAGTAAAATCCTGCTACCAATAAGTCCTGGGCTAGTAGGCTGAAACAAAATTTTTCAACCCCTGAATAAGATATGCAAGAGAAGAAATTTTGCTAATTATTGAGGTTTGTGCTTTTTCTCTGTTGAGTACAAGCTTAATTCTACAAGTTGTTTACAGTCAGCTTTTAACAGAAAATATATTTACAACTCATGCTAACCTTCCTAATCATGCTTATGCAATAATACAGTCAGGGATATAACTCTATAGGGTTATTACAGAAAAATAACATACATTTGTTATTGTGGACTAAAAAATCAAAGAACTGTGATAACTTATGTATGTTATATGTTTCAAAGGGACAATATACATCATTAGTTTAGTTAAAATGTTTAAAAGTTCTATTGATATTACTTTTGTCTATATGTATACTTAACTATTGAAAGATATAACAGTTCATAGTTTGCCAATTTTGCATAGTACATCTATATGTTATTACAGAAAAAATATGCCTGTAATAACTAAAGGATGTTATCACAGCTTCTCTATATCACTTCAAAGCATTTGCTCAGACATACATCATGCTTAATTACAATGTATTTTAATTTATTGTAAGAAATAATGACCAGAGCATGTAATGAGGTTCTGCGCAAGTTTCTCAGTAATTCCCAAGTGTCTTATATAATAAGTTAAATTCCTTTAATAACTAAGCTATGTTATCACAGTTAAGTTTATCCCTTAATAGCCTCGTCTCATTGATTTACCATGGTTAATCAAACATGTATTAATTTAATTAAAAAATTAGTTATCAAGGCTATGCATTTAGTTTCTGCGCAAAGTCTCAAGAGATCTCTAGAGGCCACTATAAATGAAATAATTTTACAAATAACAAACATATGTTATTACAGATTTAGAAAATTTAAGGAATAAAGAGTAGACAACTCATGAAAGTATCTGTAATAACACACGCAAGTTATTTTCTGTAATAACCCTATAGAGTTATATCTCTGACTGTAATATGGGACTTGAGGATACTTATAAACTTAAATAAACAAATAATGCTTGACAAAAGTCAGCATGCAAATATCTAACTACGGAACTGTAGCTCTTACAAAATGTAGGTCCTTATATTTTTTGACAATTTAAGGACTTGACTTATCATGCTTATAATGGCAAATATCACACAAAGAATAGTTAATAAATTTTTTTTTTATTTGTATCTGTTTGATTTTAACTAAGGCTTATGAGTATCATGATTATTTTTAACTGGTTGTTGATTAATTTCATAATTCAATACACCTTATCGCTATTTGTCCGCCATTACTGGACACCACACAGGTTCCCGTAAAATTTTGACGTCATAATACAAAATGTCTGACGCCACAATGGAAAAGTGATTGTTGTATGACGTCAAAAGTTCGAGCGGGACAGATTCTCGGGTCAAGCGGGATTAGCAATAAGGTGTATTATCCTCTTTAATCTTTTTGAGTTTATTTAATCCCCTTTGATCTTCAATATCTAATTTTACTTAAAATTCATTTTTTTTGTATATACACCTTAAAGTATAGTCGACATCAGTATCAGTAATGTACCAGTATTGTTATTTTTTTTTTAATGTTACAATACTGGTACAAGATTTTTATACCAGTATTATACTGGTATACCAGTATTGCGATCACCAACTACAGGAGATCCTAGCATAGTTAATTGTTAAGCAAGGAGATATATGTCCCTGGACAAATTCTTAAGGTAGTTTTGTGGTTAACAAGTATCTATTATGTCAAACTATAAATTATAAACCCTAACCCTAGCTCTTAGGTCCTTATGATATATTTTGACAATTTGATAACCATCCAAAAATTGTCAAAAAATATCATAAGAGCTACGGTACCTCAGCTACCCAAACCATAAAGACAGGGATCTTTTAATAAAGCAAAAGAAGTTTCAGATTTCCGACCCCAAAACATCTACGATACGAGCATCACCCATCAGGACGAGAGTTGAGCACTGGGAAGTTCTACAAATCGTCTACAACAGTACAAGTTCAGAAACAGAATGTCAGTTTCCTTACATCATTTTGTTGCACACTGGTGGCAGGAAATGTTTGCTGTTCTCTTCCAGCCATTTGTCAGTGTTGTTAATAACTGGCTCCAAATGTCGAACCTTTTTTGTCTTCGGCTCGCTATCTGACATTTTTTCTTCCAAATTAATGATCTAATTAGAATCTGGTAACTCTAATTCATAGATCCTGATAGAGCAAACTGAAACTATCGCGTTTTATTCTAGTAACCAGATTACAAAGTGTCTAATACCATAAAGTTAAAACGCACAACTGATGCCCACACTTGAAAGAAATTCAATGTTGAAGACACTTCAAGATAAGATATTATCATACTTTTGCGGCTGTATAAAGAAATAGGTAAAACAATTGGACAGGAATCGAATATATTTACTGGCATTTTTTTTTTATACATTTACATACTAGATAAATAAAAGTAACAAGTGCAGTTTTTCAAAGGGCCATGCACTCAAAAAATAGATTTTTGATATTTGGACATGTACAGCATCACTAATTTAAAACTGTTATATATACATAAAGTACACCAAAAAAAATGTAAAATATCAAAATAAATAAACAAAAATCAGTTTTATTATTTAAGTAATAAACTTCTCAAAGATATATTGACTACCAAAAATGATATGAATTTAAAATTGAAAAAGGTCAAAATTGTGAATCCCATAGAAACTAAGGGAGCTACCATTTGATTTTTATGGGGGGGGGGGGGGGGGGGGGGGGGGGCTAGGATGAAATTTGAAAAAAATAGGCAGGACAGGAGTTTTGAGTAAAAAAGTCAGGATAAACTAAAAAAAAAAGACAGGACCAAATAGAGTGAAAAATAAAAAGGCAGGACCGAATAGAGGGAAAAATAAAAAGGCAAGACAAAATTTTTCATCCTAGCCCCCCCATAAAAATCAAATGGTTACTAAGCTCCCTAATTCTTGTGCAAATACTAAAAGGCGAATAAATTTTAAAGTGACACAGTTAATTTGTGTTTCCCAAGATTTTAGATATTTTTCTCATTGATTAAGATAAACCTAAAAAAAAAGTGGAATAAAACCCAATAATTTATCCAAAAGAAAGTAACAAACTTGGCAGAAATTTCTTTTGATTTGCAATGAAGTGAGAAAAAATTATTATTAAACAAAAATTGTAAAGATAAGAAGTTATCACTTAATTTCCAGATTGGCAAAATTAAAATTGTGTCTTCTCCTTCTCTCAAAAGACTGGGTTTTAAATAAACATACCTTTAATCACAGACATTCCTTATATATACTTGCCTTGATACCTCCTCAGATTGTTTAATCATGGTATTATATATTTTTGGAACATACATCAAGATATATAGAGAATTATCATATGGCTTTTTCAATATCTCACCCGTATCAACCCGAGACACCAATATAATCCCAAGAGCTCTGCTCGATAAGGTGTGAGATATTGAAAAGCCATATCATATACACTTTATAATATACTCCTGGTAGACATTTTTTCTCACGTGACATAACATAATACAGATTAGGAGTTTGATAAAGGCATTGCAACCGTGACTGATATCGATGATGTGACGTCATACAGATTAGGGGTGTGATAAATCCTTTGCAACCGTGACTGATATCGATATCATCACGAATGGCTGATACAGCACGTTGCTATTGATCGTATTACACATACAATTTATCTGTATTTACTACTAAGTATATAATAAAAATATATATATTAATTTGTTTTGTTTTCTCTATATGCAGCTATGACACTGCATATATTCCTGAGATGTATATATCTCTCATCTATAGCTGTTAGTTCATGGTTTTCCTTTTTACTTTATAGACTTATTGATTATACTATTGTTGTGCAATCATTTTGTTTTCTTTTGTTGTTTTTTTATGAATATCAGTTTGAATATTAATTATTTAGAGCAGGATTTTTTATTTGTAATTTGATATGCAATAAGAAATTCTGTTCTTATTAATTCTAGATATTTAATTGATCATGTCTTCTTTCAAAGTACATCCATTGATGTATGAGTAGGTAAAGTATTTTGAGCTTTCTTTCAATAGCTCCTGCTGAATATGCATGAATTATTTTCCACTGGATATAAGCAAACAAGCATCAATCAATGAATCAATCTTCTTTTTCTGAACTGGTGTTTATTGCAGTATCTTTAATGGATATTAGTTATTCCACTGATTGAGATAATAAGGGGAGGGTTGAGATCTAAAAAAAAACTAGTTTTACTCCAAAAAATATACATGAAACTTGGTAGTGATGGTCTCTTAATGTTTAGGAATTTGGCTTTGACTATCTTGTCCTTGGGTTGCTGTCTCATTTCTTTTTATTTATATGAAGATTATGATTAGAATTCTAATATCATGGTACAAGTAGAAAAAGATGATGGTGAATTACTGGACTTTTCTTCAAATGGCCGAGTCCAACATCCTGTCATTTGTGGATACATAATTTAACAAAGGTATGACAAATGACACAGCCCCTTTCATTCTTTAGCATCAGAATCTATTCATATATTCAGATATATTTACCCATAATAGTTAACATGACTTTCCATAGTTTTGGCTGTTACAATCAAACTATATGACAATGCAGAAAGTACAATGTTTGTTAGGTGAACCATGGATTCATTATGGGCTATGGAAATACAGCTAACAGACAGTTATAGTATTGCCAGTGCTGTGGGAAAGTGAATAAATAAGCAGCAGTTAGGTTCTGAGATAACAATTACCGCATTAGAAGAATAGTGCTCATTAGCTGAAATGATTCCCAGTCTTTACTGATTATGACTGAATTTTTTGTTAAAATTCTTTGAGAACCTACAGGTATATCAAAAGCTTACCCTTATCAGTTAATTATAAAAATAGGGTAAAGGTTCAGATGAACCCTGTCAGATGATCATACTATGCACCAAATATAAATGACTTTGCGTTAGAAATTGATGTAATCATGAAAAACGAACATTTACTAATGAAACATGAAATTTACATGAAGGTCAGATAAACCATTAGATGGACAAGAACGCCTTACAATCGCTATACACAATTACAGTTGACCAATTACTTATAGAATCTGAGATACTAATGTTGATCAATGATCTATGAAAATGAGGTCAAGGTCAGATGATATCTGTCAAAAAAATTGTTTCAAAAAATGTCATTTAAAAATGCAATTACTCCTCTAAGGAGATATCAGATAATTTTGGTACAAATGGAAACTTCGTAGATGTTGACATTTTGAACTTATTTACCATGCCCAAGTTTCTTTATCTATTGTCATGGTTTAAAAGAAATTAGAATAACTTGCAGTTTAATAGATATAAGAAGATGTGGTATGAGTGACAATGAGACAACTCTCCATCCAAGTCAAAATTTATAAAAGTAAACCATAATAGGTCAAAGTACGGTCTTCAACACCGAGCCTTGGCTCACACTGAACAGCAAGCTATAAAGGGCCCCAAAAATTACTAGTTTAAAACCATTCAAACTGGAAAACCAACGGTCTAATCTATATAAAAAACGAGAAACGAGAAACACTTATGAACCACATCAACAAACGACAACTACTGAACATCAGATTCCTGACTTAGGACATGTGCAAACAATAGTATGTTTTATTTAAAGACTTGGTAGTCATGGACTTTGCTCATTGTTGAAGGCCGTATGGTGACCTATAGTTGTTAATTTCTGTGTCATTTAATCTTGTGGAGAGTTGTCTCATTGGCAATCATACCACATCTTCTTTTTATATATTATGTTGGTTCATAGACCCTTACAAAATTAACAAACTATAATATCAACACCATAAGGATCATCAAGCAATTTTAAATAGGTGCATTAGCTTCAGAGGAAAAGATCTTAAAAAAAATGATGGAAGGCAGACAACAGATGCCAACTGATGCCAACAGCTCATATGGCCCTTCAAGTCAGATGAGCTAGATATGAAAACAATGAGTACAGAAAATTACTATTTTAACCCTGTCTCAAGTTGATTAGTTAGTTAAAAGTTGTTTTAATCTAAAGAGGGTTTTCTCTGGTAACCTTCCATCAATTTTGTCATTGAATCTACAGTGATCACTAGCCTGTCAACACTGAGATTGTGAGTCAAAACCCTGATTGTGGCTGGTGCATTCACCTCTAATCTTAATTGACTAGGATTGTCAGTTTTTCTGCCAAAGGTTGGCTTCCTTCATCAATAAAAACTGGCCCCCATGGTACAACAACTGATGAAAGTGGCATTCAACACAATTGATCAATCAATTTATTCACAACTTGTCTAGGCTAGGGACTATTTTGAGCTTGGCAGACGGCATACTTTATTGAATATGGTATGTTGATCTTTAAGCTTCTTTTTTGTTTTTTTGTGTTTTTGGATGCTGTATTGATGACATGTACCCTATATCTCCTTTAATAAATATAAAATTCCTTAAATTTGCACTTTCAAATTATTTATAAATAATGACAAATTAACAACACTAAATGCATATCTATATCAAAATCCTGGAGTCCAGTCTAATGTTTGTTCTGCTGTATAGTTTCTATAACAAATTATCACATCTCCTCTTTCAAATTTGATTTCATTGTCTGATATAGATAATCCACACTCAGTGTCCTGTTTTATTGTTTCTACTTCAGATTTATGATGTTTTAAAGACACAACAGGACCTGAAAAGAAAAATGTAATAATTTAATCAGAATTAAATGGTGTTGTATTATGACAGACAGTTTGTGTTGAAACTTCAAAGAGCTTTGATTATAGTGGCAGATTTGTTAATGTTTTTCTGGTTGAACATAGACTTAAAAGGCTCTCTTGACTCTATAGCTATCAGCTGTTCAAAAGACCACTTCGGTGTAAAAATAGATTTTTTTTCTCCACACACCAAACTGAGTGAGTAATTTATTGGAACTACTTGCCCGGTTTAAGGTTCAACTTGCCCAAAAGTTTGATGTTGTTTTTTGGATAAAACCAACTTAAATGGTTTTCAGTGGACAAATTACACAAATCAGACTGGGTATTGTTTATTTAGTCAGTTCTATATTTTTTATATTTCTTCTAAAAGAAACATATTTTCTCATTTTTGTGTTGTAAGTGTTTATGTGGTGTTGTTTTTTTTTTTCTTCTAAATTTACCATATTGTACAAGTCCTGATATTTAAATACCCGTAATCTAAAAATTAAAATTAACCTTGATAAAGAAAGTTGTTATAAAATCAAAACTCCCCCCTCCTCCCCATAATCATGTAAAAAGAAAAAAGAAAAATTGCCCAGATAGTTCATTCAAATTGATGCACAGAAATGATTGCAATTCTGGTCAGTACATTTTGTTTCTAAATTGCATAGAATTTGCATGTGTTTTCTTGCTAAGCATTCTCCCACTCAGTATTCAATTGTTCTCTCCAGCAGTTCCTGAGAAAACAGTGACGAAAATATTTGTTGGAAGAACGGAAGGACAAAGTTGATTGCCATAATTTCACTCACATGGTGAGTGGACAAGTGCCTCATATGCACTCTGCCCATGATTTAACTTTTCTTATTGCGAACCAAATGAAACTTTACAGTTTCACTTGATAGTTACCTGTTGATTTAAACTTTTGCAAGTTCTTTTGTCCCATCAAATAGATACAATAGCTATTGTTCTCTGTGTAGTTTATTCAATGGGACCTTTAAATTTCTTCTAAGAGAAATCTATTACTCATTGATTAATTTACCTGAGTAAAAAAATTATCTTCTAAAAGATAGAAATACAGGTACATGTTTTACATTAAAAAAACTGCATGTGATTTTGTATTTATTCAATATCAATAATATATTTTCCATCTGTTGAATGTAAACAGTGATTCAAACATTAATAAAAGTTGATTTCTGACAAAATTTTCAACATTGTTATTTGATTTTTTTTTTTTTTTTGTCTGTTTGACAATTAAAAACTGGAAAATGATGATGTTTATATTAAGGCCTTCTTAAAAGTATTCTATAACTAAACAAAAACAAAAAAATGCAATTTCAATAGGAACAATGGTAAAATTTTGTCAAAAATCATTTTTTTATGAATAAATCAGTGTTTATTTTGAACAGATTGAAAAAAATATTATTGATCTTGAATAAATACAAAATCACATGCAGTTTTTCTATTTGGAACATGTATTTTTATCTATTCAGCAAATAAATTTTTTACTCAGGTAAATTAATCAAAGAGTGACAGATTTCTCTCAGAAGAAATTTAAAGGTCCCATTGAATAAACTACACAGAGAACAATAGCTATTGTATCTATTTGATGGGACAAAAGAACTTACAAAAGTTTAAATCGACAAGTAACTATCAAGTGAATCTGTGGAAAAGTTTCATTTGGTTCGTAATAATATGGATTGAAAATTTCTTGGAATACAGTTTACACTTTATTAATCCTACTGATTTTACATAAAAATCCAATTACCATTATATATCTCCTCCTCATCCCTAATTATTCTAAAATTATGCTTTCTTTGAAGAACTCCACTTGTAACACGACAGCCTGCTACTCTCATTGGCTTCTTTTTAAAAGATACATTAAAAGAATCCACTACTGTGGCTTCACCTGAAACATACAAACAATAAACACAATAAATCTAAATCATGCAAAGAGTTTATATGTGTACAAGATAAAATTGAGAATGGAAATGGGGAATATGTCAAAGAGACAACAACCTGACCAAAGAGCAGATAACAGCCAAAGTCCACCAATGGGTCTTCAACGCAGTGAGAAAATCCCACACCCGGAGGTGGTCCTCAGCTGGTCCCTAAATAAAAATGTGTACTAGTTCAGTGAAAATGGACATCATACTAAACTCCAAAACATATAAATGAACTAAAATTAAAAAACATACAAGACTAACAAAGGCCAGAGGCTCCTGACTTGGGACAGGCGGAAAAATGCGCGGGGTTAAACATGTTTTGTGAGATCTCAACCCTCCCCCTATACCTCTAGCCAATGTAGAATAAAGAAACACACAGCGATATGCACAGTAAAACTCAGTTTAAAAGAAGTCTGAGTCTGATGTCAGAATAGGTAACAAAAGAAACTTAGCAGAACCTACTTTTCTCAGTAATTACATTTTTAATAAAGGATTACACCACATGTTAATGTGACTGTCCAATGTCAGGAAAACATAACAAGTGATTGTCTTTAGACTAAAACCAAAGACCAAAACGGTCGTATTGTCCAGACTTGTCCGATAAATTATATTTATGACTTGTTGTGCTGAACCTGAAACGGACATTTAACGTGGGTTTTCCATTTAAACATAATTCCGAAAAAATAGAAGTTTTTGCTATCTTTTTGATCTGACCTTTAGTGTTAAACAGCCACATTTATGGTCACTAAAGTGACGTGGGGGATAAGTACTATCAAAACAAACCCTACTTTAATACCCTCTCATTATAATCAAGGTTAATTAGTTGTCTAACAATTGAAATTTACCTGTTCAGGTGACAGGTAAACTTATATGTACCGGACATCAATCGGTCTTTTTAAAGTTATTTTCATAAATTTCAGCAGTTGCATCTAATGAATTTAGTAAAAAAAATTGAGATTATCAAAAATATGTATATAAATATGATTTGATGAAAAATTTAAAAAGGTAGTTGTAATGGCTGTATTAAATAAAGCGAAAAATTGTCAGAACCACCTTGTTTGAACTAGAACACTCGTGCCCATGTGCGCAGGTGTGAGATTTACTTATGCATCCGAATGCTTCAAAAATTCTTAAATCATTATCATGATTATTGACACCTCTATCTTACATTCATTTCAAGTATTTTCTTGAAGAAATAACGTGGAAAGAGCTATCTAAACTCAATCGTGCTTTGTTAACATACACAGATTTTATGTGTCTGTCTCCATACCGTGTTTTACCATTGTCAAGTCAACATCCAGTATAATAAAATGTGCCTTCTAAAAATGAAAGTAAAGTCTTTGACAAAGTAATTTTGCACAAATAAAGATTCTAAGGCAGATATGAGTATGCTAATGTTGCACACTTCGAATGATGCCCTGTCAATTTAATGCCCTAACAGTTTACATCAGTACATAGAATTTGTATCAAAAGTCAAGTTTAATATCGTTTTTGTATCAATTGTGATTATTGTTTACTGCCTTTTGTTACTTAGTCTTATGGGATCAAAATCGTGATAAGACAAAAAATGTCCTGCTGGCACAAATATTTTTTGGAAGCCCTGCTTTAGTCATATATCTTTATGAATTTTTCTATAAAGAGTCTGAACCCTGAATTATTTTAATTTCAATTTTTTGTTCAAGCTGTTAAAACAATCCAGGTATAATTGATCAGTTGCCATAAAATTGATTAACACTTTAGGGGTTTAAAACCACTAATTTTGGGCTGGTCAGAAAGAACATACAAGAAAAGAGTACATATTTTAAACAAATAGTTTCTAATAGTAAATATTTACCCATAATTTCCTGTTCTTCTCTCAATGGTAATCTTTTAGACAAGCTATCGACTAGATTATCAAATAGTTTATATATTACATTGTCCTCATGTATCACAACATTATTAAGTTTGGCATGTTCTCTCACGGTTTCTGAGACTGGCACATTAAAAGCAAATACTTCACCTAAATATAAAATATGATTTGAAAATTTTCTACAAATAGTTAGTTGTTTTGCCTTATTATTAACAATAATTCAATCACATTTTCTTTTTACATTTGTAACTTATTACCTCACAGAATTATATGACAAAATATTACAAAATGTCTCTATACAAATATAAGAAATTCATTGACACTTGTCATATCAATATGCAGCTATGACAAGAATTTGGTATGGATGGCACAACATTACTGAATAACCTCCTGTGTCTTTTTTTTTTTAATGTTGCATTCTGACACACACTTCACTATGTTTTTTTTATTTTTTTTTATCTTTGACAGTATAAAAATGAAGTTGTTGTTGAATAAAAGTCTTATAAGTCAAAATTGACAAAAATTACAAATATGTATGGTACCCACATATAGACGTGAAATAAATGAAGCATCTTTTAATATTTCAAAATTAATTTATCAGATTATTTTAAGAAAGTTGACTTCACGAAGCATTAAATAAATGCTGAAATACAGCAATTTATGAAAGGGTTGATATAGTCTGTATGATGGATGACCTCTAGATATCTTTGGTCATTTTTGTCATTGGGTTGCTGTCTTATTGGTTTTTACCTCCCTATCTGTTATACAGTATATACCATACTGGTTTACAAATTTATAGTAGAGAATTGTGGAAATGATTATATTTTCCTCCAAGACCCTTTATTCTTGGATCTACCATCATAACCAGCTTTTTATACCTAGCAAATTACCTAGACACTAGGTTGCAATGAATGGGGAAACCGACAATTGGATATAAAAATCTTAATAGCCTAGGTAAAAAAAAATGTAGTAACCCTAGAACTAAAAAGTGAATTTCTGTTGGATGCTTTTTAATGAAAACTTCACCAACCTGAAAAAGCATGAAAAATGTAACCACAGTCTTATTAGTCAGTATATGATCTGCTAAACATAATTACCATCAAACAATTTGGCATTGTCTATATCACTCATGGTCACTTCACCTACTCCATGATGAATAATACTTAATCGACATATCTGAGATTTATATGTGTCTAACGTATTGAGAATTGCATCTAAAGAGCCATCCACATCACCTATGGGAAAAATTAAATTGGTTAACACTTGATGACATATGTTATATTGTTTTCATTGTATTTTAAAACCATCCATGAGGGTTAACACCGAATAGAGAATAATCGGGAGGGGGGCTGGTGAATTACAAATAGAGCAAGATGGGCCAAAATAATATTAAAGAGAAAAATGGGCTATAAAAATTTTAAAATAGTGAATAATGGGTTGCTAAAAATATAAAGAAGGGAGAATAATGATAATGGGCATACATTTGTTTTTCATTTATTTTTTTTAGGATAAGTCAGGCTGGTTTTCCCATTTGAATTGTTTCACATTTTGTCATGCTAGGCATTTTATAGCTTGCAATGCTCTTAGTTGTAGGTCATACAGTGAGACGAGTGACTTGTAGTTATTTACATCCTCATCCTTTGGTATCTGATGGATAGTTGTCTCATTAACAATCATAAAACAGTTCCTTATTTGTATATCATTAACATATCTTTCAAGTATTATAGGTATTAAGGTCATGAATTAGGTCAATAAAATTCAATCTTAAAGAATATCAGTGTCATCATTTTTTCTATTAACATCCATTTTTTTACTTCATTTTATGGCTATTTTATAAATGATTTTTAAGAACATAAACTTGATACCAGAACTGACATGTCTAGATATAACTTTTTTTTATCTAAAAGATCATATAGTTTTAAAGGGACATAACTGAAGAACGGTAAAAGTGACGCTTCCCAAATTTGAACTTGATCTGAGTTTTGTGGTAATAAGCATTGTGTGTAAGTCTCATAACATTTGGTTAAGGCTAACTTAAGTAGAGAACAGAAACTAAAAAATTCAGCAATTTTTCTATTTGTAAACACGCATAACTCTAGAATGGTTGTGTATAAGTTTTATAACATTTGGTTGAGACAAACTAAAGTTAGAAAACGGAAACGAAAAATTCAGCAATTTTTATGTTTATAAAGGGACATAACTCAAGAATGGTAAAAGTGTCGCCACCAAATTTCTTACTTAATCTGTATTATGTAGTAATAAGCATTGTGTATAAGTTTCATAACATTTGGTTGAGGCAAACTAAAGTTAGAAAACGGAAACAATAAATTTGTACTTGATCTTAGTTTTGTGGTAATGAATATTGTGTATAGGTTTCAAAATGTTTGGTTGGGGCAAACTTAAGTTACAGAATGGAAACTAAAAATTTTGCAATCTTTCGATTTATAAAGGGGTATAACTCAATAATGGTTAAAGTGACACTACCCAAATTCAACTTGATCTGTGTTTTATCAGTGGAAGTCAAAATTAAACATTGCATTGTATAAAGCATTGATTGTAGTTGATTCAACTATAATCATGGACAAAGGAAGATAACTCCAATTTTAAAAATTACTTGATATTTAGAAGAAAATAAAAATTTTGCAATTTTTCCATTTATAAAGGGGCATAACTCTAGAACGGTTAAAGTGACACCACCAA
This sequence comes from Mytilus californianus, assembly GCF_021869535.1. NCBI lineage: Eukaryota > Metazoa > Mollusca > Bivalvia > Mytilida > Mytilidae > Mytilus > Mytilus californianus. The sequence continues at coordinate 116,167,200 of NW_026262690.1, read as the reverse complement.
AATTCAAACTTGATCTTTGTTTTGTGGTAATAAACATTGTGTATAAGTTTCATAACATTTGGTTGAGGCAAACTTAAGTTAGAGAACGGAAACTAAAAATTTTGCAATTTTTCCATTTATAAAGGGGCATAACTCTAGAACGGTTAAAGTGACGCCACCAAAATTCAAACTTGATCTATGTTTTGTGGTAATAAGCATTGTGTATGAGTTTCATAACATTTGGTTGAGGCAAACTCAAGTTAGAGAACGGAAACCAATTTTGGTACGTACGTACGTACAGACGGACAAGGGTAAAACTTAATTCCCCCACCGCTACAGCGGGGGCATAAAAATAAGGAAAAAACAGATGAGGCAGCAGATTCAAGAAGATAACACAGTGCTGTCCTATCCTTTGAAATAACAGAGACTCGAAATAATAATATTAATTTAACCAACCTTTCAAAACAATAGAGAGTGATGGTCCTTCATGATGAACTTCTTCTTCTTTTGTTCTGTTAGGATTAATTGTTTTTACTACATACATATATTCTCGTCTCCCTAATTTTTGTCTTAATTGCAATTGTTTTTTATATTCTGCATCATGTTTTTCTCTTTTTTCATTTATGGCTTCCTGATCTGTCTCCATTTTCTCCTCCATCTTTAATGAATTTCTCCATTCTATAGCATCTTTTATCTGTTTCTACAGTAAGTATAATTTAGGATAAATATGTCATTAATCACACAGATGATTTTACTCATCAAATGAAACAAGTAGAAATGACTGTAATAACAAAATGTCTAGGTGTAATAACAAAACTGAAACAGACAAATCCAGATAACTTATAGGGGAAACTTGCTGAAAGGTGGACATAATCATGTTAATATTTTAAAGCTATTTCCTAAATCCTGGATTTGTGTGGTTTGTCTATAAAACTTTAAATTTACAACTGGATATGAGTTATTCTACTACTATGAGAGTAGCACTGATCTGCTCAATTGAGTTTTTAAAATGTACCAAATCTAATACTGGTACCACCAAGTTAAGAAATTTAAACCATTTAATATTAACTGGAAAAGAAAAGATATGGGGTGGATGTAATTGAAGCAGCAATCCCTATAAATACTAGAAATAGCAAATATATCCAAGAAACAAAACTTTTATTGTTGTACGTCATCTGGATGGTTGTGGGAAGGTCTTCAGCAATGAAATGAGAAACTCTCACCTTACAACAGGACATTAGTACGTTTTTTTTTAAATTGAACTCATTTACAAATTTTATGTTGAACCATTCACTAAACAGGAGAAATAAAACCACCATATCAATCTTACAAGAAAGGATCTGGATAAGTTCATACTTCAGACACATTAAACCAAACTGAACCACAAAACTTTTGCCTAAGATGATATTTGTATATCATAATCAATCATTTTACAAAGTGTGAAGTGCATTAAACAATAAACAAAGAAGATGGCTCTGGTATAGATAGATTCCTACATAACATCTAACCCTCTTTATGGAAGGTAAAACCAGATATACTGTGAAGTACTGCTCACTTAATATACACACACCTATATCATAAAGGTATAAATTGTAGTTTTTGGAGAAAAAAAGGGACAAATATTTGAAATATGTGCATGACATTTGATAGTTTTCAGCATACAGGAAGTAGAATATCAAGGAAACTGAAAACATGGTACCAGATAAAAGTAATCAAAGATCAAGCTATACCTTGAGTTGCTGAGGAAAATGTGACAAAAATATGTAACCGACTGACAGATAGAGGTAAACCAGTATAAGCCCTCCTATAAGAGAAATGTGATACTTATTAAATACAAACCTCAGACTGTGCTTGTAATACTTTGTCCCCAGCTGAAGGAAATTCTTTCCAACCTGTCACTTCAACAGGTGTAGACAATGTAGCTTCCTTCAGTTGGCTACCTTTATCAGAATATATACCACGTACCTGTCAACAGACATCATTTACTATGGATTCATTTATATTCAAGGATATTAATTTTCGTGGATTGAGGAAATTGTATTTTCGAGGATACTTGATTTTATGGTTTTTACAAAGTTTGCATAAAAGCCAATAGAAAATTTGTACTTGATTGAACACTTAAGTGCCAGTCTTTATAAGAATCAGGCAATTTAGAAAAATTTCAAAACATGGCCGAAAAAAACCCACCTACCTAACCATCCTTTTTTTAAGTTAATCTCATCTTGAGTAAGAAATAGAAGGTCTTTTGATTGTGCGTGTCTGGTAATTCGAGAAATATCTAGATAACTTTTGGTTAGGATGATAGCAAATAACAGAGTTAGCTCCCCTTAATTGTTAATTTCTAGTGCATTTCAACCAAATTATATCTTGAGTTACCAGAACAGGAAAAGGAAACGAATGTTATATTCATGCAGCATTATACAATTTGAAATCCAGGAAAGTTAGTACCCCACAAATAATTATGAATCCACAGTAAATTAAGGAATGAAAATCTTTGGTGTTAAGCTGAGTGTAAACATTATTCTGCCATTTATAAAATTTTCTGTCAGAATATACTATTTTTATTTCATGAATACATTGTTTCATTTCTAGGATGTTATTATAAAAAAGCCCATTCTTCCTTATCCCATTGTAAGGTGATAGTATCTCAATACATTCCCATAAAAAAAATGTAATTAACAAGCTGTAAATCATTATTTGATCTTTTTTATAATAACATCCAATAAATATATTGACAAAAGATAATCATCAAGTTAAAATCTTAGTGGTGCAGAGCTGTGTTGTTCTATAATCTTTAAAGCCATAATGATCTTTCAATATAGGTAAAGGAAATATACCTTTGCCCAAGAAGTTCCTGCAACTAGCAAATTGCCTTTTTTCAAGGTGCCTCTTTCTATAATTACTGTAGCAACTTTCCTGAAAAAATAATTAAACATGATATATTGTGAGCTATTGCTAAATAATGATATACTTGCTATAGTATTTGGTAAACAGGACATTGATAAGATAAGGGGGGTAAGCAGCCCCTTGTATAGCATGCTCACATGAAGCTTGATTCAAATTTCAGTAAGTTCTGATTTGTAATTCCTAAAAACGAAAATTTCATACATGGCCATTACTCAATATCTTTCATGAAGTTGTGGTTCCTAGTTTCTGAGAAAAATGCAAAAAAAAAAATCATACATGGCCACTTAGTACAAATGTAGTATGTGCCCCTATATATAAATATTTGGTGAACAGGAAGTTGTTAAAAGATTTATGTATAACCCATCACAGAGCTTAGAATGCTCACATGAAAGCACTGATTTGTAGTTACTGAGAAAAATGCAGCCAATATTTAATGGGATGTATGGAAGAGGTAATGTGAAAAAATACAAACAACAATGTCCTTTAAAGCATTTATAAAATTCTGTCAAAATATATAGATTTTTCAGAAAGCATGGTTAGATTTCTAGGAAATTAAAAAAAGACGTAGTTAACACGCAGTAAATAATTACTTGATCTTTTCTATAATAACACCCAATAAATGGCACAGTTTGTGTGTATGTGTTTAATTATACAAACAATCCCAATGACAAAGATGTCTATTTTGCATCAAATTTAAATCATTGCACAAGGTTAATAGGACTAAATGTCATATTCCTGGGCCAATGTCCATGTTGAAAAAATGGTAAGAAACGTCAAACCATCAAGATCATACTGCATTTTCTAAAAATTCAATAAAATTTCTCCATTAGACTTACCCTTTACCTGTGACCAATCTACTTTCTATCACTCTGCCTTCAACCAAACCAACAGGATCACCTTTAAGATCCATCAGTTCTGCCAGTGTAATGACTGCCTCTTGTAATTGCTGTAAGTTTGTTCCCTATAAAGGATGCAAGAATTTAATAATAATAATAATAAGCAAATTAATTTATCTGTACCCTTTGACAAAATGCTTTAATTACTGTCCACTTTATTTTCTTTTGAAAGATTGAAAAGGGGTAGAAGATATAAGAAAATGGGTATCTTTACGTTACAAAATGACTGAAATCCTATTTAATTGATCTTTTACGCATATATACAGCATCTCCCAATACAATCATGACTTAAAAAGTACTAATTTAATGTACCTTCAAAGCAGATATTGGAACACATTGTACATCTCCTCCAAACTTTTCTGGTATCACATCATACTGTAACAACATCTGCTCTGTGCCTTCCTAATAAAATAAAAAAATAAATGTGGATAGTGTCCACATGTGGACACAGATGATGCCCCCGCTTGCATATCATATAATTATAAAGGGACATAACTGAAGAACGGTAAAAGTGACGCTACCCAAATTTGAACTTGATCTGAGTTTTGTGGTAATAAGCATTGTGTGTAAGTCTCATAACATTTGGTTGAGGCTAACTTAAGTAGAGAACAGAAACTAAAAATTCAACAATTTTTCTATTTGTAAACACACATAACTTTAGAATGGTTGTGTATAAGTTTTATAACATTTGGTTGAGACAAACTAAAGTTAGAGAATGGAAACGAAAAATTCAGCAATTTTTATGTTTATAAAGGGACATAACTCAAGAATGGTAAAAGTGTCGCCACCAAATTTCGTACTTAATCTGTATTATGTAGTAATAAGCATTGTGTATAAGTTTCATAACATTTAGTCGAGGCAAACTAAAGTTAAAAAACAGAAACAAAAAATTTGTACTTGATCTTGGTTTTGAGGTAATGAATATTGTGTACAGGTTTCATAATGTTTGGTTGGGGCAAACTTAAGTTACAGAATGGAAACTAAAAATTTTGCAATCTTTCGATTTATAAAGGGGCATAACTCAATAATGGTTAAAGTGACACTACCCAAATTCAACTTGATCTGTGTTTTATCAGTGGAAGTCAAAATTAAACATTGCATTGTATAATGCATTGATTGTAGTTGATTCAACTATAATCATGGACAAAGGAAGATAACTCCAATTTAAAAAATTACTTGATATTTAGAAGAAAATAAAAATTTAGCAATTTTTCCATTTATAAAGGGGCATAACTCTAGAACGGTTGAAGTGACGCCACCAAAATTCAAACTTGATCTGTGTTTTGTGGTAATAAGCATTGTGTATACGTTTCATAACATTTGGTTGAGGCAAACTCAAGTTAGAGAACGTACGTACAGACGGACAAGGGTAAAACTTAATGCCCCCACCGCTACGGCGGGGGCATAAAAATTTGTTCATGAAATTTTAACAAATAATTTATGACTGGTTCAGCAAGCAAAGCTCCTTTTACAATGGAAAATAACCAATACTGTGGATTCACTTTTATTCATTGGATACCAATTTTCATGGATTCTGTGGGTAAAGGTGAACCATGAATTCAAATTTCCCACAAAGAACAAATGTTCTATAGGCTTGTATGCACACTTTGGAAAAACCACAAAATCAAATAGCCACGAAAATACAATTTTTCCTCAATTGATGAAAATTGGTAGCCACGAAATAAATTGAATCCACAGTATTCCATACTAAGGGGCATAACTGAAGAATTAACATAAAATAATTGTCAGGAAATTATACAGTAGCCTTAATTCTTGGTCATGGCCAACGAAAGTTATTGAACAGTCAAATTTTACTTTTGTACGCACAACTAAGCCAAGGGGCATAGATCAGAACAAAAGCATAAGATAAGTAAAAGTTTACCAATATAACTTCTGTTTGATGTTCCAAACGTCATTTCCAAATTTGAAATGCTTGATTAAAGTTAACTTGTGCAATAAATGGAAACCAAATTGGGATGAACAAAAGGTAACGATTCAAACCAAATTAAATAACTCCAATTCAGGTAAATTCTATTTATCACCATAAATAGATATGTATATAAAAAAGTAATGGAAGTTTTCTGAGTATTCAGATTTACTTTTTTTAAATATTCCTCAATAGTTTCCTTATATTCCTCTAGTGCTGGACTTTTAGGTTAACTTTGTTGTTACATATGAAGGATTTTAAACATACAGATCGGCTAATGCTGAAATTGTTTTTTTTCCCTCATTAGGTTAATGCTTTAATTAGGATAAATATCTACTGCAATGTTTTAACCATGTTTACTTCAATATTCATAATTTCTAAATTCAAAGTTCAGTATGAGTTAATTACCTTTATGTGAAGATTTTTTTTTATCATAAGTCAATCTTTTTTTTCAAAACTTATATTAAACAAGGACGTTAGAAATTTCATTTTCTGAATAATACTGACAACATGAAAACTTTATATAACAAGAGTGCACACGCTGAATTGTCTTGCCTGCTTTACTTATGACTAAATTTATGTTGAAAGTCTATAATATGAAGGTTTTACTACAAGTATCACATAAACTTAAAATGACATCACAGTCAGATGAACCATGTCACACAGATATGTACACCTTACAATCATTCCATACACCAAATATAGTGGTCCCATTACTTATAGAGCCTCTGTTCACCTTACAATTGTTTCATACAACAAATATAATTGACCTATTGCTTTTAGTATCTGAGAAATAGATGAAACCACAAAAACTAAACATTATCAAATTAACCATGAAAATGAGGTCAAGGTCAAATGAAACCTGCCAGTCGAACATGTACATTTTACAATCATTCCATACACTAAATAAAGTTGACCTATTGCTTATAGTATCTGAGACACAGACTTGACCATATAACTTTAACCTTGATAACTGATCCATGAAATGAGGTCAAGCCCGTCAAGGTCAGGTGAACCCTACCTGACGGACATGAAGACGTTGCAAGGAACCCATCTACCAAATATAGTTATCCTATTACGGTACTCATAATAAGTGAGTATTTCTCTTGATAAAAAAACTGTAATTTTTTTTCAAGCAGCCACAGAACCATGAAAATGAGGTCAAGGACAATGGACATATGACAGTCAGAAACTTCATAATATAAGGTATCTGCAAACAAGGTATGAATCATCCAGGTCTTCTTCCTTCTGAAATATAAAGCTTTATACAAATAGTTTACGCCGTCGCTGGATTGTAATCCTGTAAATCGCATATTGTCGCAGGCAAGACAAAAACTAGTATAGGGCCTAAAAATGACAAATACAAATAAGAATACATAAAACAACACGCCATTAGTGAGGCTATTTAAGTAAAAGTTGCAGAAGTGGGGGAGTGGGACTTGTCAGATAGCACTATACATAATATTCATAGGTAAATGGGTTGCCATGCAACATCCATTTCGCTCCTTTTTCCCTGGAATAGCCTCCAACTCTCTTATATCCAAAACATTGACTGATGGCAACTTTTGTAATAAATAAAAAACACAGAATAAAGACAAATGGGTCAATATCCCTAATGCGCCTCGAAATGAGGAACTCAAAAGTTGTGTGTAAACAAAATATCTCTGTGTAGTGATATTGGACATGTTTCTATTTTTTACAAATGGCTGAGCTTAACCATTTGTGGTGATTATGAAAGTAGAGGAACATAGAATAAATGTGTAAAAACTATGGAGCTATTAAATGTGTTCAAAGTATTAAATTTTTAAAGAACTTATTGCGTTAAAAAAGTGATTTTTTACCACGAGGAGCCGCATCACGAAAGGATGTTCGGGGTATGCTAATTTACAGAAAAAGTAATCTCACTTCGTACCCCGAAAATTTAACCACATGTGAAAATGTCACAGCTTCGAAACGAGCTATCATACATATCCAAGTTTACGATATGGACTGAGCTACAGGAAAAAACGTTACCATTACCGCCTATGGAAAAACAATTAAAGATGTTGACCCAAATATAAAATACTTACAACATCAGCTGTATGCTTGTCCATTTTATTGATAGCAACAATTAAAGGAACTGAAAACAAAATCAAATCTGTAAATGATTAAATACTTTTATACAGTTGTTGTTGTCTAGGTATTCAATGAATATTCACACAGTTGTTTAAAGCATGAACATATATTTTAAACTGTAAAATGAATAAGTTCAAAAACACAACTGATTATAATTTTACATTTCTGTATCATATAAACTACCAGTTTAATCATAGAACTTTCCGTTTTTACAATTCTACACAAACACCACTGGACATTTAGCAACAACAATCAATCAATCTACACAAACTAACACACACATATGTCTTCAAAAGATATAAAATATATTGTTTACCCATTATAATAACCAATCTCTGTCAATGTCTTGAAAGCATTAATCAATGTGGTCAGATTTTGAAAAATCAAGTTCCAACTTCCTCAAAGAAAGGAGTAAGTTTGGTAAGGGTAATATTTGGCCCTGAATATTAAAGTCCATTGTTTAAAGATAGAAAATGTTTCAAGTGGGTAATACCACATGTAACAAAGTGAAATAGAACTTTTTTGTGCAGCCCACTAGACTTAGGTTTATCCCATATGTCTTTTACATTATAACAATCAATTACCATCAGCGGATTTGGCATGTTGAATGGACTCCACAGTCTGAGGCATTAAACCATCATCTGCAGCTACCACTAATATAATTATGTCTGTGAGTGATGCCCCTCGTGCCCTCATGTGTGAGAATGCTGCATGTCCTGGGGTATCTAAGAAGGATATTGTATTCCCAGATGGCAATTTGACTGAAATGAATAATTAATACCCTTGTTGTAAGCAATATAAACATCATACAATAATTTGAGCAAAAAGTGTATTTATTGAATTGCAAAACTACTTCAAGGTACAAACATTCATGTGATAATTGTTGGAAAGTATGATAATACAAATGCTATAAGGTAACATACAATTACTTTTTATTAAGATTTTTCCCTCATCCATTCTACACTCCTTTATGCTCCAGATTCATAATTATTTTTGCTTTTCTACATGTTCTTTGAAACTTTTCTGCAATTTATGGGAAAATCAGCAAAAATACAGAAAATAAAATTCTTACATCTTCGAATTCTTTTGCGGAATAAGGATGAAAATCTAAAAATTATCTAAAAGGCCCAATAATTTACATATTCTCTCTTTATATAAACATGGAAACAATACCAATCCATATTCAAACCTGAGGCCTGTGGGCCCACACACAGAATCAAACTGCCCAACATCTCAAACTTGAGGCCTGTGGGCCCACACATAGAATCAAACTGCCCAATATCTCAAACCTTAGGCCTGTGGGCCCACACATAGAATCAAACTGCCCAATATCTCAAACCTTAGGCCTGTGGGCCCACACATAGCATCAAACTGCCCAATATCTCAACCGTTAGGCTGTCCATAGATCTAAATCCTATACACAAGATATATCAACTAGCATATTACCTGAGAATGCACCAATATGTTGTGTGATACCTCCAAATTCTTGAGCTACAACATTAGTATTTCTCAGAGCATCTAGCAATGTCGTTTTACCATGGTCTACATGTCCCATTATGGTCACCACTGGTGGACGTCTGACCAAGACACTAGGATCTGGTGGTGGCCTATGTAAAATTTTATACTTTTAATACATTGCAGTTTCAAGACAAACTGTTTATAGTTAATTCATCCGTATTGGTAAATGCTTAAAAGATGGTTACTTCTGTATAAACACACAACTAAGATTCCTTTCTTTATCACCAACTTAATTTTTATTTCACCAGCAGTATACTGTAAACCAACTTATTTTCGTGGATACTTTATTTCGTTTAGCCCTTTCTAGTTCATTTTGCAGCGATTTAATTTCGCGATTCTCAAATTTTCTTGGTGTAGATAAATAAGGAAAAATCCAAGTTTTACATATTCGCGACGATTTATATTCACTTGATTTTTCTACTCGTGAAAGTCGCAAAAATTAGTTGGTTTACAGTAATCCAATTTTTTGTTTGTTTGCCATTGAAGAAGATAAAATAAAATTCTTGTATTTTTTTTTTTTTTTACATCAAACAAAATGTTATTAATTTTTGCAAATTTCATAAGGTCAGCATCAAAAAAAATAAAAAAATAGTAGTAAAATTCCAATTTAAGGGTTTAACATTTACATAATTAAAAGCAATATTGAAATTAATGGGTAAATCAGAAATTGTATCCCGCAATGGTGGTAAGTCGTGCACTTAAGGACATTTTTTATTTTATTTTTCTGTAGACTTTGCTTTGTTTTTTTTATTACTGTGTATTGTCAAGCTTGGTTACTCATAATTGTTTCTCAGTCACTGAATGTACGATGTTGTTCCATACTTGAGCAGCTGACCCGGTTTGTTTACGTTCAAATTCCAATGGCGTTAAAACCACGTGATGCATTGAATCGTTATACCCAATCAAATTGCTCTATTATCAATTAGGTGATTTTTTTAGGCTAAGGCAATTATATTATTTATTTGTATGATAGTTCTTTGAAACTGTTTTTAATGAATTGGGAATTGATTTAACTGGGAACATCATTTATTACCATGAGAATTGAAATCAATGGAAATTTTCAGAGAGTTCACCAGTGGTGATTTTTTGGCATTAAATTCCAAATGCAATTTCTTTGTTAAATGAGTACAATAATGAATCAGAAAATGATTTTAATTTTATTTACCAATTACTCTACACCTTTCTCACAAAACACACACATGAAACTGTCACCCCTTCTAATAACTCTCACTTTTGTACAATAAATAAGATGCACCCACCTCTCACACTTCTCACATTGTGCCCACTTAGTAAATATCAAACTACTACTCTGTCTCACCTGCTCTGGAACAAACTTCTTACATACACAGCACTTTTCATCCTCTCTTATTTCAGACTCACTCTCACTCTCACATTCCTCTTCTTTTTTTTCTCCCCTTTTACTTTTTTCATTGCCACTACCTTCTTTACAAAAAAGTCACTCTTACTCCCTTCATCTCTTCCAACTACATCTATCATTCTACCACTCACACTCACAACACTATCATTCTCCTTGTCACTCTCAACTTCCTCTTTATCACTCACAACACTCCTAGCTACCTCCAAACCAATCTCTCCTTCCCTCAGAACACCCACATTCTCCTTATCACTCTCAACTTCCTCTCTTTCACTCACCACACTGTCATTCTCATTCTCTCTCACAACTACCACACTGTTAACAGCTTCTACAGTCTCTAGTACAGTGTTCTCAGGATGGTTTTCAATGTCACTTATAAATGCCTCTGATGGTGTCAATGGTAAGTCATTGATAATGTCTTTTGTGAACGGATAAATTCCTGTTTTTCTAAAAGCTGACTGCAAATTACTGGCTGATAAGGCATTTCTGTAAGCTTTGCATGCCATGCTACAAACATCATAATGAGTTAGTGCACATTGTTTTGTTCTGATAGTTCTATGGCAAAGGCTGTTGTATATATTTTGCAGAGGACCATAACAACATACATCCAACGGTTGCAAAAGATGGCTGGTGTGTGCTGGAAGTAACTGTATAACAATGTTATTACGCCTTGCCCATTCAATTGTGCTAACAGCAACATGAGATTTATGTCCATCTAACAATAACATCACATGCCCATTACCTGGAACAAATTTCTTGAAATGATTGCTGAGGAAATCCATGAACAGTTCCGAATTAGACCAACCCGTCTTAGAGACAGTGCCAACTGTTCATGGTGTAGACCCCTCTAGCAACTGATCATTCATTCTCTGTCCTGGGAAGACATAGTAAGGGGGTAATGCATTGCCAATTGCATTTCCACACCCCAAGATAGTCACAGTGTCACCCTTTCCAGATGTAACCTCCTGTGATGATGTCTCCACTCCTGACACTACCTTTGATGGGTTGTGGTTGATGGTTACACCCTTCTCATCAACATTGTAAATCAAATGGGGTTTGTCCATTAGATCATATTTAAGTAGGGCTTTCTCGAGTTCATTAAAGTATTTCGTAATGTTCTCCTTGTTGGCAGCTTTTGCTCTTGCAACTTCCAATGCCCTTGGTTTTACAACTTTGAGATCTGGCCATCTTCCAAGCATTCCATAGAACCAGGTAAGAGTTAGAGGTTTATCATTTTTAGTTTTCTTGTCAAGCATAACTGAATAGTCAGTTGCTATATCCACAACTTCCTGTCGGTTATATCCATATCCAAGTTGAGCCATTTCCTTCAAATGTATCACCAACCGGCTTTCTTCATCTAATGAAAAAAAAGGTGCATTGCCCATAGTACAACACTCAGGATCTACATTTCTAGTTACCCTATCCCTAAGAGTTTGAAATGGTACACCATAAGACTTTGAAGCTCTACGGATAGATAGTTTATCAACCATTATTGCTGAATATGCACATGTTAATGCAGTTGGAGAATAGGTCCTGTATTTGGCTTCCCCCCCTGGTTGATGAACTTGATTGATCTACAAATATAATACAAAAAGTTATTAATTATACTGACCCATTTGTGTTTAAAAAACAGAAAGAAGAAAAATTCAGTAAAACATTTGATATGTATCTAGGTCAAATTTACTTTATAAAACTAAAGAAATTTTTCTTAATGCAATTATTTTTGTTTTTTGAAATATTATCTACCTTGTATTTACGTTTTACTAGCTGATGTTTCCTATTTCAAGTATTTTATTGTTAGTTTTAATATGCACATTCCACCATTTTTTTTGGTTGTAATTTGTGATTTTCTCATCTCAGTTTGACATATTTTCCCATAAAATTAATAAAATAATGTAAGGTGCTTGCTATATTGAAAAGACGTAAAAAACAATTTGGTTGGCCTTACAGGAAACGGATATGAGTTCTGACCTGGAAAAATATGTAAACAAAAAGGTGGATGCCGGGACTGGGTTTGTTTCTCACTGTAAATACGATTTTAGACCTGTTGATATTTGTTTTCAAAAGAGGTTAAGAAAAATGGCACTTTTATGAAATAATTATTTATTTTTAATCATACATACCTTTAGGAATCTCATTTTTTTGAAAAGAGTTGATTTCAAGTGAAGCTGATACTTGTACGCTGTGAAATGTGAAAAGTGACGTCAGAGCGGAGTTTATTCACGAGATAAATACAACCAAAAAAAGCGAACGAATTGACAATATGACTGATTATAGACTACGGTAGGATAAATGTTTTAAACATGGAATGAACCTTTTCACTTCCCAAAAGGATATTTTGTAACCACTCTAGCATTTTCCTCAGCTATGCATTAAAAACAATTGCCAGGCAACGCCTGAATTTCTCAATATGTTTATTCAAAACTTGCATCTTTTGTAATTTCTGTTATGTTTTAAATACAGTCCAATATTATTTTCTTCCCATGCATGAAATATAAAAAATTCAGAGAAATCTCTTTCCTGTCAAAATATTCTAATTTTTCAAATGCTTTAATTTCAAAAAGATCACACAGACCTATCTTTATTACCCCATTGTTTTTAATGTATTATACATCATGTATTGAAAAAGAAATCATTTTTGAAAATGTTGTTATTTTGAATATCAGTAGCAAACACCTTCAGAACCATAGTTTATCCATTGCAGCATAAAAGACTACAAATCGATCTATCGCACGATTTCATTTTATATTCAAATACTGAATTCCTGAGTTGTTCTTCATTAGATTTTCTGCATACATTTTAATAATGATATCATAATTCTTACTGTGGTTCAATATCTTTACTACTTTCTTCTTTCTTTGCTACAGCCATTTCTGGATTAGCTATAATCCGTGATCTGTAGCCAAGGAATGTCAGCGTTTTCTGAATAACTTTCACATCATAGACTGGAAGAAAAATAATAACGTCATAGTCTATTGCATAACGATTTTTTTTTAAGTGGATTCCAAATAAAACAACATTAAAGTTTTTAACAAACTCCACAAATTTTTCACTAACTTTAAAAAAATTTACAGCTGAAATAAAAGAAGAATTGAACTTTTATTTTATTTAAAAGCTGTTTCAAAAAGAATTGAGTTGTTAAAACCAAAATAGCGTACGCTGACCTATATATAGTAGTTAATTTCTGTGTCATTTGGTCTCTTGTGGAGAGTTGTCTCATTGGCAATCATACCACATCTTCTTTTTTATATATAGGCAGAACTCAAGTACTATTGATAAATTTTTTTTTCATGGATACCAATTTTCATGGATTAAGGAAAAATTGTATTTTCGTGGATATCTAATTTCATTGTTTTGCATGTACAAAAATTTGCATATATTAAGTCTTTACAAAATTTGTGTTTCATTGAACATTTAAATTTGTGTTTCTCCTTTACCCACGAAATCCACAAAAATTGGTATCCAATGAATAATAATGAAACCATATTCAATTTAAATTAAAGGCACTCCACAGTTAGGAAATGATATTAATTATATAAAATAGAACCACAAAATGTTTAATCATCTTCTATTCATGGCTTATGATAAATTAAGCCAAACATTTAAGTCATACATGTGCATATGTGTGCAAAAAGGGGTAGAAAATGTCACATATTCCCCAATAAATTTGGTTTCAACTAGAATTTCAATCCCTTTGAGTGATACCTTTACTGAAACTATTGGCATTAATCTATAAAATGATCAAATAAAAATTGGGTGTCTTTCACCTCATTTTTTGTAAATTGGAAACACAAAGTTCGTACGACAAAAAGCTGGAAAACAACATTACAATGATTCCTGGACCAATTTCTGGTATGGATATGAAAATACGGACTGCCATACAGAAAACAGCCAATAATACATACTTTACACAATCTTGATGTTCATATAAACACACTATGAAGGCTATATTAGTCTTCAGCTATCCAAAAATGAATTTTATTGCACATTAGCTTTCATATTTGACAAATCCATCGGGATCAAAATGCGAAACTACCTACCTAACTGTGAAGTGCTACCAAAGTTACAATGTATCTGAGTCAAGCTGTTTCACCTGAGCAATATTGATTTCAATACCTAAAAAATTTTCAAATAGCTTTAAGTCCATTTAAAATTGAAATGACCAACTGAAAAAAAAACAATTAGTTTAGGTCTTGACTGGCAAATATGACTGTTTAGCTGCTGTTGTCCCCATACAATGATTTTCTTTCATTTAAAATATTTCTTTAACAATACCATATATTGTACTAGGTACTATGATCAAAACTAAATGTCTTACTTCAAATACTTGCAAAATTTTATATCTAAAGACTCAAAATGTTGAGAACATGCTTGGTGACTAAATCTATTATCCTTGACTTACTTGCTGTTTTGCCTCCACGATATGCTTGTCTGGAATTGGCATATTCCAAGGCATCTAAAATATTATCTACAGAAAAAGTGGCATTATTAAAATTTTGCTAAATATTTATTGGTTTAATCCAATAAAACGACTAAGTAAACAGTACTTTTATTCCATTTAAAAACTACAAAAGTGTATAGGACGGGGCTTACTATAGAAACCTATGATAATGAGAAGTTTTTTGTCTTGAGTATTTACTCATCTTATTGATGGATGTAATCTGTCTTATTTGTGGCAGAGATTAGTGTCAACAACTAATACCACAGAGTAGCTTGCACTCTCTATCGCACAATAGTCAATTTAATATTTTTCATCCCCTGTTGTGCAGATGACTGAATCTTGATACCACATCTACAACAACTGGTGCAAGGCAACTCTATACTGTTACTGACATAATTAATGACTCAACACCCAGACATCCCTCATCATATACTTAGTAGAGAAATAAAACAACATTATACTGAAAAATGACATTAGGATATAAGTTATATGTACATGTAAGCAAATCAGAGTTGCTATATTCCTCTTGAAAAAAATCAGTAAAATTTCCTAAACTAGAATTCTAATACATAACATGTATATAGATATATATATAACACTATGGACGAGACATCAAAAATTCTCTGTTAGGTAGGAGTTTGACAAATTTTTAATTCCACTAAAATAATACCTACTCAAAAAGGAGCAAACTTTTCAAAACCTGCTAGACAAAAACAAGGAAATTAATCTTTGGTCACATACCTACAGTCCTACCAGTTTGAGTGGCAATCTGACTCACTGACATATTTCTGTAAATTGGTATCACTTTAACTTTCGTCTTTTTCTTTCGTGCAATTTGTTTCTCTGCCTGAAAACAAATATATTGCTTTAATTGAATTACGCTTGTAATAATTGCCACAAGATGTTAAGCAAGTAACAATCATTAAACAATATTAGCAAGTTACATTTAATTGAATAGAAGTCAGTTCCGTCAAAATTTTCAGCTTTTTTTTTATCATTCATGTTACTGACTATTAATTCAGTCATATCATTTTTATGCATTGATTTTCATGAAAATATATAGTTTATAATATAAACTGCAGACTGTCCCCCTCTGAAATTGGTCATTTTAGGGCCTTTTTACAGCTTAATATATACTGTATGCTTTATGCACATTGTTGAAGACCATATAGAAACCTGTAATTGTCACATCTTTGTTTGTTAGTCTTTTATGAATAGTCTTCTCATTGTCAATCATACCACATCTCCTTTTTTATGTGCAGAGAAAGTTTTACCTTCTGAAGGTCCTGTTGAGCTTCATCATAAGTTTTGGTTCTACCTTTCACAGGAGCGGATCCCTGAAAAAAAAAGAAAGGCACTGAGTACTAAATACATTCACATTTATTTCAACATAATATAGTACATGCTGAATAAATCCTTCAATGATGCACCAAATAGATTTTTGTTATACTGAATCACTTTCAGCAATTTTTAATGATAAATTTTGTAATAAGATATAATAATATTTATTTTTATTTTCAATATTATATATAATTTATTTTTAATTCAACTAAACAACAATCAATCAATAATCAATCATTCAATCAATTAATGGATGTCTCTAACAATAATCAAGAGCTCCCACCATACAGCAAGACCATGATTTGACTTGAGCATCAACTAAAATTGTACTCTTTGATATCACTTAACAATCGCTACATACATTTTGTCTGTTAGGAAAATATGCAGCAGTAATCCTGTAAATTCAGAAATTATTGTGAGGTTTTTATTAATGCGAATAATGCGATTGGGTGAGTATCGCAATAATAAGAAATCACATTCTGAATTTTGATACATATATTTGTATGCAGATTTTATTGAAATGGCACTAATTAATCTCACATTTTTGTCCATTCTTCAAAAATCGCAAAAATAAATACATGCAATAATTTCTGAATTAACAGTACATAAAAAGCATACAAAAGAGATGAATTCTTCCTACATATTTTACCAGTCATTGCTAGACATTAGAATTTATGATAATAAGAAATACAAATGGACACAAAATAGCTGGATGTCATTAAACTCTCAAAAGGAAATCTAGACAAGGTTCAAGATTGTTTGAAAGTTAAAGTCTACTTTTTTCAACATAAAATATTTTTATTCCTTACATTAAATGCTCCGGCAAGATGGAATTTCCTGTTGATGGTTCCACAAATACATGTATGACAAGGAGACTTCATAGAATACAAGAGATGCACACGTTGAATTAACTGTCTACAACTCATTTCAATAACAGCAAATAAATTATCTGAAATAAAAGACATTAGTACAAGAAATTGATTTAGTTTGTATTAAATCATATATTCTAGTACATGTACAGGGGTTTTATTAAGATAAAATTCACTTTTACTAACATTCAGCTATAAGAGTTGATCCTGTCATCTAATTCCTTTTGCATACTTCACACAAAAAGGAAACTTTAGTGTAGCCCTTTATCACTAAATGTCTAAAACCCTACAACAGAGTCTAATGTCTGTGTGTCATATATTCATTGTGAAAATAGTCTCAGAGTCTAGGTTGCATTTCTGTAAATATAGACAATGCAATTTACCATAGGAACTCCCTTTGCGGCTAAAACTGTGCCACTTTTACTATGAAGTTTTGTAAAAAATAAATGTGGATAGTGTCCACATGTGGACACAGATGATGCCCCCGCTTGCATATCATATAGTTATAAAGGGACATAACTGAAGAACGGTACAAGTGACGCTACCCAAATTTGAACTTGATCTGAGTTTTGTGGTAATAAGCATTGTGTGTAAGTCTCATAACATTTGGTTGAGGTTAACTTAAGTAGAGAACAGAAACTAAAAATTCAGCAATTTTTCTATTTGTAAACACGCATAACTCTAGAATGGTTGTGTATAAGTTTTATAACATTTGGTTGAGACAAACTAAAGTTATAGAACGGAAACGAAAAATTCAGCAATTTTATGTTTATAAAAGGACATAACTCAAGAATGGTAAAAGTGTCGCCACCAAATTTCATTCTTAATCTATATAATGTAGTAATAAGCATTGTGTATAAGTTTCATAACATTTGGTTGAGGCAAACTAAAGTTAGAAAACAGAAACAAATAAAATGCTCCGCAGGGTGCAGCTTGATACGACCGCAAAGGTCGAACCCTGAACAGTTGGGGCAAGTATGGACACAACATTCAAGCTTGATACAGCTCTGAATTTGGATTGTGATTAAATAATTGACACAGCATAGGTTTCTGACACAGAATGAATGTGGTCTAAGAACTTAAAAATTTTAAATTGGACATTCACCTATTATGGTCCAATATCCAAAATCTAAATACATGGTTAGATTCAGCATATCAAAGAACCCCAAGAATTCAATTTTTGATGAAATCAAACAAAGTTTAATTTTGGACCCTTTTGACCTCAATGTGGACAAAGTTGATAACGGGGCCCAAAAATCAAAAATCTAAATACATGGTTAGATTCAGCATATCAAAGAACCCATATATTCAATTTTTGTTGAAATCAAACAAAGTTTAATTTTGGACCCCGATTTGGACCAACTTGAAAACTGGGCCCATAATCAAAAATCTAAATACATGTTTAGATTCAGCATATCAAAGAACCCTAAGAATTCAATTTTTGTTAAAATCAAACTAATTTAATTTTGGACCCTTTGGACCTTAATGTAGACCAATTTGAAAACGGAACCAAAAATTAAGAATCTAAATACACGGTTAGATTCGGCATATCAAAGAACCCCAATAATTCAATTTTTGATGAAATCAAACAAAGTTTAATTTTGGACCCTTTGGACCTCAATGTGGACCAATTTAAAATCGGGGCCCAAAATCCAAAAACTTAATACACAGTTAGATTCAGCTTATTAAAGAACCCCAAGAATTCAAGAATAAAACCCCATTGAAATTGGTCAAGAAATAAGCAATTTATACGAAGTATCTTCTTTTGCACAATACTGTGCAATTGAATATTTCTTGCTATTGCACAATACTGTACAATTGACAATTTCTTGCTATTGCGCAATATTGTGCTATTGGATATTTCTTGTTATTGCGCAATACTGTGCAATTGAAGATTTCTTGCTATTGCGCAATACTGTGCAATTGAAGATTTCTTGCTATTGTGCAATATTGTGCAATACTGTGCAATTGAAAATTTCTTGCTATTGCACAATACTTATTATATAATAATTTACACATCCTGTTTGGTGTGTATCTCCTACCATATCATTATTATTTGCTTTTAAATATAAATCAGAAATAGCCAACTTAAAATGGAAAATTTTAAAAGAAAAAAAAAGGAAAAAAAAGAAAAAAAAGGAAAAAAAAAAATCCCCCCCCCAAATTTTTTGAACCCCCTTATGATTCATCACCCCCAAACTCAATCCCAGCCCTCCCTTTGTGGTATGATACCTTGCAGTACAATTTCAGAGAGATCCATACACTTGAACACAAGTTATTGTCTGGAAACTAGAAAAATGTGTTTTTTGGCCCCAAATTCCTAAACGTTTAGGGCAATTACCCCCAAACTCAAACCCAGCTTTCCCTTTGTGATATGGAACCTTGTAGTACAATTTCAGAAAGATCCATACACTTACACACAAGTTATTGTCCTGAAACTAGAAAAATGCTTGTTTTTTGCCCCTTTTTGGCCCCTAATTCCTAAAATATTGAGGCAATTACCCCCATCATCAATTCCAGCCTTCCCTTTGTGATATGGAACCTTGTGGTACAATGTCAGAGAGATCCATACACTTACACACAAGTTATTGTCTGGAAGTTACAAAAATGCTTATTTTTGGCCCCTTATTGGCCCTAATTCCTTAACTGTTGGTACCATAACCCCCAAAATCAATCCCAACCTTCCTTTTGTGGTATTGAACCTTATGGTAAAATTTCATAGAGATCCATTCACTTAACTAAAGTTATAGTGTGAAAACTAATGCGTCTTAGGACGACGCCGATGACGACGACGCCGCCAACGTCATACCAATATACGACCGCAAAAATTCGTATAAAAATTTGTACTTGATCTTAGTTTTGTGGATCAGCATATAACCAAAAAAAAATCATTAGAGTTACGGATATAAAATTATCTCTTGATCATGTTGATCAGCATAGACATATCATTTTAAAGCATATGTCAAAGTTTCATAAAATTTCATGAAGGTTTCACAAAATTATTGATGTCTCACATACAAAATGTACTTTAAACCAGACTGTGACTGAAAGTTTCATGCAGAAAAATCATGTAATACGTTCAAAATCAGTAAAATACGGAAAATAATTTTTTTTAATTTATTTTTCTTGAATTACAATCTCCGGATGATGAAGCTTCTGTCAAGTTTTAAAATAAAATTCTATTAATGTTTGACAAAGTTAATGGTGTCTAAAAATCTACAACCACAAACTGAACCTCAATGCAGATGACTGGGGCTTGAGTAGGGGAATCCGGGTCCATTCACCCAAAATCACGTTTGCTTCCATTCACTTTCACCCCCCACATGTTCGCACCCTTTATAAAGGTTTTGTGTTGAGCAATTTTTTAATGTTGCTATGGATAATGTATTGCTACCAAAGATAATAAGCTTTTTTTTATTGTTTTAAAATAAAGTGACATAACAAAAAAGTAAACCAGTTTCCTTTAGTGTTTTGTGAATAATTTTAACAAAATGAATAAGAATATTGTCATGATGATCAAAGGCCAATTCTATTCATCTGAGTCTTGTGAAAGAAAGAGAGAAGAAACCAAACTGCTATCAAACTCGTCACAAGGACATTGCCACGAATAACACAAAAACCACACAAAAACCGGGCCACAAAGCACTTGTTTATTAGGTCCTAATCTATAACAAAAATCATGATTTTCAAACATATAACAATAATACCAAAATAGCTTTGTAAATACCATTCAACTAATCACATAACAATATTTCATTTAAAAAATTCACAAATTTTTATTTATGAAAATATAAATATTGTGATATATACATCTAAAAAACATCAAGTAAAATAACCTGTATTCAATAAAAATTGGGTGCGAACATGTAGGGTGCGAACGTGTTATGAGAGCGAACGGACCCGATACATGTAACTGAGTAGGGTACCCCCTTCAATCACAAGGTTGTATTTACAAGTCAAGCAATATTAAGATAGCTGGTTTTTCACATTTTTTAAGGGCACAGATCATAGGTTATTTTAAATGAGACTTCAGCACTAGGTTGCATGACTGATTTGCCATGTTGGAACCACACGAATAGACCATGTCTTGCCTTTGCCACTTTGTTGACAAAATGAAAGAAAGTATAAACAAAATGCCCTGATTTAGGATCATTCTTTGTATAATTCAGAAAATTGTTATATAACAACGTTGAAACGATGTCTTCAATGCACAAACTAAATATTTAAAGCACAGTATTGTATAGACCGGTACACACTTTTTTTTCGGTATCCGGTCGTTCCGTCCCCAAACCTATCCGGCCCCGTCAATACGGCCCAGTCGATCCGTCCCAAGTCGATCCGTCCCTATGTCGATCCGGCCCCATAATAAAATATGAATAAACTATATTGACTTTGGAGGATTTTGTGACAAATTTTAACAGTATAAATGGAATTTGTAAAAAGTATCGATGATGGATGACAACAGGTAAGTGAAGTATTGGAGTACCAGTCAAAGAATTAATTTTAATCGATACGAAAATGAGTTTGATTGTGTCTGTTTGTATAGCAGCTTCAACATATTAATATGAAGTTATTTTCCATGATAACTTTGAACGTCATGGCGATTTTTTTTTATTTAAATCACACACAGAATAGCAAGAGACATATAATATGTCTCTGGAATAGCTAAATAAATATTTACAGTCCAATGGAACCTATAAAATTTAACTCATCATAATGACTTGTTTAATCAAATCATTAGTCTATAATTGGTTTGTTTATTCAACAATTGTCTGATGATTGTGATTCTGCAAATCATACAACATTTCTCAATTTGAGAAGTTTTAAGAACTTAAAACAAAAACAAAGTTTGTATGTATCAGCTTGGGGATCGGATTGTACCGTTGTGTATGTAACTATTTGTTATTACACAGGATGACAGACTTGTTAAGATCACAGTCAATTGAAAGAAAATGCTAATTACTGCTGATTAATGTTGATGTCTGTTGATTGTACTAAATTTCTGTTATATACGTTTTTATCATAATTATTCCCAATAATCTTGAAAACTTGTAATGAAAACATAATCAACATAGTTGTTTTATACTCATCTAAAGAAAATATTTGTCAAAGGCCAATTTTTTTTTACCATACACCTTTTATACATTATAATTTATAATAAAATTCATAAACATTTATGAATTACAATTAATATATATCTTTATTTTTATTCCTTATAAATATATTTTTTTATTGGGCCGGATCGACTTTAAATATGAGCCGGATCGATGTGGGACGGATCGACTTGGGCCGGATCGACGTGGGGCCGGATCGACATGAAAGCTTTTTTCAATGAAAGAAACAAATTGTATTCATTATTCATTAGTTTTCTGCATTTATCAATGCTCTACCTTAAATCGAAATGGAAAATTATGTTAAATTCAACTGAACAACTTCTAAGATCGAACTAATTCTTATCCTTCTATCCTTAGTATCTTCAATAAGACGTGAGGGTCGTCTGCCAAAAAAATATTCATGGGCGCCGCCATCTTGAATGAATGAGTAAATACCAAACCTACAACGGACTTCATCAGTTCCGTTATTTAAGCTTTCACTCATGTCTGAACACTAGGGATTTCATTCCACACATTAAATTTCACACCTTTAATAAATTCTTTCATAGGTATAACAATTCGGATTGGAGGTTTACTGTTCCTGTAGAAATATTGTAACAAGTGGGATATCAAACCCTTTTTTTTTTACAGTGATGCCGGTTACAGCGCCCGTAAATTAAGATACGCCATATCTAAACTTATTGTTGCTTTTCTCATGACGTCGAGTGTCAGTTCACCAAATCCGTCGGAGGTGCCCTGGTTCTTTATAGTCTAGGTCAATATGGTCTTAGAATATGGTTTATTAATTAGTCTTTTAAACATTTTTCAGGAAAGGCGAGTACTCTTATATGATCGGTATATACAGTGGTGTTTACAGTTTGTACTTATGTTGTGTTGTTTCAGTTTTTGTGTCGTATGAGGGCTGGGCCGGGTCTCCTTAACGTGTGTCCTACATCTCATTCTATTTATCCTCACCTCTTTTTTGATTTTTTTATCGCTGTTGAAAAGAATTTTAATGTGGATTAATACTAATGCATCATCAGTTAACTCTCGATTTTTCAAGTTTTCTCAATATAGTGCAGACTTCAATAATATTTTAAACAACACTAAAGATGTTTGTAACAACGTTAATACTTTTTTTTGTAAATGTTGCCAATGACATAGGCAAAGGTACTATTTTTGAAGAAAAAACACACCCTAGTATTTTGAAAATTAAAGCTAACATACAACATGATAAACCGTTTTTTTTTTAATTTTAAACCTATATACATGTTGACACTGTAGACAAACTAGTGAAAAAGATCAATATAAAAAAAGCTACAGGGGTAGATCAAATATCATCTAAACTATTGCGAGCTGGTGCACCAGTACTTAACAAACATATAACAACACTTAGAATCAAGTGAATTTCCAAACAGACGTAAAGAAGCTCAGGTCGTACCACTACACAAAAAGAACGACCCACTTGATAAAAAGAACTATAGACCTGTGAGCATTTTACCTACAATTTCAAAAGTAAATGAAATGGTTATGTGTGACCAGTTATCTAAATTTAAAAAAAATGTATTTCATGCTTTTTTATGCGCATTTAGAAAAGGTCATGGATGTCAGACAACTTTGCTGAGACTCTTTGAAGATTGGAAAACAGCTCTGGATAAAAATATGTATGTGGCAGCAATACTTATTGATCTTTCGGAAAGCTTTTGACTGTCTACCACATCACATTCTTTTAAGTAAATTATCTGCCTATGGTCTTTCTTCAAAATCGGTGAAATAACTTCAAAATTATCCTACAGATCGTAGGCAAGGGAGTAATCAGCAGGTGGGCTGACATCCAGAAAGGGGAACCCCAAGGTTCAATCATCGGACCTCTATCATTTAATATTTTTATAAATGACATATTCTATTTTATTGAACATGGAACCCTATATAATCATGCTGACGATAATACTCCTGTCATATGCTGACAACGATTTCGAAAATTTATTATGTATACTTGAAAGAGAAAGTGCTGTTTTAATTGGTTGGGTTAAATCTAATTGTATGCAGGCACATCCTGATAAATTCCAAGCCATTGCAATTGGAAATAAAACATTTGCAAAGAAGCCTGCTTTAATAATACAGTCAGCTAAAATATCATGTGATGAGATTGTCAAACTTTTAGGTATTGATATTGATTATTTATCAACATTATTTTAATCACCAAATTAGAAATATTTGTCGTAAAGCATCTCAACAACTGAGTGTTTTAAAGCGCATTGGTTGCTATCTTACTAAATTAAATAAATCGAACATTTTTCACACATTTATTTTATCTAATTTTCATTTTTTTGTCCTATTGGCATGGCATTTTTGCAACAAAAATAATACCACTAGATTAGAAAAAAATCAAGACAGGGCTAGCTTTACGATTTATATATGAAGACTATGTTATTTGTACGATGAATTACTTGTTCGAGTTGTTCGAGCAAAGGTTCCATCACTGAAAATTAGACGTATGCGTAACATGGCTATTGAATATTTTAAAATTTTATATAAATTGTCACATACGTATACACGATTTAGTTGTATTGAAAGATTGTAAATATGATTTAAGATATTCTAATATTGTAGATATACCTAGGGTTCGAACATCAACCTATGGCAAGAACTCTTTTAAATATGCAGCTGCTGTTTTATGGAATTATCAACCTGATGATTTTAGAAAAATTGCTAATTTCAGTCAGTTTAAGAATATTTTAAAGTCATGGAATGGAAATTACTGTAAGTAAAATTGAGAATGGAAATGGCGAATGTGTCAAAAAGACAACAACCCGACCAAAGAGCAGAAAACAACTAAGGCCACCAATGGGTCTTCAACACAGCGAGAAAATCCCGCACCCGGAGGCGGGCTTCAGCTGGCCCCTAAACAAAATGTATACTAGTTCAATGAAAATGGACGTCACAATAAACTCCAAAACAAATAAATGAACTAAAATTACAAAACACACAAGACTAACATAGGCCAGAGGCTCCTGACTAGGGACAGGCGCAAAAGTGCGGCGAGGTTTAACATGTTTTGTGAGATCTTCACCCTTCCCCTATACCTCTAGCCAATGTAGAATAAACAAACACACAGCAATACGCACAGTAAAACTCAGTTTAAAAGAAGTCCGAGTCTGGTGTCAGAATAGGTAACAGAAGAAACTAAGCAAAATGACAATGATACATAAATTAACAAAGGACTACTAGCTTGCAGTTACTGACATGCCAGCTCTTGACCTCAATTAAACTGATTGAAAGATTATGTCTCACAGTGCACAGTGCACAGTTTGTGCAGATTTACTAATTAATATATTATGTTAAATTTTTACCATTTAGATTATATTCTATTTTTAATATTTTATGCTTTTCATTTTACCAGCTTTCTAATCATGATTAGTTTACATTTTATATGCTTTTAGCTTTAATACCTAGCTTACCATGCTTATAATCTGCTTATTACCACCATGCTTAAATATAGTGCTTCATTTTGTGTTATGTAACTTATTGTATGCGTATTATGTATTGTATTGTTATGTCTTGTATGTCGGTTAAAAGCTCAATAGAGCTGATGTTATGTCCTTGTTTGTATACTATGTCGACTCTAAATAAAGCTTATTTATTTATTTAATTTATTTATTTATTTATTTATTTATTTATTTATTTATTTATTTATTTATTTTTATTTATTTATTTATTTATTTATTTATTTATTTATTTATTTATTTATTTATTTATTTATTTATTTATTTATTTATTTATTTAAACAAATTATGTAGTGTGTACGGGTTCCGAAACGAAACCGTGCAAGTTAAAACTGCAAAAGTTAGGACTACACTTCATATCGGGTGTAAATTTGATCCTCTATGGTGAACTGTTTTGGAGACTGCACGGCCACCTGTTGCCGGCCGAAAAAGTTACTGTTGGAAAGTATACGTATTTGTATACATATGTACTGTGTTCTTCTCGTATAATTTATTATGGCATGATACCAAACCACTAACGGGAGGGATTGTGAACTATGAACTAGGGGCAGGACCTCGAAATGGTCGACAAACTGAAATGAACTGATAGTAATGCAACTTTATAGAAAATATCATTGTCTATCACGAGTAGTTCCTATTAAACTATCTTAAGCAGAAAACTCAAACATTGAAAATTAGCAATTAATTGAAGGTCATTGGACCATGACCTACGGGGGCAGAGCTTCGAAATAGTTGTCAAACTGCTATGTACCGATAGTAAGGCAACTTTATAGAAAAATCATTGATCTATCACATGTAGTTCCTATCAAACTTGACTTAAGCAGAAAATTTAATATTAAAATTGCGAATTAATTCAAAGTCAATGGACCATGACCAAGGGGACAGGGCCTCGAAATAGTCATCCAACTGATATATGCTGATAGTAACGCAACTTATAAAAAATATCTTTGACCTATCACAAGTACATGTAGTTCATATCAAACTGAGTTAAGCAGAAACTTAACATTGAAAATTGCTAATCAATACAAATTCACTGGGCCATACCTAGGGGACAGGGCCTCGAAATAGTCGTCAAACTGCTATGTACTTATAGTAATGCAACTGTATAGAAAATATCATTGATCTATCACAAGTGGTATCACACTGACTTGAGCAGGAACTTAACAATTGTTGATGTTGTCAACTTCGCCGCCGCCGCAGGAAAAACAACACCTATATATCTTGCTTTCCGCAACTTTCGTCGAAGGCAAGGCAAAAATCCTTGATATGGCCCCATAATCTCTTGCAGTTTCCGTCTTCCCCCGTTACGATGGTTTAATTCATTTGTGAAGACTTAATCGATAGAATATAAAACTCAGTTTTGTTTTTTTTAAATTTTTTTAACGTTTGGTACCTTTTTAAGTCCTTCTGTGTCCTTGTTTTTCTAACAAAGTTTATAGTCCTGTGTTTGCGACTTGACACTTACCTGTTCATTTATGACTAAATCGCCGTGTAATGCATTTCGATAGTACAATTTCGGTTAAACTTTTTTTTTCTCAAGAAATTTTGAATTAATTTATTAAAAAAAAAACTAATAATATAAATATATGTTTTCCCAATTGTATATCTTGCACGTAAGTTGGTATCTCTCGATATCCAAATGTTTGCTATGGTTATCAGTAAATGCTATCACATGATGTTCTTGTCTACCTATAAAACCTGATGTAATGATTATTTTTTTCAATAACATACAGGAACAAAAAAGAAACTTTTTTTACTAATTTTTAAGAGAAATAAAAGTATTTTTTCTCTTTCCATCTGATTTTTTTCTTTCAAGACTTAAAATCAAACGATTTATAAAAAAAAACCTCATGCACCAGCCCAAGGACGTATGTTAGTTATACGTCCCTACCAGCCCCACAAAAGATAAATGATCGGTTGCTTAGGAAGAAAATAAAAGAATTATTACTTTACAACGTCAACGGCCGCCTTTATAAGAGAGTCTGGACGATGGGTCCTTCATCATTTTTGTATTCTTGTAAATTTTTAGGTCATTATATATAATTATCTCTATTCTTTATACTTTTTGCCCAGTATTCTCTTTTCTTTATATTTTATCACCCATTGCATTATTCTCTATTCTTTATTTTTTTTTTGCCCATTTTTCTCTATTCTGTAAACCTCACCAGACCCTCTTATGAATGGACGGATTTTTATAGTGTCTCAGCATCTCAACTTATAAAATAGAGAATGGAAATGGGGAATATGTCAAAGAGACAACAACCCGACCAAAGAACAGAAAACAGCCGAAGGCCATGCACCAATGGGTCTTCAACACAGCGAGAAAATCCCGCACCCGGAGGCAGGCTTCAGCTGGCCCCTAAATAAAATGTGTACTAGTTCAGAGAAAATGGACGTCACACTAAACTCCGAAACATATAGATGAACCAAAATTAAAAAAAACATACAAGACTAACAAAGGCCAGGGGTTCCTGACTTGGGACAGGCGCAAAAATGCGGCGGGGTTAAATATGTTTTGTGAGATCTCAACCCTCCCCTATACCTCTAGGCAATGTAGAATAAACAAACACATAGCAATACGCACAGTAAAACTCAGTTTAAAAGAAGTCCGTGTCCGATGTCAGAATAGGTAACAGAAGAAACTAAGCAAAATGACAATGAGAACATAGATTAACAAAGGACTACTATAGCAGTTACTGACATGCCAGCTCCAGACCTCAATTAAACTGATTGAAACATTATGTCTTCATCATATGAAAATCAAGCACAATCCCTCTCGTTAGGGGTTTAGTATCATACCATAAAAAATATATGAGAACATAACCCGTACCATGCCAACAACTGGTTTTAATAATAAATGTGTTTATTTCCGATGCAAAGACCCTATGAGTGAATCAATATTATATATATATAATTCCAAAAAATGCCATCTTTAATGACCTGACAACAGTATCGTAACAATAACCCTTCTGAATAAGTCTGTTTGAAGGTTTGGTAAGCTTTTGAGGTGAATGACAACATTTTTGTGCTTTGTATAGAATATTACCATAAAAGATTGGATGTGAAATACCTGTACGTATAAGATGTCTACACGTTGATTTATAATTACGAATGATGTCCTTGAACAGAACCGATGATAAAGATTAGTAAATGTTTTGACAAGTTTGTGATATCGAAAACCCTGGTGTAATAATTTTTCTGTAATACATCGATTTCTTTCGTTAAAATCAAATACGTTGTTACATACACGAGCGATTAGAACAAGTTGAGATATATAAACACCATAAGATGGTGACAAGGGAACGTCACCATCTAAAAATGGAGTATTTTTAAATAATTTTTATACTATAATACAACTCCTTGCATGCTGATTTAAGTTACATTTTCTTAAAGCAGACCTTTTGCAAATCTCATAATTTTATCTGGGACTCACTTTTTTCGAAGTTAAGATATCTATAATAGGCGGAACTCTTTAATAAATCTTAATTTTGAATACAGGCTTTTGGAACCATCAATTGAATCAAACCCTACAAGTATTCAAGTCTATTGAATAGATAAGACCATGTGGATAATAAAGAGCTGCGCCATAAGCGCATGATACGCCCGTCGCTTTTTCAAAGAATAAAGTTCCATAACTCCTCAATGCCATTTCAGAAATTTATAAATATAAATGTGGATAGTGTCCACATGTGGACACAGATGATGCCCCCGCACTGCATATCATATAGTTATAAAGGGACATAACTGAAGAACGGTAAAAGTGACGCTACCCAAATTTGAACTTGATCTGAGTTTTGTGGCAATAAGCATTGTGTGTAAGTCTCATAACATTTGGTTGAGGCTAACTTAAGTCGAGAACAGAAACTAAAAATTCAGCAATACTTCTATTTGTAAACACGCATAACTCTAGAACAGTTGTGTATAAGTTTTATAACATTTGGTTGAGACAAACTAAAAAATTCAGCAATTTTTATGTTTATAAAGGGACATAACTCAAGAATGGTAAAAGTGTCGCCACAAAATTTCGTACTTAATCTGTATTATTGTGTATAAGTTTCATAACATTTGGTTGAGGCAAACTAACTAATCAAAGAACCCCATATATTCAATTTTTGTTGAAATCAAACAAAGTTTAATTTTGGACCCCAACTTGGACCAATTTGAAAACTGGGCCCATAATCAAAAACTCTAAACACATGTTTAGATTCAGCATATCAAAGAACCCCAAGAATTCAATTTTTGTTAAAATCAAACTAAGTTTAATTTTGGACCCTTTGGACCTTAATGTAGACCAATTAAAAACGGGACCCAAAATTAAAAATCTAAATACACGGTTAGATTTGGCATATCAAAGAACCCCAATAATTCAATTTTTGATGAAATCAAACATAGTTTAATTTTGGACCCTTTTGACCTCAATATGAACCAATTTGATAGCGGGGCCCACAAATAAAAAATCTAAATACATGGTTAGATTAAGCATATCAAATAACCCCATATATTCAATTTTTGTTGAAATCAAACAAAGTTTAATTTTGGACCCCAATTTGGACCAACTTGAAAACTGGGCCCAAAATCAAAAATCTAAATACATGTTTAGATTCAGCATATCAAAGAACCCCATATATTCATTTTTTGTTAAAATCAAACTAAGTTTAATTTTGGACCCTTTGGACCTTAATGTAGACCAATTTGAAAACTGGACCCAAAATTAAAAATCTAAATACATGGGCAGATTCGGCATAACAAATAAATAAATGTGGTCAAAGATTTTACAAATCTAATGCTCCATACTGTGCAATTAAAGATTACTTCTTGAAATTTTTCAATATTTGAAATTTGAAAAAAAAAATATTTGAAGAATAATTCTTTTTAAAATCTGAAATGAGAAAAAATTGACCCCACACAATTTCTTTTTACACCCCCCCCCCTTTTCCCCAAAAAAATTCTTTCCCTCAAGATATGGTCATAATCTCAATTCAAATTTCCAATGAAATTTGCAACCATAATTACCCATTTAAATTTACCATAGTGCTAATATTTTTTTATAATAGAATTTAAAATATGGTGTCAAATCTTTCATATGGATTTTTTTGTAAAAAAAAAAGATGCAACATTTGCAGATATTTTTACTGGTCTTCCTTTATATAAATGCATTTTTTTAAACATAATTTAAAAGCAGTGTAAGGGAAGTAATCAAAACGTTGTATTTGGATTACTTCCCTTACACTGTTTTAAATTGTCTTAATTGTTCATTAACCATTACTTTATACATAATTTGAAAGCATTGTAAGGGAGGTAATTCAAATGATGTATTTGATTTATCTCCCTTACACTGCTTTAAATTATGTTTTGTACTAAAGTATTTGTCCATTAACCAGGACAACCTTGTTTTTTCCCCTATTATGCCCCTAATTCCTAAAGGGTTTGAGCCATAACCCCCGAAAGCAAATCCTAACCATCCCTTTGTGGTATGGAAACTTGTGGTATAATTTCAGAGAGATCCATACACTGTTCCACAAGTTATTGTATGGAAACTAGAAAATGCTTATTTTTGGCCCCTAATTCCTTAATTGTTGGTACCATAATCCCCAAAATCAATCCCCACCTTCCTTTAGTGGTATATAACCTTATGGTAAAATTTCATAGAGATCCATTCACTTAAACTAAAGGTTGCAATACACAGTTAGGAAAAAAACTTAAAATTGACACTCATAATTTTTAAACACCCTCTTTCCCTTCCTTTCTAACAAATAAGGCTTAATATTTGTGTTATGCATGTGTATATTTATAGAAAGAGAATCTTCCATAGATTTGATTTCTAATGGTTATAATGGTGAAACATAATCTCTGTTGGGTGTAACCATGGCAACAATCTGCATTTCTTTGATACAAAATATTGCATAAAAGGGGGGTGGACATGTCACAAAAGTCTCCAAAATTTGGTCCAAAGGAAAATTTCAATCAATTACAGTGATAACTTTCCTGAATCCATAGACATATATCTATCAAGAGGTCCAAAAAAAATCATATGCATTTCTGCTCGTTTTTCCATAAAATTGAATACACCTTATCGCTATTTAGTCCAATCCGGAAAAAACAGTCATTTAGACAACTTCCTGTTTGGGTCAACAGGCCGCAAACAAAGGTCATCAGTAACGAGCTGAGGGAGGGAAAAATTTAGAAAGCGATCAATAGGAAACTTTGATAGATTATGATCCACTTTTTCCAAACTCAAATTATAGTCAAAAAATATTGTGTTTGAAGTATTTACGATGTTTTAAACAGGTCTCATTAAAAAGTATCATGCATGGTGCATTGTTTAATCAGGGTCCCAGATAGCTTCAACTGGATGAAAAAGTTGTGTAATTTTAGAACTTATCCGGAATGGAATAAATAGCGATTAGGTGTATTGAAAAGATCGAGCGCAAAATCTTTGTTGATAAACACTACAATAATTTATGGACCTATGGGCGGTACGGATAGGAAAATACGGACTGTCAAACAGAAAAATGGCCTATAAAACATGCTTAAAACAATCTAAATGTTCATATAAACCCACTAAGAAGGCTATATTATTCTTCAATTATCTAAAAATCAATTTAATTGTACAAAAACTTTCATATCTAAAAAATTCACCATGGCCATAATGCGAAACTAAACTTCTAACTGTGTATTCTACCAAAGTTATAGTGCGAAAACCAATATGTCTTCGGACGACGACGACGCCAACGTCATACCAATTTACGACCATTTTTGCGGCCTTATAAAAATTACATGATATTTAGAAGAAAATAAAATTTAGCAATTTTTCCATTTATAAAGGGGCATAACTCTAGAACGGTTAAAGTGACGCCACCAAAATTCAAACTTGATCTGTGTTTTATGGTAATAAGCATTGTGTATACGTTTCATAACATTTGGTTGAGGCAAACTTAAGTTAGAGAACGGAAACTAAAAATTTTGCAATTTTTCCATTTATAAAGGGGCATAACTCTAGAACGGTTAAAGTGACGCCACCAAAATTCAAACTTGATCTGTGTTTTGTGGTATTAAGCATTGTGTATAAGTTTCATAGCATTTGGTTGAGGCAAACTTAAGTTAGAGAACGGAAACTAAAAATTTTGCAATTTTTCCATTTATAAAGGGGCATAACTCTAGAACGGTTAAAATGACGCCACCAAAATTCAAACTTGATCTGTGTTTTGTGGTATTAAGCATTGTGTATAAGTTTCATAACATTTGGTTGAGGCAAACTCAAGTTAGAGAACGGAAACCAATTTTGGGACGTACGTACGTACAGACGGACAAGGGTAAAACTTAATGGCGGGGGCATAAGGGGCATAAAAACTTAAGGGAAGTTATTCTAATAGATATAAACCAGTCACCAAAGTTTCATGAAAACTGCTCAAAGCACTTTTGAGTTATTGTCCGAAAACTGGAAAATCACCCTTTTTTAATGAATAAAACCCCATAAATCGGAAACGTAAAATCTGAAATTTATAAAAATTGAAAGGGAGCTCACGTCAATAGATATAAACAATTCACCAAAGTTTAATGCAAATTGGTTAAAGCGTTTTTGAGTTATTGTCCGACATGTTGACAACGGACGGACAGCGGTATACCATAATACGTCCCGTAAACGGGCGTATAAAAACGACTTTCTAAAGGGAATCCCTCAGCTGAAAGATGTTTAAAGTTCAATTTGGTCAAACTGAGTACTGGTTTCGTAGGTAAAAGAGATTGGTTGATAATTGGCTACTTAACATCCAATGGCAAATATTATATGCAGGATGAAGTTAAAAAGAGCAGAGGATGGCTATAGCTAAAATAATCTCTTTGCCAACGGTATTGTGTATGGATTGAAATTTTTGTCTGGGAAAATGGTTTTGTGCTTAGTGCCAATTTGATGAGTAAAGTTTTTTTCCAATCGATTTTTATAGTTTGCTCTATTGTTGTGCTGTTACAAGACTGTCAAAGGCAAGGGTGAGGGGAGGGAGTTTAAGCACTCACAATCATGGTCAACCATGTTAGATTCTTTATATGCTTGTTCAAAGTCAGGAGCCTGTAATTCAGCTGCTGTCATTGTTTGCTGTCTTGTCTGATTTGTTTTTTACTTAGATTTGTTTTTTACTTAGATTTGTTTTTTAGCATGAATCCTGCTGTTAGTTTTCTTTTTAAATGTTTCACATGTTATCATGCAGGAACCTTTTATAGCTTACTCTGCAGTAAATGTTTTACTGATTTTTATGGCTGTATGATGTCTCACTGGCGATCATACCACATCACCTTATTATGCTTCCAGGAAAGAATTGTCACTTGGTCAGTCCTGTGTGTCCGAAACAAATGGTTTCTGGATGATAACTTGAGTATCATCTTGCTTGATTAGAATGACACTTACACATTTGGAAGACATATGGAAGGGTGAAAAGCCTACTGATTATTGGGTCAAAAGGTCAAAGTCTACTAAAAATAGAACTCTTTTTGGATGGAAAAATGGTTTTCCCTTGCTTGATTGGAAAGAAACTTATAAAGATGGAAGATATAAGAAAGGGGAGGAAGCCTATCGATTATGGGGTCAACTATCAAATGTCAAGGTCAATGTTACAAAAAATTCATTTTTTTTAAAGTTAGTTTCCAGATAGTATATATTCGACTATGAATTGTTACACATTTATACAGGTAAAAAAATAGCATGTTTATGTGTCCCTCCAAGCATACTAGTATTTTGAACCCTTGAAATAAAAGAGTTTTCTGTCAATAAATGTGCAGTTCAGGGAGCATCAGTTTACACCAAGCTTTTGACTTGTTTTGATATAGATCTATGAACTGGCAATAAAATGCATTAAAAGATGATTAAGTTATTTATTATATCAAATGTATTTGTTCAGGTTCCACAGAGGTCCCAGTAACTTTGAACACTTTTATATGAACTGCTGAATTATTTCTTGTGAAAATTTCTGGTTCATGTTCATCTGTTTCTGGTTCTAAGTCATCTACAAGTTCCACTGTGGAGGTCTGTGTTTCTGTTTCCACATTTCCTATGGAAGAATTTTTCACTTCTAATGCAAGATTAACTGCCCGGGTTATAGCTGCACCTAAGCCATGAATATACACCTCATTCCCAGCATTCATTATTTTATGACATCTCTCAAGCTGTTGTTTGAAATTAGTTCTTCTTGACACATAAACATCATTTTTTCTTTTTGGCAGTTTTCTTGGCAATCTTTTACGAAGAGAAAATTCCTCTTTATCAATCAGATCTTTTATTTCTGTGAATTTACTCCTGAATAATAAATTGTATGAAATAATAAAAAGAGGAGCTTTAAACTTTAATGGGTCAGCAAACTTACAACATATTTGAAAAGGAACATCTTATGGACAACAACAGTCTACAATGTAGTAAAGCCCGACAGGCACAGAGAAACTATCAGTTTAGATTTTAAGAAAATTAGCAAATTAAGGGCATAAATATGCAATTCATTTACAAGTAAGACTTTCCATTTGAGTGAAGAAAATAATGTAAATTATTTATTATTATGACTTGTGATACAAAAACAGAAATTAAACTTAGTCTTATAGTCTTATAAGAGGAGATAACCCAGATAAATGGATGTTATCAAGAAATGTACAGTATGTTTCCATTAAAGAAAGAAAAATTCAACAGTGACCCAATTTTTCTTTAACATTTTTAACATTTTCTAAAAGAATTTCATAAGAGCTAGCTTTTCAGATCTTATTTATGTTTTTAATATTATATAAAAATAAGGAGATATGGTATGATTGCCAATGAGAAGACTATCCTCCAAAGTTCAAATGAAGTGGATGTGAGCAATTGATTATGTGAAATTTCAATTAATATGCCAAATTACAGATTACCCTGATTAAACGGTATACTGAACATAGAAATGTCTTTGGATGAAATAAGTACATTCTCAGGTTAGTTTAAGGTTAAGGTAGCTTACCATAAAGTTCTATTTTGGTTAGATCAACTTGGAACTCAGAAACATGTTCATTCTGAGGTGAACTTTTGAAATTATGATTTTGACCCTGATTTCACAGCTTTCTGAACATGGACTTATGATTCTGCAAGTGGGGTGTGGTGTCCATTTGAAACATATTCCTGTTTTTATGATGTTATTTGAAATGGTTCTATATATTTAACTACATTTTGACATCCAATGGATTCTGTTATATTTTGTTTATACATACAGGACCCCTTTACTACATGTACTGTGGATTCATTTATTTTCGTGGGTACCAATTTTCGTGGATTAAGAAAAACTTACATGTTCGTGGATATTTCATTTCATGGTTTTGCCGAAGTCTGCATACAAGCCTATAGAAAATTTGCCATTTGTTGAACATTTGATTTCGTGGTTTACCTGTTCCCACGAAATCCATGAAAAGTGTATCCAACGAATAATAATGAATCCACAGTAGTATACAAGTCTATTTATAGTAAGAAAGATTGGTATCTCTTAAGACAGTTTGCATGTACTATATGGAAATATGTTGCCTGGAGAGAGTTCTTGCTAAATTTCCTGTCATGCATCTTGTCCCTCGTTTTGTATGCCAAAAAAAAGTAGAGAGAAATGTTCTCTCTTCCCAACTTGATTTAGTAAGTATATTAGAAAACCCAATTATATATAATGTGACACTTTTCATTAAGTTTTAGAGCTATCTAATTCAGAACAACAGTTCTCTTTGTAATAGTACACAATATCAGCACCTAAAATGACTACTGTACATTTTCTCCCTTTAGCCAATGAAGGTGGTCTATACTACCATTTTGATTTCAATCTCCTCCTTGAAAACAATTATTCTATTCTGAAACTATTAATCTATATATGCAATACATGTGCATCTGTTTGATTTGATTATAAGAACATATCTTGCAAAGAGTGTCTTTTTTTGTTGTTTACAAATGTAATTGATTATTGTTTCCAATAGATCATCATACAGTGTACCACTTCATTCAGATTGTAATCAAAGGGGAGCTGATATAAACTGTTCTTATGTTGTGCTGTTACACCTATGTCCCAGGTCAGGAATTCTAGACACTTCAGCACCGAGATAAACCTGCACCATGACAATTCAGCATTGGCAATCTTTTAGATAATTTGGCACTTGAGAAAGACAGTTTGGTATCAAGACAAATCGCATTTCATAAAGCTACTATGTTTATATTCCACTGTTAATCTTTCACATGTTTCAGACCTTCTTATTAACAACTAATTCTGTGGCCACAGTGGCCTGATACTGATTTAGGTTTTCTAAGATTTAATATGTGTCTTCTGTTTGGAAATTTTGTGTAATCATTTGGGTTTGTCTGGGACATAATATATTGACCGTACATGTATACTATTGCCAGGGTCAGTCAGTAGAAGGAAATGTTTTATATATTTTTTTTTTCTCTCTTTTTTGAGCTCTGAGATTGTTGTTTACATTAACATCATTATAAATGTTTTTAAAAAATTTTCCAAATAAAAACATTTCTATAACTTCTTGTATTCATCTGACATTGCGAAAGTATAGGAAATTCTGAGGTGTTGACAATTTTTTGATGTTCTGGGCTTTTCCTCAATATACATGTATGGCTCGTAATTGTTAAAACAATGAAATATAGTTTTGTCATGAATGTCTTGTCGCTGTATTTGTATGCACCTGTCCTAAGTCAGGAACCTGATGTTCAGTGGTTGTCGTTTGTTAATGTGGTTCATAACTGTTTCTCGTTTTTTATATAGATTAGACCATTGGGCATGTTGGGTTTCCTGTTTGAACGGTTTTACACTAGTCATTTTAGGGGCCCTTTATAGCTTGCTGTTCGGTGTGAGCCAAGGCTCCATATTGAAGGCTGTACTTTGACCTATAATGGTTTACTTTTACAAATTGTGACTTGGACGGAGAGTTGTCTCATTGGCACTCATACCACATCTTTTTATATCTATTCAGAATTGTGGGGATCAAATGATAACCATGATAACCAAAGGTATAAATACTTTTGATCTTCATTGAGAAATTATCAAAACTCATTATAAACTTACATAAAATATTGATTAATGCGTAACTACAATCAACTATGATCTGATTAAATATGTTTATTTAAACAAAACCAAATTTTGTAATTGCATTTTTTATGTAAGGATTTTAATATCACTATCAAAATTCTTGTTTTACAATCATTTATATCAATTAATATTTGTTTCTTTACTATTAATGATACCAGGAAAATATAGAGATAAAAAACGAGGTGTCGATTTGTTTTGGTCCCCAAAAAATATGTCCTGATGCTGAAATATCTTGACATGGACAAAGTGTCTTGTTACCCCAGGTGCGAGGGAGTGTTGAACACTAGTATTTCTAGTATAAAAGTCCTTGTTCCCTATACCATGTATACTATCTTAATTAAGGGAGAGAAAAACTTAAGTGATTATTGAGTTATTCGACTCTGAAATAACACTGAGTATTGATGCATGTGCACGTACTTGTCCTCTCTCTATCTGTCTATTATCTAGAGAAAAACAGAGTACATTAATCATGTTAATGGAAAACATTTTGTCATTATTTTTACATTCTGGCTGCATGAGCAGGATTAAGATATACCTTTAATATACAGAGACTGTACAAAATCTGTGACACATACAAATAAATAGGGGACCATGCCTTAAGGCTAAACTTTGTTGCATAAAGAGTACAACAAACTTCTGTTGTAAACTACGGATTAACCTGTCAAAGCACATGCTCGTTTTTGTTAAATTATCATTAAACAAGTAAAAATAATTAATCAGATGTTTAGTAAACAGCGTGGCAGTATTACTTACTTTGGCTTTACTTCTTCCTCAGAAATCATTTTTGTTTTTTCTAAAAGAACCGGAAATGTTAAAACAATTATAAAACTAATTCAATCGGAAAAGAATCGTTTCAAACACGGGTTAGATAATGACTGTATGGACACGAAATATATATATATATAAAGCTGTCACTGTATGTTAAGATTAGATAAATGAACATTTCAAATATAGAAATTTAATTTTCAATTTATTTGTATTTTTATCTAATGTGAATTTTGATGTATAAAAATATGGATATTCGGACTGTCCATAAACCTATCTTTTATTATTGTACTAATGTAAACATCCGCTGAAAACAATGAAATGTATCAACTGCGGGACAAAGTGTAATAGTCTTTATAGACATTATTCAAGAGATATAATACAACTGGAACACTGCGTAAGTAATTTTTCCGTAGCATACCAAAAATTGAATGCATCACATTTATAATAAACTTCGATTTGTTGTAACGCATGTGGCTGTTACATGTTGACTTTACGATATTTTGCGGAACCCATCCCCATCCCGAAAACCGGAAAAAAATATCTTCCGCCATGTTGAGGGGCCTGATGGGTTATTTTTGTTCTTCGTGATCGGCGCATTTTCGCTATCGTGATCCGTTTTTCTACAGATTTTTTTTTTTATATTTTCGTGATCCGTGATCATGGAAATTTATAACCCCCCCCCCCTCCCCCATCAGGCCCCTCCATGTTGTTGAACCTATTTCAGTGTTACAGTGGTTCAGTGGTACAGACAAGTCCATCATAGTTGTTGCCTTCTCCAGACCACCAAGCAAACTTTAAGATTAATATGCCACACAACAAGTGATAGACAAACTATCCTCATTAAGTCTAGAGAGTGACTTTTAGATTAGTTGAGACCTGCAATCTTGAACAACAACCTCAAACCAATACTGACCCGCAGACACTTCCCAACAGTTTTATAAACTTTACTATCATTTTGGTAAATAACAAGTTGTAAACGTTCCATCTAGAAAGGAGAAGTTTCTGGACATATTTTACCAACAACCAATCATCACCCACTCCAGGTACACAAACACATTTACAAGATTTGTCAGACGCACAACACGACAAAGACAGAGAGCATACCACAAACGTGACAAAGCAAAAGAAAGGAGCCAATAAACAAAAAAGACTATCAAACGCTACTATATTTTGAAATCAAAATTCCAGATGAGCATCCTTCAAGCTCATAACAACTATGTCCGTGACTTCATCAGTTCAGAACCAAAAAGTAACCTAATACGTTCTGGTCCTGGTTCAAAGGAAGGAAACAAGAGTAGCACAATTGCACAGTGCAGAAGGCCATGATGGCCTCATACACAGAGACCCAACCACGAAAGCAAACACTCTTAAAGACCAATTAAAGTCCGTTTTCACAAGAGAAGGACATCAGCAGTATGACAGAGAAAGGACTAATCCAATTTCCACCTATGGCTTTTATAACTGTAACACTTGCCGTAGTGTACAAGCTTATCAAAAACCTGAAACCACGCAAAGCCCAAGGACCAGACTTAGTACCAGCCAGATTTATGAAGGAGCTGCGCAGCACTTCGTATTATAAACCAGACCTCAATCGACTTCTGGAAAATAGAACATGTCGGACATATCTTCAAGAAAGGAGACAAGATCAAAGCTGCCAGCTACATGCCGGTTACGTTGACTTCCATTTGCATTAAGGTTAGTAAGTAAATTCTCCATTCTATCATCTCTCAACACTTTTAGACACTCAACATTTTGCATATGCTTAGGATGGATTCTTGAGTAAACGTTCTATTGAAACACAGCTTATCGCAACAATCCAAGACTTTGACAAAAGGACTTTCAAATTGGAAACAGACGGATGTCGTAATACTTGACTTTGAGAAGCTTTTGACAAGGTGCAACACAAAAGATTGCTCCTCAATTTCAAATACTATGGAATCCGCGGTTCAATCCTAAAATGGTTTGGGAACTTCCTAAGCAGAAGAAAGTGACAATGTCCAAATATAGGGAGATATTTCAGTAGATGTGGATTCAAGAGTTCCACATGGCACTGTCATATAACCCTACTATTTCTGACTTTCATTAATGACATACCTGACCGTTGACATCTTCTTCCAAACAGTTTACCAATGACTCTTTGATCCAAAACAACATAGAAACAAACGACACTAACGCCCTAAAACAATTTGAATGCATTGGAAAAGTGGGGCAAATTCTGGCAAATGGCCTACTATCTGCATATCGATGAATAGTAGTACTAAATATAATCGATACCAAATGCCAACTTGATGGCCACACCATAGAGACATGTCCTGTTAGCAAATACATTGGAGTATACAATAGCCAGAATTTATCATGGCACAATCACATTGACCAAACAACAGCCAAGAATTCAAGAACAGTTGGATTATTGGGAAGCATCCTCAGAAACTGTCCACCGAGAGTAAATTCAAGGCATAAACCAGTATAGTCCGGCCAGCATTTAAAATAAGCCTCCGTAGTCTGGGTACCATATCATTACCATCAAATTGAACAACACAAAATATACAATGACCATGATGACAGGCAGCAGTATATTTTACTGTAGTGAACTACACTTCTCGAAAGCCTGGACGGACCGATCACTTCAGTGCTTCCTAAATTACACTGGGAACCGTTGGAACATCGAGGAGCGAGATATAGAATCATAAAGTTCGATTGATAACATTATAAGGGTATCAATTTTCTGCACCAGATGCTTTTTTCGACAATAAATATTTCTACATTGATGCTCGAACCAAAATATTTGAAAAAACAAAACTTATTAATCAAATGAAGAGCTTATAAGCCAAAAAGGACAAAAAATATAGCCAAAGCCGGACAAGGAATCAGAGATTTGCATGGGGAGAATATATTCCTTAATTTAAAATAATTTAAAAAAATTTGTAACAGCAAATTTTGATAACACAATATCCGTATTTTCATGCTAGTACTGTAATACACTCGGGGACTAAAACACTTACTAAAAAACACAACGAGTGGGACTGGGAGTTCCCAAGCCAACAAGATCAGGCAAATTAGTGCCAGAGTTGATGCATATAAACAATCATTCTTCCCGAGACGATCAAGATGTGGAACGCTTTAGCTTCAGATGTGAAAAGAGTACTTAACATAGACAGTTTCCGGCACCACTAAAAACAACTTTGATGTGGCCAGATTCATTCCAGACGTTAAACAAGGCTGCAGATTTTAGCTGTAAATACGGCATTTTAGATTTACAGACAGTTGTAACAGACTATTCTTTAAAGTGCTGGAGAGCCTGGAGTAGTGACATTCGTCTGTTGCGTAAACTCTATATCGGGAAGTAAGACCCACATCAATGTTCATATAATCATATCAAGAATGTACATTGACATAAGTAGCCTGGAATTCCGGCTTAATCGCTTAGATCTGTTAGAGCAGTGGGCCAAGATCCCAGGCAACTACATAAATACTCATCAAAGATACCAGGTTCATAACTTTGTTACTCCAGAAGCGCGTTTCGTCTATATCAGACTAATCAGAGGCTCTCGAACAAAAACAGTTCGATATTAGATCTTTAGATACCAGCTTAGTGTTCTGATCTGTAATTTTACCGATTTTATCCTAATCCCATTTGACAATTTGACTGAATGTGACTTTGAATGGAGGGTGACGCATGCATAGCAGGAGAAGATTACCTGTTCGACCTACACTTTTTCGTTAATTTTAGAGTTCACGTGTAAGAAGCCTAATTCAAACTGAATGTAATTAAGGGATTCCGCATAAAAACTTCTGTATAAAGTGTCGGGAATCACAACACGTTCTATCTTTAGGATATTTACATTTATGTATAAAAACGAGCTCACTGTACAATTTTTGAAATAATCTAAATGTTTCACATTTTTTGATGTCGTTTTTAGTCGACTGTACACTATGTTGTTTTCTCATTGTCGATGGCCGTACGGTGTCCTTTAATTGCTTACTACCACTTCATTTTAACTATGATGGATAGTTATTATATTGCCAAGCAATCATACAACATCTCCTCCTTTTTATATATGAGTACTAGTAAAAGTTTTTGTTATTCAAAATACATGTAAATATTTTTGGCGGGGTCGGACGAAGTCCAAAATCGGCTTATAGTGTGTTTACTTCATGCGGGCGGGGAAAAGTTGATACGATACCTAATTTGTGTAATCAACTTCTACAGCTTTCAACACAGACCCCTCAAACTTCACAGAAAGATTGCACACATGTTAAAGTAGTGCACCGACTATAATGGAATTGTGTGAGGAATTTTTCCCATTTTTTTATCCTTTAGAACATAGTCATTTTCCATCAAAATTTACAAAAAAGGTACCAGTCTTGTGAAATCAACTTCTGCCAAATGTTTTCAGTCTGGTTTTCGGAAACTTCACTGAAAGATTGCATACATATTGAAGTTGTGCACCTGTTATTAGGCAGTTGTTTGAGGATTTTTTTCCAATTTAATATTCCATACTTGGGAACTTGATAATTTACAAAAGATGGTACCATTTTTGTTGAATCAACTCCTCCTATAGTTTTCAACCTTGACACTTCGCAGACAGATGCAAACATGCCAACATTTTGCACCTGTCATACGGAATTGTTTAAGGAATCTATTCCAATTTACTTGACTTGGGAACTTAGTAATTTCCCAGCAAAATTTACAAGATATGGTACAATTTTTGAACCAAAACTTCTGACTATTTTCAGAAAAAATGCACACATGTTGAAATAAAAACCTATTAGAATGGTGTTGCTTCAGGAGTCCCCCCCCCCCTTAATCTAGACTTAGGATCTTAGTCATTTTTTAGAAAAATAAATTTACAAAGATGGTACCAGTTTGGTGTAATCAACTCCCCGTAGTTTTCAACCAAGAGCCTTGACACTTCACTGAAAGATTGCACACATGTGTTGGAATTGTGCACCTGCTGTACGGAATTGTTTGAAGAATATTTTTCCAATATTCTAGACTTGTGAACTATTTATTCTTCTGTAAAATTTACAAAAGTTGATACCAGTTTTGTGTATATTCTACAGTTTACTTTCCTGACCCCTGCAAATACATAGATATATTACGCACATGTTAAAGTTGTGTACCTGTATTTTGGAGTTTTTTCAGGATAATAAATTTACAAAAAATGTTTCAGTTTTGTTTAATATGCTCTTCCTACAGTTTTCAACGAGGGATCTCAACTGCCACTTCATAGAAATATTGTACCCATGTTGAAATTGTGAATTTTTTAGGAAATTTTACAAAAAGACTCTACCAGTTTTGTGTTATCAACTCTTCCTACATTATTTTCAATCAGATTCTTGCAACTTAGCAGAAATATATCACACGCGTTAAAATTGTGTTTCTGCTTTTTGAGTTGTTTGGGGATTTATTTCCAATTTTTGGGACTTGGTAACTTGGTAATTTTCAGCAAATTTACAAAACATGATACAAGTAATCAACTCCTCATAGAATCTTCAAACAAGACCATTTGAACTCAAAAGAAAGATTGCGCACATTTAGTGCATCTGCCATACAGAATTGTTTGAGAATTTTTTTC
Source organism: Mytilus californianus (assembly GCF_021869535.1). NCBI lineage: Eukaryota > Metazoa > Mollusca > Bivalvia > Mytilida > Mytilidae > Mytilus > Mytilus californianus. The sequence continues at coordinate 116,122,815 of NW_026262690.1, read as the reverse complement.
CGAATTTTTCCAACTTTAGAACTTACTCATTTTTAGCAAAATTTACAAAAGATAGGACCAGTTTTGTGTTAACTATCCCTTTTCAGTTTTGAACCAAGACTCATGAATCTTCACAGAAAGATTGAAATATTGAAGCTGTGCATCTGCTATTATGGAGTTGTTTGGGAAATTAATTTTATATTTCTGGACTTGGTAGCTTGGTCGTTTGTAAGTCAATTTACAAAACATGATACAAGTTTTGTGCAATCAACTCCTCATATGATCTAAATCTAGAGTTAAAAGTTAGGGTTGGTTGAGAACAAAACTTAACGTCAATAGGGATAATTTTAGCTTCCCATTTGTATGTAGCAACATTCCAGCAGCTCCTGCATATGGAGTATATGTCCCCAAATTGATATGAGCTTGCGGTTCCTTTCATAATTTCCTTGATAGAGGGTTGATACTTAAAAGGTATCTGTTAAACCAAGGGTTCCAAGTGTTGAGGTTAAAGTTATCCCTTCGAAAATTTTACGGATGCTATCACGAGTTGGTTGACCGTTATGGAATATCTGAAATAGATATTCCATAACGATTTCAGGTTATTCCATAACGGTTCACCAACTCGTGATGGCATCCGTAAAATGTCCGAAGGGATGATTTCAACTTCACCACTCGGAACTCTTGGTTCAATAAGAAATCATGATAGCCAATGCAAGCTCTGGAATATCGTATCAACTGGGAGATATATTCAAAAAACATTTGACTACGGATTAAGGCAAATATTATGATCCGTTGGCTCCTAATGCCCCCCAACCAAACCATTCGAAACATATTTCATATTCTATTTTTAATTTTTACATTTTATCAGAGTAACCCTTTTTTACCAGCTACCAAAATAAGCTATAGTTTCTTTGTTTAAAAAAATGTATATAAATCTCAACTTGATTTCGTGCGTCGGAAGCGCTTGCCTGGATTTACATTCACCAGGAACGCTCCTACCCAAATATTTAATATTTGAAAGCCAGGGATATATTTATACGTAGAAATGTTTAGAGCATTAAAGATTATAAAAAAATCGTTTTTAGAAATGAACACTTTTATTTGCATGGCGGGTGATGCGTGCATAGCAGGCGACACTTACCCTGTTGACTAAGTGTGTATTCACAAGACAAGTGATGTTTGCATTACAAGAGACGCTTATCCAGTTGACGCACCCGGTCTCACTCCTTTTGGAGTTCATGCGACTCCCCTCAGTTTGTGTTTGTTACCTTGACTTCTCTCTTCTAAATTGATTACAAGATTTAAACATCGGTCAACTACTGTCGCCTTAATTTATGTTAGTTGCAACAAAAATGTACCTCTAAATTTCATTTCCCCCATATAAAAAAGTCATGTATCATCGAATCAATAAGATATGCAAAAGTACTTTACCGATTTTCGTACCCTAAACACTTATTTGTTGAAAGCGCGAATGGAAATTCTTTTAAGTGTGCATTCTTTAATTTTAGATCCATTGTAAAGAGCTCGTAGACAAATATATAGAGTTTGACCCAGTCATTATCTGTCTTGATGCTTTACTGTTGAAAAGAGAAGCATTTCAGCATGTTCTCAGCAATAATTCCACTCAGGTAAGTTACTGAACAACAGCTTATACTTCATTGATGAATCTCTGATTATAGCAGTTTCAGCTAACACAGATCTATCATATTATACGTTAGAAGGACACGTTTGAAGCAAATGATCATGTTTTTTGTCTGCTTGTGATGCTGATTTTGCCTACATCTTGTTTTACTTAAAAATAGATCATATCTGTAAATGTTCAAACAGAGTTTATTCTGTATGTCGGGCACATCTTGGTGCTTTAGTGGTAGTATGCTCGCTTCGAGTTCAGCAGATGATGTGTTTGATCCCCGAACGAATCATATGAGAGACTGAACAGCTACTGAAACCACAAGAGTTGACTGTAGGTTATAAAATTATGCTCTCATGGTATTCTCCAATCCGACAGTGAAATCCATGTTAAAGAGGGACGTCTGTTTAGCTTTCGAGATGTATTAAAACGAATCCACTTTCGGTCAGAATGCCTCGTATAAGGAAAGTGTCGTGCTTATTTCATATTATAGAACCCTTGCAACATCTCTTTGGAGGGTATGTATGGGGCCTGTAGCACGGCAAAATGTCTGTCCTTCACCGAGGTCGACACACTTTGCAGAGTTGACCTTTTAGAGTGATTGTTAATTAGTTATCGAGCTGGGTATGTGTGAAATATTTGCAATCAGACAGCAATCATACAACATTCTAATACTTGAATACAAAGGAGTTTGTTGATCATCATTTTGCGTTGACCTTTTTTTAACATGATAAATTTGTAATTTATGCCAATAATTTTATATTGAACAAATATACCACTAGCCTGTAAACACTGAGGTTGAAAGTTCGAATCCCGCATATGACAGGTATGCTCGACTCCAATCTTAATTGACTAGGATTGTCAGTTTTCTTATATCAAGTTCAATTAGATGTTGAGATTTTTGTTTGTTGAAAATATAAGATATAAAAAAAAATGGCACATGATATCAAACACAGATTGCATTAGACCCTATGTAGTTGTACACTAAAATATCGAACTCCAAGGAAAATTCAAAACGGAAATTCCTTCATCAAATGACAATATCAAAAGCTCAAACACATCAAACGGATGGAAAATGGAAAAATATTTTAAAAAATTGGACAAATGAAGGAATAACATGGGAGTCCTTAGGGGTTTGTACTTATGGGGATAATTCTGGGTTTCATATCTTGGCTTTTAGTATAATTTTGATAAGTTCATATTGTAGACCAAACCTTCGGTGCCTCGTACAATGTTGTAATTTTGTATTTTAAAGAGAAGTAATTATTTCATTAATGTGAAATGATTGAAGACATACACAAAATTAAACAGTCTACAAAAAATACAAAACAACAAAAAACAATTTTTCAAAAGAATTCGTTCTCAATTTTATGGATTCTTTTTTCAACTCTTAAAGTTTCCAACCACTAAAACTGGATCGCGTCACTGTGTCACTTCTTATGGACGTACAACCACTTCTAGCTCGAACAAACACAGCATCCCCAACTTCAGCTTCTCTGACCACTATTTCTGTTGCTGACGCGTTATCTGCATCGTGTTCAGAGTCCGGATACGATTCTCCAATAATTGAATTGTTCAAGACAAGCTCGGTTGCGCAAAGTGACTCTCTGACAACAACAGTCCATGGGAATACATAGACCCCTGTTTCAGGTACAGTAAATGTACCCGTGAGGTGGTTGTAGGCATTTCCTTTATTTGTCATTTCTGTATCAAACTGTATTGGATGATGAAATCCTAAAGAGGAAACCCAGTTTGAAAGATATGCATGGAAGGCGATAACCTGACTGCTGCTACTTTGTCTTTTTTCTGAAAGATAAATTGCCGTTTTAAAAAGAAAATCTGGGATGTGTGCAATAACATTTTGAATGAATGTATAAACGAAATAATGACTGCCTGAATGAATGAATGACTGACGGACTGAATGCTATTAGAAAGCTTTGAAGAACGATCAGCTAGATTGTCTCTCCAGTACGTCTTAGTTTTAAACAAAGGAAGCTCATTTAACAAGTAAACTGTTGGTTAAAACATTGATACTCCTGGATTAAAAATAGCCATAAAAAATTCACTTTGGTTATTCTGATATTTTATATACAGACTATTGACAGAATTGTGGACACTACAGGCAGCAAATTAAACTCATGTATATGATTTAATCTTTAATTTCAACATAATTGTACCCCAAAATAAAGAAATTGGGAGGAGCAGCATTATACATTTGTGATTGTCACGCAATTACGCATGTTGTGGATGTTCTCAACAGACCTGATCTAGTATGTGTTGAATACAACAAATAACACTGTAAAGAAAGCAATCCCCAGAAAAAAGATACACCATAGCATATAGGTTGAGTAACGCGAGTTTACAAATTACAAAAAAACGGTGACGTCAATGTCAGCTAATTTTTTCTCAAAAGCTGTATCATATGTCCCTGTTAATACTTACGCGTCGAACGAAATTCATCTATATCGTCTAAGACATTAGTTTGAGTTTGGTTCAATCTCCTTAAAATCTTTTCAAATTCAAACATCTTTAACGTCATCCTTTGGAACTCGGACAGTTGCGCCTTCATTATTTTGTTTTCATTTTGCAGTGATTCTATTTTGTCATCACATGTTTCCCCATTAATTTCATATTCCAGAAGTACAAACACAAGAAGTGAAAATGTCAACATTGCATTCCGAATATGAGACCTTCTTGAAGAAAAATTAAATCTGTAAAAATGTCTTATCACATTAAGGTTGTAGAGTGCACAACCTTATATAATCATTCGTATACTCTTACATTTTGAACTCTTAAAGAAGAACACAATGGAGATAGATACTAGACAATTTAGTAATTCTTTTCATTTAAATTTTTAATTTTTTTGCTGATGATCGTAAACAAATTATTAACTTTTTAGTATCGAAGTGATATGAGCGTAATGACCGTTGTTTTGGACCAACCTATTGTGAAAATATATACCATACACGTCAAAGTGAACGAATAAACGTTACATTAGCGAAAGTCACGCTGTGATTTTTTTCTAATGGTTATTATATAAATTTAACTAATATGATGACGATAGATTGCAGAATCAGAGGCGTTTTCGCCTACGACGAATGTCACAGAATCGGGGATATATTTTGCTAATCCGGCGGTGGCGTTTATATGTATTAATTATATCAGGATGTAGAGGGCAAATCTTCAAATCTTGGATACAGATGAATATGTTTTATGGTATCTGTCTGGCATACTAACCTTGTTCTGCAATCTATATTTTAACTATCTTCCAGGCTCAGTGGAAACTAACCTCTATATTGTTACTATTTGACGCCTACACTAAACTTGTTCATCAAAGACAAAATGGAGACCACACCAACAGGCCTATGCCAGATAGTGTTTTGTACTCTGCATTCGAATGGGATCTTTACTTTAACTATTTTTCAGCCCTTATAGGTAAAATACATTTGAATTTTTTATATACATTATTGTAGCTCATCTTTGAATTTAGAATTTATAAAATCATAGACAGGAATTTGATATACATTGTATAGTGATAGATTTTAAAACTTAAAAACACTGAAATGCAAAATTTACGAAATGAGATTAAATATAGAAAAACGATGGTTTTTAATATAATATCATTTTATGTAAATAATTCATTTTGTCTGTAAATTAAAAAACCATCAAATGATATAATTTTACTGAAACGTAATTATCTGTTTTGTTTAAGTACTTATGGTTCTAATGCTCTGTTAAAAAGTTTGGTTTCTTCCAGAAATGTGTTTTATGTACCGTTAATATAGTGTACGGTTTTTTTTCAGAACTACTTGTGTGTGTAGTTGTTATATTGTTAGCATTTGTCATCGCTAGTAAGATTATGCCTTCCTCAGACAAACTTAGGTATGTATTATAAAACCTGTAAACATATTTGGTTGTATTTTTTTTTTGGGGGGGGGATGGCGGATATAAAAATCACCCTACCTGTCTGTTCATGAACAACCCCCCCTCCCCCCCTTTAAGGATATTGATGATGATGAAAGTTCATAAAGATGTTAAACACTACATTTGAATATGCCTAAAGGAATATATTTCCAGTCCAACATGATAAGGTGGATATAATAGAATTACATTGCTTCGATATATTAATAGTATTGCCGGCCGGGCGTATCATTCGTCAGTTCACTCATAGTTGTAGTGTAAGACTGTTTTTGTTTTTGTAATCTCTCCATAGAATGTCACTAAAGTTGTTCTTTCTTACAAACTGTTCTTTTTTTGTTTAAATCATTATAACTCATCCTAATCATGTTAGGAAACAACTTTAATGGTAATACCTTTGTCAAATACATAGAGATTCTGACGGTTTTGATTGTCAACGCCTCCTCTATCACGAGACAGTGGTGTTACCCAGCTTACTTTTTGTTTTCTGTCTCAAAAAAATTTACAATTCGTATTACCTTTGCATTTCAAAGAGAAAATTATATTTAGGTCCTGATGATGTAGGTGGATATAATTAATAAGCTACAGACAAACAAAACCAAGCAGAAAATCAACAAAGAATAAATCATTAAACAAAACGCAAAAACCTAATAATTAAAATGAAATAAAATATATGTATGTTGTCCTTTTCCTCAAAATATGTTTTGTTCCTTTGTAGATTATATGAAATAGTAAGAGGAATTTTATTGTCAAATTTTGGTAAGATATTGGTAATACCTGCTGTATTATGGGGTTATAATGAGATGTATGTGTGGTTAACAGCAATATTTGTCTGTGCATCAAATGTTCAAGCTTTCCGTGGTAAGTGATTTTTTATTATTTTTTTTAAAGTTATGCATTTCGTATTTAAGGTCTCTCACATTGAATCAATTACAGTTTATTTTGGATCAAATTCATTTTGTTAAGATAAATGAATAATATTTCCTTCCTTTTAGAAAATTTATTTTAATCAATAATACCAATCACCTATAGTTTAATGAAGACAATAAGAGTTGTAGTACAAATAAAAAAATCTGCTGTCAAAATAGTGTGAGACGACGGTTATTGGCTGAACAGTGATAACATTCATTGAGAGATGTCTTACTTGCATACCAAATTCAAAATCGAAGATAATTTTTGAAGTGAATTGAGCCAATATTCTGGTATCAACTTTGTAGTTGCTGTCAAAAACTTGTTTAAATACGCAAGGGAGATGAACTAGAGATTTGGTGAAATTTAACGTTGAACAATTTATGTTAAATTCTGTTAAAATGTGACTTATTTTAAGAGGCAATAGTAGTTCACCGATGTTCCAAACCCGTAAGTCATGGTACTCAGCAGCTATTTGAGCGAGAATGGTTCGGAGGTTCGGAGGTTCTTTTCTTGTACTCCGGCTTCCTCCACCTTAAAAAGTGGCCGCCATGATATGGTCAAGGTAGCTGAAAGTGGCGTAAAAAACAGCAACACATAATGTAATGTTCTTATTGCAGTTGATAGATATAGGAAGATGTGGTATGAGTGCCAATGAGACAACTCTCCATCCAAGTTACAATTTATAAAAGTAAACCATTATAGGTCAAGGTACGGCCTTCAACATGGAGCATTGGCTCACACCGAACAGCAAGCTATAAAGGGCCCCAAAAAATTACTAGTGTAAAACCATTCAAACGGAAAAACCAACGGTCTAATCTATATAAAAACGAGAAACGAGAAACACGTATGAACTACATAAACAGACGACAACTACTGTAATCAGATTCCTGACTTAGGACAGGTGCAAACATTTATTGATAGTCTAGGTATACGATTCTTCAGGCTTTTGGCTAACAACTCTTAGGTTGTTTATTGTTTAATATGACAAAATCATCTGTAATTAGATTACCAACAGGAAGGATTATATTTGTATTGGGACGATGAGCAAGCAGGGTTGGCAAAAAACCGGGTTTTATGAGTATTGCCCAGCCCAGTGGGAAATACTGGGAAAAACCCGGGTTTTACTGGGTTTTACCGGTTAATACTGGGCAATACTGGGTAATATGAAATACTGGCCTGAATTTTAAAGAGGATTCAGTGATTAATCACAAATACAATACATTAAAGTCGAAGAATTCAATTTGTTCTTTTTAATAAATATAACTAATATTTAAAGAACTAACAATTCTATGTAACATGTGTAAGGAAAATAACTCTAAAACATTTTAGTTCATTACTAAAAATGTTTACTAAGTTTTAGCATATGTTTATATTCATCACTAATTAATAAGTAATTATTCAGATTATAATACAGATCTATTTATATAACAATAATCACCCTTTTGATTACTATAAGTGTTCATGGCCTGTCCCCTTAGGGTGTTTATTTAGCAATATGATTGTATAACAATTAAAATTAACAATTCAATTAAACACTGCAATAGAATGCATTTTTTCAACTTGGATTTAATATTGAAACAAAGCTTGGAAATTAACAAGGTATCCTGAAATGTCCAATACTTGTATTCTGCCTACATAGAATTAGTGGAGAAAAGGAAGAAATTGAAACCCGGGTTTTCCCACCCGGGTTTTCCCGCCCGGGTAATACTTTGCCAACCCTGTGAGCAGGAGCAATTTATCAATTTTGAATTGAAAATTTCTATAATTCGTATATTTTCTTGTTTGAGGTGAAGTTGGCAATCTTACAGATTCCATTTGACCTTGAATTTGTTTTCACTGTCCAGCTACTTGATTAGATCACCATTTCTGTAATTTCAAGTAGAGGACCGACTATTTTTGCGTGTTTGTTCGTTTTAAGGTAATGTGAAATCAGTTGACCTTGATCTCCATTTTATAGAAATTAGAATAGATATCTAGGAAGGTGTACTTGTTACCTCCATTTGTGAGACTGTCAAGATACAGGTATTTATACATAGCTATTGTACAGGCGAGACATTTCTTTGCTGTTTTGCCTTTTAAGTTAAAGAATTATTGTTTCAGAACAGGTTAATGCTTCTGAAATATATTTTCAATACATTTATTAAATTTTTCTGTTTCAGTGTTATGTCCTTCATGGCCAGCCATATTTTGTGCAGTTGTTGTCATTTCCAGTCATGTCATAGCTTCTTTAACTGGCAGCATAATCTATAATTTACATTCTGCAATCAAATAAATTGAGATTGAGTTAAATTTTGGTTCAGTTTTAATTTGTTTATTACACCTAATATCTGACAATTTAGTAGGTCCTGGATGCTCACAATCCAACCACTGAACCATTAGATTGTTTGCTATTGGATATGAAAAGCTAATGTTTGTTTCTATTATTTTTATCAAATCTTTAGCTTCCAGTCGTGTGCGAGGTTTTTTTCCCTTGTCACTCTGTTTCACCCTAATTTCTTCTTGTTTGTACATTTGTCTTAATAAAACAAGATGGCGAGAGGTTATAGTCAGTGAGAAAGAAGTGTCTGTTTTTATGTGTTGAATTATCTTATTGTGCTAAGTTTAAAAATAAGACACCAAAGGACCAAATAGAGGAAGGACAGACAACATCCTGGTCAAAAGAAAACAACACGCAATAGTCCACAAGATAGAATAAACCAGGTTCACTGGACGGCTAAGCAGTTCCTGCTCCACTAGTTACACGTCGTTTTGCTCGTTACAAGTTAACAGTTGGATGATAAGTCGTGTTAGGTGATAATCATGAACGAGGAAAGGAGGAAAGGACTGAAATAACTTTAATATATCCGAAGTCGTCTCTGACACTGGTATTCTAAAATGGTCCACCAAGTCATGATGGCATTGGTAATAATTTTGATGAAATGAACTGAACATTACAATACCCCGTATGTAAATGAATTATGTTACCCCACCTTATAACATTCTACAATTATTTTTTTATTATTACCGTGACCTTTCATTACATCCTAATCCAATCCTAATTAATATTTATGGATTATCACTTAGAAATCACTTTCTGCATTGCGTATGGGCTTTTTGTTTTTGACCTCGACCTTAGATGTTCTGACTTAATTAATAGGGTTTGTCTTCTCATCAATATGATTCATATGTCAAAGTTTGGTTCCAATTCCAAATACGTATGTGAAGTTATCTCATGTGAAATCTTTTTTTCTGCACTGATGTGGGTCTATTCATAGTATTTTTGGTTTCATCATATTAGACCATATATCCAAGTTGATTCTAATCCCAAGTCGGCTTTGCAGTTAACGACTGGATAACAAACAGTCTTACGAACGGACTTCGCAGCGTTTAGTATATTACAAAATGGGTTAAACAGTCAAAATGACATTTTTATGTCTTTCCCTTTAAAGATATAGCTTGTTATTTTTACTTTGTATATTACTTATTACTATACGACTGTTGTCACATACGGATCACGATCTGCTTACCGTTCTGAGGACCTGAGACCAGTTTAGGTGAGGTATGTGTTGATCAGTCATACGTTTTATGTAGTGTTTCGTAGACTTTGTAATCGTCATTTTCCGTGTTTTGCCATGATTGTTTTCAGTCTCTCTTCGATAATATGAGTCATGAATTTCCCTTTGGTATCCTCCGTAAAGATTGACGTTTGACTTAATTGTAGCTAGCCCCTTCGGCCCTTTATAAAGACAATAATATTTACTAGTAAATGACAAATTTTATTATCTGTAATCAACCAACTAAGTGGATATTAAGCTCATGGCTTTTGTGTAGTAACTAGTTATAAGTTACGGATAAGTTTCGCTCGAGTTGACTTACTTATGACCTTTTTTATGGTCATTTTGACTTTAAAAATGTCATGATTATTAAAGTTTGGTCAACCGTTGGCAGCCATCTTTCCGTTAACATGTTGAACAGTTTAATGCTTAATTGTATGATGGGCAGCTGGAGATAATGATTTTTTTAAGATTGCAAAACATTTTACATAATAACGACCATTATCTGTTTTCACTTGTCCTTGTATATACTTATAGATAGTTTATTTATAATAATACGGTTAGCAGTTACAGATAACATGCGTTAGCGCTTCAACTGTTCCGGTTCTTATACATCATTGGCTTTCAAACATTAGACTTTGATCGTTCCTGTTGAAGGTAAATCAATAAAAGCGCTTTGGACGCATGACATTTATAACGTGTTGTTTTCATTTTTTATTCGTTACAAGTTCATGTAGTCGTCCTACAGCCACGAATAGACATACCAAACCTATTCAGTTGTTATTTACATAAGAAATAAAGTTTTGAAATATCATGATTTGTTTATTGACATATATGTATCTTTATGAACGAAATAAAACAAGTAAACAAGTATAATACAATAGATAATGCTTAAATATAACAATACTCGAAGAAACACACTATACGAACAGAATAATAAAAACAAAATGATCACAACAAACAATAATTACCGTAAGTGTATGATAGATAATGATGCATTGATTAAAAAGTTTCTTCGAAATTGTTTGTGTTTCTGTTGAAGGTAAATCCAGAGAAGTGCTCTGGACGCACGAAATTATATAAAGTTTTTTTAATCAATTCGATAAATTATGTTTATGAAGAGCGATATAAACTTTTTGAAAAGCCAAAAAACAACAGATAATTAACAACAACTGTATGTTTTGTTAAGAAATGGTAAATTTAAGATGACAAAATATACTCTTCAGGGTATTTTTTATCATAACATCATAACACTCCGATTTTAGCACTTGATCGTTAGCTGATGGAGAGACCTTACACTTGATCTTAAATATGTTAAATAACTAAATTATCCGCGTATGAGCTTTTATATTGAAAATAATTTCAACAAAATTGAGTTTTAAATACATGCATATATATGTGTACTTTTGAATAACGATTTTCCAAAATTAGAACTTCATATTGGCTTTCAATAAATGTCATAAAAACTTGATGCGTAAAATACAAGAAAAAATGGGGTGTACGTCAATGAGACAGCAAGCCGAAGACAAACAAAGACATCTAGGGGTCAGCACAGTTTTTAATTTTCGATATATAAATAGAATGATTGGGATGCATGATTATAATTATACTTCGCGACAATTTCATATAGAAATGTACAACCAAAATAGAAAAATAAAGAACCATTAATGACATATTTATGCACATAAATTCATGTGACAGTTTCATCTACAAACATAAAAATTTGTATTTTTAGGGCTCATATTGTAGCACGAATCACGTGATTTTAATACAAAAGTATAATTTAATGATCAACACATGTTTAACTTTAAATCATAACAAATATAGAATATAATTATAAATTACTAAACATGAAATATAAAGATGCTTGGAAAGCTTTTGTATTATGTGTATTTGTAATCGAATCTGGTGCTGCAGATAATAACCTATTAAAATGATATGAACCAACAATAGTGATGCTACCACAACAATATTGACAATATACAATTTTGTCATATACTTTTTTCAAAAATACATAAAGCGATAAAATTATTTGTGCGAATATGTTTCACATAAGTGCGCCTATGTATGAATATCAGTTGTTTTATTAAAAATCCTGATCTGATTGTTATTATACATAACTTTCTGCATTGCAAATTTTGCGTGCATATTAATGCAGATAGCTCGTAAGCATCATCTACATTAAACATATATCAATGAAAATAGCATATACGAATGTAGAAATAAAAGATAAATACTACATTTCATCCAACCGAAAAATTCAATCACCTTTTAAAATTTTGAAAATCCAACCCATCAAAGGATTTGATCACAGAAAACTGCCTACCTAATTTGAAGGGTACCATAAAAGAACCAAAGACGTGACGTTGACAACATAAATGATGTTTTGATATTTTTACAATTTTCCAATTTTGGTATTTTTTTTCTGTTAGAAAGTCATTTAAAATTTAAAAGTTCCCATTTTTGGTCGTAGTTATCACATAATCAAACTTGTTTTTTTACATAACTTGTTGCAAATCTTGTTAATTAAATGAAAAACATTGGTATTTTTATATCGAATAATTATTGACTAGTTTAAGATGTAATCAGGTAACCATATACGGTTAAAATTTTAAATCCGTGCAGAAGTTTTGAATGACACGAACATCGAATAACTACTGCCGCCTTGATTCATTCCTAAATTGATTATAATGATTTTTCAGATTGATGATGTTTTGAAATGATGATATTGTTCTATAAACATAAATCAAATAAAAATGATTTCTAAATATAATATTTATACATGCTGCCTTTCATAATTGGATGGAACATATTTTGTAAAATAAAACTATTGAGCATATTGATGAAAATTTAATTGGAATTTAAAATAATTTACAACATATTATTTTGGTTTTAAATATTTTTATTTTGAAAAAGTATATGTTTAAGGGTAACACCACTTTTTTAATGAGTGCATGATACGCTGATGAACCTTTTTTTCGACCACCACTAGACCAGCAAATCTGTTACTGTGACTTGACTGTAAGTGTTGCTCTCCACCTATTGCAGTTTATTCAAAATTCGGACCAAATTACAATTTGTTTTTATCAAATCAAACTGTTCATCTGGTCAGAAATTTTCACAAACTGCTGTAAAAACTACAGTCAAGTCGTTAAAGTGCAAGGTAATAAGTAAAGCATACTTACAATCCTATACGGCTTTATTCTACTTCATTGATATTTTGAAAATGACGATAAGAATTTCTATACATTCTTTTATTGTAATTGTCATTCGAAAGGTGATAGGTAGTAATTTTGAAATGCTAAAAAAAATATCCAAACTAAGCTTTCATACAATTTTTCTTTTAAAAAATCTTCTAAATTCATAAGAATAAGACATCAGTTTGAATTAAACCATGTTATATTCAGTAAAATATATGTGAAATTACAATATTTTGTTATAAGTTTCCATGGGAGATAATCTAAAATCATTGATATTTTGAAATATTGATCTTATCTCCCTTTAAAACTTCAAGAGAACATATTTAAGCTTAAAGAATATTTTACCAGGTATTTTAGAGATTAGTTTTTTTAGAAGAAATAATTCAAAAACTTAAATTTGGACATTTTTTAGCAATTCAAATATTATTACCTATCACCTTTCGATTGAAAATTACAATAAAAAAATAGGTAGAGAGCAACTCTTACAGTCAAGTCACAATAATTGTAAAAAAAATGAAGGAAAGGTAGAATTTATTGGAATTTTATTAAATTTAAAGGCATTTTGAAGGAAAACTATAATTTGGGCAAGGTTCATGAAATAAATTACAATATAATGAGAAATCAAGTCTGATAACTCTGAGAGGACAATTTTGTACCTCATTAAAATTAAAAGGAAGCTTTTATTCATATCTCTTAACATTGTGTCAGCATTTTATAGAGACGTGAAGGAAACTTATATAAGGTTTTTTTTTTATCGTAATTGTTTTTAAATTTTAAGTAATCGTTTTCATTCAGACATTGGAAATTGTTTTTTTATATGCCTCAATTATATTGTTAAGACATTAAAATGAAACATTTTGTACAAATTTTTTTGAAACTAAAAAGCATACACTCTTTTAACATATGTTTTGAGAGATGAAACTAAAAGCATACATTCTTTTAAAACATGTTGTCAGAGATGAAACTAAACATACATTCTTTTGACATATGTTTTGAGAGATGAAACTTAAAAACATACATTCTTTAAACAATTGTTTTGAGAGATGAAACTTAAAAAAACATACATTCTTATAATATATGTTTTGAAAGATGAGACTAAAAAACATACATTCTTTTAAAATATGTTTTGAGAGATGAAACTAAAAATCATACATTCTTTTAACATATATTTTGAGAGATACCGTGAGGCCACTAAATAAAAAAATCAAACTAGCTTAAATTTGTTAACACAAGTCATCACAATTATACTCTTTTGATTGAATATATTGTCTCCAAAAATGTCATCTGTAAAAGTTGTTTTTAAAATAAACTACTTACATTAAGGTGGTACATAATACTACAGGGAGATAACTCTGTAAAAATCAGCTGAACGTTTTAATCACGTTCTATTGTTAAGGAAATATTAAGCTTTTCAATGATCAAAATTAGTGTTTGTCAAACTGCTATATATCGAATGATATTTTTCCAAGGAATTGTGAATTTTTATATTTTTGTCAAAGGGTCAAAGTAAATATTTTCTCAAAATTTTATGAAAATTAAACAAGCCAAATTAATTTTAGTCAAGGTGTTTGGTACCACCTCAAATGTAATAGGTGTTTTATATTCAATGATATCATTACAGTACCAAATAAGTTCATGGGAATTCTCTGCCATTGATTAAATGATATATACTATGGTTTGAATAGTCATGCATTAGGATTGAAATTGCTTCCAATTATGCAAACGTGAATGTTAGGATAACATTGATGCATAAATTACAACACTATTGGCTTTTAAATATTTTACAAGAAGATGTAAATCTGCAAGATTAAACAGGTAAAAAATAGTAGGTTTTATAAACTTTCAATTGATTTGACATCGATTGTTTCAGACAAATGTAATTGCATTCACATAAGTATAACTTAACGCACACAGTGTGTGAAATGTATTATACGATGTATTAGCGGGTTATACTGTTATCGTCTATAAAATGTTGCTACACATAGTAAATCGGTTTTCAGTTGAAATAATTTTTTGACGAATACATTTTACGCAGGGATTCTATTGAACTGACCTTATCTGAAAACAACTATGGAGGAATTATATTGTTACATCAAAGTTATAACAGTAATTGGGACAGAAGATTGCTAATAAATAACTCATCCTTAGATTTGTAGAAATAACAAGAAATGATTGTAACAGGATGCTGTTACGAAGTCTCCCAAACGAAGCTCCCATAATTCGTAATTCCCAGGGTCGCCTGATATTGGGCAACGTCCAGTGAAAATTGGTTTGGTCCAGTAAAGTTATATGCATTAGTGATGCCTGGGGACTAACCTTGTATATCATTCAAATCATCTTGGCATGACAAACCAGAATATATATGGTTTAGGGGTGGGGATCTCGACCATTTACAAGATACTAGAACATTGGGGGTGGGGAGGAACCCCTGGGGACTGGCCCTATACGTCATTCAAATGTTCATTACATGACGAACAGGAATATATATGGTTTAGGGGTGGGGATCTCAACCATTTACAAGATATTAGAACATTGGGGGTGGGGGGAACCCCTGGGGACTGACCGTATACGTCATTCAAATGTTCGAGACATGACAAATAGGAATATATATGGTTTAGGGGTGGGGATCTCAACCATTTACAAGATATTAGAACTTTCTCAAATGGCAGGGGGTCGGGATGACCCCTGGGAACTAACCCTGTATATCATTCAAACCATCTTCGCATGACAAACCAGAATATATATGGTTTAGGGGTGGGGATCTTGACCACTTACAAGATATTAGAACTTTCTTAAATGACAGGGGGTGGGGGTGACCCCTGGGGACTAACCCTGTATTTCATTTGATGTGCTTTATCATGACAAACCAGAATATATATGGTTTAGGGGTGGGGATCTCGACCATTTACAAGATATTAGAACTTTCTCAAATGGCAGGGGGTCGGGATGACCCCTGGGGGACTAACCCTGTATATCATTGAAACCATCTTAGCATGACAAACCAGAATATATATGGTTTAGGGGTGGGGATCTTGACCACTTACAAGATATTAGAACTTTCTTAAATGGCAGGGGGTGGGGGTGACCCCTGGGGACTAACCCTGTATTTCATTTGATGTGCTTTATCATGACAAAACAGAATATATATGGTTTAAGGGTGGGGATCTCGACCATTTACAAGATATTAGAACTTTCTCAAATGACAGGGGGTTGGGATGACCCCTGGGGACTAACCCTGTATATCATTCAAACCATCTTAGCATGACAAACCAGAATATATATGGTTTAGGGGTGGGGATCTTGACCACTTAGAAGATATTAGAACTTTCTTAAATGGCAGGGGGTGGGGGTGACCCCTGGGGACTAACCCTGTATTACATTTGATGTGCTTTATCATGACAAAACAGAATATATATGGTTTAGGGGTGGGGATCTCGACCATTTACAAGATATTAGAACTTTCTCAAATGGCAGGGGGTTGGGATGACCCCTGGGGACTAACCCTGTATATCATTCAAACCATCTTAGCATGACAAACCAGAATATATATGGTTTAGGGGTGGGGATCTTGACCACTTAGAAGATATTAGAACTTTCTTAAATGGCAGGGGGTGGGGGTGACCCCTGGGGACTAACCCTGTATTACATTTGATGTGCTTTATCATGACAAAACAGAATATATATGGTTTAGGGGTGGGGATCTCGACCATTTACAAGATATTAGAACTTTCTCAAATGGCAGGGGGTGGGGATGACCCCTGGGGACTAACCCTGTATATCATTCAAACCATCTTAGCATGACAAACCAGAATATATATGGTTTAGGGGTGGGGATCTTGACCACTTACAAGGTATTAGAACTTTCTTAAATGGCAGGGGGTGGGGGTGACCCCTGGGGACTAACCCTGTATTTCATTTAATGGGCTTTATCATTTAGAACATTTTCAATTAAAAAGATTGTGTCTATCACGAACGGTTTTCAATTTATAATCATTTGAAAATTTAAAAAAATAAAATCCCATAGGGTTCTATAGTAAAACCCTCTTTTCTTTTTGCCCCTCAAAGTACCCCTTTATAAACCCTATTGCACAAACAAAACCCTGATTGCACCACTAGACATGTTAGTCTAACATATTGTGAAACCCTAAGTTAATCTGACAAGCGGTTTTGGAGAACGGGTGCGGACAAGTTCAAATTTAAAAGCGGCGGAAGAAGAAGAAGAAGAAGAAGAAGAAGAAGAAGAAGAAGAAGAAGAAGAAGAAGAATAATAATAATAATAAGAACTGAGCAAAAACAATAAGTCTTCCCAAACTTCGTTTGGGAGACTTAATTATAAATAATGTGTTCTCCTACAGAGAAACGTTGAAACACTTTAAATTTACTATAGTGGTATTTTAGTAACACCAGACATGTTCTTATTGTCATTTTGTTTTTAACATTAAAGTTCCGTGACTTCAAAACACATGACAATCCTTTTCATGTTTCAATAAAATGCATTCTTTATTTGGATTTTTTTTCTGATACATTAAAGCACACGTAAATATAGTACAATGGCAATTAATAGCACTATTCTCTGGGGTATGCTTATTTACATGTTTCTTAATTAACACCTACAAGTAATCAAGTAATTTGCTTAGTTCAAAATAGAGTTGTTTTAATAAATACAAAATTCAGTTAATAATCTTATTTCTGATGGTATGTAGAAATAGTTCAGTTCACAAGTTGCTGTAAAAAAAAGGATGACAAATACAGTGTCCAATGAGATGTGGAATTCATTTGTGATTAAGTTCAAATTAAATCAGGATCGCAGCATCATAACGGGTAGTTAAAATAGGAACCTTTGACGATCTCATATTCAAAAATGGTTCGGAAAAAGAAAAAAAATGTGAAATTCATGCCTTGTGCATGTCATTCGTTGCTTATTATGCCAATCTAATAAATATCAGTGGTACAGCAATGAGACCATATTATTTAGTGTATCATAAACTTCCATTTTACGGCAAATATAAAACATGATTAACCAATTTCTTCATTTAAAACCAAAATAAAAAAATAAGCTAGGCTTGGCCAACATTACTTCAAGGTCTTACTACACGTGTTGAGTTCAAATCTAAACCATAACTTCGCTTTCCATATCAACTCCCACTGTCTTTGAAATTTCAATCAACTCCTTTTGTCTTTCTGCCGCTTTCGCTCTAGATTTTGAAAGTTCTATGTTAATGTCTTTGACCTTTGTTTTGGGGGGAGACACTGTGGATGATTCGTTAATGGAATCTGACTTCGATATGATTTGCATGGGACTTTTTTCTATTTTATCTAACTCCTTTTCCAACTTAGTTTTCTTGTGTTCAGCACCTTTATTAGATTCTGAGAATAATGGATTCTTATATCGTCTTAAATTTTCTTCGTTTTCGTTGTTTGTTCGTTGTTCAATATACTCAGCATGTGCTTTTGATCTTTCAAATCGTCTCTTTTGTCGTACATGAAACACAACCAATAGAGCAATGAGCACAATACCAAGAAGACCAATCGCTGAACAAATAACTGGAATGAGGTAAACTGATTCTGAAAGAGAAAATGTATATACATCTTGATTACGAGTACTAGTGTTTGATTTTCGTTTAGTTTACTAGTAGTATATTAATGGTTGAAATTTTAACAGTTCAATGTTTTAAAGAAAAAAAGATGTCATAAGGATTTTCTCCCCAGACATAGATGACTTAGCCGTATTTGAACAACATTTTTCGAATTTTTGGTTTTCAATGCTCCTCAACTTCGTTTTGATTGACCTTCCAACTATTTTGTTTCAAGCGTCACTGAGTAGTCTTATGTAGAGTAGTCTGGCAAACCAACTTACAAGCTTGGTTGGAATCTTTGTTGAGTTTACTACATTCTTCCCTTGTATGTAATTTTGACTGTAGAATCTGGTATAGCACAACAATAAGATGAAACAAGGGTCTACTATTAATCCTTAGAATATAAACGGGTGATATCAAGTTCAGTGCGAGAGATACGTGTTTTTGGAGGTATATCGATTGTTGGGTTTAACGCCACTTTCAGCACTCTTGACTATATCATAGTGGCAAGTTTTAATTGGTGGAATAAGCCGGATTAACTGAAGAGAACCATCAACCTTCGGCAGAAAAAAAGTCAATTACGATCGGAGTCGAACACACCTTGCCACGAGCGGGATTTGAACTCGCAACCTCAGTGTTAAATGTTGAGCTACTTATTATACTCGGTCACGAAGATCCTATGGTGATAGATAGTAAATGTTATAATTACTTTATAACCTGAAAATTCCGAACTCGAAGGAAAATTCAAAAAGGGGAAGTCCATTAAAAACTGACAAAATCAAACGGAACGAGTGAAAAACTACTGTCATTTTCCTTACTTGGTGTAGGAATTTTCCGAAAAGAAAAAAAAACTCTCTTAAGGTCATGTCCAAGTATACTACTTTCCTCTCTCCTTCGAACGCTTAAAGCAAAATTCAACAATGCCACTGTAAAATCAATGGCATGCGTTGTCATGCAAAGTATACGCTTACTCATAATTATTCATTGACTGTCCAATTTTTTTTTCTTTCCGAAAAATACTATGACAGCAAAGTGAAAGATAAAGACATGCGATAAATTATGTATGACATAATCTGTTGCTAGATTCTAATGATTATACCCATAGTTAGAGTGTTGTCAGATATTGTCATCAACACCTCCACTTCTATTACCGCTGCAAGAGCACTACTTCCTGTCTGCTTATGACTTATGACTTGTGTTATGTTGTCGATAGCTGTTTTGAGTGTGGCATCTATCTGATTGTTTGACTTGGTAGCTTCCACTGACTGAAATATTTTAGAAGCAGAACTAGAGATTTAAAATTAAAAGAGTGTAATACAATTTTCGAATCATTTATTGTTTTTAAGCGACATATATGGTCTAAAAATTGAAATATCAAATGAAGAATGTTGAATATTTGCTAATGTCGAGCCCTTTAAACTGGTTTTATGGTTTGTTCTAATGTTGTTCCTACCAGATTGTAATAGTGTTTAGCTCTCGCAAACATGTTTAGCCCTATCATATTCTTTATGTTCATTCCCAAGCCAGAAGCCTACAATTCAGTGATTGTCGTTGTTGCTGTCTGTTATTTCGTGTAGTTTTTCGTTGGTAATAATTTTGGTCTGGTCGTTGTTTTCTGTTATGAATTGTTTCACATTAAGTTATTCCGGGGCATTATACAGCTTTTATACTATACAGTATGCGTTTTTCTTATTGCTGCAGACTGTCTAGTGATATGTGGTTGCTTGCATCCTTGTGTTTAGCCTGAGCTGAATGGTTTTCAGCGTTAATTCAAATCATTGATTTGTTATATTAATAAATAGTTGATACAACTAAATAAGTTTAAAATGAATAACATTTCAAAGACAATTGAAATAGACCTCTTCTCCAACTCAATTCATGGTCAATAAAATTTATGACATTTCGATGTGGAGCTCAACACCATTACTACACAGTGTGTAAAAAAAATCTTGATGGTGATCCGTACACATAATGCAAGTAAATTTGAACAGAATTATATATAAAAAAGAAGATATGGTATGAGTGCCAATTAGACAACTCTCCATCCAAGTCACAAAGTGTAAAAAGTAAACAATTATAGATCAAAGTACGGCCTTCAACACGATGCATTTGCTCACACCGAACAGCAAGCTATAAAAGGCCCCAAATTACTAGCGTAAAACAGTTCTAACAGGAAAACCAACGGTCTAATCTATATAAAAAACGAGAAACGAGAAACACTTATGAATCACATCAACAAACGACAACCACTGAACAACAGGCTCCTGACTTAAGACAGGTGCATACAAATGCAGTGGGTTTAAACGTTTTAACAGGCGCCAACCTTCACCTTAACCTGAAACAGTAGTATAACATTACAACATAAAAAGACACACTATAAAATATCAATTGAAATGGCTTAACTCGATCAAAAAGACGTGTAAACAAAAAGTGGTAAACATACACTGAACGAATAAGTTTGATATATGACACAATATAAATAAAATATTGATAAAAAAAGTTGTAGAACAATGTCTAAAAAAGAAAACTCTTAAATGGGACAAACGGCGTTAGATAAAATAAAATACACAGGTAAATTTAAATATAATTTTGTTGTTAGGAGTACGGATATATTATTTCCAAATAAATAAATTTGTTGTTCACAGTACGAGTACAGAAGTGAAAATTTATCGTCATACTAAATACTTATTAAAGGTGGTACATATTAAAAATAATAAGACGAAATATAACACCAAATAAGTAATTATTGAATAACAAAAATGCAATACAAATTATGTCAACAGGTCAAATTTACACGAAAGTACGATATAAGAGTACTCGCAGTTACTGAAAGCTAGTTAAAAGCTAAAAACAATAAATAATAAAAAATCATGCATCAGAGACTAAAATAAATTAAAACACATCCCAGGGATTTAGTTTTTTAACGCCATGGACAGTCAAAGAAGACACGAATTGTGCAATGCCAAAATAAAAGTATCGACATTCAGTAGGATAGTTAGGATTTAACCTTATGATAAATATGTATCATGTTATATATCGATAAAGCAATCTCTAAATAGAAAATAAACATGGATGTGTAATGATACATAAAAAAAAAACCATTCGAAAACAATACAAATTTAGTTATAGATATAAGAAGATGTGGTATGAGTGCCAATGAGACAACTCTCCATCCAAGTGAAAATTTTGTTGTTTTAATTTGTTGATGACAAAATCGATGTTAGTGCCAATGTAAACAATATTCAAAGATCTCATTACAACGTTAATAAGTTACCTTTACTAATAAGTTTGTTTAAAGGTTCGATGAGTTTACACGGATCACATACTGATTTCCGCGCTTTTAATACAATATTACCGTAAGATTTAGGATGTGAAATACCGTTTTTAATAAGTTTTCTTATTTCTTTGGTACAGCCAAATTTACTAATCTAATCTTTGTATCTATGAAAGAATTTAGTAAATGTTTTAAGTAATTTTTGGTAACGAAATCCCTGACTTAATAATTTACCAGTGATGCATTGATTACGTTCGTTAAAATCTATGACATCACTACACACACGGGCATGACGAACGAGTTGGGATATATAAACACCGTACGAAAGAGCCAAAGGAACATCGTCGTCTAGAAAAGGAAAATTAACAATAGGGAATGAAAAATAGTCTCTCTTGTCGTAAATTTTAGTATGGAGTTTCCCTTTAAAAATTGAAATGTCTAAATCTAGAAAAGGACAACTACTGCTGTTTATGTTAGATTTATTTAAAGTAAGTTCCTTTGCGTAAATTTCGGGAGTATATTTAGAGAACTCTGGACTATTAAACGAAAAAGTATCAAGATAACGGTAGGCATTGTTGAATGTGTCAACTAAATGTAACAATGACGTATCTTTACTGAGTTTGGCCATAAACTGTGATTCATAGCAATACAGGAATATATCTGCTATTAAAGTGGCGCAATTAGTGCCCATAGGAATACCTACTACCTGTCGATACACTTTATCGCCGAAACGTACATATATGTTGTCCAGGAGAAAATTTAAAGCTTCAATCATGTCTTCACATTTCCAGTAAGTGTATCTAGCATACTTTCCTTTTTCGCTACAGAAAAAGGCTTTAAAAGAGTTACAGCAAATAAATTTGCAATGAGATTAATCAAAAGACCATTTAATTAAATATGAAACCTTTTTCTTGATAAATTTGTGTGGAAGTGTAGTGTATGCTTGAATTAAAATCGATGTGAATAACTTACCAATAATATATCTATGGCATTAAGTCGCACTTTATGTAAATTACAAACAACATATACATGTTGTTCATTAGACAATGTCTTAAGCACAGGTAACCTTCGAATTGTATTACAAATTGTTTCAACAGAAACTCCCTAAAATACAAATAAAAGTATAATTAAATATACTATAGGGATTAAGACATTTCTCATTAGAAGCACGAATGCATAAAAATAAAGAAGTTGAATATTACCAAAAATATCTTATTTGAAATAAATAAAACGTGCATGTAATAATTTTGACAAAATTTTATTCATCTCAAACATTAAGGTCAAATAGTTTTAATGCAACATTGAAACGTTTGCTTGTATTGTTAGAAGTAACTCGTATCTAGTCAAGCAGGAACTAATGACATCCTTCTGGAGCTGAGAGTGTTAGACGTTACCTTTCAATGATCGAGCAGAAACTACCGTGTTTTGTCGTCGCGTCCTAAATCTTTTCACTAGCAAGTCAACACTGAGGTTGTGAGTTTGAGTCCCGCACGGGGCAGGTGCACTCGACTCCAATATTAATTGACTAGGATTGTCAGATTTCCTACCGAAGGTCGGTGGTTCTCTCCGGGCACTCCGGATTCCTCCACCAATAAAAACTGACCGCCACGAAATAGCACAATAGTGTTGAAACACCAATCTATCAATCAATGAAACTTATTCTTTTCGTTCATTGTGTTGTCTGTTTTTATTTGACTTAAAGATTGTTCCTTTTGTATCGTCTCTCTCTTTTTTAGCCGAAAAATATGGAACAAGGCAACAAAGGGACATCAAACTGAGTAAATTCAGCGCTTATAAAGAAACTGTGAAGAAAAGAATATTAACTGTGTTTTGTATTTATTTCATTTTTGAACTTACCGCTGGCGTTTTTGATTTGTCAAATATCAAAGAAATCTTGGCACAATTATTAGATAGTTGAGGACTGGCCGATTCACAATTTGAATCCACATTATACATAATGGTGTCTTTGCTTTCCCTGAGGTCTTGGCAATAACCCCATGGTACACATGGCGGAGTAAAACATATTTTGTCTGTCTGTATAACACAGGTCTGACCTTCAGAACATTCCAGAACATTTCCTACATATCTTGAGTTATTAAGACAATTAGATGGTCCACACCAAATCTGAAACAAAATTATTATAACCCTTAAGATTAAACATAATTATTCTGTACAACAAGGACACTTAATTGATACAACATTGTATGATAAAAAAAAATTGATTCAACTTGAACTAATATATCAGGTATTTACAGGTATAATATAATTGTTTTTATCGACAGTCATTTGAAACAGTATCCAATAAGTTAATTACAGGACGAATACAATTTTTTAAGAATGCTGACAACTTACATTAAGGATAGTCTAGGCTATGAATATTAAAAACAATCCGTTTCGGGTAAATTAAGTTACTATTCCTAAACTAAGTTCTATTGACAATGGATTAAAGTTATACTGTTACCTGGCTACAAGTAACTACACCATTTTCACAGCTACAAGAATTACATTCATGCTCCCATTTTGATTTATCAGGATATGTGCGTCTGTTAAACAGACAAGACAATGGTGAGGGCAGTTTTCCTGCCACTTCCTCACATAATGTTCCAGTCCTACCAGGTGGACATATACATCTAAAAGATCCTATACCATCAACACATGTACTGCCAAATGTACATGGATCCGATATGCACTCGTTTATATCTGAAAAAGTGAGAAAAAAGCATATCGTTTACGTGGCATGTGTTTGTCTCAAGGTTTTGAAAGAATTACAGTGATATATAAAAGAAAGGTTTATATCCGGATAAAATGTACAACCGTTTAACAATTAAGAACAATCTGACAAGGTTGTTGAACAGGGGAAATTATTTCTACTCGTCGTTTTCACTGGCATGTCAAGCATATGCTGCTAAAAAGGCATAACCTCTTAATTCATTAACTTCAGTCATGTTCGTTTGTTAAGACACAAAACGGTATAATGCCATTTCTGTTAGAGCGAAGGTCAATAATTTATTGGATAAAAATACTTGCCGTTAACTATTGTGAAAGTAATAGTAATATTGATAAGAGACATTAAAGTTATTTAAACTGTGAAACAAGGGTTTATTACTTTATATTCATAGATTGTTGTCAAAAGTTCTCACACTGATTTATCTTGAACACTATTGTTAAAAGAGAGGCGAATGGTACCAAAGGGACATTCAGTTTATACGTTGATATTAAACTGACCAATGCTAAAGCAAAAACGAGAAAAGGACCAACAGAGAAACAACAGTACACAATAAAACAAAATAGAAAACTAAAGACTGAGCAACACGAACACACAAAAAACCAGGGGCGATCTCAGGTGCTCCGGAAGGGGTAAGCAGATCCTGCTCCACATGTGGCACCCGTCGCGTTGCTTATGAAAGTACAAACCCGATGATAAGTCTAAATCGGAAGTTCACTCTATGAGAAAAGAGGACGGGATTGATGTTACGACAACTGGAACATATCCGTCGTCATCTGTGAAACAGATATTCCATTACGGTCAACCAACTTGTGATGGCGTTCGTAAAATTTACGAAGGGATGACTTCAACTTCAATGACATTTGGAGAACTTAATGATGCGACATATTTACATATTGTAAATGGAACCACACTGCGGGTGTCACTATCGAGCAGAAAGCCTCGACCATTCCGAGGCATTTGAGCTCATCCACGGTTTTTTGGTTGTGTTCGTGTTGCTCAATTATACGTATATTGTTTTATTGCCTTTTTGTTATTTTTTTTTACCGACGCATCAGGGTTGCTCCTTTTCGAGTTATGTGGTTCAGTTTGTGTTTGTTATCTTGATTTGTATCTTCTTAATCGATTTATGAGATTAGAACATCGGTAAATTACTGTTGCCTAAATTTTAAGGAACTGGACGTTTTAATAGCTCCCTTTGTATCTTTTCCCCCTTTCGTAAGAAGCATCCTGACTAGCAGTTGTTCATGAAAAATTTGTACATTCTTTTGTAACATTGCCTTCTTTTAAATGATAGGCATTATTCTATAGCTTGTGTCTGATAACTTAAATTACTGTTGAATTTGAAATGTGTCTCAAATGAGGATTTACCTCCAAATTACACAGTCATAATAAAGGTATTTTTTGGCTGGTGGATTTAAGCGCAATGTTTTGTAACACTTACTGACTCTACAGTCTGGTCCGGCAAAGCCATTTGCACACTCACAAATATACCAGTTTTCTCCATCAATACATCGACCACCATTATAGCTTCAATAGTACAAATAAGAAATCAGCAAACAATAATGTATGGGCGAAAACTTTTAATAAAACTATGAATGACATAGTAATTATCAGTTATAAAGTGCTGTAATAATTACTTAGTATCATATTTTTTACTGTGTGATGTATAACATATGGTTCCAAAATTCTCCATTGATGAATTAAGGAAGTACACCTCTGAGGAGCCAAAAATTTCTAGAATTAAACTTTTTTCTTAACCTGAATTTTGGGTTTATATGACTTAAAAAAATCATATGATGGTGCACTTCTTTTTTTGCTGCGGCCCTTTGAAAGTACCCAATTTTGATGATTTTCCCATTTTTCATCAATTTTAACCTATTTTTGGGCTATTATCGTGAAAAAAATCACAGTTCCACAATTAAACTTTTTTTCATACTTTCAATAAAGATGAAGTGGACCAATCTGAATAAATTTAACTTAAAAAAACTATAGGTAGGTGTTAATATAAGAATGTTTTATCATATTTTGATGCTTTTTTGTGTCAAATTAACAATGCTGTCAATTTTGTCAATTTGTGATTTTTCTCTGTTTTAAGAACAAAATGTATATTATTTCAACTTCTTTGTTATAAATGATTGAAAAAATACATATCTAAGAAATTTGAAAAGAAAAAAAGTGATATGGGATGTACATGTTTCTGGTAAAATCATTTCTTGTTCCCCTCACCCATTTTCTCAAAATTTTGGCTAAAAAGACTGACTAGATTGGTAATAAAATTTGAAAAATTGATTACGAGATTTCAACGAGACTGTAAAGTCAGAAGAATACATCTTTAAGAAATTACAAGGAAAACAAGATTCCAACCCCATATACAAATAAAGGCAACAGTAGTATACCGCTGTTCGAAATTCATAAATCGATTGAGAAAAAAACAAATCCGGGTTACAAACTAAAACTGAGGGAACACATCAAATATAAGAGGAGAACTACGACACAACAGAAACACAACATTAAAATGTTACACACACAGAAACGAACTATAATATAACAATGGCCATTTTCCTGACTTGGTACAGGACATTTTAAGAAAAAATATGGTGGGTTGAACCTGGTTTTGTTGAATTTGACCTTGGATGAATTTGGCTTTTTATGTCCCTTTTCGTCACATTAGTCCTTACGAGTTACCAGGGGGGAAGTTGAAACCATCCCTTCGTAAATTTTACGGCCGCCATCACGAGTTGGTTGACCGTTATGGAAAATCTGTTTCACAGATGACGACGGATATCTTCCAGTTGTCCTTACTACAACCCCGTCCCCTTTTTTCACCGATTGTGACCTACCGAATTTGTACTTACATGAGCAACACGACGGCCAAAGGTAAGCAGGATCTGTTTACCCTTCCAGGTCACTTGAGATCACCCCCGATTTTTGATGGGGTTCATGTGTCTCAGTCTTTGGTTTTCTATGTTGTGTTTTGTGTACTATTGTGCCTGTTGGTCTTTTTTCTTTTTTAACAATGGCTTGTCAGTTTATTTTCGACTTATGAATTTCAATGTCCCTTTGGTATCTTTCGCCTCTCTTTTACGTTGCTACGTATCAAATATTACCCAGGTATCTTTCATGAGTTTTTATAACCACTGGGTCGAAGCTAATGCTAGTAACCCTTTCGTTCCTGGGGGTATCAACTGCCAAGTAGTCAGCTCTTTGAGTTGACATGGCATATTATTGATGGCTTACAATGCTTTTAAACTTCGTGTTAGATTTGGCCATCCAACTTTTGATTCTTATTTCGAAGACACGTGCTTTATTCCAATTTTGGTTTGAGTTACGTCAGGTAAACATTGTAATCAATACGGCACATCGGCCTATTATTTAACTTTTTTACTGGTTACACTGCCCGGAAAAATGACAAAATAATTTTTTCAGCATAGGAGATCATTTGAAGTGAAGATATGTTTCTCATACATGCATTGCTCTGATTTCTGTGTGAGTTTGACTACAATTATTGTCTTTCTCGGTTATATCAGGTCTTAAACGTTTTTATTACGTTTTGCATTTACGAATATAAAATATCACTGAATGTGAATTTACCCCAGATTTTCTTCTGTATGCAGCATTTATGTAATTAAGGAAGAAAACATTTGACAATCGTAAATTTTGCTGGGTTCTGTTTTTATTCTCAAATTTTGTCAATTTAAAGTATCAATAAG
This sequence comes from Mytilus californianus, assembly GCF_021869535.1. Taxonomy (NCBI): domain Eukaryota; kingdom Metazoa; phylum Mollusca; class Bivalvia; order Mytilida; family Mytilidae; genus Mytilus; species Mytilus californianus. The sequence goes on along the minus strand of NW_026262690.1, from coordinate 116,094,355 downwards.
TAACATAGAACTGCATATATGAATTCCAGAAACTCACCATGGGAATGGATTACAATCGTTAATGTTGATTTCACACATAGATCCTTCAAATCCTTCCTTACATAAACAAGTAAAGGTATCTCCACTGTTCACACATGTTGCATGGTTTCTACATGGTGAATTATCACATGCATTAATCGATCCTAAATGTTGAAAAAATGTGTGTCAAAATGGACAATATAAAACAAAAAAATCTTTTTTGTATTTCATTATTCATTTCTATTGGCAAAGAATACAAAGTTTTCTCATTCCAAAAATAAAGGCTCTCCATTGACAGCAGCTTTTATAATCACCTTTAAATATTAGTTTTCTTTTTCAATAGAAGTGAATACATTACTAAAGTGTTGGATAATTTTTAGACAATGAATTTCGTGTAATTTCTAAATTAATAAATAATCAAACTGTTAAACTTTCGTAATTTCGTAAATATTATATTGAAGTTCATATATCATTATATTTCTATTAAAGGAACAAATCAATATTTATCAATATAGAAAATGTTTATAATTGAAACTGGATTTAAAAAACTCAAGTCGCTTACGAATTTGACAAGTGCTTCCTTCAAAATCCTCTGGACACTGGCAGGTAAATGTTGTTTCCAAGTCAATACATTTTCCTTTGTTAAGACATGTGGAATTATCACAATGTGAGTCCCCTGTGAGTGAACAAAAAAATAAATATAGAATAAGAAAAACGGCGAACAAATCCACAGAAAACCAGACTAAGCACGATGAACCCCAACCAAAAGAAACCCAGGATTGGTCTGACGTGAAAACCAGACTAAGCAAGACGAACCCAAACCAAAAGAAACACGGGATTGGTCTGACGTGAAAACCAGACTAAGCAAGACGAACCCCAACCAAAAGAAACCCGGGATTGGTCTGACGTGAAAACCAGACTAAGCAAGACGAACCCAAACCAAAAGAAACCCGGGATTGGTCTGACGTGAAAAACCAGACTAAGCAAGACGAACCCCAACCAAAAGAAACCCGGGATTGGTCTGACGTGAAAACCAGACTAAGCACGGCGAACCTCAACCAAAAGAAGTCCAGGATTGGTCTGACGTGAAAACCAGACTAAGCACGGCGAACCCCAAACTAAAGAAACACTGGATTGGTCTGACGTGAAAACCAGACTAAGCACGGCGAACCCCAAACAAAAGAAACCCGGGATTGGTCTGACGTGAAAACCAGGCTAAGCACGGTGAACCCCAAACAAAAGAAACCCGGGATTGGTCTGACGTGAAAACCAGGCTAAGCACGGTGAACCCCAAACAAAAGAAACCCGGGATTGGTCTGACGTGCTATGGAAGGGTTAGCAGATCCTCAGACATATTCATCATCCAACATTCGAAAACAAAATACACCAATAAATTTTATTCAATTTCCTAGCTTGTTAATAATGACAAAATATACAAAGAATCCTAAATTTAACATGAGCAACACGACAGGTGCCACATGTAGAGCAGGATCTGATTGCCCTTCCAGAGCACATGAGATCACCCCCGGTTTTCGGTGGGGTTCGTGTTGCTCAGTCTTTAGTTTTCTATGTTGTGTTTTGCGTACTGTTGTTTGTCTGTTGGTCTTTTTCGTTTTTAGCCATGGCGTTGTCAGTTTGTTTTTGACTGAGTTTGAATGTCCCTTTTGTATCTTTCGCCTCTCTTTTAAACATGCTGATTTAAGGATTGTGACTCAAATGAACAGTCTAAAGATGTCTGTAATATAGATCATTATTTGGTTTCTGAAATACCAAGGCTTGCGTTTAAAGGAAACTTAAGAGACATTTATCCCTACATCATCAAGATCGATATATCTCGTCTGTTCGTCTTTTGTTGCTTCGCTTGCAACAAATGACGCGAAGGCGAGATATAGCGACAATAAACGTCAAAATGTAAAAAAGTGTTTGTATAACAGAGTAAATCTTTATTGTCAGACACAATTTCAATCAAATTGAATACTTATTATTCATTCCGCTCCTAATTGATAATAAAACTAGATGTGTCGGAACGACACAAATGGCCCCGCTCGCAAAACAAAGCTTGAAGCCATTTTTAGGAGTTGAAATTTGAAAATGAAAGTCCGTACAACAGTTATTTTCACGAAAGTCCAAAGCCTGTAATTTCCACAAAAATCATCGGAGCTAAACCAAACGTAATCTCGATCTGTTACTCATCATAGTTGACTCACATACTAAAAATCAGCTCAATATGTGAAGACGTTTAGAAAAAAAGTCCATATAACTGTTCATTGCGGAATAAAGGAATGACGAATAAGGGTAAAACTATATGGCCCCGACCAAAGTGGTCGGGCTATAAAAATGAAAAAAACAAAAGCAAACTAGTATCTCAACTATTTATAAAACAATTGAAAGGTCTGTCCTTTTAAGTAAAAGAAAGTCTGATATTTGTAAGGTACTCTTTACGACCTTTCATTTGATATGCGACAAGCTTACCTTCTTAAACTTTTCACTTTTCGCACTAAATGACCCTATACACGTCATTTTTCGAGATCGAAAGTAGGATATTTGTAATGTAGACTTGATGTATTGCTGTGTGTTTCTTTATTCTACATTGGCTAGACGTATAGGGGAGGTTTGAGACCTCACAAAACATGTTTAACCCCGCCGCATTTTTGCCAAAGTCAAGAACCTTCGCCCTTTGTTAGTCTTGTAAGGTTTTTTTAATTTTGGTTCATTTATATGTTTCGGAGTAAAGTTCGACGTCAATTTTCACTGAATTAGTACACATTTTTGTTCAGGGGCAAGCTGAAGCCCGCCACCGGATGCGGGATTTTCTCGCTGTGTTGAAGACCGATTGGTGGCCTTTGGGCTGTTTTCTGCTCTTTGGTCTGGTTGTTCTCTCACATTCCCCGTTTTTTGATATTTGAAAAGTACACATGACTTTTCATTTGAAATACGAACACCTTACCTTCGAAAACAATTCATTTTTTACACTAAATGACTCCACCCAAACTTCTGTGGGGGACATAAATTTGATATTTGAAAAGTACGTATTATGGACTTTCTTTTGACATTCGACAACCTTACCATCGTAGGACTTTTAATGTTTGCACTTAATGACCCTACCCTTCTCTTGCGAATGGAAATTGGGTTTTAAAATTAATTTTCATTTATCTAATATAGCTCATTTGGATGTTCAATTTCATATGTCACATGACTCTATTTGGCAAAGTAAAAAACTGATGCAATATCAATTCTATAAATAGAACTTATGAAACTTACAAAAACTTACAAATATCAAACTGCTTATTTTTCTGTGTTTTTTTATCAAATAATTTTGGTATTTAATCAAACAAACAACCTGTTGAACAAACGGATGGTCGGACAGTTTTGGGTCTATTATGAAAAATGTTGAACCTTCACCTTCTTCATGAACACATTAGATCCAAGACTGTCCGACCAACCGTTCGAAAGTTACGACGAGGTAATTCTTTAAAGTATAGTTTTTGTGTGTATCTTTGAAATGGTGAAGATCCCATGTCTCTACGACTTTCGGTTCTCGAATTATAATTTTTCAAAAATTGTTTATGATATTTCAAGTAAATAACTCTTATAAGGGTTGATAACAAAATAATTGTTTATATTTATTAACATGTTGCCTTTTTCATATCGATTCTACCTGTAACAATTGTTTCAAAGAGATATAACTCTAAAAGGGGATGATAAAATCCTACGCAGCGTCATCTGGTAATACTTCATGGTAAGATCTACCTATTGTCAAAATGTCTTAAAAAAGACGAGGGGGCATGTCGAAAAAAACAAAACGAGATAACTTCTTAATTGAATAATTAAAATTATACACAGCGTCATCTGGTAATACTTCATGATGAGGTTTATCGATGGTCCAAATGTGGTCATGATAACTTCAATAGAAACGGGGGAGGCCATGTCAAAAAATGTTGAAAGAAAAAAACATTACAAAAATAATGAGGTCTTTACCACGTTGGGAAAAGACCTTAATGAACGAATTGCAAAATTATTTCCTTAAAATGAAGCTGTGCTTTTTTAATCAAATGTGTGTGACTCGCATAACATATACAATAAACGCTACAATTTGGTATGACAAGTTGAGTTACGCTATCGTTCGATCGATAATTGCTTATCCGCATATTTCTTTTGAGCATATAATTACAAAGAGCATATATCTACCCTTTCAAACAGTATACATACTAAAAAAGAAAATAAGGTAACAAAAGAAAACAGTAACATTTATGGTAAAACGGTATTTGTGTGTCTTTTTGTTATGTTTTTGTGGTGTTTTGTTTCGTAGGGTTGTTGTCGCATTGACGAATATCTCATATATTTTATTCAAACTGACAAATATCATCTTGACTCAATACTTACTCAGGGCACATGTCTTCCCTTTCCAACTGTTTGGACATTGGCAAATGAAATCAGCTACTAAATCCAGACAGGATCCTCTATTTCTACATGGATTAGGGTAACAGTCATTTTTATCTATTGAATACATAAATAATACAATGAAAACAAAAACATCATTTTAATGAAAACTGTTTTCTCTAAATACGCGTCACTATGAAAGACATAAAGGTTGTTAAAACAAATTTCGATAATGAACGATCTGACTACCGAGTAAACAATCAATTAGAAATTCATTATGGCAGTTGTGTAAAATTAGAAAAAAAATGATACTTTTAATTTGTCGACCGCTACTGCAAATACAAATGGAAAATAAAAAAATTACGATACAATAGTCTAATTTTGTTTCTAAATATTTCGAAAGACATTATGAAATGTGAAAATAAGCTTTGGCTTGGTCTCCAAATTTGATTGTGCTTTCAAAAAAAGACGCTGATAGACAGATATAAAATGGAATTACTTTCTGTTACCACAGAACATGGGCGTAGTCTTAAATATATTTTGCCAGAAAAACGATATCTACAAATATAATTCCTGTGAAAAACGACAAAAAGATACCAAAGTATAAAATATATTAAGTCGAAGAAAGCATGACAACACCATGACAAAAAGAACAAAAATAACAAAAATTGAACACGAACCCCACTAAAACCCGGGGGGGGGGGGGGGGGGGGGGGGGAACTCAACAGTTCCTGCTCCACTTCCGTCGTGAACCTTAAAATCAATCGAAAACACATAACAGTTGGTAATAGATTGGTTAATGACTCGTGTCTAACCCTAAGACATTACTTAATTGGAACCATCGATACAAGTAATTTCTCTAGCACTAATACATAATCGAATATGAAAGTTTGAAATGGGAGCACAGTTTTTGTAGACAAGGATAAATAATAAAACCGGTCTTGAAAAATAACATAAATTCAACAAAAAAAACTAAAGAAGAAGCAACATTGAAATGACCGTAACCATGTGCTCTGTTCCCGTAGTGGCACATATCGTGTACCTCATGACAAACAGAAGACAAAACCGGATTGTGTCCGTGACAGATATTCCAAAACGGGTAACCAAATCATCACTGTGTTCGTAAAAATGTAAGAAAATACCAAGAGTTATGAACAACCAGTCTCATAGAAAAGACGACGAATCTAACCCAACATATTGTTACGAATGAGATGAAGTTGGTGATAAATGGTGCTCTACCTAGATTTATTTCTTTTCCCTAATGAATAGAAATATTTCCAAGGGTTACTTCAAAAAAAATTAAAGATTTAATTTTTACTTTAGCTATATAAATGGTGTTCTTTTTTTTAATATCAAATGTAAAGATTGTCTAACTTAAAATAGGCCCTAGGGCTTGCTTCATATAAGTACTCACATTTCTCAATGCACACCGAAAGGTGTAATTTTTTTAAACTTGATGACTAACGTATCATTTTAATTTCTGATTTCTCTGTTTTTAAGTAGCAATAACTGCATCGCTTTGATATGGAGTTGATTCGCATTAACTTTCCATTAAAGAAACAGCCTATCACATAAACTTTTCAGTCATTGTTGTATGCGACCAAATTGATATATTCCATGTCAACAGTCAAACAGTTTCGACGTGCGCCATTACGAATTCAACAGTCGTTCTCAGGTGCGTATGGAAATAAGCGTATGAAATAAATTTCAGTGCGGACGACAAATGTTTCTGAATAGGTTACATTTGGTAAACTCGAGACGATAAATGTTTGAAAGCATTTTTTGTAAACATAAAAATGAATAAGGCCCTAACAAAACAAGCTAAATCATCAATGGTCAACTTTCGCCCACCAAGTTGCAACCTTAGTTTTATAACAATTACTAAGCTTATTAAATGTATTTAGCAAACCTTTACAATAAAAGGAAAAACCACTTCAATAACGCCAGTATCGATGCACTTACAACTAAGATGGTAATTCAAACTTGCAAATAATTATATAGAACAATACATATAAGGAATGATGTTTATGGAAGGTCAAAAATAGACAGACAAAGGCGTGTATGGCTAGACGCCGATAGTTCCTTCCCATTTAAGTTTTAATTCAATTACTTAACACAAACAGTAAAAAACACAATAAGAATGTACCAAATGAATAATGTCTTTATCGATGCACTTGCTACTGGGATGGAAGTCGTATTCAGTAGACAGAAACTTTTATCAGAAGGTCAACGACATATGTCAGGCACAATACGTCAATTGTATATAAAAAGCAATAGCACTATCGATTTAGAAAAGAATGAAAAAAGCCAAAACAAAAAAGTAGTTATATTGAAGATACATTCTGTTTATTGATATACATATATATGCTTTATTTGCAGTCTTTAAAGCAGTTCAGCCATCAATGTAAGTGTTATTGTTAGATTAAATATCATTGAATTAAAAAAGAAAAACGTTATATCTGTTCAGAGAATGATAAACAATATTAATTCAGTTTAAGTTCCTGACCATAATGTTAAAACATACACAGTCTGGAAGAGCACCAACTCACTAAGGTAAAATTCAAGGCAAATCAAAAGTCCACAGGACAATAAATGACAGCAACAACCAAAAAGAAAACTAGCCCACAAATACAATGTCATAAAAACATGTACATATGTAAAACAAATACGTGTACATATGTAAACAATTTACAGCTCTGAAAATTATTTTTAACTTGTAATAGTAACATAAGTCAGATTTAACGAATAAAAAAAATCAAAAACATAGTTGAAAGCCATTCATAAATTCGTGTATTCTATTAAACAAAAATAACGATACACAGGTTTGAACTCGAATTAATAATGACATATATCGAACAGTAAAAACTGTTAAATTATCAACTAAAAAACATTTGTTTGCAAAGCGGGTGCATATGATTCAGAAAATCCATGTAATGGAACTTAGGTTTCACATTTTTTTGGCGGAAAATGATGACAATTTGGTAAATATTTGCATCGGGATTTCGAATATCGGTATTTGAGATTTTTTATGAAAAAAAATTTTGAAATCAACAGATTTGAATATAGTGCATTTCACAACGGTTTTATGAGAGAACATTCTTTTATAAAGAATAGACCAATTGGACAATTTCGAAACCATGAACAGTGTTTTATTACATATGGAATATGCATTTTGTTTATCGTTTCTTTTATTGACTAGTATATTTTTGGAAGATGTCTCAAAAAAGAGGAGGATGATAGCATAGGGTCATTCAAAACTCACAAGTCGAAACACACTGATAACGCTATAACGAAAAACAAAAGAGAAGGAAATGAAAAACAAGTCCTCAAAACCCTACATAGAAAAGACTGAGCAACACGAACACACCAAAAATCTTGGGGTGATCTCAGGTGTTCCGCTAGGGTAAGCAGTCGTATTGCTCATGGTAAGTACAAAGTCGGTGATGAGTTTCATTCGGTAATGTCATAATCGAGGAAAAGAGGATACATTGTATTTCCGACTATTGGATTATGTCAGTGGTCATCTGTGACACAATTATACCATAAGGGTCAACCAACTCGTGTTGTCGTCCGTAAAAGTTTCGAAAGGATAACTTTAACTTGGAACCCTTAGTTCAATGATTTCAGAGAAGTAGCTATGGTCCTCTCAAGGAAATATACTATATAAAATATATAACGAATCAAATGGATAGAAAACACATGACTAAAAACAAATTAAAACAACAACGCACAACAACGTACCAAAATAAAAACAATAAACGTAAAGAAACATTCACAAATAAAAGTGAATACAACCTTCAGCATAAGAGAAGGTACTACCTTTAAGAAAAGGGACGAAAAGCCTCGGGTAGTCCTAATGCTAAAAATTCAAAAGAAACAAATGTTGACCTTAGTTTAACGTATACCATACAAACGTATGTTAGGGGTAACTACAAATCTGTTATTGTTGCCCTAAATAAATGGGTAGTTCTCAAAATAAAATTAACAAGTATAACTTACTATTGTTACACAGTAGGCCTTCGTATCCCTCTTTACATATACACTGAAATGAGTTTACCATATCTACACAAGTGCCAGAATTTTGACATGGATTACTGAGGCAGTCGTTGATATCTGAAAATGAGATAAGTAGTCATGATACAACTGTGGAACTTTACGTTATTTCTCTTGAGAACTGCATAATAATCTAATTATTTAAAAAACGACTCTACTTCTTTGATAAATTAAGTGATCGGTTTATATGAAAGCTTTTTTAAATGGGACTTCTGTCCGTTACGCCTATGAATGAAATGACGGGGTAACTGTTCAACCTTTTTTCTCTGAAACAACTGTTTCTGGAATAGTCTTCATCGACCGCTATTCAAAATGCTTTTTAATAAATTTCGGCTCCTGTATCTCTAACAGTATCACATGCAGGGAAACAAAACTGTATCGTCTGGCTTAAATATTAGCAAAAGCGTATTTAGAAACATCAGTGATTACCAAGGCTAAGCAAACATTATCTTTATCCCACTTCCCTTCAACATGAATAAACTTATAAAGATCCTAGGATAAAATTTATTACACCAGCCGTAGTCAGTAGCATACAGCAATACATTTTAAACAATAATAATGTAAGTGTAGTTTTCTAACAAATTTTATACAAAAACATAAGTTAAGTAATCGCTTGGAGCTTAGAAATCTACTCGAAAAATGGAGGATAAGCTTTGGGCTTGATTTTCAGAATTTGCAGTTTATTTAAAACACCATGTAAGAAATCAAATGCTCGTTTCCAGTTAAAAAATTACTCGATAAAACATATATTTTGTACATACTTTCATGACAATATGCCCCAGTAAATCCTGTATCACAAACACAACTGTACTGGCCACCAGGTCTACTTATACATATCCCGTGCTTTCCACAAACATTTGATGAGATCAACTGTACTCCTCCTATTGAATTGTTATTTGGTAAAGCTATTGTACAGCTGTCAATCACTACAACAACAAAACATTTTATTCAAATTAGATTAGGTATAGATTTTTAATTTAAAAAAAGTTAATACTTCTAGTACACTGCATAACATCTATACATTATCGAGGCATTTCCATACTAAAGCAAAATACTATTATCACTTTATAAGACAGATTATCAAGATATATATCGACTCATCAAATATATCAAGCATAAAATTTGAATGTCAGTGGTATGTTTCGTGTACATAAGTTTCTTCTGTAAAGCTCGATGTAAAATGACCGTATGTGTTAGAAATATATTCAGGGGTTTCAAAGCTCTTCTTGGAATCCCCAAAAAAAAATAAATATGTAATATCCGAAATAAGTGTGTATCATTTATCTTCCTAGAATAAGCCTAATCATCTGTATATAAAACCAAAATTAAGATTTAAAAATAAAATAGATAACTGGGGCTTCAAAACCAAAAAGACGGTTAAAGTATTACTAAGCCATCAAAATCAAACTTTGCTAGAAGAAATTGCAATTTTTTTGCAGCCCAATAACGAATATTTATATTCAAAATTAAGCATATAAATTTTGTCAATTCCGAAGTACTAATATTGAAATTTGGTTATTATTTGAGGTCACTTTTAGTTATATAACTTCTCACGGTTTCAAGTCTAATACATCCCTGGCTTTCAAATTTTGGGGATTTGAGTGTTCCTGATGACAGTAAAAAGCGCGTCGGAGTCACGAATTTTATAAAGTGTTTTCTTTCATTGTTGGGATTGATACATTTGGAGTCCCTGTGTTATTAATTATTTATTGACACTGATTATCTTGATATGCATTGGAGTGCAACTGTTATGATTTGGTCTTACTCCATGCGACAGTCTTTCCTCCATGTATTTTAATGAATGTTATTTTATCATTTCCTTTGTTGACCTTACATGAGTTATACATAATTTATACATGCGTGTTACCACAGATATACTAAGAGTAGTTAAATTTGCTTCATATCTTGAGTTATATCCAGAAATTGACAATGAGGTTCGATAGTGAACAAACTTTACGACAAAAGAGATGATTCAATTTTCAAATTGTAAAATTCCAATTTCTATGTAGCAACACTCCAGCAGCGACCGCATATTGTGCATATATCTCCCAGTTGAAACGATTTTCCAGAGCTTGTGTTTTTCATCATGAAGCTGACGTCATCCGTTCGGAAGTTTTATGGACGCATTCGAGTGTTGGTTGACCGTTATGGACATGTCACAATCTGTGTGACGGACGACCACGGTATGTTCCAATTGTCGCAGCTACACTCCCGTCCTGTTTTCCTCAATTGTGATATCACTGAATGAGCTTTAATACAAAATATGTAGTCACCATGAGGAACACGACGGGTGCCACATATCGGGCAGGTTCTTCTTAACCTTTTAGAACCTGAGATCACCCCATGTTTTGTTTAAAAAGGGTTCGTGTTGAACTTGCTTTAGTTTTCCGTGTTGTGTTTTGTGTTTTCAAATTTTCCAATGTCTGTTTTGTTTTTTCGGGTAATAGTCTTGTCTATATTTTGTCTTGAAAAACAAATTTCAATTACAAAATTTCTTTTTCGGTCAAGTTGTCGGGTTTAAAAATTGACATGACCGATGGTTTTCCAATTTGGTGATGTGACGGTTAGTTAATCTGCTATTTCGTAATGCTTCATAGCTACCAATCTGCTATTTCGTAATGCCTCATCACTTCATATAACTAACGTTATAGAATGGCCTGCGTAACACGACGGTTGACTCATATTGAGTAGGATTTGTTAACGATACTGGAGGGCCTGAGACCACTACCCGTTTTTAGATGGGGTTTGTGTTGCTCAGTCTTAGTTTTTTGCGCAGTGTTTTGTAGACTGTTGTTCGTCTTTTTGTCGTTTTTTGTTTGTTTTCACCATGATTTTGTAAGTATCTCTTCGATTTTTTAGTTTAGATTATCCTTTTAGTACTGTCTGCCTCCTTTGACAGTACAGTAATGTTTCATACCTTGACACGCATCAGAATCACATGTAGTTTTGATTTCATCACAATATCTCCCTTTCCTGTCTTTAGTACAATGACAGTAAAAGTCATCCTGGACGTTAAAACAACTAGCACCGTTTTTGCATGGATTAGGAAAGCATGGGTCAATGTCAATCTGAATTAAAAAAGTGGAATCACATTTTTTGTCCCAAACATTTATAAAACAATCAATACTCATGAAGTTTAAAAAGTCATTACTTGAAGTCCCAATGGTTTACAGATTTATGTTTCCACTGAGACTAGTAATGATCTAATTCACGTTGAGTATCTGATATGAATATAAAGTTTATGAAGATCATTCAGGAACCTGGTATCGCGAACTAAAACGTGGTTCCCAAGTGTTATTAATACTTCTTACTCCTGATGGACAGATAATATCCTACTGTTATATTAACCGAGTAGACAGGGGTGTAATATGGGTATTATTCAAATGATAGATTCTGATTAACAATTTTCAGTATAATGTATATAAATTAGGTTATTGTTTTATAACTATAAATTAATGCCCTTCTCCGGGCATAGTTCAGTTCAACCTCAGTTAATTGTAATGTTTTTAAAATGTTCTGTTTTGTTGGCTTTCCAAACTCTTGGTCTCCAGCCTACCTAGTGAATATTATTCCGGAAACGTTTATCATTCGCACGCATATCAGTATTAGTAAGTTTATTTCTCATAGAATTAAAATATCGGAAATGTAGAAGAACGGAACGCTTAAAAACCAACTTCCTTGAAAAGTGGTAATGACAAGCCCAAGCAACGCAAAATAATTGTAGCCATACATCTTCCTTTCAACAATTACTACACAGACAGTTAAAGCATGGGAAACTCAAAACACATGCATACAGTCCCAGAATTGAGTAAATTTACCTATAAAACGTGTAAGGTGAAACAGTGTTATGTTGTATGTTTGGAGTTTAATGTATGGTGCATGAGGAATTTTGTCTGGTGCTTATATTTTAGTTCATTTCTTAAAGGATGTATTGAATTCCCTTATGATTGGAAAAATATGTATGGGAATTGGTATGTGGTATAAGTGGAAGGTTTAAACCCTTCGAAGACTGTAACTGTAGTTACAAATCTTAATTTTTACACGTACATGTACTTCAAATTTAGAAATAAGTGACAGAGAATAATTTTATCCATGTATCATTTAATTTTGACTTCTTGTTTACATTTTTACACTTACCTCACAGTTAAAGCCCGAGTAACCAAGAACACATTCACAACTATAGCCAGCTATTTGATCATGACATCTTGCTCTATTTTTACAAGGGTTGCTGTTACATTCCATTATTTCACTTTCACAGTTACGTCCTGTATAACCAGATGTACACGAACAGTGGTAATCTGCAACAAGATCCTGCAAAGAGCCATTATAATCACAAAATCATTAAATAATGCATCGATTAGTTTGTCAAATGGGACCCAGCTGTAAATATTTCATGCTAATCAGAGACATGACTAAGAAGGTTAACAATACATTAATTTGTCAATAAATAGAAGATATTGGGATACAAAAAAGACAAGAACTGCCACGTGATTAACAAACAGAAAAAATGCGGGTCGTCAAACGCATTTTTTATACACAAAAGATGTCTTCACGTGAAGAAAATATAACACTGTATAAAACAACTTAGCTACGAATACAACAGAAACAGGTAAGTCTGCCTCATATCTTGACTTTCATCTAGAAATTGACAATGAGGGTCGGTTGAAAACCAAACTTTACGACAAAAGAGATTATTCCTGCTCCCCAACTGTCAACTTTCCATTTTTATGTAGCAACATTCTAGCAGCGCTGCATACGGATTATATATATCCCAGTTGATACGATCGATATTCCAGGGCTTGTCTTTCCTATCATGTTTTCCTTGATAGAGGGTTGCTGCTCATAAGGAACCTCACGAGGTGGTTGACCGTTTCATAGATGACAACGGATATGTTCCAATTGTCATACCTACAATCCCGTCCCCTTTTCCTCGATTGTGACCTACCGAATTAGACTTATCACAGGGTTTGTACTAACATGTGCAACACGACGGATGCCACATGTGGAGCAGGATCTGAGATCACCCAGTTTTTGGTGGGGTTCGTGTTGCTCAGTCTTTAGTTTTCTGTATTGTGTTTTGTGTACTGTTGGTCTTTTTCTTTTTTAGCCATGGCGATATCTGTTTATTTTCAACTTATGAGTTTGAATGTCCCTTTGGTATCTTTCGCCTCTCTTCTACGACAGCTCTTCTCGTCTTTTGTTTACGTATAGATCCTTGGTCTCCAAATATTTGGCTTTCAGCGTTAGTGATGAAGGTAGATCCAGAAAGCGCTTCAGACGCATAAAATGTATAAAGTGCCATTTTTATTTTTTTAGAGCATTTGTGTTTTTGGTACTTATCATGCCGTTATCATAGAGTTAACTACGTACTATCCCTGTACTTACTCTATTGTTTAAAATAAGGAAAAGTTGTATGATTGGCAATGTTCTTTCATGAACTATACGGACTTAATAAACAAGGGCGTGTTCCTAACACAATTATCCTACAGCAGGGTAATAATAAAGAACTGCGGATATCGCTACCTTTTTTTTTCGCTGTCACCATCACATCACAAATAAGTTGAACGTTCGGATGTGTCTGTGTCTCAACAAACGAGAGACATGTGTTCGCAGTATTAGACCCTACGATATTTACCGTTGGAGTCCATTTCCCTACCGGTAAATTTTTAATTGAGTCTTGACTCGAATGGCGGTTGATGCATGAATAATGCATGAAACCCGCACTGTCGCTGTTCCTATACTTTGATTACGGTATACATGCATCAGATATAAACATTCAATATTCCATTTGTTGTATCGATAACGATGTTCTCCTTCTCTCGCTTTATGACTAACCATAGAATAGGAATTGTACTCGTATGCAACACAATTCAATTTGTGGATTATTCTACCGGAGCGCCTGTCGATGCACCCGATCTTGGTCTTTTTAGAGCTTATGCGATTTCCCTCAGTTTTTGTTTGTTACTTTGATTTGTCTCTTCTTAATCAATTTACAAGATTTGAACATCGGTAAACTATTATCGCCTTAATTCAACCTGTAATTTTACAGGTTGTGTCCTATTACAGTTTGTGACATTTTGTCTGGGTGTTGATTCGCATAGCAGGGATGCATGAATAGAAGGAGACGATAACCGCTGTCGACACACCCGATCTCGCACTTTTTGAAAATCGTTTGATTCCCTCAGTTTTTTGTTTGTAAACTTGATTTTTCTTCTTAACCGATATATAATTTTGAACAAAGATAAACTACTGTTGTTTTGATTTATCCACTTTTATTCTGCAGTTCGTGCTGTAGGTTTTTATACAAGTGTTTCATATTGCAACATATGGATGTGCTGCTTGAATCTTTTGGATATAAGTCAGATAAACCGATTAACAACATATTAAGTTCAAGAACTTAGGTTAGGACACTGGACTTTAGAGATTTCTCCCTACCAAAAGCATGGCCATTGCCTATATCCCTACCTCTTCTGATATTCACATAAAGAACAATATACAATCGATTTTATTTCCATCAAATGTTATCTACTTACGATGCATCGTCCACCATTTTGACACTGATAATGACAATCATTGATATCTACAACAATTAACGTACTAAAAATATTTCGAACAAAAATAAAAATCGTCTTCTTATGTTAAGTGTTATAGTGTTATAATGTTGTAATGTACAATTATATTATATATTTATGTATTTCTCTGTGCTGAGTGTTCTTGCGTTTGTTTGTACTGTATTCCTGTCACGTAGTGTTGTCATTCTAGCGGTATATTTAACATTGCCATATAAGCGGGAGGTTTAGCTAGCCATAAAACCAGGTTCAACCCACCATTTTTTCTTAAAATGTCCTGTACCTGTTATGAGACAGTCCGTTTCTATGTATGTTGGCGTTTGCATTTGTTGTAGTTCAGTGTTTCTGTTGTTCCGTTGTTTTCCTCTTATAGTTGATGTGTTTCCCTCGGTTTTAGTATTTACCCGGATTTGGTTTTTGTAATCGAATTATGACTATTGAACAGCGGTATACTACTGTTGTCTATATTTATCGATTTTTTTAATTAGAAGACTCGACAATAATAATCTATTTTTAAAAAATATAATAGACAACAAAACGAAAGAATACAGAGAAATCACAAAGAAATATCAGGCCATAAACACAATGTTTCTTTTAACACATACTATTGAATACAAAAGTTCAGAGACTCCATTTCGTCATTGAAATCCTCAAGTCAAGTAAGGCTGAATTTTGCCCCCACAAGAAATACAAGAAGTTGAAGAAATAGATAGAATTTGTTTTTTATTACATTATTATTCTTAATCTGTGATATACATCATATTATGGAAGAGTCTGTCTTAATGTTATTTATGTCTGCATATCTATATATATTATCAAGAAGTTTATAAAATCTATTTTTTTTTAATATTTTTTATCTTATTCTTATTATACTTAATGCTGAGATTGTATTGGTCAATACTAAAACCAATCAAAAGGTTACATAGAGAAAGATGCTTGTCGTCCGTATCCTAGGAAACAAATATGACATCTTTTAAACAATGGGACGTCACTTGATGATCTTAAAAATGGAATATTGATGAACTAAATAAAAAAAAACCTACATCCAATGGTTTGCAAAATTCAGCAGTTATTGGGTAAAAACTGAAAAATGTATCCACATTACACCTTCAGAACATTCACAACTATTCTATGAAATATAAAGAATCTCGGTTGTTAAGTGAATGAGGAAAAAATTTTACAAACCATAAAAAAAATAAAGTAGGGTTAATTAAAATCACCGACTTTTCAATTGCTTTATTTCGAACTGTGTGTGAAGAAAGCACACATATCAAATCATAAGCCTGTTATTATTTTTTTTTTATCCAAGATGATTTATACGAGTTTTCTTTAGATCTTAAGATACCAGCCTAGTTGTCTTAACTGTAGTACCGATTGTGTCCTATTCATGATTATGACATTTTGACTGATTACGGGTTCGCAAGGCGAGTGATGTTTGCAAAGCGGCACACTTACACTGTCGACGAACCCGGTGTCTCTCCGTTTAGAGTTAATCCGATTCCCTCAGTTTGTGTTTGTGTTGTATATCTGTCACTTAGTGTTGTCATTTTAGCGATATTTTTTAACATTTTCATAAAGCGGGAGGTTTGGCTAGCCATTAAACCAGGTTCAGCCCACCAATTTATCATGAAATGTCCTGTACCAAGTCAGAAATATGGCAGTTGGCGTTTGTTTTTGTTGCACTTCAGTGTTCCTGTTGTTCCTTTGTTTTACTCTTATAGTTGATGTGTTTCCCTCGGTTTTAGTTTGTAACCCGGATTTGTTTTCTCTCAATCGATTTATGACTTTTGAACACCGGTATACTACTGTTGCCTTTATTTACCTTGATTTGTCTTCATAATCTTTTTTTATTATTTAACATCGGTAAACTTCTGTTGCCTTAATTTATCCTAGTTTAAATATAAAGATAAGGCGATGTGGTATGATTGCCAATGAGACAGCTATTCACCGATCGAAGAGGGTGGCAGGATAAAACAGAAGGATAAAATTAGTTTAAAGTAGGTATTTTCAAATTGTTAGTAGTAAGAAGTTTTTCATTTATATTTTATTCAAAATTATATTATACTCCGGAAATAAATTAACATGCATTTATAGGTTGACATTTCTGACACATCTTTTATCAGTAATGTAAGATAAATAATTAAAAAAAAAAACGCTTAAATATGACCCCATTCCCATATATAATCATATGATGGACACCTCACAAAGAACCGAAACTCTAACACATTGGAAGCAACTAATGTTTGTTGTAAAGAGAAATTTCTTTCTTGTTTAAAAGTAAGCATACTTATATCACAGTTTTTGCCTTTCCAGCCTTTCAAACAATGGCATATGTAATCTCCAAGCTTATCCTCACA
Source organism: Mytilus californianus (assembly GCF_021869535.1). NCBI lineage: Eukaryota > Metazoa > Mollusca > Bivalvia > Mytilida > Mytilidae > Mytilus > Mytilus californianus. Next base: position 116,076,978 of record NW_026262690.1, on the reverse strand, counting down.
CGCATGCGCATTTACACATGGACTTCCACTACACTCAGTTTTGCTCAGCTGACATTGAGGACCTTGCCATTCTGATAAACACTGGCAGTGATATTCGTTGACATCATCAACACATGTGCCTTCATGTAAACAAGGATTAGATTGACATTCATTTATATCTGTAAAGAAAAGTATAGCTAATCATACTTACACATGAAACACATACGTCATTAATATTTATCATGGTTTCTTCTGTACAAATCACAAAATAATGTTCATTGTGAATTCTTTAATAATTCTTAAGAAATGAACATTATTTTTTGATGTTTGCCATAACAGTCTCCAATCAGTGTTCATTTCCGATCAGTATATACGTATGTTTCAAATAAATAATATCTTCACTAGTTTGTATCACAAACGTGGTCCAATTTGTATTATTCGTCATTTTTGGGTCGTCAGTATAAACTGGAAAGTATCAGATTTTTACTATAATTATAGTGTACAATATTTTGGTTTGAGTGAGCTGTAACTCAGAGGGCACGTTGTTGTGACAATTTTACATTACATAATCACTTTCGCTGGGATCGGGTGATTGTCGTTCAGAAAACAGGAAGTGGAAGATATCAAGGGGACATAAGTCGAAGAGAAAATAACAACACCATGTCAAAAAGTAAAGAGGACAAAAAGACGAAGAGAAAACAACAACACCATGTCAAATAGTAAAGAGGACGAACAAGTCAACATAACAATGAATAGAAATCTAAAGACTGAGCAACACGAACCCAACCAAAACTGAGGGTGATCTCTGGTGTTCCGGAAGGTAATCAGACCTTGCTAGTAGCACTCATCGTGTTGCTCATTGTTATCATCATATGGTTAAGGCAATGGTAATACATTCTGAAATCATTTAATATGGGAAAATACTTCGTCATAATCTTTTTGCACACGTCGCCGTGTTTACATCTCAATATTTATCAAGAAAACATGTGCACTTCTGTAGCAACGAAAAAAAGAATGTCAAAATCAAGGTAAGTGCATGTTGTGTCCTGAAACTAAAAAAAATAGATTAAGACATTCCGGCAAAAGATTAGCTGTTCCGGGCATAAGATTAAGACATTCCGGTAAAATATTAGTTGTTCGGGAAATAAGATTGAGACATTCCGGTAAAAGATGAGTTGTTCGGGAAATAAGATTAAGACATTCCGGTAGAAGATGAGTTGTTCGGGGAATAAGATTAAGACATTCTGGTAAAAGATTAATTGTTCGGGGAATAAGATTAAGACATTCCGGTAAAAGATGAGTTGTTCAGGGAATACGATTAAGACATTCCGGTAAAAGATGAGTTGTTCGAGATATAAGATTAAGACATTCCGGCAAAAGATTAGTTGTTTGGGAAAAGTAGTAATATCAGTAATTAGGCTCACTTCCTTCACATAAACTTCCGGACCAGCCAGGAAGACAATGACATCTAAATCCGCCGTTTACATTTTCACAAGTAGCTTCATTGAAACAAGGACTAGAAGAACACGCCAAATCCGCTGAAATAATAATAATTATAAATAGATAATTTACAATATCATACAAATCAACCATTATGTTTGCAATGTCATACAAATCAACCATCATGTTTGCATATTCTTAAATATGCCCTTCTCTAATCGTTTTCTGATATGGTCTACGAGGTGATTGCAGCAAGCAAACAGGGTATGCTCACCCATCCAGATCCTCTGATATCAGTGAAGGCTTTTATTGGAGTTGCTTCTTTCTTATATCCGATCTTAATTTGTTTGTGTTTGCTGTTTTTGCGTCTGTCCTGGCCTGCTTTGAGTGGTGTCGGTTATGAACATCCTCTCTAGATGTTCGATTTATGGCACAGGCTTTCACGTCGGTAATCGTATAAATACATATATTATTCGTAGAGAAATGCTTTTATACATTATATATGATACTTTCGTTTTACAATAGTTTTTTCTCTCTCTCAGATTTCTAAGATAACCCGATCAATATTTAATTGATTTATGTATTTTCGTTATAATAATGTCTACATTCTAACATAAAAAAGCGTTGTAAATAAGTATTGTAAGGAATATGACAGTTGTTTTTCATTCGTTCCTTTGGTTGATATAGTCTAACGTTAGATTTTGTCGGGTTTTATGAACTTTTTTATTCTATCTTGGAGTAGGCTAATTTTTGCACGAAACGTGCGTCTGGCGTACAAAATTTTAAGCCTTGTTACGTATCTATGATGAGTTAACTGATGACGAGACAGTGTCAATGTTTATTCCAAATCCCTTCAATATAAAATAAGGAGATGTGGTATGATTGCCAATTAGACAACTATCCACCAAAGTTCAAATAAAGTGAATGTAAGCAATTACAGACAACCGTACGACCTTCAACAATAAGAAAAACCCATAGTCGGCTATAAAAGGCCCCGACGTGAAAAATATGAAATAAAATTGAGAATGGAAATGGGGAATGTGTCAAAGAGACAACAACCCGACCACAGAACAGACAACAGCAGAAGGCCACCAACAGGTCTTCAATGCAGCGAGAAATTCCCGCACCCGGAGGCGTCCTTCAGCTGGCCCCTAAACAAATATATATACTAGTTCAGTGATAATGAAACAATTCAATTGAGAAAACTAACGGCCTAATTAATAACAAAACAATTTACGAAAAACAAATATGACAGACATGAACCAACGACAACCACTGCAATTCATATAAGAAATTTTATCTAATTATAAGACTAAACTTACTTACTTCTTTGACAATTATTGCCAGAATAACCAGGAGGACATTTACAATCATACTGATTTGGTGCAGAATTCAAACAAATGCCGCCATTTGTACAAGGATGGTGACGACCACAGAAATTCAGGTCTGCAACAAAAATTCAAATAAACAGAACAATAGCAAATGTACTTAGCAATGACAGCAATGTCATATAATAAGAGAAATAGTAGTTTACAGATGTTCTAAACTCGTATTTGGAGTATACTAACCAATAGAAAAATGTATTTCTATTGTCGTCTGGTCTGTAAATTTAACGAGTCTGTCCTATTCCCTATCGTGACCCTAGATTCGCGATGCGGGTGATGCGTTCATAAAAGACGGTTTCCCTGTCGACGCACACGACCTCGCTTCTCCTGAAGTTCGTGTTGTTCCATTAGTTGTTTTCACTTCATTTTTTTTATATTCAATATTGATTTGCGATATTTGAATATCAGTAAACTAGTGTACTGTTGCCTCCTAATCATATACATTAGTCTTCATATAAGTACAGGGCCATGTTATGCAGAAAGAAACAATTATTATCATTTGTGACACCTCTGACCATTGAAATGTCAATCCTTCAACTCAATATAGGCATGTTTTCAAAAAAATGTCCTTCATTGGTTTTCTGAATCAGTGTGCTTAATAACAAAATCCTGTAAGTGCGATGTTCGGACTCATGGCTTGATTAATTGATTGATTAAATATTGGTGTTTAACTCCACTTTCAGTACTCTTGGCTTTTATCGTTGCGGCCAGTTTTTATTGGTAGAGGAAGCTGGAGTTCCCAAAAAAAATCACCGACCTGCGGCAGGAAACTGGCAATCCAAGTCAAGGGAGAGTGCAGTCGAGCGCATCTGCCACGAATGCGGTTTGAACTCACAACTTAAGTGTTGACAGGCTAGTGGTTTATTTAGATGAACTACTTAGACTTCTTGGCCACCGAAGCCCCTCAGTCTCGTAGAAGGACAACCACTGTCATGATTGAATCAGCAAATTTAAAATTAAAATATTTGTTTAATTTTAATTATCAACATGTTTTAATGCACGCAATCGGTTAAACGCGTGTATGGAGCAACGTTTCTCCGTAAGAGAATGAAATATTAGTCTTAATGTTTAAAAAAATCATTTTGTTGCAGACTTCATTTTAAAAGTCTTATTTTTGAGTCTGTGTTATATTTCCTAGCTTGTAAATTGGAAATTTTAAAATACATATTCAACAAAAGAGGAATTATGACATCTTCACTGTTGTTCGAAACATTGACCAAGATATAAACACGATTTTAGAGGAAAAAATAACTTGCTTTCAGACAATTTAGACATAAACATTATAAAAAGTCAAGGATTCGTCTACTAATACTGAAAGGAACTTATACCGTAGTTATGATTTATACTGCTTTTGTTTACATAATCGTGATTTTGGTTCTTTTTTTCTTTTCTTCTGGTAAATTTGCGTCAAATCAGTTTTCATATAAAATAATGAAAAAAAAACTAAACAAAAGATCCGTGTTTTCACTTTTTTACATTAAGCATTAACATGTTGAAAAACGAAAATCAAACTATGCTTTTATCTTTCGATTTAAATATTTAAACAAAATAAAAGAATACGCGTTCATCTTTAGCTTTTGGGTATTGATTTAGAATAAAAAAAAACAAAAAAAACAAAAAAATAAAAAATACAATTACACAATATACAAATAAACTAAAAATGAATGTACGTTGTATGTTCATTCTTTTATTCAAATTAAGAATTAAATAATCAAATTCAATTTACGAGTGTTTGAAGAGCAAAACAATGTGAAATACTTTGAGAGCATGAAAACCAAAAGGATCATCATAAAACAGCCAACACGTATACCACCAAACTTACCTGAAGGAGTTGCATCCTAAGGTTTCGTATAATTACGTAATTATTAAAGTTTCACTAAAAGTAACACCCCAGTTTAAATCGCAAAACCATTGCCAGGGTGGTCCGTTACATGATCCATGCTAACAACCGGGTTATGGAATATATAAATGAACAAAATGTATTATTTACATAATGTCTATATTGAAGCACTTGCTACAGGGTAGTTGGTAACCTCGGCGATTACACGGTACACGGTACGGTATTTTCTCATTGTTGAATGCCGTACACTGGCCTATAATTGCCTATATCCATTACATTTGAGCTCTGGTGGATAGTTGTCTAATTGGCAATCATAACACTTCACTTTATTTTCATAAACAGAAAAACTAAAACAGCGTAGACCAAGTTTGTCTGAATTAACTGCGACTATTGTTTTAGTTCAAAAATATAATTATGAACTGGAAATTTACACACGAAATGCATTGTTTAATTCATGCCAGTGCTCGGGCATTGGGCTATTAGGCAGCTAGGACTGATATTTCACCAGTACCAACCCAATATAGTAATATAAAGACATATGATAACCATGTCCGTCTGTTCGACACGTGATTTGAAATAACCTTCATCAGGAGCGCTCAAGGTCATCAGTGGTATGGAAAACAATATAATGCTTGAGAGCGTTAAAACCAAAAATGGTATATAAACAGGGCAGCCAAAAACAGTCTAAGACCAAATTGATTGAGAACTAATGGAGGTAATACGGTGACCAATAGTTGCTTAATTTATACTGCATCAGAAATGGAATGCAGTTTGTCGATCCAAGTCAGTTATTCAGATATGGAATGAAGAGACATTTACAAAAAAAACTGAAAACCTAATTCGTTTTTGTGAATCAAAATCAAGAGTAAAGGCGGTAGGACAAATATTTCATGTTTCAAAATGTTATATTTGTCTGATCTGCTTAAAAGGCTGTGAATACTTTCGTCATGAAGCGGTAAAAGTTTTCCCGTTAAAAATCCATAAGAATATGCTGTATATCTTCGTTTCGCTCTATTAAATAAACTAAGGTTTACCTTGATCACATAAAGTTCCACCCCAGTTTAAATCGCAAAAGCATTGCCATGGTGATCCGTTACATGATCCATGCTTACATCCGGGATATGGAATACATAAGTCACAAAGTTTACCTTGCCACCCATAGGCACACCTACAAAAGAAAAAGGTTTGGCAAATTTTCACATGTTGCATATAAATTATGTGCATTAATAGTAGGAAAAGTGCGGTATATGTTACGACTACAAAAATAATTCCTGAGGTCAACATACGGTATTCAACAATAGACAGGTGTCTATTCAATGTACCAAACTCTTAATCGCCCCGAGTCTGAAACAGTTGTGAATAAATTCAAAAGAGACTGTCAAATACCAAATTCCGAAAATGTCGTAAAACCCGAACATTATGATATAATAAAAGAAAACCACATTCGAGGTTCCTGATATGATACAGACATAAGTACACCGATGGGAGCAAACAGGCAAAAAAAGGAAACTATAATAAGAGTATATTCGATTTAATGGGGTCATACCACTGCTGGTTGATGGATGGTATTAGAAACTCTTATATATCGCTTTTCTCCCTTTTCATATTTCTTATTTGTTTTGATAATTTCAATAGTCTAAGTCATTATCTAGACAGGAAATGGCGCCATATGTTTCTGAACGAAAGTAAACCATTACAAAAGAAAACCATTAATTTCTGTCTTTTTTACTAAACGTCACATTTTCAATTGAAAGGTCATGTCTTATACACTACAAATTATCCTTTTAATAAGGCAAGTTAACTACAAATGATAAACTACATATCAGGAAGTCGTTCTTCTGTAAAAATGAACATGTAAAATCGGAATGATGTCTTTTGTTATATCTAATACATAGACAAATTTATTAAAGCCACACTACACGGTCGTTAATTTTAGGTAGTAGACTTCCACGCTTAGTACGTACACGCTCCGGCAAACTTTCACACGGGAAAATGTTGCTTAAATACTATGCTGTTCTTTATCTATGGCAGAAAATAATAAATCTTGTACTAATGACAGTCGTATACTCATTTCAATGTAAAATTAAACAATCATTATTGTCTTCACCCCCGAAAATAATAATTATATCAATAAATTGACACGTCTTCTATGATACGGATTTAATTATACGTATCACTCCTTAAATTAATCATACCTTTCTGCATAACAGATATGCATAAATAAAATAATAATGTAGGCCTTCTGTTGGACTTTTATTGTTATGTACCGATACACAACAAATGATCATAAGCATTCATATATCAATAAGAATATTAAATGAAAGGAAATTCAAATTAATTATGAATGGAAAAATTCTACATACATAATTTCACTAAAGTAGGATGGGAGTCTTTCGTCATTGGATTGTACAATAGTAGAGACCAATATAGGTCTAGGATCAGCAAATGCGATGCAGGATTGCAATTTACTGATATGAAATTTCATTTCAATGAACAGAATTGTTTTATTTTATTTTAAAAATTACTTATATTTTTACAAAAGTAGAGGATTTTGCATTATTTCATTTTTTTTAAACTCAGCGTATTAAGGGGAGTTAACTCTGAAATTGTATAATTTATAAATCTTCAGGATGTTCTTCTATTTCATGTTCATTTTGCCGATTTACCTATTTGAATGTGTCCTTTAAACTTGAACCCGAAGTTTTATAAGATATGTCCCAGAGAATGAAATTTGGTGCAAAAAGCAAAAACTTAATAAAATTATTTTTTTAAATATCTTTAACTCGACACAGAGAGAGAAGTTTACTTATCACGTTCAAACTTTGAAATTCGTAAACTTATCACACAATTTAGAATATGCGACTTGAATTAGCCAGATATAAAAAGTACCTTGAAATCTTAGTGTATTTGTGATGTATGCTTTAGTTATGATGTAGAAGATGCATTTCATTTATTCTTCCATTGCAAAAGAAAGATAAAATGTAAGAAACAATATGACTTGGGTGAAATGGTTTCACAAAAAATGGCCTCATGAGTTTCACTAATAAAAAGGTTGCATGGTATTCATAACCAAACAAATGTCCATCATTCAGGTACAAAGAATGAGTTCTCTATAAAACGGCCAAAATAACTGAGGACCAGGACTCTTGATGAACTGATAGCTGTAAAATTAGTCATATATAGTATATAGGTTTTATGTTTATGTATTTTTTATTATTTTGTTTTGTCACAAGTTAGTTTAAGGCTAAATACATTCAGATCCGAAATAGACTGTTAGATTTTGCTCTGACAAATCATTCGTTCGGTATAGTTGACTTTCATTATTTTTTACATTCAATTTCATTTTTTTTACAAATCAAATGTTGCGACTCAACCATGCAAATCGACCTTTAAAGTCACTAGATTTTGGTTTAGAGGTCTTCTCATATGTTTTTGTTTGTTTGTTTGTTCCCCGTGTATTGAAAAACTGTTTGCATACCAACGTTAGGTTCCGAGAACGAGAAACCTAGAGATGTTTTCCCAGCGTAAGTTTCTGACGACGAGAGACCTAGAGATATTTTCCCAAATGCTATGTTCTGATGGTGTCTGAGCGATCTAGAGGTGCCTCCTCGCAGTATAGCATACATCTCCTTATATTCTTACCAAATGAGACACTTTCATTTCTTAGGGTTATGTAAAGTTTAAAACGATATTTACATAACTTTCCGGAACCAATTTATATAATTTTTCTTCCAAAACTAACAGATGTATTGTATCTAACAACATTTGACACTTAAATTAAAACTTTGATGTTTTGGTTTTTTTTTATTTTTTATTATTTTGGCAAAACCCTAGAATTTATGTTTCTAGAATCCTGAAACGGTCATTTGCAATCATCTACTGATGAAGTCGGTGAATAGCATTGAGCGTTACCGATTTCACTGCACTAGACGAGCATTTCGACAATGAAGCTCGAGGCCAAAATGCCTAAATACCAAAAACCTTATACAACCGTTGAAGAGCAGCTGTAACAGAAAAGAACCAAACGTATCGCCAAGTTAGGTTTTAATCCACACAGGTTTCAATGGAGGAACTGTCAAAGTAAATAAACATATGATCTGAGCTATCTACTCAATAATACTAATAAAAATACATAAAACAAAATCTATTTTATACATTTTTACAATACCTTAAGCCCTAAACAACTGCAGCAGAACATATCAAACAAAATAAGTCAAACTCAGATGTAGCACCAGTCTCCTTACGATGACCGACAAATTGTCCGTTTATAATTATATGACTGTACAATTGTTTGCTATATATTTCATATAATAACACACAGAAATGAAGGACCCCATCCAGACCCTCATTTACTCATGAATACTTCTATCATTAATGTGGAATTTTCAATGTGTATAGATATAAGAAGATGTGGTGTGAATGCCAATGAGACAACTCTCCATCCAAGTCAAAATTTATAAAAGTAAACCAATATAGGTCAAATAACGGTCTTCAACACGGAGCCTTGGCTCACACCGAACAGCAAGCTATTAAGGGCCCCAAAAATAATAAATGTTATTTTAGTTGTTATTGTCAAATTGGCATAGTATAAAATAAAAAATGTATCTTTTATGATTGTATTGTATATTTGTATGCAAAAATTGAGACGTAAATAAAATATTGAATTGAATTGAATTACTTTCGGTGTCACCATCTTTATTTTTCAACTTAATTTTTAGCATTATCCATATTCCTTAAAAAGTTTTAATGTTTGTAAAGGAGATCATAAACTGTAAGTTTGATTTTTAACAGAACTGCCTTCATTAAATACTCGTCGCATTCAATGCATTAAAATTTATGCATCTTACATAGGTAATAATAATCTAAGCATTCAGGTGTCAAATTAGCATAAAGAAGCATGGGAAAGGTCAGAAAATGGCTTATGGAATGCATTATTATATGAATATGAATATTTTATTTTACTGCCATGAACAACACACAGAATTAGATGGATTTGCTTTCAATTGAAGTGAACTGCATCCAGTAACCACAAGATATCTATTGTTGAGATTGTATTTTAAACATGTCATCATCTTTCACTAGTAAATTATAATTTTCATATTTTTTTTCATCAGGTGTCAAACTCGTCATTTTTGGCATAAACAGAATTTATAATTATAACATTAAACGTTAAATAAGATTTTTATTTAATCTTAACTATTTTCATATCCTCCTTTTAATATGCTCAAAATTGATGAAAACGTTCGAAAAAAAAAATCAAGTCAATACATATCAGAACTGGAATAAATCTAGAGTTGTCCGCATAGACAAGTACCCCCACATGTATTTTCAAAACTTGTTGAACAGTAGCAGATTGAAATTCAGTTAAGAAAATGCCAGTTTGAGATATTTGGCTTTCAGCATGTTTATTTTTTATAACTATTTTTTTTCTGTGAGGTTGACACGTGGTTTATGGTTGGTCAATCTTTAAGAATTATACTGATTCAGGAACAAAGTCTGAGATTCGTTTATAGTAAATTTAGCCGTTAAAAGACTTACAATTTGAATTAACTAAGTGTCATGTCCAAGTTTATGGGCTGATGGAATATCTGAAGCCCCCCCCCCCCCCCAAAAAAAAAGAGGGCCATAATACCAAAATCTCCAAAATCGACTTTACTGAATTTTGCCTGATTTAGTTGCGGCCTCAGTTAAAGTATAATTTCATCACTTTTAAATTCATTAGTTAATGTTGGCTTTGAACTAGCGTTCAGCACTCTTAGATCGATACTTTTTGTCTTTTGATATTTGTTTTTGTGCTTGGTACCATTCTGATAAGTAAAACCCGTTCCCTTTTTATCCAGATTACCTTACCTGCATTTGATAAAACCTTTCGGAATTTCGTATCCTCAATGCTCTTTAACGTCCTACTTTACATGGCCTTTCTAACTTTTTTTATTCGAGCGTCACTGATGAGCCATTAAACTTTTTTGTAGACGAAACGTGCGTCTGGCGTACAAAATTTTAATCCAATGGATTATCACAGTTCGTTCTTTTGTTGTGTTGTTTCTCCACTGTCCTTGGTTAATAGAAGGGTTGAATGCTCACATCCATGTTTAATTCGCCACACTCTTTATAAACCAGAAGTCTGTTATCCAGTGGTTGTCGTTGGTTGTTGTTTTCTATGATTGTTTTTCGTTGATTGTTGTTGCATAAATGTTTTCTATGATTGTTTTTCGTTGATTTTTGTTGTATAAATCATGCCATTTGTTTTCTTTTTCATATGTTGTCATCCAGGTTATTTTTATAGCTTACTATACGGTTTGTGTCTTACTCATTGATGAAGGTCGTAAAGTGACCTGTATTCGTTCACATATTTGTCCTTTGGTCTTTAACGGATAGTTGTTTCATTGGCAATTCATATCAACTCTCCTTCCGTTTATACATATAAGAACACTCAAAAACAAAGATTTTGGATAACCAAAGAGAACTACAAAATGTATAAGCATCAAAGTAAAACAGAACATTCAAAACAACCTGTTAAAAGGGAAGGAGAACTGTTTCAGTATTTTTATCCGATAATTTACAATTCAAAATTTATCGTTTGAATTATATTAGTACTTGTACACTAGCTATATATCCGATGTCGAAGTTGGTTTTTTTTTCTAATAAATAAGCAAATATTTCCTATAAATGACAGCAATTACTTTACTTTAAAAAATAGAGTTGGTATGTTTTTCTAATAAATAAGCAAATATTACAAAAATAGAGTTGGTATGTTTTTCTAATAAATAAGCAAATATTCCCTCTAAACGACAGCAACTGCTCTACTTTCAAAAATAGATTTATTAAAAAAAAAATAAAAAAGATGTGACAGTTTGTATTCTATCAACGATTTATTAATAGTTAAAATGGTCAACTATATGCGATCATATAGAGAACCATTTTTTCCCAGAATATTCCGACATGATCTTAAAAAAATGCCTGGATAGGATTATTTATTCAAATTTGTTTAGGAAATTTCTGCGGATCAGGGTTTATAGTTACAGCAATTGAATTGAAAAACCACAAACGTGCATACATATTTTCAGTATCCACTACTATGATAAATGCATGCTACTTCCGTGTAAATTACTTACACAGGATCGTAAGCACGAGGAATGTTTCTCTACCAATCTCAATAAATATAAGCAGGATTATAAGCTCTTTAATAATATTATCTATAACGGAAGACGGACTTCTGTTTCTCACAGAAGCCTATAAGGGGAACACTTCATTTTTTTTTCAGTCTGTTATCTCGATTTTTTTTTATCGTTGTCTTGATTTTTTTGGTCGTTATTTTGATCTTTTTATCGTTATATTGATTTATTTATCCGTTATTTCGATGTACATGTATTAAGTCGTTGTCATTAAATCGTTATTTGGATTTGTGTTTTTTTCTTTCGTTATCTTGATTGGTTTGTATAAAACAAGTCGAGATAACGAATCACTTAATCGAGATAATAGACTAGATAAAAATGAAGTGTGTCCCTTCAAAGCTTCCAAAGTTTCAGTTTTCATCTATGCTGACATGTTCTGGACATTTTTTTCTTTTATAAATTTACTGACTGAAGTAAAAATAAAATTGGATTAGAGTAAGGATTTGAAACATACGACACAAAATTCCTAAAAGGAATTTTCAAGGCCGCCAGAATCATCATCAATAGACAAGTGCTATACATTAGCATTATCGTTTATGTTGTGTTGTTACACCATTGGCCCTTGTTAATGGATGGTTGAACGCCCAAAACCATGCAAACCATGCCACATTCTTCGGTATGCGTGTCCCAAGTCAGCAGGCTGTAATTCAGTTGTCTTAGATTGCTGTCTGTCATATTTGTTTTTTCCGTTTATTGGTTTGTCATAAATCAGGCCGTAGGTTTTCACTTTTGAATTGTTTCACACGTTGTCATGTCGGGACATTTAATAGCTTACTATACGGTATGGGCTTTGCTCAATGTGACCTATATGTGCTGGAGGTGTGATGAGATGATTACAGGCATAAAGTTTTACTTTGACAACATTTATGTACGTTTCGGCATAAAAGTTTATCGACAGATTGTAGGTATTCCCATGGGCACCAAGTGTGCCCCTTTAATAGCAGACTTGTTCCTGTACTGTTATGAATCACATTTTTATGGCCAAACTCAGTAAAGACCCGTCTAAATGCCATTCAATTGATACATTCAACAACACTTACCGTTAACTTGATGTTATATTTCGTTAAAAAATAAAGAATTCTCTTAATATACTGCCGAAATTTACCCACAACAACTTACTTTAAATAAATCAAATATTATCAACAATACGTGTCTTTTCCTAGATTTAGATATTTCAGTTTTACACCAGAAACTCTACAAAATTATTTACGACAAAAGGGATGATTTTTCTTTCCCTAATGTTAATTTTCCTTTTTTGGACGGTGATGTTCCTCTGGCACCATCTTACGGTGTTTATATATCACAACTCGTTCGTTATGCCCGTGTCTGTAGTGACGTTTTGGATTTCAAAGAGCGTAATCTATGTTTTTCTGGTAAATTATTAAGTCAGGGATTTCGTTACCACAAATTACTTAAAACTTTTACTAAATTCTTCCATAGATACAAAGATTTGGTTTGCAAGTTTGACTGTACCTGTAAAAACTTATTTCTACATCCTAAATCTTACGGTGATGTAGCCCGGAAATTTATATATGATCCTGGTAAAACTTATCTATCCTTTAAATAAACTTGTTCTAAAAGGTTACCAATTCAACACTGTAATTAGATCTGTGAATATTGTTTTTATTGGTATAAATATTGATTTTGTTATCAGTAAATTAAAATTATACTAATAGTTTTGTTATACACATATGCACTTTAACGGTACTACAATCTGTCGATCCTTTATTTTGGTATTGTACAAGGTCATGCTTTTCTCTGACAGTTAATGACATCTTTACACTAAATCCATTGGATGTTGGATGTGTACTGATTGATATTTTAGTCTTTGATACATGATTTTTATTAGTTGTTATTGGCTTTGAACTAGCTGTCAGTAACTGCGAGTACTCTCAGATCTGTACTTAGTGTCCTTTTTGTTGTTGGGGATGAGGGATGGATAAATACCCTGCCACGTCCGGTCTTTGTTTACGTTTGATGTTTTTTCTGCTTTGTATCAATCTGATGAGTTAATCCCTTTTCAACTGATTTTTATAGTTTGTTCTTATGTTGTGCTGTTACACCACTGTCTCAGGTTAGGGGAGGGTTGGGCGCTCACAAACATGCTTCACCCCGCCACATTCTTTATGTGCCTGTCCCAAGGAAAGAGCATGTAGTTCAGTGGTTGTCGTTGGTTCATGTCTGTCATATTTGTTTTTCGTTACTTGTTTTGTTATGAATTAGGCCGTTAGTTTTCTTTATTGAATTGAGGTTTCATGTCGGGGCCTTTTATAGCCGACTATAATATATGGGTTTTTCTCATTGTTGAAGGCCGTAAGGTTATCTATAATTGCTTACATCCACTTAATTTGAACTTTGGTGGATAGCTGTCTCATTGGCAATCATACCTCATATCCTTATTTTTATATATACCACAACTCCTAATTATGATCATTTGGTAAACACTTCCTTAATCCTCATCAGAAATATATTTAGATGAACTTTTCTGCATTTTTAAAGCTTTCAACTGCCAATGCGCCATGCTCTTAGTAAATTTTATATGAACAAGAGTGAATATTTTGCATAGATATGCGGTAAACAAATACGGTTCATTTATAGTTCACAAGTGTTTTCGATGGGAATTAAAGGACAGATATTTGTCTTGATAATTACTGTTATGACTTGAGACTTAAAATATTCAAGTAATTTTCAAAAAAAGTAGCAGAATTGTAATGAAGAGCTCAGTATAATCCTTACCTGCATTCTCCGGGAGTGTCGCAGGACCCATGACTGCAACCCGTTTTACATATAGCTGGAAAAGATATGGTATAACTTGTAATTTAGTATGTTAGTATACGAAGATACGTAAATATGTTGTTATTGAGCATGAAAGGTAAACAAGTTAACTATATCAATCATTAACAATCCATGCTTAGCCTGTAATTCCCCGAGTACGATTATCGTACTCAGACTCAGAAACCAACCAATCAAAACACTGGATTGAGTATTTCGAGCACACACTCCGTAAAGTTTTATAACTGAGAACGCTGATGTGACGTCGAAATCTATGTTACCTTAGTGAAACTATCGAGTTGTCGGACAGTTACTATCACAGCTTATACTTTTTGGTAAATTAACGAATCGTGATTATGGTTCAGTTTGATCTATACCGTTATTTTCCTTGGCTGTGCTTTTGTCTGTTCCTTATCCAATCAATATATATAAAGGACCGTTGAGATCTCACAAAACGTGTTTAACCCCGCTGAATTTTTGCGCCTGTCCCAGGTCAGGAACCTCTGGCCTCTGTTAGTCTTGTATGGGTTTTTTAATTTGGTTCATTTATATGATTCGGAGTTTAATGTGACGTCCATTTTCTCTGAAGCAGTTTACATTTGTGTTTAGGGGCCAGCTAAAATCTGCCTCCGGGTGCGAGATTTGTTCGCTGTGTTGAAGACTCATTAGTGACCTTGAGCTGTTTTCTGCTCTTTGGTTGAGTTGTTGTCTCTTTGACACATTCACCGTTTCCATTCTCAGTTTTATTCGTTATCTATTTTATAGGTTTATTGTTAAATATAACATACTATTATGTTGTAATGTTACACTAATGTCTCAGGTTAGGGTGAAGGTTGGTGTCTGTTAAAACGTTTAAACCCGCTGCATTGTTATGCAACTTTCCTAAGTCAAGAGCCTGTTGTTCAGTGGTTGTCGTTTGTTGGTGTAGTTCATAGGTGTTTATTGTTTCTCTTTTTTATATAGATTATACAGTTGGTTTTCCTGTTTGAATTGTTTTACACTAATCATTTTGGGGCCCAATATAGATTGCTGTTCGGTGTGAGATAATGCTCTGTGTTGAAGGCCGTACTTTGACCTATAATTATTAACTTTTTATACATTGTGACCTGGATGGAGAGATGTCTCATTGGCACTCATACCACATCTTCTTATTTATATAGTATTAAAATTTAGTTTTGAATATATTTTTGAAACCATTTGATTTGATTTAAGTTGGAGGGGACAAGGAAGGATTTTAAAAGATCTATCATATTTTTTTCTTCTCCAGAATCGAGATCAAAGACGAATATATATATATATATATATGTCATTATATTGACAATAATGTTATTCCCAGTGGCTTATGTATTAAAGCACTGCCTCAAACTACCGGCAACCTGTCTGATACATTTCTACGTAGGTGGGATCAGACCCTATTTCACTGTTCCCTCCGTCTACTCATACTCCTTAGAGGACACTGTATTGAACATCTTAAAAACTTAACACTTAAATTTGACTCCTTGTCTCACGCTTGCAAAAAAGATCTAACAGCAAGCGAATTCGAGAACATCCAAGAGCGCTTGAGAGATTTAACCAACACTAAGACCGCCACTCTCCGCTCCAGACAAAGATGCAAATTTCAACGGGATGGTACTTCTTTCCCATCCATTAGTACAAAAGAAAAAAATAATAATAAAACCAAAAACAGACATTTCAGACGTAGACCTCAAGTCCTCAGCAACAAGATCAATACCGTTGTCAATCTCTCCAGCAAACAACTTACTGAGGACGAAACTTCATTACTATCCAGAGGCCTAAACTTTTGTCCAGTCCCAGGTCCAGTGAATGATACTAAATTGTCTGATGAACTGGATAATTTTGCCAGGAGCCTCCGCATCAAGGAACATTTTGCATCGAAAGAGGACGATAGCACCACCTCAGATAGTGACTCTGACGACTCCAACGAATATAGATTTAGAAAGAAAAGTAACTGGGTCCCTAAACCAAGCAAAAATACCACCTTAGAATCATTTATAGACAATGTTAAAACGGATATACTTACAAATGTAAAAATAAATAATCAGACCTATGACAATTTAACACCTGGTGAACGTGTGGCTTTAACAAATTTGAGAGATAATGACGACATTGTTATTAAACCTGCAGACAAAGGGAGTGCAGTTGTCGTCATGGACAAATCTAACTATGTCCAAGAGGCCATTCGCCAATTAGATGATGACCGGTTTTACAAAAAACTTAATTCGGACCCCACCCTCCAATTCAGTGAGGAAATAACAGAATGTTTAAAGGAAATGTGTGACAATAACATCATTGATATAGATACTCTCAAATATTTAAAACCTGAAGATTCTGAACCTGGGCGATTCTACCTGCTCCCTAAAATTCATAAACCTGGTAACCCAGGAAGACCAATCGTCTCAGCTAATGGTCATCCCACCGAAAAAATATCCGAATTCGTTGATTACTATCTTCGACCACATGTAGAAAACTTGCCATCTTTTATAAAAGATTCTACAGATTATCTACTAAAAATGCAGGATTTAAACCCTCTACCTGCCAATACTACTCTTGTCACAATGGATGTCACCTCCCTCTATACGAATATTCCCCATGCGGATGGCATTGAAGCATGTAGAGAAGTTTGGGACTCTCGATCTCTTAAAATTGGACCTACTGAATGCTTAGTAGAAATGCTTACTATGGTCTTGAAAAAGAACAACTTCACATTCCAAGGAGAACACTATTTACAGACAAATGGCACTGCTATGGGTACAAAAATGGCTCCATCTTATGCCAATATATTAATGGGTAAAGTTGAAAAGCAACTGCTGGAGTGCTCCATCGAAAAACCGCTTTCCTGGTATCGATTCATTGATGACGTTGACATGAAATGGGACAAGGGAGACCAAGAATTACAAACTTTTATAACAAATGCTAACAATCAACACCCTACCATCAAATTCACCCATGAAACATCTAATTCCACCATAAACTTCCTTGATACATCTAGCACCCTCTCTGTAGGTATAATAAACACAGATATATACTCTAAACCTACAGATACTCATCAATACTTGTCGCCTGAAAGTTGCCATCCTCCACACTGCACGAAGAGCATTCCATACAGCCAAGCTCTCAGAATAAGGCGAATCTGCTCCTCTGAAGACACTGCAAAACAACGTCTGGGGCAGCTCAAGGGACATTTGAAAAGAAGGGGATATAAACACAAAAACATCAAAAATAGTTTTCGAAAGGCGGAATCCATCCCCAGAAGCAGTCTGCTAACTTACAAAGAAAAACAGAAAAGTAAAAGAATCCTATGTGTGCTCACCTAACATCCATGCCTGAGAAATAGTTTCAAGACCATTCGTGATCATTGGACAGCAATCAAGAAACATTCTAAGTTATCCAAAATCTTTCCTGAGCCTCCCATGATTGCCTTCAAACAACCTAACAGCCTGAGAAATATACTTGTCCGTGCTGACCTTTCCAAACCTAACCATACTGTAGGTAATTGCCAGCCTTGTGGGGATAAGCGCTGCAAATGTTGCAACCAATTGCAGCATTCATCAACATTTCACAGTAAGACCACAGAAAAGACATACAAGATCTTCTGCAATGTCAACTGCAAAAGCTCAAACGTGATTTACGTTCTTGAGTGTCCTATATGTGGTCTCCAATATGTTGGTGAATCTATGCAGCCATTTCACAAACGCCTTAATGGCCACAGGAGTGACCTCACAAAAAAAAAGTATATTCCTGTCAGCCAACACTTCAGGTTACCAGATCACAATCAGAAAGATTTTGATCACATGAAGATCCTTGTGATCGAACAGGATTGTACATGGCAAAATAGGCAAAGAGAGAATCGGGAGAAGTTTTGGATAAAAACACTGGGTGTCCTCCATCCAAATGGAATCAATAGAAAGAAATAATTTAATTTACAGTCTAATGTTTATATTATGATATTCAGGATTTTGGATTAAAATCAATCGACCAAAACTTACCTGTATTATTACTGATCTATGTTTACACCTTATACATTATATATCAGTATTGTTAAAACTTTTAACACTGAGGAAGGCCATTTGTTGAGCCGAAATATTTGCAATTATTGTATAATTTATATCATCTGTTCAGTTTTTCCATCTTTGTGCGATGATATTCAACACTTTTTAGTGTTTTGTTTTCCATCTATTTATCGGTATTGTTACACAATCTTTTAGACTCATATAATTTTCCCTGTTTGTGTAGTATTGTCAATTTTGATGATCCAATACCTATTAAGTTTACTGGTTGGTAGATTCTTATAGACTCTATATATATATATATATATATACAAGTCTAAATTGAAAACAACGTTCAAACCTATGATTGCGTTGGATAAAAACCGCAAATTTTATACGTGTGCATGCAAAACAAATTTCTTGTTAGAGGGGTCTAAATACAGCACAAACAACATTTTCCAAAAGACCAAAATAGTGAAAAAGTATATTTTAACAAAACGCATTTGATTAACAGGTCGAACAACAAATGTTCTTAAACCCTGTTGACTGCCATTGGCGATTGCCAAATAAACGGATCACCGATGTAATAAATGGATTTATACACAAGACTAAATTGAAAACAACGTTCAAACCTATGATTGCGTTGGATAAAAACCGCAAATTTTATACGTGTGCATGCAAAACAAATTTCTTGGTAGAGGGGTCTAAATACAGCACAAACAACATTTTCCAAAAGACCAAAAAAGTGAAAAAGTATATTTTAACATAACGCATTTGACTAGCAGGTCGAACAACTGATGTTCTTAAACCCTGCTGACTGCCATTGGCGACTGCCAAATAAACGGATCACCAGATGTAACAAAATGGATCTAATAATAATTTATTATCAAACAGAAAACAATAAACTTGCGGAAAAGATGGTATACCGCAAACAAAAGGTGCAAACATTTGTACACCATATCCGGATTTCGACAATTAATGTCTCTTCAGTGATGTTTGGAATCGAAACGGTATTTGGAAGGCCATATAATTTACCTCAATTTAGGATAGACTCTTGAATTTTAAAGAGTCGAAATAGGATGAATGGATCATATAAACCCGAAGGCAAATATAATACAAGCCCAAACGAAAAAATATAAACAAGTCTAAATTGATAACAACGTTCAAACCTATGATTAAGTTGGATAAAACCATATATATAGATATATACAAATAGAGCCAAATTGAATGTTCTCATGTGCAGAGAAAGGGAAAACAAGAATACAAACCTTTATCACATTCCGATCCCATCCAGCCCTCCATACAAACTTTATCACCAGGAGAATACAAACCTTTATCTCATTCCGATCCCGTCCAGCCCTCCATACAAACTTTATCACCATAAGAATACAAACATCACATTCCGATCCCATCCAGCCCTCCATACAAACTTTATCACCATGAGAATACAAACCTTTATCACATTCCGATCCCATCCAGCCCTCCATACAAACTTTATCACCATTAGAATACAAACCTTTATCACATTACGATCCCATCCAGCCCTCCATACAAACTTTATCAACATGAGAATACAAACCTTTATCACATTCCGATCCCATCCAGCCCTCCATACAAACTTTATCCCCATAAGTATACAAACCTTTATCACATTCCGATCCCATCCAGCCCTCCATACAAACTTTATCACTATAAGTATACAAACCTTTATCACATTCCGATCCCATCCAGCCCTCCATACAAACTTTATCACCATGCGAATCACACTTGTAATGTCCAAATGTATCATTTCGTGGTCGACAGAATTTTGTACACGTTGTATTATAATAATGTATATCACAAACCACCCGTATTCTGTAGATTAGACTAGCTGTGGGTCCATTATGTGTTCTTGTATACCAGTCAGGTCCCGGCAGCAATATACCCGAGTAGGATGCACGTTCGATGATTTGGCCATCATCTGTTAGAAAATAAAAAGAAAAAGGTCAGATCATCTGTCAGAAATAGAAAGAAAAAAATTGGGGTGAGCCTTCGAGAAAATGTAGCCATCATCTTAAAATAGAAAGAAAAAAGTCAGATGCACGTTCGATAATTTGGCCATCATCTGTCAGGAAATAGAAAGAAAAAAGTAGGATGCACGTTTGATAGTTTGGCCATCATCTGTCAGATAATAGAAAGAAAAAGTAAGACGCATGTTTGATAATTTGACCATCATCCTTTATAAAAGGTTAAAAGGGAAAAAAAACTCAATGTGCTTTTAAGATATCCACTATCGTCCTTGAATTTTTAGTGGAAAGTTACCTCAATGTTAAAAACACGGAGGGAGTTTAAGAATAATAAATCTTCCGATGAATAGAAGAAATATTGATAAAGGTTTTGAAGAATACAGACAATTTTCTTACCTTGAACTTTCCCTGAACCCCCTGCCAGTTACAAGACATTGAGGACAATACATTAAACCAGACCAGGCGAGTGAAACAGAATTTAGTTTTTAATTATTTTTACATCTTTGTAATCCATCCTTTATTCAAAGATCTTCAAAGTGTGTCGGTATGGCAAACGTAATAACTGTACGATTTTTTTTTTCTGATTAATGAAAATAAAAATTACCACTACTTAACAGGGAACACTTCATTCTAATTTTGGAAGATAAAATGGATATGTCAGTTTTAGTCACAAGTGATGATGTTCATCATTTATGAAGTCGACATTTATATCATTAAAAAAATGATGGCATACAACATGATCGTTTATAACTTTAGTGTTATCTGGCAAATCATTGTTTACATTAATGGGATTAAATAGATTAATTCTTGTACTGAATATTTGCTTAGTGCTTATTATTATTTACAAACGGAAATAATATTGATATAATCACATTCTTTTATTCAAAGAATTTAATATAAAACGGCGATTTATTGGAATTGTTGATTTTATTTCATTTTGAAGGAACGTATTTAGTTATTAATTAAGGAGATGCATGGTATACATCAATGAGACAGGAACCCAACAAAATCAAAAAGACAAACTGATTTCAGAATCGCCTCGCTCTCCCCCTTTTTTCTAAAATTCAAGACAAGTTTTGACATTATTGCAATCTGGAAGAATTTAGAGCTCGGAAATAAAACAATCCGCTCCGTTATACTAGCCTTCAGGGGCTATACAAAAATTCAAAACAATCTGCCTCATTCCTAAATATATATTATAAGCTTTGCAGAAATATTGTATTCATTCTGAACTATACTAGTTGATATGCTAAAGAATTAGCATATTAAACCGGAAACGAAAAGAAAACACATTGAGGAATATGGACATAATCGCGGGGAAATACTATGATTGTTTTATTTAAATCTCAGCCCTCTCCGTTTGAATCTCGATCAGTATGATAACAACAGATACATATAATCGAAAGTAAATCTAATAAAAAAACAGAAATCTGTTCAGAAAGTCGCTTAATTGTAAAAAAGCCCGTTTGCAGCAGGGGGTTTAAAAGTGGCCAAATGACCGCTTGACTTCGATCTACGATCTGCGTCTTTATGGTAGTAATTGAATAGAACAAACAACTAATCAATAATTCATTTATTTCTTTGGCAACGAATTTTCTGCATGCATAGTAGAGGATGGTGATGGGGTTTTCATAATAGATAAATGGACCAAAAATTAAATTGCATAGCATATTGGGGTGCTAAAATATATGAAGAAAAAAAAGAGAGTAATTTGACAAAAAAATAATAAAGACTACAGAAAATGGCATAAAAAGTTAAAAAAAAAAAACAGAAATGAAGATTCCCCTCCTTTAATAAAATCAAGACCCTCATAGTACGATAGCGTAAAAATGGTGAGAAGATTGCGTAGAAGAAATGTCTGAAATGCTGTTATGATGTAATCTAGAGAATATTATCGACAGTTTACATTATCAACCAGCTGTATAAGATAAGTTATTATATATATCATGAAATGTAAAAACATATACATAGATATGCTCTCTCTTATAATTCTCCAAAATTTTCAAAATATACTAATGAAATTTATAACCCTCAACTTTCTTTTACTTTTTGAATCATCGTTGTCCTCTATTCGATCTTGATTTAAGAATTATTACGGAAACCTTTATTAGATTATGAGTTTGAATGTCCCTTTGGTATCTTTCGCCTCTCTTAATCACATACCGGACTACTTTTCCAAATCGCGATAACGATTTGTGACGCCACATTGATCAAGTAATTGATAAAGTATAGATCAACATATTTCAGTTTTCTATATTAGGATTAGGAATGTTAGGAAACATAACAATGTAAGTACGGATTCGAAACATTGGCTCTGGGCTCCAAACTATGGACTCCCGGATACATACTTATATACTCCGCTTCCCCTCAAAGCGATCTAGATTCATACAAACGGATCTCATGATCCAGGTACGTTATGAAATCCTTTCTTGTACAAAGGTTCGAATTTTGGAAGAGATTTTACAAACATGCTAGGGCATGACCTAAAAATACTTGGTTTTAAGGTTTCTTTGAAAGAGATAAACTTCTTATGGTTGACAACTTTACAGACTTCTCGAGGATACGATAGCTGATCATAGTTTATTCCAATATACACCCATTGTTTTCAAAATTATGGTCTGGACGTTCTTGATTCTTAATGAAGATAAGTAAAGAAAATGCACGTATCCAGAAACGAAATCTAGAGGATAATGAAATCTGATTTCTGTTGTAAATTATTTTCTGTTCATTTTGCTATTCTATGACTGATTTTGGTTTGCTAGATATTGAGAGAGAGAGGATTGAGTACTATACAATCTAAACCTTTTTGTACAGATTAAAGCTTTAGTCGTCTTTTTTTTACTCAGTCACGTGTTCAAGCGGTTTTTTTTTAAGTCAGCAATCTCGTCAGTGGCTGTCTTTAGTTATACTTTGTTTTTTGTCCGTTAGGGAATTTGGTGTTGGTGATAGATCTTTGATTATCTCTCTGTTGATTGACTCGTATTTCTGGACTCGGGCAATTTAAAGCGTGACATGCGTGCAACGAGACAATTCATAAAATAACAAACAAAATATGGAATTCAAAGAGCAAAACTTAGTACTTAAGCCTTGGACAGTAAAAATCCAGGAAAGGTAAGCATAAGTTGTTAATTTCTGTGTCATTTGGTCCCTTGTGGAGAGTTGTCTCATTGGCAATCATACCACATCTTCTTATTTTTATATATCCTGCTTCGCACAAGACATCCGTCTTATTGAAGGATATCTGATAAATACAAAATTTTCTAATCACGATGATTAATACTTGTTTTATTTTCCTTCTTAGACATAAAAGCATGCGATGCATGCAAACATGATTATAGGTATGGACTCACGTGAAAGTGTGTCTTGATCCCAGGCTTCTAATGTTAGACTGTACGTCAGCTAAAACGAGAGAAAACCACATAATATAAACACAAAAATAGACACAAAATATGATGTAAATACAATCACAAATAAGATTATATATAGAGTACTAATTCAAAATCAAAGAATTGTTTATTAGTTCTTTGTTCTTTGATATACTGCTGTACAGTAGTCTTTACTGAGCAGACATGGAGTGTTTACAAATTTCCATTTCGTCGTAACGGCTAATATTTCATGCATCTTCAGTAACTAAGTTGGAAACACAAATAAGCAATATAGTTGATACACTGAACCCTCATAGTCATTCATATTGCGTCTCTAACAATAATTGGAATTAGTTGGTCGAAATGCCGGGAAAAGCAAGTCTACAGTATTATCAAATCAACAACCAAAACAAGAGAAGAATTGGAAAAAATGTCAGACAAATGAGAGACAAATATTTTAACATAGATTGTCAACAGTGTTATGGTCACATTCTTAACATAGATTGTCAACAACGTTGTGATCGAACTAGGAGATTTTCTTCACAAGAACCACCATCAGCAACGCCCTTATATATACTGTAAAAATCGTGCTTAGAAATTAAACACTTGTATTACATGTTTAGATCTAAACGTGTTTAGGATTGTGTTTAATTTCTAAACACGTTTCTCAGTAAGCACATAATATCTAATCATGTCTTGAATTTAAACACTTTTAATGTGTTTTAAAATGAAAGTGTTTAGATATTAAACACTTATTTCTAAGCTAAAGACGATTCTAAACACAATCCTAAACACATTGTACTGAGACACGTTTAGATCTAAACATGTAATAAAAAGTGCACAAAAGATGTGCTTAGAAATGTGTTTAGGATCTAAACACCATTTTTACAGTGTATATACACTATTTATGGTATCATAATAATATTTCTTTCTTAGCGTATTTGTTTTTTAAAGCTTAAAGTATTGTAAGTATATACAATAAGTCATTACATACAACTATACCACATATTTAATGATTAATCAAACAATAAATCAGGGGGAAAATCCATGTAAATCAAACTGTAATGGCCTTTTGAATGGTTGTAATACCAAGAGAACATTGTTACAGTTCTAAATGAATGTAACATATGGTCACGAATAATAGATTGAAATTTCACAGATTTTTGTCGTATTTATTTGTAAATATTAAAGTATAGAGTTAAGAGTAGAGAATGATTGAACAAATAAATTATTCAATGGATGTACTTGCATGAACTGGTCATTGAATATACCAGCTGACGGTATTTATGTTTCTTTATTTTCATACACTAAGTTTTTTAAAACACGTTAACAGTTGTTTCAATAGAGTTCGGCAGGATATATGTCAATTATGTACGATAAATTCCTCTGGGAAAAGTGACATACAAATGTACGTTTGTGACATCGCCATTAAGACTTGGTAACAATTTTGTGCTTGCCATAAGCAACATAACGGGCGCCACTAGCGAAGCAGGATCTGTTTACCATTCCGGTGCACCTGAGATCACCCCGTTTCTTTCGTTTTTTTTCCTGGCGTAGTCAGTTTCTCTTCCACTTATGAGTTTTGAATGTCCCTTTGGTAAATTCCGTCTCTTTTATATCTATAGGAACATGTGACATAAACACAACTATGGAACAGGTGACGGAAAACACAACTATAGGAACAAGTGACGAAAAACACAACAACAAGAACAAGTGACGAAAAACACAACTAAGAGAAGAGGTGACGAAGTATTCACGTGTTGATATGTAATCACATTATAAATCTTCAATGGTATTTTCATATGCATTGCATTGTCGTTATTTTGTTATCGATAGAAACCTTCGCTTGTATTTACACTGAACAAATTATAGAACTCCCAAGTTCAGGAAATATTGCGTGCAGGTCCATTGATCTGCACTGATAATCACTATGAATGTAAAATGCCAGAGTAAAATATATTCACTTTGCAACCTTGCGAGACAATATGTACTATTAGTATATCTAATCAAGTTAGATGCATCAATATATCAAACAAAAACATTTTGTGTACTCTGCATCTTTGAATGTAAATGACATTAATCAACGAAAATTTATGCAAAGATAAAAAGTTATTAACAAAAAGTACTTAATTTTAAGATTTATTATTAAAACTCTATTTTCTGGCAAGTTTAGGGAAAATATCTTCATGCGTGCGATCCTCACCGGAATAATTACAACTTGTCTGGTAGAGTCCTGATTTGGTACAATTACATTCGAATGCAAGTAAAGGGTTGAACCATGAAGGTTTTACTGGCCGCCTAACCTTCCACTTGTATTTATTAATCATTTATGTTCCAATAACGTATCTTGAAGTCCATGCCCGCAATGAATCGTGACTGTTTAACAGATAAACATACTATATGCTATTTGTAGGGAAAACGGTACTATTACATTTTCCCAGCATTAGGTTGGCCTTTTGTGTACCCAAGGCAGGTGAAGGAAGTCAAATTAGGAGCGCTGTGATTGGATGTAAGGGTACAATATATTTTTTTATTTATCTATGAATAACTGCAGTGTGTATATTTACAATATAAATTTTAAAACCTATTGAAATATTTTCTAGAGAATTATTCGAAAAGGCTTCCAAAATTTCATAAATTTGGTGTAAAATGACGGTGGGCATGGATAACATAAACAAGCTCCGTTGGAAATTGGTCATGATACTATTTGGCTTCAATTTTGAAAATAGAATAATAAAGTACTAACACCACACATAACTGTTTTATCCAGGTTTTTATTATAAAAAGTGGTAAATTTAGAAAATGTTAGTATTGTCGCCTATGGCAGAATAAATAGTACCGTTTTCCCTGTATGTATGCACCACCGCACAACGTAACGGACACCCCTCAGCAATAGCAGTTACGGTTTTTTGTGCATCCAGAGTCAGTCATATCCTCTTACACACGCATTTAATTTAGCATTCCCAATCATTCGGACGCGACTGAGTATTTATCAATCCCGCCTAGTCAATGTGACATTATGCAAACTTGTATGCTTATTTTCATCGCAATATAGCTGGAAAACTGTATATACAAACGAAATCAAACAAATATGAACAAATAAAAAATGACTCATTAATATCCAAAAAAAATAGGATAAATCTAGAAAGGACAAATCATATGAAATTTAATATAGAAGCAAAAACCTTGCAAAACATAGACACATGGTCACCTTGAATTCTCCTGTCCGACATGAAAACCTATGTTAAAGAGCGACGTCCATATGGGTGTGCAATAAGTATAGATAAACAGCTACACAGCTTCTCTAGTACAATCTTGATGTACATTTAGTAAGATATATATAAACTGTATATTTGTGAAGATGTATATACAAAGTTAATATATATCTTTAAAAATGTAGTAAGTGGATATATATCTATCTCCGTCACTCACTAACCCTTTCTCAATAACTTACTCACGTCTCTTCCACCCAAATCTCTTCTTTGTTCCATCTCTTGTCCACTCGCACTGTTTCTCTCACCCACTCTCTGTCTCTTTCAATCACTGTCTTTTACCTTCTCTCTCTCTCGTTCGCTTACCTTCTCTAACTCTCATTCACCCACACTCTCTATCTCACTCACACTAACCAAAACATTTTCTCATTCACGCACACTGTCCCTTCTCTCGTTTGCTTACTCTCATTCACCCAAACTCTCTCTCGCATTCACCCCACACTCTCCCATTCACCTACAGTCTGTCTCGCTCACACACTCTTCGATTCGCTCACTATCATTCACCTACACTCTGTCGTTCTGTCGTTCGCTCACTCTCCTCTCACACTCTCTCTCGTTCGCTCACTCCCTCTCTAATTCGCTCACTCTCATTCACCCCACACTCTCCCATTCACCCACAGTCTGTCTCGCTCACACACTCTCCGATTCGCTCACTCTCATTCCCCAACACTCTGTCGTTCTGTCGTTCGCTCACTCTCCTCTCACACTCTCGTTCGCTCACTCCCTCTCTAAGTTGCTCACTCTCATTCACCCACAGTCTCTCTCGCTCACACACTCTCATTCACCGACAGTATCTCCGTCTCTCGTGCGCTCCCTCTCATTTACCCACACTTTCTCTCGCTAACACACTCTCAATCAACCACACTCTGATTCATTCACACCGTCTTTCACACACACTGTCCCTCATTCACGCACACTTTGTCACTCAGTTCGTTCACTGTCACAAGCACTCACTCGATCATTTTTCTCTCTTACACACCTCCCAGTGAATCCTCTCATTACTATACTATCACTTAGTAGAGAAAAGAGAATCCTAATGGCTACAACATACCAAGAGTTCTACTCCTTCAGGGCTGTGGTTGTCACAGTCCATCGGGGATGACACCAGTTTCTACCATTGTCTAGGAAAGTTCGGTACACATGTCTTCAGTTGCCTTCATTAGGTATGCGTACGACGTTAGTAAAGAAATTGTAAGTAAACGTTTTATTACAATTAAAAGTAGATATTTTGTGGTATTTTAACATTTTGTATTTGACAATTGTATCTGAAATAAAGAACCTATTTTATTTTGTTTCCGTTGGTACTTTGCTTGTTGAATATCCTATTACTTTTCTAGTTCAGTTATCTTTATATTTTTTCTTATTTCGTCTCCTTAAAAAATATTTATCGCAGCCTGAAATAAAGGGTGCTAACTGTGATTCCTTTATATTTCATTGTAATGCAACAACATAAGAATATATATGGTTAAGATATTTTCAGTTCACGTGTAATCAGTGAAGCGTTAGAATATAAACACAATCTTAGGATGCAATATTAAACGATAAAGAATTCTGTTTGAATACTATTCTAATATACGTGTATTTTTGTAATCACTACAAGTGTTGAACAAATTTGGGGTGATACTGATATTCATTTTCTCCATCTCAGAAAACCGTATCAGACACCCATCATCATCTCATAAACAAGTATACCATCTGTATAGATGCATATAAAGTGTACATTTGTAAAGATGTATATAAATTACACATTTGTTGAAATGCATATAAACTGTACATCTGTTGAGTTGCACGTAAACTGACTGTGCATGATGCCATCAGTTAAAATGCATAATGTGTACATCTTTAAAGATAGATATAAACCGTAAATATATATATTAACTGTGTATATACATCAGATGTATATAGTTTATATACATTTTCATAGATGTACAGTTTATATGCATCTTTACGGATGGACATTTTATATACAACTTTACAGAGTAGATGCATCTTAACCGGTATACAGTTTATATGCATCTTACTAAATGAACATCAAGATTGCTTGCAATAAATTGCTTGTTGTAATTGGGGTCGTTAAATACGATGCCTTGTATAGGGTAAGTGCCACGCTCTCAATCTTGTCCCTTGTACCAGTTCGACATGGGAACAGTACCAACACGAATTGAAAATGAATAGGATGTTTGATACATATCTAAGATTTCAAACTTATGTGAAGTCGACTTATACCCTCCCCTTTTTTTCCTCCGCATCATGGAACCTACCGTAATGTTTCCTTCATTAACGGAGTTAACTTTAACAAGTACAAGTTGATTCATTTTGAAAGGCAATTTTGGAGCGATAGTGTCTTTTGGTCTCAATTTTTACTCAGAAAATGTCAAAAATGTCGGAGTACAGAATTACAGAAAAATGGATTATTATCCAATGCTTTAAACATAATAATGTTTTCAACGAGATAAGACCAATTTCAGTTGATTTTTTAACACTTAATTGCCATTTTCAGAAAACATTAAAAACTTTGGAATAAATTTAAGTATCACAGCTACATATTCATAGTAATATGGTTGGTTGTTGTTTGTCAAATAGTTGAAGCATAGTTATAACGACATATTCATACTTATACTATTGTTGTGGTTTGCTCAACATCCAAAGGCAAATATATGAAGCATATTGTTTACGACAAATTCATACTTATACTTGAACGTCCATTGGCCAATATTTGAAGTATATTCAGGACGACAAATTCATACTTATACGATTGTTGGCAACTTGCAGTTCGCTTAACGTCCATTGACAAATATTTGAAGCATATTCCGGACTATGTATTCATCACATACTGAAGTCATATATAAGGAGTAATGACTTCATGACTGCCTAAAGATGCAATTTCGATAGTAAATTTTGGCAAAATCGAGGATTTTATCAAAGAAAAAATATATAATTCAAAGAGAAAATTAAAATTCTATCAGAAGAAAAGGAGCAGGGGCAATAAGCCCCTTATTTCGCCCAAATATTACTTCAAATTTTAAAGTTATCATACATATCCTTAAATTTGTCCTAACTAGACTAAGGTACAAGGTTTTCAGAAAATAAAAACAAATTTCACATTAAACGAACTACCATGGCAACAAACCATGACGAAATTTGTATATTTTATAAAATTTCTTGAATTTCCTTGTTTTTCATCAAATTCTAAGTATATTTAAGATTGGCAAAGTATGTGCGCACCCAAGAAACAACTTTATATTTGGTGAGATTATTTCAATAGTTATAATAAAGCTTCTCTTAAATTATTTTGTTGGTTCTTGGCTGCGCACGATATTTCCGTAATGGAAATAACGATGGAAAATTGCACAAATTCTGCATTTTTCATCTTTTTCATGAAAACGGTACATATTATGACGTAACTGTGACGTCATCATATGAACAATCTTATGTTTTTCATTTATATTTCTTCACTCTATGCATTTCCAAACATTATGTGCCAATTTGAAATAGTTGTCAAACATTTTATTTTCTTGGGCCAAAACCGGGCCTTAATGCCCCTACTCCTTTATTCATTTTCTTTCATATATAAAATTCATTCAGAATTTTGGTTACGGAAGTCGTTCGATGTAAGACCCCAAGGGTTAACTTTGGTATAGTAATATGGGTACTCCTTGACTTCTCCCGCTACACCCTAACTAAAGAAGGGCGTCTGTTGGTCTGTGTGGGATATATAATTAACTACGAAGCCACGTCAGATCGGAATGGGGATGTTAAATATAATGTTTCGAGAAGGGTGAGTGCCACGCTTGAGCGCCATGCTCTCTGCACATAAAGAAACTTACAATAACACTCTTCGGGTGTCCGTAGGGTGTCTGATGCTAGGGAAAATTCTGTCCAAAATGACCTCAGTTTCGAGTGGCAATCCAAATTTCCCGCCTTTCATCCCGGTCAATCTAGCTTGAAGAACTTATACCTGTTGTATTAATTGTTAATTGTTTTCGTCCTGAATGTGCAGGAAATACTTGCCACTGGACGTTAAGCATTCACCAACCAATCAATCAATTATATGCAAAATTCAACAAAACATTTAAAATATACAATATTCTTAATGTAACGGAATTTTCTTCAAAGGGAATGTCACGTACAGCTTTTAAATTGAATAACATTTTGATTTTATGGATACATATCTAATTGGTGTAAATCTTTTCAGTACATTATTATTTAAATATTCAGATCCCCCTGGTTTTCTGTTATACACATTCACAACAAAATCAATTCGCAATCTCCAGGCGAGGTGTCATTCCAATATCTTGGTAATTTTCATTTTCTTGACATGTGTAAATGATAAAGATCTTTGTAGGGGTCCCCATTATTATTAATACGTCACGTGTAGTCACGCATTATGGGATTTTATCGGACATATTTAGGTAATCTGCACTCTCGTGAGCTAAACACTTCCTTGATATTTCATTCATTTTATTCACGCAGACAGATATGTGTTAATAATGATCGAAGAAATATAAACAGAATCGCTTCCACAAAGGCCACACCGTATTAAGTGTGTGGTTCTTCGTGTGTTTACCCTGACAAAATAGTAGTGAACAGACGGTACTTTTATTTTTACCCCCCCCCCCCCCCCCCTCCCCCAACACACACCGTTTTAATTTCGATTAAAAAAATATTTACAAAAGTATGCGTGGTAGGAGATGATTTAAGTGCCTATCCATTTTTAAGAAGTATTGAAGCGAGTGAAAGCTTCTATATTCATAAATTCCACACTTGATTAAGAAATTGAGTACCATAAAGTGGAAGTTAAATCGAGACAATTTTGAGGTGGACGATTCTAAAGAACATTCTATTAATATTGTGGAGTCTATAGTGCTAGAGTTTGTGGTCTCATTAACGGTGTTCCCTACTGTTTTTTTCAAAATAACAAGACTGTATATAAATAATTGAGCTTAAAGAGAATGACAGGTCCATGTCCTTGTCAATTGAAAATTTGGCGGGAAATGATTCTCTCTAGATTTTTCATACATTTAATATTGGCATCTTTTTTTCTTTCAAAAACTATGAAAAAATAACAAGGATTGTATAAGATTTTAAAATATTACATTTTAAACTATATGCAATAAAATTTATGAAAAGAAAAGTAGGCGTTAGCGGGCAAAATTTTTATTGGCACTTCATGGATAAAACTAGAGGATTCCAAATATCTGACAAAAAGTCAAAAACATGAGTAGCGAACATCCTTAAGGTAACATTTTTAATCTTTGTTATAGATATCTAGATACAAAACTGTTAGTAATTTCAATATATACAAATTTTCGATGTTTATCAGATGTAGAACTTGGATGGAGAGTTGTCTCATTGGCACTCATACCACATCTTCTTATATCTACTTATACTATGAACTTAAAGGTATATTCAGTTAATCTGTTAAAAGAGGATTACATGAAAATGAAAAAGTTAGTTAAAGTTAATCAAACAGAAATTGTTATTTCGCTTCTGTCAACTGATGTATGAAATAGAATGACATCTAATATGAGATAACTGACATTAGAATTCAGTTCAAAATATATGAAATTGCTTGATACTATATATGGTAATATATATTAGTCTAAATTAAACCACATAATTTTCTTCAGAATTCACCGACTGTCATCTACTCCGTACATTGGAAGACCTACAAATTAAATTTACTTGGTATTGAAGCCTTAATTATTGTCATCGAGGAACCCCGGATTTAACATCCCTATTCCCGACTGGACTTGGCTGTTTATGTATGCATCACACACATACGACCCTATCTGTGAGTAAACTGTAGAACGGGAGACGTCTAGTTGACCATATTTCTATACCCTGTCAACCCTCTGGGTTTTAAAAGAAATAAATGGAGAATATGTCCATAGGACACAGATGATACCCCCGCTTGCATATAACGTTATAAAGGGACGTAACTAGTGAACTGTAAAAGTGACGCCACCCAAATTCGTATTTGATCTGTGTTTTATGGTAATAAGCATTGTGTATAAGTTTCATAACATTTTGTTGAGGCAAACTAAAGTTAGAGAACAAAAACGATAAATTCGGCAAGTTTTCCCTTTATAAAAGGACATCACCCGAGAACGGTAAAAGTGACGCCACCCGAATTCAAATTTGTTGGAGAACGGAAACAAAAAAATCAGCAATTTTTCCATTTATAAAGGGGCATAACTAAAGAACGGTAAAAATGAGGTAACCCAAATTCAAACTTGATCTGTGTTTTGTGGTAATAAGTATTGTGTATAAGTTTCATAATATTTGGTTCAGGCAAACTAAAGTTCGAGAACGGAAACGATAGATTCAGCAATTTTTCCATTAATAAAGGGGCATAACTCAAGAACGGAAGGTTAGAGTACTTTAGAGTTCATGATTTTGTGTAAATATAAATAAGATCTGTATGAGTGCCAATGAGACAACTCTCCATCCAAGTCACAATGTATAAAAAGTAAACATTTTTATAGGTCAAAATACGGCCTTTAACACGGAGCCTTGGCCAAAGAAATTGACTGTTCCTTATCCCATGTTCAGTTCATGATTTGGTACATGTACCAGAGAAAAGATTGCCTTCTTTAGTTCATGATTTGGCACAGGCTTTTGATTACTGAAGTTTTGATAGGTTGTAAATTACGTGAAAGTTGAGATAAGTTTGGTGCTATATCAATGATGTACAAAAATGTAGCCATTAACCAACAAGAACAGTTGCTTATAGATAATACTAACGGCAATGAAAACACGAGTAAACAGTTCAACATACTCAAC
Organism: Mytilus californianus; assembly: GCF_021869535.1. Classification (NCBI taxonomy): domain Eukaryota; kingdom Metazoa; phylum Mollusca; class Bivalvia; order Mytilida; family Mytilidae; genus Mytilus; species Mytilus californianus. The sequence goes on along the minus strand of NW_026262690.1, from coordinate 116,042,951 downwards.
AACAGTTGCTTTCCTAGTGCAAATGTGTTGGCAGTAACTAAGCAATCAGGAAATAATAAAATATCGTGACTGAAATAAACGGAAAATACCGATGACATTTGTATTTCAAATATTCTATAACTAAATCATAATCTCTGTAGCATCGTTGACAGTATGACGGAACCACGATACTTAAACAAAGACTCTAGGGTATATATCAACTGATAAATAATGCTGTTACATGTTTAATATCTGTTAATACACCTGCCTTCCAATACATACATAAATGAAAAGTGTACATGCCCTAAGGTTTTTTTTTCAAATTCCATCCGAAGTGTCTACCCATGTAATTACAACGTTGTTGTTTCCTTTACTACAATTTGTGCTCCATTTCAAGTTTCGTATAACAAAAGTCTAGGTACACTTTTGACTGCAGAGAGAACATAAACAAATTATAGCACTTTAGTGCTCTTATGTCCGTTGTTACTGTATATAGACCCCATTTAAATTTTCATTCAAGCACATACATACCAAAAATAGGATATATCTATGAAACTTCATGGAAAAATTATTTTAAAAAAATGAAAAAATATGTCCCGCTTTCGGTGCAAAAATTACATTAATAGATTAAAAAGCAACTTTGAAAGCCTTTCCAGACATTATCTAAATCGGATCAAAAATTAGAGAAAAGAGATGAAAACAAGTTCAGAATAAACTGCTTTACCTTTAATCACATGCTACTTATTCTATTTGATGATTTGAGATTACACAACGTGGAAGTAACGGTAAATCTATTTAAGAAAAAGGAAATGGGAAGACTTAATCTTGTCATTAAAGTTGTCATACCGGATATGAAAATCGACTGAGATGTTAATCCGCCCTTTGTAAAGAAATCATTATTCTTCGTCGATTTTAAATAAGTTTAATTATTGTTATACATTTTCAAATCGATATTCTCACCTGAAACAAATATTACCATTCCTGATGATCGAATAAAGAACAATAATTATTCAGAGACCGATGTTTACCTTGATAAAATGATTAGGAATAGATAGAGCTATCAAACTGTGTCATATTTAATTTATAGTGATAGGGCAGTACTCTCTTTCACTTCTCTCTTATTTCTTATTTGACAATTCCATTTAATTTTATTTTTTTTACAGTCTTTCGGTGAATAGTTCTTTAAGTATTTTTGACAATGACGATTTTTAGACAACTGTTTACAGAGTGGACACGTGTTGTTAATCTAAGGAGAGTAGAATCTTGATCTGAGCTTCAAGTTATCCATCATCCATAACGCACTTTAGCCACTCGCCTATAAAGCTTTATAGAAGATCAACTTGTACATATCCATGATTTCCAAATGTTCAATTAAATCGTCATACAAACTTTTAATGGACGTCCATTAAAAATCAAATTTTCTAAATGTATCTTAAGACAGAAGCTGCTTCTCTTTTCCATGATGTCTATATTTATCATTCTACAAAGTTCTACCATACACAACTGGGCCAGTGGTGTGTTACTCCAAGAAACAATACATCAACAGCTAAAACCCGATGTCGAAATAATGATGCAATTTTTATATTTTCATTAAATTAAATATTCATTCGATACAAAACAGAAAATATTACCACAATATTATTCGTTTGCATTTGATATCCGATTTAGATAACAGTCTTAAAGTAATTTTTTAACTGCTATCAAGATTACATTTGACTTTGCGTTCACCCTGAAAATTTCAAGAAAAGAATATTGTAAGTTGAGAAAGTCGGTATAGACCCACCCTCTTTCTCCCCTTTTTGTATAAAGCATTTAAAATCGTAAAGATTGAAGTAACAACAATAAAGAGAATGTCTGTTATATTTCTGACTAAATTAACACGAATTAGAAATAGTAAATAATAGTTCATTTCGATACTATTCTAATATGATTTGCATAGTTAAAGTGACATTAAATTCCAGTTAAACAGTATAAGTTGAAATAATTCAAGGCCTTTTTTTATTTTATTTTTTGGTATTGTTTCAAACATTTAAAAGAACGAAATATTGAATAACATTTCTCTCTTGACGGTCAAGTTTTTGTCAAAATAAGCTTACCAAAATCAGGAATATATTAACGACTTTCATAACAATGCGAGCCCATTTTCAGCTGTATAATGCTGTGCATTAGTTGGATTTTGCTTGTTCATGCGCCCGAAGCGCTTTTAAGGATCTGCTTTCATCAGGAACGCTTAAAGCCGAATATTTGAAAGCCAAAGATATAGAAGAACCGTAACAGTTGAAAAGCTAAATTTATTTAATATTACCAAAAAGAACATAAAAAACCAAATCCATTTAAAGTCAACTTTCCTGAGGAAGTTGAAACCTTAGTTTCTTGATAATTTACAAGTTTATAAAAGGACAATTTTAGAAAAAAAGTTTTTTATTAATCATGCCAGAACCGAAGTACTGACTACTGAGCTGATGATACCCTCGGGGACTGATAGTCCACCAGCAGAGGTATCGACCTGTGTTGTAAAAAATGAAAACAACACTTTATAAATTTTCATGCTTCCGAAGCGCCTTGGATTAACCTTCATCAGAAACGCTTAAATCTGAATATTTGAAAGCCAATGATGTATAAGAACCGAAACAGTTGAAGAGCTATATGACCAAAACGGACCTAAATAAATAGCCAAATCATCTAAGGTCAATTTTGTCTCAGGGAGTTGAAACCTTAGTTTCTTGATGATTTCTTAATTTATAAACGGACAATTTTAGGAAAACAAATGTCATTAAACATGTCAGTACCGAAGTAGTCTAACTAGAAGTAGCATGAAAACAGATGGGTCTGCGCATGCACAAAGAAAAAAAGACCTCCTTGATACGGACATGAAATCTGCGTAGTTTTTTTCAAATATTATTCTAAACTTCCTGAGAAATCTTGAATGATTCCTTTGCACATTTTGGAAAATAAACGTTATATCTTTGGCCGATTGCAGTTCTGATATTTTCAAGGACAGATAGTACAAATCCTTTGCACTTCGTTAACTTTCAATCTGTCTGGGTCTATCCAACGTTTTGTCAACTCAGAATGTCTGAGGCAATCCGTGTCTGAGCATGACATCGATAAATTTTAATTTCTTTCTTTTTTAACAATCCTTTATTGGCTGATCAGAAATGCTACAATATCGTGCTTTTGAAATGTAAAATAACTCTTAGATAAATATAAAAGACGACTTCATTTAAGTCTGTTATTCCCATATTATACCATCCTTTTCAATCTAATAAAACGAATATAGATATTTTTTGTACTGGTTTTTTTTTTACAGTTCGATGTTCTACTATTGTCATGAAAAGCAAGTTGATACTCTATTCAGTGAAGTAACATATTAAATGTTCTTTATCTAGGACACAGACATAATTCTTAAAAGAATCTTTAAGAAGATATTTACCAGGTTAGTTAGTTAAAAAAAACTAAGTTGATTACAAATACAATTTGGATCAAAATGTAGTACATTGTAATATATAACAAAATAGTTCCCCACTAACTATAGAGTGTACAAGTTTTAAAAAAAAAAGGAAGCAAAAAATAAACATTTTGTGGATATGAATTAAAGAGATTTTGGGTATACGCCCATGAGATAGCAACCGAACGATGCATATAACCAAAAGACATCTATAGAGGGTAACACAGAGTCTTCAACAAAATACAGGTATTTATAGAATATGTCTAACTCGTAATCGTCCCGAGTCTAAAAAATAATAAAATTACACAATGGTAATTTTTGGCAGAGAAATATACACATATATTTTCAGAAAAAGGGAGAAGGTTTGGTACCATTAAAACGTTTAATCCCGCTGCAAATGTTTGCACCTGTCCTAAGTCAGGAATCTGATGGTTTGTTGATGTGGTTCATAAGTGTTTCTCGTTTCTCGTTTTTATATAGATTAGACCGTTAGTTTTCCCGTTTGAATGGTTTTACACTAGTAATTTTTGGGGCCCTTAATAGCTTGCTGTTCCGTGTGAGCCAATGCTTCGTGTTGAAGGCCGTACCTTGACCTATACTTTTATAAATTGTTACTTGGATGGAGAGTTGTCTCGTTGGCACTCATACCACATCTTCCTATATCTACATATATGTCTCTGTTTTTGGCTAGGGTATTGGCAACCTAAGTAACATTCAACAGTTCTGTTAGCTGAGAACTTTTGAAAACTGTATGTAATAGTGTTGAAACATATAACCTAGTATGCAGATGGTATTATTATCGGAAGTAAAATTACACAAGCAGTGATAATGACCAAGTGTTAAAGTAATTCAATTTTCCTATTTGTATGCATCCGATGTGTATTTGGTGATTATATAGAGAACGCTCAGAGCAAAAATTGGTGCGATCAAAGAAAAACAAATAAAGGGGTCTATATATAAATAAAAGGACCTCAAAAGAATTGCCAAAAACAAGGTCAGCTTAAATCTTGCCTGAGGTAGTTGAAACCTTTAGTGTTCGTTAAATTTATCCCATGAGAACTTACAAATCATCGTCATACCGACATTTGATTCATACCGACATTTGATGATACCAACATTTGATGAAACCATCGTGAAATCAACACTTCACCAGCAGTGGTGCCGATTTTGTAAATCAATGTATAACGAACGGTTTTTAGGTGGGGTTTTTTTAGAGTCCCATTCAGGATTAGTCTTCACCAGCAACGCTTACAGCTAAATTTTGGTAGCAAAGATGCGAAGATAAATGGGGAGTAGTAACCAAAAAGAGGCTAAGTTTAAACCATCTAAGGTCAAACCTTCTCTGAACGAGTCTTTAATGAGATTTGGTCAAGTTTAAGACGGAATTTATCTGCACATACTTAAAAAAAAATTTAGTGAAAGAAATTAATAATGCAGAATAACGATAAAAGACAAAGAGGTAATTTCAGGAATTAACATAAAAAAATAAAGAGTACATAGTTGATGTGTATTCGTGAGTATTTTCCAAACTTAGATTAGACAAACAAATATAGTTGTGTTTCCTGTCTTCATACGTACCTGATATTTACATGCCTAGCCTAATACATTTTATGAACATTTTTGGTTAAGCGCCGTAAAGGTCCAGAACATTTCCCTATATCGTGTAAATAGTATGCGAGATAACAAAAAATATCTATACTTTGGAAAACAGAACTGCTTTTAATATATTTACACATATTAAGGACTTTTTTTACATTCAAAGAAAACCAGGATTAGTAATTTAATTTCAAATTTACTGCTTAGCCGAATGTTTATAATGATGATAATTAGAAAAGTAGCCTTCAGTGATTTTCCCATATGATTTTTTTTACCTGTGTAGATTGATATTTTCATCTTACATCATATCATGAATACAATGTGAAAAGTCCTCGACTCTTAAAATTTAAGATATGTCAAAAATTTAATAAATCTGATGAATCGTTAATTGACGGAATCTCATTCGGCAATTAGATTTGATAAAAGATAAGCAGGTGCATGCATATAATGTTATTAGAACTTAATAAACTGAGAGTTTGTGTAATTTCAGTTTAATATACTAGTAATAAAATTGTATTGTAAATGCCCACCTTTTTTAAGACACCCTCCCTCCGCCCGCGACAAAGAGTCGGAGGTGTATCCATTGCCCCCTGCCAGTCCGTCCGTGCGTCCGTCCGTCCATTAACTTTGCTGAAATCTTTGCATTTTTACCCAAATTTGTAAAGTTCTGTGAACTTTGACCTTGTATTGACTGAAATATTTCTTTAAACTTTAAAAAGAAAACATAGTTAATATCCTATGAAAAGTTTATAATAATGCTTCCCTCGTGCACATTTTTGGTCTCAATCGAACCTGGTGTAGGGTATTCAAGTGGTGTGCGTATGTACTTCAAATCAAATCTAAAAGCTGAGAAAATCTAACATCTACGTAATTTGGTCTCTGGTTGGAAGTTTTTTCAACAATTTTACATATACATCAATTACATTAAAAGGTTATTCAGTAATATGCATTGCTTTTAAAGACAATTTTGATACAATATTCCAAATTTGGCAAGCTAATTGTATACTTTTTTTTACATCGAAGGGCATCCATCACCAGACTGAATTGATTTGTATCTGAAAGGCAATAAATAACTTTACTACAGATAAAAATATTGGTTTTGGTTTAAATTGATTTTCTTATTCATCTTTTTTTTTTAAATATTAAATATTTGCCTAAATTTTTGAAAATTGTTGTTCGAGCAATCTTTTTCAGCATTTATTTTAATGTTGTTTTATATTCAGGAATACGACTTAATATTGATTTAATAACCCAAAAGTTATGAGAGCTCTGTGTTAAATATTAGTTAAGATTGAAAGACATTTAGTGCGAAACTGATTTTTTCAAAACTGCATCACAAAATAGAAAATTTAGTAAGAAAATGTTGAGACGAATTTTTTCAACTCGATCAATGACTTGACAATAATTCTTTTACCGAAGTTTTAGAGAGAAAAAAATCCGCAGTCCCCGTCACTTGTAAATTGGTTAGTGCCTGAATTATCAAAGATGAAACAATATACTTTTGATAGTTCGTTTTTATATACGGCGGTGCATTTTCAAGTGTCTTCAATCTTAAAATACAGGGTTACACAACATTATTTTCGCGTCAACTTCATTCAAAAATAATTTTCGAGGTCCTTGATATAGTATATTTTTTGCGAAAAAAATTAAATGTTTTAATAAGTTAGGAAACGCCCATCTTGTACTTGAATATTCTCGTATATCAAAACCATGTCAAACCAAGGCCAGCTGTATTGGTTATTATAGGATATTAAAGCAATTTAAGAATTGAACTGTCATTCATTGAAATGGAAATGATTTGTTAGCAATGATAGTAGTCTAACTGTCGTACCCCCTGTATTATGTTATTGTTTGTATAACATTTAACTCCTATGGCTAGCGTTCACCCATTTAGAACCTATTATCATTTGAAAGTGTACACCGGTACTCCCAACTTACAACTTTAAAAGGTTTACCTGAGCATCTAAGTCACTTTCCCACGGTTACTAAACTTGTCGCATTGAAATGAATTTTGTGGGTTGGAAAATGTCCATTTCAAAATACTGTATTCTATTTCAATAATTCAGTTAATCTACTAGTATGAAACATATGAGCCTAGTTTTATCTAAGAAAAATAAAGACAATATTTAACAATCTCATTCACAGTGCCTCTGTTGTGATGGAATTCGTGAGCATGCAAGTAATGTCTTTGACTGTTTGGCGTCATATGGCGTTATGGATTGGCGTTAGGGGAAATTGTAATCCCCGGCATGTCAAAAGTTCATTACAATTAACAGCTACATTTAATTAATTCATATATTCATTTATATATTTCCTCCATTCAACTTACCATCATCAGGGACGCTTGTACCCACCCAAACAATTGAAAGCCGAGTATGTATGTAACTACCTAAACCCGCGAAGAGCTATTTATCAAAATCGAAATGTTTCTTCCAGTCGAAACACAAACATATATTATACAGAACTAGAACCGATTAGCCTGTATTAACAGTTAAAACTAATAAACTCAAAATAAAACGATTGCTTTGATTGTACAGTAAATTACGGCATTATCTAGCATTCGTGGAGTTTTCGGTTACACAGTGTCCCAAATTTTTTGGGGCAGTCGAAAGAAAAAAAAACACATTGGCTTAGGTGTACATGGCACAAAGAATAATCCATATTTTTAGAGACCATGTATAACAGGCTTTGTTGTTTGTATATCATGTATATCTACCCTATAGCCATAAAAATATTGAACTTACCGTCCAAGCAAACTCGAAATGTAGCTTTAGTCTGCTATTGGTACTCTCTATCGGATATGTGAATGAATTCCCGCCAAATACTGAACTCGTTATATTTCCAAAAGTACATTTTCCATCAAAAGTTATAACACTTTGGTATTCCTTTAAACACACGCGAAACATTGTGTTACATTCCTTAACACACCTATTGTTCCCGTCTCTGTCCCCTTCACAACACACACCCTCCATCACTTCCCCGCGGGGATTGTGAATAGTTGTTATCTGTATTTCAAAATAACCAAATCCTTGTACAAATTCTAAAATAACAGTCACAATATTCAAATAGAAGAGGAACATATTTTATAAACTTATAAATGGATTGCATACATGTATTAGTTTTACAAACCATTAAACATGTTAGCAAAGTTGCACTCGGGTGAAATACAAGCACATATCCACAAAAATCTTCGAAAACCATTCCTACAAACAAATGCTGTTGGAAATCCTGTCCGTTTGAAGTTCCCGTATCTCACTTCCATTTAAGTATAAGGTTTTATGCAAAATAAATCCAACATTTTCCTCGTCAATCATGAAGTTGTATTTAACTGTTGAAAATGTGAATTTACAATTAAATCTGTCATCGTTTTTAGCTGTGTCCAACAACAAAACACTTTTTACAAACTGTCCCGGTAACGTTTTATCTCACATCACCATGTGTTACATATTTGTAGAGTTTTTATCAAAAGTTTTACATATTTACTACAATCAAGATCTCGTAGTAAAATCGTAGTATTTATAGTAATCCAAACCTAAGTATAGATTTTTCTTGGCACGCGTTGTTCGCGCGACTGCACGACTCGGACATATCCAGTTGTAATTATATTGAATTAGCACACAAGGCAGTATCCAATGATTTTTTCAGAAATACATCGGTATATTGATTGAAAACCACACAATGTCACAAAATAAAGGCTCATTTAAAGAAATTATTATCAATATTATATTTTTTTTTCTATTGAAAAGATCACATATGTTTCACTTAATCACCAGTTGTATCTTCTTGATACGGCAGGTCATTGGAAATAATTTAAAAGATCGACGAGCGATATACTATCCGTGACTGACATGTTGCTATTCGAACTTTATCACTTGTTAAATAATTTCAAAAGCACACGACACAAATTTTGATTGTTCCTTTTAATGTTAAAGAATTTTTCTTTCGATCGTGGGAAAATCTCCTAGTACACCTGAAGAAATTTGTCATGCCCAGAATCTTGTTATCTTTATTAATATAACATTTAATGCACCTTAAATTATACCTGTAATACATTTCATGCCTCAGTGATAATGATGTTTAAATAAATTCATGTAATATATATACAATATAATTCAATGAGAGCGAACATATGCGATTCATTTGACGTTTTGTCTGATTAAAAAACCTAACAGTGCATTAACCTTTGTGTAATTTTAAAGCAAAAAAATAAAATAAAAATTCAAGATTAAATAAAACTTCTCATGCATCAAGTACTGTTTTTCGTTTAAATATATTGGATCCTATTGCAAGTATTAAACCCAATCTTCTATTTTAGAATTTGAATGACATATCCGTTGATATTTGTCAATGACATTTTACTATTTCACGTACAGAGCCATATATGATATCTAAATCAGGTCACTATTTGCACTGAATTCAATAATTAAAAAGTCAAAAATTACAATGATGTTGAATATTGCTAAGATTTTGATTATATAAATAATAATATTTAATGTATTCATTAACTTGTAATCCTCATATCGGAGACCTATGTAGAAAAAAAGCTTTAAAAGGAGAAATTTAAGATCCTAGCTTACTATCATTCATCCTAAAGAATGGTTTGAATATTTAAATAAACTAATGAATATTAATTATGATAAGAATGTACTTTTAAAATGATATGAAAACTTATACTGCATTTAAGGATTATATCAATGAGATTTTAAACAGTTATAAAACAGGTGAGGAGGTGGTTATTGCAGTTAAAATCTTTAAAGAATAATAAAGCGAGTTGTTTAGATTGTATTACAAATGAAATATTGAAAACATCATGTAATATGAATATTGTTGTTTATGTAAAATTATTTAATCTTGTTCTTAAGTTTGGTATTTATCCAACTTTATGGAGAGAATATTTTATTATGTCTATTTTTAAGGGTGTGTGTTTCAATGATCCATCTAATTATCGAGGTATAGCCTTTTCAAGTTGAATATGAATTTTTTTCTAAGAGTTTTATATAGCTGATTAGAAAAAATATATCTGTCTTGAGCAAATTGGATTCAGAAAGGGAAGTTGAACAAAAGATCATGTGTTAACTCTTAAAACTATAATTGATAAAGCGTTTGAAACGTCTAAGAAGATATATGCCACTTTATAGATTTTAGGAAGGCATTTGATACTATTAACAGAGATGCCCTCTTCTACAAATTATCTTATTACAGCATAAACGGTCCCTTTTCAGTATAATGAAAAATATGTATATCGGTGAAGATCTGTGAAGGTGTTTCCGCGACTTTTTTAATTCCACAGTTGGGATGAAACAAGGATGTATCTTAAGCCCTACATTATTTTCTTTCTTGATTAATGATTTATCCCCTGGATTCTGAAAATTCTAATGGCCTACAAATGTGCCCTGATAAGCTAAATTTGCATTGCAGTAGTTGGGATTTGACAGTAAATCTTGATAAAACCAAAGTTATGATTTTGAACAAATTTGGTGAATAGCTTACTAAAGACAAGTTTATATTTAATGATAATGTTTTGGGACATTGTACAGAATATAAACATTAGGGTATAGTGTTTAAACCCTCTGGTATTTTCATTGAGGCTGCGAGTCTTCTTTGTGAAAAAGCCTAAAAAAGTGGGAGGTTTAGCTAGCTATAAAATCAGGTTTGACCCACCACTTCCTCAGAAAATGCCTGTACCAAGTCAGGAATTTCAGTTTTTTTTCTATTCGTTCCCTAGGTTGATATAGTCGAGCGCTTGATTTTGTCAGGTTTAATGGACTACTCTCTGTTTTTTTAATTTACCTTGGAGTTTGGTATTTTTTTCATATTTTTTTTTGGTATTTGACATGTTATTTTTTGTGAAGATAATAATGTATCACCTCATCTAAAGCTTTTTGATACTTGTTTTAGACCTAGACTTCTTTCTTGAAATGAAGTTTTTTCTGATTATATGATTTAAGATATTACAAGTCTCGAATAAAAATATCGGTCATTGGTACCCATTAAAATTCAAACTAAATTTGCAATAAACTTTGATTGCAGTAAATAAAACAGCGGCCAATTTGGCAGTATTAGCTGAACTTGGTGTGTATCCTGTTTTAATAAAAGCCTTAAAACTCTTAATTGGCTTCTGGTTGCATTTGCTAAAATCTTATGATAATTGTTAACTGAGAGATGTATATAGTTCAAACCTGCAATTACCAAATGGGTTTACTAGAAAGATCGAACATTTACTTGCTACATTAAATTTTTCACAAAGGCGTTTATTGTACGAAATCATACCAAACTTAAAGATACATATTTGGATTATTGGAAAGAAAATGTGATAATAAATCTTTGAATGGTAATAAGGTACGAACAGATAGACAGCCAAAGAAAGTTACCAGTTTGAAACCTGTTTAATGTTAAGCATTGACCAAAAAGTGATAGAAATGTTGTTAAGAGAGGCGAAATATACCAAAGGGATAATCAAACTCATAAGTCGAAAACGAACTGACAATGCCATGGCAAAAAACGAATAACGACCAAAAGACAAACAAGAGTATACAAAACACAGCATAGAAAAAATGTCTGCAGAAGTAATAGTGTCCTTAAAATTAAAATAGGTCGATATACTTAAGCTCCTTTAGAAGAGAGAACTCGTCCCTTGTGTCGTTAAGATGTAGACGGCGAATTTCATTTTTACTATAAAATGTACAAAACTAAACGCAATCATAGAACAATCATTTTCTGAAATTAATGAAATTGTATGACTTATTATCTAATTCGACAGACCAATGTTTAATTTTCTCAGTGTGTTATTGGAATTTGTTCCAAAATTTGATGCGGATCTTCCATTTCTTGTGACAAAGAAAATTTCCTACAGAGCTCTTGGCGCAATTTTTTTTTCAATTGAAAAACTAGGGAGCGAAATTATAAAAAATATATTAAAGGCACCGGCAATTCATATCTTGTGAGGGGAATTAAACTGCTTGATTCTAAATTTCTTGAAAACAAATGTTTCAGGAGGGAAGTGAAAAAAAAAGATTAGTTTGTTTTTATCTAAAATTATCAACATTGATTTAAAACAAAATTGTTCCTGTAAATAGTTTGTTTTGTGTGGCTAAATTTTGTAAAGTCCACTTTTGGGATGGTTATGGGAAATGATTCATAATGTTTGTAGTGTATTGATTTGCGAAGTCTTTGGAACTTTGATATAGACGACGTTCTCAAAACCAATCAAATAAGATGCATCCAACAATGACAGAAAAAGAATGCTTCCAAGCACAATGCATTAAAGGGTATTTGAGCTAAACAGAATGATCTGTTATCTTTAAAAAAACATTGTCTATCAACATTCCAAAAAAACTAATCACTTTCAAACTGGAATAAAATTCAGTTAAGGATGTACTTAGGTGAGGTTTATGAATTTTTGTCAGATGTTTGGACCTCTTGGCTTTTTTCCTACGATACAGGGTAAAATAGTTTGCCCCATATCACCCACTTTTCTTTTCATAGAACACTTCAATAGCTCATACAAAAGTCATTACCAAAATATAAGCAGATTCTTGATTTTTTTTCTTACGATTTGAGACCTAAATAATAATGCCACTAATGTTCTTCTGACTTAAAGGGGCACTAGCTGTCAAATTCATGTTCACCGATTTGACTCAAATTCTCGTATTTGATTTATAACAATGTAAAACATTTATCCAAACTATTAAAAGTCTAAAATAAACAGTTAACAGGATATGGGCATGATAACAAGTAGCTTCGTTTCGTGTGTATTTTAGTCTAGACGCCATCTAATTAACTATCGAGTTGACCTCCAAAGTCATCCGATGACCATATAAGCGATGTAAACATAAATAAAGATATAAATATATTAAGCGAACTCGTGCTATTGGATTTTTCTAGGTCTGTTTAATTTCATATTATAGATTAAAAATATATGTTTATCATCGTTTTTACCTGTATAAGAATGATTTTTTGTGGATCGGATCAGTCAATCAAATGATTTACCTTTGTTTCACTTTCAATGCTGACATTCTTTTCCTTTAAATAACTTTACACATACAATTCACGTGTTATCCATCTCTAGCTAAGGGGTTAAACTGAAGTTCACACGAATACGGATTCAATGAGGTCGAATTATTCACTTGCAAGTGAATAATTCATCATCAATGTTTCTTATCTTATTTTGACAAAATTGAACCATACTGGCGGCTAAAAGCGAATAATTATTTCATTATTTCACTTTCATTAATGATTGAATGAAAAAAAAAATCATATATTAGATTTTTTATATATCTCGTCGCTAGTGCCCCTTTAAAGTATCAATTTTAAATTCTAGATTTTTTTAAATTCACCTATGTACATCCTTAAATAATAAAACATATTTTTGTTAAATAAGGATAGAAAATTTGTATGGCCAAAACCATGATGAAACGACAAACAAGAGGCGGCAGTAGTTAACCGATTCTCAAAAATCAATGAAAAGAAATGAGAAAATCACATGATCTCCAAACGGAGCAAGACTAGGCGCGTCGACAGAGTAAACGTCTACTATGCATGCATTAAACACCATGTGAATACAGACTCTTTGAAAATGTTACAATAGGGAACAGAACACAATTATCATATTTTTCAGATCGTTCGACTATTCTGGTGTCTTAACATCTAAACAACGAAAAGTTATCTCTCGTTAGTTGAGACACAGAAACATCGTATCGGCTAACATATTCTTGATCGTAACCATGAAATGAGTGTATCGTCGCATTTAATCTATCTTTCTCATAATCCTGCTGAAAAAAAGTAAAATCACAAAAATACTGAACTCCGAGGAAAATTCAAAAAGGAAAGTCCCTAATCAAATGGCAAAATCAAAAGCTCAAACACATCAAACGAATGGATAACAACTGTCATATTCCTGACTTGGTACAGGCATTTTCTTATGTAGAAAATGGTGGATTGAACCTGGTTTTATAGCTAGCTAAACCTCTCACTTGTATGACAGTCGCATCAAATTCCATTATATTGACAACGATGCGTGAACAAAACAAACAAACACAATAGGTAAAAATGTCAAAAATAGGGGTAAAGCAGTCAACATTGTGTTATTATCTTAATCACTATAAAAACAAACAAATGTAACGAAGAAGCACAAAAAGGCATACATCAAATTTAACATCCTCATTTTGCTTTATGATTATACGAGTTTATTTATCTATGTAAAATCCACCCATAAAGGATGGAAGGTTTTAAGTACTGGCGTAAAATCGCGCGTTTGTAATTCGCACAGGTAGACATAAAATAATTTTGTCGTTCAAAGTATGACGGGATACATAAGTACAGAGTCACGTAAAATGGATATCACAAAAAACAGACTTAACAGTAAAAGTAATATTAATAAATAAAATAATTATGTGGTTCAAAATATCACGGGATACATAAGTACAGAGTAACGTCAAATGGATATCTCAAAAACAGACTTAACAGTAAAAGTAATATAACAAAGACAAATAAAAGAATACTATAACACGTTATTAAGATGATAAACAAGCCAGTACGCAGAATCTATACTTCAAGACCATCGTGTATTATTTGTGAAGTTGATACAGAATATTTATCAACAAGGTGTGTGTGTATGGTGCAACATTATATTCATTCTAGTATTCTGACATTGTTAATACATTTCAGGCATCTATCATGTATAGAAACAGTAAGAAGAATACTGTATTGCTCGTCATTCGAATAATACAAAAAAAAAGGAATTTGCCGGATTTTTTTTTTTAGGAAAAGCTGCTCTAACCGGAAGAGATATAACCAAGATTGTGCAGGATGTTCGCACATCATAACACGTATGTTAGACTGGCGGGAATATTTTGGAAATGAAAAATCCTGGCTTCTATGATGAGTTTATTGTTAAAGACTAGAAAAAATAACCTGTGCACAAAAAAAGATGGAAATAAATATTCTGTCCAACATCATGCAGTAAAAGAGTTGTGAACAAAAGAGAACATAAATTTTCGCGCGTCGAAAAATTAGCAAGACTAGGAACAAATGAAAATGAATATTCCGCTCCCAAAAAATCTGTCCCAAGAATATAAAATGGTCGTTCCCTAAATATCAAATTTATACTTCATACCAGGGCTTGCGCAGGTTACTTTCTAGTAGATTTATAAAACATTTAGATGAACATGTTTGCAGTAGCTATCTGTAAACCAACTACGTTTCCTAGATACTTTTAACCCATTTTACCGATTTTGCGGCAAGTTATTTTCAATATTCTCTAACATTGTTGATATTTTCATATACAGAAGACCAAGGTGCATATTTGCAATTATTCATATTTCCGTTATTTTCTACACGCGAACGTTCCTTAACAATTTACGAGTTTACAACATAGCACGTATCTTGCTCTCCCTCAAGGTGGCCTAGATAGTTGACACTAGAAACTTAGCATTTTAATAGATGTCTCTATTGTATTTGGCATTGACATTTAATAGAGCAATGTCTTTATTTGTTAACCCTTATTTCCTGCAAATAAACTCGAGTAATTGGCTGTTATAATTATTTATCATACATAATGGGTCATAAGATGTAATAAAGGATCAACATTATGTCATGGTATATGTGTGTTAAAATGTCATTACACTATTAAATTGAGTTTACTACGTTTGATTTGTATCATACTATAGATTAAAGAGGTTCTAGGAAACATTAAATATAAAAGAGTAAAGTTGCTGCATTTAAAAAAAATTTTTTTTATTATGAATATCTATAAAAATGACTATACAGATATTGAATTTGTGATATCAACAATCCTGTTCTCTATTTTTCATCAAGCTTTTTTCACATTTCTCGATCGGTGTGAAAAAAATATTTCTCATCTATAGAGAAAACTTTGTTCTCGGCAAATGATTGGTCGAAATTTAATTATGACTGTCAAGACGTCAAATTTTCTTGATTTCTTCTGAATTTCCTATTGTGACGTCATGAAAAAAGGCGACCATGTCTGATGACGTCACATATAAATAACACAACTTTCTACAAATATTTGAAAAGGAAGGATAAAATTTGTTAAGATGTCGTCTTAAAATCATTAGAGAAACAGATTCCACTACTCTAACTCGTGTATAACGATATTTCTCCACTCTTAACAGTTACATTTTAAATACTTAAAAAGCTCGGCAAGCCTCGCTCTTTGGATATTAAAATTTAGCTGTCTCGAGTGGAGAAATATCGTAACACACTTGATGCAGTGATGGAATCTATATTTCTACTTTCCTGTTTCATGACTTATTGCTATATACGACTTGCCACTGGATAATCACTTGGTTTTTTTTCTTCTGGGTTGTGCAGTTGTCTCCTTTCTTTGATTTAAGGTATCTTTTCTTCTTTTTTCACCTTATACAGTTTTGACTATTCTTTTATTGGAGAGCTGCTAAGCATTAAACCGACTAACTAAAACTGTACTGCTAATAAGACGGTTATGAAATATAATAACCGGAATTACTTCCTAAAGATTTTTTATTACGAGAAGTACGCTACAAATAATATAAATGTCCATTAATATATCATAACAGTAAAATATTATCAATTTGATTGTCTTTTGTCAGTAAATCACCTTCATTAAGAGTTGTAATAATTCATTTTAATTGCCCGTCGGATCTGTTTATCCTTGACATAGACGCTATCAGTACTATTAGAACACGGAAGTCGAGTAATCTAATTCTATTAGAATCTCTTGTACAGATTGTTGTAGTAACATTATCTATTTAGCTGCCAATTCTATCATTAATATTTTATAAACTTTCGCAATTTGCACAAGGGTGTATCTGAAGCAATGAGTCTTTTGATTGATGTACACGCATATTAATGGGATTTTTTCTTGTCGATTTCTACACTCTTTAGAGGAGTTTTTAACGTTTGAAATTAATAAATAAAGATGAAAGACGACAATGAACCAATAGTAAATTTAATTAAAGTGCGGGTGTGACTGTGCACAATAGAAAGAACATTTGAACAAATGTAG
Organism: Mytilus californianus; assembly: GCF_021869535.1. Taxonomy (NCBI): domain Eukaryota; kingdom Metazoa; phylum Mollusca; class Bivalvia; order Mytilida; family Mytilidae; genus Mytilus; species Mytilus californianus. The sequence continues at coordinate 116,025,924 of NW_026262690.1, read as the reverse complement.
TGAGCTGTTAACAATTTAAATATTCTATGATATTAATATAGTATGAAGAAAAAGAAATATTGGATAAACGAGAATTGGACAGCATCCGAACGACATAAAAAAATAAAAGACACATTGAGGGCATCGTACATTCTTCAACAAAATACAGGTGCAATATGTCAACCAATGCTTCTGTTTGAAAACCTTTATCGAATATAAGGTGTATAATTAAGAAAAATGTGTTGTGTTCAGGTTAGGACCAAGATTACCTCTAAGGGTATCTGAAATTCTAAATATATCTTCCAGAAAGAAAGAAGTATCTGCATCCCTAAAGACTATCTCAAAAGAGCAGATGCCTGCAAACATTATATTATCGTTAAGGGGTGATGTCAGCAACAATTATACTATCTCTTAGGAGAAGATATCTGCAATCCTAAAATTATTTCAAACGGAGAAGTATCTGCACTTCTATAATCATCTACAAGAGAGAGATATCTGCAAGTAAGATTATCCCAAAGGAGGAGGTATCTGCAATCATAAGGAAGGGTGCATCCCCAATACTATTCTGATAGTCGAGATATCTGCGAACATAATATTATCTCTCAAGGGGAGATATCTGCACTCCTATGGTTATCTCCAAGAGCAATATCTGTAATTCTAAGATTATCCAAAAGGAGGAGGTATCTGCAATCATAAGGAAGGGTGTATGCATCCCCAATACTACTCCAAAATTCGAGATATCGATGAACAAAGTGTTATCTCTCAAGGGGAGGTATCTGCAATCATAAGGACGGGTGTATGCATCCCAAATACTATTCCAAAAGTCGAGATATCTGTGAACAAAATATTATCTCTCAAGGAGAGATATCTGTAATCATAAGATTATCTCAAAGGTGGATATCTCCAATCATAAGATTACCTGCAAGGAGGAGATATATGCAATCCTTACAATATCTCCAAGGTAGAGGTACTGCAATAATAAGTTTATCCCAAAGGAGGAAATATCTAAAAACGTAAACTAATCTCTAAGGGAGAGATATATGCAATCATAAAATTATCACTCAGGAGTTGATATCTGCAATATTAAGACTATCTTTTAGGAGGAGATATGTGTAATCAACATTTGTTTTCAAGGAGTGGTATATGAATTCCTTAGACTATCATGACTATCTCAAAAGAGTAGATATCTGCAAACATAATATTATCCCCAAAGGGGAGATATCTGCTATTCTAAGATTATCTCCAAGGGAGATGTATCTGCAGTTCTAGGATTATCCAAAAGGATGAAATATCTGCAATCCAAACATTATCTCCAACGGAGGGGTATCAGCAATACTAAAATTATCAATAACGGAGAAGTATCTGTAACTCTAAGATTATCCAGAAGGAATAGTTATCATCAGTTCTAAGATTATCTCCAAGGAAATTTTATATTGTCTGATTGCCCTTTGATCCTTACATATGTTTTTCTTATGGCAATGTGGAACTTCATCGGTTTTGACTGTTCAATTTTGGCAACTTTGGTTTCAATTATCAAAGAACATTTTTATATTTTTTTGCTTCCAAACTTTTGGTATATAGCGTTCTTGATGAAGGTTATTCCCGAAACACGTGTCACCAGGACTTCAACTTGTAGTATCGTTCAACTGACCATATCTAGTCAAATCAGATTCACAAAAATGTATACAAAGTAAAAGGATACTGAATATGTAATTTAGAAAAGTTCATTTCTAATGTTTCTTTTTTAAAGCATTAGAATAACTCACATTTGATTTTGCCCTTTGATAAGGGACTTTCCGTTTTGAATTTTCCTCGGAGTTCGGTATTTTTGTGATTTTACTTTTTAAAATGATAGACTCTGTTGTGTATAAAAAATTAGAGGCTCTCAAGAGCCTGTGTCGCTCACCTGTATCTACTGTGTTTTTGGAAATCATGTAAAATAAGGTTAAAATCATAATAAATAGTATCAGATACCCTAATAATGATTGAGGCCAAGTTTGGTTTAATTTGGCCCAGTAGTTAAATAAAAAGCAGGTCATCCTATTTTAGTCTTTATTCTTAGACTTCTATAGTAAACCCCTATGTTCTATTTTTAGCCATGGCGGCAATTTTGGTTGGATGACAGGGTCATAGAATACATTTTTCAATCGAGATACCCTATTGAAAATTGTGGCTAAGTTTAATTCTATTTGGCCAAGTAGATTAAGTGAAGAAGATTTTTGTAAAAGATTACAAACATTTACGAAAAATTGACTATAAAGGACAATAACTCCTTAAGCGATCAATTGCCATTTTTGTCATACAGACTTATTTGTAGATCGTACTTTGCTGAACATTATTGCTGTTTACAGTTTATCTATAATAATATTTAAGATAAAAACCAAAAACTGCAAACTTTTCTTAAAATTACCAATTCAGGGGCAGCAACCCAACAACTGGTTGTCTGATTCGTCTGAAAATATGAAGGCAGATAGATCTAAACCTGATGAATATTTTTACCCTCTGTCAGTTTTGCTATAAAATTGAGAATGGAAATGGGGAATGTGCCAAAGAGACAACAACCCGACCATAGAGCAGACAACAGCCGAAGGCCACCAATGGGTCTTCAATGCAGCGAGAAACTCCCGCACCCGGAGGCGTCCTTCAGCTGGCCCCTAAACAAATATGTATACTAGTTCAGTGATAATGGACGTCATACTAAACTCCAAATTATACACAAGAAACTAAAATTAAAAATGATACAAGACTAACAAAGGCCAGAGGCTCCTGACTTCGGACAGGCGCAAAAATGCGGCGGGGTTAAACATGTTTTATGAGATCTCAACCCTCCCCCTATACCTCTAGCCAATGTAGAAAAAACAAACGTACAACAGTACGCACAGTAAAACTCAGTTTATGAGAAGTCCGAGTCCGATGTCAGAATAGGAAACAAAAGAAAATAAACAAAATGACAATAATTCATGAATAACAACAGACTACTAGCAGTTACTGACATGCCAGCTCCAGACCTCAATTAAACTGATTGAAAGATTATGTCTTCATCATATGAATATCAGGCACAATCCCTCCTGTTAGGGGTTTAGTATTATACCGTCATAAAATATATAAGAAGAACATAACCCGTGTCATGCCAACAACTGGTTTTAGAATAAATATGTTTAATTCCGATGCAAAGACCCTATAAGTGAATCAATATTAAAGCCAAAATATGAAATATGTAAATGCTTTGGTTTCAGAGATATAAGCCAAAAACTGCATTTTACCCCTATGTTCTATTTTTAGCCATGTCGGCCATTTTGGTTGGCAGGCGGGGTCATCGGACAAATTTTTAAACTAGATACCCTAATGATGATTGTGGCCAAGTTTGGTTAAATTTTTCTCAGTAGTTTCAGAGGAGAAGATTTTTGTAAAAGTTAACGACGACGGACGACGGACGCCAAGTGATGAGAAAAGCTCACTTGGATCTTTGGGCCAGGTGAGCTAAAAAAATGTCACCTGAACTTTTCTCATTCGAACAGCAAAACTCATGCTCAGGAGAAGTTTCTATTTCGCTGTATGGGATGTTGGTATGTTTAAATTTATACAAAGCCGGGTTCGGTCGAAAATGGAACGTTAAATCTGATAACTAGCATAGGTAGAGTGCTATGATCTATACAGGTATGTAACACTTGCAACAAATCTTTGACGGAGCCGTAAATGAAAACAACAATTCATGAATTTCGTGCATTCGAAGCGCTTTTCTTGATTTACCTTCACCAGGAATGCGCAAACCCAATCATTTGACAGCCGAGAAAGTATACGACACAAACACGTAACGAGCTATCTGAGTTGATGATACCCTCTAGAATTGATAATTAACCAGCAGTGGTATAGATCCAATGCTAGTAAATGAAAATAACTTTAAATAAAGTCATGGCGTTCGAACCGCTTCTCTTGGTTTATTTTTAGAAACTCTCAAACCAAACATTTGAACACCAAGAATGAATGAGACATAAACACATGAAAAGCTAATTAGTAAACCAATTTTGAACATAAAGTCATTTTGATCTGAACAGCTCTTAAAAGACTAAACCATAAATTGTTAAGTCATTTTCAGTCTTTCAGTCTATTTTCAGACTAATCCACTGCGATAAATTCAGTACAGTTCAGATAATAAGCTTGCAGTCAACTAAGATACTTTTTTGTTCATGCTATGTTCAGACTGTTCATGAGCTGTAATTTACTTGACCTTAGATATATTTGGCTATTTTTTTATGTCCTTTTAGGTCATATAGCTCTTTAACTGTTACAGTTCTTTACATTTTTACAGCACTTGGTCGATACCTCTGCTGGCGGACTATCAGTCTTCTAGGATATCATCAACTCGGTAGACAGTACTTCCGTACTTACATGATTTATAACAAACCTTTCTAAAATTGTCCGTTTAAAAATTTTTAAATTGTAAAGAAACTAAAGTTTCAGCTCCCTCAGGCAAAGTTGAGCTTAGATAGATTAGGCTATTTTTTAGGTCCTTTTTGGTCATATAGCTCTTCAACTGTTTCGGTTCTTATACATCCTTGACTTTAAAATATTCGGCTGAACGTTCCTGATGAAGGTAAATCCAGAAAAGCTCATCGGACGCATGAAATTTATGTTTTCACTTTTTACAAAACAATAACTTTTTAAATTGTCCGAAAAGGTACTAAACAGTACTGTACTAGATTGATTGCAAGCAAAAATATGAACATAACTGAATTTACTGCAAGGCAATAATCGTAAAATAACTCTGAACAAGACTTAATGTTTTTAGTTTCAGATTTGTCAAATTGTGTTAAGATCAAAATGACTGGTTCAACCTTAAATTAATTTCCTGGTGGCTATATGACCAAATGGGACCTAAAAAAAGCGAAATTCATCTAAGGTCAACTTTGCCTGAGGGAGTTGAAACCTTTGTTTCTTAATAATTTCTAAATGTATCAACGGAGAATTTAGGAAAGGTTTGTAGACGTCTTTTACCGAAGCATTGACTTAAGTGACCTGTGCTTCTTAATCATACTCTCTTTTTCTAGAAGCAATATGAAATTTCCGCCCCTAATTTATTGCTTTGGGATACCATACGGCATATTTTGTATATAGTGAACAAAAAGGTAAAACATGTTACATCGGGGAACAAGTGATCAGTATGCTGTAGTTTCTTATTGACAACAGGTTTGTTGAATTTAGAGGTAGACTTTTTCAACAAATTGCCGGCATTCCTATGGGAACCAACTGTGCGCCTCTCCTTGTCGACCTCTTTTTATTTTCATATAAATCGGAGTTCAACCATACACCTGTCAATTACAAAAACAAGAAGATCAAAGAAGCCAGATTATTTGATTTTACATTCAGATATATTGATGATTTTCTTTCCATTAACAATCAAATCAATCAAATCAAACTTTTATTGCCATATAAACCAACTTATACGATTTGTGACAAAAACAACATTAACTTAATGACAAGAAAAAAGCATGTATAATCTTATTAAACAAACTAATGAAAATAGTTCAAAATTCAATTATGAGTCTCCTATTCTTAGTGGCAATGACTTTTTAATAAAGGAACCTATGCTTTCTACCTGTTTTTGTGTTGATGGGCAAAGAATATTTATCATTTTTTCATTTTCATTGAGGCTATCAAAATTTTCTATACTTTTAGCCTTTGTTAATTTTTCAATAAAAACTGGTCTAATGGAAGCGTTTTTCCTGCAATACAAAAGAAAATGTTTTTCATCCTCAATTGTATATTAAAAATCCAAACTTTTTTGATTGGGTACCATTAATATATCCTCCAGAAATAGAAATTAAAGAATCAACAGACACGGCTTTCTCCGCCTCAGTTTTAGATTTATACCTCGAATTTGACATACGCGGTCATCTCAGTACCAGAATCTATGACAAACGAGACGATTTTGATTTTGAAATTATAAATTTCCCCCACCTTAGTAGCAATATACCAACTCCATATGCATATGGGATATATATTTCCCAACTCATTCCGTAGTCAAGAGCTTGCAACTGCTACTCATACGTTATAAAACGTGACCGGTGTCTGAGCAGAAAGTTGATGAACCAGGGTTATCTCAAAGAAAGTCTGGTTTGTTCACACATTGTTGTCAATATAATGACATTGTATGCGACTGTCATACAAGTGAGAGATTTAGCTAGCTATAAAACCAGGTTTAATCCACCATTTTCTACATAAGGAAATGCCTGTACCAAGTCAGGAGTATGACATTTGTTTTCCGTTCGTTTTATGTGTTTGAACTTTTGATTTGTCATTTGATTAATGACTTTCCGTTTTGAATTTTCCTTGGAGTTGTTATTTTACTTTCTACATATTGAGTTTAATATCAACACTAATAATAATAATAACATATGCATAACATATAAGCTGCGTTGGATAGAAATCGACCTTATGCTAGTGCGCGTATACATGTACATGTGTAAGACTTTGATGGATTTTGGACCATTCAAATACGAAATAAAAGAGGAATTTTGGTCTGTTTTGTAAGGTTCTTATATCGACTCAATTTTCAAACAGTTACAGACTTTGCATAGTGAATTTTTTCAACCCCAAAATGGTTAAAAGATTTATTAATATTCATTTGCATAAGGTCGATTTCTATCTGGCGAAGCTCAATATTATGCCACTGAAAGTTAAGCAATTCATTCCTCAAATGTTTAGGCGATCAGATGCAAATGTGTTGAAAGCATCAAAACAATAAGGACTCAAACCGCTATCAAGGAAAAGGAATTCTGACTGAACACGGCTTCGTGTTCGTAAATTCCATCGTTCGTGTTTATACATTCCGACATCCAGGATTATATACATTCAGCCTAGACAGAAATCCTCATTACAAATGACATGTCAGTAGAGACTCATAGATTAGTACACATATACTTTTATGCCGTTTTAATTCGATAAACCCCTTGATTACTAGGATTCGAAATTGATTAACGTTTGTCAACCGTGTAATAAACCAACTAAGGAAAACTTGACTTTACACGGTTGTGATCCTAGACCCTTTTGATTTTCTTTTTTAAAACGTTTTATATGTTTTGGGTCTCGAGCATACACTAGGAAGTTTATTCCAAACCAAAACATATGTTGTTCGCACGGATATCATATTTAACGTTTGTACTTCCACTTGGTTGTTGCCGTTGCTGATAGACTATCATCATCCCTAAAGAACCATCTTCCCATAGCAAATGGTTCGGTTTGATTGCATTTATGTGGTTCGATTTTGTGTGTTAATTTCCAGTTCTTAAAATTGTGTTATAGTGAAAAAAACTAAGGTTGTACCTCTCTCAGACAGAGTTGATCTTAGTTGTTTTTTGCAATTTTGTTTAGGACCTTTGGTTTTTATGCTCTCAAACGATTTATAATTTGCCTTTTCAAAGCTTTGATTTTAATCTTTATGAAGGTTATTCCGAAAACATGTTAAATCATCGCTTGGCTGTAATATGCGCTAGAGTTATTTCTCTTTTAAGGAAAATTTTATATGAAAATGATTTATGTGTTGCCTAGCGTCAAGGGACTATTTCCATAATTCACTAATCATTGTTAATCAATTCGTTAAGCGATGTGAATCTAAGTATCAAAGTACAATTGAGACAACTAGTATTCACTAAATGCCAAGTGTGTCTACGGCCTTGAACAACGAGAAAAACTAATACCATAAAGTAAATGAAAATAGCACTATGAATAACGTGCGTCCGAAGTGTTTTTCTGGATTTGACTTTATCAGGAATGCTGAAACCCAAACATTTGAAAGCCCAGGATGAATAAGACCTAAACCCGTAAAGAGCTATATGACAAAAACGGACCTAAACTAAAGCTAAATTCATCTTTGCCTGAAGGAGCTGAAACCTCAGCTTCTTAATTTTTTTAATTTATCAACGGGTAATTTAATATAAGTTTGTTATAAATCATGTCAGTACCGAAGCAATGACTACTAAGTTCATGATACTCTCTGGGACTTATAGTTCACCAGCAGTGTTATCGACCCATTATTAGTTTGAGAAAATAACACTATTAATTTCATGCGTCCGAAACTCTTTTTTATTTATCTTTTTCAGTAACGCTCAAAATCAGACATTTGAAAGCCAAAGATATATATGATGACCTAAACACGTGTCGAGCTATAATGACCAGCTATAGGGAGCTAAATTTAGTCAAATTTATCTAAGGTCAACAATGCCTGATGCAGTTGGAACCTTAGTTTCTTATTAATTGCTTTATTTGTGAACGAAGTCTATATGAAAATTATTTGATTTTTGGCCAAATCGGGAAATCTTTAGATAGATCGAATCGATTGGTTGGTCGTGGTCCAAAATAAACTAACTGGTAAGTATTGGTTTGTAAAAGCTGAAGATAGAAAGTATGTTATCGTATTCTCAAAACTAAAGTATTTAACATTATTTGCACTCGGACAGCGGACACCAATATGAACAGTTACTTTAACAGTAATTTTATTTTGTCCATGCTCATTACTAATCATAGAGGCTGGTTACCTGGAAACGATATTTGTATAGTGGACTAAATCTGCAGAAGTTTGTTTACATACCTTTATTATTATAGTACAATGAATTTTTGCAGGAAAAAAAGATTTGTGTGCCTATGCAAAGTGAATAAAAGTACTTTGATGTATGATCAAATTGTCCTGATGGTTTCGCGTGTGAGGCAGGATGTGTTTACCCTTCAAAAGGACCCGATAATGTTCCGATTTTAGCACTTTTCATCCGTACTAAGATAGTTCGTGTTAATAGTTGATTGTTTGTATACGTCTTTTTTATATTCAGTAGTCTTTTTATTTAATTTGTCCACCGTATATTGCATTCCCCTTTGGATTTTGTTTTTTGATTTACTATTTACATCGGAGACGCCTGCTCTAATGACGTAACCGGTCTGGTTCTGTTTGGAGTTTATTCAAATCTCTCGAGTTATCATTTGTAAATTCAAAATAAATTTACGAGATTTGAGCATCGGTAAACTACTGTTGCCTCTTTTTCATCAACACAGGTACTATTTTATTGGCGGATCCAGGGGGGACCCCTTTTTTTAATTTTTGTTTTCTTAATCATGTGAACGTTTCATGGTGTGCCGGGGGTTTGAATCCCCCCCTTTTCAAAATCGCTTGATCCGCGCCTGTTTTTTTCTACCTGTTATTCATAGCCGTTTTTTATTAAAGTCATGACGACGTCATGAAACTTCCAAAGGCAAGAAAAAAAGTGATTACAAAATACCGAAATCCAAGGTAAATAAAAAAAAAGGGAAATCCATATAACCTGACAAAATCAAACGCTTGATTAAATCAACCAACTGTCACATTCCTAACTTGGTACAGGACTTTTTCGAAGAAAATGGTGGTTTTACAGCTAGCTGAACCGCCCATGTGTATGACAGTTGTTTATAGTTCCGTTATATTTACAAAATAGGGAGAGCAACCCAAACAATCATATTGGTTAACATGAAAATAATTGGGATCCAGCAGCCAAAAATGTATAACAAACATCATGCACAGAATTACAACACAATTAAAAAAGCAAATATGCAAATAAATTTGTCAAAGGTGCCACCTAAAAAGTGATACCCTACGTCAGCACATAGAATCTATAACTAAGGCCATCCAGTATTGTTTGAGAAGTAGACACCGAATATTTATCTGTTAGGTACTTTACGGTGAATTTTTCGAGACAAAGGATGAGACTTTCTTTGATAAAACCATAGTTCATTATTTTTTTTGCTCAGGCACCGACGTCTTACAAGTCTGAGTAGCAGCTGCAAGGTCTAGATTATCGTATCAGTTGAGAAATGTATATTCTATACACGGATGAAGTTTGAGTTTTGCTGCTAAGGTGAGGAATATCTATAATTTTAAAATTAAAATCGTCTCGTTTGTTATAAACTCTGGTACTGAGATGACCGCTGTAGTCAAATTATTGGTATTTTTCTAAAAAATGAAGCGGAGAAGCTATATCTGTGTTTCTTCAATCTCTAGTTTATGAAGATATATCAGTGGGACCTAAACAGAAAAGTTTGAATTGTTAATGGAAAGGACATCAATATATCTGTATGTGAAATTCAATGATCTAGCCTATTTAATCTTCTTGTTTTTTTTTACAAGTGTCTGACGGAAATCCAACTCATATGCGAATAAGAAAAGATCGGCGAGGACAGTTGGTTCACATAGGTATACCGACAACTTGCAAGAAATTCTACATCAAAATGCAACAAATATATTGTCAATGAGAAAAGAACCTGTCCATCAGGCACATCTTGCTTATTAGCTTCCTTGAAAGGGAAATCCCAAAAGGAAACGCAAGATTTGATATATATACTCCTTATCGAGTTATTGCTGGAATGTTCATTTATTAAAATGGAAAGTTTATATTAGAGCAATATTCAACCTATCTTGTAAACTTTAAGTTCTTAATTGACCCTCACTTGCATACTACTATACTATATATCGAGGTGCTGCTTGGATGTTGCTTCAGTTAAATGGTGAGTCCACATTAGGATAATAAGGTATTTCTCAATTGACCTTCAATGTCGATTTCTGGGTGTTAGTAGGTATAAAGCATATCTGTATTTGAAGTATGTTTTATTTCAAGTTCAATGTGGTCGAATTTCAAAGACCAACAACACAATAGTCAACAGAAAAATAATAGCATACGGAATAAAAGCAATTCAACCAAAAATAAACTTCCAAAAAAACGGGCGGAACCAGGTATCTCAATGGGGTAATCAGTTCCTGTTTCGTCGGTAGTACCCATCGCGCATGTCATGGGATGGTCTTTCTTTGACTTATAGTTTCTTGGTTGTCTTTTAGTGACTTTTTATTTTTCAAATAGGCATGCCGTCGCTCGACAGTAATAAACTAAATTTACAATAAATTAACCATATTCTCGTTTAATATTTATATGTGGAGAAACAATTAAACAAATCATAGAAATCAACAAAGAAGTAAATACAAAACAATTTAAAATAACATAATGGACACTCACATCTAAGTGCCATAAAACAACAAGTTAAAAAAAAAATACATGAAAAGCACCGGCATAAACAAAACAATAAATTAAAGATAATCACAAAAAAACACAATGAAAATAACATTTGAGACACCACCGAATAGAAATGATAAAAGTAACATTAAGATACCATATTGAAGAATGGTATTACACAACACTTGAACGCGCCCATTCTATTATTTGGCGTTTAATAAATTGTGTGAATGTTTTTTCCCATGTATACTTTCTATGTCATTTGGTCTCTGGTTGAGAGTTGTCTCATTTGCAATCATATCATATCTTCTTATTTTTATATTTCAAATAATTTTTTATCTTCAGTCATGTTTTTTTCTTCAATATAATAATGTTCCATGTTGAAATATATCGGAATATTCAGTTGAAAAAAAGAGTAAGACAGTAGTTTTAAAATGTATGGAACATTTTTTTTTTAGTTTTGTAATAATACACCATATGAAACTTTTTATAAATGCTAAAATGCTTGCATTGTAATGAGATTGTTGAGGCTTCTTCATGCAATTTGAGAACGTTCCATTCTACCTTCCGTTTTAACGATCATTCGTAATCTTCTTGTTTTATCGTAATGATACACACTTTCAAAACATAGAAGGGCTTATCTAAAAATTACCAGAACAGAAAGTAGAACGGAATGATGTAAGATCATTGTAAGCAAAGCGTGAACGCATAATGTGTGTTTTAATCACATTGCATAACATGAAATTTGATATGACTAGAATGATTGATTGATTGGTGTTTAACGCCACTTTCAGCACTGTTGGCGGTCAGTGTTTTGTTGTAGGCGGAAGCCTGAGTGCCCGGAGATATGACTAGAAGAAATGACATTGCCCTATTAAACTTTATACTAAATTTTATGCTGTCTGTCTTCTCTATATCTTCGTAAAATTGCGGGTCTCTGACACTTCACTATGAATTATGTTGCGTTCTTTTATGGGCACATGTACACCCTACACTAACACGTTGTTCATCTTGAACGTATCGCAGTAAACCATTTACACAGTTCAGAATTCTGAAAACTTTGACATGAGTAAAAATAGATTCACAATGATATTTAGTTGAGGAACCTATGCATCTCCTACATATACAACGGGCATTGTAAATTTTTTGTGGGTATCTTGTGTTGTCTAAATTTGCCTCCCATACCCATGGGCAAGTAGAGCGCAGTCTTTGAGGGTCACCATGATGACTCCGCGTTTGAGAAGGACATGGTATTATTTCTGTACTTTCTGTATGTGATAGTATGGTTAGATCTAATTGATTCCTGAGATTATTGAATGCCTCTTCTATATTGTCTGGCTGCTGACAATGTCTAACATGTAAAGAACGTCCTTCTGAGGGAAAAACGAAGACGAACAGCATGTCCATTAAAATAAGTTGAATCTGAAAATAAATAATTATGAAATATATCTATACAGTTCTATACAGTTCCATTTAAACTATCAAAATAGAATCAGTAATTAAAAGGTATTTAGAGTATCCGCCAGTATTAAAGCAACAGAACAACACAACGAGTAATTCAAAATAAGTGATCCACATGACATCTCTAACAAACGACAATCGTCGAACCCTTAGTATCCCCGAGTTCGACAAGTTGTGAATGAAATTAACAGAAGCGATAAAAAAATCTGCCGTCAACGCAAATGTTTGTGATAGACATACGAATACAACAACCCCTGATGAGGTTGCTTACTTGCAAGTTGGTTGACCGTAATGGAATATATGTGTCAGAGATGTTCACGGGTATGTTCCAATTGTTGTAAACACAATGCCGTCTTCTTTTTCTTCGATTGTGACATCACCGAATGAGACTTTTCACCATATTTATACTTACAAGAGCACAAGACAGTTCACCCCAGGTTTTTGAGAGGTTTATATTGCTCAATCTTTGGTTTTCTGTGTAGTGTTTTATAGATTTGTTTGTTTGGGGTTTTTTTTGTTGTTTTTTTTGGTTTTTGTTTGTTTTCTTTTGGTTTTTGTTGTTTTTTTTAAATTTTATTGCCATGGCGTTGTTAGTTTATCTTCGACTTATGAGTTTTCAATGTGCCCTTGGTTTCTTCCGCCTCATTTTTGTTTTGTATTAAATTACAAAAATAAATTCAAATACGGAAAAAATTAATGAAACATTTTGGACCTGTAAATTTTAAATTCGTATAAATAAAACTAATCGATATTAATACATGAAAATACAAGACGCAATGATTTCATAGCAACAATATATTTATGAATTTATCTAATATTTATCTTATTTACCAATATCTATTTTATTTTTTGTTATTTACAATGTATCTTAAACAGAAAACAGGAATTGATTTAGTTACCTCGTATTTATCTTGAATTCACTTTATTTCCCATTATACTAGTAAGAAACCCTTATTTCTAAAATTTCCAACTAAAAAAAACACACAATTTTGTTCGGCCATATGTACAAGTATTCTACCTTTTGAGATTTCAAAAAAAGTAATCCATTCATATGTCACTATACAAAAATAAACATAAAAATAAAATTTAACTACTGTTTTTTCAACGAAAACAAAATCTTCATATTTTACGACTACCACCAATAAAATAGTCATTCGATGCGGCTTAATCGATTTTACCTTAACCCTGTAAAACCGAGTTTAGACTTTTCCCAAATCTACAATAAATGCTATTTAACGAAATCTCATTGGCTTAACATAAAACAAGGATGTTTGACTTTAGATTATTTTAATACAATACCTCGAAAAGTGTAATCTATGTCTAATGTAATGTACTTATCAAGGTCAAACTTTTTTCTGGCTATATAATTAGTGAACATCCCATGAAATTCAAACAGTAATCTTAATTTACTCTTTTGTAGGACATATGTATACTATTCTACGAAGGTAACTTCCACTATTGATATTATGAAATTATTTAGATTTAATGTAAGATATGCACATACTCTTATCTATACAGATAACATCCAAAAATACCTAATTATGTGACATCTTCATTAGTTTGAAATAAAATATGAATCAATAGCTCTTCTAAAATATTTGTTTTTCTTCATAAAACAATCAATTATGAAAATTAGAGTTATCGCCACCTGAAACAAATTCTATAGTTCTTCAATAATTCAATTGTTTCTCTTTTTTCCTTTTTTTGTTTTTTTGTTGGTAAAACAAATTACCATAGAGTCCAATGACATGAGTATAAATACAACTTATATTTTTTATTTCAAATTTTGCCAATTTCAATGACCATCTATACTGACCAAATGTGATCTACCATGCTTCCTGAATATTGAAATCGTTATTGTGCTACATGTGGTTAAATGAGAGAAACGTTTTCATTAATATATAAAGGATATCAAATTGATATTATTTACAAATGTAACTCAATTTAAGAAAAACCATATAAAATAGTTGTTTACCAAAACAGAATTTTTAGGTATTAAATATAATATAATATCAAACTATAAAATAATTTATTCGAAGAATTTTTTATGTATTCGCGTACCTAAGGTCACTTAAAACCATTACAGACTGAAAAGGTCACTTAAAACCATTACAGACTGAAAAAAAACACAGTCTGATGATAAACATCATTATAAAACAAATAGATCTCAATTAAACCAAAGAGAAGAGGTATGAGCAATATCAATTGTGTCTTTCTTTTACAAGCATTTTCAAAAAACTTTTAAATGATCCATTTTCAAATATTCTTTATTATAGTTCTCTAATGTTTTAAAAAATTGTGTCACATTTCTGAACATCTAACTAATAACAAATGCTTCTAAAAGGCGTTTTTTTTTTGTTTTTTGCAAATAATGGGTAAATATAAAATATAAATAAAAACCTCTGAATAGTCATTCCAAACCAAAAGCAAAATTCCTCCAAGAGGATATAAAAAACTTTTTTCTGTTTAGAAACAAATAAATTTTCAAAAACATTTTATGAATAAAATGCAAAAGTCTACCAAACGTATCTTCAACACCAATGCCTTTCAGAGACGATGGTTTTTTTTTCTAGATTTTAGAATAGTTTAAGGTTGCAAATCTTTTTCGAAATTGACTGTGAGTGACACAAATACCAGATGAGGTTCCATGAATTCGAAAAGGTGGGCACTAATAAGACAACAATAGGAGTCAGACTTGTAAAAAGTCTATGTGAGTAGCTCAATAAGGGGGTGCCCCCGGTCCCCTTAACCCTTCTCTGAATACAGGGGAAAGTAGCCATACCGCTTTCGTTTCATCAAAGTTTTTATACTAGTTATTTATTTTGCACGTATTACATATTTTCCTTCGTTGACTTTAAAACATTTATTGGGCTGTACTGGGTTTACAGAATAGAGAATAATGTTAAAAATGAAAAAGAATATGGTGGTCTATAATTTCTTACTACCCCTTCATTGTAACTCTTGTAGCTGTCACATTGGCAATCATACCAAATCTTCTCATTCTTATACAGAAAAAAATCGTAAAAAAGAATAAAGAATAATGAGGTTCAGAAATATAAAGAATAGAGGACATCCCCCCCCCCCCACCAAAAAAAAAACAAACAAACAAAAAACAAAAAAAAACCACACACTTATGTATTTTACTTGATGGCATTACAAATTCAGTTAACTTGTTAAATTTTTGTTATGTATGCTTCTTATAAACATGAAAATTATTATAATAGTAATAATATTAATGAAATGAAATGAAAAAGATCATGTGACGCAAATATTGAATTTTCCGGAAACAAAGAGAAAATATTACAGGTTCTGAAATCCTATTCTTAGCAGCTCAGTGTAGGCGAACTCGGTAGCTTATACAACCAACTAATTATTTGTACTGTTGACATAACTATGAATAAAATTATATGTGTGGTATATAGTCAATGAGATAGCAACACAATTACAAAAATAACCAAAATACATCTAGAGGGTAACGAATGGACGGGTGTCTATACAAAATGGCAAACTATAGATCGTCAATATCTACACACATTATGAACAGATTTAAAAGAAATAATAAAAAGTAGGAATTGTTATCTTTGATGTAAAGTAATGATAAATCTTATTAGACAAAACTAAGATTGAGGAAGATATCAGTCATAATAAAGGGTCTGGATGGGGTTTACAGAATAGAAAATAAATGGCAAAAGGTGCAGAATAAAGGGTCAAACAAATAAAGAATAGCGAAAAATAGGCCAAAAAATAAAGAATAGAGAATAATGGGGTGCTTAAATATAAAGGATAGAGAAAAAGGGGCAATAAAATAAGGAATAGAAAAAATTGACCGAAAAAGATTAAAGGATATAGAAATGAGGACTCCCCTTTTTTTACAGATGCTCTATGATCTTTTAACGTAAATTTGTACATTTTTTTGCATTTTTTTTTATCTTGAATACTATATTCAATTTGAATTTACGAGATATTAACATCGCTAAACTTTTTCTGTCAAATGATAATTAAAGTACATAAAAAATAACCCAATTTTTTTATTATACCGTCTAGTATATCTGCAGGCGTCTCTATAAATATCGGGCGCTAGTATGATAGTTTCATAAAAGAGACACGTGTGTGAACCTAGTCTAACCTTTCAATTGGTCAATGCGACAGACAAGGATGTTTGCTCTGTAATGTATAACAATCTTGAAAGGTCAATAACGCCTATTAAGGTGGAAGATATCATTTTAGTTTATAGGAAATAGATATAACATTTCACAAAAATATTTATTACGTAGCCGTCCATTATTCAAAATTGTGTCATGTTGCCCTTTTCGGTGTCTTCTTGCTTTTTATGATCAATGTTCACCATGAAATATCTCATATTTTATTATTTATAAAGTATTTATTGTATTAACTGGCGTTTTAGATTTCAATGAAAGTAATGTTTGTATAGCTGGTAAAATATAAAGTCAGGGATTTCGTTTCCAGTTAAAATTCAGTTTAGAAGTTTGGCTGTAAAAACCTTACTACAAACGGGTTATCACATCCTGATATTTACGACAATGTTGCTTATAGAGCCCATAATTGAAAAAGATCCATGTAAACTCATTGTACCTTTGCATAAACTTATTCTTATAGTTATTAATCTAACATTGTCTTTATCGGTATTGAATGTTGCCTTAATCGCTACTATCATGGATATTGTTATCAATAAATAAAAACGTAACTAAATATATAATAGTTTACATTTATGAACACTTATGGTCCTACATCTGTCGATACTTTCATTTTGGCATTCCACAATGTCATGATTTTTCACAGTGTTTATGGCGTCTTTACACTGAATCTGTTGGATGTGTAGTACTGCTTAATATTTTAGTCTGTCATTGGCTTTGATGTAGCTTTTTGTAACTGCGAGTTCTCTTAAATCGATACTTTGACTTCTTGTTAGTTGGTGTTTTGCATCATGCTGATCTGATCAGTCATGACCTTTTCGACTGATTTTTTTTCTTTTTAATATCAAAACAATGTCCCGGTTAATGATAAGATTGAGGAAATATGCCTAACCCCGCCACATTCTATAGCCAGAGGGCATGTAACACAGTTATAGTCGATGAAGGTTGTCTGTCTTATTTGTTTCTCTTTTATTGTTTTATCATATTTAGGCCGTTAGTATTTTCTCGTTTGAATTGTTTTGCATTTTGTCATGTCACTTCTTGTTGAAGGCCGTTGTTTGCTGACCTAAAGTTGCTTACTTCCACTTGATTTGGTGTTTGATTGTCTCATTGGCAATCATACCACAACTTCTTATTCTCATTTAGAGGTCAACATACGAGACAATATCTTTACTATGCATCACAAAATGAAAATGACATTTAAAAGTAGTATGCGTCCAAAGTGCTTTTCTGTATTAATCTTTACCAGGATCGCTAGAAACCAAAAATTTGAAAGTCAAAGATGAGTAAATACCTAAACACGTGAGGAACTATGTAAACTGAGGGTCTGGATGGGGTTGGGGGTCTATTATTTCTGTATTCTTAAAATTTCTAGGTAATTTTTTCTCTATTCTTTATATTTTTGCCCATTATTCTCTATTCTTTATATTTCAGCACCCCCATTATTTTCTCTTCTTTATTTTTTTGCCGTATTTTTCTCTATTCTTTATTTTTTGGGTCCATTTTTCTGTAGATTTGACCCATCATTCTCTATTCTGTAATCCCATCCATACCCTAATAGAACAAAAAGGAACTAAAAGTAATAGCCAAATTCGTTTTAAGGTCATCTTTGCCTGAGAGAGATGGAAATTTAGTTTCAAAATGATTTCTAAATTTGTCAACTAGGAATTTAAGAAATGTATGTTATCTGTATACCGAAGCACCGACAACTGAGCTGTTGATACCCTCAGGAACTAATAGTTCACCAGCAACGGTATCAACCCAATGCAAGAAAATGAAATAACATTTTACACAAGCAATAAACCAATTTTTTAAATGATTTGGTCTGCTGAGAATGTGTTCAAGTCTTCAAGAACACAATCTCAAATCTCAAAGAACAGTAAAAAAAAAAAAAGAAAATACAAAAGTCAACCGCTTTAAAGGTTCCCGACTTGAAATCAGTGTAGTACTTTGTTGTGAGGTTAAAGTGCTTTTTATGCCCCGCCTACGTTATGTTTTAATACAGAATGTGAAACACAATTGCTATCATAAGGCCACACCAATTTGATTAATAGTTCTTTGGATTTTCCCGCTCCTGTTTTTGAGAAATTGACTTTTCAATAAAAAAAAAAAAATTACCGCTTCTGCAAATTTTTGGTCCGCATGCCGATCCAAAATTAGTTTCTCCTTGAAATTATTTTTTTCACATAGACGCTTTTCTGTTGCATATAATGCTCCAATCATTTTAAACGCACGTGTGATAAATCGATTTGTAAATAAAAGGTCAAAAATCGGGATGTAGTTGTGTGTGCTCATTTCCGTGGACAAGTAGTCACTGAACACACAGTTAACCGAAATGCTTCTCGTTTTACCTTTAAAGACCTGTTCTAGGATGCAAAAATTAAAAAATTTTCGTTAGAAGAGTCATCATGTCATTCATGACCACAAACACATCAATATTTGTTAGAACCATCGTCAATACCTATCTTTCTTTGGATGAAATGAATTGTAAATTCCCATTAACTTTTTAAAAAATCACAGAAGTATTTGATGTTGATGAAACCTCATATTCCCTTGTTAGTCTTTTGGCATGCAATCAGAACTCATCTTTTGTTGGGGGGAATTTAAAAAGTTCCAACGAGACCAAGGTGATGCCGTATTGTGATTGGCATGCTCATAATAATTAGGGGTGTGTAATTGGTTCAACCACTTCTAGTCAAGCTAAAGAGTTTTAAATGCATTACAGCTTTTAGGAGCAAAACGAAAGAGTATTTTGCTCAGTAAGAAATATGCATGTGATTGGGGTGACGGGTATTTTAAGGGAATATTTTAATACATTTGGATCTACATGTATAGCAATGTAACTATCTTACTCAGGATGTTGTTTTAGTACAAAGCAAGAAATATTCACCTCGTCACTCATTATTTTGATCCTAATTATGTATAAATAGTTCCAACTGGATGTCAAGCAGCCAATAAATAAAAGCAACAGTAGTATACCGCTGTTCAATAGTCATAATTCGATTAAGCAAAAACAAATCCGGGTAACAAACTAAAACCGAGGGAAACACACTAAAAGGGGAAAACAACGGAACAACAGAAACACTGAACTACAACAATAAACAATCATTACCATATAATGAAAACTATCAAACATCTTTCAAGGGCATTTTATTGGATACATACACATATTTTAATTTTATTCAACATGTTTCATTTACCCAACTAACATACTTCCTCTTGTAAAACTCCATCTGCTATATGCTTCCTAAATATGTATATGGATTTAAATGCAAATTCACATTATGACATAGACAAAGCTTACTTGAAGAAAATAACCAAAATTAACTAAACCACAGTGAGACAAGAAAGTCTGATATGGTACAGGCACCAATAAATCAAATTATATGCATTAGAGCATCTGTTGCTCCTCGTTTTTCTATGAAATAACCCAGTTATAACATGTACATAAATTGTACAACTTCTAAATCAAACAATTTAAAAAAAAAATTATACCGCTCGCTTCAATTATAGAGCACTCGCCTCAAAAAAACTCGTGTTCAAGAAATATATTAAAACAAAAAAAAATCGGTCGCTCGCCCCATTTTTTTTTTTGGAGCTTTTGTCCGAAGAACTATTAATCAAATTGGTGTGGCCTAAGATTGATGAACTATTTATCATTTATTATTTCATACTGATGATAATGATCATCATCAAAGTTATATATACTATAAAATTCATTTAATTGATAAATTTAACAACACTTACCGTTACCGTGGTGATATTTTTGATGTAAATAGCCAAGTTTTCTCTATTTAAAATGCGGAAATCTACCTATGGGAACTTACTTTAAAATAAATCTTATGTAAATAGCAATAATTTTACTTTTCTAAATATGTTATATTTATTTCGGTCGACACATCTTCTATCAGTCCCTGATCGTACCATCAGTTCAGAAGTCGGTGACTTTTACTAAGACACGTCTAGTTCTAGGACAGCTATGTTGACCTTGCTACAGTCCTTCGTCTGCAATTTCTTTTTTCAGTATTTTAATTATTTTTTTCTTTTTTACTTTCTTTGATCTTTAAATTATTATTTCAAAACATAACAAACCTTTTAAACTATATTTGAAATATGAATATGAAATTGTGAAAAACTTTTATAAATTACAAACAAAAAGGGTACGTCAGTGCGATGGTAAATAATTCTTTTTTTGAAATATTGAGAGAGCCGTTTGCTACGTCAATTGATAAAATGATCATTTATTATGGTATTCATCGGTGGCATAGAAGTGGACCGAAAAGAGGAGGGGAGAAGGCAAACTTCTGAAAGTGGAAAACAGATTATCTATAGTCTTTTAGAGTATGGTTAGTCAGTGCCCTTTTTTTTTTTTTTTTTTTGCCCCCTTCTCCCATTTCCTGCTCTTTTAATCACTGATTGATTGATTTAATTATCATTATCGATTTCAAATTCAAACAAAATATTTCGGTTAACTATACATTTAGGGTTGTAAAAAGGGTGTATGTGCACGGACGAACGAGAAATAAAATGGCTATTTCATTGGAATGTAAACCAAAATCCAATTCACCATAAATCCATGATTTTCAACCGACTATTGACTAATTTTCTTTTTTTTTTTATCTGGTGGAGAATAAATTAACTTGATTAAATTTTGATACAGGTATAATTATATAAAGTAGTTGTAAAAATCATTAATCGAAAACAGAACAGCATGGACAAAAAGAAAAATCGACGAAACGGCAGACAACAGCCCACAAAACACTATACAGGTAACCAAAGACTGATCAAAACGAACACGACGAAAACAATAGTGGGAGATATCCTAAAACAAATTTTTAAGTATGTAACTGACTACAAGCAACTAGTAAATCCATATTATCTTTATTTTAAAAAAAGCATCGATGATCTCATAGCAGCGTGCTCGTGTTAAATGCGGGAGGCCGTTGATTCGACCCCCAGGTCTGGTCGAACAAAAGACGTGAAAATTCACATTTGCTACTTTTCCACTAAGCACACGGCATTCAGGAACAATGTGTATGATATGGTGATTTGTCTTCCTGTGGAACTTTCCGCTTTGAACTAGCATGTCAAAAAATCAGGATCAGCGTGTCGGACAAGTGAATATCAAGGGACTTTAGTGGGAATAATAAATATTATTTATTTAAGTTATTTTTCATACAAATCCGGGTTCATATTCCCATCGCATTAACATGTTATTGTCCTGATATACATAAAATATTTGCTACTGGACGTTAAAATACCAACCAATCATCATCATCTCATGATTATTATTCTTAACTTATATTTATGCCAATTATCCAATACGGTAAAGTTATGAAAGCAATAAGAAGTACCGGAACATATTTAGTTAAATCCCCAAACATCATAGTATGTATGTATTATTTTATTATTATTGTACTTTGTCTCTACTTTCAATGAAAATTATATTATTGTCTGCATTTGGCAATTATTACAATTTATAAAATCACTACTCATTTTAAAAAGCATGTTATATTTCTACATGCATGGTAGTACTATTTAAACTTCGAACCTCAAGAATCTATACTTGATATTCAAAATGCCATATCGCTCTTTTAAGAGGTTTCATTGGTCATACTGAACTATGAGGATGTTTGCCTATGAATGTTTATCAGTTGAAAAACTTTCACAAACAAATTTGAATGAATAAATCTTTAACATACTACTCTCGATTTTTAAGGAAATGCGTCACGTGACTTTGCACACTTACGTTTTCTGTTTTGGTTGTTTACATACACTTGATAAATTGTTCGTTAGTTTTTTCTTGAGCTATCGACGTTTTCAATTCCTTGGAATCTTATCAAGTCACAGTTTAGTCTCTCTGTACTGACAGGGGTGGAAAGGGGGAGCTTTATTACTATCATTATTATTATTATTATAACTAGTATTTTCTATGGAAATGTAACTTTTAAGAAAATAACTTATTAGATTTATACATAGTATATAGGCATACGTTTATTAAAGACCGTATAATCTGAAGTCTGTTTTTACTATTGTGCTGTGCATAAGGGTTTTGTCTCGTTGACATATATAAACCCTAACTCATTTAATTCACATTTCAAATATAAAATAAGAGATGTTTCCTGATAAAATTTAGAATAACAAAATTTTCATGAATGACGTCTGTTTTAATAATGTGTTATATGTAAAAAAAAAAAAAAAATGAGTGGAAATAATGATAGGTCCTTATTTTAAAAGATATTAGCATTTCAATTATCTTATTTGTTTTGTTTTGTTTATTTTATGTATCTTTTGTTACTTTTCATAGGGAGGAGGGAGTAAATGAAATATGTGAAAAATATTTAGCATTAACTGTTAGAAAAAGGTATCAGAAATAACGATAATTACAAAATAGTTTTCTAGGTTTAAAAGTAGAGGTCGTTAGGTATCAACTATTGTATGCATGACGAGTTACAGGATAAAGAAGAAAAAATGAGAATCGAATATCATTATTATCATCCCTCATACCCCAAGTTTTAAAATATGTAAAAATACTAAGTGGAGCAGGAGGAAGAACCCTAAAATTGACAGCGAAAAAAACTGCTTGTGATCGACTTTATCCTACGGAGCTAAATATATATATATAATGTATATGTAGTTAAAATAAAAATTACCAGATTAACAGTACGTTTAATCATTCAAGAAATAATTTCAAGAAATAAGGCTACAATTTCTTTTGGTAAAGTTGATTTGTGACGGTCTTGACTGTTTTATGCTTTCAAACATTACTGCTATTTATTTTTAATATAATCTAATTTTATTTCTTACTCAATTTTTCATATTTTTTTTTTATCTTTATTTATTTTTTTTTTTTTTTTTTGGATGGAGGGCTTTCCGAACTATTGTTCAAGATCCAGGTAAAGATTGTTTTAAAACATGTTATATGCATACCGAAATTGTATCATACATTGATATTTTCTGGTACTAGTAATTGATCAAAATGTATGTATTTGGTAGACCAAAGCAGTAATGGTGAGCTGTCAATACACTAGGACACCGACAGCTCAGCAGCAATGATACACAAAATATCTTGTATAAAGTATACCATGCAGTGACAGTATTCAAAAAGTTAAAGATTTTCTGTGTCACACATCAATCAATATATATTGCGCATTTGAACATTTAGAAATAGTATAAAACAATGGATAAAATGTCTTTGCCTCTCAATTTATATCATTTGTGTCGAGCCTGTGACATTTATGTTGCGAAAGTGAGACATAGTGATGCTAGATTCCGTCGTCGGCGTCAACATTTAGGTTCAGTATGTGGTTAAAGTTTTTATAGACATCAATAACTTTGTCAAACCTTCATGTAGCTTTATGAAATTCAGATTGAAAGAAGCTTGTTTATGACCAAAATACAGTATCCAGAGCAAAATTTTGAAAATATTTATTTTCATTTTTCTGTATTTTACTGATAAATGGACCTAGTTTTTTTTACAGTTAACAAGTAGATACAGCCTGAGGTTAAAGTATTTCAGTCATCAATAACTTTGTCAAACCTTCATGGAATTTTAAAGAAATTTGGACAGAAGCTTAACTATGACCAAAATACAGTATTCAGGGCAACATTATGAAAATATTTATTTTCATTTTCCCGTATTTAAATGATAAATTGGTTTCTTTTACTTTTAACAAATAGATACAATATGGGGTTAAAGTTTGTGACACACCAATTACTTTATCAAACATTCATAGAATTTTCTGAAACTTTGGCAGAAGCTTTTTTATGATTATGTCATGAGATAATGTCTGAAGCAAACTTTTGAAAAGACATTTTTTTCAAATTTCAGTATTTTTCTGATAGATGGACAGTTTTTTAGAGTTAACATTTACAAACAGTTTGGGATTAAACTTTTTTGACATGATAAATTTGCAATCCTTCATTGATTGTTATGAAACTTGGATAGAGGCTTATCTTCAAGACTATGAAATAGCATTTAAAGAAAAAGTTTGATTTTTTTTTTGGAAATACTGTATTTTACTGATAAATGGACTGACTTTTTTAAGTCAACATTACACTTTTACACTGACAGCAGCAATCGCAGGCGAGACAAAGAGTTCCGCGGAACCCCTTACGAATTTTTATCAATTATTATAGATATTATTACTTATATTCCATTTTTTGTGTGTGTCAAAATAAATCATATGTATGCATATGCCAAGTCGATATTTCAATTTTAATAATGTTATTGCTACCAGACAAATACCTCTGAAGTTTGAAGTTTGAACTGTTTGTTTTCTGATAGCATCACCAAGCAAAGTATTCAGCCCTACAGGACACGACTCTGATTTAATAATATCAGTCACGAAAAGATATAGCACTATAAGGTTTAATACATATATAAAGTTCAGAAGCCCTAAATCTTTAATTGATTAATTAAGTAGGCTCTTTTTATTCTTATTTTTAGCAAGAATGTCTTCTAGTCCAGTTCTATGAACTTACTTGTGCATGAAAGAAGGCCGTGCGGTGACCTATAGTTGTTAATTTCTGTGTCATTTGGTCTCTTGTGGAGAGTTGTCTCATTGGCAATCATACCACATCTTCTTTTTTATATTTATTCATATTTGTTTAGATTGTTAAGGTTGTTAAGATTTGACGACATCTTTTATTCATTCATTAAATATTTATATCACATGACAGTCAGCAGTTTTTGTTAATTTTCTAATATAAAATGGTTAATTCTTTGTTCTTTGCTGCCTCTTCATCTAATTTTTTTCAGTGCATTCAAGTTTTGGCAGAACACTAAATAGTCTCTCTTAGAGATATTTTGGCACTGCATTCAATAGAATTCCACATAAAGTGAAGAAAAAAATAAGTTAAAATATATTTCTTTCCCTTCTTTTGTATTTTGAATATAGAGCATTGAAAAGTAATTATGTGTTATGTACATTCATTATTTAATCCTAAATATCTAACCGGATGAAATACATTGATTTTATTTAATATTTTCCATAAGACTTATCCTAACATTAAATATAGTTTCACTATTAAAGATATTGAAATGTATTAGTTTGTTCCTTTTCAATCTATTTTTGTTAGATTGTAATTTCCAGACATTATTTTTGCTCAGAAGACCCACATGCAAAACATAAGAATTAAATCAAATTGATAACCAATAAAAATAAAAACAACTAGTTATGTAAAAACATTAAATACTGCTACGAAGAAGGAATAATGTTAAGATATATATAAAGTAATCTATGGACTATTATAATAAAGATAAAATATTAAAACGTTAAATTCAATAAATAAATATTCTATTATCAAATCAAACCAAGATTTTTCTCTGTGATTTATAACTTTAATCTGAAAGCATACCTGGAATATTATTCTTGTGTCCATTGGAATTGACCAAGTCCATGTAGATATGCAGCCAATGCTTTTCTATTAATATATATATATAATCAAGAATAAGGTCAATATTAAATGGGTTCAGATAAATATAGATTTGTTTGATGTCGTTAAATTAAATTTTTCTATTTCCAGAAAATCATAACGATTGGACAAAGAAAAACCCGGAAAAGGTGAATTTTGTCGTAGGACGGAATAATTATTTAATTATATGGCTTCTGTGAGTACTTAACGCCGCCTTAATCAGTGGTAAATAGTATACAAAGTTTAAATTCTCAAAAGGGAAATTTATCGAAGAAGAGGAACTTAAAAAGCGGTAGTTATGTGTAAACAACAATAAAAGGAGATAGTGGTAAACGTCAACGAGACATCAGAACGAGACAGCAAGTTTGTATTTCCTTTTATAATATGTTTTTGTATAAGAATATTACGACAATTGTTACAAAAATGAACTATATGACATTTTTTTTCTTAAACAAATCAAAGATATACATGAAGTCTGCTTATATATACAGATTTGAATTGGCAGATAAAGTTATTTATGAGGTTCTAGGTGGTGTTTACAAAATACTAGTAGATAATAATGGACAAACAAAATACTAGTAGATAATAATGGACAAACAAAATACTAGTAGATAATAATGGACAAACAAAATACTAGTAGATAATAATGGACAAAGATAATAATGGACAAACAAAATACTAGTAGATAATAATGGACAAACAAAATACTAGTAGATAATAATGGACAAACAAAATACTAGTAGATAATAATGGACAAACAAAATACTAGTAGATAATAATGGACAAAGATAATAATGGACAAACAAAATACTAGTAGATAATAATGGACAAACAAAATACTAGTAGATAATAATGGACAAACAAAATACTAGTAGATAATAATGGACAAACAAAATACTAGTAGATAATAATGGACAAACAAAATACTAGTAGATAATAATGGACAAAGATAATAATGGACAAACAAAATACTAGTAGATAATAATGGACAAACAATAGAGAATAAAGAAGAACAAATAAAGCAAAGAGAATAATGAGGTTCTATACACTGTAAAAGTCGTGCTTAGAAATTAAACACTTGTATTACATGTTTAGATCTAAACGTGTTTAGGATTGTGTTTAATTTCTAAACACATTTCTCAGTAAGCACATAATATCTAAACATGTCTTGAATTTAAACACTTTTAATGTGTTTAAAAATGAAAGTGTTTAGAAATTAAACACTTTTTTCTAAGCTAAACACGATTCTAAACACAATCCTAAACACATTGTACTGAGACACGTTTAGATCTAAACATGTAAAAAAAGTGCACAAAAGATGTGCTTAGAAATGTGTTTAGGATCTAAACACCATTTTTACAGTGTATATAATAAATTAAAGATTGAGAAAAATACCCTAAAAAATTATGAAATACTGAAATGAAGAACCCTACCCCCCACCTCAAAAAAAATTCCAGACCTATGTGTGCACAATAGGTCAAGGTAACCTTGTAGTTGTCGATATCTTCATTTGAAGAATGATGTGAAGAGGTTACCGACAGAAATGAATATAAAATTACATAACAAGAAAGTAAAAATGATGGGCGAGACAGGTTGGTCAGAATTGTTTACCTCTTATGGAAAACCTTAGTTCATCTAGGAGGATTATAGTCTATTAAGAATAAGGAGATTTGGTATGATTGCCAAAAAGACAACTATCCACCAAAGTTCAAATGAAGTGGATGTAAGCAAAATTATAGACAACCATACGGCCGTCAATAATGAGAAAACCCATACCGTATGGTCGGCTATAAAAGGCCCCACCATGAAAAATATGAAAAACTTCAATTGAAAAAACTAACGGTCTAATTTATAACAAAGCAATTCACGAAAACAAATATGACAGACATGAACCAACGACCACCACAACTACAGGCTCCTGACTTGGGACAAGCACATAAAGAATGTGGCAGGGTTTTAGTCTTTTTTGTAACGTTTTAATGACCATTGTTAGTGTACTGATTTTATTTCTTTTGACCATATTATGTCCTTCTTCTGTTTACATTTGTGTATTGCCTTCTAATGTGTCTATTTAAAAAAAAATCTCTCAAGTCATATGATACTTCAAATTTAAACAAAAAAGTTAAACATGTTTTATATACTTGAATGGCTATTTTTTTTCCTATAACAAACGTGTAATACTTTACTTTATCCAAATCTTTAGAAATGTACTGCTATTAAATTATTACTCTAATTCTCCGACTGCTTTTCCGTATGCAGTGACCTTAACCGTGACACCAATGGCAACCGCACAGCGCAAGTGCAAGGGAAAATCGTGATGGAATTAAAGCTGTACAAACGTGGACTAAAGATAGTGCCTACCGATTTTGAAAGACAAAATTTAATTAACAAATTGAAACGCATGGAAAACATAAAAAAAACAAATATATATTCGATCTATCATTACACTTATTTTCCACGTGCTCCATGATTCTGTGTTTATCGGCAAACTTCGACACCACAATCCTTAAATTAATTAGCAGGTAAAGTTTTCGTTCAACACTTATAGAATGAAGGTTGTTTTTGTCGAAAATACGTTGGATTCCTAATGAATGAAAACAAAACGTGTTCATGGTACTTAATTTAATATATTTACATGCATTACATCATAATTATCATAAACTCGTTTTATATGGCTTTAACCATTTGATTTCTCTCCTTTTCTTTTGAACTTACATTTTCTAGTGTGCCCTTTTGGTATCTTTTCTAGACCTCGTGCATGTCGTGTGTTTCTCCATTTCGATTCACAGTTTCTAGCGTGCCTTTTGGGGTATCTTTCTTTCTCATTAACTTGTGATGTTTATCTTTTCTGTTTACACTTTCTAATGCGCCTCCATGTATCTGTTTATTGACCATGTGTTAGCACATGTAACTTTTTCGATTTACATTTTCTAATTTTAATGCATGACCTTTTTTTTTTATTAACAGGTGAGGTCCGATGTATCAAGGTGACTCATAAATGTAGAACAGGATTAAGATAAATCTTTCCGATATATCCTCAATTTGCCTACTTCCTTTTTCAAATTTCAATATTAATATATCCTGACACAATTTGCTCTTGCTGCATGCAAACTTGCATACAGATCCAAAGCGACAAAATATGGGAGTAGAGGGGGGGGGGGGGGTGTCTAGAGGCTATTGATGTTTAAATTGGGCCCGATTAACTCAAAAACTTCCAAAGTTCCAAAGTCAGTGGTCTAGTTAACAAATCAATAACCTGCTGTAGGAAAAATCCTTACAATTCTCTTAATATTTTCAATTTTCTTGGAACCCGTGAAACCATTTGTGTGTAACGCGCATGAATATATCACCATAAACTCGACAAAGTGTTTACATGGGCAACGAAGTAGTTCCAGAAAATGGTCTATCTATGCGTTAACTTAAGGAAAACATTCTAACGGACCAAGTTCAAGTATTTCTGAGAGTCATATAAGAAGTATCACTTTATACATTTGTTGCTTTCAAAGTCTTTTTCTGGATTCACCTTCAATAAGACGGCTCAAATAAAAAAAATGAAAGCAAAGGATGTATTGGTACCTGAACACGTGAAGAAAATATAATATAAAGGAGGGTCTGGATTTTTTGTTTTTTTGTTTGGGGGGAGGGGGGCTTCAATTCGGTATTCTTTAATTTTTTAGGTCATTTTTCTCTATTATATTTTCCTATTATTCTCTATTCTTTATTTTTTAGGTAAATTTTTCTCTATTATTTATATTTTTTGGCCTTTATTCTGCACTTTTTATTCATTATTCTCTATTCTGTAAACCCCATCCAGACCCTCATAAAGAATTGCCAAAACTATATAAAAGTCAACTTTACCCGAGGGAGCTGGAACTTTAGTTTTGTAATAATGTATGAATTTATCAACGGAGAATTTAAGACGGAGAGGTATATGTTATAAATAATGTCAGTCCCGAGACATACACTGACTTAGCTGATAATATACCCTCGGGGACCAACAGTATGTCATCAATACGAAATCCCAAAAAGATAACGTATCTGTTCTTACCGCAACGCCCTTGTTTTTAGTTGCAATTATAAAGTTTTCTATTTCTGGGAGTCATATATTTAATGATACATTAAGGTTCAAGGCTCAAATGTCGACCAGCTTATTTAATAACCGCCGAATCAGTTGATGTTTGGTATTTTCACTTTGCATACAGTTTATAAATATCGGTTACTTGATTTCTTTGGTACAGACTGTAACCTCATGACGTGACGTGTAAACGCACCATCTATCTCACATTTATGTGTTTCATTTCAAAATTGTATTGTACTAGAACAGCGAACACTTATACGTTATTATTAATGTTCAATACATAATTAAAAATCTATTTTCTCCCAGCTATGTAATAGTGCAATATTAATGTGTAATCATTGCCTGTCTCTATAGAATCCACTTCATAACACAGTAGGAGTTTGTTATTAATAAAATTCTTTCCTGTATTTGTAGATCTGTAAAGTTACGTAACACTACACCAATTACGTTTTTTTCTCTGCAATGTATTGTTTTTTCTGGGGCGATAGCATTATTTTAACACAAATTCCATGAAATTGAACAGACAATTTGTTGAATTTTGTTTTAAAATGTCTGTCATTTCACTGAATGCCTGATTTAGAAAATGCCAGTAACATATATATAGACAATAACTGTTTAGTGTCTTTAAATATCAGCTGTATTTCTACGAGGCTAAGAAACATGTGTAATGCGAGCTTCAGCGAGCTATTACTCCTGTTTCGAGCCGAGTACAAATACAGCTGATATTTAAAGACACTAAACAGTTATTGTCTTTATCCTGCAATTAATTTTGTACATTTTTTTTCCATCCCAATCGTTGAATTTGTTTTTGAAATAAATCGACATGACTTAAACGCGGACCCCAATGAGGACCCCAAATTGAACTGTGACGTAAACAGTAATTTGACATAACCGTTCGCTCGCAACAGAAGCAAGATACCAGGAGACTATATACGTCTAGTATACTTATATCGCTTCGTGTTATCTGTACACCTGTATTAGTATAGTAGAAAGGTCGATTGCAGGATAAATATATATATATGCAATACATTGTGTCTGTGATCAGTAATTGTATGTTTTTGTTTCGTATGGTAATACATATGACATAATATTTTTGGGGCAATTTTGAGAACAAAATAGCGATAAATGTTAACAATTACTCGGTAAAAGAAAAAATAGTTTTGTATACAGGGATCACCTACAACCATTTTAGGAATATAATAGAAATTGTAAATCTGGATGTCAGTAAAAAAGTGAATTCCAAATTTTTCTCCCTGCGAAGAGAGCGGAAGCTAGACATAGCGATCATACATTCAGTCGTCGTTTACAAGAGGGTCAGTCTGTGTTTATAAACATTTATCAGATATCAATTATTAGTAACCAGAGTTCGAAAATGTTTAATTTAAATATATTTCAGTGATAAATGTTTTGTTTATGCTATTGACATTAAGATAAAATGTATGGTTTAAGTCTATTACACATATATAACTTTGTACAACCTTCATGGATTTTTTTCAAAACTGAACAGAAGCTATTTCATGATCAAAATGCAGTATCCAGCGCAAATTTGCGATTTTTTTTCCATTATTTTTTTGTATTTTACTGATAAATGGACATATATTTGTAGTTTTTTACAATTAACATTTATTTATAATCTAGGATTGAATTTGAGACATCAGTGGTTCATGTTTTGTAATACGTTTCAACCATCTGTACTGACTGTTTATGAGTCATAAGTACAAATTGTCATTCATTTTGCGACAGCAGAAGTTTTCTTAATTCCCCGGAAGACTTTGTTCGTATCAGTGATGTTATACAATTACTTTCTTTTGTGGTTTTATTGAATTTTTATTTAATAACAATTATTTCGTTACCAATTTTACATTTACAATTCTATTATAATTATACAAGAAAAAACACGTGACGTGATATAATAGCGCGGTGAATATATTTTTCTTCAGGTGAATATGTTGTTATATAAACCCCAATTCATATAGAAAAACCTACTAAAATAATACCGATATAAAACAATATTATTTACTTTTCGTAGAAACTTGTAAATATTAAATACAGCATCAAATAGATAAAAAAATTTCCTTTTGTGTTTATCTCCATGCATTTACAAATGTTTGGCTTTCCAAACTTTTGGCTCTTTTATTTTCGAATTCTCCGTTTCCGCTTCTAAAGGACTAAGGATAAATTATGGCAACAGTAGTTTACCGATGTTCAAGAAAATCACTCAAGGCAACGTTTAAAATAAAATTGAGAATGGAAATGGGGAATGTGTCAAAGAGACAACAACCCAACCAAAGAGCAGAAAACAGCCGAAGGCCACCAATGGGTCTTCAACACAGCGAAAACATCCCGCACCCGTAGGCGGGCTTCAGATGGCCACTAAACAAAAATGTGTACTAGTTCAATGAAAATGGACGTTACACTAAAGTCCAAAACATATAAATGAACTAAAATTAAAAAACATACAAGACTAATAAAGGCCAGAGGCTCCTGACTTGGGACAGGCGCAAAAATGCGGCGGGGTTTAACATGTCTAGCCAATGTAGAATAAATAAACACAGCAATACGCACAGTAAAAATCAGTTTAAAAGAAGTCGGAGTCCAATGTCAGAATAGGTAACAAAAGAAACTATTATTATAATAAGCAAAATGACAATGATACATAAATGAACAAAGGACTACTAGCAGTTACTGACATGCCAGCTCCAGACCTCAATTAAACTGATTGAAAGATTATATCTTCATCATACGAAAATCAAGCACAATCCCTCCCGTTAGGGGTTAAGTATCATACCATCATAAAATATATGAGAAGAACATAACCCGTATCATGCCAAAAAATGGTTTTAGAATAAATGTGTTTATTTCCGATGCAAAGACCCTATGAGTGAATCAATAGTAATACCAAAATATGCCATCTTTAATGACCTGACAACAGTATCGTAACTATATCCCCTTTGAATAAGTCTGCTTAAAGGTTTGGCTAGCTTTTAAGGTGAATGTCGACATTTTTGTGCTTTGTATAGAATATTACCATAAAAGATAGGATGTGAAATACCTGAACGTATACGATGTCTGCATGTTGATTTATATTTACGAATGATGTCCTTGTACCGATGATAAAATTTAGTAAATGTTTTGACTAGTTTGTGATATCGAAAACCCTGGTGTAATAATTTTTCAGTAATTTGATTGTTCACGCATAACTTTATGGAACCATCTAACCCCAGCTTTACGTTCTTTTTCAACTATTGATTTATTGAAGTAGAACTTTTATAACTATTTTTCAAATAAAAATGCAAGCTAGAAAATAAAAGTTAATTAAATATTTCTATCATTTTTCAAAAGTGTGTTTTGCAATGTATATTTATATTTTAAAAGGAAGCTATTGAACCAAGAGTTCCAATTTGTTGAAGTTGAAATCATCCCTTCGAAAATTTTACGGACGCCATCGCCTCTTTGGTTCACCGTTAAGGAATAATTGTTTCACAGATGACAACGGATATGTTCCTATTATCGTTATAACAATCATGTCCTCTTTTCTTCGAATGTGACCTACCAAATAAGACTTATCACTGGGCTTGTATTTACATGAGTAACACGACGGGTGCCACTTGTAGAGCAGGATCTGCTTACCCTTCAGGAGCACCTGAGCTCCTCCCCGGTTTTTGGTAGGGTTCATGTTGCTCAGTCTTTAGTTTTCGATGTTGAGTTTTGTGTACTGTTGTTTTTCTTTCGTCGTTTTTCGTGTTTTGGTCGACTTATGAGTTCGGATGTCCCTTTGGTATCTCTCGCCGCTTTTTAATTATGATGGTTTAGCATATTCCTTTTAATACACGTAGTATACATGGTGTGTTTTATCTATTCCATAGTTATATTTGAATGTATAAATTGTATTTAGACGGTAACAGACAAAAAGAGTTCTATAGTAACTGTGTAACCCCCTAAAAATAAAGTCATTACTTACTGAAAAAGTAAGTATTAAGAGACATCCGATCTTCAATAAATTATAGTTGTCTATATCTAGAAATGGTTTGAATAACCGTTTTAAGATGGTACCAAACACCTTGACTAAAATTAATTTGGCTCGTTTAATTTTCATAAAATTTTGACAAAATATTTACTTTGACCCTTTAACTAAAATATAAAAATTTCAAAAAACTTGAACCACACACTTTATCGGAAAAATTTCATTGGATATATAGCAGTTTGAAAATCACTAATTTAGATCGTTGAGAACCTTAATATTTCCTTAACAATAGAACGTGATTAAAACGTTCAGCTGATTTTTACAGAGTTACCTCCCTGTAGTGTTATGTACCACCTTAAAGACTATCAAAGAACTGGTACCAAATTCCCCCAGATGACGGACACACCTTACTTAGTTTACTGTGTATTGTTTTGTTAAGTGTTTATTCGTTTGCTTGTTTTTCATTTGACCGGAGTTTTGACTTTTTGAATGCCCTTTTTTTTTGGTATGTTCGTCCTTTTTAATGCAAATGTGTGACGAGCAGCACTGATGACTGTCTCATACGAATTTTGATTTATAGTATTTAACAAAATTCTTTCTATTTTAAATTCCTTTTCCTGGCATTGTTTACCTACTTTCAGTATAATCACGAATGTTTCTTTTTTTTTTAATTTCTTTTGCATGTTTTGATAAGCTTCATGATACCTGCAGCTGGGTTTAGCTATAAGATCACTCTATAAGCTATAAGGTAAATATAAAAAGATATGGTGACAAAGTTTATTATTGCTATAAAAGTTAAATCTATTTAATAACAACGAACTCGAACTTCTTTTGAACTGAGTTTTACTGTGCGTATTGCTGTATTTAACACAATTCCACATTGACTTGAGATATAGGGAAGGGTTGAGATCTCACAAAACATGTTTAACCCCGCCGCATTTATACGCCTGTCCCAAGTCAGAAACCTCCAGTGCTTGTTAGTCTTGTTTGTTTTTAATTTTATATGTTTTGGAGTTTAGTGTGGCGTCCATTTCGCTGACCTGTTATACATTACTGTTTAAGGGCCAGCTGAAGTTTGCCTCCATGTGCAGGATTTTCTCGCTGCGTTGAAGACCATTGGTGGCCTTGTGCTGTTTTCTGCTCTTTGGTCGGGTTGTTGTCTCTTTGACACATTACCCGTTTCCATTCTCAATTCTATGAAAGATAGTTTATATCTATATTTAAAGGTTTCCAACATAGTTCATGATTTCTTCAGCTGAGTGTCGTTCTTTGCTTGTTAAGTTCAACATTCAATACTTTTTCATTATAATTCTATCTTATATATGGAAATGTAATCAAAAGAAACAATGAAGTGAATGTCCACCAAATAATTTCCTGATTCTAATACGGTATGGACTAATAGTTGAAGGCTGTACGGTGATCTGACCCCTAGCTTCTTCTTATTCATAATAGTATAATGTTTTGATTAATGAAAAATACACGATTTGATCATTTTCATATTAATTATTGGCACGATTTACTGCGATGTACAACGTTTATAACCTGCGAAAAATATGATACTTGCAAGACAAAGATCTTTTGACGGTATCATTCCTTGGTCATTACTGTCACTGACAATGAATGAGGGTTTTGATGGGGTTCTTAATTTCTGTATTCTTTACGTTTTAGGGCATTATACTTTGTCTTTAAAAATAAGGCTTATTCTGTAAAATTCTCATAGAATTGATTTACTATTATTAGTTTTTTTTCTGTAATTATATGATATTTTATTCTGTACATCATTCATTCTGTAATCAGTATTTTATTCCCTAATTCTTTTATTTTCCTTAGTTATTCTTTATTCTTTATTAACCCCATTATGCTCTATTCTTTATTCTTTTTGTCCATTTTTCTCTATTCATTATTTTCTGCCAGTATACTTTATCCTGTAAAACCTGTCCAGACCTTAATGGGCCCTTGCACAACAAGATCATGCTTTTTCTACACTGGGCATGATTTATTACCGGGTTTGTACTAACAGAAGCAACACGACGGGTGCCACATGTGAAGCAGGATCTGCTTATCCTTCCAGAGAATCTGATATTACCCCCAGTTTTTGGTGGGGTTCGTGTTGCTCAGTTTTTAGTTTCTATAGTGTGTTTTGTGTACTATTGTTTGTCTGTTGGTCTTTTCCTTTTTTAGCCATGGCGATGTCAGTTTATTATCGACTTGTAAGTTTGAATGTCCCTTTGGCATCTTTCGCCTCTCTTTGATTAAGTACGCTATGATAACAATTAAATGCAGAATAGTGTTTAACAAAATAAAAGTTCGACTTCAACTCCTCTATGAATTTTTCATCTTCTGCGGTTTGAGTCAATCTTTTTTAGTGCTTAACGTAGAAGTCCATTTGACTTTTCAAATCTTTGAAGATTAAAAATAATTATGATAATAAAAGTTCAAATTTTTTTTCAGTTTATCCCATTTTCTATTTCTTACCCATTATCTTGTAACTGTATGTCATCTTTCAACATTGTACAGTATATACCAACTTATTTTCGCGGATACTTTTTTTTCGTGTTTAGCCCTTTCTATCTCACTTCGCGGCAATTTGATTCGAGATTCTCAAGTTAACTTGATGTATTTGAATAAGGAAAAATCACAGTAGGTATAGTGTCCGGCTGGGATCGTGTTTTTTCGAGTGATTTGATCGGGGTTTTTTTCGATTGTGACCACGTTTTTTTTAAAGTGAATATGATCAAAAATTGAAACAAACAGACTTCCTTTCTGGTAAGACATACAAAAGATGCTAGAACCTTATGCACAAGATCATAGAAGGTAAATTAGTATTTGTGATAAAAAATATATCATCAACCCTACATTATTTTGCTTTAAAAACGTTTGATTTAGCCGTACAAGCCTTTTTCCAAAAGATAGATTAAAGCCATTTTTATACACATACCAATGCAAATATCAACGGAAATTCATACATGAAATCTATATATACTTAGATATACACACTTTACAAAAATTCTTGTTTTTGCATTGAAAAGGACATTTTGTAGAGAAAATTCATTTTTATATTCTGTGTTTTTTCGAGAGCAGTCCATGTTTTTTCGAGTGCATCCTTGTTTTATCGAGTGAAAAAAAATCTTATGGCTTAAAATGTAATATGTCGGTGCATTTACGTTTAAAAACGATGAAAAGGTTCAAATAAAGTACTTTTCAAAACACGAAACAATGCATTAAACCAGTTTGATAATGCTGTATTAACACGTACATTTCATAAAAATGCATCGTTCATTTGTATTCAGAATTCTTCATGTTAGTGTACCGATATGGATTTTATACAGTAAATACATCGTGATGTAAACAATCTCTATGTGAGCTCAGACATGTTGGATTGAGACGTACGTACACATAGTGTGTAAAGTAGGTAAATGTGTGTTTTTTAACAGAAAACATCTTAAATGTTTCATTTACTATTTGTCTTGATGGTAATATGTTTTTGAAGAACAATGTTCAAATGCTCCTACTGTGAAGAGGAGTTTGATCAAGCATACGCTATGCTTGGTCACACAGAAATGAAGCACCATCATAGCTTCATTTGCATAAGAAATTAAAAGAATAAAAACTGACAATGCATATTTGTGAGGTGTACGCATATCAAATACACATTTCGTTTTTTTTTTCTATTATTATTTCTAAAGGAGCGTATTAAAGCTTACAGATTATTTATTTTATTGTCTATTAAATACAGATAAGATTTATTTTATTAAAGTGTCACCATCCATTGGATAAGACCCCGAGTTTATCATCAGCTCAGTAGTCAGTACTTCGTA
Organism: Mytilus californianus; assembly: GCF_021869535.1. NCBI lineage: Eukaryota > Metazoa > Mollusca > Bivalvia > Mytilida > Mytilidae > Mytilus > Mytilus californianus. The sequence goes on along the minus strand of NW_026262690.1, from coordinate 115,988,029 downwards.
ACTGAAATGATTTATAACAACCTTTTTTTAATTTTTTTTACCTCCAAGAGTGACTGGGGAATAGAAATATGGTCAATTAGGACCTCTTCCGACCGACAATAAACCCGTCACTCTTTATCCATCAGGTAAAGTTGACCTTAGATGGATTTGGCTATTTTTTATGTCCTATTGTTCATATAGATCTTCAAATGTTTCGGTTCTTATACATCCTTGGCTTTCAAATATTTGGCTTTGAGCGTTCCTGGTGAAGATAAATCCATAAAAGCCCTCGGAAGCATGAAATTTACAAAGTGTTTTCCTTTTTTATTTGATATTCAATTCAATTCAAATGTTATTGTAATTTTTTTTTTTTTTGGGGGGGGGGGGGGGGGGAGGCCTCTTTTAGTAGAATACTTGGGTTTATATTGAATTTTTCTGAATTTTTACTGTTTTTCCTTAGTTTTCTTGTCTTTCTAATATATACATCAATCATAAGATACTATTGACTGTAAAAACAAAAGTAGAATGAAATGAAATTGAAAATATCATGAGTCCCTTTACTCGGTTCTAAAGACCGTTTTAAAAATGACGCATCGATTTCTTATATATCATAATACTGCAAGGTTATAGTAAAATGTTTTCAGAACAAAATGTTATCATTAAATTGAAAAGGGTTAAATTTGATCAACATAGTAATATATTTTTGGGACTTATTAAGAATATATAATATCGCTAAATTACAGTTACAAACTAGAAAAAGTCCGTTTTAAGCCCAAGAATGTCTTCTTTCTTATTAAAAAAAATCCGGACCATTTCTTGAAAAACCCGGACGTTTTAAATGTAGCTCTCGAAAAAAACAGACAATATAAAACACTGAATTGTAAGTGAAATACAAAGAAATTTTGCGTCGTTTGTGCTCAAAACATGTATAGCATTCAGAATAAGCTGAACAGTCACTAATAAAACTATTATACTCGCGAAATAGCAGTAAATCGATCTTATCACTCGAAAAAATCTGATCTGCACTCGAAAAAGGTGGACCGATTCACTCGAAAAAACACGATCTCACCGGACACTATACCTACCGTGAAAATTCCCAGTTTTACATATTCGCAACGATTTATATTCGCGTTATTTTTCTACCTGCCAAAGTCGCGTAAATAAATCACTCGCAAAAATTAGTTGGTTTTCAACTATTTTATGTGTTTGACAGATCTGCATTAATTAAGTTTCATAAAGGATTTCCACTTTAAGCATCGACTCGTGGTAATTACTGCATTAATTACATTCCTTACAGATGAACATGTTTTTTGTTATATATATATTTTTTTTTACTTATCTGTAAAGAGGAACAATAGCTATAAAAAAAAGTATGATTATTTTTTGTTTCAAACATTATAAAAGCGAAATATTGAAATATAAATTCGTTATTAGCAGTCAGTTTAGTTCAATATTGTAAAAAATAAAGCATAAAACACATCTCTGATATGTTATTGTCTTGCAAGGCAATAACGACCCTAAATTAGAGATGGATTGTGCATGTGCTCAGCATGTTTGCTTATAAACAAACAAAGAATGTAAAACCTGATAAGTTGAACAAAGGAGCCAACAGAAAGAACCATTTTATAACTGATTTGGACATCAAATATCATTATTATACAAGTTAAACGATTATTTACATACTTTGAAACCTATGGCATGAAATCAAAAAGACCTAAACAATTCGTCACATACTATTGTTTGTGCGTGTCTATTTATTTATATATATATATATATATATATATATATATATATATATATATATATATATATGTTTATATCGGGTCTCATGACCATCGGCAGTCCTTGGAGGTCATCTGGATGGTTAATTAGATAGCTTCTACTCCCAAAATACGAACGCAATGTTGGTACTTCAGTTACTAAATTTATAAAATGTTTATTTCATTTATTTCATTTATGCATTATTTATTGTTTTTTATGGAACTTTAGTAATTCTGGTAAAAAAATAGGATATTATAAACAGGCAACTCTTAATGCCTTCTGTTTATTTAAAAGTCATTTTCTTGTGGCTGTGGCCTGTTAACCATTTCTATAAACTATTTCTCGCATCCACATCTAAAAAAGTTTACTTTTCACAGAGTCTAAGATGAATCTTGTTGAGATATCGGAGTCGTTGTCAGTTAGATGTGAAAGATTACATTTGTCCAGAAGCGTTTTTACACTGTTAAACCACGTGTTTCGGTAACGTCTCGACATTTCACGATCCCAAACAAATACTTTTCGGCAAATTCTGTGACCAGGCATGTTCATAAGACGACACCATAAGCGGATAACGTTACACTGGTTGTGAATAAAAACTGGATGCCATCCCATGTCTGCTAATATTGCTGGAATTGGTGTTGTTTTGCCGACGCCAAGAAAAGTTCTGATAGCTCTATAATGTAAGCGTTCGATATTGTCATATTGCTTGGCTCCCCATACCCCGGATGCATAATCAAGTACAGGAATAATAGTGTTTTCATAAATTTTTGTGAATATGTCGTAGTCCATATTACCCATGTTAAAGAATTTAGATGTCAATGATCCCAATGATCTACTACCTGCACTTACGAGTTCATTGACAGAGACATTATAATCGATATGCTCGGATAATGTGAGTCCCAAGTAGCGATATTTAGTTACAAGTTCAACTGTGTTGTCCCCTAGTCGAAATGTAAGTTGAGGTCTGTCCTTTGTAGTCTTTCGAATATGCATAATTTTTGTCTTTTCTGTATTAACGTTCATTAATTGTGTCTTTGTCCAATCGTTCAGAGCATTAAGCTGATTTTGTAATCCGTCAACAGTGTCCGAAATAAGGACTAGATCGTCAGCGTATAGCAAGCAGCTGATCATATCGTCACCGACTAATGCGCCACAACAGAGTCCGTTAATGAGTGGTACCAATTCATCAATAAACAACGCAAAAAGAGTGGGCGCGAGGTTATCACCTTGACGGACACCGGAATCAACTGAAAACCATTCAGTTAACATCGTAGGCGATAATCGTACTGCACTTTGTACCTTTGAGTAGAGACACCTAATTACTTTGTACATATTTCCATACACACCCACGGCTAAAAGTTTATCCCAGAGTATTGTATGATTCACTGAATCAAATGCCTTGCTGAAGTCAACAAAGCACAAAAAAGTGTCTTTGTTCTGCAGTTTTCTGTTTCTCAATATTGTACACAGTGAATAGATATGGTCCAGACATGATCTAAGCCGCCTAAATCCGTTTTGTTCCTCACTGAGAAAGTTATTGTTTTCGAGATGACTAATGAGCCTTTCGTTCAAAATCTGACTAAATGTTTTTGCGACAGTTGACATCAGACTTATGCTTCGGTAATCCATCGGATTGCGGAAATCCTTGCCTTTTTTTAGCAGAGGACATATAATGCTTCGACACCAAGGATCTGGAACAATTCCATAGCTAAAACATACATTGAACAGTTCGTGAAGAGTTTTCGTCAGTATACCACTTTTCAGTATTTCATTAGGTAAATTGTCTATTCCTACTGCTTTGCCATTTTTTAAACTCATTAGCGCACGTTTCGTTTCATCAAGAGAAATAGGTTCGTTCAATTCAGATGTGCTCGTGTTGTCAATATATGTCTGATTAACAGGGAGATTTTCATATTCACGCTCTAGTTGTGAATTAAGGTTTTGCAATTGCTCTACAAATTCAGAATCGACTTTTGTATTGTCACTAGAGAACAGTTTGGAATACTCCTCTTTCCATCGTTGTAAAATTTCGGAGGGATCATGAGACACTGAATCATCGTCCATGTTGACACTATCAATGTTTGTCGCTGTTTTTCCTGGACCTAATTTACTGATTCACGCCAAAATTCTTTTGGATTGCCCCGATTGATTGATTTTATTCGATTCAGTCTTTGAGCTGTATATTTTCGTTCTTCTTGTCGCAGACGCTTATCAAATTGTCTACGCTTTGTTTTGAATACCTCCCTTTGTTTTATTTTTACTCGACGCTCACCCTGATAACTCAAATATATCAACAAAGAAAAACAAAATGACATATAGACAAATCACATAAGCAATAATGAATGAGACAACAATCAAACAGAGTAAAAATAAAAGGAAGGAAGCAATTATAGGCCAATTGTTTGAATTGTTTCACATTTTCATGCTCATAGCCGACAACACGGTATGAGTTTTTCTCATTGTTGAAGGCCAAACTAATAAAATGGAGAATGGAAATGGGGAATATGTCAAAGAGACAACAACCCGACCAAAGAGCAGAAAAAAGCCGAAGGCCACCAATGGGTCTTCAACACAGCGAGAAAATCCCGCACCCGGAGGCTGGCTTCAGCTGGCCCCTAAATAAAAATGTGTACTAGTTCATTGAAAATGGACGTCATACTAAACTCCAAGACATATAAATGAACTAAAATTAAAAAACATCCAAGACTAACAAAGGCCAATGGCTCCTGACTTGGGACAGGCGTAAAAATGCAGCGGAGTTAAACATGTTGCCTTTATTATTATACCATCGGTACTGCATACATAAGAATCCTGAGTACATATGTTCATTCATTTAAATTTTTTGTAAAGGAACGAAACTCACAAGGACTTCCAAAACTATCTTTCATTGTTCAACTTTATCACAAATCAAAAATTGGGTTAATGACATATTAACATCTCTATACTCCTATTTTTAATAAAACCATTGTTCAAAAAGTTCTTTGTTTATATATTTCTCCACATACAACAAACAATTCAACAAAAAGAATTCTGCAATACCCTTTACATTAAATCCGTTTAGAATATTATATTTTCTTTGTGTACACAATCTATCTAAATTGACTTCTCCTAAAAAGCAAAATAACAAAAATATCAAACTCCAAGGAAATTTCAAAACGGAAAGTCCCTAATCAAATGGCAAATTCAAAAGTTCAAACACATCAAACGAATGGAAAACAACTGTAATATTCCTGACTTGGTACAGGCATTTCCTTATGTAGAAAATGGTGGATTAAACCTGGTTTTATAGCTAGCCAAACCTCTCACTTGTATGACAGTCGCATAAAATTCCATTATATTGACAACAATGTGTGAACAAAACAATCAGACATAATAGGTAAAACACACATTTGGATTTGTCATTTTACTAAAATTAATTTATATTGGTAATATTTTCTTTTATATGAGGCCAACCAGGTCTTGATAGTCAGAAAACATAACCAAATATAGTCCTCCAAATAAGTATCACGAATCGATACATGTGTTACAATAAATATCTCACTTCATCTTATCAATGGTATTATGACCCCCTTCCCACTCTTGCACACTAACTAAGGAAAAATTACCCTCTCTACGAAGTTAATTGTTTTAATTCCAATTATCAAACCATTTTAACTGCTTAAACTAACTGAAATGCTGCTTAAAGAATCTGTATTTAAAAAAGTACTTTGGAAAAACAAATTGAACCTTTTTTCGCCATGGTACTTTCAGAATATCAAATCAGCATAGCTTTTAAACTACTTTGTCCCTGGTGAGTCTTTTGTAGACGAAACGCGTGTCTGGCGTACAGAGTATATATCCTGGTATCTATTTTTAGTTTATTATCAAGTCATAATGCTCTAAAATGGCCTAGAATATAAAAAGAATTTAATATGCTGGAAAATACATCACAGTACCTTTTTCTGAGCCATGGTATTCTAAACGCCCTTCCATCCTCCTGTTGAGATGTCAAAACTGCTAATCAGCATATGCATTGAAGAGAGGCGTAGGATATCAACGGGATATTCAAAATGATAAGTCAAGGACAAACTGTCAACGCCAGTGCAAAAAAAACAAAAGACGACGAAAATACGAACAACAGTCTACAAAACAACATAGAAAACTATAGTTTAAGCTATGCGAACCCCACCAAAAACTCGTGGTGAATCAGGTGCTCCGTAAAAGTAAGCATATTGTGTTCGACCCGTCGTATTGCTCTTTTTAGTACACATTCGGTGATAAGACTTTATTGTCACATTCGAGGAAACCAGGACGGATTGTAGTTACAACAGTTGGAGCATATCCGTTGTCATCTGAAATAAATATTCCATAACGGTAAACCAATCAGGGCCGTAACTAGCCTTTTTAAAAGTGAGGCAAAATATATTCGCGAAAAAATTTCGGAGTGGGGTCTGGGAGCCGCACAAGGCCCCCAGAAGCTCTGGAAAAAATGACGCAAAATCGTGAATTCTGAGCGTTTCCCGGACCCTTTCTTAATCTGAAACATAAGTTTTATCTTAATTATTTTTTCGACAATATACTGGTCTCGAAGCAAAACATATAGATTCAGTGTAAACTTTTAGTTTTTAGGGACAACATCAACAGACCGATATGTAGGATAACACACAAATTGAAGTTCAAATAGTTATGTGTTTGCCCTGTGTGGTTGCTGTTAGTGAGTTCCGGCTTGCAGGAAAACGTGTTTTACCTGTAAATTATTTGTTTTTCAAATTAAGTTAAGAGGGGGCTGATTATCATTGATAGAACTACGTTAATTCAGTTTTTTAACACATTTCAATTACAACTTGATGTAGTTCCTTACTGGGATAAAAGGGTAGACTCAGGAAAACTGTTCTTAGACCTCATTGCTACATTATGTGCTATTTTAATATGTATACCGGCTGATTAATGTCGGATCTGTCTGTTCTGTTCTGGTATTGTTTAGATTTTTGTATAATTTTTTTAGACTTTGAAATTTAATAACAGTACAAAAATTAATACTTAACATACCGCTAAAATCGACGCTAGGGGCCGTCTTGACCTTTTTGTAGGGTATGAATGATTCGTTCATTGTTGAAAACCCTCAAGCGACTGTCAAGATGAAGAACAGGAATAAAAGCCCTGTTCATTGATAATTTGTAATTTTTTCTATGTATTGTGTGCGGTTTTGTCCCATGCACATGTACTCCATATCCCTTTATTTCCTATTTAAGGGCCTTAACACGGCTCTTAAATATAAAAAATTAAATTTACAAATGAAATTTAACGCTAAGACAATAGACATAAAGAAGGGTAATCAATGAGCAATAGACAAAACCTGGAACAGATACCGGTAAGACACAGTCATATAAGCGACAAACAATAGACAATCAACACTGAAAACTGAAAATAAATGAGTGTCAGCGGGTGTACAGAACTTGCTTCTTGCAAGACAATCACCGTGAAAATAATTTGATATGAAGACAAGCTTAATTTTGTTTCAACTTATGTTTTTTTTTTTTTTTTTTAGAAATTCCAAACATGAGGCATTTGCCTCATTTGCCTCAATGTAGTTACGGCCCTGCCAACACGTGATGGCGTCTGTAAAATTTTCGAAGTAATGACTTCAACTTTACCACTTAGAACCCTTGGTTTAATAGCTTCATTGAAAACAACAATCATCTGTCAATGAAATCATGATAGGAAAAAGAAAAATAACAAAAATACCGAACTCCAAGGAAAATTCAAAACGGAAAGTCCCTCATCAAATGGCAAAATCAAAATCTCAAACACATCAAACGAATGGAAACAACTGACTTGATACAGACATTTCCTTGTGTAGAAAATGGTGGATTGAATCTGTTTTAATAGCTAGCTAAACCTCCCACTTGTATGACAGTCGCATAGAATTCCATTATATTGACAACAATGTGTGAGCAAAACAAACAGACGTAATAGGTAAAAATGTCAAAAATTGGATCACAGCAGTCAACATTGTGTTATAATCTTAATCACTATAAAAACAAACAACTATGTCACAAAAGAAAAAAAAAATGGCATATAAACATTCTAAAATGAAAGACAAGAATACAAAATATAAACAGCACAATAACACAATGACGGGATGTATAAATACCGAGCCACGCTAAAAGGATATTACCAAAAATGGACTGAACAGTAAAGGTTAGAAATATACAATGACAAATAGAAAGAACACTATAATACGTTAATAAGATAATAAACAACGTCAGTACATATAATCTATACTTCAAGACCATCATGTATTATTTGTGAAGTTGATACGGAATATTTATCAACAAGGTCTTTGTATCTTCCGATTAACTTTTTTTTAGAAAAAGGACGAGACGTTCTTTGACATAACCCTGGTTCATCAACCTTCTGTTCAGACACTGGTGACGTTTTATAAGGTCTGAGTAGCAGCTGCAGGCTCTTGAATACCGAATGAGTGTGGGAATGTTTATCCCATATTCAGGTGAAGTTGGTAAATCGCTGCTAAGGTGGGGGAAATTTATAATTTCAAAATTAGAATCGTCTCGTTTGTCATAGATTCTGGCACTGAGATAACCGCTTATGTCCATTTCCAGGTGTAAGTCTAAAGATGAGGCAGAGGAAGCCGTATCTACTGTTTCTTTAATATCTAGTTTTGGAGGATATATCAATGGAACCAATCAGAAAAGTTTGGATTGTTAATGGAAAGAACATCATCAATATATCTGAATGTGAAATTAAATAATCTGGCTTCTTTGATCTTCTTGTTTTTGACAAGTGTCTGAAAGAACTCCGACTCATATGAAATAAGAAAAGGTCGACAATGAGAAGCGAACAGCTCGTTACCATAGAAATGCCGACAATTTGTTAAAAAAATCTACCTCTAAATTCAACAAATGTGTTGTCAATAAAAAAACTGCAGCATACTGATCCCTAAGTCTTGTTCCTCGGTGCAGTATGTTTTACCTTTTTGTTCACTTTTTACAAAATATGCCGTATGGTATCCCAAAGCAGTACATTTCTAGCGTATGCTACCATTTTTATATTAAAAAACATTGTGGATTATTTCTTTTGGGCGATTTTTCAATTTCACATGGTGAATTGTGGTATAAAGGGTTGAAAAGTCAAAGGTTTTGATAGAATTTATTTCAGAGAAAAATCGAGATTTAAAATTATCCAGAATTTCTTTAGAGTTTTTTTAGAATTCGTATATGGTTAATACAGCTACGCGAGTAAACAGTTTCTCAGTATTTCTGAAGATCTTCTTTCACTGCGGACAGAATTTTTGTCAATCTAATCGACAATTCCTTTGTAAAACATGCAGATGATCCGGCAATGAACCAGTGCTTTTTTTTGCGGATTTTGTATAGATTAGGTATCCAATACAAAAAAGGTAGGTCCTCAGATTTGCTGTTCAATGCTCTGGAATATCTTAGCGACTAGGAGATATATACCCCATATATCGATATGTAGGCGATGCTGGAATGTTGCTATATAGAAATGAAATCTAAAGCTGAATTAATCTCTTAGGTTTTAAAGTTTTGTTTTGAACTGACCATCATTGTCAATTTCTAGATAAAAGTCAAGATATTAAGCAGACTTAACATGACTACGTAGTGTAAATATTATGACGATTTGAAAATATGACATCCAAATGCAAGAGGGGTCAGTTTTCCATAGAATTTGGGTTAAAATACTATTGTTAAGCAAAAATGTTGGGATATTTTTTTTCATTTCAGCATAATGACTTGATCAAAATTTGAAAATTTGAAAATTTGACATATGAGAGGTATCTATTTTCTGTGATTGGGAAGAGGATGGAGGGTGTGTTAACATACCATAACTGATATTTGTCATTTATCAAAAACTGTATTGGAAAAGATACTACAACACCTTTTCTGAACCACAGTATTTACTTCCATGTGAAATCCCTCCTTTTTAGATGTCAGAATTTTAACAACATTACCTAGTTTTAATGCTGAAATTAGTATCTGGGGGAAATGACAGAAAAAAAAATTGTTCTATACAAGAGTACTTTGACCATGACAAGATTGAAAATAGTGTTAAAGGTCAAGGTACAGTAAATGGGCTATGTCACAGATTTTGGAAAAAAATTGACATCCAACTTTGGCTTGTTGAACTATAACTAAAAAATTAAAAAATGATGCATATATCTCTTTTATTTTCTCAAATATTACTGAATAAATTCTTTCAAGATATGTGAAAACATGTGTATAAAAAGCACATTTAATCGGCGAAAGACGTTCTAAAATTTGTCTTTAAATCATCAAATCTCCAACTGGCAGGTGTCATCTGACCTTGACCTCATTTTCATGGTTCAGTGGTTAAAGTTAAGTTTTTTGTATTTTAGTCTTTTTTTTCCTTATAAAGTATGCAATAGGTCAACTATATTTGGTGTATGGAAATATTTTACGATGTACATGTCAGTCTGACAGGTTTAATTTGACCTTGACCTCATTTTCACAGTTCATTGCTCAATGTGAAGTTGTTGTGTTTTGGTCTGTTTTCTTAAACTATAAGCAATAGGTCAACTGTATTTGGCGTATGGAATGATTGTTATGTGTATATGTCAGTCTGGCAGATATCATCTTACCTTGACCTCATTTTCATGGTTCATTGGTCAATGTTAAGTTTTCCTGGTTAAGTTTGTTTGTTAGATACTATTCAATAGGTCAACTATATTTGATGCATGAAATGATTGTAAGGTGTACATCTGACCTTGACCTCAATTTCATGGTTCATTGGTCAATATAAAGTTTTCATGGTTTGATCTGTTTCTTGTATACTATAAGCAATAGGTCAACTATATTCGGTGTATGGAATGATTGGTAAGGTGTACATGTATTTCTGGTTTGGTTTATCTGACCTTCACCTCATTTTCTTGTATGTGATACTTGTAGTAAATATATTTAGGACTATCAACATAAAATCAGTGGTCAGTAAAGAAGGCGAGACATTTTAGCGTGTGCACTCTTGTTTAGTAAATTTCCAGTAAATAGATTCTGTAATTGCATATGTGAAAGTGTTATAAATAAATGAAACATTTTATAAACTGCACGCCTCCGAAGCGATTTTCTGGATTTAACTTCAGCAGAACGCTCAAAGCCTATATAAATCTCAGTTTACAACTACTTCAGGCAAAGGTGACCTTAGTCGGTTTTGAATGTTTTGTTAATGCTCTCACTAACCTGTTGGCTCTCAAAACGTTTGGTCTCAAGCTTACCTGGTGAAAGTTATTCCAGACACGTGTAGAGCAGACGGAAATCAGTATGATACGTATGCTCTCAAATCAAATTGTCGGCAAACAGAAAGTAGGTGTCTGACACATCCAAAAGAGTGGTAACACGCTTAACTCTTCACTGCCCAAATACGAATTAGTTTTTCTTCAGGCGTTCTTTTGTTTTCATTCAACATATATTGTAGTGAAAAAAATGAAAGTATCGTCAAACAAAAATATGTCGCAAAGATCCGGAAAGGGTTGTTCATTCGTTACGTCTCATTACTGTCAAGCTGCTGAGGAATTATGAAGTCAGTGTCTAGTAGATCATTAGAAAAGTGTAAAATAAATATTTGTTGGACAAACGGATGAACAAACGAACAAGATGATTGCAATTCAAATCAAGACGTATGCACACATTGCCTTCTGGAATCCGGCAATAAAACTGGTGTTAAAGGCATTCGTTTGACCATGAAGCGTGTTTCAATACGCAGCAGATTTTGGTTTGAATAAGGACATCGATGTATAGTGGTATAGTTACTTGCTCTCTGTGCGTTTAAGAAAACATTAATTTCCCTCTTGGGGCCTGTACGAGGATTTTTGCAAGTCAAAAGAGTGGATTCATTAGGGCTCAAATATGGCCCCTATCTTAAATTGTAAATAAGGATTTATTGGCATTAGCACAGTGATTCATCGCTAAACCAATGACTAGACGGGAATTTCGGCTTTTTATTACAAAATTAAAGGTGCGTTCCTTTCGGGTCGTCACAAATACCACAAATTTTCACAAAAACAATGAAATCAGGTGAATCTTTCCCATGTCTTTTAAGACCGAAAACATATAGCACATGCGCCAACTAAAAAATTGTATCAAAATCCTAATGTTTTTGTTATAGCAAATAACCTATCCAAATACGACTTACCCAGTTTAGTTTATCGAACCTTGTTCCCTAGGTTTCTTAAGCCTAAATGCAGGGTAATTCAAATCTCTATTGTTAGCCTAGTTTGGTGTAAATGTAAATGCTTTATTAGAAAAGCTCGACAAAAGTTGTTTAACTTTTTTTCGTGTCTATTGCTACTTGAAAGACTTGAACCGTGAAAAACAGACATTTTTGTTAGAATTCAATAGTTAAGTATTGATTTAATTAAAAAAAAAAAGGCTTGGGTTTTAAACGAAACGTCTTCAACTAGATCTCAAAATTGTTGAAAAATTTGTCCCATAAATAGTTGCCTTTTTAAATCTATTGAACCTCCTATTTTCGGATCAAATTGGCGGTTAGCTTGAAAAACCAGATTTAACCTATTGTTTCTTTCAAAATTTCCGTAACTGAAAAGTTATACTAGTATACAAAATTCTGTGTCGTTATGAGCAAATCACTTTTTAACCACAAACGTGAACTGATTTAAAGCAGTAAAGATTAATATTGGAAAATAATGAACACCTTTAGAAACATTAGCAATGTCTTTTATTACTTGAAAATCAACCACGTAAGCTGTACCGAAACAAAAATTCGGATATGTACCGTATGGGTAGATGCTCCATGGAATATAATACTTGTTTCCTGGATCACGTTTTGGTTTCTTCTCAAAAATAACAGTTCACGCCAGTTGCACCCTTGATTACGCAATGTACAATAACGTTGTTTGAAGCTTTCTTGTTGAGCCACATATAATCGTCTATATTAAACACATACCACGCTTGTGAGCTGACAGTGGTAATCAATTTAAAGGAACTTATATTTTTCTATGAGTGCTGGACAATATCTTTGTGCTCATCGTCGTACCTGTACAATAATGTGCATTAGATGAAGGCTTATGGTTTCAAACGTCAATTTATTGAAATGGTTTAAACATCTGTATGATAGGAAACAAATAGTGGTTATAAAACAGTCTTCTTCAAAACATAACAATAATATTTAATGTATGCATCCTCTTATATATTGTACTGTTACATATGTTAAACGGAGAAGATTCATAAGTCTGTTTTATGAGTAATAGATGGTCACATTTATAAATCAACTGTTTACAAAACTTTTGAATAAGTTTCTACCTAAGGAATAGATTAAATTAGCTGTATTGGCAATACCTTTCGAAATTTTGGTATTTTTTAGGTACTTTTTGGTCATATAGCTCTTCAACTGTTTCGGTTCTTATACATCCTCGGCTTATAAATATTCGGCTTGAACGTTTCTGTAGAAGGTAAATCCAGAAAAGCGCTTCGGACGCATGAAATTAATAGCGTGTTTTTTTTCAATTTTTGGGTCACCAATGCTCTTCAACTTCGTACTTCATTTGGCCATTTAATATTTTTGATTCGAGTGTCACTGATGAGTCTTTTGTAGACGAAACGCTTGTCTGGCGTACATACTTTTAATGATGAGTTTATTTACTTGTGTCTTATCTAATTTATATAATATTGTATTTATGCAAATAAAATATGAAAGAGTATACCATTTCAATATCATGGTGACATGTTTGCAATCCATGACAATATCTCAACTCCAGCGCAACAAACATGTGGAATTTTGAAAACGATGTATATTTAATGTGAATATACCAAAAAGTTTGAACTAATTTTGTGTAAAGGATAAATGTGATAACAATGATAATGTTTATCAGATATTTTATCAGGGGTAATATCCAATGTATAAACTAATTATAAATATTCAAAATAAACGTGACTATGTTGAGTTTAGATTTTCTAGAAGTAGTTTAGACTTTTATGTTTAATATTGGAAAATCCTCCAACATATTCATTTTGAGACAATCTGATAACTCTTAATTTGTAACACACAATCTGTCGCGTTTGTATGTCCCTAACCTAAAAAGGAAACAGAGACAGGTTTACGTGAAGAAAATCAATTTAAGGAACGAGAAGAAATAGCTTGTTGATAGAGAAAACTCGCGACCATCTATCATGATGTATGGTGATGTAATTATATTAACCATCTCTTACAATACGGAAAAATATCTCCGTCTTCCAAGTATTACCAATTGCTTCTTTTTTTTTTTTTAAATATGATTAAAAAATTGTATGCCTTATTCCATTTTGAAAATTTTATCTTTGACATTTTGAATATTTTTAAATTCTTTTTTTTTTCAAATTTCATTTTTATTTTTATTTGCATTTCAACAAACTGTAACCTATTTTTACATTTCCTTCCTCAACGCCCCCGGAATGTTGCAATCATCAATAATCTTGTAACAACGTAAAATGTCAAAATTTTCGAAGTAAATGAAAACATACTTTTATTAATATCTTCTTTCCTTTTTAATTGAATAGTTACTATTTAATTGAATTTTGAAAGCTTAAAGTTATATCGTAATAAAATATAAAAGGTTTCATTTCAATATCTATATTAATCTAAAGCGATCCCATTTTAATCTGCTATTAATTGAAGCCCCAAATTCATAAAGTGAAGAAGGGTAGTCTGTCTCTTAGTATATGCGTATAATTTGACATGTATTAATGTTACTATTACGAGAGTGTTCAACTTCTACGACTTTGATTCGTTGTGGAGCCCTGGCTCGGCATCATTTCACATTGACGTCTTTGCTTCATTTACATCATAGTGCGATTTACGTATGTTGATAGCCGATAAAAAATTTATTAAAGTTTGTCTTCGACAGTTAATTTCATACGAGGGGTGTCCGTCCATGAGACAGCAACCACAGGAAAAGCGAGTGAGGTCTTTAGATATCAACATAAGGTCTTCAACAATAAAATACAGTACAATACAGGCGTGGTTACAAGATTCGATGTAAGGGGGAAGGACGCTCCTGAGAATTTGGAAACATGACATTATTTCGGCTACGGCTAAATTTGGCTGTAATTTTACCTTCATTTCCTATTTTTGTCTTCTTTAGTGGGTGGTAGTGAGGCGAGAGGTTGCCTCCGTATGAACCCTACATGGTCAGGTCCAAAAGCGACCAGAATTATAGAAAAGTAAATCATTTAACATGCTGAAACTTTGTTTTCAAAACCAAATTCCCTAGATAATATTATAAAATACAGATGACGATATGGCGGAGTTTGATTGTTTTTTTTAAGGTTTCAATCCTCCTTTTTTAATTTCGATCAGTGGATCATTAACTAAATATACATACATTGACAATTAGGACAGAAATAGTAACCAGAATACCAGACCGAGTTTACAAATAATAACAGAAACACAAGAATGTACGCAAAATAATATATTATATGGTTTCAAAGGGGAGATGCACGTGTAATGCTAATCGTGTCCATTTATGGATACTTTTAAAGTAATGGATAAAAATCAAAATCAAATGAATAGTTTCACCCTATAAGTCCAACTACACCACATGCATTTGGGGACAGGACAATTAATCAACTCACGCTGAATACAATTATTCAATTAGTTTCTGACAGTGTAACTTTTTGTTTGAAGAGACCGCTTAAATAACGTACTTTATATCACTTCCGCTGATCAAAGTCGATATCTGCTTGAATGTCAACGTTTTCATAGGACTAATTTTGATTTTATCGATAACTAAGACATACCTGAAATGGCATCTTTAGATGAAAGCACATCAGACATATTAACTTGCTCAATATGTTACGAATATTTACCTTGTTTACATACATTTTGCGAAAGTTGCTTATTGACCTATATTACTTCCGGCTTTGAAAAAGGGATAAAAAGTATAGAATGTCCCTTTTGCAGAGGAATAGTGGCAGTCCCTATGGATAATTGTTCACCAGAAGAATGGGTAACGTTAATCCCTCTTAATTTCCTGATTTCCGGTTTGATAGAGAATAAAATTATCAGCAGACTTGAGAGACCATGTATGTTGTGCGAGAGGTCTAACAGTAAATCTGTTGATAAAGCTATCGTTATTTGCATACAGTGCGCCGATACCTTGTGTGAAACTTGCGCGAAGCACCATAACCTGATGAAATTTACGTCTGATCACGTGATAAAGTATCTCGATGAATATTTATCTGATCACAAAAAGAATATATCGGTTTTCCAAAACACCTGTTCAGAACATCATGGTAAAATTATCGAACTTTATTGTGCGGACCATGAGTGTCCGTGTTGTTCAATTTGTATCTCTATAAAACATCGACGATGTGAAAAATTTCAGACCATTGATGAAGTAGCAGAGACAATATTGTCATCTGATGGTATTGAAGATGTAAAACACGGATTACAAGATGTTTATAATGACATGGACACTGTTCTTAAAGACCGCAATGATATTTTAACAAAGCTTCAAAATGAGTTTTAAACCGTGAACAATACATTTCAGCTCCTTAGAGATAAGCTAAACGAACAACATTCATTGCGTAAAGACTTGCTTCAGAAAACGTTTGACGAAAAGAAAAATATTGTTGAAATCGAAATCGTTAAATTCGAAAACAATCAGAAAACAATTGAAAACGAACAAAAACTTTTAGAATTATGCGTAACAGAGTCTTCAAATGTTCAAATACTAATGGAAATACAGAAACTTAAGACACAATTACACAAACATAAGAATACTTTACGCGAGTGTCAGGATCTACAAACCATTACACTTAGTTTGCAAATCCTAGTAATCAGTCAATAGTTAATCAAACTGAAAAAAATTGTACAGTGTATTGTGACATCAAACCGAATGACCTGTCAGAGTCAATCTGTTTTTGATACTACCATTATCAAATGCAATAGGTTTTCAACTCTTGGAACAGGACAGAATAATTTGAAAGTCGATGGTATCAACGCAGTTTCTTTTTCAGTTTCAAAAAAAGTTTTGTGTTGTGACTTTTTAACATACAGCTGTAAACAAATAACAACCCCTTGTACCATTCAAGCTGCCATAAAACGTGGTAGTGAAATATTAGGAGAAATAACAACGACTCAGCATGACAAAAAGTTTGAAAACGACTTAACTGAAATTGTTCTCCCAAAGCCTGTGACACTTTTACCGAATGAACAATACGACATCGTTTTTATCTTAAACAGTAAATCACTTTTTAATTATGGAGAAGACGGGACACTTCAATTAAAATGTGAAGATGTAGTCTTCAGTTTCAAAGAGTCAAGGTTGAGCAAAATTGGAACGAATATCACAAGGGGGCGAATTCCTGGAATATTGGTTAGTAAAACTGTTGAATCTATGTAATAACGTGTTATTCAATTTCCTTTCTGAAAACAAAATTTAAAAGATTTCACATTAGTCAACCTATTAGCTGACAGGATATTTATTTATTTATCTCAATATTATAATGTTCATAAAACCGATTGTCATTTCAACATTATATTAAACGTTCGTTATAGAATGGACATCCACCACTAGTATCTCAATATCCCTAAAATTTTCATATATGTAAAAGTTATGCATCTCATAATGTGGTATGGTTATAACTTATTTATTATACAATAGCTATCCCTCTTACCCGAGCTAAGATTGTCAAATTTACGTTGAAACAATGTTCCAACCGTTTATTTTAGGTAATGACAAATATGTATAGCTTTAGACAATTTGTGTGGACTTGGTGTCTGATGTGTATAATAGACATAACGATAGTATTGAAGTAAACTTCTTTTTTACGCTTGAATTCTTGGATAGCTGACCTTGGGATTAATCATATGTATCTTATTCATAAGATATAGAAAAAAGTTATATCAGTTTCCTTTTGGACGACTCATGATTTCTGGAATGTCCTTCATTAGATACTTTCGTGACCACAGGTTTGAAAGGTCGTAAAACAAATCAAAAAGACGTATAAACCAAAGCGCCCTAAAAAAGAGAGCAAATAAGCGTCAAAGGTAAAGCCCTAAGTTTATGTACAATATCATATCTAAGAATGTGGATATTGCTTACAGATGGAATGTAACACTTTGATCGTGACAAAACCTAAGCACTGGTTGCACAATCAAGGGCTTATTGTTTACAGTTAGAAGGTTTGAACATTTGGGAGATCTTGTAAATAAAGAGGATTACAGGAAAACGAATTTGCACAACTGGTTAAAATTCAATATTTAAACCTTTTGTGCATTCAATTTTTATCCAGAGGTTAGAATGCGCTAAAGTGAATTAAGGCAATTTGATATTTTTTTCTTAGTACTAGGATCATATTATTCTTGAACGTGTAAATCATGATCATTTTGGAAATTTCACATAATTTTTCGCTTTAACCAGTTAGGTTGACCGTTACGGAATATCAGTTTCACAGATGACGACGGATATGTTCCAATCGTCGTCACCAAAATCACGCCCTCCTTTTTCCCGAAAGTGACCTACCATATTAGACTCATCAACGGGTTTGTACTGATATGAGCAACACGACTTGTGCCACATGTGGAGCAGGAACTGCTTATCCTTCCAGAACATCTGAGATCATCCCCGGTTTTCTATGGGTTTCGTGTCCGAATTCCTGAACAAAACACTAGAATACAGAATATAAATCTCCAGACAGACAGAGTACATCAGGCAACATTGTGTTATAATCTTAATCAATTTAAAAAACAAACAACTATGTCAACAAAGAAAATCAAAATGGCATATAGACACTCTATAGACAAAGCACATAAGCAAAAATGAAAAACCAAAATACAAAAAATGACCATAACACAATAATACAATGGCGGGATGTATAAATACCGAGCCACGCCAAAAGAATATTACCAAAATATAGACTAAACAGTAAAGGTTAGAAATATACAAAGACAAATAAAAAGAACACTATAACACGTAATTAAGATGATATCAATGTCAGTACCTAGAATCTATACTTCAAGATCATCCTGTATTATTTGTGAAGTTGATACGGAATATTCATCAACAAGGACTTGGTATCATCCGATGAACTTTTTTTTAAAGTAAGAGACGTTCCTTGACATAGACCTGGTTCTTTAACTTTCTGATCAGACACTGGTGACGTTTTATAAAGTCTGAGTAGAAGTTGCAAGCTCTTGGATACCGAATGAGTTTGGAAATGTATAGCCCATATGCAAGTGAAATTGGTAATTTGGTGCTAAGGTGGTGGCAATTTATAATTTCATAATTTAAATCGCCTCGTTTGTCATAGATTTTGGTACTGTGATGACCGCTTATGTCAAATGTGAGGTATAAGTCTGATATGAGGCAGAGGAACTGTTGTTTCTTTAATTTCTATTTCTGGAGGATATATTAATTGAACCCAATCAGAAAAGTTTGGATTGTTAATGGAAAGAACATCATTAATATATCTGAATGTGAAATCAAATGATCTGCTGACTTCTCTGATCTTCTTGTTGTGACAAGAGTCTGAATGAACTCCGACTCATATGAAAATAAGAAGAGGTCGACAAGGAGAGGCGCACAGCGTTCCAATAGAAATGCCGACACTTTGTTGAAAAAGTCTACCCCCAAATTCACCAAATATGTTGTCAATAAGAAACTCCAGCATACTGATCACTTGTTCCTCCGTGTAGCATGTTTTACCTTTTTTTTATTCACTTTTAACAAATTATGCCGTATGGTATCCCAAAGCAATAGATTTATAGCGTATGATACCACCTTTATATTGAAAAGCATTATGGATTATTTCTTTTAGACGATTTTTTTCAATTATTCTTTTCTGCAAAAAACACAAATGCTAAAGATTACATTAGTCTTTGTATTATCTGACAGAAAAAAAATATGTTAACAACACGTTATAAATTTGATGCGTCCGAAGCGGTTTTCTGGATTTACCTACATCAGGAACGTTCAAAGCCGAATATTTGAAAGTCACGGATGTATAAGGACCGAAAACGTTGCAGAGCATAAACCAAAAAGGATCTAAAAAATAGCCAAATCCATCTAAGGCCAACTTTGCCTGAAGGAGTTGAAACCTTAGTTTCAGTATAATTCAAAATTTATAAACGGGCAATTTCAGACAGTTTGTTATAAATCATGTCAGTACCGAAGTACTGACTACTGAGCTGATGATACCCTCGGGGACTGATAGTCCACCAGCAGAGGTATCGACTCCGTGCTGTAAAAAATGAAAACAACAAGTTATATATTTGATGGTATAATTTCAAAATTTATAAACGGGACAGGATATTCAATTACTCAGTATGATAATGTTAATAAAAACAGATCGTCATTTCAACAATATGTAAAACGGTCATTTTAAACCTGGTTAAGGGAATGAATACCCAATATCTCAATATCCATAAAATCAAGTTATGCATCTCATACTTAGTTATATGATTTTAACTCATTAATTATTCAGTAGTTACCCTTTAACCCAACAAATATTGTCTTATTTACATTGAAACAATGTTCCTAACGTAAGGTAAGTATTTTAAAACATGTATAACTCAATAAGTCGATTTGTGTGAATTTGGTCCTTAATGCAAATTACGGACATATATTTTGGTACTATCGAAGTAAACTTCTTTTGCATGTTTGTGTTCTTAAATTGCTGACATTTGAAATTAAATTATTCCATGTCTCTCTTATTCAGACGATATGAAAAACAAACACAAAATACTGATATCGATTTCCGTGCGAACGATACGTGTTTCTGGAATATCCTTCATCATGTACGCTTGTGACCAAAAGTTTGAAAAGTCGTAAAACAAACAAAAAAGACAAACCAGAGCCCCGAAAGTGTCAATGGTAAAACCGTAAGTTTTAGTACAATAATATATTCAAGGATGTCAATATTGCTTATAGACGGAATGTAACAACTTGAGCATACCGATGCAGAAGCACTGGCTTTACCCTTAGGGCTTATGGTCTTCCATTAGCATTTTCAAAGAGTTGGGAGGACGTGTAAATCAAGAGGCAATTAAGAACATAGGAACATAAATTTGCTCAACTGCATGGTTTAAAATACATATTGATTCATATTTAAACTTGTTTTTGCATTTAATTCTTGTCCAAAAGTCAGAATGCGTTCAAGTGAATTAAGGCTGATTGATATATTGTGTAATAGATGTGCCTAGGTTAATTCCCCTTAATTTCTACATATTAATTATTTAGTATTTAAATGTTTATTTTAAGTTTAATTTGTTTTAAACATAGTAAGATAAAAGTAAGGATTGTTAATTTTACTATTTTATTCTTTAACTTTGATGTTTCTAGAATTTTTAAGAATATTCATTTATTCAACTTTTCTTTCATACCTTTTCTGTTAAAGTTATCCTGATTAATGACAAGTTTAGGATTTTAATTTATAGTCAGTCGGAGTCGGCCTTGCACAGGCCTCCAAATACTCTCCGGAATGTATCATTCCACTTGAGGCTAGAGTTAGCCACCACTTCGGTGCAGTCCGCCAGAGTAAGTCATCCCTTTTTGGTGCAAGTAATTCCTTTTTTAAACACAACGCGAAGCAAATTTTCTTTACTTAAGACTAACTCCGGAAATACTTTTATTTTCATTTTACATTTGAATTACTTTATTTTTGAACTTCATTTTAGAAAGTTTTATACTCCTGTTTAATCCGACTTGCAATTATTGTACATTTGTGAATAAATATAGTTTCATTTGATTTATTGTCTGTTGTTCAGCCATAATCTGATATCAGGTATCCAGATGGTCGAATAGGGACGAAGTACTGGCCACTACACGTCCCGGGGGGTGTCGTCACCGACCCCCTCCCGTTCCAAATGGTGCCGTGACCAGGATATCTGATCCCTCAGTTATGGTTTGATCATTTTCTACTCATAGTTATTTTTTTATTTGACTTTAA
The DNA here is from genome assembly GCF_021869535.1 of Mytilus californianus. Classification (NCBI taxonomy): domain Eukaryota; kingdom Metazoa; phylum Mollusca; class Bivalvia; order Mytilida; family Mytilidae; genus Mytilus; species Mytilus californianus. The sequence continues at coordinate 115,966,370 of NW_026262690.1, read as the reverse complement.
TTTTTGATTTTCAAAATGATAAAGTTTGAACAGAAACCTTGTACTTTTGACGGTGTTAGCGCTGATGTACAAGATTATTTTATTCAATTTGAAGCAGTTAGTCTGTGGAATAACTGGAATTTATCTGAAAAGGCTCTTCAGTTAGTAATAAATTTAAGAGAAGAAGCACGAACTATTTTACGCCTTCTTACTCCTACTCAGTTGCAAAGCTACCATTTTTTGAAAAGTTTATTATTGCAACGTTTTAATCCTAAGGAAAGGGTAGCTTTTTATAAATTTCAACTGAAAAGTTGTACAATTTTGCCAGATGAATCTGTGTTCGATTTTGGACATAGATTCAAACTTTTATGTCATCGTGCATATCCAGATCACTTTCACAGTATGCAATTATATTTTATGGACCTTTTTATTGGCAAATTAGATAAGGAAATGGGAAAGTTTGTTCATTTTAAGCATCCTGAAACTTTTGATGATGCTATTTTCTTGGCTACAGAGTGTGAGTCTTTTAATTTGACAATTGAACCTGTTGAATGTGAAATAAAGGAAAGTGAAGAAAGTTTAGATTTTAGTTGTTTGAAGTCTGGTTTTAATCAAATTGTCAAAGTTCTTAAAAAGCTGGTTTATAGGAAGTTTAAAGTTAAACAATGTTTTAATTGTTCAGTAGTTGGACATATCAGAGCTAATTGTCCCAATAAGATTTGTAAAGGTGTCAATTCTGTGCATGTTGTTGAAACAGTTGTTGAACCAGCAAAACCAGTTTCTTCTTCAGTTAATAAGGCTGTCAAAAAATCATGCAAAGTTGTCAAAAGAGTTCAAAGTTTAATTTTCCATCTGGTTTGCATAGCTGTTTATCTGATTATTTGATTTCTAGCGTGGATGAGTTTTCTTGTTTGAAGGATAAGCCAGTTAAAGTTTTGATATAGAATGTTTTATGAGTTTTAGTTTGTATATTCAGTATTTTACTTATTTTGTCAGTTTATATTGTTGAGTAGGTATGGTTTCAAAGTTTTGATTGGAATTGTTGTTTTTCTTGGTCACGTTTTTGAGCCGGTTTTGCCATCGAAACCACCCTCAAAAACGTTGTTTAATAAGATTGTGTTTTTTCTTTAGATGTTGGTTTGTTTTGTTTGTTGCTAAGTTTCTTGTTTGAATAGGTTTATTTATGAGTTTGCTTATTTATTTGGATTTTTTAACCTTTCTGAACAAATTTTGTTGTTATAACTTTGTTTAGTTTGGTTATGGTATTCCTTTTGTGACTTTTATAAGTCATGGCAGAAATCTATTGAGTGGCAGTAAGTTTAAGTGAACACAACTAGCTGATAAAGTAAGCCGTTCTTGAATCGAGAACACCTTTCTTACTTTTTACAACGTTTGATCATCTTGAACCCGGAATCACAAGTTTAAAGTGATTCCGTGAGATCTACAATGGTGGACTAAACCTGGTACAACGATGGACTTATAATAACCCGAAAACACACGTTAAAAGTGTTTTCGTGAGAACAACAATTGATGGACATTACCTGGTACAACTTGAACCATGCAGATTAACCGTTATTTAGATTTCGTTTCCCTTTGAAGAACTGTGTTTTATCAAATGCTGTATATAACTGTGTCCGTTTACTGTCATGTTATATATTCTTTGGACCGTACTTCATGAAATTTGTTAACCGCCTATTCCTGGACGTTTATACCGTTAGGAACTTTTCTGATGGTTGGACAGTGTGCTTATATGACATTTTTGTGACATTTATTGACATTTTATTTGCATTGATTTATATTATTGTTAAATGTTTTCAGCACATCTATTTTTTAATATTTCTTTTGCCAAATATTAATTTCTTTAATATTTGTCCTAAGGGGGAGGAATGTAATAGATGTGCCTAGGTTAATTCCCCTTAATTTCTACAGATTAATTATTTAGTATTTAAATGTTTATTTTAAGTTTAATTTGTTTTAAACATAGTAAGATAAAAGTAAGGATTGTTAATTTTACTATTTTATTCTTTAACTTTGATGTTTCTAGAATTTTTAAGAATATTCATTTATTCAACTTTTCTTTCATACCTTTTGTGTTAAAGTTATCCTGATTAATGACAAGTTTAGGATTTTAATTTATAGTCAGTCGGAGTCGGCCTTGCACAGGCCTCCAAATACTCTCCGGAATGTATCATTCCACTTGAGGCTAGAGTTAGCCACCACTTCGTTGCAGTCCGCCAGAGTAAGTCACCCCTTTTTGGTGCAAGTAATTCCATTTTTAAACACAACGCGAAGCAAATTTTCTTTACTTAAGACTAACTCTGGAAATACTTTATTTTTCATTTTACATTTGAATTACTTTATTTTTGAACTTCATTTTAGAAAGTTTTATACTCCTGTTTAATCCGACTTGCAATTATTGTACATTTGTGAATAAAAATAGTTTCATTTGATTTATTGTCTGTTGTTCAGCCATAATCTGATATCAGGTATCCAGATGGTCGAATAGGGACGAAGTACTGGCCACTACACGTCCCGGGAGGTGTCGTCACCGACCCCCTCCCGTTACAATTGTTCCTTCTGAATGCTAGGATCATATTATTTTGTACGTAAAAATCAGGATCAGAAAAATAGTCCCTTGCATGCCTAAAAAAATAATTGATCTTCTACTAGTACATTAAAGGGACATTGTACCTTCGATTCAGACCAAAAAAATTAATTTGATATTTTTTTTATTTCAAACATTTATAAAAAGCGGAATTTTCAAATAACATTTCGCTATAAGCAGTTATAGTTGGTTCAATTTTGTCAAGATACACTCCAAAACATCCTGATGCATTATTGGATTGCAAGTCAATAATTCGTCTCATTCAATCCTTAGTCATGTGAATTTCAATTTGACACTTAGCTGGAGATGGTTTACGCATGTGCAAAGTATGTTCAGTTATTAAAAAGAAAAACAATCGATCAATCATTCAATCACAAAAAAAAACATTTTTCAGCGATTGTATGTTTATAATTTAGGTTTATCACGCTTAATGGCTACCTATTTTCTTGATGAAAAGGAAAATACTGAGCACCCATATAGATGCTGCAAAAAAATATTAAATCCAATAGTTTTCAATACTAAATATGTAAAAATTTGCATTTGGAATTAAAAGTCGTTATTGTAAATAGAAATAACATCAATTTCATGTTTTGTCCAAATTCCTTTACAAAATACTAGAAGTCAGAACATTTCTTCAGACAGCCAGAGTATATTTGATAAACATGGTACACTTTGTTTCTTTTGTTTTAAATAGTGAATGATAAATATTTCAAATCTGCAATAAAACTTTTAGCATCAATTTGTATTGAACTGATGTTTTAAGTGACGACAAATTTTGTTCTCAAGTAGTATAGAAAAAAATGTTACAAAAAGAAATACATAAGTACCAAAGTTAGGTGACAATTTAAAGAGTTTTATGTAACAGTGATTAGACACTTTATGGAATGCTTTTATGCTGAGTATAAAATTGACATGAAGTGCTTAACCTCTGAGAAATAATTTTTACTTGTTAAATATTAGATAGGACTAGACGGCTTTTTACAACGTCGTCAAGCGAATTAAATAATTTATCACCATATCTTTATAAGGTATTTAGAGGACTGAAAATTGTATAAATGAATACTCAGCCTACGACCAACATTTTCAATCAAAGTACCGACATACTGTTTAGTCGGATATCTCCAAATCTGAAATAAATGATACATATTTCCATCTACCCGTAAATTGCTATAAGTAAATTTTATAACACAAAAAAATCAAACAAACGATCAATTTCGTATGATCTGTCGACACAGTGGGTCGAAAAGGATAACTGATAAAAGGAAAAGGATTAGACACTTTCCGAATGAAGGATAATGGATTCAATTAAAGTTCTCATTCTAATCTACATGAGTGTGTATAATTGTCAAACAGACACCCACATCTAAATTGTACCTCCTACAATACCACAAAGTTCAAATGACCACAAAACTATAACAACGTAGCCATTACTTGTAAATAACCGATTATCATCGAGTGATTGTACGAAGATGATTGCTTGATTACCATTGATATTTCCCTTTTCCTTCAACATCTTCTGTGTAGGGCTTTATTTTCATCGCCGTCTTTTTGTTGATGTTTGCTTGATTCTAAAAAAAATCTCATTTGAAGCAAGGCTCCTTCTTATCTTACCATCATATCATCATAAAATGATCAATTGATAAAAAATAATTTTCATACAAAATTTATTATAAACAATCGTTTAAGTAATCTGAAAAATTGTTTCAGCGGAAGAGGCATTTCACAGTAGCCTATTTTTGTAAACTTAGCAGGTTGTGGACCCAAGAGCTACTGAACGAGTGGTTGCACGTTGATAAGGTGAAAGAGAAGGGCTTAACACTTACTTTGTACAAAGATTATTCGATTACAAAACAATTTAAATAACCTCGGACCTTTACATTTAAATATATGTGTGTACTTTACAAGTCGAGAATCGTGTTTTACCACTTTTTCTGAAAGAGATATGAAACAATGAAACAAATTTCTGACGATCAAAATGTGAAAGAAGATATTGGATTATTGCATTTATACTATACTAAGTTCTCTGTGGATATTTTCTGTGGAATCTATAACGTATTTATAGTCGGCAAAACATATTGCATTCGGTGATTTTTAATCGATAACTTTGGCTGCTAACTAACTATAAAAACACAGTTTAATAGATATGAAGAAGAAGACATAGTGTAAAATTCAGTGGGTTGGCAACCTAACACAAAAATTTCACCCAGTATAGAAATTTATGAAAATTTGCAAACCCTCTTACCAGACTTCTGGAATTAAAATAAAATGCATACTTGCCTGACCTCAAACATTGAAATGAAAGAAACGTTTCTGACTTCGAAATGTTTGTGCAGATTTTATTTTTATTTGCAGCATGTCATTTTGGTAAGCTACGTTATAAAAATCCTGTGAGTTGGATAAAAATTCCGCCTTTTTGGTCTGTTAATTATCAAGGTTTTTTCAAAAGTATAATGTATCTTCATGTATGATTAAACATCTTAACGTCGTTTGAGAACTAAACTTTTCGACATTTGATAGAAGACGATTTAGAGTTTGCAATATAGTATTGATACTTGTATATTGTTTTTGTGTTTTGGGGTAGCTGTCTCATTGACATATACTCAAAATCTTCTGTTATTCGTATTAAAAGTTAATTAGTTCCCTTCCGGCAAAGCCGAAGTGGACTTAAGGTTTGTACTTCGGCGGTCTGTACGTCCGGCAAATCAGTTTTCCAAACTTTTTTTTCCGTGCTTGAATGTATTGATTTGGTATATAGTTTTTATCATGATAACAGTAAAATTAAAAAAAGCTCGTTTCATATGACTTTAATTCAGGTCTCCACGAGAATCTTTCTACGTTAAATTGCACCTCAATGCCACAATGAATCGGTTTCATTTATGAAAACTAACTAAAATTAGTAAATTGCTTAAAAAGATATGGACAAATTATATAAAATCCCGATTTTCCGTGTTGCTGGGTTTACATGATTATTCATTTTGTTTGGGTTTTCTACCTCTGTACCTCTGCTTATAAGTATCCATACATCCACCACTTGACATGGAAGTTGTCGGTACGAAATGTAAATGTACTTGAAGAACACAACGAATTATAAAAAAAAAATGGCTGTAATAAGATTTACTTTAATCATTAAATATGCATTTCTCACGAAGATTTGCGTATTAAATATTTTAATGTCGTCGAAAAAAGTTCTAAAATACAAAAAAATTATCTTTAAAATTCGGCAAATTCTGTTCATACTTACCGCTAGAGCAGTAGATTCTTTCTATTTTCTTTTTGTGTTTTTTTTAAAGTTTTATATTATATTATATTATGTTTTTGTTTTATCTTTTAACCCCCATAGATCGTCCTGAATATGCATTAAATTGCCATTGGACGTTAACTTTCCTTTTAATCGTCATATTGACAAAATAAGCATACACATACATATGAAGAGGTGTTTAAAAAGAAAATATTGTCTCAATCAACCTCCGCAGTACAAGCATTAGTTTTTTTTCTGAGTGAGTGTGTGTCTTCTTGTTTGAAAATACCGCTTAAATAATTTATGTCATATCATTTCCGTTGGTCAAGGTCGATGTCGAAGCGAAACCAAACGTTTTCATCAGAACTCGTGTTGATTTCATGGAGGACAAAGGTATTTCTGGAATGGCATCTTTAGATGAAAGCACATCAGACATACTTACTTGCTCAATATGTCTGGAAATGTTCAGAAATCCTAAATATTTACCTTGTTTACATACATTTTGCGAAAGTTGCTTACTGACCTATATTACTTCCGGCTTTGAAAAAGGGATAAAAAGTATAGAATGTCCCATTTGCAGAGGAACAGTGGCAGTCCCGATAGATAATTGTTCACCAGAAGAATGGGTTAAGTTAATTCCGTCGAATTTCCTCATATCCGGTTTAACAGAGAATAAAAAAATCAGGAGACTTGAGAGACCATGTATGTTGTGCGAGAGGTCTAACAGTAAATCTGTGGATAAAGCTACAGTTATTTGCTTGCAGTGCGCCGATACCTTATGCGAGACATGCGCGAAGTATCATGACCTAATGAAATGTACATCTGATCAGGTGGTAAAGCCACTCGATGAATATTTATCTGATGATAAAAAGAATCTGTCGGTCTTCAAAAACACCTGTTGCGAACATCCGAGTAAAATTATCGAACTTTATTGCGCGGATCACGAGAGTCCGTGTTGCTCAATATGTATCTGTATAAGACATCGACGATGTGAAAAAGTTCAGAGGCGGCGGAGGGAATATTGTCATCTGATGTTGTTGAAGATGTAAGACGAGGATTACAAGATGTTTATGATGACGTGGACACTGTTCTTAAAGACCGCAAGGATAATTTAACAAAGCTTCAAATTGAGCATGAAACAGAACTAAAGACTCTGGATAATATATTTCCGATTCTGAAAAATAAGTTGGACGAACAGCATTCATTGCGTAAAGATGTACTTCAGAAAACCTTTAACGAGAAGAAAGATATGATTGAAACGGAAATGGTGAAATTTAAAAATAATCGGAAGACAATTGAAAATGAACGAAAACTTTTAGAAATATGCGTATCAGAGTCTTCAAATGTTCAAGTAATGATGGAATTAAAGAAACTTAAGACCCAATTAGACAAACATAAGAACACTTTACGCGATCGTCAGGATTTCCGAACCATTACACTAAGCCTGCAAAACCTTGAATATCAGTCTATCATTACTCAAATAGAAAATCTTTGTAAGGTGAATTGCGAAATTACGCCAAACAATCTGTCTATGAGGAGTATACCTTTCGGTAAAATTAATAGGTTTTCGTCACTTGGAGCAAATACTAATTGTTGGACCGTCAAATCTATCAAAGCAGATGCAATTTCCTTATCAGTTTCAAAAACAGTTTTATGCTGTGGTTTCTTAACATACGGGTGTAAACAAATCACAGACCCTTGCTCTATTCAAGCTACCATTCAACATGGAAGTGAAATATTAGGAGAAATAACAACAACCTTGCATGACAAAAAGTTTGAAAACAACGTAACTGAAATTCTTCTCCCAAAGCCTGTGACACTTTCACCGAATGCACGATACGACATTGTTTTTAACTTAAACAGTCAGTCACTCTGTAATAACGGTGATAACGGGAAATCTGAATTAGAATGTGAAGGCGTAGTCTTTCGTTTTAAAAAGTCAGAGTTCAGCAAAAATGGAACGGGTGAATACAAGGGACAAATTCCTGGATTATTATTTAGTAATGCATCCATGTAATAAAACATTTTTCATATTTTTAAATTGACGGTCTTTTTATTTTAGTATTAGAATAACCATAAAAAGGAGATCAGTTTTGGCATTTCAACAATATGTGTAACTGTTTAAAGATCATAACTATCATGAATTATAGGCGATGTGGTATACGTCATTGAAGTAAAAATAATCAATTGACAACTAGAGGGCTACATGCAGTCTGTTTCAATGGACTGGTGTCTTTACAATATGGCAAGCTCTTAATCGCCTTGAGTCTAAAATAAAAGTGTCTGGAAGCCTTTGTTTAAGGAAAGGAGTATCATTTATTCCAATATCACTGAACTGTCACATCCATTACCCCTGTAATGATTTTGCGAATTTACAAAAGACTTATAACTGGTTACGTCTTCTTCCTCTGATTGGTTAATAAATCTTCGTAAATCCTTGATAAATAATGTATTATAACACAACATGGTTCAGTAAAACGTCATTTGTTTTATATTAGTTTTACCTCTTTATCAATACAAAAGTGGTCTATTTTTCGTCAAAACTATATTCATTGATGTTTAAGGTAATTACAATCTATTTTGTTAGTCCTTGTCCCATTAATAAAAAGTCCGAATCCATGTTTAGGGGTCCATAATAAATAGTGATTATTCTGTGTTTTAGTCTGTTGGGCTGGTTATCTCTGTCAATCTTCGATTTAAGATTTTTTATTTCTCCCTTGAAATTTTTTTTCAATTTAGAAAAGTAATTGAATCAATCAATCATAGGAATTATATATTTAACTTTATTCTCATAAACCATAGTACAATGGTATAGAGACATATACAAAAAAATTAACATACAAATCATGAAATTTAAGTACAAATGTAATGTAGAGACATAAAGTGTTTACCCAGGAGATTCTAGGCAATCATTATTTATTTGCACAATTTGTTTAGTTGAGACGGGATGTTGCTATTCGGAAGATCTTGAAATTTTAAAATATTTGGTCTGTTTACATGGATGCTTTAAAATAGTTTGTCTTCTTACGTTTATTGCCGTACATTCTAAAATATAATTAAACTACTGACAACGGACAATTACTAGTACGTGTTTCTCTCTCAATATTTTGCCAGCTACCGATTTCAATTCTAAATCTACAAAAAGAAGTAACTCAACTAAATCGGACCAAACCAGGACTTCAATATGCAATCAGTTAACAAGTCACTTTAACTTAAAGTGAGGTCTGTAATTTTTCTATATATGACTTTGAGATAAAAGATACAAAGAACAAACTAGAGGCTCTAAAAGAGCCTGTGTCGCTCACCTAGGTCTATGTGCATATTCAACAAAGAACACTCTCCAACATTGTAGACAAGAATAGAATTCATGCCTTGCTGGTCATTTTTGTTATATAAAGTTTCTATCTATCCATAATAATTTTGATTATATAAGGCAAAACACAAACAAATTGGTAAAAATCGTAATCAAAAGGCAATAACTCCAATAAGGAGTCGTCGGACGATTTCCTTCATTTTGCCTTAATTGTAGATCATGTCTTGCTGATCATTTTTTCTTATTTAAGTTTCAACCTATCTATTATAATTTTCAAGATAATAGGCAAAAATGAAAAAAATGGTAAAATTTGTCATTTAAGGGCAATAACTCCTATAAAAAGTCCACCGACTGTTTTGACATATAAAAGACAATTCGTAGAGCTCAACATTCTGAACATTTTTTGTCTTGTCAGATTTTCTCTATTTATAACGGTTTTCAAAATAATAGACAAAACTTGCATTTTACCCCTTTGTTCCATTTTTAGCAATGTCGGCCATCTTGGTTGGCAGGCGGGGTCATCAGACACATTTTTAAAACTAGATACCCAAATGATGATTGTGGCCAAGTTTAGTGAAATTTGGTCTAGTAGTTTCAGAGGAGATTTTTGTAAAAGTTAACGGACGACGACGGACGGCGGACGCCAAGTGATGAGAAAAGCTCACTTGGCCCTTTGGGCTAGGTGAGCTAAAAAGGAATTGTCACTTTGGTTTGTATTTTATTTTATGGGGTATATGTGTAAGGGTTTCGTGTCATAATTAACGATTTAAATGTGTCTTGTCTTCCATAGCCGTACAGTAATTAACGAATGCAGCATAATCCTTAACCAAAAGTACGGCAGTCAACAAAATACAGCACAACAAATTAGTAACAGTACTACAATCAATCATATACAGCACCGCACCTAACCAAAAGTTCACCAATAAACAAAGAATAAAACACCCTCGCTTAACAACAGTACAACAATCAAGAAAATACAGCACTATACTAGTCATAAGTGCACCAATCAACCAAATATATCACAATCCCTAACGAACAATACATTTATTAACCTAATACATCGCCACTTACCAACAATTAACGAATCAACCTAAATACATCGCCATTTACCAACAGTTCACCAATCAACCTAATACATCATCCCTAACCAACAGTACACCAATCAAACTAATACATCACCCCTTCCCTACAGTTCACCAATCGACCTAATATATCATCCGTTATCAACAGTACACCAATCAACCTAAAACATCATCCCTTACCAATCAACCGGATACATATAAATACATCTTTCATTACCTACACTACACCAATCTATCTAATACATCACCCCTTACCAACAGTACACCAATCAACCTGATACATCATCCCTTACCAACAGTACACAAATCAACCTGATACATCATCCCTTACCAACAGTACACAAATCAACCTGATACATCATCCCTTACCAACAGTACACCAATCAACCTGATACATCATCCCTTACCAACAGTACACCAATCAACCTGATACATCATCCCTTACCAATAGTTCACTAATCGATCTAATTCATCATCCCTTACCAACAGTTCACCAATCGATCTAATACATCATCCCTTACCAACAGTTCACCAATTATTCTAATACATGTTCCATTATCAACAGTACACCAATCACCTTAATACAGTATCCCTTACCAATCAACCTAATACATATGTATACATCTTCCACTACCAACAGTACATGAATCAACCTCATACATGTTTTCGTTACCAACAGGACACCAATTAACCTAATACATCATTCTAAACCAACAGTTCACCAATAAATCTAATACATTTTTCGTTACCAACAGTACACCAATCAACCTAATACCTAATACATCATCCCTTACCAACACTTCACCAATCAACCTAATACATCAATCCTTACCAACAGTTCACCAACCAACTTAATACATTTTCCGTTACCAACTGTACACCAATCAACCTTATACATCTTCCATTACCAACAATACATCTATCAACCCTTACCAACAGTACACCAACCAACCGAATACACTATCACAAATTAACAGCACTATCACTAACGAATAGCACACAAATCAATCAAATACATCACTATTACCAAAAGATCACCAATCATGCTAATGTACCATCTGCACCCAAATACATCACTATAAATCACGTAAATGATGTTTGCTTATTGTCAAGTGGCAAGTATTTCATACATGCTCAGGACGAGATCTAATACTGAGTGACCTGCAAACATTATTAGATGCTCATATATTATGCTTATATCATTGATGGTTAACTGATTTGAAGTTATATTTGGAGTCAACTGTTGCCATATTTTCAATTTTCTTTTAAAAACAACAAGGAATCTGTAAATTTTAATGTTAACAAAACCTGGGAACAGTTTATCTAACATCAATATATATGTTCCTGACAAAACTTATTTATAAATATCTTATTTTATACCAGTATTCCATAGAAGTACAATACAAAAACGGAAACTTTCAAAATGAATTCCTTCTACATTACTTCAGAGACATATAATTGTATTATATGTCTCTGATTACTTTTATATAAACTCATCATAGATACAAGGAGTGAAATTTTGTACGCCAGATGTGCGTTTCTTCTACAAAAGACTCATCAGTTACACTTGATTCAAAAAAAGTTAAAAAGGCCAAATAAAGTAGGAAGTTAAAGAGCAATGAGGACCCAAAATTCCTAAAAGTTTTATCAAATATATTTCCATAGATATAATGAATCATATTCATCAAAACTAATGATGATTTTGATTCTTTGACTTGTCTCTAGTTTGGTAGTCGACCAATGTTCACATGTTTTCTTTAATTTTGTATTAACATAGATTTTAATTCTCAATTTTTCTTTTCATGTACATAACCTGCAAGTTTTATGATATATATAAAAAGAAACAGTCAGTCAAGTCCAGTCTTGATGCAGGTAAAAAATTATTAATTGATTGGTGATTAATGCCACTTTCAGCACTATTGTGCTATTTCCTGGCGGTCAGTTTTTATTGGTGGAGGAAGCCAGAGTGCCTGTAGAGAACCACCAACCTTTGATAGGAAAACTGACAATCCTAGTCAATTAAGATTGCAGTCGAGCACACCTGCCACCTGTGGGATTCTGACAGGCTAGTGATACAGAAGTTCAAAGGTAAAAAATGAAAAATCCATTAAGCTTTTGTGTATATATATTCACTCTGGTGGACAGTTGTCTCATTGGCAATCATCCCACATCTCCTTATTTTCATATGTACTGTTCTTATCATACAACTTATATTTGCAGTTGACAAAAAAAGAAAAAATGCAAATGATGTAAACTGCTTCTTTCTAATATCAATGCAGTGAAAATCTGCATGTGAAGAGAAAGGACGGGGTATCGAATGTTTAAAACTAATCCCTTTTGGCATTCTGTGTCCGTAGCGATTTTCTGATTTCAGAGACTGAATCCTAAAGAGGATTATAGGTAAACCACTTTCAAAATCTTACAAAGACTACAGCCTAAAAGTATTATTGTATAGTGTACTACATGTAGTATATATCAGTATTTAAGACAGCATTAAACATAATTTTACTTTGACACAAGAATGTGTCCATAGTACATGGATGCCCCACTCGCTTTTCTATGTTCAGTGGACCATGAAATTGGGGTCAAAACTCTAATTTGGCATTAAAATTAGAAAGATCATATCATAGGGAACATGTGTACTAAGTTTCAAGTTGATTGGACTTCAACTTCATCAAAAACTACCTTGACCAAAAACTTTAACCTGAAGCGGGACAGTCGGACGAATGAACAAACGAACGCACAGACCGTGGGGCATAAAAACTATAAAAATAACTATGATACATATACTATTCTTTAATATTGATTTAATGATAATTTTGTTCATTTGCTATCCATAGTCTTGAGTATATAAAAGTGGATAACAATGTTGACAAAGAAAAATTGGCATAAGTGCACAAAAAACCTAAAGAATTACAAAAAGAAGTTGAACACATTTTTTTTTTGCTAAACCACTTGTTATTCAAAGTATCAGCAAACGTGATCCACATTGTAGGTGTCTAACAGATCTGTAAAGCATTCAAACTTTATCTGAAAAGCATTCAAATTTTATCTGAAAAGCATTCAAACTTTAAAACTCATCACTGTCAAGCTACTGACAAATTATGAAAATCCTTCTGTTTAGTACCTAGAAAAGTGTGATAAAAAATATTTGTTGGATGAACGGATGGACAGGGTGAATACAATATAGGGGTAAATTCTGAAAAAAATCTCCCATTGACTTCAATGCAAATCTATTCCTTGAAATAATGTTATACCGGGTTCACTTTTAAAAATCAGGAGCTTTTCATATATCATTCATTAAAGTACAAATGAGGCCCCATCTTTTGCACTTATCAAAACATAGAGTCATTAGGTATTTTTTGGCCATTCAATATGGCCTTGTTTACAAACACTGTAGATTCACACTCAATTGACCCCCATTTCTTTTCAACCCTGTAGTAAAAAAATTAAATGCATACAGCATTCATTTTTTTTTAATTTTTAACCCTACTTTTAATCCATCTTATCATAAAATATTTATTACAAATATTATCTACCAATAGGTGGAGCACAGGACTTCAGTGTTATCCAGAAAGCTCTCCCCAAAAAGGGCGGTCTTTGACAATGTATTTCTATTTACTGAATTTATCCTAATGGAGTGAAAGTATAATAATTTACCTGTAAAATGTATTTATGTTAACACCTGTTACTTCAAATCACTGTGTGTATTATCAATGCAACAGTTTAACAATGGACAAAATTGTAAGAATAATAAATGTTGCAATGGAAAATGATTCCTCTGTGAATAAAAACCACCAGTTTTAATACTAAATACAGGTTAAAGACATTTTCTTTGTTGATTTCAAATTTTAATGTGCAAATCTGAAACATTCATTAATCAATTTCCCCCTATTATGTTAGCCTCATGCATTACTGAAGAGACATTATGTGGCAAAATCTACATCTGATACATCAAGAAAATTCCCCTATAATACCATTCTTTTGAGAGAGTTTCCATATATTGAAAGAGCTTATTTTCTTATAAACATTATTAATGTTGTGCCATAAGGAACAGTTAATAGTAATACAAAATTACTGATAATATATTAACTAAATTAAGAAGAAATGTGTACTGGCATAATTTGTTTGGGATTGTCTTACATTGTACAATGTATTACAGATAACTACAAGCAATAACTGAAGCCAACAAAATTTCCACAATTATATGATGTTTGACACCCCCGAAAAAAAAGGATTTCTTTACTAAGTATAAACTCAACATCAATCAAAAGATTTCATGGACTATAAAAATAACTAAAATTAATACAAACAAGCAAATACATTGAAATAAAAACATCACACATTCACGTAAGTACATCAAGTAGAAAAAGACTAATATGCTCAGTATAACTGAGAACATATGTGTTTTTTAAAACACTGTCATAAAATAAGAAAAAGACTGAGAGACAAGCCTCATTGTTGTTTTTCCATGTTAAATAGTGATCAACCACTTTTGCATTTAATGTACCACAAGCATGTCACAATGTATACCGCTACAGTTTGTTATGGTATTACACATCTTGAAATATCTAATAAATTAACTATAGAAATGGATACAACATATAACATGGCATTTCCAATCTGAACACATCCAAACACCATGTAATTGTTCAGCTGTGGGACAAATATATATAAGTAGGTAAATCTTTGATCTTTGACTTTATCTGTTTTTAGTTGGACACCAAAACATATATCATACTGAAAAAGATAACAATGATATTGTCAATTATTAATTATTCATTTCTTCAAAAGGTATATATGGTATTAAAATGAAAATAACTCTTTATAAATTTTGTGTGTCTTCAAAGGCTCATAACAAATTTCTTTTTCATGTACATTTAATTCTGCTTTTTTTTGCTTTTGCATATAGTTCAATTCGAAGTTAATGCTAATAACCATATATTGAACTATTTTCATAATGGTAAATTGGTTTTAAAATTATTATAACAGAAGTATGGTAACATGGTGGGTGTCAGTAGTGGAACAGGAAAAGCCAACTATTCTGGAGCACCAGAGTTAACTCCCAGATTGGTGGGTTAGCATTGCTCAATCTGCATCAATTTTCTCATTCTATAGAAGTGTTTTTATGAAATGTTGCTTGTCTTTTGTCTGACTCGTTTTTTTTTTCTTGGTCATGGTGTGTGTTTTTCGTCCATTGATGGCTTTTATTGCCCCATTGGTATCTTTACCCACTTTTTATTGAAGGATGAAAATGCACAATCATGTACTGATAGATTAGGTAAGTTATTTTAGACAGTCAGTAGATACTTCTATCAAAATTTGATGACAGTTGATTACATGTATCTTACAAAAGAAGCCTGAACAGTTATAGTAAATAATGAATTCAAATTTTATGATTACCAGGGTAAAATAAAAATTGCCTTCGAACCCTGCAAAACATCTATTTCTGGAACAGCCCTTATCCAAACAATAACAAATTATGGCAAATAAAAAAGTTTCCTCTAAAAACAGTTGTGCTGGGACAACATAAATTCGCCTGCCTAAGAATCACAAAAGGATGCAATGATTCCAACAAAAGCCACCAAAGATTTCAGATTGAAACACTAAAAACATCTGTAAAACACCATTATATACTTGAGAACTAAAAAGTCAGCTCTTTATCTATAGACATAACCAAAAAAAATGTTCAGACAAGTACCATTATCATGAAAATTTCTTTGTACGTGGTTTGTAATTCAATGAAAAGTATGTCATCTTATACACAAGAAGATATTAAATAAAAAATTCTTACTAACGGTTGGAATACAGATATGAGTATCACTATACATGTATATGTCCTGTCCACTAAGTGGTGAAGCATTAAAAGTAGTGAATTAGAACCACAGCCATTCTTCAGGTAATAAATGGAGAATGTGTCTATGGAACACAGATGATTGGACATAACATGTACATTGTATCTAGAGAACTGTAAAAGTGATGTACCCTAATTCGAACTTGTCTGTGTTTTATGGTAATTAGCATTGTGTATAAGTTTCATAACATTTGGTTTAGGCAAACTAAAGTTAGAGAAAGGCAACGACAGATTCAGCAATTTTTCCATTAATAAAGGGGCGTAACTCATGAACAGTTAAAAATGACACCACCCAAATTCGAACTGGATCTGTGTTTTGTGGTAATAAGCATTGTGTATCAGTTTTATAACATTTGGTCAAAGCTAACTGAAGTATGAGAATGGAAACTAGATTTGGGACTTACGTAAGGACTGACAAGGGTAAAACTTAATGACCCCTCCGCCACGGCGGGGGCATATAAAGTAATTTATTAGAACCACGGCCATTCTTCAGGTAAAAAGTACTTAACTAGAACCATGGCCATTCTTCAGGTTAAAATAGCATAACACTTTCCTGTTCTTACCTGTATAAGTAGTAAAAGAATGATATAAGATAAAATGCTAATTTGATCCATCCTTCCCTCTGGGCTCTACTCAGCTCATCAGCATTCATGATGGATGTAGGGTCATACAACCCAGGACAACTCATCACAGGTCTGTTCATGTACCTAGAAACAAAAACAGGTTTTCAGGTCATTAGCTTTCTTGTTTGCTTTGTTTTACATTTGTCATTTCGGGGCTTTTTATAGCTTGCTATGCAGTATGGGTTTAGCTCATTCTTGAATGCCGTATGGTGACCTATAGCTGCTTATTTTCTACGTCATTTGGTCTCTGGTGGAGAGTTGTCTCATTAGCAATCATACTACAACAGTGAGTACAACTTCTTATTCTTATATTGATTTACCATAATCTGTCAATTTTTTTCCATGCATAAGAATTTCTGCTAACAAAAACCATTAGTAATTTTTCTTAGATACTTTCCACTTTAATAGCATAAAATAAGTCATCTTTTGTATCCTATTTTTTTAACTCACAGCATGTTAATACTTATATTTAAAAAAAAAAAATTAAAGTATTAGGAATAAATATTTCTTTCACAGGCTGACATATAAATTAAGTAAGAGAATTAGTTTAAATCAGATTTGGAATATTTTTTTAAAATATAGATGGAAAATCGAGGTTTTTAATTTTCATATATATAGTTTAAATGCATTCTTGTACAAATGTATATAACTATGTCTTACCTTCGAACATGATATGCAATTAAAGGTATATTCATTATAAGTGTCCCCCATTGTTGTGCAAATACAAACAGTATCGTATACAACACGTGGATTAAATACTCTGGTAGGACTAACTGTAATAAAAAATTAAATATTTTGATAAATAAAATCAATCAAATTTATATTCAGCAAATTATGAAACTCAGACGTTTACGTTTTGTTCAATTGAAGTTTATTATCTGAGTAACAGATCACTGTCACACTATGTACACATATAGGTGTATTTTTAGTCACTCCTTCACATCTCAAGACAAGCAGCTCAGTTATTGGTAATCAATAATTGATTGACAGAAGTTCAATCATGCTTAACTTCATGTTAGAGAAAACAGCAACTTGCTTATTCAAGTGCACATGTAGCTAGTCATCCTGTTGATAGCTTAATTTTTTTTATTGTGGGCTTTACTTTGATGACATGGACTTTTATGGTCTTGCTAGGCAAAGGGGGTTTAATTTTTGTGTGCAAGAACAACAGACAGTGTCTTTTTATGTTGTAATGTTATACCACTGTTTCAGGTAAGGGTGAAGGTTGCCGCCTGTTAAAACGTTTAAACCCGCTGCATTTTTATGCACCTGTCCTAAGTCAGGAGCCTGTTGTTCAGTGGTTGTCGTTTGTTGGTGTGGTTCATAAGTGTTTCTCGTTTCTCATTTTTTATATAGATTAGACCGTTGGTTTTCCTGTTTGAATTTTTTACACTAGTCTTTTTGGGGCCCTTTATAGCTTGCTGTTCGGTATGAGCCAAGGCTCCGTGTTGAAGGCCGTACTTTGACCTATATTTGTTTACTTTTACACATTGTGACTTGGATGGAGAGTTGTCTCATTGGCGCTCATATCACATCTTATTTATATTATATAAAATGTTGGTGTGGTCTGTTGTAAAGTCTTACTTTAACATTTTTGGTTATTCCTGTTATTCTTATTATGTAAAGTGGAATCCCCTGTGTCCTGGCTGCCGCTGATATGGCTCATTACCTGATTTCGTCATATCCTCAATGTTACATAAATAGAATAGTTCTTGTAATTGTTTTAATTTCCGAAGGACCAGAAAAGATTGAAATTGATAAGTTCAAGCATAAATAATTCATAATTTTACATGAAATCCCATGATTAACCATATTTAACCATTTTCCATAAAAATTATGATATTATTAGAAAAAAATTGGTTTCATTAAACTGATAAAACTTTTTCTCCCCATCCTTGACAGTCTGTTTGGTTTTGTATTCCAAATTAACTATTTTCAGAAGGCATGCGATAATCACTGGACATTTGAAGACCTGTCAAAACAGGGGTTTCTCTAATTTTGGACACATTACACAAAATCGTAAGGGTGAAATCATATATTAAGAAGATTTCATGAAATTTAAGTATGTCATGAATTTGTTCACAATTTATTATCCAATTATTGATTTTAGGAGTTTACCAAATTAAAGCTAGAAGTCTTAGGTGAACAGATACACCGGACTGCACCGTACATATGTATTGCTAAATCGTACCATTTGAAAGGATAGTTAGAAACCTAGTTAAGTTGAATTTTAATCAGAAAATGAGCTTCCAGGTTTTTAAATGTTGTGTCTACTTGATACAGATACTAAGATAGGTTAACTAGTGAGATTATCAATTATGTTACTTACTGGATTAAGACTTCTACATTGATCTACAGGATTCTTGTAATCTGTTTTGAGTTCATCAAAAGCTATTATCTGCAAAACAACATCTTTAAAAGTTTTTATATTACATGTGTCAGAGTATTGCAATGTTAACAGAAAGTTTGTTCAGAAAAAGAAAGGATATTAGATGAGTGTATATGAGACATTAGTCAGTAAAACACTAGAAAACAGGAATCAGGGTCAATATATAGGACACCATGCACTGCTTGCACTTTATTTATGATATGTTCAGTGGATAGTGTTGGCAGGAAAACCTAGGTTTTCTGGTGCTGGGCAATAATTATAAGATATTTTTACAAAGAATAAGTGACATACAAATGATCACAAATATATTGTAGTTTTGTGGTCTTATTGCTAAATTTATACATTTTACATGTTTTATATAACACAAGAGTCATTTTCAGAGGTTAAACCTCAATTTCTCAAAGTTTTGCACATTTTTGGATAACTTGATTATATCCTAGCTATATTCATGATATTTGAGTGATTCCAATGTTTGGAAAAAAAATGCATTATGCTGTACAGTCATGCTGTTGTGTAAAACTGGCTCCAGGCTTTTGGTCCAGTGCAATCACAATAAAAATAAGACAGTAGCATTTTTTTGAAATGTTTAAGGTTCCACTAAGTGAAAAGCATAATCTTGAATGACCACTATTGACAGTTTTAAAAAATATTTGTACAAAAACCGCTCCCCCTTTTTTACATGATAGCAACTAAAGTGTATGACTGACTATGAGTGAATTTAGCCGGGATAAATCAGAACCAGGACAATTTTACACCTGTGATAGACATATCCGAGATGGTGTATAATTGTCTTTTGATTAGGATTTCGAAAATTTAATAATGACTTGGTGCCCAAGTATTACATTCTTGTCAACTGTTATACACACCCAGAATTGCAGAAATAAATTATTTATGAAGAGCGAACGTAAATAGATTTATCTAATTCAATAATTGTATACAAAGCAATTATCGGTAAAACCCTGATTAAACTAACATGAAATATTGCAAAAAATATAAGAACAGCTGATAAGATCAGTGCAAATATGTAACAAAATGCAGCAAATGTGAATGCCATCGCAAATCCTCGCCTACAATTTTTTAACGGAAGTTTATATATGGTTGAAAATAACCATCTCTTTCAGGTTCAGATAGGATGTTCCGGACGTGAGATATCTGTGGTTGGTTGCTGGGGCAAACGGACAGAATATTAAAGGAAAAAGGTTCACAATTAGCTAGTTTACAATAATTTTATATAGAGAAAAATCTTGAAATAATTTCGATTTTTACAACTTTAGAAATTGTCCATTAGCACTGATAAATGAATCAATCAACGTCGGCCGGCCTGAATTATGTAAAACAATTATCACGGCGAACCCTGTTAAAAGTAATTTTTCAGCTTTAACTTTTCAATGAAATATTCTGAATCACAAACGAACGGTTGATGTTCCAAAATACTGATACTTTTTCGAAGAATCTCCTGTAGTTGGCGATCACAATACTGGTATAAAAATTTTGTACCAGTAATGTATTCCAGTATTGTGTTTTTTTTTTAAATAAACAATACATATAGGTCATTAATTTCTTGAATTGATTTAATAAAATATAGAAATATGATAAAATGAATAGCAATTATTTCATATACTTAACAATTGTTTGAATAATATGAGTTAATTACAACGAATGATCTTTTGTTTATTTGTATCTGTTTGGTTTTAATTAGGGCTTATGACGGTATCATGATTATTTTTAAGTAGTTGTTAATTAATTTCATAATTCAATTATCCTCTTTGTGACCTGTCTGTTATGAGAGATCTTATTATGTTTAAGGCGTCTGATAACCTTGGAAAGATCTGCAATGGCTGTATATATGATGATAGACTTTTTGGGCTTGCTATGCTCGATGCCAATAGATATGACCTGAAGTCCATTACTAGACTAATGGACTTCTGATATGACGAAATGACTTTGAAATTGACAGGGAAATGGGCATTTGAAGTTTGCCGGACAGTTTCTGATAAAATCGTAGATTTCGAATTAAGAGAGATTTACTTCTAGATTGACAATCGACAGTTTGTTATAACTAGAAATAGTTATAAACACATAATTTCTGATATTTCATGTTTTTTTCTTGTTGGTATAAATACACCAACCATTCCCTTAGTGTCCTGTCAGGAAAACGCAGGTTTTCAATATAAAGAAATATTCGCGGAGCCACAATCCCCACACCCCTCAGTTCCCGACAAGGAGTGCGCGACAGCCGTGATATGAAAGGTGATAGTAGCAACGATTCGTTCTTATATACGATTAGAGACATATGAATATAAGCAAACTCGCGTTTCGTCTACATAAGACTAATCAGGGATGCTACAAATAACGTGTCTGGTTTTTTTTTTAAATTGTTTTGCGTGTCAATAAAAAAAAAACCTTTCCATCAACAGACAAGCCAAGAAAAAACACACACAAACCTGAAAACTTGATAAAAACACGGCCATAGCAACCTAACATGCCTTGCATATTGTTTGATGACAAATTTTAACACCAAATTGTTCTTGTTCAAAACTTTTATCTAGCAAATTAGTCCTAGACATCACAGAGCATATAATGATTTTATTTTGATCCAAGTAATGACTTAAGACATACTAACTTAAGTTCAAATGCCGCTTCGAAATCCTTTTTTTTCACAGTGTTGTTGTTATTTTCAAAATATTTTTTTATAAAGTATATTTGAAGCACTTTATTAAATATCCTCTCAGTTTTATTTGCATACGGTCGCATTAATTTTTACCCAAAGCAATGTAAAATATATTATTTTTGGAGAAATTCTAATTTAAACTATTATTTAACGGTAAGGAATTTCATTCTTTCAAAAAGTCGCTCAGGTGGTGGACAGTTTCAGTTTCAGTACGAATTATTGCTCTGTAATAAGATTCATGAGGGTCATTCTAGATGCTTACCATTTCTCCTTTGGTGTCTAGTATTCAAATAAACTTTGCGTAGCTGACAGAAAAACAAAAGAACTAAAAGAAACTAGAAACGAGTAGTCAGGAATAATTGTTTTCACTTGGAACAACGTGTCTTGTTGCGTGGTATAAGGATAGCGGGCTCGCATCTTAGAGCGGAAGGTCGTCAGTTTGATACTTGACTGGGTGAAAACAAATAAAATATAAAAGATAACAGGAATTAGGTTAAAGTTGTCATTTTCTTTTTCTTTTACGGCAGGTTTTGATGGTCAGTGGGAAAAAATATTATAATGTTTTTGAAAATAATAAAAGTAAGATTTTTGAAATGAAGATAACACTTTATAAATGTTGTGCACCTGAATTTGCCTTCAGCAGGATCACCCTAACCCAAACATTATAATGCACGCAGGGGAATATGAGGGTCGTAATGGGGGTACCTTCATGACGAATAACGGTAAAAATTCTTGCCAAATGACGTTAACGGTAATTTTTGCTGCATGACGATAAAATGTACACTTTCTTTTAGACGTTAAAAAATCGACAGATTTTGACGAATTACGTTAAATGTTTTCCAAAAATAACGGTAACGATAATTATTTGAGACCTCTGACGAATCACGACAAGGATGTTTTGACGAATCACGGTAAAATTTTAACCAGTATGACGCTAACGGTAGCCGAAAATGGCAGTTTGACGCCTGACGGTAAAGGGCATTACTACCCTCGAGTATGAACTTATGTAGAAAATTTAAGAGTTATCTGTAGGAAATAAAATGAACAGTCAAAATTTATATTAAGTCAACTTCAACTGGGGACATTTGAACAGTTTAATTATATTTTCTAATCTAGTACACCGTACTATCTCGAAAATGTAACTATTTGTATATACAAATGATACTGGATTGATTGATAGGTTGATTGTTTGGCTTACGTCCAATCACAAATATTTCATGCATGTTCAGGACGAGGACAAGTAACTAAACATAAAAAAGGTATATCCTGCAAAATTGGTCAAGCTGGATGACAAGCGGAAAATTTGGAATGCCACTAGGAAATTAGGGTGTAGCAGTATTGGATATGGACAGAAATTAAATCTTTGCAACACGACCTCATTTGCAAAGGTTATACTGTCGATCAGAAGACCATTAAATGTGACCGTATTTTTATACCCCAGTCACTCTTGGGGTCAATAATACTGGAAAAATGGGTTTAAAACTATTTGTATGCAAATAATAATGGTAAAAAAAATAGCGGGCGGATCCAGGGGGCTGGTAATATCCAAGAATGTCCAGTATTGGTATTTGTTCAGTTCCTTTTTCTTATTTTTAAATGCTGGTTCCACTTATTTTCCGACAGGCCCCTCCTCCTTCTTTTACAAAGTCCTGGATCCACGATCGAAATTTATCGGAACTAGATATCATTGAGATGGGAGCCATCTCTGTGGGCCCCGCTGTGAATAATGTGTGGTAAAAAATTTGTATCTTTATCATTGGACATGGGGTTGTCAAATGAAACCAAAGTTTTTGACCTTGACCTTTGACCTAGGAAGTTGTACATAAATTATGACACACTCTCTGGTGTTGGTTTATATACATATCAAGTATAAACTTTGAAATCATAACGGTTCTCAAGATATAGAGCGGACACGATCTTTACCATAGGACATGGGGTTGTCAACTAAAACCAAAGTTTTTGACCTTGACCTTTGACCTAGGAAGTTGAACATAAATTATGACACACCCTCTGGTGTTGGTTAATATACATGTCAAGTATAATCTTTGAAATCATAACGGTTCTCTAGATATAGAGCGGACACGATTTGTTACGGACGGACGGTGGGACAGACGGACGGACGGACAGACAGACAGACGGGCGGACAGACTGATCACTATAGGGCGGCCGCCATTTGGCGGGGCCCTAATAAATAACCCCAATTCTAACTTGATATTTAATTAGAGCTCTTACTCAAAATGTGCATCGTACCCGAAGTTTAAATAGAAATGTGACACGAACTCGAACTAGGACTCGGAAATTTAATTCATAGTGTAACTTGAACGAAATTTAACTCTAACTCGAACCTTTACTACCAAGAATAACTCAGATCTATATTTCACACTTATATAATTGGTTTTGGTAAAGCTCCAAGTTCGATTTGTTTGTTTGCTTTTAAATGACATGCTGCCCTTTTTACTTAGTATGATCTGCACTTTTAAAACAAGACCAGTTTCTCAGGAGTTCACAAGTCACACTTTCATGCTAGAATAACTTTGGCCAAAGCCAGCAAAAGCCATGCATACAAATATATATAGAGAGAGTTTGTCATCAGAACTACTTCTACTTTATAGTCCATTGACTCACTGTTTAGTCCAGATAAGTGAGCAACAATTGATTTGGTTGAGGGTCTGTCTTGTGGGATCTGACATTTTCTGACGAGCAGATCATCACAAGCGTATGAACCCATTGACATGAATCAAACTTTGATCTTAGAACTTCAACTAATCAACCAACCCTAGTCATAGGTCAATGAAGACAGACCTCATTATTTGATATATGAATCAAGACAAGGTCGTTACTTGGACACCAGAATTAACCTTGACCTTTGATCTCAAATCTTTTTACATACTAAAGTTCATTGATCTGGATGGGATTTAGTAAATAGAGAATAATGGGCAAAAAATTAAGAATGGAGAAAAATAGATAAAAAAAAAATGATAATAATGAGGTGGTTAAACATAATGAATAGAGAATAAAGGATAAAAAATTAAAATATAAGATAGAGAAAAAATATTTAAAAAAAAAAACATATATACAGAACTATAGACACCCACACCCAATCCAGACCCTCATGGTGATTATATAAAATTCTCTTCATAATAAACTTGTCCTTCTTAAACAGGTGACATCTTTGATCATTTTGAATGAAAGTTTTGTCAACCTTCTATTACCTCCTTTGCCACTACTTTCTTTCTATGTGTACTTATCTACAAGAAATATATAGGTTTTAATCATACTGCTGGTGTAGATTAATAAATTCGAGGTAAAGGTATAATCCAATTTCCATTCCATTTTTATACCCCGCTCTTTGAAGCTAGCATTATACAGTGATGGGGGGGGGGGTTGTTGTTGTTGTCCATTCCTTCGTCAGTACATCCCTCTTTTGTATCATCATTGTTCCTGAACCGCTAGACAGAATTGTGTGAAACTTTCTCAGAATTTTACTCACATTACTAGGGCACCATCAATTTATTTCTATAGCCAATTAATTTCTTGGGATTTACTTTGGTATGACATGGACTTTTGTCATATATGCACTCTACAGCACACATTTGTATCTGATTCTCCTCTTAAACCCCTAATCAGAATTTATGAAACTTTCTCAAAATCTTCACTATATGAGGCAATTGTGCACCTACTTTTTTTTATCTGAATTATTATTATGTTTGGGAAGGTCTTTAGCCATGAGCTAAATGGACTACACCTTAAGCAATAAGGCCAAGGCAACTTAATACAAAATCTATTCTCCTTCATACAACATGCATTGTAACAATTATTGTAAAAACTGGTTCAATTATAAAATGAAATTAAACTTAAGTAAATCAACAACTGAAATATAATAAGTTTTTTATTCATCATTAATGCAAAAACATTCACTAAATAATAAATAACAATAAAACAACCAGTGTGCATGTAATTGTAATGAAACAATTATTATAATGTTGATCGTAAGAAATCTTAATGTTGCTGTATTTTAGATCTCAAAGATGAATCATCTCTTTGGTAGTATCCATATGCAAAGCACATGATATCAGTTCAACAATAATCAGGGATGCTTTCACTGAAAATGCCTTCTATTCCATTCTGTACATTTGGCCAGAAGAGCTCAAACTTTTCATCAGGCCCAATAAGGGTATTTATTTCAAGAAAATCCTTCACAATCCAAGAATTACAACATTTTTCAAATTTTTTAAAAATATCAAATATTATTGGGCTGAGAAGGATTTTCTAAAACAAATTGGTAATTTTTTAAACATCGTTTTTCAATTGCATATCAGACTCTGTTAAGTTTTGTAGTAATAAGAACACGTAATGTTTGATCAAATGCAGTGCAGACACATAGTCCTTCTTTGTCGGGACTCCAATCAAAGGAGCTGATTGGTTGTGTTGACATCATTACATTCTGTAATAGATTGACAGTACCAGCCACACCCATTTCTGCTCCATTCTCATCTTCCTTCACCCTCTTTGCTGGATATGTACTATAAATAAAACAAGATTATCAAAGATTAATATGTTACCTGCATTGTCAATGAAAATAACACAATTTTGTGTGTCCTCAATGCTATATTAGATTTATCTTTATCAGGAAAACTCACACCTAAAGATTTGAAAGCCAGGGATGTATAAACAAGCAGAAACATTATAAGCTATATGACAAAAAGAGACCTAAAAAAATAGTCATTCTGGCGCCTTTTATAGATGACTATGCGGTATGGGCTTTGCTCATTGTTGAAGGTTGTACAGTGACCTATAGTTGTTAATTTCTGTGTCATTTGGTCTCTGGTGGAGAGTTATCTGCATATATATATATCATTATTTAAAACTGATATATACAGCTTCTCATGATTTTGGCAAGTTAAATGATATTTTCCATTGTATAATGATTGATATGAATATAGGAAAAAGAAGGATACACAGGTCAATGAGACAGTAACCAAACAACACAAATTACAGAGAAACATCTAAAGGTACACATACAGTCTTCAACAATAGACAGGTGTCTATATCAAGATCTAAATCATCTCAAGTCTCTAAATAAAATACTCCGCTGGGCGCAGCTTGATACGACCGCAGAGGTCGAACCCTGAACAGTTGGGGCAAGTATGGACACAACATTCAAGCTTGATACAGCACTGAATTTGGATTGTGATTAAATATTTGACACAGCATAGGTTTCTGACACAGAATGAATGTGGTCTAAGAACTTAAAAATTTTCAAACCATATCATTATTATTTGCTTTTATATATAAATCAGAAATAACCAATTTAAAATGGAAAATTTTAAAGAACAAGCATTCTGTGAGTATTGCATGGCAATACATAGTCCCCTACCGGTTAAAAATTCATTGTTATGGAACGAAATTCTAACTTGATCTATAACTTGTCTTGGTGTAAACTACATAAAAATATCAAGTCAAAATCTTCAAGCATGACGAAAAAAACTGTTGAAAACTGATTATTTAAGTGAATTTTCTATGTCCAAAGACCATAACTCTGCACAAAATCATCAGACCGGAACAAAATTCCAACTTGATCTGTAACTTGTCGTGATAAAACTATATACTAATGATCAAATCAATATCTTCAAGAATGACAAACAAACCTACCACTAAATTCTTCAAACAATTTACCAAAGAAAAGGAAAAAAATCCAAAATGTCATTTTGCCTTTTAAAAAATGAGTTATTTCCCTTTGAACAGAAACTACTGATTAATAAGTATTTCATCAAAAATTTAATTCTAGGGAAAGGGCTTTTACTGAACAAAGAGAAAAGCTAAAATCGTGAAAATTGAACTTGACCTGTAACTTGTCATGATAAAACAATAAACCAAATATCAAATCAATATCTTCAAGCATGAAGAAAAAAAGTCTGGAAAACTGATTGGCCGGACTGACAGATGGACAGACAGACGGACAGAGTGCAAACCTAAAGTCCCCTTGGACTTCGTCGGTAGGGGACTAAAAAAAGGGAAAAAAAATCTCCCCCCCCCCCCCCCCCCCAATTTTTTGAACCCCCTTATGATTCATCACCTCCAAACTCAATCCCAGCCTTCCCTTTGTGGTATGTTACAATGTACCTTGCAGTACAATTTCAGAGAGATCCATACACTTGAACACAAGTAATGGTCTGGAAACTAGAAAAATGCTTGTTTTTTGGCCAAATTCCTAAACGTTTAGGGCAATTACCCCCAAATTCAAACCCAGCTTTCCCTTTGTGATATGGAACCTTGTAGTACAATTGCATAAAGATCCATACACTAACACACAAGTTATTGTCCTGAAACTAGAAAAATGCTTGTTTTTTGCCCCTTTTCGGCCCCTAATTCCTAAAATTTTGAGGCAATCACCCCCAAAATCAATCCCAGCCTTCCCTTTGTGATATGGTA
Organism: Mytilus californianus; assembly: GCF_021869535.1. Classification (NCBI taxonomy): domain Eukaryota; kingdom Metazoa; phylum Mollusca; class Bivalvia; order Mytilida; family Mytilidae; genus Mytilus; species Mytilus californianus. The sequence continues at coordinate 115,938,184 of NW_026262690.1, read as the reverse complement.
CATTGCAGTACAATTTCAGAGAGATCCATACACTTGAACACAAGTTATTGTCTGGAAACTAGAAAAATGCTTATTTTTGGCCCCTTATTCCTAAACGTTTTGGACAATTACCCCCAAACTCAATTCCAGCTTTTACTTTGTGATATGGAACCTTGTAGTACAATTTCAGAAAGATCCATACACTTACACACAAGTTATTGTCATGAAACTAGAAAAATGCTTGTTTTTTGCCCCTAATTCCTGAAATTTTGAGGCATTTACTCCCAAAATCAATCCCAGCATTCCCTTTGTGATATGGAACCTTGTGGTACAATGTCAGAGTGATCCATACACTGACACACAAGTTATGTCTGGAAGTTACAAAAATGCTTATTTTTGGCCCCTTAATTCCTTAACTGTTGGTACCATAACCCCCAAAATCAATCCCAACCTTCCTTTTGTGGTATTGAACCTTATGGTAACATTTCATAGAGATCCATTCACTTAAACTAAAGTTAGAGTGCGAAAACCAATGTGTCTTAGGACGACGCCGACGTCATACCAATATACGACCACAAAATTTTTTTGCGGTCGTATAAAAATGATGTGAATAGACTAAACAGAAACTTTTCTAAAAAATTTTTGTCATTCTTTTTATAGGTCAGCTTTGGTGGCCAAGTGTTCTAAGCAGAACATCTACAATAATCACTAGCTTGTCAAAGACTGTGGCAGGTGTTTTGGATTTCTATTTTAATAGATCACTTTCGAATTATTTCCTTCACCGGAAAATTTCGTCAATTATGCGCCCCTTTAGGACATCAATTACCAAATAGAGGGGAGTGCCTGCCTCCCTGCACTATTAAAGTTCATCAAGCGCCTTCATGATCGTTATTATGCAGTATAAACTAGAAATAATGTTTGTTCCATAGGTACTTAATCACAATTCCCTAATGACAGCAGTGCTGATTATCAATTATAAGAATTTAAATTGCCGAATAATTTGTGCAATATAGCATCATATATTACAACCTCTCGCTCAACATTGGAAGGAAGTGATGACGCCCCTAAACGCACAAATGATGTTAACAGTAACCAATGTTTTTGACGGAAATGCAACAAACTGGAAAGTAGTCTATTGGCAAGGATTACCAGTTTTCTTGCCAATTGTACTCTTCAATTACTCTGGCTTCCTCCACCAATACAAATTTGTTGCATTGATATAGCTTAGACTGCTGAATCATTCTTTTTATAGCTCTCTTGATGGAAGAAAAGTATGTTGTAAATTTGGCTTCAATTATTAAAATGTAGAATTAAACTTACTATTTCCATAAATTCAGTGTACCATTTCCTCCAAGTGTCATGAATACATCTCTGTTCTGTGGTAAGTGTCTGCAGCCCCATACTGTAGATTTATGTGCCTGGTAAAAATAATTGTAATATAAATTAGACATATATTTAAGGTCATTATGAACAGTAGTGGGAAACATTTTTAAAAAGACTTTCCTGTTAAAGGAGTAGGCCCAGTAAGACTCCTTTTTGGCCCCAAAATATAGCAGTTTTACAAAATTGTTAAAATGTAAATTTTTAGCTATTTATTGGAAAGAAGAATACTTCTGTTACATAAATATGGGCTGTTTTTGACAATAAAATGCTCATGTATCGGGTACTAGCATCATTAAGTCATGCTAAATTACTGAAATCTTCGAAATTTTAGCATTTTGGTTAATTTTTAGACGGTTTCCGTCTGAAATGGAAGTGGCTGCATTTGTTTTCATTCTTAATATTGAAATGTAAGTTGTATTTGATGATAATACATAATATATATAAAGGTTGAGAATGAACACGGATGCAGCCACTTTCATTTTTGACAAAAACCATCTGAAAAGTGACATATTATGGCATATTTGATAGATTTTTCATATTTAAGCTTGAATTTGAGTGTCTTTAATGACTAAGTCAGTTCAAATCTTTCCCATAAACTAATTGAATCGACTGAAGTAGACACTGAAGTGTTTAAAAAGTGTCCAAAATCTTTCATGAGATGAACCTGAATTTTGAGGCCAAAATCGGCCCTTACCGGACCTACTCCTTTCAATTTAACCTTATTCAGTCAAAATATACAGCTGGATTTTTACATCCCTTTTCTTTTGAATTTTGCTAAAACATTCTAAATCTAGAACTGTTGTAACATAATGAACCATATGCAATTGTAAGATAGGCAATAAAAGTTTTGACACTTAAAAATGCTGGAATCTGTAACCTCAATACAAAACAAATTTTATCTTTCCATATTTCGGAAGATATATAATCTCCTAATTCAACCTTATCAAAAGATAGACCTTACTTTCATATGATGATATATTGCATTGCTAAAAACAAAAGAAACAGAGAAACAGAGGAAGACCTGATTTGATTATATTCATATTGTCTTCTCTAATTTTCTTGTGTTTCCACTCTATAGCTTATTATTCTTATTATTATTCTATGCTAGAATCAGGCAAATGGTGGATATTCTGTCAAAAAAATGTTTCAGCTAAAGTCAACACTTTCTAAACCAAAAATATTATAAATTTGTTTTCAGATAGTTTAAATGGTTATGAAAGTAACTCATTGAGAACACAAAATCTAGGTACAGTGCATATCAAATTAGCTATAAATACTGACTCCAATCACACCAAAAGAAGGTTATCATAAACCTTTTTGTTGTTCATATTATACAACAAAAAATTGTGTAAATTTGATGGATATGAATTGTTTACTGGAATCATACATGGAAATCTGGAACATTTTTTATATACTGTAAATTATTGAGAGGTTTTTATTAATGAGAAAAATGCGACTAGGTAGGTGAGTATCACAATAATAAGAACTCATATTCTAATATCTTATACATATATACGTATACAGATTAACCTCAAATCGCAATAATTAATCTTGCATTTTTGTCCATTCTTCAAAAATCACAATAATAAATGCACGCAAAAATTTCTGAATTTACAGTACTTGTGACTTACTTTTTCTGTAACACAAGCAAATCCCTTTGTTGGATGTTGTGTCCTCATATCATATACATGGAACTTTGATTCTAATGTAGTAGCTACCAGTTTATTCATACTGATGTCTTTCCTGTCAAATTCTAATCCACATACCTAAAAAAATACAGTAAGTTATTTGTAAAAAAAAAATTATAATATGATAGGAAAACTCAAATATATAAAACAACTTTCAAATATTTTGATTGTGTTACTTTTTTTTTTACACATTACAAGGTACACACAAAAATACACTCTTTGCAAAGCTTAAAAGAAATCATCTTTATTCATATTTTCAGATTGTAAAATAACTTTAAAGTTAGAACATATCTCAATAGGCTAATCAAAATAAATTTATTTATAACTTTTATATGTAATTTTTATACTTTTCTATGTTTATACTTCAAATCAAATTACCTAGATTATATCGTTCTTTAAAAGAAACCCTGTAAAACCGACTAATTTTTCAAAGCAATTTTTTAGCAACTGTCCCGATTACAAAAATAATAAACTGACAAATATGTCAAACTTGGATCTTTTCTAAATCAAATAAATCAACAAAGTTAGAAAAATATATGAGGTGAAGTCAGCTAGAAAGAGCTAAACACAAATTTAGTGTGTTTTACAATAATACATACTCCATTTTTAATGTTAGTCTCCCATTTTAAGGCCATGTTTCTGAGGTCAAATAATTTAATATCACCATTGTCATACCCTGCACAAACACATCTATCACTCTGGTTATAGGCATGTCCTTAAAGAGAAAAAAATATAAATAAGAGGAGATGTAAACAGCAACCCCTGTAAAACACATCTATCACTCTGGTTATAGGCATGTCCTTAAAGAGAAAATATAAATAAGAGGAGATGTAAACAGCAACCCCTGTAAAATACATCTATCACTCTGGTTATAGGCATGTCCTTAAAGAGAAAATATAAATAAGAGGAGATGTAAACAGTAACCCTGTAAAACACATCTATCACTCTGGTTATAGGCATGTCCTTAAAGAGAAAATATAAATAAGAGGAGATGTAAACAGCAACCCCTGTAAAATACATCTATCACTCTGGTTATAGGCATGTCCTTAAAGAGAAAATATAAATAAGAGGAGATGTAAACAGCAACCCCTGTAAAATACATCTATCACTCTGGTTATAGGCATGTCCTTAAAGAGAAAATATAAATAAGAGGAGATGTAAACAGTAACCCTGTAAAATACATCTATCACTCTGGTTATAGGCATGTCCTTAAAGAGAAAATATAAATAAGAGGAGATGTAAACAGCAACCCCTGTAAAATACATCTATCACTCTGGTTATAGGCATGTCCTTAAAGAGAAAATATAAATAAGAGGAGATGTAAACAGCAACCCCTGTAAAATACATCTATCACTCTGGTTATAGGCATGTCCTTAAAGAGAAAATATAAATAAGAGGAGATGTAAACAGCAACCCCTGTAAAACACATCTATCACTCTGGTTATAGGCATATCCTTAAAGAGAAAATATAAATAAGAGGAGATGTAAACAGCAACCCCTGTAAAATACATCTATCACTCTGGTTATAGGCATGTCCTTAAAGAGAAAATATAAATAAGAGGAGATGTAAACAGTAACCCTGTAAAACACATCTATCACTCTGGTTATAGGCATGTCCTTAAAGAGAAAATATAAATAAGAGGAGATGTAAACAGCAACCCCTGTAAAACACATCTATCACTCTGGTTATAGGCATGTCCTTAAAGAGAAAATATAAATAAGAGGAGATGTAAACAGCAACCCCTGTAAAACACATCTATCACTCTGGTTATAGGCATATCCTTAAAGAGAAAATATAAATAAGAGGAGATGTAAACAGTAACCCTGTAAAATACATCTATCACTCTGGTTATAGGCATGTCCTTAAAGAGAAAATATAAATAAGAGGAGATGTAAACAGCAACCCCTGTAAAATACATCTATCACTCTGGTTATAGGCATGTCCTTAAAGAGAAAATATAAATAAGAGGAGATGTAAACAGCAACCCCTGTAAAATACATCTATCACTCTGGTTATAGGCATGTCCTTAAAGAGAAAATATAAATAAGAGGAGATGTAAACAGTAACCCTGTAAAATACATCTATCACTCTGGTTATAGGCATATCCTTAAAGAGAAAATATAAATAAGAGGAGATGTAAACAGCAACCCCTGTAAAACACATCTATCACTCTGGTTATAGGCATGTCCTTAAAGAGAAAATATAAATAAGAGGAGATGTAAACAGTAACCCTGTAAAACACATCTATCACTCTGGTTATAGGCATGTCCTTAAAGAGAAAATATAAATAAGAGGAGATGTAAACAGCAACCCCTGTAAAACACATCTATCACTCTGGTTATAGGCATGTCCTTAAAGAGAAAATATAAATAAGAGGAGATGTAAACAGTAACCCTGTAAAATACATCTATCACTCTGGTTATAGGCATATCCTTAAAGAGAAAATATAAATAAGAGGAGATGTAAACAGCAACCCCTGTAAAATACATCTATCACTCTGGTTATAGGCATATCCTTAAAGAGAAAATATAAATAAGAGGAGATGTAAACAGCAACCCCTGTAAAATACATCTATCACTCTGGTTATAGGCATGTCCTTAGAGAGAAAATATAAATAAGAGGAGATGTAAACAGCAACCCCTGTAAAACACATCTATCACTCTGGTTATAGGCATGTCCTTAAAGAGAAAATATAAATAAGAGGAGATGTAAACAGTAACCCTGTAAAATACATCTATCACTCTGGTTATAGGCATGTCCTTAAAGAGAAAATATAAATAAGAGGAGATGTAAACAGCAACCCTGTAAAACACACCTATCACTCTGGTTATAGGCATGTCCTTAAAGAGAAAATATAAATAAGAGGAGATGTAAACAGCAACCCCTGTAAAACACATCTATCACTCTGGTTATAGGCATGTCCTTAAAGAGAAAATATAAATAAGAGGAGATGTAAACAGTAACCCTGTAAAATACATCTATCACTCTGGTTATAGGCATGTCCTTAAAGAGAAAATATAAATAAGAGGAGATGTAAACAGCAACCCCTGTAAAACACATCTATCACTCTGGTTATAGGCATGTCCTTAAAGAGAAAATATAAATAAGAGGAGATGTAAACAGTAACCCTGTAAAATACATCTATCACTCTGGTTATAGGCATGTCCTTAAAGAGAAAATATAAATAAGAGGAGATGTAAACAGCAACCCCTGTAAAATACATCTATCACTCTGGTTATAGGCATGTCCTTAAAGAGAAAATATAAATAAGAGGAGATGTAAACAGTAACCCTGTAAAACACACCTATCACTCTGGTTATAGGCATGTCCTTAAAGAGAAAATATAAATAAGAGATGTAAACAGCAACCCCTGTAAAACACATCTATCACTCTGGTTATAGGCATGTCCTTAAAGAGAAAATATAAATAAGAGGAGATGTAAACAGCAACCCCTGTAAAATACATCTATCACTCTGGTTATAGGCATGTCCTTAAAGAGAAAATATAAATAAGAGGAGATGTAAACAGTAACCCTGTAAAACACATCTATCACTCTGGTTATAGGCATGTCCTTAAAGAGAAAATATAAATAAGAGGAGATGTAAACAGCAACCCCTGTAAAATACATCTATCACTCTGGTTATAGGCATGTCCTTAAAGAGAAAATATAAATAAGAGGAGATGTAAACAGTAACCCTGTAAAATACATCTATCACTCTGGTTATAGGCATGTCCTTAAAGAGAAAATATAAATAAGAGGAGATGTAAACAGCAACCCCTGTAAAACACATCTATCACTCTGGTTATAGGCATATCCTTAAAGAGAAAATATAAATAAGAGGAGATGTAAACAGCAACCCCTGTAAAACACATCTATCACTCTGGTTATAGGCATGTCCTTAAAGAGAAAATATAAATAAGAGGAGATGTAAACAGCAACCCCTGTAAAACACATCTATCACTCTGGTTATAGGCATGTCCTTAAAGAGAAAATATAAATAAGAGGAGATGTAAACAGCAACCCCTGTAAAATACATCTATCACTCTGGTTATAGGCATGTCCTTAAAGAGAAAATATAAATAAGAGGAGATGTAAACAGTAACCCTGTAAAACACATCTATCACTCTGGTTATAGGCATGTCCTTAAAGAGAAAATAAAAATAAGAGGAGATGTAAACAGTAACCCTGTAAAACACATCTATCACTCTGGTTATAGGCATGTCCTTAAAGAGAAAATATAAATATAAGGAGATGTAAACAGCAACCCCTGTAAAATACATCTATCACTCTGGTTATAGGCATGTCCTTAAAGAGAAAATATAAATAAGAGGAGATGTAAACAGCAACCCCTGTAAAACACATCTATCACTCTGGTTATAGGCATGTCCTTAAAGAGAAAATATAAATAAGAGGAGATGTAAACAGTAACCCTGTAAAATACATCTATCACTCTGGTTATAGGCATGTCCTTAAAGAGAAAATATAAATAAGAGGAGATGTAAACAGCAACCCCTGTAAAACACATCTATCACTCTGGTTATAGGCATATCCTTAAAGAGAAAATATAAATAAGAGGAGATGTAAACAGCAACCCCTGTAAAACACATCTATCACTCTGGTTATAGGCATGTCCTTAAAGAGAAAATATAAATAAGAGGAGATGTAAACAGCAACCCCTGTAAAACACATCTATCACTCTGGTTATAGGCATGCCCTTAAAGAGAAAATATAAATAAGAGGAGATGTAAACAGCAACCCCTGTAAAACACATCTATCACTCTGGTTATAGGCATGCCCTTAAAGAGAAAATATAAATAAGAGGAGATGTAAACAGCAACCCCTGTAAAATACATCTATCACTCTGGTTATAGGCATGTCCTTAAAGAGAAAATATAAATAAGAGGAGATGTAAACAGCAACCCCTGTAAAATACATCTATCACTCTGGTTATAGGCATGTCCTTAAAGAGAAAATATAAATAAGAGGAGATGTAAACAGCAACCCCTGTAAAATACATCTATCACTCTGGTTATAGGCATATCCTTAAAGAGAAAATATAAATAAGAGGAGATGTAAACAGCAACCCCTGTAAAATACATCTATCACTCTGGTTATAGGCATATCCTTAAAGAGAAAATATAAATAAGAGGAGATGTGAACAGCAACCCCTGTAAAATACATCTATCACTCTGGTTATAGGCATGTCCTTAAAGAGAAAATATAAATAAGAGGAGATGTAAACAGTAACCCTGTAAAACACATCTATCACTCTGGTTATAGGCATGTCCTTAAAGAGAAAATATAAATAAGAGGAGATGTAAACAGTAACCCTGTAAAATACATCTATCACTCTGGTTATAGGCATGTCCTTAAAGAGAAAATATAAATAAGAGGAGATGTAAACAGTAACCCTGTAAAACACACCTATCACTCTGGTTATAGGCATGTCCTTAAAGAGAAAATATAAATAAGAGGAGATGTAAACAGTAACCCTGTAAAATACATCTATCACTCTGGTTATAGGCATGTCCTTAAAGAGAAAATATAAATAAGAGGAGATGTAAACAGCAACCCCTGTAAAACACACCTATCACTCTGGTTATAGGCATATCCTTAAAGAGAAAATATAAATAAGAGGAGATGTAAACAGCAACCCCTGTAAAATACATCTATCACTCTGGTTATAGGCATGTCCTTAAAGAGAAAATATAAATAAGAGGAGATGTAAACAGTAACCCTGTAAAACACATCTATCACTCTGGTTATAGGCATGTCCTTAAAGAGAAAATATAAATAAGAGGAGATGTAAACAGCAACCCCTGTAAAATACATCTATCACTCTGGTTATAGGCATGTCCTTAAAGAGAAAATATAAATAAGAGGAGATGTAAACAGTAACCCTGTAAAACACATCTATCACTCTGGTTATAGGCATGTCCTTAAAGAGAAAATATAAATAAGAGGAGATGTAAACAGTAACCCTGTAAAACACATCTATCACTCTGGTTATAGGCATATCCTTAAAGAGAAAATATAAATAAGAGATGTAAACAGCAACCCCTGTAAAACACATCTATCACTCTGGTTATAGGCATGTCCTTAAAGAGAAAATATAAATAAGAGGAGATGTAAACAGTAACCCTGTAAAATACATCTATTACTCTGGTTATAGGCATGTCCTTAAAGAGAAAATATAAATAAGAGGAGATGTAAACAGCAACCCCTGTAAAATACATCTATCACTCTGGTTATAGGCATATCCTTAAAGAGAAAATATAAATAAGAGATGTAAACAGCAACCCCTGTAAAACACATCTATCACTCTGGTTATAGGCATGTCCTTAAAGAGAAAATATAAATAAGAGGAGATGTAAACAGTAACCCTGTAAAATACATCTATCACTCTGGTTATAGGCATATCCTTAAAGAGAAAATATAAATAAGAGGAGATGTAAACAGCAACCCCTGTAAAACACATCTATCACTCTGGTTATAGGCATATCCTTAAAGAGAAAATATAAATAAGAGGAGATGTAAACAGCAACCCCTGTAAAATACATCTATCACTCTGGTTATAGGCATGTCCTTAAAGAGAAAATATAAATAAGAGGAGATGTAAACAGCAACCCCTGTAAAATACATCTATCACTCTGGTTATAGGCATGTCCTTAAAGAGAAAATATAAATAAGAGGAGATGTAAACAGTAACCCTGTAAAATACATCTATCACTCTGGTTATAGGCATATCCTTAAAGAGAAAATATAAATAAGAGGAGATGTAAACAGCAACCCCTGTAAAACACATCTATCACTCTGGTTATAGGCATATCCTTAAAGAGAAAATATAAATAAGAGGAGATGTAAACAGCAACCCCTGTAAAATACATCTATCACTCTGGTTATAGGCATGTCCTTAAAGAGAAAATATAAATAAGAGGAGATGTAAACAGCAACCCCTGTAAAATACATCTATCACTCTGGTTATAGGCATGTCCTTAAAGAGAAAATATAAATAAGAGGAGATGTAAACAGTAACCCTGTAAAACACATCTATCACTCTGGTTATAGGCATGTCCTTAAAGAGAAAATATAAATAAGAGGAGATGTAAACAGCAACCCCTGTAAAATACATCTATCACTCTGGTTATAGGCATATCCTTAAAGAGAAAATATAAATAAGAGGAGATGTAAACAGTTACCCTGTAAAACACATCTATCACTCTGGTTATAGGCATGTCCTTAAAGAGAAAATATAAATAAGAGGAGATGTAAACAGCAACCCCTGTAAAATACATCTATCACTCTGGTTATAGGCATGTCCTTAAAGAGAAAATATAAATAAGAGGAGATGTAAACAGCAACCCCTGTAAAATACATCTATCACTCTGGTTATAGGCATATCCTTAAAGAGAAAATATAAATAAGAGGAGATGTAAACAGTAACCCTGTAAAACACATCTATCACTCTGGTTATAGGCATGTCCTTAAAGAGAAAATATAAATAAGAGGAGATGTAAACAGCAACCCCTGTAAAACACATCTATCACTCTGGTTATAGGCATGTCCTTAAAGAGAAAATATAAATAAGAGGAGATGTAAACAGCAACCCCTGTAAAATACATCTATCACTCTGGTTATAGGCATGTCCTTAAAGAGAAAATATAAATAAGAGGAGATGTAAACAGCAACCCCTGTAAAATACATCTATCACTCTGGTTATAGGCATGTCCTTAAAGAGAAAATATAAATAAGAGGAGATGTAAACAGTAACCCTGTAAAATACATCTATCACTCTGGTTATAGGCATATCCTTAAAGAGAAAATATAAATAAGAGGAGATGTAAACAGCAACCCCTGTAAAACACATCTATCACTCTGGTTATAGGCATATCCTTAAAGAGAAAATATAAATAAGAGGAGATGTAAACAGCAACCCCTGTAAAATACATCTATCACTCTGGTTATAGGCATGTCCTTAAAGAGAAAATATAAATAAGAGGAGATGTAAACAGCAACCCCTGTAAAATACATCTATCACTCTGGTTATAGGCATGTCCTTAAAGAGAAAATATAAATAAGAGGAGATGTAAACAGTAACCCTGTAAAACACATCTATCACTCTGGTTATAGGCATGTCCTTAAAGAGAAAATATAAATAAGAGGAGATGTAAACAGCAACCCCTGTAAAATACATCTATCACTCTGGTTATAGGCATATCCTTAAAGAGAAAATATAAATAAGAGGAGATGCAAACAGTAACCCTGTAAAACACATCTATCACTCTGGTTATAGGCATGTCCTTAAAGAGAAAATATAAATAAGAGAAGATGTAAACAGCAACCCCTGTAAAATACATCTATCACTCTGGTTATAGGCATGTCCTTAAAGAGAAAATATAAATAAGAGGAGATGTAAACAGCAACCCCTGTAAAATACATCTATCACTCTGGTTATAGGCATATCCTTAAAGAGAAAATATAAATAAGAGGAGATGTAAACAGTAACCCTGTAAAACACATCTATCACTCTGGTTATAGGCATGTCCTTAAAGAGAAAATATAAATAAGAGGAGATGTAAACAGCAACCCCTGTAAAACACATCTATCACTCTGGTTATAGGCATGTCCTTAAAGAGAAAATATAAATAAGAGGAGATGTAAACAGTAACCCTGTAAAATACATCTATCACTCTGGTTATAGGCATGTCCTTAAAGAGAAAATATAAATAAGAGATGTAAACAGCAACCCCTGTAAAACACATCTATCACTCTGGTTATAGGCATGTCCTTAAAGAGAAAATATAAATAAGAGGAGATGTAAACAGTAACCCTGTAAAATACATCTATCACTCTGGTTATAGGCATGTCCTTAAAGAGAAAATATAAATAAGAGGAGATGTAAACAGCAACCCTGTAAAACACATCTATCACTCTGGTTATAGGCATGTCCTTAAAGAGAAAATATAAATAAGAGGAGATGTAAACAGTAACCCTGTAAAACACACCTATCACTCTGGTTATAGGCATGTCCTTAAAGAGAAAATATAAATAAGAGATGTAAACAGCATACGCTGGGCAAACACATCTATCACTCTGAAAATATGAATGAAAGGGAGATGTAACAAGGTTGGATAATAAATATCTTGATGAGACAGCATCCCACCAACCAACATAATTCTAGAGGTCAACATACAGTATAATTGAACACTAGTTTGTGGTTAAGTACGAAATTATTAATTTCCTTGTAACTGTTTCTGTTTTAAAAACAAACAGACAAGTACCATGTATTTTTTATAGGGCTGCAAACATTTTTTTAATATAATTTCAATAACACCTGAATATTAGCCTGACATGAAAATATAACCAAATATTTTCACAACTTTTTAGTGAAAAAAACATAGTTTCAATGATTTCATAAATGTAAGAATTCAGTGTTCTCTCAACAAAATTCATATACATGATATAACACCCTGGGAATTTTGAATATACTGATAGTGCAAAGGATCCTCAATGATATAATTCCACAAATACATGTACATGTACAATGAAAAAAGAACCAAATGTTGAAGAACATGAATAAAAAAATATACCAAATGCAACTGTCCAACAGTCTCGTTTATCTTCTCCTTCACCAGCTTCCATTGTAGCCACTGGGTCATTTTTCTGTCTGGGATCCCATACTTTTACAGCACCTGTTTCAACAGAAAATAAAATTTTAACACTTTAAAAGCATAACAAGAAGTTAAATTAAGTGTTTTAAATGTTGATATTTAAAAAAAATCTAAATAACACTTTATAAATCTAGTGCAACTGAAGCAATTTTCTGGATTTATCTTCATCAAAAAATACTTCAACCAAAAAAATTCTCTGGTGATTGAATTTAACCTCTTATATCATGTATATTAACATTAACATCATACAACACAACTAACACAAAAATACACATATTTTTTTGGCTTGTGCTTTTTCATATCATTCAGAAGTGTAGAACTCATACCATCTCTACTTGCTGTAACTATTTCTGGAGCTCCCTCTCCAATGTAACCACCAACTCCATCAATAGCATTTATAATTTCTTTGTGGGCTTTCACAGAATACACAGGTAATTCCATTGCCTCTAAGTTCCTACAATATATAAACAACAATAAAACATATAACCTGGACATACAAAATTCAACACCAGCAAATGTTTAATTTTTATTTTCTTTGTTTTTCTTATGGGGAAAAGTGGTATACATTTTGTAGGATAAATTTAAGCAAGCTGATGATGAGGGATAGCTGTTAAGGTCCAGCAGCAAATTAAATCCATATTCCAACAGTCCACAGGAAGACATGACACTGAACCAATTTACATTATTCTGACTCTGAGCCAACCAGAACTAGTCTGTGCTATTACTCCTTACTGCTGTGTGCTTAGCAGAGAAGCATCAAATACAACTTTTAAAGTCTTTGAATTGACCTGGCTGGGGTTCCAACCCATGACTTCTGACACTCATTGTGAATATGTTGCCATGTGAACACATTACCACAAGAGAGGTCAAATGCCCACAAGAAAACATTCCCAAGATTAAGTTTTATACATCAAGAAACTATTAGTTCTGTTCTTCATCATGACTTTTACTGGAACTTCTTCATCCAAAAGAAAGAAGATCTCTCACTTGATATTCCCTATCTGTAACACATGGTTTAAAGGAGACGTGACACGATTTTTTTTTCTTAATTTTTTTTCTTATTAAATTAATAAATATTAGTCATAAAACATGTTTTGTACAATTTTGCTTGTCAAAACCTGATCAATCTGCATTTTTTTTAGGTCAAAGATCCAGCGCTTGTCATAAAGAATGATTTTTAATTAGATAATGATCACGTGATCGTGCTTATGTCAGTGGTCACAAGCTGGGAAAATGTCTCTAACTGGACAATGTCGATACACTATGGACGATATTGACAGCACTTTTCCCGATAACTGACAAACTACGAAGACAATTGAGCTCATCAATTTGAGCCATTGTGTGTGGAAAATAACCAAGAAAAGGATATTAATTCTTCATGCGAAAAGTCTGACGACGACGACGATTTTTCAGACAATACCGATCGGATTGTTACCATACATATGGGTTTGTCTGATGAATAAATTTAATAAACGGCTTTCCTCCTTTTTTTTCCATTTAAATACAACTACTTTTAATCATGATTGCAAATATAAATTTTATAATAATTGATGATCAAATTCTTTTTTTTTTCTCTCTGTTACGGTAATATTATAACTATGTGTGCGCCAGAAGTAGAAAGAAAAAAGACAAGAGTGCACACGCTGAAATGTCTCGCCTTCTTTACTAATCATTGATATTATGTTGATAGTCCTAAATATAAAGCTTTATTACAACTGTCACATAAACTTAACATTAACCGAGAAAACTAAACATTGACCAATGAACCATGAAAATGAGGTCAAGGTCAGATGAACCATGCCAGGCAGACATGTACAGCTAACAATTCTTCCATACAACAAATATAGTTGACCTATTGCTTATATTTAAAGAAAAAACAGACCAAAACACAAAAACTAAACACTGAGCAATGAACCGTGAAATTAGGTCAAGGTCAAATAAAACCTGGGCGACTGACATATAGATCATAAAATATTTCCATACACCAAATATATTTGACCTATTGCATATAGTAATAGAAAAAAAGACCAAAACTAAAAAACTTAACTTTGACCACTGAACCATGAAAATGAGGTCAAGGTTAGATGACACCTGCCAGCTAGACATGTACACCTTACAATCATTCCATACACCAAATATAGTAGACCTATTGCATATAGTATAAGAAAAACAGACTAAAACACAAAAACTTAACTATAACCTCTGAACCATGAAAATGAGGTCAAGGTCAGATGACACCTGCCAGTTGGACATGTACACATTACAGTCCTTCCATACACCAAATATACTAGACCTATTGCTTATAGTATCTGAGATATGGACTTGACCACCAAAATTTAACCTTGTTCACTGATCCATGAAATGAGGTCGAGGTCAAGTGAAAACTGTCATGAGAACCTTGCAAGGTACGCACATACCAAATATAGTTATCCTATTACTTATAATAAGAGAGAATTTAACATTACAAAAAATCTTAACTTTTTTTTCAAGTAGTCACTGAACCATGAAAATGAGGTCAAGGACATTGGTCATGTGACTGACAGAAACTTCGTAACATGAGGCATCTACATACAAAGTATGAAGCATCCAGGTCTTCCAACTTCTAAATTATAAAGCTTTTAAGAAGTTAGCTAACGCTGCCGCCGCCGCCGTAGCCGCTGCCGGATCACTATCCCTATGTCGAGCTTTCTGCGACAAAAGTCGCAGGCTCGACAAAAAAAACGATAGTAAAAGTCAAATAAGGCTTTCGCAAAGGGTACGTTTTTTGTTTTGAGACCTTAAATAGGTATAAAGTACTTATGATATTTTTGGTTGGAAACTATACATCACGCCAAGGATTTGTATAGTAACAAATCCTTTATCACACTTTTTCTGCAGTAGGATATTTAATTAACAATTTTATTACTTTCCCCTCTTTTATGTAAACAATTCAATTTAATATTTTATTTACGTCTCACCTTATGTATAAAATTACACAATACAAAACATTTATTGGAGGCTGTTGTTTTAGTAATTAAATTTTGACACCTATAGCATATTTGACCAGGTGAAAGGTAAGAAGGCACTATTGTGATTTAGTCACATGTTTGATGTTATTTACCTTTTAAAACCATACATTTTTAAGAAAAAATACTATAGTCTTATGTTGAATAATTAATATAGTTATATTACATTTCTAAAGTATGCAATTTCATCCAAACCCTTATAAATCTAACTTAAAATTTAAGGAATTACACAAAGTAAATTCACATATTTCCACCCTCTCTTTCAAATATCATTTAGCAATCAATTTGTTTATTGCTACCTGTCCAGCAAAATGCTTGAGTCCAGGAAAATATTCACATAATGTTCATTTTCAAAATATTTCTTCAAAAAGGGGTCATTTGAATAAATGTTAAATTTTCAATCAGACTGAGCATTAAAATGTTTACATGTGACATACTTCAGTCTTCAAGAACATGAGTTATGTATTAGTTGTATTTGGCTTTGATCTAGCTTACAGTATTTGTGCGTTACCTCTATTGTTTATAGTTGTTTCTGTACTTTGTAGGTATAAAACCACTAATTCATAGCCCCATTGCTTTCTATGTTAAATTCTGCAATTTCAAGCATTAATGGCTACTTTGTCTTAAGTTCAAATAAAGTAGCAGTTATTTCATGTCAAAACTATACCTTATCCTGACTTGTGCTGAAAAATTCAACATACCTTTAATTGCATATTAGAGCGTACTGGTTCCGGGAAGTTTGATAGTACAAAAACAGGTACTTCTAATCAGAACAACAGGGCAAATGAGCCCTCCTATAAAAATTGTATATACTTCTTTATTATTCAAAAGAAACTTTCAACAAGGGTTCTACAGTGATCCCAAGTCCCCAAGCTTTCATTTGATACCAAAACTACCCAAATATTCCACCTATTGACAAAGATACAGCTATGCGTAGGAACTATTTTGTTTAAAATATGTACTACTTTCTTGTATGTTCTTTCCGACCGGGCCTTAATTAGTGGTTCTATACCTATAACAGCACCTAACTTGTTATATTGACTTCTGCTTGACTTAATTTCCTTCTATGATCTATTTCTAGCATAGAAAAACACATAAAGCTTTAGTCAAAACACAATATCACTGAATTCAAGCTCAAATTGGACTGGTAGTAACATATGCGTTATACAAAGAAAACTCCATAGGAATACTAATAGTGACAGATATGACATTTTTTCAATGTTTACCAGTTCTTATTTGTTAATATCTACTCAAATAGCAGTGTCCTTACATATTTGTCTTATTTTTATCAAAGATTCTTCCTTGAATATAAATACAGTGGTCCAAACATAAAAATAATAGATAATTTTGACCCCCCTTTTTTCTACATGTTGAAAAAGGAGAGTGATTTGGTAAAAACCATACTTTTATGTATAAACATGGATCAAAAAGAGCAATTTATGTATCTCCCAGCTAGGCAACTTGCTAAACTGGTTATAAAATGCATTTCAAGTGAGATTTTGGAAATCCTATATAAGTATACATCAATTTCATTTGAAAATAAATGATTCACTAAGAAACTCAATAAAACATGAACACTCACTAGATAATTTGACCAAAAGCAATATTTATACTACTAACTAGTCATAATATACATGTTTCATTGGTTTCAGTCTAAGGTAATGGAAAAATTTAAACTTCAGGTAAAATCTTAACTGTGTGCATGCTAAATGCTCAAAAAAGGCTGAAATACCTTATTGTAGCAATTTGAGGGTTGTAATTTGACACCAACATAATTGGTACATCAAAAAAATAATGTAACATGATAACTGACAACAAATGTGACTAATTTTCATTGTAAAGGGTATGATTTCTAAAAATAGAATTTCACATGCCTTTCAGTAATAGGTATAAAACCACTAATTCATAGCCCCATTGCTTTCTATGTTAAATTCTGCAATTTCAAGCATTAATGGCTACTTTGTCTTAAGTTCAAATAAAGTAGCAGTTATTTCATGTCAAAACTATACCTTATCCTGACTTGTGCTGAAAAATTCAACATACCTTTAATTGCATATTAGAGCGTACTGGTTCCGGGAAGTTTGATAGTACAAAAACAGGTACTTCTAATCAGAACAACAGGGCAAATGAGCCCTCCTATAAAAATTGTATATACTTCTTTATTATTCAAAAGAAACTTTCAACAAGGGTTCTACAGTGATCCCAAGTCCCCAAGCTTTCATTTGATACCAAAACTACCCAAATATTCCACCTATTGACAAAGATACAGCTATGCGTAGGAACTATTTTGTTTAAAA